>NC_139949.1:23488131-24805631 GCF_963454915.1 Gymnoscopelus microlampas | reverse complement strand
TCTGGACGGGCTGGAATTTATTTAGATCACGTGATTTCCGGGTGTATTCTTCTTCGGGAGTCCCAGGATCAGTCACAGGTTGCCGATCAGTGATAAAGATCTGCCCCATGTGGCGTTTGGCTGGTGTTAATTACAGACCCAGATAGTGGAGCTACTACTGTATGCATAACATCCATTGTCTATCTCATCTATCTAGATGTATTTCTGTTTGTCTATTGTATGTATGACATACATCATCTAGTGTCTGTCTGTCTGTCTGTCTGTCTGTCTGTCTGTCTGTCTGTCTGTCTGTCTGTCTGTCTGTCAGTGAGGCCAGGCTTCACTCATGGGATTACGGGTCCTGGCCTTATGGAGGACTGGTCCCAGTCCTTAAAGAAGGGATCAGATGGCCAGAGTGAGGCCAGGGGCCTCTGGCTAACCCCCGCCCCTCCTTCACCCTCTGGATGATGACCGTCTGGTGGTTATTGAGCCTGGCCCACCGGCCAAACCTCACTCCAGAGGATAGCTATGAATTAATTAGGCCCAGGATAAAGGAGAACGAGACTGGTGGCGGGTGGGTGTGTGTGTGTGTGTGTGTGTGTGTGTGTGTGTGTGTGTGCGTGTACTGGCGTTACTATTCTTGTGAGGGCCAAATGTCCCCACATTAAGTATAGTATAATTTGAGAATTATGCATTGTTAGGACCATTTTCCTGGCCTTCACTTGAGAAAATGTTGTTTTATGGTTAAAGAATTAGTTGGGGAGTTAGGCTTAGAATTAGGCAAACAGTCAGGTTTAGGTTAGGATTAAGCATTTAAAGGTTACGTTTTTTAAAATCCCATAAAATCGCTGCTCTAAAATGTTGATGTCCTCACAAGTATAGTAATACAAACGTGTGTGTGTGTGTGTGTGTGTGTGTGTGTGTGTGTGTGTGTGTGTGTGTGTGTGTGTGTGTGTGTGTGTGTGTGTGTGTGTGTGTGTGTGTGTGTGTGTGTGTGCGCGTGCGTGCGTGCACGTGTCTGCGTGTGTATGTTTGTGTTTGTGTCATAAAGGGTCAGAGGGACAATGGTGGGGGGATGGGGGTACAACAAGGGGAGATATGACAACAGGTGGTGTGAGGAAGAGACTCCCCCTCTCTCCCTGTAACAACAGTGTAGCACACACACAGGCCACGGGGGGTCCAAGGAGAACAATAGCAGCCCCTGGTCCAACCGTTGTCCAATCAAGCCCCATTATCTCTGGCTGCCACAGATCTGCTGTGGGCCAATCACTGCACCTCCTTCATACCGCTTCTGTCCCCCCAACTATATCTGTCCTGTTGGGTTGTTCACTATTATATCATTTGCTGTCGGGCAGAAACCTTAATATGTCCATATTTTAATATGGACATACGTTTTTGTTTGCGTCATTTGTTTGCGTTTATGTATGCGTCATTGTGCATGACGCATGCATGTGTTTACTCAATCCCACATGGGCCGAGTCAAAACATTTAATTCACAGCCGTGGAAAGACACTGGATGTTGTATAATAAGAAAAGACAGTAAATATATATGATTAATATAGTGTCATTAAAACAATTAGCCATATAATTATATATATATATAGCAAGGAAACTGTCATAATGCCAAACATTCACCAGATGAAAGATGCTGGTTTATTTTATTTGATGAGGCAATAATACAGATGTATAGCACCTGCGACTGTTGTAGCAGTTAGCATGAATGCAAGCAAGCAGACAAGTAGGGGAGCAACAGTTACTCAAACTAATCCATTATAAAAATAAATACATGATAATCATTTAAAAAAAATGTTAGCTCTACAAACACTGTTGTACGACAAATAAAGAATCTGGGATTATAGGGTTAATCAGACTAATCAATTTAGTCTATTATGAAAAATAAAATAAAAGCTATATAAGCGCTTCAAAATTATTCAATTCGTAGAAAAAGTGATCGATAGAATAATTGCTTCAAAGATAGTCGATAGCTGCAGCACTACATTCAAGCAGATACAAGCAATGGGTAATATAAGACAAATACAATTCATCCAAATCCAGATGATTTGACAGAGAGGTTACATCTAGGGGGGGTATCAGACATCATATATGACAGACACTAAGCAGTAGAAGCACAAACAGCAATCAATACAGATTTCAGACACATCAATCATGACAAACACATCGATACAAAGCAGATAAAATGAACATAAAACCTGAAAATGGGAGAAGAATGGGCTTGTTAGTGGTGCTATCGAGTTGGAAAGCGGACACGCATGTAAGAGTGAGCAGCCATTCATCCATCCTTGAAGCTGTCTTCAAAGTGAGATGACATTGTCTAGTTGTCATGTTGTTGTTGGGGCTGAGAGGGCTGGGAGATATGAAAAAAAAAATCTATTTTTGAACAGATACCTCTATCGATATTGTGACGACAATATCTTATTCTGACATTCTAAATGTTTTCTTCTTCCAAAAATAGCAGATCTACTAGCAATTATAGCTTCTTTGACAATTTCTGAAAGTATAAAATGGAGACAAACTGTTATTTGTTTGTTCTTTCCAGTCTCATACACGCCCCTTGCTGCCTGCATGGAGATTGTTACACTTCCGATCAAGGAGATTCAAAGATTTTCTCTTTAATAAGTAAAGGATAACAGTTGGTGAGAAGTCTGTTGATTACAGTGGAGAAAGCCTGATGGTAGAATGCAACAAGCTGTTCAACAGCTCTCTTGTCGTCGTATTGATTTCACAAAATTAATGAATGTGTGTGAGTCTTTATTGCTGTACTTCCGTGTGCGGAATGCATTCGGGGGAAGCTTCGTTAGGGAGTCCACCATACTACCAGGGCACGATGAGCCTCCTCAGGGCCCTACGGAGACAAGAGAGTAATAACAGGAAGAGGAGCAGGATGAGAGGGAGAGGTACAGAATGTGAAAACTAAAGGGAAGGGAGAGGGTTAGGTGTGTATTTATAGGATAACAGCAGTAGCGTGATTGAGGTGTGTTCCTGCTCCTGAAATGCTGCAAATACAAGTCCTCTGCATTTACCCAGCCTAACTATTAAGAGCAGTGGCTGCCATTAATATAGCACCTGGGAGTAGTTGGGGATCAATGTCTTACTCAAGGACACTTCGGCACTAAGCATGCAGGGGGGATCGAACTGGGTACCCTCCGATTCCCCAACGGCTACTCTACCTCCTGAGCCACATGCTGTCCAATAGCTCCAATTGGTAAATCAACATGTTGTCCTAGATTGACTGGGTTACTGCCTGCATAGACATCAGAGACTTAGGTTGTCATTATACATTGATGGTTATTTTTTTGTTTTATTATTATTATTATTATTATTATTATCATTAATAGTTGGTCACTTCAAGAACCTATTGTTAGAGATTGTGAGTTTATTGTGAGTAAATGATGGATACCTTGGGTATCCATCATTTGTTGAATGTTGTATAATCAATTCTTAGTTCCATTCTCACCTTCCCAGTCTAGTGGGTGCCAGGAGAAACATTTCACTTATGTAAACCTGGCAACTTTTTATTGATGGTTTTTAGTAATAGGCAGAGGACGAGGTAGTACTATGAGGCACCAGCTTGGTGTCGTAAAAATGCATTTCATGCGGATTTAGGCATGTTTGACCTCAGCGCAAATGCTCAATGTGAGGCTAAGCGGTTGTGGAGAATGCTTATTGATTTCTGCCCACATTAGATATATATGCGATTTAAATTCCCCTTAAAGACGGCCCGTGCCTCAGATTTAGAAAAGGTCAGAGAAGGGAGCTTAAGTCATTCAAGTGGACCTAAATGGATTTCTCATCCCAAGATCCATCTGTTTTTGGAGTTTGTTGACAGGGTGGAAAATTAGAACTGTTGTACCCCTCCCACACAGACACACACACACACACACAACCCACCCACGCATACACACACGCCCCTGCCGCTCTGCGCGCTAACAGGCTGTGGGGGTACACGGGGGTAGCGGGCACGAGGCACCAGCCACAAAGCCCTTGACTAACCATCTGTTCCCAGCGATGTGAATGTGTTTTGCGTACACTGGACGGGGGCAGCTCCTACATCAGTCGGGGGACCGGTCGAACATGGTTGCTCGCTGGTGGACAGGGACAGCTGGGCATGAGCCCGCTGCCACAGACAGACAGACTGGCTCGTCTCCAGGACAAGACGTCAGTGTCTTTTCCACAGCGCTGGATGCGGCAAGGGGAAAGGGAAAGTAGATAGTGTCAGAGCCATTGACCTCAGTGAAACCCACACACATGTGTGAAATGGCATTGGTCGGTTGTGTGTGTGTGTGTGTGTGTGTGTGTGTGTGTGTGTGTGTGTGTGTGTGTGTGTGTGTGTGTGTGTGTGTGTGTGTGTGTGTGTGTGTGTGTGTGTGTGTGTGTGTGTGTGTGTGTGTGTGTGTGTGTGTGTGTGTGTGTGCTACCTTCCATAGCCACACAATGCACAGCTGAAAAAGCTGGCAGGATCTACATGGAATGAGACAGTACAGGAAAAGCACACACAGAACACACACACAGAAAGAGAGAGTGAGTGAGCGAGCAAATGGCCGAATTCTTTCACGTACATGAGGTGCAGTCATATACCAAGTCAAAGTGACACATACATGATGAACGGATGCACAGACAGTACATCTTAAAATATACAAAGTCGATGGTGGGCTGAAAGCTGTGGTGGTTCTGTGGAGGGATTAGCCAGTTTGGTCTAGTAGTCAGACCTCACAGAAGAGTAAGGGGACCCGGATTGAAAGAAATGAGCCTGTAGTCAGCCAATTCCGAGCCAAGCCGCGCATAGCCGAGCAGGAGGCACGGGGCAGAGAGGTGGAATTTCTTTTGGGAAGGGATCACTGCTGACCCCTTGCCACTTTGACCCCCCCCGAGTCGGCTTCATCTATTTTGGCCTTTAACAGGAAACAAGGAAGATGGACAAATTGAAGGAATGGAGGAAGAACAAAGGAAGGAAGGGCAGAAAGGACAGGAAGTCCGAGCGGCAGAATGCATGCGGGGTCACCTCACTCCCACTATTAATCACCTGGTTCAAATATCACTCTCATTCAGCCATTGTTGGGAGCAGAAGACAAACCTCCCCCTACGCCTACTAGAACACTCAATAAAGAATAGGGGACGGGCTCTGCTGTGGAGACGGTGTCCCAGCATTATCCAAAGCCTCAGTACCATTCAGCGTATAGCACCCAGCGTTGCCAGATTTTGCAAGAGAAATAAGCAACCAGGTCTATGAAAACAAGCCCAAAAGAAGCGACTATAGGCCACATGAGTACTTTAAACCTATATGCATTGGCTATTTGAAAATAGCAGATCTACAAGCTCACAATCTACGAGAGGTTGTAGATCTGCAACTTTCAAAGAAATCTTGAAATTAAATGTGGAATATTTTGAAACATTCTAACACAAATAGGCTGCATATTAATGGTTTAAAGAAAAATAAAAATGGAAGCAAGCCCAAATAAGCAACTACACTTTAGAAACAAGCCTAAATAATCGCTTATAATAAGCGACCATGGCAACCCTGATAGCACCCTTCCCACCCTCTTAGTGGGTGTTTCAGTGCTTTCTTGACGGGTGGACTACAGTAGATTGATTGGGCCAGCGGGTCAGCTGGGGACAAAAACAGGGGGGACCACCGGTGGCCTCACAATGGGCCTCTTAGTGGCTCTCAGCGACCCTCTTACCTCGCTGCCACAGAACAATCCCACGTCAGCTATTACTAGATTAAAGTAATCCTCTTTTCAGGGGCAGACAATAGCTTTATTACGCGACCACACACAGGAGCTTCGACCACCTCTGTCTGTAATGGTCTTATTGTCGTTGGAGGAGGCCTCGGGAGGTCCTGTTGGTGGGAGGGGCGTTCTGCTGAAACTCCTTAGCAATTCCACATATACATACCTCCCCATTCTCTCATTTAACCTTTCACAGCCCACTCTTTGTTCTCCGCGTGGCTGCTTTGTTACGGGTGGTGTTGAACGTACAAAAACACACACACACACACACACACACACACACACACTCACACTCACACTCACACTCACACACACAGTATACATGCCACCCTATGCACCGTGTCGGACACACACTGATGTGCGGAGATGTCGTAGCTCCTGACAATGAAATGGTTAACCACTTAAACCCTCTAGTCTTAGTGAAACAGACTTGAGTTACAACTGTACTGATCTACAAGCGACACGATTTGAGCTCTGCTATTTTGGGAGAATGTTCCCCACCAGAATAGGCATGCTGGGGTTCAAGTGGTTAAAAAAGAAGGCAGGAACAGATGAAGACTTTGTTCACACAAGCATCTATCTCCCCCCATCCATCCCCAGTGCTGGCACTTGCTCCACACTTTTCTCATCCTGTCCCCGATGTTGATTTTTTGCCAGGTGACTCCATTAAGGGACCATTTTATGTCTTTACTTTGTGTGTTTATAGGGAATTGTCTCCACAGCCAATAAATCCCCCATCCAAGGTTTCTGGGTTTCTTTTCTTTATTCTAAAAGTTCTGTCTTTGTCAGACATCGCCGATTTTGTTCTATTAATGTTTAACTTGTGAGAGGAGAGGAGAGATGAATGATTCAAACTGAGACAACGTGAATTACCCACCACCACAACGACATGATTTATGACTGTTCAATGTATTATTAAACCTTAGCTCACAAAATAAATGGGCAACAACACGGTGGCATCAGTGTAGTGAAAAAGCATTGTATCCTATCCAATTGGGGAAATGTTGTAAGTACAGTACATACATTTTTTTCAGGGGTTTATAGACATTTTTAGATGACTTGCAAAGTTATATTGTTGAAAAATACTCAGCATTCTAAGTTTAGCTTGATGAAGCGTAGAAGGCACTGGCGCTTCCTAACAAGAATGTTGACTTAATTCCTTCCAGAATTGTGGCTGCTGAGCTCGGCCTCCCGGCAGCCAGGGAGTTTGTGAGTTCAGCTCTTATCCCGCCAGGCAATGCATGTCGGTGTGAACATTCAGACACACTCAATGCACACACACACACACACACACACACACACACACACATACACACACTCATACACATGCAGCCCATACATGGCATGCCAGGGGAGGTTGTGTGGTGGATGGATTAACCTCCAGATTGCTGGATGGGTGAGCACAGCGCGAGCGGGCCCACCACCTCGGGATGTGGAGCGAAATGTGCCACACAGACAGCACCACACACACACACACACACACACACACACACACACACACACACACACAGGTGAACGCTCCCCATGCCAGCAGATTGGAGGGATTTGCACTCCAAATGAGGAGCTTTGCTGTGGTATGCATGTGTGCAAGTGTGTGTGCATTCCTGTAAATGTGTTTTCTAGGTTGTGTGTACCTGTGTGTGCGCGCGTGTGCTTGTATCAACCCATATGATTGTGTCTATACATTGCACTAGGGTTGCACCATTAATCGAAAGTTAATATAAAAATCTAAATGTTATGGTTCACAATTATGCTGTTGTAAAACATGGCAATGAATTACAACATTTTCACTGTTACCCAAGGGTTAAAATAACTGTACAACCCTGAACCCATCTCCCCATCTACTTACAGAGGCACAATAAAAAATATTTTTTCTTGCCAAATATCAGCACAGTGAGAGCAACAAAGGCATTATGAAAGTGATGAAAAACATAGTTTCTCTCCCCACGAAATCATCATTACCAACAATTGTAGATTCATCAACGCGATAGCATGAGGTTGACAAAGAGAGAGCATCCGCTGTGAGAACAATAACGGAAGCCAAACAGTGTTTTAATGTGGCCCTTCTTGTCTTGAAATATGACTGCTTCAGTGGAAACGGGCCTGGCACGCCTCAGGCTTGTTCTGCTCCACTCAGGAGAGGGTGGAGGGTTCGCCACGGCTCATAATATCTACACTGTGAAATCCTGAGAGTTCATGTAACTCCGGGAGCCTACAGATGGAGCCAAATGGACCCGTAAGGGGGTCCATTTGGTTTCCTGTTTCCATCTGTACACTCTCGGAGTTACAAATGGATAAATTAACAGATACATTTAGACTGTGTGTCTCGCTCACCCACATTATGCTCATGAGCACGCACACTCACACAGACGCACACAGACGCGCACACACACGCACGCTGGCAAGCGCACCAGGTGCACGCCACGTGCACGTACACAGACACAGTGTGGTCGCATGGACCGCGTTTGCCTTTCATTACATTATGCACACGCAATATTCCATCCGTGGCATTTCCATGACTTCAGCTCATGTTATCAGGGTGCCTACGAGTTGGCCCGATAATCCGCCTCCTCCGTACATCCATCTGTTTATGGTCACAGACGGCGTTTTTCATGTGTGTGTGCACGCACACACACACACACACACACACACAGCTCCCCTCCCCCATGAATACCCTCTTCCTTACTCTCCACTTCGGCCCGCGGCAGCCCCTCCCCTCGGTCCCCATGCTGCTGATAATGAGGGGTCCTTTACCCCCAGCGCAGCACGTGGGCCCAGGACCCGCTGCCAAATCTTACCTCCCTTTCCCCGCGACATGTCTGGGTGTGACAAGAAACCACGGAGCGGACAGGCCCAGGCGTTTATGATGAGCACTTAAAAAGCCGTGAAACATCGCGCCTTGGCAGATAACCTCATCTATCTCCTTCTCAGCAGCCTAACCTGCCCCCGACAATGACTTTCAGCTTCGGTCCAGGCCTCTTATTTTATGACACAGTAATATTGAAACGGGAGCGTTGTTTCAGAGTTCGATTCCCTCCACCGCACTAGCGAAGTGTGGTTACGCGCAGAGATTCAGATATCCTCGTGTTCTCCACTTTACAGTCTGGATGTGACAAACAGTGCAACACGCTGTCAAACAGTTTATCACGGCTGATTTACATTTTACAGTTCTTTTAGGCTCCGTCTCCTCGTTTAGTGGATGGAAAATGATGATGATGTTGGTTTTATTTGGCCACTTTCATGCAGGATAGCTCGGCACGCTGAAAGGTAGCCTAATTTATATTTCGTGGTACAACACAGTGACATGTCGAAAGAAGACTACAACAAGCTCGCAACACTAGCCTGGTTCCAGACGAATCTGCCATTGCAAAAAAAATTGCCCTTGTCAGATTAGGTCTAGCCCCTCTCAATAGAGATTTTATTTCTCTCCCTCCGAAGTTGTGAGGGACCAATCAGAGCCCAGTATGTAAATAATAGGGCGGGTTTATCGTCAGAGGCATTTTTTTTATTTGCCCCTCGGAAATGCAGGTTCCACTCAGAGATTCCAGACTAATATCTGCGCAGTGATATTAGTTTGGCCATGCCAGGCTATCGCAACACGACACTTGTGAGCTTTTATTTATTTATCATATTGTATTTATGTTTTGTAGGGCTGAAGTGGTTAATGTATGTTTTGTAATAACAATTAAAATCTACAAAGTAACAATTAACTAAGGTTTTCAAATAATTGTAGTGGAGTAAAAGTACAATATTTTCCTCCGAGATGTAATGGAGTAGAAGTAAAAGTATTGGAAGTTGGAAATACTCAAGTAAAGTACAAATACCTAAAAATTTTACTTAAGTACAGTACTTCCACCACTGGTTATAATCGTTCATGCTCTGTCACTGTACGGCCTGTGGGGACCAGCTGCTTTTCAGCCATCAGCCCGGTGAGGTGGCAGCAGCACATAGCGTTCTGTGTGAGGGGAGTTGAGACGGGCTGGGTGGCGGGCGGTGGGTGTTTTTTGGGGCAGCTGTTGTGGATGCTAAATGGACTCAGATGATGGGGCTAAGCGGCAGAGACAGCAGCCTAAATGAGTGTCGCCACCACGAGCGACATGCGCACAAACAAAAGAAAATTGGAGCGAGTGAATCTGAAGGGAAACACATTAGAGATTGATGAAGAGAATAAATGTGTATGTGGTGACGCTGAGAGCTGTGGGTGTGAGTGCATTATGTGTGCGCGACTGCGCGCGCGTGTATGTGTGTGTGTGTGTGTGTGTGTGCGCGTGTGCGTGTGCGTGTGCGTGTGTGTGTGTGTGTGTGTGTTTGTGGTCAGGCGTATATGTGTGGTAGGACAGTAGTATGTCTTTAACAGACGATGACCCTCCTGGGTCGACACATTGAGGGTCTAATTGAAATTCGGTGGCCTCATCATTATTTATCATTAGCGGTGTCTCTGTGACCAAAGAGCCAAAGCAGGTCAATAAACCATCTGGCTATCATGATGATCATACGCAGAAGAAAAGAGCAGAATCCACCTTTTTAATATTTGAACGTGAGACAGAGATAATGAGGTAATGCTTATGTAGTTAGGTTACAAATGAACCCTTACGGGTCCATTTGGTTACATTTTGTTGTACTCTCTCTGAGTTAAATTGACAATGAAGGAGTTTGCAGTGCAGTCATGTTGGACAGGGGCTACAAGCAGACAATGTTTACTCTTTTCCTGCTACAGCTGTTCATGCAGCATGTGTATTTGTACACACACGTGTGTGTGTGTGTGTGTGTGTGTGTGTGTGTGTGTGTGTGTGTGTGTGTGTGTGTGTGTGTGTGTGTGTGTGTGTGTGTGTGTGTGTGTGTGTGTGTGTGTGTGTGGTAGGTGCTTAAAGGCAGCCTGGACATCTGTCTCCAAGCATGAGCTACCTCCCCCATCACACCCGCCCCCCCTCGCTCCCAATCCCAGTGAAAACACACACACACACACACACACACACACACACACACACACACACACACACACACACACACACACACACACACACACACACACACACACACACACACACACACACACGCCAATATCCTGTGCCGGCCGTTTCATCAGGATGTTGTAGTTGATAGGGATCGGAGGGGGGTCCACTCCGGATAATGAGAGTGGCTGATGGAAGGAGGCTGCTGCGAAGGGTCCCTGGTGGTCCCAGGGCCCATACACATATTGCCTTGGGGAAAGTGCTCCAGAGAGATGAGAAAAGACTGTGTGTGTGTGTGTGTGTGTGTGTGTGTGTGTGTTTGTGTGTGTGTTTAAACATACACGATAGAGAGATACGAAGAAAGCAGTATGTATTTCAGAGAAAGATGGAGGAGTTTGTGTTTGTGTCCATATATGTTTCCCATGTGCTTACCGGATAGATTGTCTCATGTCAGGACAAGATGTAGGCTGACAGATAGGCACACAACACACACACACACACACACACACACACACACACACACACACACACACACACACACACACACACACACACACACACACACACACACACACACAGCCTGAAACCGAGACCTTTCCACACTTTCTCTTTCCGTGTCAGCCAGGGGACAATCTGTCATTCCCTTTCTGCCATCTGAATATTTATTCTTGATGGGTGACACATACAAACCCCCCCCCCCCCCCCCCACACACACACACACACACACACACACACACACACACACACACACACACACACACACACACACACACACACACACACACACACACACACACACAATGCAAACACATCCGGAGCTCTTGGAACATTTGATGACAACGATAAAGCCATTTAATTAAACGTGAGCTTGGAGCGTTTTACCCCTGGGGTTTTGATGTCAAATCAAAAGCTGTGATGATGGCCTGATAGATACGATGTGTGGCGTGTACCTCATACACTGTGAAAATCCTCAGTGTTCAATTAACCACTTGAACATAATCCATGTTCTGGGGGGAACATAAGCCGAAAATAGCCAATCTACAAGGTTGTGGGCTTGTAGATCGGTTGTAGATTTGGTGTTGATGGAAAAAAGCGGTCCAAGTGTGGAGCCAACTCAGTTACAGTTTACTAGTTTAGAGGGTTTAACTAGTATACAAATGGAGCAACGTGTTGTACACTGTCAGTGTTACAAATAGATATGGGTCAATTTGGTTCCATTTGTACACTCAGAGTTAAAATAGCGCTCAGGAGTTTAATGTGGGGTTTTGCTGGGGTTTGAAGTGAAGGTAAATCACTGTAGCTTTAAGTGCCCTAAGTGGTCACACATGAATGTGTTGTTATGTTGCTCTGTGTGTGGTAATAATACTGGTTGATGGTCATTTACAACATGCATTACCTTAACAGTACAGAAAAGGCTGATAGTATACATGATAGTTATAAACAAGTTGTAAGAAACAAATGACAGTTAAAAACCACACAGGAAGACAAAAGCCTCTGAATGTGAATGTTTAGAATGAGAGTTTGGCTGGGATGAACACATGACCAGGGTTTGGGGAGGTCCATTCTCCCCCAAATTATGTAATGTATATATGGTGATATCAATATTGTTTATTTGGTAAAACCTCTAGCAATGTGTGCTTTTATTTCTTACTCTGTGTGTGTGTGTGTGTGTGTGTGTGTGTGTGTGTGTGTGTGTGTGTGTGTGTGTGTGTGTGTGTGTGTGTGTGTGTGTGTGTGTGTGTGTGTGTGTGTGTGTGTGTGTGTGTGTGTGTGTGTGTGTGTGTGTGTGTGTGTGTGTGTGTGTGTGTCTGTCTGTGTGTCCATGTGTGCTCTAATTAAAGCTCGCTGTTCAGGCCCAGCGGTGAGGATTACTCTGGCTGTATTGTGGGGGGGCCTGGTGGGGGGTCAAAGTGCACCCACTTAATATGGGCCCCCAGGGGTCCTGTGGGTAATTGTCAGTGTCTAATAAAGTTCTGGGGGTCCTCTTTGACTCTCAGACCTGGCCCAGGCGGGGGGACAGAAAGTGAAAGATAAAGGGCCCCCAGGAGCCAGTGGCCTCCGCATGGTGTGTGTGTGTGACAGGTCACTGCAGTCATCTTTTAACCCTGTGGCATGCTAATATACCTGGGGTGTGACGGGCCACTACGTCCCCCCTCTCTCCTGGCATGACTGGAGCTGTACCTGAGTGATTTACTGTGGATTTATTATGTTGCTGTTAATGGCGGTTGGATAAACATTGGTGGCAGCTTTTAGTGGCAGGGCAGGGGTGGGGTTTTGGCATATCATTTGACGGGCTGGGGGGTGGATTATGCGATGCGGAGCACCCCGAAATCCTCTGTGGGTTGTTAATTGGCCATTTGGATGTGGGTTTGGCTGAATCCCAGAGCTGATATTTTGGTTCTCATGAAGGACTCAGATAAACTAAACCCAGAGCTTAATGAATCAAAGGCCACCAAATGAATGGCGGAGATTCATTAAGCTTAGTTTAAAGCTGCAATCCAGGACTTGCTTTAATGAATAAAACATTATTTTAACCCATCTGTTTGGTTGGTAGGTTAATACGACATAACTAGCACATCTGCAGTGGTGGGAGGTGGTCGTTTTACACTGGTGTCCGATAGGACACCTACTGGTTGATTGTACTACTGCCTGGAGCTCATACTGTAAATGCTATACCTCTCATGGCCAGGTCTCGCTGACCGCCACTTGACTAAAAGCGTAAATTCAATAAGGAAGATCTCTGTTGTCATTCACTGCTCAGTGCGACCACTTCTAGAGTCTAATTGCCAAATGTTTATTCAATAAAACTCTCATTTACAACAACTTCATCTCTCCATTATTGAAATACTGTAAATGTAATATCTCCCCTGGCCATGTCTCGCTGACTGCCACTTGACTGAGTGAAATGACTGGTAAGTCCAGGACACCCGCCCGGGTTCGAATGGCGGGTATGCATTCTATGAAACAAACGTCACGGATTGCAGCTTTAACGTTATCAGGGAACAACAAGCGTTGGCTCTATTACTTGATGAAGGGATGAGAAATGGCCTGTTTAGTCTTTAACGCCAATGTGCCTGTCTCTCTCCCGTGACCTTGATTATAAACAAAACAGGCTGATTTATCACCTGATGCACACGCCCACACACACACACACACACACACACACACACACACACACACACACACACACACACACACACACACACACACACACACACACACACACACACACACACACACACACACACACACCCTCGCTCAAAGAGGACGCCACGCTATCTTGACAGCTGGAGAAATGGCCTTCACTGCACATGGCCTGACTCATTGCCATAGATACAGAGATAGGGTGGTCTGGTTCTCACAGACCAAGGTATTCCAGACAAAGAGACACAGTGTACCCCTAAGAGACAGAGTTGCAACTCTGCCGAACAACAAACTGTAAATCTGGCTTAAGTTGCTAGTGGACACTGGTTCATACGTATGGAGGGATGGATGGATGGATGGATGGAGGGATTGAGGGAAGGAGGGATGGATGGCTGGTGCTGACGATAATGGTAATGTCCTAGGGCTTTGTTGGCCTGTCTGGGCCATCATTAGAGGAGGCGTGTCATTAATCAAATGAGGCAGTGACCCTCCCCTACTGGCCTGTGACATTACAGGGACATTAACATTGTAATTCGGCAAATATGAGAACAGGCACACCCACTCACACATGAGCACTCGCATTGAAACAAACGCATTACTACATTATTTACTACAATATCTCACTAACAACTTTTTTTTTTACACGCGACTCAGTGGTATATACATGAACCAGGCTAAGCACAAAGAAAGAGCAGCATATACTGTATGCAGAGACATTTACATAATGTACATTTGAAGACTTTTGGCAAATCATTTAACATTCAAATAACATTGTCAGCTCTACTCATTTTCTTTTCTTTTCCAAGCAAGTCCTTGCCCGCTGGTCATTGCAAACACTGCAATTATTTTGTGCTTTGACAGAGAGTGAAATACTTGAAACGAAACACATCTTTTTGGCAGCATATGCTCAAATGCCCATGAAGTGCAGTCGGTGTAAATGTAACTTTCTGACGTGACTTATGTATGTTTTCAAGAGAGAATGATTTTGTCCTTCTAACTAAGATCATCCTGGCAACAGTTCAGACAGTCCTGCGGTTCTCCACTCTCACACTCGCACTGCAGGGAAAGATTCAAGTGAAGACACAAGGAGAATGTCAATTATACTGTATTAGCATTACATATTGATAAATGAAGTCATCACGATGTATATAGCCTTCCGCCCTGATTTCCAACATCAATTCATCATCCACAGAGTCGTTGATGACCAAATCCCAAATTTTGCTCTTGATTTTAACCACTTCCAACCTGGAGACCCTAGTATTGGCATGTCATTAAAGGCTAAACTATTATGATTATAATTATTATTGTATTATTAATGTATTTTTTCAAAGATAATGGAAATAGCCAATCTACAAGCTCACAGCACGTCACATCATACACATTTTGCCATCATACAACTAAGTATAAAATAGTGCTTAAGTTCTTAAGAGAAATGTTTGAGGGGAATACGTTGCAGGAGAAGAAATTTGACAAGACTACAGTCAATGTTTTTTGAAAGATGCTCGTATTTTGGAAGGCTTCACATCAAATGCCCGGGAGTGGATAAAAGCTGAAATAGAACATTCGGGCGGGTCGGGTCCATATTTCAGATTGGGAAGGTGGTGTTTGGAGGACATGGTAGACAGATACTGTAGGATGCCCGCGGGTTAGACAGCGATCCTGTTCAGTGAGTCAGGTAGCTATAGCTCTGCCTTTGTAAATCCCTGGAGTGGCCATAACCAGACTTGTAGCCTACAGGCCAGTGTGGCTTTAGCCTCTCAAGGTAGAGCTGGTGAATGTCGACTTCATCCTCTAACAACAAAAGCCTGTAACCTGAGAGAATCCACAGAGCTCAGGAGACTGAAACCGCCATGCCTTCAGGTAGCAACCACAAGCTTTTGGCTGGAGTATTCCGAATATGAATTGGAAAGGGGGCTGGGGTTAGGGGGGTGGTGCTGGCTGACCAAAGCCCAAATCCCTCATGTATTATGAATCGACTGACAGGAAGGAGTGAGTGAGAGAGTTGTTTTCTAGACTCAAATTCTAAATGGCTCCCTCCGATTGAGGGGAGCTGGTTTATATGCAGTCTTTGTTTGACTGTCTATGTTTTACAAGTGAATTTCTAATGCATGTGCATTTTTCAGGAGTCTGTGTGTGTGTGTGTGTGTGTGTGTGTGTGTGTGTGTGTGTGTGTGTGGGTGGGGGGGGGGCATATTGAATAATTCATCTACTTTGTGTGTGGTAGATAGGCGAGCTTTCATTATTGATGACTTGATGCCACACACAGGGCACAGATTCAATGAAGACCTTTGGGACACACACACATGCACCACACACACACACACACACGCACACGCGCACGCACACACACACACACACACACACACACACACACACACACACACACACACACACACACACACACACACACACACACATTAAAGTCACATCATCAGTAATGTTTTGTGATGTGTCATTTCCTTAGCTACATCGTGCTGTGAGTTAGCTGCAGTCATGCAACTGTTCAGATGGACGATAAAACGTTAGCAGAAATCCGTGGCAAATGTTTGATTCTAACAATGCAATCCTCACTTGTATTCCTTCAAACTGCGTGTGTGTGATAATGGCCGATCAAAGAAAGACATTAAATCCTTAATCTTACCCTCTCCCTCCCTTCCTTTCTTTCTGTCTTTGTCCAGTCCTCAGAGACGACTTCCGTCAGACACCCAGTGACGTGGTGGTGGCGGCCGGTGAGCCGGCCGTCATGGAGTGCGTCCCCCCTAGGGGACACCCTGAGCCCACCATCTCTTGGAAGAGAAACAACATTCGTGTCAACGACCGTGATGAGAGGATCACTGTAAGTTTGCCCACCATTTATGTGTTCTCTAAAGCAGTGGTTCTCAAACGTTTTCGGTCCAAAGACCCCCAAATTGAATTGATATCTATGTGGCCGCGGACCCCCATCTGAAAATATGTTGTGCCAGGGACCCCCCAGAAGCAAAGATTTGTGTTTAAAAATGCTCATAGCGCGGCACAGAGTGCCACGCTATACTTGTAGATTTTGAATAGCCAACGTATAAAAGGTTAAAGTGGTTCAAATGATTGTGATGCTATATTAACTGCTTTTGCTGGGGACCCCCTGGAACCCTCCCAAGGACCCCTGGGGGCCAATGCTCTAAATATCTAATATCTAATTTATACCTGTACCGAAAATAGCAGATCTGCAAGCCCATGAGCTTGTAGATCGGCTGTTTTCGGAAGTATGAGCCATGCTTAAGATAGATAAATGTTCTGTCATCCATTATCGAAGGCATTTTCAATTGGTAGTATTTGTGTGGACTGGTGTGCTTTAGTCACTTGCTCGGCCCCATTTGTCATTTCCGTTCATCTGTAGAAGGATCAATAAATGGTGTTTCCGGTGCTGGCATTATCATTGATGGCATTGACAATTTGATTAGCAACAATTGTAAACCCCTAATCAAGAATTAATGCAATTCCCTCATTGTCATGCAATTGGAAAGCAATATGAATAGAATTACAACGTGATGTTATTATATTGACTGACGTTTGATTGAATTTCTTCAGGCTGTTTATTCAATATAATGCCGCCTACCTAAGAAAACCCTTCAAATTATTTTTCTTGCTGATGCAAATCTTCACAGCACTCACACCCACACACATGCACGTCCGCACGCACATGCACGCCTGCACGCGCGCGCGCACAGTGCCGCACACACACACACACACACACACACACACACACACACACACACACACACACACACGCGCAAACAGATGCATTTTAAATGATGAGTCAGACTAAAAATGATGAGTCAGTGAGTGCAGCCACTTAATCCAACATGGGGGTGAAAGATGCATTGTACAGCAGTTTGCTCAGAGGATCTTCTTGAGTCAGGGTAGAGAATGACAGAGTATGCGTGTGTGTGTCCTCATCTGTCTCAGCTCCTCTGTAAATCTTCTCCTTCTCTCCCCCGTCACCTTCCTCAGATCCGCGGCGGAAAGCTGATGATTTCCAACACCCGGAAGAGCGACGCCGGCATGTACGTGTGTGTCGGCACCAACATGGTCGGGGAGAAAGACAGCGACCCAGCTGAGCTGGTGGTGTTTGGTGAGTTAACAACCTTCTCAGTGCTGGGTTGGTGTTGGTGTTGGTAATGTAATGTTGGTTTGCTCTTCTTTTGAAAGGTTTTTTGTTAAGATATATAATATTTATTTACACAGCAAGATCCTGCGTTTTAGTGAGTGGTCCTGCAAGAGTTCTTGGTCGGCATAATACATTTAATTCGGAACGCTCCATTTTTCGATGTCCTTCGTTTCACTCTCTTAAAGGAGTAGTTCACCCAAAAAATGACTTATTTTCTATCAATTGCACACCCCATGAAGCCTTGAATCCATGGATTTATTTTTGTTTGTGTGGCATTCCTAAGCCAATAATTTGATTCCCGTCTCCTACCGGCTAATGTATCCGGTAGGAGACACAAAGTAGATTATTTGTGTCTCCTACCGGATACACACCCGGTCATCAAAATATTGGCTTAGGAATGCCACAAAAACAAAAATGAATCCATGAATTCAAGGCTTCATGGGGTGTGCAATTGATAGAAAATAAGTCATTTTTTGGGTGAACTCCTCCTTTAACATGCACCAGTTTCTATCATCTCTTTCTCTCTCTCTCTGTCTCTCTCTCGCTCTCTTTCTTCCGTTCTTATTTGCTGCTGCTAAAGCAGTAATTGCAATGTAATAGGCTTTAAAGCCCATATTGATCCAACGGAATGGGGGGGGGACAAGAATAATTAAAATCTCTACCGCAGCTCCTCTACTGCCCTGTTCTGGGTATTCTTAAAGGATACCACTGGGATTTGGTTCTGCTTACGCAATCTTTCTTTGTCCAAAGTGGCCAAATAGCTAAAAAAAATACCAAACTTTTCACTGTCAGGTGAAAAGAAGTGACTCTGGGTGTATCCGAGCAGACATGTGGTTTTCTACACCCTCCCCACCACCAGCAGTGGGGGTTGGCAATGACAGAGATTATACATGTACATGCTGGGGGAGGTGGGAGACTACATTGGGGATAACAAAATAAAAGTAGATATGCTTGCATGTTGACAAACTAGTATGACTAACTTACCATAGCATAAGGTTATAGGACTGTAATATAAAATATAACATATGTAAAGTGATAGAATCTGACAGCATGCATGTGTGTCTACTTTGATCCAGTGCAATATACTTCTATGTCCGTCATTTCACTCTCTTATCATGCATCAGTTCCACCAAGTGCCGCGCTATGAGCTTGTAGATCTGCTATTTTTGAAAAATCTTGAAAAAATATAAGTGGGATTTTTTTTTAAAAACTGTTAGGATTTAGAAAACATTTTTAAGAATCGCCTGGGTTAAAGGTGACAGATAACTACGATATAAAATACAATACCAATTGGTATTATTGAAGGGGAGAGAGAAATCGAGTTTCCGAACTTTATATTTCGGAGGATTTTAATTCTCATTCTCTCTCTTACTCCCTGTCTCTGTATCCCCTTCTCTCTCTCTCTCTCTCTGTCTTTCTCTCTCTCTCTCTCAGAGCGGCCAGTGTTCATCAAGCAGCCAGTGAACCAAGTGGTGTTGGCTGATGATACCGTAGACTTCTTCTGTGAGGTTCATGGTGACCCCACTCCCACCATCCGCTGGCGGAGAGAGGAGGGAGAGTTGCCCAGAGCGAGGTGTGAGACACACACACACACACACACACACACACACACACACACACACACACACACACACACACACACACACACACACGTTATGGTTTAATAACACCTAAGTCCAGTGAAAGTACGTTTGTGCTAATTGTGTCCAATCTCATTTTCAGATTTGAGATTCGCAATGATTTTAGCCTCCGTCTGACCCAGGTGAGGGCTGAGGATGAGGGAACCTACACGTGCGTGTCAGAGAACAGCGTGGGCAAGGCTGAAGCCTCTGGTACACTGCAAGTTCATGGTAAGACACGAGAACACGCTCATTTCCAACCTTATCTCACACAGTTAAATGCTCGTATTCATTTAACTCTGAACAGTGTCCAAATACAAGTCCATTTAATTCCATTTGTACCCTCTTTGCAGCATGAAACACGAGATAGATGAAAAAAAATCACACCCAGTGTGAAGAGAGTGGTGCCTTTGATGAGCCCCGTATTGATGTTGTCATCAATGTTTGTTTATTGGACATACGGACGGACACACAGACAAAGTCAGATATAGGAGTGGTTTGCACCACTCAAAAAACATAACTAAGAATAAAAAATATATATAAGAGTAAACCGGTAGTAACGTACAGGGATTAGGAATAAGGTACCAAAAATCTAAAGGACCTCCGCACTTGGACCGCCCGCGATTTGCATTTTGTATGAGCTATTAACAGGTATGAACATAAATATATATATAAGTGTAAACTCAATCCCCAGTAGCGTGCGTAAATATGACTGTTAAATTGTGTTAAATTAGTGTTAAATGAACCCTAAGGATTTGCTGTCCACACGAAAATGACGCATCAGAGCAGTGTAAAAATCTTTACTTACGTCTGGGATTTTCAGCCTCAATTTAAATTGTTTAGGCTTCAATCCGTCTACCTAGAATTGCTTTTTATTCCCCCATTGCTTGGATTAGATCAATATGAAGTATAAGGGCTCACCTAGGTCTATCTATGCCATGAGTAGTGATCAACTGCCACAACGGCAATACAGTATGAGCACCTCTGTCCTGCAAGCCTGAGAAAAAAAATAAATATATATATATATATTGTGTTCATAATAAAGCACAGAAAATGCATTATGGTGTCCTTGTGTGTCAGGCAGGTTATATAGTAAATCCACCAGCGATAAGCTTGCGCCAGCTGGGAGCAGCGGTACACACAGTGAAATACAGAATGTTAAATGGATCCATATTTACACACAGTTAAATTAACATAGTTACCACTAAAGTAAACTCTTAAAATACATGGACAGACACACATCTAGGCAAATTATAACTTGTGTCTTCACATTATACTATTGGGAGCCTTCAGCCATCAGTTAGTTTAACTCAGAGCCAAGATCAAGAAGCACTGAAATTCCTTTAGAAGCAGCTCAGCCCTTTGAAGAACAACACATGGATAAAAGTTTAATCAAACTCAAATCATTTCAGTTAGGATTTCTAATACATCTTGTCAGCTATTCCTGCAGTGCATATCTAGAGTCTAAGTTGAACAGGCTGGCAGACATCAGAACCTATGCTCACATATTATACTGTACATCCACCACACACACACGCACACGCACACACACACACTTTTTTTTCTGCATGAAAGTGAGCATAAACGCACACTGACTTTCAGCAAGCACTAATCTTTTTTTGCAATATTTGAACACACAGACACATGCACACACAATCACATGCTGTTATTAGGACTTTGTAGCAAAAGACAGGGCTTATTCTCAGTGACAGCTGTTGGTTTAAGGAGGATTGTGTGACCATGCTGTGTGCAATTGCAGTATTAAAAGAGATAACACACATCGCACATGTGCACACACACACACACACACAAACACAAACACAGGAGGACCACTGGGTTTGAAAAAAGAAGCACACATCTCTCCCCCAACCACAGAACCCAGCCTTTGTATTCCTCAGCTCAGTTTTTCACATATCTCCATCATGGTCCACACAGTGCCAGTCTGACAACACCTTCTCTCTAGAGTCTGCATTGAACTAGCAACAAATTACCATTCAATCCTTCAACATTAAAGATAAACATCTACAGTGAATGAGATCGTCGCACATCCTACCCTGAAATGTTGCCGCGTTTTGAATTGCAGTGGTGGAAAGTAACTAAATGCATGTACTTAAGTACAATTTTGAGGTCTTTGTACTTTACTTGAGTATTTCCAATTTCCAATACTTTCACTTCTACTCCACTACATCTCAGAGGCAAATATTGTACTTTTACTCCACTACATTTATTTGAACACTTTAGTTACGAGTTACCTTGCAGATATCAATTATTACATAATAAGACATACATTAACCACTTCAGCCCTATTTTATACCTAGGCTATTTGAAAATAGCCGATCTACAAGCTCACAACGCGTCGCGATGCGACGCGTTGTGAGCTTGTAGATCTGCAATTTTCAAACATTTTAGTACTTTTACTTTTGGTACTTTAAGTACATTTTGATACCAATACTTTTGTACTTTTACTCAAGTACATTTTTAATTACAGACTTTTACTTGTAACAGAGTACTTCTACATTGCAGTATTGATTTTCCACCACTGGTGAATTGTCATTAACTGCAACATATCACAGCCATTGTTATTATTTGTATTATTATCCAGAGCAGTGGTTCTCTACTCCGGTCCTCTGGGATCACCAGACCGCTGCTGGTTTTCCATTCTACCTAGGGGGGGGGGGGGGTTAGACCTGTAACACCACATGAATGCAATGAATCAGATACTGTAGCTGGAATAGAAAAACCTGCTGGCAGCACTAGTGGTCCCCCGAGGGCCGGAGACAAGAACTGCTGATCATAGGAGCCACTGGCTGCATCGCTTTTATGGTGGACTCACGAATCATTCCCCATCATCTCATTCTCATTTCATCTTTCTTTTCCATCCCTTTCCACATCTCTACATCCATTCCAGTGGGTCCAGTCAGTAAGTATGCCATTTCATCTCATCTTTGCATGATATTCTGTATGCGCGCGTGTGTGTGCGTGTGCGTGTGTGTGTGCGTGTGCGTGTATGCATTTTTGCATACATGTGCACTTTCTATTGATCTGTTCTGCAATCATGACACACTCTTAACCCACCACCATCATCACCACCTGCCATTCTAATGATTGGCATATATGAGGATGGGTGGGGAAGTCAATAAGCATTTAAGTGGCCCTGGAAATGCTGTGGAACAGGCCTTTGATTTTCCATGACTGCAGTCCAATCATGTTTTCACTCTGCTAGATGTAGGCTCTATATATAGCACTTGTCTTTGTTTTTTATCACACATAAAGTATTAACGATGATATAGAGTTGGAAAGGTGTGGTGGGTAAAACGGCTGTGTTATATTTGGCACAGCCTTGTTGTAAGAACTCTGACTTACTATTGATGTGTACTGAAGGCTACAGGAGCTTGAATAGTAAAATAAGAGACTGTAAAAGCAGTTCAGGAGATGGTATGTGGTGTCAAAAGTCTGTAGGATGAGTTGTGAAGCTTCAAAGCTTTGTGTGTTAATTATGTACCTAATGCAAATTGATGACACATGTCTCTAATTGCTTTATTTCTACTGTCTGGCACCAAACACAGTTTTTTGCTTATTTTCCTTTGGGCTAGTACAACTGAGAAAAACCCATCTGTTTCAGATTTCCAATTATCTTGTGAATGAATGAAACATAAACATTTAAGGGATATTTGTTTTGTGGTATTCCCTTTTCGCAAGCTCCTGCCAGACTAATGCGGAGTATCTCACTTTGGACGCTAGCAAAAATCAACAAACCTCTTCTAACCACACACCCCTCGTCTCACGTGTTGACTTTATTTATGTTTAAAAGCAAAGATGTGAAATGAGAATGTGAGGAATTGTGCAGCACAGAAACACTCCTCTGCCTCTTATTAAACAGAACAAAGTCCGATTTACAGAAGTGATTTTTCATAGAAGTTGAAAACAGTTGTTTGGTTGTTAAGTACTGCAGGGTGTGTGTCTTTTCAGCCACGTCTTGCAAGGTCAACAAGTAAATGAAGAAACAAAAAGCAATTTCACAGAAGTGTCTTGAGAAATTGGCTATAAGAGTGTTTCCTCCCTGTGGCACAACAACAATAATAGAATAAAGAGATGAGTGACTTGGTTCCATAAACATTTAGGCCGTGTGCTCTGTCTATGTGTGTTCAGTGGGAACCATAAGCTTGAGTGGGCTTACTTAATGTTATTACCACTACCTCAACCCTTTGTTCCAAAAGTAAGCTACAGTATGTATGATGAACCTGTGAAAAGCATTTCATAAATACTTTTGACACTCCTGCCTTCTCTTCATGTACCCAGTCTCTTGACACTCTAACTGAGAAAGGATGCCTTGTGCCCAGTCATTAATAAGTCAGTGGAGGAAAAAAATGGTACGGTGGCATATCCTATCTATTGTGATATGAATTATTTTTTGGGTCTCACATGTGCAACTCTTGGTATTAAAAAGTATAGAGTTGCTTTATCGGCTCCCAGTAGAACCTACATATAAACTCGTGTCAGGACTAAAATCCGTATTTCTGAGAAGGCTGCGTGCGCTCCACTTTTAGTAGATCCACAAATTGAATAAATGGATTATGGTGTGCGTGTAATGCAATACCCATATAAAGCCAGAGCGATGCCTTCCTTCCTCTTGGAGGAAATAACAGGAAAAAGGTATCATGTGCTTACAGTATGTACCATATGTGTACGTGTCACATTTAGAGATGACGCTAAGCAGATTCCCCTACTGAATGCTGAAGCGGCGGCGGCATAATGGCGTGTTGAATGAGGCGTGTGCGTATACGTGCGCAGTCTGCTGCAGCATGGGACTGTGACAGCTGCCTGTCGCATCTAGGTCCCCGAGGAGGCTCAGCTCGGGGGTGGAATTTGCTCCCTCTGTGTGTATCAGTTTAACTATATTGATGCAAGGCGGCTTCTGTGTGTGTGTGTGTGTGTGTGTGTGTGTGGTTAAGATCCTCTTGCAGTAAACACCGAGTGTGCAGTCTGATTGAACAGCAGTCTGTCGTCCATGTAACAGCGATGGAACAAATCTCACTCTGATCTGTCTTACACAGTAGTATGTGGAGAGACAAGCTGATCAAAATGTAACATAGGCTGCTACATGCACACACTCACCCACACATGCGTGCACGCACGCACGCACGCACGCACGCACGCACGCACGCACGCACGCACGCACACACACACACACACACACACACACACACACACACACACACACACACACACACACACACACACACACACACACACACACACACACACACACACACAAAGCCGTGTCGGGCAGAAACCTCTTATCTCCATATGCTTTTTGTGTTTTTTCGTAAATGAATGCCGTACTTGATCATACTACAGCGTCAAGCAAAAGCATAAAAAATAGCAGATCCACAAGCTCAAAACGTGGCGCGAAGCGACACATTTTTTTTTTTTTATCCTGAAAAGTTACAGTTCTGGACATATGAGGTTTCCACCCAACAGAGACGATATCCTGTACAAAAAGAGAGCAAAAAACACAACACAACACAACACACACACACACACACACACACACACACACACACACACACACACACACACACACACACACACACACACACACACACACACACACACACGCACACACACCGTCTCTTCACTTACATCAGTGAACTAGTGTACCCCTTCCCATAAATCAAATCAAAGAGACTGAAGATTTAACCTGAAGTCACACCATACATCTATTTAGTCTATTTTTATGCTTGCACAAGTGCGCTCGCTGTTGCAATATCTGTCATATCAAGAACAGGCTTTTGCTATCCCAACTGAAGTGTTTCTTTCATTCTTTGTACATTATATTCTAACGGTAATCAGCCTGACTTGGCCTCACAATGTCATTCAGCATGGTTTACACTTTGTCATGCGACGGGGCCGGCGTGCCAACAATGGCGGAACTACAATCTCACAAAGTGTTGCGATGTGATGCTTTATGAGCTTGTAAATTGGCTATTTTCGGCACGTCACACCATCGTACGATGGAGTATAAATTATGCATTAGCTCTGGTGTGGTATAGTAGAGTAGACAGTACAGTACACCATCACATTAATGACTAGATACAGTTCCGTCTGTTCTTCAAGGTCTATACTGGTGGTTTGGCATTATGTTTAGCCCTCTGACTACACCTCACAGCATATGTAACGTTAACTTCGTCCATTTTCCAAAACATACAACCATGTGTTCTGTTAAATCTTTTAATTCACACTTTCAGTTGATAAACCCACCTTAGAATTCTCTGCTTCTCCCAGCTTATCAGCAGGGAAAAGTCTTGGCCATTTGAATTTAATCCATAAAATCGATTGTTTCTCCAGGGTACTATTTTCGGCACAGTCTTGTCAAAACATTTCATGCTTTGAAGTGTATTAAAATGCAATGATAAGGTAACTTTGACCCCTCACTGGATTGCCTTGCTTTAAAGGACCATTTAACGTAGAGAAGCCAAAGAGAGAGGCTGTTGAGAAAGTGCAGGAGACGTGCTGAGCAAATAGCCTCGAGACTCTTTCGATTTTTTTTTGTATTTCTTTCCTTCTCACTAATGTTGTCATGTATATTTCATTTGCTCTGTTACAATTCATTCCATCTATTTCCATGCCTCATGAGGATGCAAATGTTTCTCTGTGCCCTAAATCTAGCCTAAAGCTCAGAGTGTTACGCCACACACACACTCGCCCCCATTTCCTCTAATTATTTATTACAGCCCCAGGCAGTGTGCAGGCTTGCCTTTTCAAATCAGACGATGTTATTCTCCAGACAGAGAATAAATAAAAAGAAGTACAGAGAGTCTGACATTCTAAACTAACACGTGGATGTTGGTCAATGCGATGTCATCTGCTTTTCCATCAACTGCATAGGCTGGTGTTACTGAAACAGTGTATGTTGTGCTTACTGACATCTGTACATACAGTAGGTGTGCACAAGCCCAGGGAGAAATTGCATAAGATGTGAGGATGCTGTATTTCTTCAACATTTCAAGCCTTGCATCAGTGTAGAACGGAGCCTTGGACTGGTAGGTAGACAGAAAAAAAGAAAATATATATGTACATTTTCCCATGTGTTAATTTAGCCATTTTATTTGTCAGAGATAAATTGACGCTAAGGTAGCTGAAGAGTAGCACGGTGAATCGCCTGTCTTCCACGGCTCAACATTTGAAATAATGAGGGAGTGTGTTTGGGGTTGACCTTTAGGGTCAGCGGGTGGCTGGCCATTTGATCCCAGGACATGATCTCACTGACCTCTGCCAAGCATCCTTTAGCAATGATTTATCCCGTGGCTGACGCATGGACCCGCACACCACCACCACGCCCCCACCCTCCCGCTGTTTGTGTGAAGAGACCGCCTTTGTCCCTCACACAGTGATGGGGAGGACAGTGCACAAGATTAAGTGTGAAGTGTGTGTGTGTGTGTGTGTGTGTGTGTGTGTGTGTGTGTGTGTGTGTGTGTGTGTGTGTGTGTGTGTGTGTGTGTGTGTGTGTGTGTGTGTGTGTGTGTGTGTGTGTGAGAGAGAGAGAGTTGAGTGTTGGGGGAGGTGTAAAGCCTGATTTATACTTAATGTCGTGCACCAAACATAGCCGAGCTACAAGCTCACAACTGCAAGCTTGTAGATCTCGCTATTTTCGGTGCAAAACACAATGTGCATACAAGTATAAATCGGGCATAACTCGTGCCATACTCGTACAACTCTCCCCACCACATTTTTCCAGTTTAATTGTATTTGTTTGTTTGGCTTTTTCTTTTCTTTTTTTTGCTCCTTTCAGCTGTGAATGGAGCTCTACTCCTCTGAATGAGAATGAGACTTGAAAAGGAAGATCTGCCTCCCGTGACTAGCTGCATTAAGCCTGATTTACACTTAGTTGTGTGCGGGTGTCACGCACCAAAGTTAGTCGATCTACAAGCTCACAAGCTTGTAGATCGACTATTTTCGGTGCGTGACACCCGCACACAACTACAGTAAGTGTAAATCAGGCTGTAAGCGTTTCTTGGAGCACAATTACTCTTTACTTAATCAACTGAAGAGAGTTAATTTTGAACCGTAACGGTTAGATGAATTGCAAGGAAATGAGAGTGGATTTAAAGAGGCAACATCGCTGATTGACATTACACTTTAACCCCGGTGTCCCTATTTTGGGCATGTCATTATATTGTCAGAAATAGCCCAGAAATATTAAGAAAATATAAAAGATAGTGCTCTAAAAACACCCACTCTACTTCTTCTATCTCGCTCTCACCTGTACTTAGCCCTATGTTTTATCACTTTATTTTCTACTCAGACCCAATCTCCATTCTCCACCCTTCTCTCTCTCTCTCTCAAGTCTGATTGAGAGTGAAAATGAAATAGAAGCGGGAGATCAGGTGGGAAGATGAGGAATCAATTAGGGCTGGCCCAGGGCATCATTATGCATTCACACTCCCCCAGTGGAGAAAGGCCCAGTGGCTTGCTACAGAATCAATAGCAATCAAGACGTGTGTGTGTGTGTGTGTGTGTGTGTGTGTGTGTGTGTGTGTGTGTGTGTGTGTGTGTGTGTGTGTGTGTGTGTGTGTGTGTGTGTGTGTGTGTGTGTGCGTGTGCGTGCGGGGGGGGGGGGTCTATGCTTGTGTTTTATTGTGTGATTGTGTCAAATGGGAATGTGTCATTGGCCAGTAGAGAAAATCTGAGCAGATCTGCTATTCCATTTGTGATGTGTGTGTCCACCATCTTTATTCAAAGACTCATCAGATTAGACCCAAGATCAAAAGGCTGACCCACAATCCCCCATTTAGGCTCCGTTCTGAGCTATTTAATAGGCTGCTGCACTGCAATCTGTGAGATGGATTAGGCCAGGCTAGCTTATGCAACTGGCATTGGAGTCTTCATCGATTTAAGTCCACGTCTAAGTCTTTTATAGAGAATCCACGTCCTCCCCCTTAGCCCCATGCTGACTTCTGGTTCATCTGCTACACTTCAAATTTGGTGTCTAGAGAGAGCCTTATTAACACAAAACCCACCTGTGTTCATGAAGCGTCAAAACTAGCAAATTTGACTGCTAAAGCTAAGCACAGTCTTTCTGAACGGCATTCGCTTCTCTGACTCTTTTTTTCCCATCTCTGCTTCCATTCCAGCCTTGCAAGAATAGTGTGCTCGCTTCCCATGGAAATTTCATTTCACAAATCAAACCTCCTAATGTGATTTAATGACCCCTGTCAGTTGATCTGGATAGACGGTGACTTGCCAATCCAATCACCAGTTGGCAATCAGCTCTTAACTAAGCTATTCCTGATAGAGTGAGCTTTCTCTTATGGATTCGTAGCTCATGAATGCTTCCCCCAGTGTTTCTGTTAATGCTACTTGACAATCAAGTAGCATTCACTCACAACATGAGTGAAAATTGTGCTTTTTTCTCGTTTCTGTGTGTGCATTTGTGTGCATTTGAACACTGAACAATGAAGGCCACATTTCTGCTTTGTTTCTATAGAATTTCTCGAGTTAGTTTATGTAAAACAGCAGATTGATAAGGTAATGCAGTATTGTTGCTACAGTACCTCACTGTGATGTACAAGGACAGAACAGGCCACTCGCTGAAAACAATGTAATTTTCTAACATTTCTACATAGAAATAGAATTTATACAAATGTATGCATTTATGAGTAGATGGAAAGAGTGGTGTTGGATTGGTTTCTTTTTTTTTTTAACACAACTTAAACAGATGTTAATACATATGTGAGTGGGTGTGTGGCTGTGTAAACACTGTATGAATATTTTTGCCTATGTGAGGGCATGTTTGCTTGCATGCCAGTGTGTGTGTGTTTTGTATGCGTTGTATGATCAACAGTGTACAATGAAGTTCGCTCTACGCACGCACGCACGCACGCACACACGCACTTTTGAACAAAAGAGGATTTCCAAAGAAGTACTGCTTGCCAAAAAAGGTGTGAAATGCAGACTTGCAAAGAAAATAATTCCAAGGCACTCCGTCTCAAGTGAAAAAAATATATAAATGTATTTAGAGCAAGGCAAATGAGTATGACCAACGCGTTTCGACCTAGAAGGTCTTCATCAGGGTCCCCAGAGACCCTGGTGAAGAAACTCGTTGTTTTTTTATTATTATTTTCTTTGCAAGTCTGCATTTCACACCTTTTTTGGCAAGCAGTACTTCTTTGGAAATCCTCTTTTGTTCATATGTACCTACCTGTGTCACCAAAGAGCACCTATCAGAGCCACTGAATGATCCTTGCAGCGCTTCTTTTTTTCTCTTTTTAAGCTACATTTTTTGTCCATTCATCTAATTCTCAGCATCTTCTCTTTCTTTCTTTTTGTGCAGTTCCCCCTCAGATTGTCGTTCGACCGCGGGACCAGATCACAGGCCCAGGGCGCACGGTAACCTTCCTCTGTGGCACTAAGGGCAATCCTCCGCCTGCAGTTTTCTGGCAAAAAGAAGGCAGCCAGGTAAGAGAAACCTCAGATGTTGTTTACTTTAAGAACCATTGCTCTACCATACCAGATTGGTTAAAAGAACATTTTATTCATTAAAACGTGTCCCAGATTGCAGCACAACGGTCCTGCTAGTGGGCCCCCATTACGTCTAGGTGTCATTCTTGACATGCTTAGTAGTGTTGGGGAAGGTTGTGCTGAAAAGTTAAATGTTTAGAAAAAATTACCTTACTTTCACCAGCATTACTTTCAACGTACATCATTTGTCCTTGGGAGGCATTCTTATGTAGTGTGGTGGTCTACTGCAGCAGGCTGCCTGCATCTCCTCTGGCTGTCAGCTTCTTGGCTCTGTTAGTGTTAACATTGCATCGTGTTGCTGTCATGCTCTGCTTTCTTTCTGAGGAGCAGCAGAGTGCCAGGCTGTCTCACACACACACACACACACACGCACACGCACACGCACACGCACACGCACACGCACACACACACATACGCAAGCACACAGTTACACACTCGTATATTTGTTATTGTCAATACAAAAGGTTATTTACGAGTGTGTGTGTGTGTGTGTGGGTGGGTGGGTGGGTGTGTGTGTGTGTGTGTGTGTGCGCGTGTGCGTGTGCGTGTGTGGGTGGGTGTACAGTAAAATTACTCTGAGAGGGTACAAATGTCACCAAATGGACCATTTGGTGACATTTGTACCCTCTCAAAGTTACAAATGGAGGATTTTCCAGAGAGAGAGAGGAGAGAGAGGAGAGAGAACCCAGTGAGTGTGTGTGATAAGCATTGCAGCCTGTAGGAATGTGGTGAAAGGCCTGATAGGTGTGCGTGGGAGCCTGGAGCATGGCTCTTAGGGATAGATTAGAGAGACGAGAGATCGAGGGCGGCAGAATGTGAGTGGGAGAGAGGGAGAGAGAACAGGAGTGGAGGAGAGCGATAAATAGGAGAAAGATGTGGGAGAGGAGGAGGAGGAGGTGTGTGGGAAGCCGGGTGGCTGGCTAGGAGTCAAAGGGATGCTGGTTCGATGACGGAACTGGCCAATACTGCATGCATATGCATGCACTGCATAGGGGCGGCAGAGGCTCAGTTGGTAGAGAGGCTGTTTTAGAACTGTACGGTTCCCGGCCGGTTCGACACACAAATCCAGGTGTGAATGTGTGAACGCACATTGTAAAGGGCTTTAGGTGAAGGCGCTAGAAATCCAGACCATACACAAATACAGTGCAGATGGGGAACATTTATATCTCCTCTCCTCTGTCACACTATGTATTTTCCTTGTTCCCCTGCTCCTCGCCCCATCCCGCCCCCTTCTCTAAAACAAGCCATTTTAGGGAACAGTAGATCAAATACTGAATCTCCCCTCCCCCAATGAAAGCCTGATGTGCGTGTGCGTGCGTGCGTGCACCTGCGTTGTGTGCTGAAATGTACGTGTGTGTGTGTATGAGTGTGACGATAATCCCTTGGGTTCTCAACCAAACCTTCTGCATTAGGTAGCATGCACTTGTGTGCACGCACGCACGCACGCACGCACGCACGCACGCACGCACGCACGCACGCACGCACGCACGCACGCACGCACGCACACACACACACACACACACACACTAAGAGATATAAGGCAGGTATCCATTTCTCACAGTGCAGTGCGCTGTCATTGTGATACTGTCTGTTGATAAACGTCTCTGTCCTTCAGCAGACATCCATCATTCCTCTGCCTCTCTCTGCAATATCAACACAACACTACAGAGCAATATTCATTCTTTGTAGAATATGAACCCATTGACCATATTCACACAGCGGCCATTTTTTATCTCGGAAACCTCATCCCCTGAGTAAACTTCTTTGGGGCTTTGTATCTTCCAAGGTCAAAACAGGCAATTATAGAGTGTAATAGATATAAGTGTACTGTAGGGAGTTTGATACTTTTAAAATAATTCATTTTTGGTACATTGCACATTGTGTGAGACTAGAGTAGTCTTAAGAGGACATGTGGAGAATGTGCTGGAAAGAAAATCTATCTTGAATTTTTAGTACCAGACAGGCTTTTTTTGTGTCAATATACTGTAGATTGTGATTCAGTTAAGTCCAGTTGTTGGTTCTTTTCAGGGCTGTGTTGAAAGTTAGAAGCAAAATGTATCGTTTGTTTGGACATTTTAATGGCCCACATGCTGTATATAACGGTGTGTTGAAAGTGGCATGTTTGCTCCCCTAAGTCTAATTCATACTTTGTTGTACAATGGTGCCGTTCACTGAAAATGGCCGATCTGCCAATTCAGAAGGCAGTGTGACGCCTTGTGAGCTGGTAGATCTGCTATTATTCGTCGAATGACAAGGTCATACAATGAAGTATGAAACAGGCTTATGTTTCCTTTGAGGCCTGCGTGCATGTGTTAGTTGCCAAGGCGGTATTGCAGAATGATTTGCCTCATCTCACTCAGTGAGTTTAAGGATTGAAGGAAGGATTGGATGAATGTACTGTATACACTAGTATTATCGAGTGAACATGTCAAAATGAGTGAACGAATGCATTACATTATGAATAAGTTGGCGTGATTTGGGTTGCACCGTGTTCAAATCACTTTTGTCATGACTCGGATGAATGAGCTCTCAACATAATAAATTGCTCTGTGGTCTCGCCCCTCTCCAGATCCTGCTGTTCCCCATTCAGGAACCGGCCCAGTCGGGTCGTTTCTCAGTGTCTCTGAGTGGAGAGTTGACCATCACCGAGGTTCACACCGAAGACTCAGGTTATTACATCTGCCAGGCCATCAGCGTGGCTGGCAGCATCCTCACCAAAGCTCTGCTGGAGGTGGAGAGTGGTAGGTACACACTCACATGCAGGGTAAAAACATGAAAGTGACATCGGTTTAACAACTTAAACAAATACTTTGTTGTATGTCAAATAATGACAATAGCCTGATCTACAAGCTCGCAAAGCAATGTGTGAGCTTATAGATCTGCTTTTTAAATGCAGAGAATACAGACACTAGGGTTCATGTGTTTAATGAAACTGTAATGGTTGCATTTAAAAATATTTCATTTAGTGGGTATAAATGATGTTGTTGCCACACACTCTTGATAATCAGTTGCTACAGTTGGGTTTTTGTAAAGCAGTGTAATCACTTCCTGAATTGAGCTAATTTAAGTTGTTCCTTAACATTATAATGAATATTTGCTTATTCAATTATTATTAATAATGTTATTATTAATTTATTTAATGACAAATCTTTTACTATCGTCACTTTATTAAACCAGATATCTGATTAACATTAGCTAATAGTATAATCCCTCACTATTTAGATTGAGATTTATTCTTCTCCCTGTTTATGCCCACGCACAAACCCAAATACATGGGGGAATCCGTTGAATCCGCTCTAATTTAAAATATCCTCCCCTCAAATGAACAAACAGCAGGAGGCCTCATCCTACGTAATCAAAAGCGACACGTGCTGACAGCGCAATGCAAATAACCCTGCCACAACATATGCTCTGCATGCCGCTGCCCTCCCAATCAGGGAATAGATAACGCTTTACTTTAGACACATATGCATCTCCTGTACATTTACTTTATTGCTTTAGCTGCACACATCGGAGCCTGGTGTACTGTGTTGCATACAGTAGTATAGTAGTTAAGTATGCTGAACACGTGGCTGTAGACGACTGCTCGATGGAGGAAGAGTGGCTTAAATATTGATCTGTGATAGAATCACTTGCTTTTATTCAAGTGCAAACCAATTATAAAAATGTTTAAACTCTTTTGACTTTCTTTTCTTTGCCATCTATGACTTATCTATGACCACAAATTATTTTCCTAATCTTGAGAAGCGAGCATCACTACCGTGTTGCCTTCATGTAGCTTACACATGGACGAGGCTGTTTCAGAATGGTCGTTTATGAGTTTAAAGAGAAAAAGTGTGGTTCAGCATGCTAAACCTATAACAATTACACTCACCATGGCCTTGGTTTATTGTCACTAAATCTGCCTCACTAGTGGCCCAGGCTAAGTGATCACTAGTAGAATTTGGATGTGGTTGCACTGTTGTATATAGCCCAAATGGCGTAGTCAAAGAAAGAGCACACACTATTAATAATTAATTTTCCTTTTCATACAGTATTTAGTGAGGCTTAGGCTCTGGTGGGGATTTCATTAATCTAGAATAGATTCCCCCAGTCTATCAATTTGTATCTTTACTGAGTTTCATGTCTCTCTGTTGCAGTTTCATTGCTACAAATCGGAGCATTGAAACTGGATAGAGAATAATCAAAATATTTGGCTTGTCAGTGGTTTATTATTTTGTTCTTTTCCACTATGCACACAGTCATTGGAATCGATTGTAATGTCTAGACAAACAAGTAATTAAATATGCAACGAATCTGTGACATAATTATTAGACCATAACATCTCCATGTGTTAAAAGATGAAATAAAAATGTCTACCAAACAATGACTCGAAATATAATAGACAATAAAGGATTACTCAGAAAATAAAATTAAAGTAAATCACGTTATACTTGTGTGAGTGAAGAAACATGCAATGCACAGTGAAGTGCACTAACATAAACTTTTATACATACAGAACATATGACCTATTTTTGAGCTTGTGTTTCTAATCTAGCTACTGTAGATTCTAGGTGTGTCTGACATTTTACAAGATCTATAACAAACAAAACCTGTAGAAACAGTGGGCTGACCGTACATACTGTATGGCCATTGACAGATGAAATAGAAAGGGTTCAAATGTGATCTTTTAGCTTAAATCTCAGTTTCAACCTTACCTGATTTACTCTGGCAGTCTGACATTTTACACCCCTCTCTTTCCAGCACCTTCAGATCGAGTCCCTCCCATTATCCGCCAGGGCCCAGCCAATCAAACTCTAGCTCCGGGTTCCACCGTCCAATTACAGTGCCACATCATGGGCAACCCCCTGCCCAGCATTCAATGGGAAAAGGACGGCCAAAGGATCCTAGGAAGCGATGGGAGAATCAGTTTGATGGAAAACGGCACCTTCCAAATCACTAACCTACAGGTATTTAAACGAGAGGCCATCGATATTATTATTGTCTCCATTTCATATCCTCCACAAATACAATTGTCGTGAAAGTAAACGCTTAACTTGGCAGTACATTCCATTTTCCCTCACCATTCCCCCAAAGGTCCTTATATGAAATAGTGTTCAATTACACCTGTGGCAAATTGCCTCTCCCACACACTGGCAATATCCAGTGATATTTGCTTTGGATTGATTCACTGCATATTTGTATGCTTTCCCACAGAAGACAATATAATTCATATTCCAGACATGTCATCGAAATTGATCTGTGATCTATTTGCACATCACGCGGCATGCCGCATGCAAGTCGAATGTACACACACACACACACACACACACACACACACACACACACACACACACACACACACACACACACACACACACACACACACACACACACACACACACACACACATGATGCTCCACATGATGAGAATCTTTTGATGTAGCAGCGGGGGAAAGTTAAAAAGATAAACGGCTGGGGATTTGTAAGCCTAAGCTCCACCAATAGCTGATCTACAAGCTCACAATGCGACTGTGTGAGCTGTGTGAGCATTGTGAGCTTGTAGATCAGCTATTTTCGGTGTGCGACACCGACGCGCAGCTACGTATAAATCGGGCATTTGGGTGGTATGTGAATAGTAGCAAAAAATAAACCAACAACCGCGAATCAAAGGCACAACAGTGATGCATGATTGCCATGATAATGAGCAAAGATGGCCATTAGCGGTCGTTAACGCCAGCTTACGCCATGCTAATGAAATCTGCGCTGCTCAGAATTCCCCCTGGATAGAATGCAGCACCTGAGGTCGCGAGAGCATCGGTGAGCCTTGAGGAGGCTTACATATTAATTGATTGTGGGTTCCCAATGATTAACGATCACCGTGGCTTTAATTAAATCCTTGGAACGTTACTCAGGTGGGGGGGAGAGGAGAGAGGAGAGATGGGAGAGAGAGAGAGAGAGAGAGGGGAGAGAGAGAGAGAGAGAGAGAGAGAGAGAGAGAGAGAGAGAGAGAGAGAGAGAGAGAGAGAGAGAGAGAGAGAGAGAGAGAGAGAGAGAGAGAGAGAGAGAGAGAGAGAGAGAGAGAGAGAGAGAGAGAGAGAGAGAGAGAGGGGGGTGTGGAACAAATTGAGAGGGGAGAAAGAGAAGAACCAGATGAACAAACTAAATCTTTTACGCAACAATTTTATGTGACAGTTCTGCTACTGAGCAGTATTAGTGGATAAAGTCAGATTTTCACTTGGTTACAAATCGTGTCTCGCACCGTAAATAGGCGATCTACAAGCTCACGACGTGTCGCGTTGCGACACGTCGTGAGCTTGTAGATCGGCTATTTACGGTGCGAGACATCTGTGCTCAATTAAGTATAAATCAGGCGTAAGAGGCATTTCATCTGTGATATTATGCAGGGAAGCAATCTCTCGCAACATTGCACCCTAGCATTCAATTTCACCATGTACAGTAAACTATAGGAATGGAAAGAATGAAATCAAATGGAAAGAAGGATGGTTGCAATTTTGAGAGAGGTGTTTTTATTCTAACCGTGACATGCATGAAGCTAGCTTGCGGCTGTCACCCAATTTGAAACAAAAGTACATTGAAATTGTTGCTTTTTAAATGTTGTCGCTGTCAGGCAGAAACCTCCAAAAATCTCCATATTTCAACCTTTTATGTTTTTCCATAAATTAATGCCATATTTGTATTCTTTGATATGACAGTGTTTTTGCACTTTGGCTTTCATAAATATTTAACCTATGAAAAGTAGGAACTATTTTGTTATAGCATACTCTATGCTAATCAAGTGATATAACAACATTGGATCCATTGGAATACAGGTTCTTTTTTCCCCATTTCCACATACAAGGTTTCTGCCCGACAGCAACGGATCCTACACAGGATTGGGCTTTTAACTATGTTGAAACTTCCCCTGACGCAGCAGGATAAATGACCTCCATAGCCGAAGGCTAAAAAAGTGTAAACTATTAAAGCTAATCTCCTTTCACATTATGAAAAATGCAATATGGACAGGCCCTGTTTAAAGAAGAATTGCCAATATGAATAGGTGGACTTCATTTGGACCCCACCGAGTGGTGGGGGTGGTGGGGGTGGCGCAGTTCAGAGGGGCCCCTAGTGGGGGGACAGATGGCCTGTTTGTTCCTCCCTCCCTGGGACTGAGGAGATGCCATTACCCTGGGATCTCTGCCAGATACACACTATTGCTCTTCTTTACAAACAAGCAAGAAGACAGACGGAAATTGTGTGTGTGACTGTGTGTGTGTGTGTGTGTGTGTGTGTGTGTGTGTGTGTGTGTGTGTGTGTGTGTGTGTGTGTGTGTGTGTGTGTGTGTGTGTGTGTGTGTGTGTGTGTGTGTGTGTGTGACTGTGTGTGTGTGTGTGTGTGCTCATGCGTGTGTGTGTGTGTGTGTGTGTGTGTGTGTGTGTGTGTGTGTGTGTGTGTGTGTGTGTGTGTGTGTGTGTGTGTGTGTGTGTGTGTGTGTGTGTGTGTGCGCACGCGCGCGCGCGCGTGTGTGTGTGTGTGTGTGTGTGTGTGTGTGGTGGGGAAGTTAGACGGAGCAATGAGTAACAGACTGAGAAACCCACCTGGGGTGAGAGGAACAGAGGTACTGTAGTAGATTAGAGGATCGATCGAGGCTCAAGATAAGAGGGGAAAGGATCTTTTTTGTAAGATAGAAAAAAGTTGGAACACACCAAACTTTAGGAAAACCCCTTTTTGGGAAATATTCCAAGAAGTCTGAAAGAGTCCAAAGAAGGAGTAAACTTTGTATTGCTTCAACCGTCCCTCCTCGCTCTTCCGCTCTGCTCATCCATTTTTCAGCAATCTGTTTAGTGCAGCACCCAGGGCTGCCGGCCATGATTGATAGTCAGGTACCGGGCCGTTTACCCCCCCTTGCCCCCCATGCCAATTCTTCCTCCACCAATCAGACTCCACCATCTGGGGCCTTACTTACCGCCTCAAACAGATGCGCTATTGGCTAGCCCACGGGTCAGTTCAAGGTCAGAGCATATAGAAAGAGGGGACGGGCAGAGAGGGATGTCGTATGGGACCTAGAGTCACCTGTCCCGCGTCCTGCGGGACGCTCTGACAAGCCACTTAGGCTTGAGTAATTCCTCTGTCAGGGTTACTGATGACTTGGCCCACAGATACAGCAGAGGACAACAGCCAAGTGCACGTGGCTAAGTGAGGCATTAGTCACGATAGAAACGCACTGGTCTTTTCCCCCTTGTTTAATTTCTTCTTTTTTTTCTCTTCCTCCACCCCACATGCATTGGTGCTTTGCATAATGTATTAGGTTTTTGCATGAGAAAAAGTAAGGGCTGGCCGAAGTAAGTGAATAAGGGAAGATTGATTGTGTTTGTTTGTGTGTGTGTGTGTGTGTGTGTGTGTGTGTGTGTGTGTGTGTGTGTGTGTGTGTGTGTGTGTGTGTGTGTGTGTGTGTGTGTGTGTGTGTGTGTGTGTGTGTGTGTGTGTGTGTGTGCGTTATATTTATAAATGACTTAAAAAGGAAAGAGAATAACTGAGATAGTGATAGGACCACAATGGAACTTTTGTGACTTTTTTGTTATCCTTTTAGCCCATATGTCTGACGGTTTACATTTCTGACTAATAAAGTATTCAATCAATCAAAGTTGTAGTGTTTGTTAGAAAGAAAGAAAGAAAGAAGTGAGCTACAGTATGAATAAAAGTAGTGAAACTAAGATTAGTTGTAGTGTTTACAGTATATTTGGAAGAATCCCCGCAGGCTGTCAGCACCTGTGTCATGTAGAGAGTAGAGTCCCTGACATCTTCCACTGTTGTAAGCAATTTCACAGCCCGTCTAGCTCTTGGCCTGGCCCCCACAAATTTAATAGCTGGTCCCGGGGCATACACACGCACGCACGCACGCACGCACGCACGCACGCACGCGCGTGCACGCACGCACACACACACACACACACACACACACACACACACACACACACACACACACACACACACACACACACACACACACACACACACACACACACACACACACACACACACACACACACACACACACACACACTTATCACTCCTAATTACTCTACTTCAAATTGCCAACGCTGAATGCTAAGTAGGTCTAGCCTAGTATGAAACTCAGTCAGTGCCACAGACATTTCAAGGCCTGCTCTGGTTCTTAAAACGCTGTACTTTTATCTCCCCCTTTAACTCGCTAACTCTGCCATGAAAGAATCATAAGATTCAGAGACACCATTTACCAAAAAGAACGGGGAAAAAAGAACCTTGAATAGTAGATTCAAGAAGTTTTATTTGTCACTGATTTATACAGGTACAAGCTGCGAAATGTCGTTGGGACTTGTCCCACAGATTGTGCTACATACATATAACTAAATATTAAAACAAGATTAATATTTTGTTGGAAAAGAATGACAATAATGAAAATAATATAGTTTAACTGAATGTGTCTGTTTTTACAGCTGGTGAGACGTATAATAATGCATGTGTACTAATATTGTGAAAAGTGTTTAATGAACAAGTCCAATTGAAATTGTCATTTGAATACAACTGATTCCAAAGAGGAATAGTTTTCTATGTGTTGATAAATTCTGTCTGGCAAACAAAACCTACTGAGGTGAATATGAACACGTTGTTCATATAACCTTTTACTCACCAATGGTTAATGTTATGTAAATTCAAACACACACACACACACACACACACACACACACACACACACACACACACACACACACACACACACACACACACACACACACACACACACACACACACACACACACACACCAAAGCTAAAGACTCACACTTTGTTGTTGCTAGGAAACAGACTCGGGGATGTACACCTGCCTTGCCTCCAGCTCCAGTGGAGAGACGAGTTGGAGTGGCGTCCTTACAGTGAAAGGTAAAGAACTTCCTGCATGCATGATGAAGCACATCGCTGTTGGCCACAAACCCTGTATGTCCATATTGCATATTTTTATTTTCATATGTGAATGCCTTATTTCAGTGATTCTCAACCTGTTGGCCATGAGGATATTGCATGTGGGCCCCAAATAATTGGCAAAACACCGTGATTTTATTGATAATACTCAATAAATATTCATAACTCATTACATCGCTACAAGTTGTGAGCTTGTATAGACAGTGGTCCTTTAACCCATTCAATCCGGGAACGTGTCCACAAATGTCCTCTAAATCCTAACCGGTTTCTGAAAAACCTCTGTTGCTTTTATCAGTGGTTCTCAAAACAGGGACCCCCCAGATGCAAAACATCGAGTTACAAATGTTCGCTTTAAAAATATATGTTCAAAGATTTGCACACATTGTCACGATTTTTCCAAAATCACACCCTGTGTGAAGGAAGCGGTGCCTTTGGGGCGGGGCTTAACTCATTTCAGTTCGTCCCTATTGGTGGTCTGAGTCCACTTACCAAATTTGTACTTGGTAGCATGCTGCAAACTGGAATGATGGCTGTTTAAAGCCCAGCCAATGGGCAGACAGAGGGGGCGGGGCTTAAGTAATTACAGTTTGTCCCTATTGCTGGCTTTAGTCCATGTACAAAATTTGTACTCCATAGCATGCTGCGAACTTGAGTTATGGCTGTTTGAAGGCCAGCCAATGGGAAGACAGAGGGGGCGGGGCTTTAGCAATTCATGCTGGTCCCTATTGGTGGTCTAAGTCCACATACCAAATGTGGAGTTGGTGGCATGCTGCAAACTGGAGTTATAGCTGTTTAAAATCCCGTGCTCATACGGGCGCTGGGGGTCCCTGGACCCCTCTTTGATAACTTCATCAATTCATGCTTGTGCCTATTGGTGGTCTAAGTCCACATACCAAATGTGGACTTGGTGGCATGCTGCAAACTGGAGTTATAGCTGTTTAAAATCCCGTGCTCATCCCGTGCTTAAACGGGCGGACGGACATAACATACGCTGGGGGTCCCTGGACCCCTCTTTGATAAGCACTGGCACGTGTGGCCAATGAGAGGAGAGATGGCAGAGGCAAGCTCCAAGTCTGTGTGTGTGTGTGTGTGTGTGTGTGTGTGTGTGTGTGTGTGCGCGCGTGTGTTTGTATGTGTTGCTTCTTTGCCGTGCTCATCCCGTGCTGAAACCGCCGGACGGACGGACGGACATACAAAAGTCAAAAGCCACGTATAGAGCGGTTGGCACCGCTAAAAATAGTAGATCTACAAGCTCATAGCTATATGAGCTTGTATATCTGCTATTTTTGATTAGCCAAAGAAATGTAAAATGACACAGATGCTTTCCCGGATTGAATGGGTTAAGTACAGTGCTTGAGTAAATGTACTTACAGTAGCTACTTTCCACCACTACTCCTGACCCCACGTCTCTTACACGTTGTCCACCCAGAGAGTGCAGACCCGTCCGGCTCTCAGGCCATGGAGCCCTTCCAGCTGCCCGGTCCGCCGCACAAACCCGTGGTCACCGATGTGACCAAGAACACCGTCACTCTGACCTGGCAGCCCAACGCCCATGAGGGAGGGGCCGCCGTTACAGCCTACATCATCGAGGCCTTCAGGTGAGTCCACTCACGATCCATCCATCCAGTCAGACACATGTACGCACGCACACACACTACAATTATTTGAAAACCTTTCAAAAATTGCGACGTGTTGTGAGCTTGTAGATCTGCTATTTTCAAACATTTTAGTACTTTTGGTACTTTAAGTACATTTTGATACCAATACTTTTGTACTTTTACTGAAGTACATTTTAAATTCCGGACTTTTACTTGTAACAGAGTATTTCTGTATTGCAGTATTGATACTTTTACTTAAGTAAAATATCTGAGTACTTTTTCCACCACTGCACACACCCAATGACAAAACATAAATATACCGTTTCTCCCCAATTTGAAGTAAACAAGGATTATTGATTGAATTCGAGGCTGAAGTAATTATGGCTGTTGGAATTTACACCTACAGAGTAGACACACGCACGTACTCTAGCACGCACGCACGCGCTAAAACACACACTAACACACACACACACACACACACACACACACACACACACACACACACACACACACACACACACACACACACACACACACACACACACACACACACACACACACTAACAAACACGTACACACACTGACTGCATGCTGCTGGGTTCTGTGATGAATTAAAAATGCTAATGAATGCAGCAGAGCCAGACACACACAGAACTCCTAAGGCTAATGTCAGCTGAGAGGGAGTCCACCTCGGACCAATTAACCAGGAGAAGTCTGCAAGTTCTATCAGCATGCAGACGCACGGGTGAATAGACAAATAGATGGATAGGTAGTAGGGCTGGTGATGCGACTTCAAATCAATATCACTATTATTTCAAACGTTTGCCTTGATTATGATTAATGAATGATTATTCAAAAAGAAATAGTCAATTCGTTATTATATGAGGGGAAGAAATTCACGTCCATTATTATTAAATTAACGTACATGAGCAAGTCGGTTATCGGTTCTAAATATATTTTTGGTTAATTGCCCAGCCTTAAGAGGAGGAGGGATGGATGGAGGGAGGGAGGAAGATAGATGGTGAAGAAAGAGCTAGTGGGGGCCACAGATGGACTGTTCCCCTTTCACAGACAGGGAGAACCATAAGTGCTTATCAAATCCCTTCCCCTTTGGCCCCCACCTGGCCCTTTGGCAGTGGTTAGCAAGGGTCGCACAAATTGATTCTTTGCGGAGAGACTAGAGGAAAGCGAGGGGCTGTTTGCAATAACCTTCCTATGCCTGAGGACCTGTGGTGGAGTGTGGAGGAGGATGGGTGAGAGAGAGGCTTGGAGGGAGGTAGAAAGATGAGGGATGCAATGGTCTGTGTGGCTGCAGGCATAGAAATGTACCTCTTTCACCCTGGCTTGTGGCATCCCATTTTTTGGGATTATAGGCGAAAAAACAATTTAAATTTGTTCACAATGCATCACAGCACAATATATTGTGAAGTCTGTTATTTTCAAAATAATGTAGCATTTATTTGCGGTTAAGTGATTAACACCAGCCAAGCGCCAAATGTGGGTCCATTTTTCATTTGGCGTGTACGTTTCAGAAGCCAACCGACGAGTCAGCATTGATGGTTCTGCGCTTAACAAAATATCAGACTTGGTGGCTCATAGCACGGGTAACCTTCTTGCAACAAAATATCAGAATTGATTGTTCAGCATCAGCAAGATTTGTAAAAACAAATGTCAGCCTTGGTGGCTCATACTGTACAAAAGCACAAGTGAATGAACTTGATAGATCTCTTGTTAAACGTATGTAAACATACTGGTAATGTCTTACTGTGAACTGTTCCTGTGTTGATAGTGTTTGTGCTATATCTCCTGCATGTGCACATAAACGTTTAGACATAGTTAATGACACATAAATCTCCATTGTAATGCTTCTAATCTGAATCCTCCCTACAATCTGTTCTGACCACTGTTTTTATTCAACAACATAATGTGTTATTATGCAGACAAAATGCACGTATCGTATGATATACACACAAAAAGGCTGTGTACATACATTAGATTTTTCGGCGGGTAGAATTTTCATCTACTACCATAGTTTGGCTGGTGAGCTAAATAGTCAATGTCAGACACTGTGTGTGTATGTGCGTGTATGCATGCACGTGCATGTGCGTGAGTGCGTGATTGACTGTATAAACTACTACATTTAGTACCTTGTTAACATAAAAGATAATTAGATCATAGATTTACCATCCTCCCTCTCTTAGTCAGATCACACTCATCTTCTATTTTATGGCAACTCCAGCCTTTGTGTGTGTGTGTGTGTGTGTGTGTGTGTGTGTGTGTGTGTGTGTGTGTGTGTGTGTGTGTGTGTGTGTGTGTGTGTGTGTGTGTGTGTGTGTGTGTGTGTGTGTGTGTGTGTGTGTGTGTGTGTGTGTGAACCTCCTTTTTCTCAGCATGATAAAGTTCCCTTGGATGTAATGCATCTCTTTAATGTGAGTCTGGCACATTATTACATGACTATTTATGAGCCATAGAGCCTTTAACCCTTTGGCCTAATTGCGCAGGTCGGCAGTAAAGTCAGTTTTCTGCTGCCTCTGCTACCCTGGGGCAAAATTCAAAAGTACCAAATTGTCAGAGAGGCTTATTTAACCATTGTTTACTACACAAGACAAACTAATTCCTGTTGGAAAACGAGTGGGTGTGTACATGTGGAGCAAGTGTCAGAGGACCGAGAAGATGCTATCATTTCCTGTTTCCTGCTGACAGCTGTGCATTTTACAAGCTTCATTTCATTTTTCAACAAGAAAGCAAATTGTGTAATTTTGCAAAATGCATACTCTCCCAACTTTGTACACATCTGCCATTGTTTACCAGGGCTGTCACAAAGGCATAGCGGTAAGAAATAACTTGGGAGGCTCAAAATAGAACTCGTCATTGCCTAGAGATTTTTCAGCCACTGCTTAATTGCGAAGCAGTGCATCAAATCAGCATTGCAAAGCATCTTTGAGTGCAGGATTTAATGAGCATCACAATATAGAGTTGGCTAATGCACACACAGCCATGAGTTTGCTGTTGTTTATGAGTTTTCTCCTTGACAGAAAGTAATGAATACATTTCATTCCACAAACTCATATTCATTAGTTTGGGTTGAGAAAGCATTACTTTTAGCTGTTGTGCAACGATAGCACATTTGTTAAGCACTTACAGCCTATATGCTTTGTTGATCAGGCTCCCCCAGGGGTCTATACTTGGTCCCCTCCTTTGTTCCCTCTATGCCAAATGTCTTTGCCGAAAATAACCAATCTACACGCTCACCACATCTCACGTTGCAACGCGTTGTGAGCTTTTCGATCTGTGAATGTTTGCCTATTATGACATGCCCATAATAGGAACACTAGGGTTCATGTGGTTAGTCGTTTTTAATTCAGTAATGTAACGTTTTTTTCTCCCTCCTGTTCTAGCCAATCAGCGGGAAGCACGTGGCAGACAGTGGCTGACCTGGTCAAAATGGAGACACATACAATCACTGGTCTCTTCCCCAACACCATCTATCTGTTTATTGTTCGAGCTGTCAATGCGTACGGCCTGAGTGACCCAAGCCCCATCTCTGAGCCTGTTCGTACCCAAGGTCTGTATGCTACCCAGGTCCCCTCACACAGCAGACTGCACTAATATCCTTCACAGAGCCACACCGGCCCAGTCTCTCAAGACTCGCATAATTCACACGGAAGTCTTTTGCTATTATGCCATACTGAGGGGAAAGTTGGGGGGGGGGAAACTCCACCCCAACTTAATATGGTCAATTACTTATTTTGAGTGTTGTCGATTACTTCAGTCTGTTAAATGACTGAGGTAATTAAATGCAGTTAAATGGATGCACATGAGCAGTTTGGCAAATGCACTGTTTTAATGACTTGAAAACGTGTGATGATAAGAACAATTTAATGTATTTCAAATACATTTATTTCACCATAGTACATGCAAATAACTAACATCTCTATTGTCTTTGTTAAAACTCAAATCTTTTCTGAAACCGCTTTTTCGGATCACACAATGACATTTCCAAAATATTATGTTATTAAAGGATCAAATGTATGTGTGCCCACCAGATGTGAGTCCCACAGGTCAGGGGGTGGACCACAGACAGGTGCAGAGAGAGCTTGCAGAGGTGGCTGTCCAGATGCAAGAGCCCATCACACTGACTGCAACTAGCATAAAAGTATCCTGGACTGTAAGTACATTCTTATCATTTATCCTGTCATATAAGAGTCTCTCTCTTTCTCTCTCTCTCTATTTCTGTCACTCTCTCGCTCTCTCTCAACTCTACCCATCAACTCCTTTTCCTGTCCCTTTACCTTTATGTCCCACTCCTCCTCACCATGCCTCTTTGAATCCATCTCTTCACATCTCCTGTATGTCCCTGCCTGTGTCCTCCAGGTGGACCGTCAGTCCCAGTACATCCAGGGCTACCGTCTGCTGTACCGGCCCAGCGGGGGAACATGGCTCCTGCACGACATCAACTCACCCTCTGAGCGCAGCGCCATGCTCACAGACCTGCTGAAAGGAACTGAGTATGAGATCAAGATACGGCCCTATTTCGACGAATTCCAGGGCAAAGACAGCCGAACGTTGCTGGTTCGAACCCCAGAAGAAGGTACGGCGTTAGTAGGGTACACAGAGGGTATTTCCTGTGCTCTTTAACCTTTTGTTTCTCTTCACTCATTTTATTAAATCTGCCACAGAGAGGACACTACGGTTACATAAAATAACACTAGATGACTGAGTATTGACCATATCACATGGTGGCTATTTTGCTCTTATTTCATACTTGGGGTTTGGGAATCCCCACCTATGACGCAAAATGGCCTGTATGGTCATATGTACCATGGTAATTATGTACCGACCTTGCAAATGATCCTTTTTTACATTTTTTTATAGCCATATACTCAATAACCCACTTTATGACTTGTGTAATATGTTCAGTGTGTTTTTATGTCTTGGATGCTTACTCTCTCATCTCTCTCTCTCTCTTTAAGTGCCCAGCGCCCCTCCCCGAGGTGTTACTGTGGAAACAGTGAAGCTTAACAACACCTCCAGCATCAGTGTCTCCTGGGAGCCTCCGCCTGCTGAGATGCAGAACGGGATCATTCAGGAGTACAAGGTGAATACACAGTAAATACATGTTCGTTTGATTCTGAGAGTGTACAAACGTACAAATGTGCAAATGTCTTTGTTTGTACACTCTCAGAGTTAACCAATTAAACCCTCTAAACTTAGTAAACAGAACTTGAGTTGGCTCCGTACCAAATCTCTTTTCCAAAAATCAGTGGTGTCAGTACATTTACTCAAGTACTGTACTTAAGTCAAATGTTTTGGTATTTTTTACTTTACTGCAGTTTTTAGTGCTTTTACTTCTACTTTTACTTTTTACTCCACTACATCTCAGAGGTAAATATTGTACTTTTACTCCAGTACAATTATTTTAAAACTTTAGTTACTAGTTTCTCTAGATTTTGATTATTATTCCGAAACATACATTAACCCCTTCAGCCCTAAATACATTTCGGCCATTTGAAAATAGCCGATCTACAAGCTCACAATGCGACTTATGCATTGCGAGCTTGTAGATCGGCTATTTTCAAAGGATTTTTATACATTTGAAAACTTGTGAAATGGGACATTCTGAAAAATGAGTACTTTCTACTTCTAAGTAATTTTTGTTGGGGTTAACATGTCAAACATACAGTAGCATCTGAATCTAAACGTCAGTCTCTCTGTGCACCTGAACAGGTGTGGTGCGTGGGCAGTGCCAGTGACAACCAGACGCGGTACCACATTAACAAGACCGTGGATGGCATGGTGCAGTCCACGGTGCTGAAGGGCCTGATGCCGGGCGTCCTGTACCAGGTGGAGGTGGCGGCGGTGACCAGCGCCGGGGTCGGCACACACAGTCCACCCGTCTCCGTCCTCATCAGTGAGTTTGTCCACGCTGGATCCATGCCAGACGGAGAGGAATGATTCACTCAGTCCTCCTGAGAGAAGTCTGACTTTATTTGCCAAGAGCATCTCTCTTCAAAACTGAATTGGCAGAGATGCAGTGCTTTGAATAATGGACCATGCTGTCTCAAACATCCATTATTCAACATGTCTTTGGAATCAATTCAAGGCAATTTTATATTGCATTGATAAGAGAAAACCTTGTAAGCAAGGACACAGACATAGTTCTGTTTTATTTTTCCAACTTTTCTAACTTTTTAACATAACACAAATCCGACAATTGACCCAAATGTAGTTACTGTTACTGTATGTTATTATTTTATATTATGTTACATTACAGAACAGTACAGTAGTAGTTATTTAATTGGATGATCGGGAAGTTTAAAATTCCAAATGGACTGCAAAAGGACAGGCATTCTTACAATCTGAAGCAATAGTCTTTCACATTTGGGGGGTTGTCATATAAATAGTTTCTAGTTTGAATAGCTAACAGGTGCAATCTACAAGAATTACCGCAACATGTAAAACGGTCTGTTGTTTTGTCCTGTGTCCCCGTGCAGAGCTGCCAGCTGAACAAGCCACTATGCCAGGACGTGGTGGTGATGAGGATGAAGGTACAGAGGAAGGGAGTGTGAGCTTGGCAGAACAGATCACTGATGTGGTGAAGCAGCCAGCGTTCATCGCAGGCATCGGCGGCGCCTGCTGGGTGATCCTGATGGGTTTCAGCCTGTGGATCTACTGTCGCCGCAAGAAGAGGAAGGAGCTGAGTCACTACACCGCCTCGTTCAATTACACTCCTGCAGGTGTGGAAAAATCATTTGGCTGTTATGTAATATAATAACAAATATAATTTGTCTGTAAACATTATTTGGCACAGTTCTTCTGTTAATTGATCATGGCACCCTTTCATTCCAAATGCTTTGCACGGCCCATTCACACAGCTACTTCACAGACAGTATTATAGTGGCAGATATCTGAAAATTAAAAGGCATGAAAAACATAGAAAGCTTTTTCAGACTAGAATGTGAGCATCAGTTTAGAAATTAACATGATGTACATATTTATTTGGTAATTTTTGCTAGTCCTTTAGTAATGATCCAGTGTGTGGAGTAGCCATGTCAAATCTCATACCAGAAGGAAGCAGAATCAGAAATATATAAGTGTTTCAGATGCTAGATATAAAAATATATTAAATGTATTCATGTGTAAACATGTCATTTACCATAACAAGCTAACTGTAACCACACAGAAAGATGTAGTGCATAAGGAAAGCTGTAACTGGACTGTAAAATGTGACACCAACAGTTCAGTTTACTTGATTACCTCTCCTAATTCTCTCTCTCTCTCTCTGTCTGCAGTTGGCTTTCCACATGGAGAGGCATCTGGACTCAATGGAAGGTAAACGTAGTTTCTGTCAGAGACAGAATCACATTCTACAGTGTCAATCTACATATTTATCTCAGTGCTATTATTGTAGAATATATAGTATGGACACTCACAGTAACATAATACTGTTCTGTACTGACTCCCGCAGTACATGGACAACAGAACCTCACATTGTATAGAATACACATAGTATAGTGCTACAGTGCATGACAATGCAGGGCATATATGAATACTGCATCACACTTTGAGTATTTATTCACACGGTGCATTAAGGCAGCAAGCATGCATCACACCCAAACATGCATTCTTTTCACCACATTCACCTCACCAATGACATCACATCGACTGCACCCATTTTTGTCTTCACGGTGCCAATGAATAAATACAATGCAACAATGTCTCTCTAGGCCTGGCATACGGGGAGGGAACATGGGCAACTACCCATGGCTGGCAGACTCCTGGCCCACCACTAACCTGGTCCACAACAGCAAAGAGGCTGTCAACTGCTGCACCGCCAAACACGATACGGCTGAAAGATACTACAATGGTAGGCCTCCCCTCCACCCATTGTTAGTAGTAGTTTGTGTCAATAGTTGTATGCATCGTCAGAAACTATTACGATGTATTATGTTAGTTGCTTTTCATGCACTTTAATTAAGTTGAGCAAAGACATTTCAGCCTTTTAAACCTGATAAATACTCATTGTCATTTGCTTTCAAAAATACACCTTTGAAAAAATAAATAAAAGGAAAGTACGTTTATAATACTGTGTAACTTTTTCCTTTTTTTAAAGGTAGGGTAAGTGATATGTTTTGGTTAAAACAAAAAGTATTTTGTTAAAAGGTTAAAATACTATATTCTGATAGTAATCATTGCTATAGAGTGTTTTTTCAGTAACAGATGTCTCCCTGTCTCTCCAGCTCTTTAATAAACAGAAAATACATTTTTAGGTAGGTGTCAAAATCTCAGCCAATCAGGAGAAAGTACCCATTTTTAAGCTTAATTTGTAATTTAGGGTTCCAGTTCCAATTTTGTCAGCTCATTTCTTAGTGTCATCACTTCCAATTTCATTCGTTTAATCTATATCCTGATTGAGTTCTCTGTCCTGGTTGGATAAAATTGGAAATTAAACTGAAACTGAAACGAAAATGCATTGTCTGTTTAATAAAGAGCTGGAGAGACAAGGAGACTCCTAATACTGAACAAACACTCTATAGCAATGAGAATATCAGAATATAAGAATATAGAGCTATTTAACACTTATTTTAACCAAAGCAAATCACTTACCCTACCTTTAAGTTATTTTTGTTCAAATCTTTCACTGGTATATTTTTCCACATAAATGTGTGTTTTTTCTTTTACCAACTTCTCTAAACCCTATTTGTATTCATGAGTGTTTGCCCCCAACACTCCAAAATGACGCAGGCAGCCACCAGAAATGTACTGGAAATATATTTATGCATTGTAAAGTTAAAACATACCATTTCTGAAAACCCTGTTGCTTTCCAAAATATCCTCTTCTCAAGGATGCTGGTAATTCCATGGGTTTGTTTCAAACTGAATACTGGTAATCAGTCCGTAGACAGATGCTGTAATGGCAACGGAGCTATACAAAGGTGTCTCCAAAAAGGATACTGAAATGAATTTTACATAGTATGACTTTAACCGGAAGAATCATCTTGAAAATAATTTTAGATTTTAACCACTTTAGTCATTATTTTATACTTTTTTTGGCTATTTAAAAATAGCAGATATACAAGCTCAAAAGCCAAATACATATAATTTTGGGTGGTCCTTGACATGAAAAAAAATGAAAACCACTGATATTATAGCAACATGAGTGTTTCAGAAAACTGTTAGGACATTTGTAGGTGTGTTCCTGGATTGAATGGGTTAAGATACAGGATTTTTGATGTATACCAATGCAGAGCAATTCAGTCAATAACAAAACGATTCTCAAAATAAATGTAAATCCCCTTATCCAACACAACCTCTTCTTCCCTCGTCCTCCTCCTGCAGAAGCGGGCATCTCCAACTACCTGAGTCAGACGGAGAAGTACAGCGTGGGGGGCTCCACCGAGGGTCCCATCTACAGCACCATTGACGGCACCAACGAGGACCTGCACAGCTTCACCTACTCCCAGCACACCACCCCGTACGCCTCCACCTCCATCACACCCTTCAGTAACCAGAGCCAGGCGGTGAACCACGGCACCGAGCAGCAGCAGGACGAGGGCCACTGGATCACACAGCCGGGGACCTCCGGGGCGCAGTACGCCCAGCCTGACCGCTGCAGTGGTGAGGAGGAGATATTTGGCTTGTTATTTTGTCTTATTTTGAATGGAAAGCTATACTGTATGTGTTCTTATGCATTAAGCCTGATTGGGTCAGTGCCATGTGCTGGCACTGAGATTGCCCATCAGGAGTGTCTCATGCTGTTCTATTATTATTATTATTATTATTATTATTATTACCCTTATTATTATTATTATTATTATTATTATTATTATTATTATTATTATTATTATTATTATTATTATTATTATTATTATTATGTAAAGCAATTTAATTACACTGACACAATTTAGCTAGACAAGGCTTAAGGTCGTGATTGGTTTCCATTTGTCTTGTGTGAGCTGTACATGATAATAATACTAATTCTAATAATAATGGAAGAAGAAAAAATTCAATTTGACCTACACTCAGTTTTTCTGATTACATTTGTTTGTGCAAGACAGTTGAATGCAGATTTGGGATCCATATGATATTTGGGTTAGGTTTCGAATGTTCCTTGGAGATAAGGAGCTTGGAGTTGAACCGTGGCATGGGCGTGTGTTTCTTTTAGGTAAGCCCAAGCAGAAGGTTATGGGAAAGGCAGTCAAGACGCCGTCTCTGAACTGGACCGAGGCTTTACCTCCCCCTCCTCCTCCCTCTGGGGACCTGGAGGAGTGTGCACAGGAAGAGCAACCACCAGAGGAGCTTGAGGAAATGGAGCTAGGGTAACTGACACACACACACACACACACACACACACACACACACACACACACACACACACACACACACACACACACACACACACACACACACACACACACACACACACACTAGAGAATTCATAGCAAGGACAAGCAGACTGTAACGTCAACAGTGTCATGTATTATCATTGTCATCTAGTTTAATGGCTAATTTCTACCTTGTCATGTGAAACGGTCATACGATGGAGTATAAATTAGGTTTAAGAGACCCCTGAAGCCGGTGGGCCAATACAGTTTTAGTGCTTCGGGCTTTGACATCTCGATTTCCTTGGCCTTGGTTAATCGCTTTAGCAGTTTTTCACATGATGCCCAGCGCTATGCTAACAGGATTAGCTATGTTCCCCTCTACCTGGTGCTCTCCTCACCGTAGGAACAAAATGATCATTCACCATCACTCTCACAGTGTTAACCTTGTCTAACTGGATGCTCTGCCCCCTACTGTCTTGCTGGCGGCAGGCCTCTGATTCGAGTTGAGGCAAAGATAACTGCATTACACTGAGTAACCTCATGCTACGAGCTCGTACGGCAAACAAGCTACCTTGCTTTAACCCTGTTCATTAAAACAGACACAAACACACAGAAATCTAAACTCAAGGTTACTGTCCTCTGTTTCTCAATGTTGTCTGGGCACCAGGGGTTCAAACGGACCCTTTTGGGACTGTAAACTCTGAGAGTTAAATAAATACATCCCAGAGATGTTTTTATGGTATCAAATGCAGGTCTGTGGCCTAATGCATATCAAACTGGGGGTCCTTGGGGTAAAAAAAAAGGTTGAGACTCACTGTTATATTCAAAACACGTAATGTTTCTGCTGTGAACCTTTCTTCGTCTCCTCTGCAGGTCAGACGAGGAGGAGTGGTGCCCCCCGCTCCCAGAGAGAACCTATCTGATGGAGGGTTGTGAGTCGAGCTGCGGACCCTCTACACCCCACAGGGCCACCGCCTCCTCTCCCGCTACTTCTTACAGTCACCAGTCCACTGCCACGCTCACCCCGTCCCCACACGAGGAGCACAGAACCCCACATGACACCCCACGCCTTAACCACTTAGATGGGCAGCAGATAGCACGGTATGCTGTTAACCTTGTAGCGGCCGCGTAAAGCATTTCACTCTGGATTTGTTGCCACACACTACAGCTTGGTTTCAGATAAGGTTCTAAGGTTCCATTTTTTTCTAACGTAGGCTACCTCCCCCTTCAAGGGCAGTTCTGGTTATAATGGAAACCTAGTTATAAGGTATACCCTGAAGAAGGCAGTTACCTGCCGAAACGTTGGTTTCTTTTTACTCTGCGTCCTAAGAAAAATATTGGCACTTTGGCTACCAGTGTGTGCGGCCACATTCTTGTCTCTTGAAGACTACTATTTATAATGGAAACATAATCAAACGAAAGAACAAGCACAGAACTTAACGTGTCTTGAAAATGTCATGTTATGGAAGGTTCTGGGGTTACCCTTTGTAGTGTAAGAGAGCCATTAGCTTGTATTGTTACATACTGTAGGGTGAAGACTATATAGAGGCTATGCACCGTTCATGTAACTCAGAAGAGTGTACACATTTATACACTCTAGAATAGATTGTGAGTTTAATTGTGCGTTTAGAAATGTGCTTTAATCGTAACACATCATCCTTTCCCTTCAAGCAATAGAGAGAATTATAAGAAGCTTATTCAGGGGGAAAGAACTTGGCCGTGATTTGCATTGTACCTGACAAGCATTGTGTGTTTTTCACACATTGTTTTCCCCCTACCAGTTTGATACACTTGAACCTGTCTGTTCAGCTGTGTGTTGGAAGGGTAATTTCTGACCTTTTCTCCATGAATTGGACTGATCTTTGTGTTTGAATTGACATGTTGTTATTTCCCGTTTGCAGAAGGCTACCGTGTGGTCCAGTGCCAGTACCACAGGCACCATGCCCTCCCTCCCTCACTCAGTCCAACCCCAACCTCTCTGCCCTGCGCCATCATGGCTCATCTGAGGTTGGCACACTGCAATGCCAGAGCCCTGCTCATCACTGCCACCCCCACCAGGGCACAGCAGTGAATGAAGACGACGTCAGCTCTGCCACAGCCGGTAAAGTAACACATATAGCACAATATATATAGTGTGTGTGTGTGTGTGTGTGTGTGTGTGTGTGTGTGTGTGTGTGTGTGTGTGTGTGTGTGTGTGTGTGTGTGTGTGTGTGTGTGTGTGTGTGTGTGTGTGTGTGTGTGTGTGTGTGTGTGTGTGTGTGTGTGTGTGTGTGTGCGAGAACATATACTGTATCTGCATGGAATAGTAGGCCAGGGAATAATGTGTCTATTGCAATCGTTATGTTCAGACTTCTAACCAACACACTGTGATGTATTATTCTCACACAGCACAAAGCCGTCCCTCCGCGGCAGAGGCATTCACCCCCCCCAGCCAAAAGTCGCGGGTGAAGAAGAAGACTTCAAAGACTGGGGCCTACAGAAGAGACATGCAAGGAGGTGAGTCTCTGCACATGCTGGGAATTAGTGTTGCGGTTTATTATCTGTGAAATGTCGTCTTTCATGCACAACAAAGGTTGCGAGTGGCGCTTAAGGTGAGACCAGGTGGTGAGGCCGTCTGTCCATAACGTTGCTGTCGGCAGGGAACCTTGTATGTCATTACTTTTAAGGATATGGGGGAAAAATGTATTTATTATTTTGTCAAAATCTTAAAAAAATAGCGGGGAAGAGCTGACCTATAAGCTCACAATGCGTCGCAACACGTTGTGTCGCATAGCGCCACATTTAGAGATTTAAAGAGATTTAAAGGTCGATGTAGATCGACCTTTTCCACCACTTTTGTATGACACTCTTGTACGACACAGCAGGCCATTAATTTTAAGAAGTTGAAATAGGGAGATACAAGGTTTCTCCCCGACAGCGACGATATGTACAGTGCTCAGTTTGAATCTGAGCCAGTAGTCACTGCAGACTCATGCAGTTTAGAACAAGGATGATGACATTTGTTCTTAACTTGGTTTTTTAATTCAATATTATTTTCTTTTATAGATTTGCCCCCACCACCAGAGCCTCCCCCAGAGGACAGCAGGTTGCAGGGCCGAGCAGGGTGTGTGGAGTGTGTGGCGGGAGAGAGGACAGGTGGACCCCTGTCCTCTTTGGAGAAGAGGGAACACAGCAGCAGCCACCAAAGGAAGGGCTCAGGACCGAGACAGACAGACAGTGAGATAATGTTATTTTAATTGTAAAAGGATTCTATTTATTTAATGTTTTGGTTTAGGAGCAGTAGAGTCATATTGAATATGGATGTTCTTGTGCGTTAAGTTAAGGATAAAACATTACTACTACTGTGGTAATAATATTTCATATGAAGCCCACAATTCCTGCATCTGTCTTCCATGTGCAGTGGGCCAGCACCCCCTTCTTTCAAATGTTAAACAGTCAAGTCACGTCAAACATTGCAACATGGAAGTCCCTGGATTTCATCGGGGGCTTTGTTGTGTTCTGGCAGAAAATCCATGAATGTGAAAACTACACACTTGCTTGGTTTAAAGCCACTATACCCTGGGTGGCCGTGACATTGGCCTTTGTGTTTACAGAAAAATAGCAATCTCTTGACTTCAGACAATATGAATCCGATTCATGGAATGATGGCCATAGGTTCTATGGGTGTGCCAGGCTGATGGTTGCTCAGGAAAGAAATGTCTGACAATATGGAATGTACCATAAATAATGTTGTTATAGACTATGGTCCATGAACAATGAGCTGATATGCACACCAAAAGCCTAATAGTATCCCAATAATCAATGTATTTAGCAAGCTTCTTCTACCCTCTGCCAGCCGACTACTGCAATAACTGCACCTTCACAAGCTCCCCTTAGCTTTCCCCACCTCCTTCAGTCTAATCCAATGAAATGTTCCAGTGCCCCCCCGATGAAATGTTCCCTAGTCAGTCAGCCGACCCAAATAACATCAACGTTAACCTCATCTTCTTTAACCTTCCATCTGTCCCTTTCTCCAGGCGAGGAGCTAATGGCGTACGCTAGTAAGGCTGCTTATCTGTCCAGGAGTCAACTGTCAGCCAACTGCTCCACTACAGGCAGCTCTTCGTCCAGAGGCTCTACAGGCTCCAGGGGGCCCAGCTCAGCCAGAAAACACAGCGAGGTGAGAAACACTGTGTGTCTGTATATCATCACTGGGTGTCTGTGTGATAGTATATCATCACTGTCAGGCACAAACTGTCAATACCCTACTTCCTTGTACAACAGTGTCGCATAAAGGTAGCGCAAAAAGGACCCAATAACGCATTGTGAGCTTGTACATGTTATTTGCGCGATTTTTGTAACATTTTTAAAGTGAAAGGGCTAAAGTGTGTCTGTGGGTTCTATACATATACATATGAGACATTGTGTGAAAAGTAGCCACTTGGACATACAAGGTTTCCACCTGACAGTGACGACATGATTATGTGAGACGTATCACATTTTACAGAGGGAAAGCGGTCAGCCTGATTAATACTTCGTTGTGGGCCGGTATCGCTCGCCGCATACAGCAGATCTACAAGCTCTGTGTGATATTATGATTTTGTTTGATACATATCACATTTTACAAAGGGAAAGCAGTTTCTTTTGACCTTTGAATGGTTTGAATGAAGATATTTACGAGCATTGGAACACGGTGTATGGGAAGTGACCATTCTTGCCATTAAGGATGGGGGGTTCACGCGATTTATGACTATAATCTTCGTGTCATCTGTTACGCTCCATAAAGTCCATAACTTCATGCGTGCGGGCGCGTACACAGATGACCGAGGTTCCAAATTCCACTGTGAACCGCATGCATGAATGTCGTGCCGTGCGCACAGACACACACAAACACACACGCACTCGCTCACACACATCAGTCATTACTGTCTGCACTCTGCACACATAGTATGAAGCAATGTTAACAGGGAGGCCCACGTGCACTCGCTGCCTCTCTCTGGAGTGTTCTAATGTGGAGGGCAGTGTTCGCTGTGCGAGCACTCCTTTAAGTGCACCCTCCCGCTGGCTTCCTTGTGACAAGTCGCTGACAACATGTTGTGCCAGCTCAACGCAAACCCTCTGTGGGTTATTGCGTGCTAGCAGTGGTGTAATGCAGTAGGTTACACAGGTTTTTTTTAACTTAAGTATCAAAATAAATAAATACATATATATAAATATATAAATCAATATAAAAAATACTCTGTTACAAGTAAAACATCTTGTTTCCAAAATTTTACTTAAAAAAGAACAAAAGTATTAGCAACAAAGTACCAAAGTAAAATTTGCCAAACTTTTTCGAGAATAGCAGATCAGCTATTTTCAAATACTCTCATTATAAAATAGGGCTTAAGTGGTCAATGTATGTTTTGTAATAATAAACTAGTAACGTAAGCTGTCAAATGATTGTAGAGGAGTAAAAAGTACAACATTTGCCTCTGAGATGTAGTGGAGTGAAAGTATAAAGTATTGAAAAAATGTAAAAACGCAAGTAAAGTAAAAGTACCTCAAATCTAAACTTAAGCACATTACTTAAAGTCAATGTACTTGGTTGTCTTCCACCACTGCTCACCAGAGTGGCGACAGCAGAGCCACAAACACAGTGTTTGATTACAGTTCCTCTGTTCTGCTGTAGGTACGCCACGTTAGAACTATTGTATGTATTCAGCTGCTGACAACATTTCCAGTTGGAAGTACAGTAGCTCTGTAGCTGTAGTAAATGTGGAAGGTGAACAGCTTGCTTTTTCCCGCCAAGGTACTATATGTGTAGCCTGTTATCCAGCCTGCTTCGCTACGTTCGGCGGACTTTTTTTTCTCTCTTCGCTTCTCAGTCTGGAATGCCTCCTATCTCCAAGGGAGGCGGGACATGACAAACGTTTCGAGTCGTGCCGTGGCTTCTGATTGGTCTGTGGTGCGGGGCGGGACAAAAAAAAACAGTGTGATCGTTGTGATTCGTCATTCGTTTAAACAACATCCAATCAGCAACGACGTTGCCTAACGTAACATATGTAGTTCCAGTGTAGTTCTGCAAAACGAGTCAATGGGGTGCATTCCAGACTGAGAAGCGAAGAGAGAAAAAAAAGTCAGCCGAACGTAGCGAAGCAGGCTGGATACCAGGCTACTATATGTGTAGCAGACCATAACCAACCATATCAAACCTGCACATGCGAGAGTTGTTATTCTTTATTCCCAGATTAACCTGTTTTAATTTGGGAGTATGAAGTTGCTTGTTCAGGTCTGCACTGGTCAAGTAAGGGTTAGGGTTAGGCAGGGTGGGTTCAACAAGAAGCTATGGTGTGCAGTGTTTTGAAGCACTTTCAAAATGATAAAATAGCGAAAATAGATGATCTGCAAGCTCACAACGCAGCACATCGTGACACGTTGTGAGCTTGTAGATCACCTATTTTCAGTATTTGTCGTACAACCAAGTATATAGGGCGTAAGTGGTTAAAGGATCGCTTACTGGGACGGCACACAACCGGAAACACCCATAAGAGGAATCATCATAACAGGATGTTTGCTCCATAATTCATTGGTTAATATAATGAGAGGCCGGTGAGAGGGTGTCAAACGCTACATGATAGATGGCACAGGCAGTGGACATGCTTGGTTGTTTCATGTGTCCATGCACTGGCTCGTAACTTTAAACCATGTAACTCAAAGCTTATACCATAAAAAAAAAAAGAACTGGTGGGGAGAACATGAAAAGCTGACCCTTCCACGGGTCAGTCCTCTTTAACCTCAGCACAGATACAAACATGGGAATGTGACAAAGGCCCTTGTAAAAGTCACACACACACACACACACACACACACACACACACACACACACACACACACACACACACACACACACACACACACACACACACACACACACACACACACACACACACACACACACACACACACACACACACACACACACACAGACCGACAGACCTATATTGACCCTTAGGGAAACGTACAGTAGGTGTCATAGCAGTGTGCAATAGTGTTGTTTACTAAACAGATTACATTAGCCTCTGGAGGTCAATTCAACATTTTGCTAACTTCTTCTCTTGTCTTTGACAGGAAATGAGATAAGGACACCAACACTTACAAAAGGTAAACGACACCTTTGACTCTCAGTGTTCCTTGAAAAGCTCCACTGTCTCTGTCATGGAAGCACACCTCTGAAGAAGAGGAGAAGCACGGGACGGAACGGTCTGTTTCACTGCTGGGAAAGGAAAACAGACTTTTTATCTTGTTTTGATATTGCTATGATTATTTATGACTTGGGTTCACTCCTCCTTCCTTTTTATTGTAAATACCCATCTCTGTATTGTTTTGTGGACTCTGGATACAGGAGGAAGAGTTGTATATTGTATTTATAAGAATAAAACAAAACAAAAAATACAAATGTAGAAAAAAAAGGTCTGTTATTTTAAAACGCTCATGTCTCCTTGAATGTGCCAACTTGATTTCATTTGTCAAATCGTATACTCTTGGAAAGCATTATTCCTGCTGCACTCTGTTGCGACGAAGCAACAGAAAATACAAAAGCACAAAATGTGTGTTCGCTTGTTGAGAGGGACTGTTGGAAAAGCCAAAACGAGCGGGTTCTCGCTCCCTGATGGATGCCCCTAAACTGAGCGCTTCCTCCACACCTTAGTCTGCTATAAGAATGTTTAAGAATCTTTTTTATGTTTACATTTGTTTTTCTGCGATAAAATGTAGTGTGCAGACGGACAGACAGGCTTTATAAAAGTTTGATTGTAAACCCCCCCCCCCCTCCTATCTCTCCCCGTGACACTTTGAGGAAGTGTTTGCTGCAATTGTGCGATGAAATTTGCATATAAAAAAACATACTGGTGTGGACTAACTCTTTTTGTACTCTTGTTGTTTTGTAAAAGTACAATAAAATAAATTTGTTGAACTACAGTATTCCAGACCTGTGTTCTTTTTTCAGTACCACCTTCCAATGAAACCCATGTTATAATGCATAATACCGTTATAACTTATAATGCATTATAGTCTGCTTATAGCACTGTATAATTACAGTTATACAATCTCAAACACTCATAATGCTTTATAACAATCATAATACATGATAAAGACTTTAAAATTTCATATAAGGTAAAGTAATACAGCCTAATAGTCTACTTAATAATTGCTAGTCACTCACAGCCCTTTTCTTTTGGTCAGGAATATAGTCTTATCATCTTGTAATGTTAAAATCACTGTCATGATACTAAGTACAATAGAGAGGTTAGAGCTCCACCTAGTGGCAGTGGTGTCAAACTTAAATACTTTCATGGTTTCAAAACATTTATCTGGCAAAAAATAACTTAGCTTAATTGTTTTCATGTACACTTCAGAGTCAGTAGGGTAAAATACTACCTAAATGACTATAGTCATACAACTACATTTTCAATAGGAAAATAAGGATTTGCAATATGTAAACGCTCACTGGCTGTAGTTTTTAAGTAGGCTACTACAGATTGCTGCATGATCATGGTGCAGTGCATATGACTCAAAACGTCTTTTACTGGTTTTGGTGAGGACGCTGACCAGTCAAGACAAAATTGTTGATTTGTTTTCTTATGTTATACAACAAAACATTGTTTTGTTTTTATTTGCTGTTGCAATGCATGGCACAAACATTTAATAGCCTGCACTTAAATATCTATGAATTCACGGAATCTATGTATTTATGTCTGTTCTTCAGAAGTCCCAAGAAAGTGAAAACATTTCAGAATGACTGGAGAAGGACTTACCATCCGTGGTAGAATCCAACCAGGTGTGGACTTAATTCCTGCATTGTAGTTTCCAAACTCGGAAAGATTGGAACAGAAGATCAATCCATAGATTGGTGGCAGGGGACAGCATTTAAGTCCTCTCCTCTTGGAGGGGGGTTTCTCTGGAGTCAATCTGGGAGCCCATCGCCAAATGAAAAGGAAAAACAGCGCCCTCTGCTGTTTTTTTACTATCTCGGTTGGAGCAGAATCTGTTCTCGAGAGATTATGGAGGAGGAACCACCATTACAGCCTGGAAGGACTGCGTTTCCCCGCCACGTCCGGCTGGAAGTGTTTGCCATGTGGGCAACTTCAGAGGACTTCACCGCTCACAGTAGCCTACCGCCTGGATACAGCTTGTCTCTACGTGGCTCTCTAAGTGGTTTGTGAGTACTGTGAGTGACAAACATTGGATTACGATATTACTCACCTAAACTAAAGTGAAGGACTGGGATTTCAATTATTGGAATCATCTTATATGAATATGTGCACCACGGGCCCCAACAAATTAGAAATCACTGAGTTGTTGGGTTGACTGGACTAAACAAGGGGGGTTTGTGGCAACGGTTTTTGGGGCTATTGTGTTTTTGGGAGTTGCCTGTAGACATAATCTGTGAAGACAGAGGTGTCATTATTTAAAACATTGCAAGATTCTATTTTGGTACTGTCCCGCCAGTGTGGCTACGTGTTTGAGGTTGTTTCTTTTGTTTTGTTTCTTAACTAAACCGAAATCAATCTGGGAACCCCGAGCCAAATGAGAAGGAAAAACAGCGCCCTCTGCTGTTTGTACTATCTCTGTTCTTGAGAGATTAAGCCGAAATAGATACCCGGGTATTTTTGGTTAAACAATAGGCCTGTTTTCATTAAATCTTCAGTTAACGGTTACTATGTTGCTGTGCTTATTACAAACCACTACCATACATACTCATTTTGGTTGTCTAAATTGTGATAAGGTTTGATTGATGGTCAGTGGTGGACGAAGTAGTACTCAACCCCAGTACTTGAGTAAGTACAGACACTAATGGTCAAATTTACTCCACTACAAGTAAAAGTAGCTCAGTCAAAATGTTACTTGAGTAAAAGTACTAAAGTAATTGCTTTTAAATATACTAAAGGTAGGGTAAGTGACATTTTTTGGTTAAAAACAAAAAATGTTTTGTTAAAAGGTTAAAGCACTATATTCTGATAGTAATCATTGCTATAGTGTTTGTTCAGTAACAGATGTCTCCCCGTCTCTCCAGCTCTTTAATAAACATAAAATACATTTTCCGGTAGGTATCAAAATCGCAGCCAATCAGGAGAAAGTACCCATTTTTAAGCTTCATTTTTATAGTGTTCCAGTTCCAATTTTGCCTGCTCATTTCTTAATGTCATCACTTCCAATTTCACTTGTTTGTATCTATCTATATCCTGATTGAGTTCTCTATCCTGATTGGATAAAATTGGAAATTAAACTGAAACTGAAACGAAAATGCATTTTCTGTTTTATAAAGAGCTGGAGAGACAAGGAGACTCCTTCTACTGAACAAGCACTCTATAGCAATGAGTACTATCAGAATATAGAGCTATTTAACACTTATTTTAACCAAAGAAAATCGCTTACTCTACCTTAAGTATTCAAAAGTACATTCTTTTAAAAATACTTAGTACAAGTATGTGTGTATATATATATATATATATATATATATATATATATATATATATATATATATATATATATATATATATATATATATATATATATATATATATAGACCCGAAACACCCGTCGACCCCAGGCTACAACACTGATGAATCTGATACGTCCCAGGTGCATCCATGTGACGTTTTTCTTTATACCTTATAATCGTTGCTGTCCAGCAGAGACCAGCTAACTCCATTTTTCAGCTTTTGCATTTTTTTCTCATAAAACAGGGCCATTGAACACCCTTTACGTCTGTGTGTTGATAAAAAAAAATAGTGAACCAATGAAAAGTATTAAAAAGCGCTTCTGACTAAACAAGCTAACTCCATAGTCCATATTCACACGGCGGCCTTTTTGGAATTTAACAATATGGCCGCCGTGTGAATATGGTCTATTGGATCCTCAAACTGTCTGCTAAACCAGCTAAGTTCACCAAAGGGGGACGGAGTTAGCTGGTTTAGCTGACTCCAGGCTCCACCCCCTTTTGACCTCCAACCTCATTGTGAGCTTGGAGGTCCATTCAGCTGTTCTTATCAATGATGAACAAAACCTCCTAACCACTTTTTTTTTGTTTTTGTCAGTTCCTTAAAAATGAACATTTTGGAGTTAGCTGGTTGCTGCCGGACAGCAGAGATAGAGACTTCAGAGGCCATGGGGTGTTCTTGGAGGTTTGTCAGGCTGATTCAGCTGCTGATCAGACTCAGTTCGTTCTTCTCCTGCTGCCGCCAATTCCGTGTTTTGTTTTGAGTTGAAACAAGAACTCAAAAAAGTGGTGAATTATGGATAGGTTTGCGTGCCTGGATGGCATATTTCTGCTTTTATGTAGATTAGGGGTCTTCAATGTTTTTTGGGCGAAGGACCCCTTAGCTGATAGAGAGATGAAGCAGGGACCCCATACTGTATATTCTAATTTTTTAGAATGCTTTCCAAACTTGACCATTGGCTCTGCTCTTTTTTCCATCTACGCCAAACCACGGCAGTTGAAAACATTTCCACAAAGATGACACTGCTTGTCGGGTGTCTGTCTTGTTGCTACTGTTTCACTTGCAACAGTAGGCTACTGACGTCAGGTGCACTAGACTAGGTCAGTGGTTCTCAACCTGGGGGGGGTCCCCAGATGACAGTGAAGTGCTTGACAGTGAATGCTTGTTTCTCTCCCTGGCAACACCGAGTTGCCAGGGAGAGAGTTGCCACAACAATAATGAATTAAAATGTAAAGCATTAACCTTTATTCATTTCCATATAATTGTTGCCAAAGCAACTGGGAGCCAATGAAGAGGGGCACTAGGGCCGCAGGTTGCCTATCCCTGCTCTATAGATATGACCTTCCCAAAAACATAGGCCGAGTGGCCAAGCCTCGCTTTTGGATCAGTCCCAGAAACCTTCGGCTTGAACCATCTGTGGGTGCCGATATCAAGGACATAAAGAAGTTATTCTTCCCAATTATGGACCCCACCCCCAGAGTACACAGTGTCTCCCACTGCCACAGCAGTAGAATGATGGGGACTCTATAATAATAATAATTTAGGTTCATGCAAACCTAATGTAAGCCCTATTGTGTTTTTTTAATATCTTAACCCAGTTAAGAGACGAGAGATTTTAATTAACCAAGGCCATTGTGGTAGAAACTGTCACTTTATCTTCAAGAAACACAGGCACATACAATATGTAATATGGCAGGTAAAATAATTCTTCGGCACGTGGTACTCAACTGTCATGCTGAAATTGAAACCTATTACAAATGCAACACTTAATTGCAATGAATTCAGAGCTTTTAAACTATCACACGCATGTGTAAATCATACAAAGTTGTAAATCCTAGGAAAAACTGCATCACCTTTTAATATAAAACTATAACCTACTTATTCCTCAGTTTAAAAAAAGTTAATGAGGCTTACCAGATCTAACGTACAGACCCAGCAAAGAAATAAATTCATATATTCCAAAATATATAGTCCTTAGACTAAAATTCAAGTTATTCAGAGGGTTAAGCTTTCAGTTAGTTCTCAAATCGAATATTGCTACACATTTTTGAAGGTAGGGCAACAGATGGGGACGTCTGATATTTGAATACTAGTACATATCTAAACGACAATATCAGATCATTATATATTATAATTATATAGAAATGACTTAAAAGTTTTGAAAAGGTGACCCTACAGCTAGCAGAATGGAAGTGCAGTGATGACATCCCCAGTGGAGGAAGAAGTACACTGTTTGCCAGTAATTCTAGTAGTTTAATATTGTAAGCTTATAAATAGAAATTGTAAATATATAGTATTCAAAACCAGATATATTTGCAATGCTGTGGAAGCCTCTATACTGTAAAAGGTTAAATTAAGACCGTTTTTAGGTTGCTTGATTCAGTATTTAGATATTTGATATTCATTTTATCAGACACGCCCCCTTCCTATACAAACCCATTATAACTTCAAACTCCATTTCTAACATGTTAGATTCATCAAAAACACCCGTCCTTGGTTCTGGTGACTCACCCTGCCCTCCTAATACGCAAGGGGGCGTGTTTTTTCGATTACTTTTTTAATTTTTCTTTATTTTTTAGAATTAATTATTTTTTATTTTCTCCAAAAAATATTACAAATAAATGAAAAAAGTAATCGAAAAAACACGGCCCACTCAAGTATTAGGAGGGCGGGGTGAGTACTGAATCAAGCAACTTAAAAACGGTCAGGGGGGCTCACAAAAGCCTGATTAGACGATACAATACCCAAAGTTTTTTTTAAAGTGAAATATCCCTTTAAGTATTGTTTTTCTTCCCACATTATTTGAATATCCAGAATTTAAAATGCTGTTGCCCTGCCTTTAAAGTAAGATTTGCCCAACTTTTACTGGTATGTTTATCAAACATTAAAAAACAGAGTATATAATATACAGAAATGCAGACAAAGCAATACAATAATAGAGTGTATACTAAACAAAAAAAAGAGAGCATGTGTTGTAATCTTTAAATAATGTTTCATTATGTGGCATATTTACACTGACTGATCAATAAAATATACACATTTGCCATGATAATAATCTCTATTTGGTAGGACAGCAGCCCATGTAAAATATTCAACATGTTACGTGTGTGTTTCAAGCTGATGCTCATGTGTACTCATAGAGGCTACTACAGTAAAGTATTTCATTTAAAAAACATTTTTCCAAATGACTTATCGCAGCCTTGAGTTCCTCTGTCTTTATAGCTTCCCCACCTCCCACAGGAACTGTTGTTATTCTCTTCTCTAAGAAGAGAAGACAGGAAGGATGCACAGACACAGTGAAGGATGTTAAATAGTAGGCGGTAGTGGTGCTCTGAGGTAAAGAGGCTTAGTCTTATTGCAGCTAATGTAGAACAACACCAGGTTTCATATCTGCAGAGCAGGTGTCACACAAACACTGAGGATTTGGTTCCAGTTGTATCGCAAGCTTAGTAATATAGCTGTATGTCTGCACCACTGGGACATATTTGTGAACCTCCCTTTGTTATATGAGTGACAAAATAAATTCCACCAGTCTTTAACCCATAAATCACTAATGCCTAATCACTAATGCCTAATTTATACAGCTGTGTCCCGTGCTGACAATAGCAGGTCTACAAGCTCACAACACGCTGCGATTGTAGATCTGCCATTTATGGTGCTGGACACGGTCATACGATGGTCAACTCTTTTAAGTGTCACGGGTCGGGTGTTCCAGTCTCCTCATGTTGTTGACCCTGTCCTGCCTTAGTCCCTAGGTGTCAAAGGGGGTGGTGTTGCGTGTTCCGTGGTAATGTGCTCTGTACTGGGCCTCCATCTCCTCAACCCAGGCCATGTTCCAGTCCCACGCTGGCATGGGGTCCAGTTCGCCGACTGACTCACCTTCTCCACGGAATGGAGGGAACAGAGCACTGAGGGGCGATGCCGGTGGAGAAAAGTCTACAACAGAGGGCAAGATGCAGGAAAGAAAACAAATCAACCGATAGAACTGTACATTTAACCCTGTATACGTCGTTGACCGGTGTCCCTCAGAGGTCTATACTTGTTCCCCAATTTTTTTCCCCTCTACCCCTAAATCTCTTCACCAAATATAGCTATATCTACAAGCTCACTTCCTGTGACTGACCAGCTCGGTGGCCCTGTGGTTAGCGTGTCCGCCCGAGTTAAATTCCCTGGACTATAGACTATAGACTATAAAAACGGGACCCAATGCCTCCTTGCTTGGCACGTGGCATCAAGGGTTGGATTGGGGTAAGTCCCTGCAAAATACTAGCGTCATGTCCAGGGGGTGTACTTTTACATCATGGTTGGAGGATGTTCTTGTACATCAAGAACCTCATACTACAGAAAAAGGATAATAGGCTCCTGCCCTATGGGCCACATGGCTCAGAAATAGTTGGTTCCTAAAGCTACAGTACTTACTTTAGAAGCTCACTTCTATTTTTGCCAAATGTTTGCCAATTTCTGCTTAATGTTTACTTATGTTGACATGCGCAGAATAGGGATGCTAGGATGAGGATTAAAAAAGAAACAAGAGGTTTAATAACGGTGTGGCTTCCCTGTGGATCTCTGATGTTCATATTGATGACATCAGATTTGCCCAAATATAGAGGGCCTGCAGGAGTGCAGGATGGTAATGAATAAACAAAACGTGAAAAATATTCACTGTTCTGTTTAAAGGTAGCAAACACTGATATACTGTAATGTACTAAAATACAAGTTCATGCCCTTTCCTTTGTCTCAACCTCCAAACTGCACTGCTGTGTCTTTGCAAACAGAGGGCATTGAACGGCACTTTGAAAAATAGCCAAATACAATTAAGTTAAATGCAGCCAGTACTGAGAGTGACTGATGAGTTGACAGTGCAGCAACAATGCCTTGTCTACAGTTCCTTTTGTTGAATGGTCTAAGCAATAGCTTGGTACCACCTCAGATCATTTGGACTGGAATTGCCAATTGTACCAAGTACATGTACACTGAATAATAAACTGTCTGAACTCAACAAATTCATCCAGTGTATGCATTGGAAAAACATAAGTGTGTGCTTGTGATGGGCAAATGTCCCAACAAGTATGTAGTTGTATTAGTAGTAGTAGTAGTATAATGAGACATATATAATTTCTTGTAGATTTTCCTGGTCGAGAAATTGTTGTTTTTATGGTTAAAAAAGTATTTTTGGAGTAACTGTACAGTAGGTTTATAATTAGGAAAAGGTTTAGGGCGGAGTTAGAATTGTAGAGGTTAGGTTTAGGGGTTAGGGTTGGAGTTATGTATGATTTATACTTAGTCACGTGGCCAAAAATGGCAAAACAAAATTAAGCAAAATACTGCCAATGCTAAATTATTGATGTCCTCACAAGTATAATGATACAAATGTGTCTGTGTTATTGTGTAAGTTTAGCAAATACAGTATATAAATGACAGAGAAATGCATGACTGACGTAAAACCGCAACTGTGTTTATCTTATACTGTATTTTACTGTGGCAGATTTCATGCCAGTGGGTGCATACTACATAGTGTATCAGGAATTAATTTCCAGAGTGCCCCATCTAGTGGACAGAGGTAATAAACACTTAGGCTCAACAGAGTTTGAGTTTGGGTTTTATGGTGTGACTCTAGGCTAGCTGTCCATAAGAGGGTCTATCTGTTTGGAGGGGAGCAGTACCTCCACATAATTGTTCTTCACATAATGCCTATATCTCCTGAAATATTTAACTTCAATTTATATAATGGAAGTCAGAGGGTGTCGGATCAGGCTCAAACCTTGCCCAAATTTGGCCACATGAAGACCAAGAACCACATGCCGTTATTAGACCCTGTCTTGTATCTCGTTATCTGTAAACAACTTTTTTATAAACAAAGTTATTTCAAACATCATCATGGTCCCATGGGTTCATACGTATTTTCAAAATTATTTTATAATTTCTTCAAATAAGTTATTTGCTTAACAGTTTAGACCAAGAGTTTGACTGCATTTGAAAATCTTGGACGATGTTGGGTAGTAGAGAATAGGTTTTTGACCAGCGAACATGTAGCCCAAAAATGGCTGGTCGATGACTAATTAGGTTCTCATTCTTCACTACAAATATGACAAATACGTCATGGGATCTGCAGCTCCCAACATTTCATAATATACTGGAAGGACAAACATCAATACCTGGAAATTACTCAAATCAAACCTCGACGTTTTCAATAGCTGCACAGAAGGTTGTTTGCTTACTGTGGTGAGCTAGAGGGATTTCCTTCAGTCTTACCTGAGAGAGAGGCTCCACTCATAGACTCTGCTGCCACAGCCAGGACGCGGGCAAAATTGGCATCGTTCATGTAGGAGCTGTCAGCTGAGCTTATGAGGCTGGTGCGGGCGCTGGCCATGTCACCCTCCATGACCGAACCCCAGCTGTTCCACAGTGAACCCTCCCATTCGCTGTAGCAGGAGGAAGGCGTGCTCTGGAGGCGGGCCCGTCGTGACACGGTAGGTACGGCCTCCTGTTCGTCAGCAGCAGTATCATCCTCCAGCTGATCAGAGGGGTGGGGACCACAGATGTAGCCCATAGTGGGGGAGAAGGGACATGACATGGAGGGAGGCTGCTGTTTCACGGCACTGAGGGGACAGAGTGTGACAGGATGGGCATTAAATACTGTATAGGTTATAAATGGAAAAACCTGTGCTTGTTTACATGAGTTAGTACAGTGGTTCCCAAACAGTTTCCCATAGGTGTGCTGTGAGATTTTGTGACAACCACACATTATTATTGCATGTTTCTTTTTATTTTAATAACTAAATCAGTTACAAATCATATATCCTAATAAAGAGGAAAAAGAACGTAACCACTTTCAACCTGGCATCTCTATTTTGGGCATGTCATTATCGGCTCCCACACATTTTGGAAATAGCGATATGAATGCATAGCCTGGAATCCAAACTGATTCGCTACGTTCGTCATTTTCTCATTTCACAACTCAGTCTGGCCATGGTCTTTGTGCACGGAGATAGGAGGCTTACCACACTGTGAAGTGAGGGAAAAAAAGCTGAACGTAGCAATCAGTCTGGATTCCAGGCTAATGAATGCAGGGGTGCCGTGAGATTTCTACTTGCCCATTAGTGTGCCTTGGGCACAAAAAGTTTGAAAACCAGTGAGTTAGTATATATGGAAATATGTGACTGAAAGCATAGCCTCTCTGCCAGTCAGATTCCAGTCTGGCCTCCGTGTTGACCTTACCCACGCCTCTCATTCTTGGGGCTGAGCTCGAGGTACTGGGTAACTTCCTGTGATGTCATCGATGCCCCTTGCTCCCTGTCCAGTGACATGCGGTAAGCGGCAGTGGAAAGGTGGCTGTAGGAGGGACAACCGATGGTGCTGGGGGATTCGAGGGAGCTACGGTGGCCTGAAGCAGGACATACCGAGCGAACAGACCCCATGTCCACGGTTAGCTTGGTAGACCGGCTGGAGCTGAGAGGGATGCAGGAGATTTGAACACATTATGACTTTATCTCAATTATTCAAAGGTAGTGTGTGGTTTTCTAATGGTAGCCAGAGTGGCTGAGATTTTTTGTTTGGGACCAAAGTGTAGGACAAACCGACCAACTGAGATCACCATAGGAGCCATATGTCAACTCATTGCAGCCATAGGAGCTAAAAAAAATGCCAATGACTCTTGTCTGTGACCTTTTAAGCATAGATATACTTGACTTAACTCTGTACTTTGAAGGATCATACCGGTGACCATGTCATTGTCTATTCACACAGCTTAGCATACCGTATATCATACAAAACATAGATTGTTCTCCTGTTAATGGCTTTTACGTTGGATTTCACGTTTGTAAATGTTTTCTTCAGATTCGGTTAAATCAGCTCCACACACTCAGGGAGAGCGTCTGTCTGGACAATACATTACAGTATATATTCTCTCAGCTGTTCGTTCTTTGTAGCTATACAGTTTATATTCTTTAACAAAGATATTGTATAGTGAAGATGAATACAATGAATATATAAACTAAATTAAATTAAATAAGTAGACTACAACAATATACTCAATAAAATACCATTAGAGTGGGGAATTTACTTATATCCGGTGTACTGTAATTGTAATTATTTACACAGATGAATGAAAATCAATGTTTCGGCAGGGTATGAACCTAACTTGTTATGACACCCGACAGGATTTAGCTCACCTTCCCCTTCTAGTTGTACAAGTCAAGGCTGCCTCGTGTGTTCCTGTTTTTGAATCTGATTGTCTTTTTCGGATCTGAGGGACTCAGATCCACTTTCCTGTTAGTGTTATCTCTTTTCCTCACGTCCTACAACCTTTGCCTCCCTGCACAAGCAGAGCAGACATAAAGGAGAGAGCTTTGGTTGGGTTCATCTCCCGACCTGCACTCCATGAGTGAGGATACAAGTAATGTGGGAAAGCCCCCTGCATGAATCCTTGGCCTTGAGACTCAGCCTCGGAACGTGTTTGATTTTATTGAAGCGTTATGAGCATTTTGATGTTCCCTTCTTGAAGGAAACAGGTGGCTCAATTTTATAGAGGCCGTGCCAGATGATCAGTCAACAGGATTTTGATGAACCGCTTTAAAAGGACAGGACAACACGAACAACGCACATAGTTATGGCGGAAAGAGGAGTGTGTGTGTGTGCGTAAAATCCATCTTCCATAATTCTGAGCTGTGTATATCTGCACGTGGTTTCTCACCCTTCTTCGGAGGTGAGGCTGTGCGTGTCCGTGGTGTCGTCTATGGGTATCGGTGGTGGGGTGGGCAGCATGTCAACATAGTGGAGCGAAGTGGAGTAATGAAGGATGCGGGGAGAGCCAGCTAGCTTAGCACACTCTGAGCGTCCACCTGGATCCACAGACACACGGTGCACAACGTTAATAACGAGCAGCTCATACAACGTCAGCAGCACCCAACACCTATTTCCTCAGAGCCCGAATTAAATAGTTAATAATGAAACCCACAATGCCAGCCAGTCATGAAGTGTGCACTTTTTAAAACTTTATGCTAGTTACCATCTAACATGACTGGAATTCTTTGCCTTTCTCTCTGACACACAAGTTTTCCATTTATTTTGTTGCTTGATGTATAATGCTATACCTTTGATGTCATTGAGTTGTATATAAAGTAATGTATTTTTCCCCTGTAATTGCCATGGGGATGAAATTGATTAGATTCCTTGATGACCTTGATCATGAGCACCTGGGTTGGCCTAGAACCATAGAAACATGTCAGTCTGTGGTTCATAGGGCATCGATGATGGTCGCATGACCGACACGTTTGCTGCACTTTACACTGAGCACTTTAATTGCCAAATAAAAGGGGGAATATATTTTCTTTGGCTCCGTCTAATGAGTCTAATTTAAAATGTTTTGTGGAGTACTAGTCTTTCCACCCCTTTTCCCATATGTTTTTGAGACTACCGCACCTGCAATCAAACCTGAACTAAGGACAAAGAAAAGCGCAATAGTTTACCCTGGACTTTTCTCTCACACATATTCATGCACACAGTGGATCAGTAGGTGAGTAGAGTAGAGAGAGTGCACTGTCAGTAGGTGAACCGACCTGGAGGCAGATGACCGAGTCTCTGTTTGTAGGCATTAGACACGTATGTGTGGTTCCTGGTTGGCACCAAAGGCACGCTGTTGACTGCATGCAATTCTAGGGGAGAGAGAAGAGTTAAGTGTTATCCTAAATGGTAAATGGACTGCATTTATACAGTGCCTTTCTAGTTTTTCTGACCCTTCAAAGTGCTTTAAATCGCATCCTACATACTGTATTAATGCCATGTCATGAAAGGCCTGATATTGGCTTTCTTGAAATACTCATCACATGGTTCAACACTATCTCATGCATTCACATTTAATTAACGTGTAACGCATTGCTTCAAGTCAGCCTTTCGGTTACTCTTATCACTAAGCCACCTACCATTTAGAGTTGCTAAATCAGTAACAAAACTGACAGTGAGTAGATATGGGAAGAGAAAGGAGATGAGTAACAGGTACCCCTTGACATAGACTGTCATCTGCAGTTATTCACCTTGCTTGTTGTGGTTCTTCTCCCATGACTCTCTTAGTACACCCATCTTGGGCTGGGAGCGAAGAGCTTGTTTCCAGGGCAGTGCCTCATGGCAGCCAGAGGCAGGGGTTTGGGAAACGGGTTGGGAAGATATACGGATGGTTTCAGTGCCATGCTGCTGGGAAACGTTGTGGGGCATCTTTGTGCGACGGCCAGGGCTGTTAAAGGTCTTGAGACCATTCCCTGTCAAGTCCACATAAAAGGTACCATAGACACCACAGCTGTCAGGCACCATGGGGACAGTTGAGTCTGCGCAGCTGGGGCCCTTCTTGGCTGTGACAGGCAGACCTGTGAAATATGGAAAGAAATGGTGTAGACTGGCTATAAGACAAATAGGTTACTACTCCTAAGAGATTTTATTTATATATAATTATTTTTTTATTTTTATTTTTTTCTCCCTCCTGTACTCACTAGCACTTCTGATGCTTGGACTTTGCTGAGTTTGCGCCCACAGACCCTGGTACTTCTCATTAGGATAGGCTGGTCTCCATGCTCCAGACATCCATGGGGAGTCTGGTGCTGCCATCCTGTGGGGAATAGCAGGCTATGTCACTTGAAGTAAAATATCAAAATGTGTGGTCACAGCATCCTGTGACATTTTAAACTGAAGGATTTCGGCAGGTCCAGTACTTGACTCATTGTAAAGCCTGAAACATGCTCCACGTAATTACATGAACATACTCAACGTGAGCTCTCATGCACCGGTGGAGGTAATAAACCCACGTACGGTTATATTTGTTACTATAACCACTGCTATTATGAAAGTATAAGAGCAGAAGAGAACAGGAAACCTAATTGCTCGTCACATTAGGATTTCTGGTGACGCATTCAAGAATGCAACAACATGTGAAATCAATCTTGCGTAGCTTGAGGCGTCCCCGTTTACATATGTAACAGAGAGGACCTCTGTTACAAATGTTGCACATATTGTAAACCCAAGTTGACTTAATTGCACAAAGTATTAGCACTTTAGTAATTTGCACAGCGTATTTTGCACAGCCATTATTTTATTGTTTAATACATTTACTTGTTCCCTGTTTGACTGAGATGGCCACTCAGCCAACGAGTTCCACCGGGGGAGTCAAAGTATTGACAATCATGAGGGCAAGTGTAATGTGTGTTATAGGTGCAATGGAGACTAGGTGCAATATGGTTGAGGTGCAATATAAGTTTTATTGTTAAGGTCTGATTGAATGCCTAACAATGCCTGTGTGTTTCAGCATGATTGGGCTGGACCATATTAGGATAGCTGGGGGGGTTATGATGTGCTGGTGTGAGTGGTAAATGATGTTGTAGTGTGAAGGAATTGTTGTTTAACTGGTGTAGTTCATGATAATACTTGTGTTTTAAGGCTATTTATGTACATGTATTTATGTTTAGTTAGATATTTATTATGTCTTAGAACAACCCTGTGAATGGTGCAGTAATGGTATAGTCCAGACTGATTGGCTTCAGCTGGGTATAAAATGCACCTGCCATTTCATCAGAGAGCAGAGGGTGAGAAGCTACACACCACCAGGACTGAGTGATTCAGCTAAATGTCTTGGTATGTTTTGATCTGTGTTGGTGAAATAAATACACCTTCGGGTTACACCCTACAAGTGCCTCTGTACATCCTTCCAGCCGCTAAGACGGTCCTCTTCACAACATACTTGTGTGGAGCATGTTTTGGCTTAACATTGCAAAGAAGGGTGAGATCACATGGAATCCATGTTTTCAAGGCGGTCAGATTTTGAATGACATTGTTCTCACCTGTTCCACCAAGATAAAGGAGGAAATGTTTCGGATTAATCGAACCAAATAGGAGTGAGCGCAACCTAAGATTACATTCGAAATAAACTACAGTTACATTACATTGTGTTCATAGAAAAAATAATAACAAACTAATGGATAGCCCTCATTTAGCTTTTTGTTGAATGAATAAAACAGTTGTGTAGTAATGCATCAAAGTACCGTGCTCTAAAGGTCACACAAAAGAGGTGGTATACTTTGTTCATTTTAGTCTCATTGGTATCTTCCCAGTGCTCTGGTAGATGACTACTAAAATGTTTTGGAACAGTATATATGCATAAGACTCAAAGTAGTCTGAACTCCCAAATGGAAAAGAAGAGAACCCACATTTCTTTACATTAATAATACAATTTTGGCAGTAACATTTGAATTTTATTTTAAACATTAGCCCAGTTTAACCAATGACTTGTATTTTTCTTATAACTATACTACACCCTTAACTGTATGTGCTTGTTTACCTGTGTTTTATGATGAGGTCTTCACTGGCTAGTTTGTGTAACCCTGAGAAGACGAGGACAGAGAGGGTGTTATTTTAACTCTGAGTGTACTTAATGTAACCAAAGACATTAGTAATCAGTTTACAAAACAAACACTTTTCTGTGCAGAGTTGAAGGTAAGCTGTCTCCTCCTTTTGTACCTTTAGCTTTCCTCCTGCTGCCTGTTCCCATGTGGCCTGGCCTAGTGTGCCGTCGGTAGAAGCAGATAGCTGCGGCCATCAAGACGCACCACAGGAAGGCAGCAACACTGCCAATGAACACTGGATCGCTGAGCAAGGCTAGGGCCGGGGAATCATCTCCACCATGGTTGTCTGACTGAGAAGAGCCACCTTTCACAGGATCTGAGAGCGAAGGAGGTACGTGTGAAAGACAGAATAGGAGGAAGTAATAGGATACAGAAAAACGCATCAGGATTAGAGTCAGTATACGTTTCTGTTTGTTTAGTGAATATGTATTTTAACCAATCTGTATTTTATATTCGTGAGACCACAGGTCTTTCTGTTGACATTTAGATCCTGTGGTCGGTTAGGACACTGGTTGAAAAATGGTTTTGCAAGAAGCACAAAGCGCAATATATCCTTTGCCCAAACTCTTTCTGTTTTGGCTCAACCAATAGACAGTTAGTTGGTGCTCGCATGGGTGACCCGGGTTCAAATCCCAGTTAATAAATCTTTCAGATTGCAGCTTTAAAGAATATTTTCGAGATCAATGAGGGTTGAAGGACATGCAGCACAGGTCCAACACAGGCTTCGTTTAAATATTTTATGATGGATTGGCTACTATTTATAATTCAACTGAGTCAAAGTGGCAAGTTCCTCACCTATGATGAATCCACGGGGTTTACTCTTTGCCCCTGTTCCTGCTCCGTTGGCAGCCGCCACAGTGACCCAGTACTGTTTTCCTGGGGTCAGGGTGAAGATGTCTAGACTGTGTCGGCCACTATCCAATGTCCAGTTCTGGTACTGCTGCTGCCCCGCTGACTCCACCACACCGCACCACACCTGGACAGAGAGACAGTCAAACATGCACATATGATGATCCAATTAAATTCAAGGAGGAAGGATCGAGTAGGCTTGCAATTCTAAACATGAAAATGTTTGAAAACATGAAAAATGTTTCTATGTGGATTGCAAGCTTTCACTTGGATCTAACAGCGAAAGAAAGAACAGGTGTATTCTGTACTGTCGGTGTAGCTCTGTACCTGGTAACCCTGTATGATACCATTGTGAGCTTCATGGGGGGGAGGCTCCCAACTCAGATGGACAGTATTATTTTGCTCAGGGTTTATCATTATGGAGACTGCCAGCGGTGATGCACTGGGCACTGTGGGAAGATGTCACACATATCACCTTAGGATGCAAAGTGTGAAGTAATAATATGTATGTTTGGAGAAGTAGAATGACTGGGATGGGTCTCAGGGATCTCAAATGGCACAGATTGCTTTTCCACGGGCACTCTCAACCAAACACTGAAACATTTCTCACCTATCTCAGGCACTCTCAGATGCCTCGTGTTGCTCTCCCTGCCGTACAGGCTGCTGCCGTAGGGACGGACTTTGAACTCATACTTGTAGCCTCTCTTTAAGGGGCCAACCTGGGCCTGATAATAAGGCAGCGTCACTCTCTTTGCTGCCCAGTCAGAGCTGGCAGGCAGTAGAGAGCGGTAGAGGACCTCAAAACCATTGAGGTAGTGGGGCTCGGCTGGGAGGGACTGCAGCTGTGTGTAGAGAGAGAGAGAGAGAGAGAGAGCACATGATGACTATCAGAACATAGAAGACATACTGTTCCAAATAAGCACAGTAAGCACTGTCCCATTACCTTCCACTGTACTTGGGACATGTTGGATGCAGGGGCCATGATAGTGACATTTTCCAGTTCCACCCGCAGGGCAGACAGCTCTGTGTGAAGATCTTTCAGTTTGGTGTTGGCTGCCTCTGGAAACACAATAGACTTGTTCAGTTGTTTTAGAAAGGACAAATAACCACAAGGTTTTAAATTACTTGAACATCATAAACTCTCATCCTGGCCAATTTTATTTTCTATTCATACATTTGCAAATTTTAGAGCTGGGTATTATTGGTGTGTAAAGGTTTTCTATTGCTCCTGGGCCTTGCTGATTGGGTAGTTTTATAGTTTTGAATGAATGAGGAGCCAGGACAGGTGGCATGTATTTTTGATACAGCTCACACACTATTCAGGGACATTTTGTCCACCAATGTGCATCCTGGACTGTGCTTTGGTTGGCTCTGGCAAGTGGCAACCTTAGGTTACCTTCCAGTGACTACATCCAAGAAACAGCAGTGCTTACCTTCAACCACCAGCTGTGCACTGGCGGTGACTACACCCACGTCATTAACAGCAGTACATGTGTACATCCCAGCATCCTGGGCTGTCACATAGTGGATTTGGAGACTCTGATCTGGGTTCACCAGATACCTGCACATAGAGATAAATTAACCAATGATAACAATGACAGACCCCAGAACATTTTCACCATCTAAGATATACTAGTATATTAATGACTAAAATGTTATTTGATCCAATCTGTATGTTAATACAATATAACTAGCACATCTGCAGTGGTTGGAGGTGGTCTCCCTACTATTCTACTAGGAATTGTAGACCCTGTTGTTGACAATGTCAATAAAGTTATTAGAAGCAGATGGTGCACCAGATTTGACCGTTCTTTTTATTGTAGTGCGGACATTGTTGCAATTACCTCTCTCCATCGGGAGAAGAAGACAAAATACAATAGAACATACAAATCAAAACTGAAATCAACACCGGATAAAACTGACTCTAATCTCGCATGATGATGACCAACTAAAGTAGGAATTCACATTGCTTACCACAAAGGTTTCTACCAATGTCCTAGTTACATGAATAAGCAGTAAGCACAGTATTTAATTACTGAACATTCATGAGATATAAATGGAACTATATGAGGTTCAGTTTGAAGTTGAACTGAACTGAACTCTCGTTTTTCCTTGCCACTGTTACCAAATACTTGCTTAGGGGGAACATGTGGGATCTCTGCTGTCTTGAGACAGTTATATATAATGAAGTTGAAATGAAAAACAAATGTATGGTTATGGTTTGTAGTACCTGCCATTGGGTAATGGTCCCTGCTCTCTACTCCAAACCACAGAAGGTGGCGGGTCCCCTTTGGCTTTGCAGTAGAATTGTGCCGACTCCCCAGTCCGTACTGACATGTTCATTGGTTTCAGCATCAATGCAGGCTTAGCTAGAGAAGGAGGTAACAAGAATTTAGTTCTGTACTTGTGGGTGGTAACTGTTGTTATAGTTTGTACCACTTTATGCTTGTCGAATATTTAGTATTATTGACATGCTGACGGTACTTGCACTTGATTGTTAGGACCATTGTTTAGGACTGTAAGCCTGACAGAAAATTATTTCTTTTAGGTTAGGTTACCTGTTTAGATTAACATTTGGACATGGATAAAACAAAGACACACAGCGCTCCTCACCCAGCACAGACAGCCGAGCAGCCCTGCTCTCTCTCACTCCTACAGTGTTGGTAGCCACACAGACATATTCCCCTGAGTTGTATCTCTCTGCAGGGGCTATGATAAGCTTTCCAGTCAGCTCCTGGAAGACAAGGAGAGGATGGTATGGCAATGCTCTTTTCGGGAAGCACAATGTTGTGCGATGGTGTATAAATTGAGCTTAAAACGTATTCAATGTTGATGTCTGTTATTTGTACCCCCTCCGTGTTAATGTAACACTGAGTGTACAAATGTCAACAAATGAACCTACTGATTAGTTTTACTGTATGTAGTACACCACATGTAACACAATAGGATATAACTTCAGGGCAGGCTCAGGGTCTTACAGTGTAGTGGTGATCAGTGCTGTTGATAGGAAGTCCATCCTTCCTCCAGGTGACATTAGGTTCAGGGTGTCCCACTGGGGGGCCACAGCTCATGACGGCTACCTCTCCCACCGCAACCACCACATCACTGGGTTGCACCTTGAATTCGTCCCGTAACACTTTATTGTGGAGAAGAAGAGTTGGTCACACAATTTAGTTGTAGTATTGGCAATATTGTGCACTCATGCAATGATTATATATTTACTCATGTGACTATTCTATACCATGGAAGGCTGGGGGAACCCAGCTCCCAGAATTATTCTTATCTCCGACAGCCCAGGAAGCGGATATTCACTCCTGTCTGTCCATGTGCCTATCTGTGTGCCTGTCTGTGTACAGTATCTGTAAGTGGCTAATCTCACAAACCGCTATGGCTTTCCCCAGCTAACTGCACACCTCCCTGTCTCACAATTCCACAATGTTCATAGATTTTCCATAGTCTTAGCCTTTTCTTTGTGTTTTTTTCCTAATAAAGTTCCTAATGAAGGTACTTAACAAAGCGCTATATCAATTTTAGATATTATTACACCTCCGATTAGGCCATGGAAGACATTGTTTTTCGAATCGACCTCATGATGGCGCTATATCAGGCCGCTTCGTATTTTTGCCCTATAACTCTTGGTTGTACAATCAAACATATTACCCCTGGATTCCTTGGATGACACTCCCCATATAGGCCTCCCCCTCCCCATATAACACTCACATACATGTTGAATTATCTCTGGAGTCATGTCATAAATATGTATCATTCAGATTTTTCAAATTTCAATTGGCTATAATTGCCTTCCAATGTTTGCGGGAGGGGCCTATCCTATATTGCCTAGAGAGGGTGGGTGGGTCAACCGCAGTCATCACAAACAACATTGTTGCTCCGATCCACACCAAACTTGGCACAAACACTGTTCAAGGTTCTGCCATAACAATAGTCACACAAGGGGCCCCAAGGGGCCACAAACGCTTTGTTTCTCCAATCTGCACCAAATGTGGCACAAACACTGTTCAGGGGTCTGGCATGAGAATTGTCACACCAACAAAACTAAATTGCACACATATGAGGCACTACAGCAATGTTACAGCAATGTTTAGCATTTCAAATGGCTATAACTTGCTGACCATTGCTATGATCAGCGCGATATAGGACTAGATTTGAAGGCCGCGTAGTGGCCTGAAAATCTAGTTAGACAAAAATGCTGCAAAAAGCGATATCCCTTAAACCCATCCCTTAAAGCCACAAATAGCAGTTACATCATAGGTTTTTTCCCACCAAATTTGAGACAATTACGTCAAACAGGGTTTCGATATTCCATACTGTTTGCCTGTCATTGCCTTCATAAATTAGTGGGAGGTGCGCATGTTTCTTACAGAAAATGCCAAATATCATGAAAGCAACATCCAATCAACCCCACATTGGAATCAGATGTTGAGGGGCCTCTATAGACAACAAACAACAGCACAAATTTGGAAAGTTGAAACATATACGCTCCACCCCTCATCCCCCCAAGCTTCCTCACTTCCTGGCAGCTGCAACCCACCACTATTACACAGCCCTGTCTAGGCCTGGTGGAGATAATAGCTTTTTGTTTTGTAACTGATGTCTATCAAAAGCTTGATGCATGTCAAAAGCAGCAATTTATCAAAATAGTCCAACAAACCAACAGACCAGTTCCTGTTAGCCTTGTGTCCTAATGTATCTTCACCATCTGTAAACTAGATGTTACTGCTGTTCAACACATGGAATGTAAAGTAGTGAACACACATTGACTTTTAATTACAAGTTTCAAAGGCTTTAAAGCCCTTTATCTCATTGATTGCAGACAACTCTCTAATGCGTGCACACACTATTTGATACTGGCATTCCATCTATATCCTGGGAACAGTATTTAGCATGGAGCATTTTCTTTTGCTTTATTATTATCTCTTTTTGTGTTGCAGTCTAAGGAAAGGACTCTGTTGTTCTGGTGTGTTTCCATGCTAGTCTTATCCATTGAAGCTGGTGTCTACATGGACCCAAGAAAGAGTAGCAGCATTTGAAGCACCTCAAGGGGATTCCGATAAGTAAACAGTGAGGGTCTGAGGTCAATCACCAGCATTGTTTGACCCCCTCCTCTCAAACAAACATTGACATTGGACCCCTGTCTCTTTCACCATAAATACGTGTGTGTGTGTGTGTGTGTGTGTGTGTGTGTGTGTGTGTGTGTGTGTGTGTGTGTGTGTGTGTGTGTGTGTGTGTGTGTGTGTGTGTGTGTGTGTGTGTGTGTGTGTGTGTGTGTGTGTGTGTGTGTGTGTGTGTGTGTCATGGGGTGCCCACATTGCCCTCATCTTCTCTCTGAAGAGATAAGAAGGATTATAGAACTTTCCTGTTGGTGTGGGGGTTGGAGGATTTTCAGGGGATCTGAGCCACAGAAGGGAATTGTAGATGACTACCTGAGACAGACTGCAACATACAGTACTTAAGTTAGTGGTTCATTGATTATATTGGTGTACCGGTATCTGTGTACAGTTTGTGTGTTTAGCACATTTCACTATTTGTCTTTCCCATAGACAAGTTTCTTAAAGTACAGATGCTGTGAATATAGCATACTATTTATCTATTTACCGGTATGCATGGTTAAACCTGATGTGGATTTTGCCTAAGTGAACTATGTGGATTTACCTTTCCTTGTTGCACAAACTGGTCTAGTGAACTGTCTGCACCTTAAGAATACTGCACCTGCTGCTACTTCTGCCTCATGGCGGCATATTTATGTACACACCTGCACAATGGCTGAACAATGCCTGTCACCAGGCTGGCCTGACACACTGGAACACTTTCCTTGACAGACGGTTTTTCCATGTTGGATTACCTCCCTTCGTGTGGATTTGTTCCCCTTTCCTTTCCTACTTTCCTCTGTGGATCTATGTAGATTTTACCTGTGAGGTTTTGTCTTATGCGGAGTACCTTCCTATGTGGAACTGCCGATGAATTGCCACTTTTTCTGCCTTTTGTCTAACCTAGTGTAACCTGCTGCATTGTTATGCTATGAGTAAACAATATAGATTGTTTCTTTTTTCAGTTTTTCTCCTTCTCCCTCTCTCTGACTTGCACAAAACGGAATTTCACCTACTACTTTACACCTGTAAAATGTATTGATTGATTCTGATTCTGCATATGATGCTAGTGTTCTAAACACCATACATGTTACTACTGTACATACAGTATGTTATCTGTATGTCTTTTCATTTTGTGACGCATTTCTATCCTGTGTTTTTCTTTTCTCTCCAGCTCTTGTTCTATCTCTATCCTCTTCCTTCTCACAAAAACTACAAATATAATGGAGCGTGCATGAAAGAAAGACTTTCACCCACTTCTTTACACCTGTTAAACTGTGATGTGACAATGAAGATGATTCTGATTCTGATACTCCACAATAATCCCTCAGCCAGTTGCACAAGTCTTACCTGCAATATACAATGACGCGTTGCGACTGGTGGCTTTGCCCGCACTGTTCCTCGCCACACATGTATACACGCCTTCATTTGACTGGCCCCTCCTTCCTCCATCCACACTCAGGAAGAAAATGCTTCCTTCTGATAAAACGATTGCTGTCGATGGCGATTGGCTGTCTCTCCTGTCCATGTCCAGGGGTTGGCCGTTGTGTAGCCACTCAATGGTGGGCTCAGGGTTTCCCTCTGCCCGGCAGGACAGCCTGGCAGGATAGCCTACTTTCACCACCACATCAGAGGGATGGTGGATAATGCGTGGTGGAACCTCCTCTGCACGTACCTTAGAACCTGAAGAGGGGATATGGTTATAGAGTTTAACATGTATCGAGTATACTATGGATGTTTGATAACAGGGGAGGCGACTGTACAGGCATGCATGGTTATGCTGCATAATAAGGTTAGAGATGGAGCCAAAGCAACTGAACGTCAGTCCCCATCAAAACCAACCAGGCTGCATCTGGAACCATGCATCTGGAACCATGTGGTTTTGTTTTCAAGTAAAAGGCTGTAGTTAACTCTTTTTTTTATGTGGGGAAGCACCACACCCAAACAGCAGACCCCTAGAAGTAGGTAGCACCATCCCTGCTTTCATTAAAGTAGCTTTTTCAGAACGGCAACAAACAGCATTCAGTGCTGCTACCAACAAACAACGTCTATTTGCAGCCAACAGAGTTGGAATGCTATTGTTTGAATAGATGACCACATTCAAGGAAACGGGGGGACTGAGATCAACTTCCTGCACAGGACAGGAAACTTGAGCAAGTCTCAGTCATCCCCAACAAAAGCGAGTGGAACTCCCTCATCAACACCGTATCCGGAACAGAACAAAAGATCCCATTTATACAGGAATTCCACTAAAAGTGACTTTTAGGCTGTCATTATGAGAAAAGGACACACTATTTACTAGTGTCCTCATTCTTGGGGACAGTGCTATTACTCACATTCATGTTCCTATATTATACAGGTAGACCTACGCCCATTCCCCACAAATTCAATATGACAATATAATTTATGATAAAATAGTGGTCCAAATATCTTTTCATCAAAGTAACTTAAAATAAGCCTGCAAAGAAAAGTATACCGATACCATTTCTTATATTTATTTTTTTGTTTCAGAAATGCGACTGTAGCCTATTTTAAATGAATCCCTGTATAAAATGCCTAAAGATTGATGCAGTCATCATCTGTTTAATCTGTATGTATGTGTAAACTGACCAGTATGTGGCCCAGGAGGGGAAATCAAAATAGAATTGTGGTTTCTTTTTATCTTTGTAAAGTCATCATTCAATGACCTCTTGGTCGGCCTGCCATTATAGGACAAGACTGTTGACAGCATCCTCATTTATTAGGGCAATCACTACACAGTCAACTGTGACATTTTTAATGTTCAGTAAAACACTCATATGTTAACAAACTATGCAACTGAGAGAGTAAAGTGGTGGTGAGATTTACAATTTAGCCTATCTATTGACTAATTATGACTTTCTGGGACCTGCTTCTCCACCCCAAGTATCCACTTGCAAATGGAGCTGAACTATCCAAAAGTGACAAAGTCTGAGATTTGTGGTAGTTATAATAAACCCAAGACATACTGCAGGACAGGTGAATTTTTCAATCACCTTTTCAAGATGTAGGGCAAGTGAACAACCTTACCCAATCTTATGGAAGTCTTATTGAGACTTTACAGTGGTGTAGTAACCAAGTACTCAAGTGCTGTACTTAAGTACAATATTATATATCCACTACATCTCACAGGCAAACATTGTACTTTTTTACTCCACTACAAATATTTGAAAACTTTAGTTACTAGTTACTTTGTAGATTTTGATTATTATTACAAAACATACATTAACCACTTAGCCCTATTTAAACTTTGTCTATTTGGACATTTAACAACGAGTTGTATTTCTTGTAGATCTGCTATTTTCAAAGGATTTGAAAATGTATACATTTTATGCATTTGAAAACTTGTGAAATAGCACCTTCTGCATAATGATGAATACTTTTACTTTTGATACTTTGTCTTTGAGTATACTGATGCCAATACTGTTGTACTTTTACTCAGTTTGAATACCAAACTTGTACTTTTACCAAACAGACTATTTCTACAATAGGGTATTGATATTTTTGTTTTTAAGTACAAAATGTGAATACTTTTTCCACCACTGACTTTAACCAAACTTAAAAGGGATGCGCCGTCAGCTTTATATGCACTTCATAACATGGTGTCAAAGCAACAGCTAATAAGTCGCAACGCAAGTCTTGCCGCAAAAAAAGATTCCAAGTAGCCTATTTTTCTTGAAACACAACAAAACCCCATATGACAAAACTGTTGCGTAGCCTATTTTATCAGGAGTTTAAAAAAGAGGAGAGCCATGCGCTATCAAGGCTGAAAGGACATGTCCTAAAATGAAAATGTGTTGTAAAAATAGGATAGGCTACAAATAAATGAATAAACGCACACTTACCTCCTGGGCTTCCAATGATACCCCATAACGCCACCATTCTAATCAAAACGCAGCTGGTCATTTTAAGTAGGCTGATGGTTGCAGCGTTGGTAACGCGCGGTGCATTTACGCAGTAGGTGACATACGGACCAAATTCAAACCGTTTCGAAACTTTAAGCTAACACCAGAGTCACATCATTGTAACGTTCTTTAAAACTTTAAGCTGCTACACCAGAGTCACAAAATTGTAAAGTTACAACCTCGCTGGAATGAATTCCAGGCTGTCTAAACGTAAGGAACAGACAGTGCGTCAGAACTCAGTTCGCATGTTGTGACCAACAGCTGCACCTATGAGGATGCTGCAGTGTGTGAAGTTGGCTTGACGTTGGAGAGTCAGTGGCTAAGCTTCTGGAAGGTGGAAGGAAGCCCGACACCTTCAATCTTGATTTTAATTAAATATAGCCTTAACGGTGCTCAAATATTACTATTAAGTGACATTTGGGGTTGAAACAAAAACTTTCTTTGATAGTAACTATTCACTAGGGTAACCGGAAGTCTCGCCCCAAAACACGCTCGCCCCCATTTTTTCTTTTTCGCTGACGGCTCGCCCCCAGCGGTTCTTGTATTCGTGTATTTGTTTTGCCGAGGATAAGGTTAGAAATAAGTTTAGTGTTAGGCAGGCATAGTTTTACTGAGGTTAGGTTTAGGCATAGTTTACTGAGGTTTAGGAATAAGGTTAGATATCATATAGGCTATAGCCATAGTTTACTAAGGTTACGTTTAGGAATACCAGGTGGCAACCGTGCCGAGATCGCCGGATTTGCCCGGGGGCGACTGTTTTGGGGCGAGTGTTATGGTATTCATCATTAGTGTTTGTTCAGTAACAGTGGTCTCCCTCTCTCCATATGCGTTCGGAAATGCGCACCGGGAGCGCACTCGCCTATTAGTTTGCATTGGCCAGTGCGCCCAGTGCTATTCTATTCTGCTATATTTCCGAACGCACTTACTACAACAGAAAATGCATGTTCAGGTGGACTACAAATGTTATCCAATCAGGGGAGAGAGCCCCACAAAGACTATTTTATCAGCTTGTTCCGGTTACAAATGTGTCTGTTGATTTATTTGTTTCTTCACTTTCACTTGTTTATCCTGTGTCCTGTATGAGTTCTCTCTCCTGATTGGATGAAAGTGGTATCCCGACAACATGTAGCCTAAATGTATTTTCTGTTTCCTAAAGAGGTGGAGAGAGACCCCATCTGAACAACAGTAGTAATGATTACAGTACTATTGAAATATATACTGTAGAGCTAGGCTTATTTTAATTGATAAATTACTGCACTGTCAAAGCTCAAATTTTGAAGACCCAAAGTGCACCCAATATACCCTTGTGAAACTGTCTTTATCTAGTGACAAGGCCACCCTTGCAAAGAGTGACACTCCTATAATCTGACTTTTTTTAAAAAGCTAACTAATCCACATATTTTGTCATCAGAGCTCAATGCTTTTGAATTATTTTAAATGAATCCCATTATACCTAAATACCTTTGTACCTTTAAAGTAGGCTACAAATGAAAAAGAGTATTGTAAGCCAAATATTCAAAAGATTGCTTTAAGTAAAGTACATTACGCAAGACTATTGTATGTAGGCTAGGTATGTTGAGATACATGTGCTTTACTAGAGTATTTCCATTTTATGCTTTTTCATATTTTCACTCATCTTCAGAGATCTTTATAAAATAAAATAAATCTGATTTTGCACAGTTTTTAGTGTGCAAATGCTTCCTTTAATTGTTCATCTCACACACATAATGTAGGCCTACTTTCTTCTCTGCTAGACAGCTTTAGTTACTAGTTGCTTTGCAGGTGAAGATTTGACACAATTGATAATATAACAATTTCTGTTGGAGAGATTTGGTGTATAGGCAGAAAAAAGCAGTCCGAGACTCCGAGTACAGTTGCAGCTCGGGTCCGTGTAACTAAGAATAGAGGGTTTAAGTAGTTAATCTTCTCAGACCCTTCAGATGTATCTGGTGATTCTTTGGAGGGACCTGACCCCTAAGTTGGCATGCAGTCACTGGACTAAACTAGCTAACTGAAGGTAGTTAAACAAGCCCCGCCTTCAGCATCTACAACAGTAACATGCTGTGTACACACACTGATGCTTCAGAATTATTCTAATGTCAAATATAATAATATATCAATCAGAGGGACCAAACCAGTACTTTTACTACATTTTTGCTTATACAGGTACTTACTTTTTCATGCAGGACTTTCACTCAAAATGTAAAGTATTTTTTCATTGCTGTACTGGTCATTTTACTTTAAAACCACTTTCGGTGAAAGCCGGTGTTTCAATCAAGCATTTTAGCATGTCATTATAGGCGAACATTGTCAGAAATGAAAAAAAAAAATCTGATCTACAAGCTCACAACACTCCACCTCTGAATAGTTCTTATGGATGAACTGAAACAGTTTAGGTTGTGTAAACATAAGTAGCCATTCCATTTTTCAAGCTGTTGACAATCCAATGTCAATTTGTGGCTGCAGTTCTGTCGACACTGCAAGGAGACAGGAAATTCAGACTCTCAAGCCTTAAAACAATTGAAGGAAATGCTACATCTTTCTCAACATCTAAGGAGTCTACACAGATACTGCATGTCATACTGTACTTTAGTTAACTTTTGATCAATCTATGACTGGACTTTGCTCACCATAGCAAGTCTATATTATAAAATACATAGCTACATACATAGCGTGTGATATTATAAAAAAGCTTAAAAATATAGTATACTGTATGTAATGCATATTTATTAGATAATAGATACTTTAGTGAAACCTTTCCATTCAAAAAAACACTCTTACTTCATCACACATACATACACATGTTTGAGATTGTGGCATATTTTCTTTTTTTGTATTTGTTTTTCTTGAAATGGAAAACTGAAAGTATTCCCAAAGCCTTTGTACATTAATGCCTTCTTCAGAATGAATAATATATAGTGCCCTCCATTACAACCTTTACAGTATACTCACACCGTAAAGCAGTAAAAACAATGGGTTCAAGCTTGACCGTAACTGTGAGGTGTATAGAAAAAGAACACAGCAGAAGCTAATAGTAACTTAACCCAATTATCCAAGAGCCATAGCAAAGCAGGGGCAGGCCAGAGAAAAGTGAACTACCACTAGTTCATTAGTAGCAAAAGCACACATAAATAAAGTATTGTTCATTCAACTGGTCATTGTGAGGCCCAGAAAGGGCCAGGGCCAAATGATGGATGCTTATATTGATCCAACAAGTTGGGCTAGATGGCTTCAGCATCGGCCAGCTTTCAGTGAGCAACAAAAGCTTTAGAGAGTATGAGGGATGAGTCTGCTCAACACAACCCATGGGAATGATGGTGGGCTGAGATGTGCCCAGGGAATGAACCTCTTTCATGCTCTATAGTCCAAAGGTCACAAGTACTATTGGAATGGGTAGGAGGGAGGGATGAAATAAGGTGGGGGGGGGGAATAATGAATGTGTCAGCTGTAAGGAATGTGTAAAATACTGACTTAAAGAGTAAATTCTTTAGTGTTACTTGACTGTTTAAAAAGTACTTGTGCAATGTGCAGTGTGTGCAATCACTGCCAAGATGAATTTGTTTAGGTACTTGGTATAAACTAAAAAAGGAAACTTTTAGCCAAAGCATACCCGTAATTCCATTACGATGGTGATCATATAAAAATATTATAGCCTGAAGTCTCTACGTTTTGAAATGTATGTCATTAAACAATTAAATTATTATAATAAAATGCAAAATGCTTTTTTTTTTACTTTGTGATTAAATTATTTCAAAAGCAAAAATATTGGATAGATTGGATAGAATATTGGGTGAACATTTTAACCCATATTTTGCTAAAGTTCATAATCTTGGCCGACACGTTGCATATTTGAACTCGGATGTAGATGACGGTGTCACCAAAACATACTCTCACTTTTCACAGAAATGTATTTTTTAAAAGAAATAGCCTATTATCAAAAATATACTTTCTATAAACAAAACATGTATGTTTTATATTTAAAAAAAGAGAGTTTAAATTACAAATCAAAAGTTTAACCAGAAGTAAAAGAGATTTTCCATTTTTACAAGTTTGTCAAGTGATAATGTGTTAGTGACTGATCTGTCCAGGCTATGGATACACAATGAAGTGTTTCTGAAGTCAATAGCAGAACATCACAAAAAAATCATCAAACTACATTGACATTAATTTAATGAAATCTTCTGCAACAGGTCGCTGTCTTTTCAAGTCGGAGCAATGTGAGGAAGTTGCGTGTAGGCAGAGTTTACCTTTTCTCCGGTGTGGCCTGCTCTTATGACGTGTGTGCTGGTGTTCCAAACCATGACGAACACGCTCCTTGACCGGGGTCTTTGACCTCTGGTCCAGTCCTGACTCCGACGGACAAATGTATTCACACTGGCAACGATGTGATCCTGCTGCCCAGGTGTAGAACCAGGATGCCCAGAACAGCCATGCACCAACCCACATCTTCACAGGTCCAATGTGCACTTCCTGGATAGAAATAAATCCTACGCATGGATGCCAGGCGCTTGTGCACCATCCATAACCTCTAGAGATTCGGGACCTCCTATTGGGCAGCTCCACGATACCTTCTTTTCCCCAACAAGACCCTTGCCCACAATTTGATGCTCAGAGATTGTTTTTCTGCCTTTGTATTTCGTAAACATGCTTTTGTGCTCCTCTTCCCTCCCTCTTTAATTTGGCTTCACTCGCTGTGCCACCCTCCTCTCTGCCTATTTCTTTTCTCTTAAGGAGGGAAAAGTTTTTTTTTCTCCCCTTTTTCAGGGGGGGGGGGGTGATTAAAAAACAAGTTTCAGACCCCATGCTGCGCAAGGAGTGTGGGGAAGGGGTCCAAGGGGTACTGTCTTGTCCAACAACATCTGTGGCATTCGTTCTGCATAGAGTAGGGGGTGTGGGGGCAGAAAACAAGGCCTAGCCTGGGGGAGGAGGAAAGTGGAGGTTGGAACAAGGGGAGGTGACACTGAAAAGCCTGTTTTACCAAACTGGATCAGCTTCATCAATCAAATGTCTACCGTCCGACTGATCAAATGCAGCACGACTGTTTCTGCTCTGTACAAAATCACCAAAACAAATCACAGTTATTATTATTATTTTAGGGCAATTCTGTGAAGTTTAAACTGTATGACATGCTGTTGGACCTCAGGGGTGCCCACACACCAGTTAATTGAGGTTATAAAATGGGCCGTAAAATTACATTTACGAGGGAGTGTTTTCAAACTATTTTGACCCCCTTCTCATAAGTTCTAAGAGGGGCCAAGTTTTTGTTAAGAAACATTCCTGCTTGGTTGGCAGGAAGTAGGTGACAGAGCCAAATTAGATCTAAATGAAAGAAAGAAACGCTGGAGCATTCTCATTTGCCAAAAGAGGAGATTGTTCACTTGTGCTGCATGGTGACAATTTTCAATTGTCAGGGCTCATGTGCAAATTATCTGGCCACAATAATGTCATTTCTTTTGAAGAGCTAAAAGGGAAACAGGTACAAAGGCTTCTTTTTCCTCATTCACCGTTTTCCTTAGTGAGACATCTCAAGCCCCCCCCCCCCAAACCAACCAGTCAACTAGTGCAAGAAATTTGTAGCTGCCTTTCTGCACAGTATGGAGCTCATACATCATTTTCACTTGCCACTCAGTTTGAAGTAACCTTGTCAAAGGTTATTTATGTGTGTCTTATGCACAATGTTTATTATTATTATTGCATCAACATTATTGTTATCTCCTATCATCTACTTATTTAAACAATAAAAATGCATTTAACATTCTGTAAGATAATTGGAGTCTTGGCTTGGCCAATTTTCATTTCAACCCCTCAAAAAAGAAGAAGGAAAAAAGCAAAACCTAAACACTAAATCATTTATTGCCAGACACACGGCATCATTTTAATTTGAATGCATTCTTCTTCCCCTCTATTATAAAGAATGTGTACCTGTACTTCACCTTAGACACAGCAATCTAACTGGATACACTGACTGAACATGCTCGCTGGACCGCAATGACCACCCCTGTTCTACCATTGTGAGCATCCCTTTTGAGCAGTGTAGCCATTGCCTTTCAAGATCTTACAAATGTCCAATCACTTCTTCAACACTGTAGAAATCGAACCCCCATAGAGCCATGATTTGGCACACAACAGGGCGTCATGTCCAAGCAGCAAAAAGAGCCACTGGGAGGCATTCTGACCTCTAAACTGGGCCTTCAGCGTCCCCCAAAGGAAAGCAGCTTTAGGGTAATTCCCTCCTAAGAGAAAGGTAAAAACGAGACAACACCAGGGCATAGGGACTGGGATATTGTCCTCTTGGTGTGTGGTTCAGTGACAGCACCCTCTGGCTTCTCACAACGGGGAGTGCTGGACTAGAGCCATCCACCCACTGAGAAAATCCACCTTGGTTGGCTCTAAAAATACATAATTTGTCACTGAGGCAATAGTTCCCAGCTCGTTTTCCCCTCCTTCCACCATTAACACATAAGATTTTTCAAGCCCTAGTCAGACACCCTGCCAAGAAACCCAGGATGATGGCATCTCCGTGTTTGCCAGACTTCCACTTTGTTGGCTCATAAGACCATGTCAAATTAACCCATTATTTCATTAGCTGTGCCACCTCCAAGCATGCAAGCAAGTTTTTACCGACCAAATTAGCGGGGATGGATAGGATAGAGGATCAATATCAGTGGAGTTCTTGTACATTTGTCACATTCCCTGACAGCAAACAAATAACACCAGCTATTTTGAATCAGCACATTTGGAGGGGGGTCTTGTGGCAAAAGCTGAGTGGGGGGTGGGTCATATCGCAAACAGGGAGAGACGGATGAGGGTGTGAAAGGCGAGGCAAGCGTTCTGCTTGAGTTGATCTCAATACGGGATCTACTAGAGAGGAGCACACCCCATCCCCTTCTTTGCTGCTTCCAAACCAAGCACCCTGAGCTTTCTGCACACACCTCTTTTGCCCTTGCATCTTTCTCTCTTTCTCCGTATCACCCGCCCCCATCTCTTTATATGTCCAGCTGGCTGCTCCACAAAGACTTAGGCTCTGAGTTCTAAATGATCCTCAAACCCCCACATGCTTTGTTCTGCCCATTTTCCCACTACCAAGAGAAGGAGTTTACTAGCAAAAATTAAAATGAGGGAGGAATAAAGTAGTAAGAAAGTGAGAAGAAGACACACAGACTGGGGAGTACAGCCAGATTCTTCTAGAACTCAACCTCTGGGCTTGCACAGTTCTTACAGATTTCAAACATAATTGAATTGACAGTAAATATGTTTGAAAACATGAGAACATTTGAAATATACCGTAAAACGTTGAACTAGGAACAACTTCAAGTCAAAGTACACAACCATAAAACTAACTTAAATTGCATGCAAGGCCTTGCATGTAATTTCTTCAAGCTCACAACGTATCACAAACCGAAGCATTGTGAGCTTGTAGATCGGCTTTTTTGTTTTAAAAGTTTGGGACATTTGAGATTGTTATTCCAATTTTTTATTGAATATTTATTCAAAGATTTAGCCTTTAATGACATGCCCAAAATAGGGATGAAAATGTATAAAGACAATTGTTTCTTAGAGACACTTTCTGCAGAGGTAACATGTGGTAATCATGCGGTCAATTACAGACAACACGGCCCTCCAGGTTGAAAGGTTTCATATCCTCTATCTCATCCTGCTGAAGCCCCCTGGTTCCCCCAGCTTGTGTGAAATCCTGTGGTGGATTGTTGTGCACAACAAGGGCCGCTGTATGGAGATGTGGGCTGGAACTAATAGGATTGGTTTTGATTCATTAGATTCGCTTTCATCATCCTGGTTGGAATTCCACTCCACGTCTCCTTGGGCTTCACACTTTCAAAACTGAGGTGGAAGGGGGCAACTATTTATAATCGAGTCTCTAACCACTTGAACACTAGCGTCCCTATTCTGGGGCAAACATTCAAAATAGCAAATCTAAAAGCTCACAACGTTCGCATCGCAATTCGCAACACAAGTATATAGGGTTTATTGGAAAAGTCCCTCGAACACAATGGAATCATCTGTTTATTGCAAATAAACAGATGAATGGAATCTTTGATTGCAGTCATTGACTTCCTTTGCAAGTAATTATTCATGATTTGGCAAATGTTATCGCAAAACATGCAATGACGCATTAAATGACCCATTTGAAGATCAGCTTTATGTAGACAATAGACATCTCACATGGGACAGGTCAATCATTAAAGCCATGCTCAGTTACTTGACGTGGCCCATTAGAGCTTAGTGCATGGCACCACTGCTTTCTAAACACCTGTAAAGACCTAAATACTAATTCCAAAAAGAAATCCCCAGCATAAACTGCGCAAGGAGAAAGTACAGAGGTTACTGTGTAACTTAGCTGTCAACTCGTATGAGATGGTTATAAAATGCTGCGTGCCAGTATGCTGCATCTTCTGCGGCAGTGTCCATATGGTTCAACTCACCCAGTGGGCTGGTTGAACCATATGACAGTGGTCAAACCTCACAAAAGAGTGTGGATAAGCACAGCGACCAGCTGCACAAATGTTCTTAGACAAATGACAGAGGCTAAGATGCAGTAGATCCATGCACTTCAGTGGAATGCTCTGAGACAAACATCAGTCCCCAAAAAGCTATCTAATATCAAAGACTGCTGTGAAACCTGATATGAAAAGTGAGGGAAGACATTTAATGAGTAATTGGATCTAGGCAATTGTTTATAAAGCAGTGGACCTGATATGTCCTAGATTGAATAGTCCTTAGGCTTAGAGTCAGGTTTTGTGAAATTGCTTTTATAATTACCAACAAAAAATATTACAACTTTTACATACATTTTATATAAAATCGTTGCTGTGCGGCAGGAACCAGCTAACTCCATTTTTCCGCTTTTGCATTTTTTCCCCATAAATCAGGGCCATTGAACACCCTTTACGTCTGTGTATTGATTAAAAAAATATTGGACCAATGAAAAGTATTAAAAAGCGCTTCTGACAAAACCATCTAACTCCATTGGAACCTCAAACTTTCTGCTAAACCAGCTAAGTTCACCAAAGGGGGGTGGAGTTAGCTGGTTTAGCTGACTCCAGGCTCCACCCCCTTATGACCTCCAACCTCATTGTGAGCTTGGAGGTCAGCTGTTCTTATCAATGATGAACAAAACCTATCTCCACTTTTTTTTTGTTTTAGTCATTTCCTGAAAAATGAACATTTTGGAGTTAGCTGGTTGCTGCCGCACAGCAGAGATATATATCCTATCTATCTATCTGCATATCATTTTTTATTTTACTTATTTTCCATTAGCGGTACATACAGTAGATGTATTTTTAGACCTGAAATTTGGCTGTAGTCTGAGTGAGACTACATAGAGCCAAACTGCATCTGCATTATTGCTAAATAAATGGGAGTTACATACTTACATTCTTTTTATAATTAGCAATAGCATTAGCAATTGTTTTCACCTGACCTGAGGTGAAAGCTGCAGGCTGTTTGTGGAGCCAACTTCTAATTTATATTTGAAGTATATAAGTTGGCCCTTTAACCTACAACAAATGGCAAATACTACAACTGAAAAGAAAACACTGGCTCTCCCACTGTTTTTGTTTGGGATTCATTCTGCAGTCCACTACCAAACGAAGGGGGGCCTCTTGTTGGCCCTGCTCATCTCGAGCTGTGTACACTGAAAATATAGTCCTGCTGCCAACTTGACCATGGCAGCTCTAGTGTGTTCTTAAGGGCTTGGCATATACCGGCTCCAGGAAATGAAGGGGTAGCATCATGAAGAGGGCCACCAGGAACACTGCACTGACAACTGACAGCAGCACGTAACGGCCAATGAAGAACGAATCCACTATCTGTAAAAGAAAGTAGAAGAGGGTGAGTCCATTTTTACCCCAACCCCAAGTTGACAATTGATTGTTTCTTCTTTTAGCCACTAGATGTCATGAGAGCGCTGTGTGAGGTGGTTAATGCCAAGTACAGTACAGTATTCTACCATACTTTCCCAGTCACTTTTTGGTTTGGAAAATGTGTGTTTAAGTGATTTTAATTAACATAAGTTAATGGAACAGTGTAATGTTAATTTGGCCTACATCTGTGATGGGTTAACTGATGTGACTAAAAGCAATCAACGTGTGCAAAACAAATCATTACTATTCCTTCAGTGGACAAAGTAATCAAATCACTCCCATCATTCTTCAATACTTTTAACCATGTGCATTGCCAATTGTGGTACATATTGTAACATCAGAGTGTAATTAAAGTTGTGCTATTTGGTAATATCAACAAAGATGCTGTTTTCTAGAAATTACATTTGATTCAAACCCAAAGGTATTTTTAAAGTGTGCATAATCCTGCAGTTCTTTGTGGAATTGTTGCTCATTTTAATATCTTGAAATGCAAACCATACTATACAATGGCAACGCTAGCTGTGTTGTAGATCAAGTGGAAAAGGCTCAAAGTTAAAGCAAAAAGCAGTACTTTGGTATTTATTTCATGTGTGTCGATAATCTTACTATAAAATGTGTCTCCTCAGTGGTTTTACCAATCGATATGAACTTGCATTAGCATAATCGTCGCTGTCTGGCAGAAACCAGCTAACTCCATTGTTCAGCTTTCTTTTTTTTTCTTTTTTTTGGAAATCAGTGCTATTGAACTGTGTGTTGGTTAAAAAATATTGAACCCATGAAAAGTATTAAAAAGCGCCTCTGACAAAACCAGCTAACTCCATGGGATCCTCAAACTGTCTACTAAACCAGCTAACTCCACCAAAGAGGGGTGGAGTAGCTGGTTTTGCTAACTCTAAGCTCCACACCCTTTTGACGTCCAACCTCATTGTGAGCTTGGAGGTCCAACCTCCTAACTTCCGGAAAAAGTAACATTTTGGAGTTAGCTCGTTTCTGCCCGACAGCAGAGATATGCAGGGTCTAAGTAGAGCTGATTCAATGGTACAGTAGGGGGCTTCCCCAAGGCAATGGTAGGCTACAGTAGGGAAAACACTGTACTCTAGTCTGTACCAGTGAGTACCAAACCAATTCAAGCACTGTAACAACGTTGTCATTCATGATTACTCCCATTTCCAGACATAGCCTAATTCTTATCTGAAATCCTCCTTTAAAAAAAGCAGATTTCAGTGTGGCAGGGTAGGCCATAGTCAATTAGGACAAAAGTGCATGAAATTGCCAATGGTTGAGTCCCTTGGCTACAATCAAATGTACTTTTTTGATTACTACTGTATACTGGCATATTGTCCACTGGCACTGTCAGGCTTCTGCAACACAATGCATTGGCACCATCTCCCAAATACTCCTCAGTACAGTCAAAGATGCATCAGCATAATAAATAAAACAAATACAAATCCCATTAGAGCTTCATGTGTCATGTCGGTGCTTACAGAGAAGACAGTGAATGATTGAAATGATTCTATCTTTTCGTTTTACTTTTTCCCCAAATGATCCCATGGGACAGATTGGACCCCTTCACCAGTAGTTTGACAGCCCTGTGCTAGAGTCCAGGGGAAACAGAGTGGGGCATATTGTCTCTTATGAAATAATTTAATGCATCTCACTTTTAATTTGCCAATTAGGCAGCAAGCAGCAACCCAGAGCAAGGTCCATGTTTTATTAATGCAGCACTGAGCACAATGGAGGGAGCAAGCCAGAAAGGCAGGGGGCTCTTTTGCAAAACACCCCCACACCCCACCCTTGGTCTGGGACTAGCCTAATTGGCACTATGATATTTTACTTCAGTTAGCAGCAGTGAGGTTACACATTTCTTACAGCAAGTTACTTGCACACAAGTGCACACATCCGCTGGTGCGTGCACACACACACATGCTGACACAATTCAAGGTAGTTATCAATCAGGATACCATGTCAAGCTTAGTGTGCCATCTGTGCAGGTTCACTGAAGAATAAATCTGATCTGAGAACAAAACCCTTTGACCATCAGAATGAAATGAAACTGGCTGCCATGTGTGCAAGTTTGCCTTATGTTTGTGATTAAGGGTGCAATTTTAAAAAATACAAAAATGACAAGTTCACACTAGTGTAAGCTTGAAGATCAACATTTTTTCCATGACGGTTGTACAGCAAAACTAAAGTGGTTAATCAGACTAAGCAATTTAGTCGATTTGTTCATGAGAATAAAATTAATTACGTATCCCCAAAAGATGTGCTTCCCGATTATTAGATTAATCAAAAAAAGTGTCGATAGAACCATCGTTAAGAAAACTAGACTAGTGCGCTCGTCTGAGCTCAGATCTCTGCAAGTTCTGCTTGCCTACCGATAACCGACTATTTCCATGGTTGTAGACATTGTCTACTGTATATAAGAGCTGTTTTTACTCTAGTGTCAACATTTTGGCACATACTGTAACTATGTCATTGTCATCATATCAGGAATAACTTTGATATCTATCCATTTTTATATCAGCCGGTACCGATATGTGATGGACTGATATAGCTATCAGTCATCAAATTGATATCGGCTGAATTAATTAAGTAATATTATATGCAATTTGCGCACATTATTCCACGATTTGTCATCGTGGTAATTTACAAAGATTTATATGGTGGGAAAAACGAACTAAGTAAGAAAAAATAAGACTCACAATATCATATAATAAGTGTTTTCTGCTAAAAGATCTGCTGAATATATATATACAAATTTTGAATCATTATGGTAACCTTGCAATGCACTACTTTCTACAGCCTTTGAGCTGCTTTAAATAGACTCCCACACTACTTTTGATGCATATATTTAACAGTAACCTGAAAGGGATTTTCACAGGAATACAAATTAGACCAAATGTTGTAATGGTGGCAGTCACTTTTTTAACACCATTAGCATACCTCATTATCATTCCTGATTTTAATCATGGCTCCACTAGCTACGAGCCTCATTCGCTGAGGTAGACAACATTAGCTGATTTTACTGCACAGAAACCTAGGAAGTGACATGTTCCTTCCTCCCATGTGTCTCTGTTTTTTCTTACACAAAGGCTATAAAATGTAAAGTGGCCAGGACAGCGCTCTGCTTTGCTATTTCTGTGGGGTGGCAGCTTGCTTGGCAGATCTGGCTGGCTTACTGGCCAGCAGGCAACATGGGGGTGTATTTGTTCTGTGTTGCTGTTGGAATAAGATAAAGCAGAACGGGTCTTTATGACAAGCACATACCCATTTTGTCTCTCATTCATTCATTCACACATGCACGCACGCACGCATGTGACAAGGTCCACCATGGTACACCTGGCATTATGAAAATAGGTCTTTATTTGGCCGAATCACAATGCTGGTCATATGACAGAACTCCTCAGAATACACACTGAAATCATTTTGTTTATGGTTGAATAGTTAAATATGACTTGCTACTTTAAATTGCAATCCGACTTACTTGTCGAACAGTACCTCCTATAACTGCAAACATGCACTCGAAAATGTTTTATGTCCTGACTCCTTTCACGTAATTGTTGCATTTGGACAGCATGGGGATAACATTAGGGGTCATTAACCGCTTAAGCCCCAGCATCTGTATTGTGGGGAAAGCCTTTGCAGAAAATAGCAGATCGACAAGCTCTAAATGAGCTTGTCAATCAGCTATTTTCAGCAATAACATAAAACAGAAAATACACTAGTATAGAGCCCTGAGGGACTCCGGTCAACCATATACGGTTTAAATGGTTAACAACAAACAGGGGATACACCTGATTTTTCTGCTGCAAGGCAGTTGTTCTTCTAACTCGCAGCATCAGAGGCACTCTTGAAGATCAACCTCTGATCGTACTGTACTGTACAGTCAAGAATTTTATCAAGTTCTGTTTTGTTGACACCAGTCAATGCCATTATATTTTCAAAAGCAAAACGCTTTTCACAAACGCGTCATGATGCTACACGTGAGCTTGTAGATCGGCTATTTGTCGTACAATAACTATATTGTAAGAAGGGTGTCTCCAAGGAAAAAAGGTTGGAAACCACTGATTTAGGCTATGCCTAAACTATTACATTTAAATATTTTTTTCTAGTAGTGTTTCCAGCAGCGTTCCTTAAAGGGGTGTAACGGTTACTGAAATGGAAATGTCCTAAATAACAACATCCGTTAACCGTACCGGCCATCCTGCACAGCGACTCTTGGATGTACAGCACACACTGGAACACAAATTAAACACTTGAAAGCCAAAAACACTACATCTACAATCTCACAACGCAGCGTGTTGCAACGCGTTGTGAGCTTGTAGACTGGCTATTTTTGGCGAAGAGATTTGGTGTAGACGTAAAAATGCGGTCCAACAACAGTTGCCATTCAGGTCCGTTTCACTAAGACTAGCGGCTATGTTACATTAATGCCATAGAGATAATAAACACCATTTGGCCTCATCTAGCTTTGTCGCTTTGCTATTAGCCAAAGCCTGATGCATAACTATCATATTGAGGCTGCTTGTCTTTGTGCACTGTCTGCAACTTTGTCCACTAGGGGATGCTGAAGCAGCTCAACTATAATGCCACAGAGTAGAAACAAATAGAGGACCACAGCATGACATTGGATATGCGTAATGGTAGTTATGTCCGGTTTTGAACTTAAGTAAAAGTAGCAATACCACAATGTACAAATACAAAAAAATAAGTAAAAGTACTGCATATATATATATATATATATATATATATATATATATATATATATATAATTTCTTCTTTTTTTTTTATTTTTTTTTTTCCAGCTGTACAGATTTGTGGTATTGTGAATGCCTTGATTGAGCATTGTTTTGTTTTGTTTGTGAATGAGAAAAGTGATGTCTGAATGCAAAGTAAGTGAATAAAGTAGCCTTTTCCTATCATTCATGTAGTTTCTCATTGGCCATAAAGCATGCTAGCCATTAGGGAAGTGCTAACATTTAAGCATGATTGACCTTAAACTTTGTCATTTAGTCATGGATTTCAAATCTTCAGTGGTCTTTGTGTCTGAGAATGTAGTGCACCAAAAGCTGTCAAATACTATAACATTCTAGAATTGCTTATATCCTCAAAGTCCAGTTTAATTACGTCCTGTATTCATCCAAGGTACTTGATGATAATTCAAATTATGGAAAACTAATTTTTGTCAATTTATATTTTGACTGCTATAAGCTGCAAATATAGACCAATTATATGTTTACTAACATTGAGACTGGACGCACAGGTGATTGTTTCACGCAATCAATTCCCAACCTGTTGTTTCGGGGTGCGCACCCCAACCCCCTCTTGTGTGTTGGCTAGTGAGGCACGTCCTAGCGAGACCTGATAGAATGGGTTTCATTGCGCGCATACTGGTTGCACGCATACTTGTTCTTGTCAGTGTGTGACGTCGTCTGTTAAGGGTTCTATAAGAATGTATTATAGGAGACCCATTGGCACTATTTGGACATTTCTTCAAGGGTGTGTGTGTGCGTGGGCTTGACGTGGTGTGTAAGGGTCCATGATGTCTCAAAAGGCAGGGCATGATGCTCACCTCCATCTCTCTGACAGGAGAGGTGGTCTCCGACCTGCGAGGGAAAAACACCAGGGCTACAGTGATGAAGAGAGCCACGAGGAGGAGCGGGATCACCAATAGCCTGGTGAAAGACAACACACATCATTCAGCCTTAGTAGGGCTGTCACCATCATGAAATATTAGTCGACGATTCATTGTCATACAAATAATGGCGATTGACGATTATTTGCTTCTTTGAACACAGGAACATAAACAACAATGACATTTCTGTTGGCCTTTTAGGCTTTGTAAAAATAGTGGCAATATCAATCCACAAGCTCACAACGCATCGCCATGTGTTTTTTTCCCACTATTTTACAACAGATTAATTCATACATATGAATTGGAAACGATTCGGATGATTATGCAAAAATAATTGTGATTCTCTCAAATAATTGCTAATAGGCGATTATGCAATAAAAGTGACAGGTTCATAAATCATGAGCACGTGCTTGTGTCAGCTTGGCACAGGATTCTCTCTAGCAGGTACATGGTAGTGAGGATTAGTGAGAAGGTATCATACTGCAGGGCAGGCAGGGTAATCTGGAGCAATGCCTGAAGAAGATATTTAATGATCGAAAATTTATAAACGATTCAAACTTAGGAGCTTTATTTCAATGTGTGGACTCCATTTTTTAATGGATAATAATGGAGCAATCAAACTTCTCAATCAAATGTAGATCAGCAATACTAGTAATTTGTATCTAGACTAACATTTAGATACAGTAATTAATGCATTGGGATCTAAATCATTTTGGCCTATTCAAAGCATAACTGCAGGTGTTGGTTAATAAACTGTGTGTGTGTGTGTGTGTGTGTGTGTGGATCCATGATGGGATGGGGGGTGTGTGTCGCCCATGTATGGAGATCCATGATGGTGTGTGTGTGTGTGTGTGTGTGGATCCATGATGGGATGCGGGGTGTGTGTCGCCCATGTATGGAGATCCATGATTGTGTGTGTGTGTGTGTGTGTGTGTGTGTGTGTGTGTGTGTGTTGCTCCTGCTTACTTTGTCGACCCAGATCCCCTCAAAACGATGATCGCAAACACTAGAGTCAGAATCCAGACGAGGGTAATGATGAAAACTCCCAAACCAACGCCCAAAACCGTGGTGGCCATTATTCTTAAACACGGGTTATTAATACTATCAACTCAGTGTTATAGCAGGCTTATCGTGTGTTGACAAGTGTTTAAGATGAAAAGCGTTCGACAGACGGTAGCTATACTCCCCCATAATAATGTACCTCTGAAATTAAGAGTGTACGCTCCTAAAAATAACGTACAACTGAGTTTTAATCAGGGAAATATACGTTTAAATTAGCAACGTTCCACAGCTTCAAAAAGTGTGCTTTTCCATGGCACCGCTCAACTTCCTAGCAACAACACAAGCTCTGCACGCGTCGTCTTGGCAACAATGAACTTCAATTTCACTGGATGGGAGTTTAAGCACAGCCACTCGGGGCGCTTTTTACTGAATGGCGAAAACGATGCTGGGAAATGTAGTCCAATGTGTCGCTTTGAGTGAGGAGCGCGTCTGCGTCTTGAGGAACGGGGTTGAGTGACTGATGCGCAGTGGTGGAAAGTACATTACTCAAGTGCTATACTTAAAGGTAGGATAAGTGATTTACTTTGCTTAAAATAAGTGTTAAATAGCTCTATATTATGATCTGATAGTACTCATTGCTAGAGTGTTTGTTCAGTAAAAGGAGTCTCCCATGTCTCTCCAGCAGCTCTTTATTAAACAGAAAATGCATTTTCGGGGCTCTCTCCTGATTGGCTTAATTTTTGTCACCTACCTGAAAATGTAGGCATACTATAATCTGTTTACTAAAGAGCTGGAGAGACCCCTGTGACCGAACAAATGCTCTGTAGCAATGATTTGTCAAAATACTTCCAAAACAAAACGTTAATGAAGTCCATGATCATAACACCAGAGGAAGCTCCACGAATCATGTTCAACCCAGATTTGGCTCAACAAAGGGAATGAACTAATTCTCATGCTATTCAACAAAAATGTGGAATGCCCTACCAAAAGGAGTGAAGGAGTGTAAAACGCAACTCACTTTCAAAACTGCCCTAAAGATACAACTTCAGGAGGCTGCAATTCGAAAATGGCCCCTGTCTAAGTCTTAACCTACTCCCCCAACCCCCCCTCCCCATTTATTTCTTCTCTTGTACATATTTTTCATTCTTCATACCTGTAAGCTGATTGTATGACGTTGTGTATATCTGTCTGTTTCTTATAAGTCATCATGATTTGTGTGCATGTGGGGATCTCTTCTTAAACAAGCTCAGTCCTTAATGAGTCTTCCAGTTTAGTAGACCTTGTATTGTGAATTTGTACTTCCATGTACTGTTGTTCTCATGTTTTACTAAATAAAGTACATCAATCAATCAATCAATTACTATCAGAATATAATACTAAACCTTTTTAACAAAAACAAACCAAAAAAAAAAAATCACTTACCCTACCTTTAAGTCAAAAATGTTACTTGATAACATTGAAATTATACTTTTACTTTACTAGAGTATTTCCAATTTTTTACACTTTTACTTTTACTCCACTACACCTCAGAGTCAAATATTGTACTTTTGCAGTACTTTTTTCATTACTAGTAGTTACTTGGTAGATTTGGATTATTATTACAAAACACACTCCACCACTTCAGCCCTATATATATTTTGGCCATTTGAAAATAGACGATCTACAAGCCGATCTTGTAGATCTACTATTTTCAAGATTTGTATACATTTGAAAACTTGTGAAAAGGGACACTGTGCATAATGAGTAGGCTACTTCCTACTTTTGGTATGCTTTAAGTACATTTGATTTATTGAATAATTGATTGATTGAATACTTTATTAGCAGTTTGCAAAAAAAAAAGAACAGGAAATTACAGTTCCATACAAGGTCTGCTTTTGATTGATTGATTGATTGATTGAATACTTTATTAACAGTTTAAAAAACAACAACACAGAAAGTACAGTTTAATACAAATTGGATTGAACCCAAGAAAGAACTATTTGTTTCCATTGGGGTCCTGTGTATTCAATTCATTGAAACATTTAATGGCATACAAATGTACAATACTATGCAAAAACATCATATAAACCAGTAGTAGGCCTAATCAAACATACAAATATGTAGGCCTACAGTAAACAGTTTGATGCCGATACTTCTGTACTTTTACTCAAGTACATTTTTAATTGCAGACTTTAGTTTCTTTCTACATTGCAGTATTGATACTTTTACTTAATACAAAAAATGTAGTACTTTTTACATCACTGGTAGAGACAAAGGTGGGTCGAGAGGGTATCCGGATTACTCGCCCCAAATCACGCTCACCCCCATTGTTTTTCGCGGACCGCTCGCAGCCTCGCACCCAGCGGTTCTTGTATTCTTGTTGTATTATTATTTTTTTTAAACTGAGGATAAGGTTAGAAATAAGTTTAGGGTTTGGCATAGTTTTACTGAGTTTACGTTAAGGAATAAGGTTAGGTTTTAGGCATAGTTTACTGAGGTTACGTTTAGGAATACCAGGTATTCTGGTATTCTGGCGACTGGCGACCGTTCCGAGGTAGCCGGATTCGCCCCGGGGCGACTGTGTTTGGGGCGAGGCGTTTTGGTATTCTTTCAGACATAGTAGTAGACTGACTGAGACTGAGTATAGACAAAGATGTGTAGAGAGAGTATTAGAGACCCCTGTTTACGACACTGGGAAACATTGGGACAAAGTGCTTTCTTTGAAGGGTGCAATTATTGATGGGCACCAACAGGGGGCTGGCCAGATCCGCGGTTAAAAAGAACGTGTGTATATCGTGGAGAGAGAGAGAGACAGAGGCAGTCAGCAGTGGTGAAATGAGAGGAGAGGGCTTGATGCTGGTGGTGGGAGGGGTCTCGCGTGGCGGAGTGACGTCACCGCTGGTGTCGAGGAGTATAGGCTGTGCTGTCAGCCTGGTGTCAGTCTGATGAAGATTGGCATTCAGGTAAGCTGTCATTCATTTTCAATGTCAGAGCAACATGGACTAGCAGGGATAACAGACACCACGGCGGCTTTTTACCCCCCCCCCCCCTCCTCATTACTACAGGCAGGACATTATTCATACAGACACGCCAGGCCAGAGTGAGAGAGGCGAGGGAGGGAGGGAGAGAGAGAGAGAGGGAGAAAGGGAGAGAGGAGAGAGAGGGAGAGGGAGAGACAGGGAGAGAGAGAGAGGGACTGAGAGAGAGCGAGAGAGAGAGACAGGGAGAGAGAGAGAGAGAGAGAGGGAGAGGGAGGAGGGAGAAAAGGGTGAGGAAGGGGAGGAGGAGGGCTGTTGGGGGGAGAAAAGAGAGAGAGAACGGGAGAGGAGATGCATTTTTGTGCCGGACTGAAAGACCATTGGATTTTTTTTGCATGATGCAGCGATCGGATTATAATGTGTTGTTGTTGGTAATAATGTCTGTGGTGCAGTTCTAGCTATTATAGTATTTACCAAGTTTATGTGCGTGTGTTTGTGTGTTTGAGCAATTGTGATTTTGTGACAGGTGAATAAGCATGTGATTCTAGAGAGAATATGGATGAATACAGGAGGACAGAAGATATTTTATAGACTGATCATGATCATTTAGCACCTGCATGGGACAACTCGTTTCACGAGGATTTAAATTTAAATTGATACTTAGCCTAATGGTCTTACTCAATATCAAGTTGATGTGAAAGGTGATAGGCCTCTTGAAAATAGCAGATATACAAGCCCACAACGCGTCGAGGTGTGACTCGTTGTGAGCTTGTATATCTGCTATGTTCAAAAGATTTGGATAGAGATTTAGATTTTGCAAACTTGAAATGGGACATTTCTGCATAATGAGTACTTTTACTTTTGGAAGTACATATTGATGCCAGATTTTTTATAGACTGATCATGATCAATTGGCTCCTTATTGCCACATAGGACAACTGAATTCTGGTCGTTTCGAGGATTTTAATGTAATGTTTAATTTGATACTTAGCCTAATGGTCTTACTCAATATGAAGTTGATGTAAAAAGCCTATCTGTTTTTAGTCCAGATTTATTTCTGAGGTCGTTGGACTATTACTAGCCTAGATGGTGATTGGTGACAGCAATACAAATGGAAGTTACTAGTTTGTGAAATGCTAATATATTCCTTATATACTCTTATGATTGGCATGCTAAAATTTGTCCAATACAGATTTTTTATCAAGGTTTATAGTTTACAATGGATCTTGCTGGAATTGCTGTGGTGTGTGTGTGTGTGTGTGTGTGTGTGTGTGTGTGTGTGTGTGTGTGTGTGTGTGTGTGTGTGAAATAAGAGTCTAGACAACTCAAAAGAGAGAACATTTTGTTGGAGAGATAATCTGCACTAGTGCCCGTAGCCCGTTTACTGTTCAGTTTGCCTGCAAATGTTGGAATTACACTTATGTATGTAGCTTCTAACCAATTGCCTGCAGTTCTTATCCTTAATGTTCTCGACTAAATAGTTGTTATCTTTCTCAAAGAAAATACACAATTTACTAATGTTTGCAGATGAAAAGAGTAGACTAGAATGTCTTAAGTGTATCTATTATACTTTAGCAATCTTTATAACTTTTTCATTTTTTCTGTATCTTTAGTTTAAATTAAGTCTACTTCAGATTAAGACCAAACTGTTTGCAACACTGTGGGCTAATGTTTACCTTTAGACTACCCTGCCCTGAAAGAACTCCCACACTGAACACTGGCTCTCTTTGTATACTGCTTACCGTTTTCTATTTCAGATGACTGAGTTATTCCACAATTGCATGAATGAGCAGTTTACAAGATTGCTTACGATTGGCATAAAGAACAGTCTTGAACACTTTGAATCATATAATTAAATACTTTTAGTATTTTTGGAATATTTTAGTTCTGAGCACAAAGCCATACAGTATCCTACAGCAATGACCAGATATTTAAAGTTTTAAACTAATTGTGTCTCTACATTAAACTCATAATGACCTACAACAAATGTAACTAAAATACCATCACTCACAACATTGTCATTAGTGTTGGCCTGTGCCTCAAAAGTTGGAGAATGAATTATGTTATCATAACTTGTGTGAGAGTTTTTGCTATGATTACAAATTAGGTCTGGGGCGATGTGGACATAATCAAATATCACAATATTTTTTAGCAAATATATAAATATTGTGACGATAATATCATATGGTGACAACTTCTTTTAACATTTTCAAACAATATTGTGAAGCGTTGTGAGCTTGTATATCTGCTATTTGTGAAATATTTTGAGAATCTCTGAAAGTATAAAATAAGGTCTAAATGATTCATACCAGGAAAACACTTATGCCATCTCACAATATTATTAATATCCAACTCCCAGATGATATCAACAGTAGTTTCCTATCACAATATAAATATAATATCAATGTATTGCCCAGCCCTATAACAAATGCAGTAGCTTAGTGATGATCAAAGCACATATTCCATCATGTTATAATGTTGCATGTTATGGTAAAGCCGTATCAATTTAGCTGGAATTACCACTGTTGTACTGTTCATTTGTACTATTCAAAAACATTACTTCCCTTCTTTTAGTATTGTGTGGAAAATGGACAATACTGAAAGAAAATCACACAAGGAACAAAACATAGACCTGAGAAGAATGTATCTGTAACACTGAATGGAAAGTTCTGTAGGTCAGTGGTTCTCAAAGTGGGGTCCGGGGACCCCAGGGGTCCTTGAGGAGGTTCCATGGGGCCTCCAGCTAAATTGAATAATATAGCATAAAACCACTTTAACCTCACTTTTACATCGGACTATTTGAAAATAGTCGATCTAAAAGCTCACAAGGTGATGCGTTGCGAGCTTGTAGATCTGCTATTTCCAAACAATCTTGAAACAAATGTGAAAAATTTGAAATATTTTTTAAACTATTTTTATAACACAAATCTTGTGTGGGGGCCCCTGGCATAAAATATTTTCACGGCCAAAAAACATTAATTTGGAGGTCCTTGACATACAAAAGTTTGAGAAGCACTGCTGTAGGCCAGTGTTTCAAGTTGGTGTCGATGTTTCAAGTCAAGTGTATTAAAAAAAAAAGCGTACACACACACACACACACACACACACACACACACACACACACACACACACACACACACACACACACACACACACACACACACACACACACACACACACACACACACACACACACACACACAGGCACACAGGCACACACACAGGCACATACACCCACAACCTCAGTCTATAACCATCAGCATCACTAGTGATGATGAACAATAGCGTTGTTTGTTTTCATTGTTGTGCACCCCACATGGTTCTAAATATTGGCAGATAGGGATTTTGCCAATTTAGATGATCTCCCTAAACCCTGCTGAGATCTTAATTGATGATTTGTGTCATTGGACAAGCAGCCTCGGGGCATATTTGAAGCTGCAAAACACCCAGCTACTATTTGCATATTCCCATTCCTACTTTATGGGTAAATTACATTATGGGGTGTGATGCTGTGCCTTTCCTGTAGCTTTTGGGGGGATAATCACTAATAAAGTGATTCAGTCACACTAAATGAAGGAAGTAAACAGAGCGAGGAGAGCATATGTTACAAACCAATTTAAGCATTTATGTATGGCTATAAAGCAATTGAGGAAATTAAAGGACTAGCAAATGTGTTGTCATTTCCTTCGCCATTGCCTCTAGTACTAGTCTTCATACTGTAGCCCCAAAGTATTGTAATAAGTGCTTCATTGTCACAGAAGATTGAGGTGGGGGGGGGGGGGGGGGGGGGGGGGCTGGTTACAACAAATAGGCCTCACTTCACTTTATAGTCTCCTTCTCCTTGGCAGTCAGATAGCGCGATCTCTAATTGTTTTTGAGGGTCTTACTTTCTTAAATCACCCTGGAAGAAATAGGGAGAAGTGTTCAGAATTATTCATAAGGTCTTAGTCTGCCGGGTATCCTCAGTGGAGTGCATCAAGGTCCTGTTCCGGGCCCGTGAGCAACGTGATGTGGGGCAGGGTCTCTTTTTTTATGCTCAATAGTGCAGCAATTCTTTAGACAATTGTGTTGCGTGTTGCATGTTTTGGCCCTGTCTGGGCCCTCGCAGGCCATGCCCACTAAGCCCGGTTGATCCCTATTGCTCTCAGGAGGAGGCACGGAGGCCTGTTTATACCGTCAGACAGCTCAGCTTAAAGACAGCCTTTGCATGCTTACCCTTGCTCATTCCACCGCCACTGCTGCGTTGGCATGGCTCTAAGTAAGCCACCAGGGACTGAGGGTCAGGGAGATGGATTGGTTTGATTTATGCTCCCAAGAAGAGAGCCCGGCAGATTTAACGATCCTCCATACTGTCGGAATCACGTGCGATAGGCAAATCATTCACTCTGAGGAGACATAGACATGTCATGAAAATACATTTGTGCTAAGGCTGTAAAAAAGTACAGAAGTTGCTAGGCTACAGTCACGCAATCCAATTTGTATGCAATAATATTTCAGATTAATTCTCCCCAATTTGGTAATCAACTAGTAAGAGCAGAATCACCACTTGTAAACCTTGGAAAATGAAGGTTAACTAGTGCACGGTAGGCAGTCAGAAGATAAATATGTTACATTTTCTTAGTTTGCATGGTTTTTCTTTCACATTACAGAGCATCAGCTACTTTTAAAATGCCGGTAGTAAAATAAAAGTCATTATGGCATTCACAAAGTTCCACGCAATATTGTGGTGTTGTTGTGGTGACAGAGAAGAATTCACAGTGATTGTTTTGGTTCCTTCCTTTTGATTTCTTCCAAAGATTCCCATGACACTACAAAGTTGATGTGTCATTTTCAGTATTGCTTGTGTCGTTTCAGGCAAAACACAAGACATGTTGCACAGCATAAAACATGGAAATTGCAACACACCTCAACATTCTTTTTTAATAGTCCATGCCTTTAAAGTTGTATTGAAATATGACACACAATGGGGTTTGGCCCTAAACCACTGAACATAATGTATTGAAAATGTTTGCATTGTATTGAGGAAGCCTGGATGCAGACTTGCTTTTAAATCCTATATATGGTTAATATGTGATTGATTGATTGATTGATTGAAGCTCGGCCCAGACCGCTGGCCTAGCGGTCCGGGCACTTAGGCTCTAACGTAGCCTGACAGCACATCGAGGGTTCGAGTCTCGTTCCCGACGATCTTTGCTGCATGTCTCTCCCCATCTCTCTGTCCCTGTTTCCTTTCCATCTCTACTATACACTATAAATAAAGGCAGAAAAGTCCCCCAAAATTTTCTTTTTTTTTTAAAGTACCAAGCTCGATCAATTGATCGATCAAGGTTGGTACTTTGGAATCCACTCTCAGAGAAGCTCATGTAAACCTTTTAATGTTAACGTTATAAAAAGTATATTAATTGTTTGAGGCCTGACTTTTACAGACATTCCTCAGACAACAATCAAGGGTAGCTGCCTGAATAGTGGGCTATAAAATTGAATGCACAGCATGGAGGAAGTCATACAAAGACTTTAGTCGTTAGGTAATGATTTTAGCATCAGAACTTTGATTGCATTTCTTTTTGAGACAGGGGAAATTAAATACCAGCAGGAGCACATTCCATAAATTACCTCAAAGACGTGGCATAGAATTGACTAGTCAAATAACAGGATTCACATACAACTGCAGAATATTTAGTTTAAAACTTAATGTATTTCTTTGAATATGTAGGAAGCCAAGTTGTTTTACTACTTTCATGTTAGTTCAATATTTGTAAAAATATATGTTTTGTATTTCGCTTTTATCATTTCTACTTATTATTATCTCATTAATTTTTTTCTTACCAGAAACAATTAAAAACAATCTTATTTATAGACATCAATGGTTATTATTCAAGGATCAAACACAAAATCAAATTAGCAACAGCTTATTATAAATTCTGCATTTATAGACCTTTAACAAGACGTTGAACCTCATTGTGTCTTTGTTTCTTATCTCTGGAATGTAGATAATCCTAATAAATTAATACAGCTTCACAGAGAGAAATATGAAGCCTGCCAGTAAATCCTGAATTTATTATATTTGAGAGTCTTGGTAACAGCTGAGCTGGGTGAGGTTCAAAATATTTTATTTGAATTCAACAGCAGATCAAAGCAGAGAAAATCCCACCAAGCACTTGTGTGGCTGCATATTTGCACTTCCTTCTAACATGAATAAATGTATGGGAAAAAATATACTGTCCCTACTTTTCCTTGAAAATATTCTATAATTTTATAGTCTTCGAAACTGGTTAAGACTTAAGAGTTTGGCAACCAAGATGGGTATTCACTCAGCCCAAAAATCTAATACTGTAGGCTACAGTATGTATTGAGGTTTATGTCCAATATATCAATTTGCTGTTTTACTTAAAAACGTGTCTATTCTAAAAGCAACTGCTGCTCTTCAGTACTGTTGTGCTGTTATCAATACAATGACCAGTAAATAAATGTTTTTGTGTTTGTATTTTCTATAACAAAAATAGGCAGTACAAGTAGAAATTATTTATATAAGCACTAGCATAATTAGTACTTCTGTTGTTGTATGTCTGAATGTTGGCAGGTACAAATGGTGCCATAGAGATTAGCCTCCTTGGAACTTGTTGACAAAATGATAGTGGATGGGTTATGCCTTTGCCCCTTTGGTTATTAGTTGGTCAGTCCATCAAACTCTGCTGCTTTTGGGAAAGGAATTGCAAATCCATTATGGTTTCAAACACCAACATGATTTTATATGACACAGTTCAATTTCTCATAATGTTCTTTAATGATAGTGAACTGGATGACCAAGTCACATGTTCTGTAAATGTATGATACTTAACTTATACATGCTTGTGCGCTGGTGTCACGTGTCAAAAATAGCAGATCAACAAGCTCACAGCACATCACTGATGCAACCTGTCGTGAGCTTGTAGATTGCTTATTTTTGGCGTGCAATAAAAGCGCACATCTAAGTAAAAATCAGGCTTCAGTAGACTGTGTTCAAGCACCGGCTCCTTTTTCTTTTCACTTTTCACAATGTTAGTTAATATGTTCTCCACTTAGCTTGTTGTTTCTCTCCATGTGGTGCCTGATTATGGAAAGCCAGATGAAACATTTGATGTAGAACTGTAAGAACTCTGGAGGTTATCAACAAACCACAGCAAAAGCACCATTAAATGTCAAGGACAGAATAATTTGTCCCAATGCAGGTTAGTGATAATTCCTTATTAGCCGCAGACGACTTCCTTTATGCAGTCCATTCCCCTGCTGTAAAAGTGCCATGACTTTATGTCAGCACAGGCTTTTGGAGTGTGATTTATTTTCCCACTATTGCTGCGTTTCTAACAGCATTTATAAGAGTCTTAAAAATACTTGAAGGAGTAGTTGTACTGCCTTATCCCAATAATATAATGTATAAAGTATTTTGGCATCTGGGAAATCTCAGAGCTGCAGGATTCCTGAAGTTTTTACATATTAGACAATTTAGAGCCCTAGGCAACTTACCCTTACAGAGCCGTGATGAACTGCAAAGCAAGCTCTCAGTCTTTGAGCCAAACTCTAGTCTAGGGACACAACTTGTGGTCATTATGAGTGCATCAAAGCCACATTGTAGCTATAGGGCTGTTCTATTGCTGTGCAGGAATCTGGTGATATGATACTCATCACAATACAGAGGTTACGATTGAATATATTGCGATACTGTAAGCAAGGAGATATATTGTGATTTAAAAAATCTAAAATATATCTATTTTAGGAAAACTGTCAAAAACACACCACCATTTGCATAAAATCAGTGTAAAGAAAGTGTAATTGTTTATGCAATCAGAACAGTGGGATATGCATTTGTATTTGTCACAATCCCTGTAATATCCTGCATTATAACACTACTTTTTGTATAATCTGAGCGAAGGAATACAACAAAGAAAAAGTATAATAATATCGCTACTCAAGTGTATCAATATTATTTCTTGTAAGTGCATTATCAAACCATGACATAGTGGAATGTGCTTTATGTGCAAAACCAGGACTGAATTCTTTCAAAGAGACTTGTAAAGCTGCGAATCTCATGTCAGATTCATAGCATAATCCATGCCATGAAGTAAAATAATGCATATACTTGTTATACACTAAAAATACAATACACTTTGAGAAAAGTGTTTTAGTACTATACTGGCTGTAATGGTGGTCGAGAAATGTTCTTTGTAAATCTTCAACATCAGATAAATGGTCAAAATATTCACTCACTACAGCTTTATATTCTTCTAGCAATTTCTAAATGATATGATTAGCTTCATTGAATTTGAGGTTCTTGAACGTGACCAAGATATCAATTGACTTTTGGCACTGAAATCACATCTCAAAATTTTGACTTGTAAAGGCGCCTCGCCTGACTGTTTTGAACAAAATTTAGAGCACATCGACTGTCTGTGTGAAGTGAACAGAATACTGAGCCTGCCAGCTCGGCCTTGTTCATTGTCATTGCCTTCCCCTCTCCTTCTCACTTCATTAGTTTTAGAACATTATGACTTTGGCAGTGTGAGAGAGGAGGAGAAAAAGTTGGTGAGAGACACTGATGTTAACCTAACCACATGAACCTTATCGTCCCTATTCTGGGGTGAACATTTGGCAAAAATAGCAATGTGATGCGTTTTGAGCTTGTAGATTTTTAAAATGTATTTTGGAAGATATTTTATTTGGGGAAGACGGCTTTGGGACTCCACTTGAACAGCTAGCACACTTATTCTGGTCGGAACATTTGCTGAAAATGGCAGATCTACAAAATCACAACGTGTCGCGTTGTGAGCTTGTACTTGTAAATCGGCCATTTTCAGAAAAGAGGTTTGGTGTAGAGGGGGAAAAAGAGAGGACCAAGTACAGAGCCTACTCCAGTCAACTAAGTATTCGTTTACCAAGTATAGAGGGTTTAAGTGGTTTTCAAATCAACAAGAACAGGTCCCAGAACAGAGCCCTCTTTAAACCAAGCTCTGCACACTAGCTTGGAACACTTATTTTCTTGTTAAACCTTTACATTATACAGTATTTTGTTTGTAACCCATTTAGACTTGAGGCCAATTCTAAAAACGCCTTCTAAATCCTAAGAGTTTTTGGAAAAACTTTACAGAATCGATCACATTCACCTTGGCTGAAGCCTTTGGCTTTTACTGAAATTACTTACATTTTCCCTAATGTTAATTTAAACAAAAAATATATATCTATAAAAAAAGAAACACAGATATACAGAGATTTGTGGAATTTATATACATGTCCATTTTCTTGGGTTATTGATTTTCTTATGTTCTCTAAAGAACATTAGGGCAGATTAAAGTAATTGTCAGTAATAGCCAAAGGTATAAGCTCAAAGCTCTGAAATGTTTTTTATTTATTTATTTCATGTGTCTATCTGCTACAGAGGCTGATATTTATCAACATCTAAAATGACATACACGTCTTCCCGGCATTAAAGTTATTACAACAGGTCTAAATGTTTTTTTAAACGGTTGCAGGATCAATAACCGTAAGAATATTTTGTCCTTCTCATGTTGTGTGAATCTGAACATCTGTCATTAAGTGAAATGTGCCTTGGTACCGTTGTGCTATTAGGTCTTTTCGCGGGGGCAGAAATGTTGATTGTTCTTGAAGACGTTTGAGTATCAGGTTTAGTCTTATAGAATGTGCTGGGTTAAATGTACTGCAAGGAAACATGAGTCGACTGGACCTGGTTCTGCAGTTGAAGGGTACTGGCAGTGGTGGATAGTAATGAAATGCATTTACTTGAGTACCTTAATTAATCTTTTTTTGTATCTGTTCTTTACTTTACTTATTTTTGGATACTTTGGAGACTTTCACTTCACTACTTTTCAAAGACAAATATTGTACTTTTGACTCCACCACATTTCTAGGAAGGGAAAAAACACATTATTCACCCATTTTAAACCTATCTTCATATAATTGGTCCTCACTAATGCTCATTATAATGTGGCACTAGTTTTTGTCTATTCAGTTTGTGGACAGTTCAGAAACCTGCGTACCAGTGACATCATTGATGGGGAATCCAAGCTAATAGAAACTGCAGGTTTTCTTTTCCTGGAAAGTTAGCATGCTATAATGGAAGCCATTGTTCTCACGATAATAAAAAATAATAACGTGAAATCTTGTTTGAAAATAAAACCTGATGATGTCACAGGTAGGCGGGTTTCTGAAGTGTCCACAGCCCTTCTCTGAGACACAGACAGAGTGGATTTTTTGGAATTATCATATTATCATGAGCATTAGTGAGGACCAATTATATGAATATAGGTTGAAAATGGGTGAAGTCGTCCTTTACGCCCTATTTCAAATATAGTGAAAATAGCAGATTTACAGGCTCACAACGCTTCGCAATGCTATGCATTGTAGATCTTGTAGATCAGCTGATCTTGTACATCACATATTTTCATCACTATTATTGATTTTTTTTTATTTATGGGAAATCTTTGAATTATTTCGTAAAACGTCTCTTTTAATACAATGTGTTGATATTAAAAATAAAATGCACTTTGTAAATTGTACTTTTGAAAACTTTAGTATTTAAAAAAAAACATGTACTTTTGCATACTTAGGTATTTCTTTTTCAAAGAAAGAACTTCAGTGCTTTAACTCAAGTACAAATTTGACTGAGCACATTTCACCTGTACTAGAGTAATATTTGACCAGGTATCTATACTTTGACACTGGGGTTCCACCACTGGGTAGTGGAGTGTGGGGTGAGAGTGTGGGTGCTCTAGGTGGTGCTAGAGCACCTGCCCTTTGCCCTCTTGACCAGAAGTGCCCTTTTGAAAAAAAATAAAAAAACGTTTTGTTTTTTTTCAGTTTACAGCGGCGGTCTTCAACAGGGGGTCTTCAGAGTTACTACAGGGGGTCCGCCAAATCTTTATGTGATATGATTTTTCTTTTTACCATAACCACTCGAAACCTAGCATCCCTTTTCTGAGGAGAACTTTAGCCAAAAATAGCAGATCTACAAGCCCACAACGCCTCGCGCTGCGAGGCGTTGTGGGCTATTTTTGGCAAAGAGGTATAGGTGTAGAGGGAAAAAAGAGCAGACCAAGTAAACAAAAAAAGGTATAATTTACTTGAGCACCTGCCCCTCAAAATGTCTGTGCACGCCACTGGGTTGTGGGAAGGGTGTGAAGTTGACCTGTATGCTCCCAGTCAGAATGTAGCTGTGGTTACAGTTACATTCTGAGGGCAGTTAGACAATCCTCATAGAGATGTCTCTAAGGATAACGTGAGTGAAGCTTGCAAATAGTTTCTACCAAAAAAAAAGAAAAGAAAAGAAAAACACATAAAAGACAGGTTTACTGAATTTATAAAATCTAGGACACAAAAAAATATGTGTCCTGGGATGTGACATTCATGGATAACTTTAATTTAAGACAAACATTCAAGACAAAATTGTATTGCTGTAGCATGTCAGATACTCTGATCTACCACACACACAACCTCTCAATGAAAGCTGTGCAGTGTCAAGTATGTTTGTACAGTGTTTTGTGGGGGCTAACCACATGCCAGTTCGGATTTAAGAAGTGGGAATATGTAATGGCCTCCGCAACATGGGTCTTACTTTCTAGTGCAGTGGTTCCCAAACTTTATAGCTCGATAACCAAAAGACAACCCAAACTAGTGAAAATCTACAAGCTCACAACGCATCGCAAGCTTGTACATCTGCTATTTTCACTACATCTTACATTTTCTTTTTATTAAATTCTCTTGAAAATTTAATTTTATTTATTTATGAAAATGTTAGATTTTTTCTTTTTTACTTTTTGAAAATATTTTTGAAATAATAATAGTACAAAAAAAAGAAGGGATATTTACTTTTGGCCCGGAACCCAGTGTTTGTGAAGCAGTGTTCTAGTGTTTGACACCGACATGCTGCTGCTTCATCTTTAGTGTCCTTTTTCATTTGCTGCGTCTGATGAGACCCGAGTTAGCGAGTCATGTCGCCTTTCAAGTCATAATGTAAACATGTCAGATTCTCAAGTGTGTGAAGAAGCTCCAGAAAGGAGCATGCAGAATTATCATAACAGAGACATGGTCGTAAATGAATCTGTACACAAATCATTTTTCTGTCAGCAGCAGCTGTGACAAAAAGCGTTGTGCAGATTTATTATTTATGTCAGTTTGGTTGCGTTATGTTTGCCAATACAGAATTCAATTACTCTTTTGCTATTTTGACGTTATGTTAAACCTTTAAAATGTAGTTCCTACACAGGATCTGTACTCTACAAGGGGAATTACATTGTTATTCATACAAATATCTGAAAAAACTAAAACAAAACAAAAGGAACATTATGCTACGTGTTATTTTCTGGTTAACATAGACATGATTCTACATGTTAATTGCGATATTTTCAGAATTAAAAGAGAAGACAGAATCCCATTTCGAACTAAGACTTTTTTGCACTACAAAGAATAATTACTTTTCCTGACTCCTTTTCCTTTCCATAATTGGTTACCACTCTTTTATCTTATCTGTGTGCACATAATTATCACAGTCATCATATTAGATTATTTCATGCATAATAAATGAACTCAAACTGTGTGCAGGGTAATTAGCATGTTAGGATATGTGCCACGATAAGAGGTTTGCTCTTCTAATGATTGCGTTGTTCAAGACGTTCCTGAAAAGTGAGAGATGTAGACAGAATCGACAGAATCGCTGCAGCCTTCTTTAAAATCTAGATATGCCCTTTTCCTAGTTCATTTCGTCAGTCATTGGCTACTTAATGTTCTCATCTGTTTTGACTAAATCCTCTATCTTATGTTAATGACTGTATCTTGTAATCTACTCCTTGCTTTTGGTTCAGGGTGGAGAACGTAGTGGAGCATATACTGTATAGGCTCTATGCACAGCAGCCATATAGGACAGAAATTGGGCCCCTTCCTTGCTTCCTTCACAGGTGTTACCAATGATACTAATGAAGGCTCTGTTCCAGTTAGTGTAGCACAGTGGTTCTCAGACTTTTTAATTTCAAGGACCCCCATAACTCTGAGAGTGTACAAATGGAACCAAATGGACCCGGGAGGGTCCATTTGGTTCCATTTGTACACTCTCAGAGTTACACCCTCTCAAGGAACCATGAGGGTCCCTGGACCACACTTTGAGACCCACTGGTGTTTCTAGTGAGCCAACATGCACAATATCAGCACCCTGACTCTGTTTGACCAGAATGGAACAGAGCCTTCATTAGTATCATTGGTAACACCTGTGAAGGAAGTAAGACGAGGCCCAAATTTTCTCCAAAATGGCTGCTGTGCATAGGGCCTATTGAAGAAACTGCTAGGGGACTGCAGAGACCACTGTGAGTTGACATACTGATTTGCTGCTACACTATAGATCTAGGTCAATTCATATCACAGATGTGCAACACCACATTCATAACGAAGCAGGCCATAATCATGTTTAGTTTTGATATAGTAAATAGAGTATGGGACTCTAGACGCTCACAAGGCATCGCAATGTCATGTGTTGTGAGATTGTAGATTGGCTATTTTCACTATTTAAGTGTTTGTTTTGGACTATGTGAAATCTTTTTCAAAGCATTTTGCCTAAATGACATTATTGTTTTTTGAAATGGCTGTAAGCTAAATAATAAACCATGTTGCATGTTGTAGATTGTTGTGTTTTAGAACAACAAAAAACTGGTCTGGTCAACCTGCATAACACACAGTATGCTTCAATAATTATTTATAGAAGAGTGGGAGTTGTCATCACCAAGTGGCTGTTTACTCTTTACTGAATAGCAACAATAATGCATTTAAGGAAGCTATTTAACTTGGTTATTTATTTATTTTATTGCCTTACAGATTTATTGGCATCGGCACCTTTGGTGTGAGCCAGAAAGCCAGCAAAGATACAGCCACAGTGAGCTATATTCAGTAGCTAGGATTTTTTATTTAGAAGCAATCGTTAAATAGAAAAAAAAATCAAAGAATTATTTTAGAATTTATTCTAAAATAATTATCTTTTTATTTATTCATTTTTTTACAGTCACTGGCAACCTTGTTGGAAAGCAACCGTCCATAAACATGTTTTATTTCATTTTCTCCGAATAAAAGAGCAGAACATAGATAACAAAGTATACGGTATAGATCATTATATTTGACGATAAAATTCAAACAGGCAAACAGGCCCACATACACCGCCACCTCAGCCACTTCATAAAGGTTCATCTCCAAAGGGTGATGACGGCCCTGCGCTAAAAGTGAATTATAAACAGCTGGCGAGCCAGGGTTGGGATAAAAGCAACAGCATGGTGGAGGTACTCTGCCATGTCTGCAGTTACAACGACCAGACCCTCGCTGGGCAAGGAAAGAAGCTCTTCTGCACTGGCGGCAACTGCTGCCAGCTGGCACGGCGGTCAAGGTCTCCAAACCCCTTAGTGGACTGTGCATGGCCGTTTCCCTTAGTTGGCATGAGCTTGGCATTGCTGTGGTGTCAGTATGGTGCAAATGGATTTTGAAACACGAGAGTTCTGATTGCGGCCCATATTTGTTTGTTTAGTCTTAAGTACGGATAAGTTTGGGGCCAGAGGCTGGAAGAAGTTAATCTGTGTGTCCTGTTAGTAAGCCAGTGAAGGTGAGAGCAGGAGAAGAGAGATGACCTGCACCTGCCTCTTTATTTCCAGTTTGAAATATGCGTGTGTGTGTGTGTGTGTGTGTGTGTGTGTGTGTGTGTGTGTGTGTGTGTGTGTGTGTGTGTGTGTGTGTGTGTGTGTGTGTGTGTGTGTGTGTGCGCAGTGGTGGAAAAAGTACTCAAATTCTTTACTTAAGTAAAAGTACCAATACTGCAATATAAAAATACTCTGTTACAAATAAAAGTCCATAATTCAATTTTTTTCTTGAGTAAACGTACAAAAGTATTGGCATCCAAATGTACTTAAAGTACCAAAAGTAAAAGTAGTAAATATTTGAAAATAGCAGATCTACAAGCTCACAACGCGTCGCGATGCGACGCGTTGTGAGCTTGTAGATCGGCTATTTTCAACTAGCCTATGTATAAAATAGGGCTAAAGTTGTTAATGTATGTTTCATAATATCATAATTTATATCTGCAAAGTAACTATTAACTAAAGTTTTCAAGTAAATGTAGTGGACAATATTACAATAATACAATAAGTACAATATTTGCCTCTGAGATGTAGTGGAGTAGAAGTAAAAGTATTGGAAATTGGAAATACTCAAGTAAAGTACAAATACCTCAAAATTCTACTTAAGTACAGTACTTAAGTAAATGTACTTAGTTACTTTCCACCACTGTGTGTGAGAGAAACAGTTATACAGTAGATATCTGAGTGCTTTTCAGCATGTAACTATACTGTACACGTGTACTGTATGTACTTGTATGTCCAGCAGTATGACATTGTACGCCTGCAAGTGTGTCTGTGCAAACACGCCTCTTCCTCTCACAAACAGACTTGCTGCTGTCCCTGTTCCCTCTGCGTCAGTGGTATTTATAAACTGCCACAAGACATTCAATACAGATGGTAGAACGGATCTCAGTTTTCAAACGCTCCATTAAAGACACCTTTTCCTGGGAAATGGATAGAAAGTGTAATGTCTTTAAACATTCTGTACATGGACTCGAGGAATTGTGAATTAGGTTTTGCCTTCATAATGTGTGAAAATGGATGGCAGCGTTTGTGGAGCAGTAATCATCCTCTTAGTTCTATAGTCGGAACCACTTGAACCCTAGCGGCCGTATACTGGAGCTAACATTCGGCGAAAATAGCCGATCTGCAAGCTCACAATGTGCAGTGCTACGAGACATTGTGATCTTGTAGAGCGGATATTTTTAGCGTTATTTAGTTATACAGTATAGTGTAGAGCCAAACCATCCTATTTGTTCTATGATCTTAACATTGATATGAACAATTGGAGCGTTGCTGGCAGATTTTGAACTGACAAAGGTTGCGAGTGTGAAAATCGCATCTCTTGGCTGCTCACCCAAAAAACAAAGACAAACAAATATAAAACACAATGCATTAATTGTCTTCTAAAGAAATCCCGCTGGAAACCAGAGAGACAGGAAGATCTCCTGCATGACGGTGAAGGGGTTAACTTTTTTTCCTTTGCACTCGCGGCGGGAGGGGACAGTCGGGGAATAAAAAAACAACAAGGTTAGCTCCACTTCAGACACTGATGGGGAATTCCTCACTCTCTCCACTGCCCTGACCTTTCTTAACCATGTCCATTGTCCCCCCCCCCCCACACACACACACACCTCCCCTCTGCTCAACCCAGAGAGATAACCAATGACATTGGTGTACTGACGCCCGCGGGGCATACACTGCACGAACTGCTCATCTCTGTTATTGGAGAAAAGGAAAATTCCAGGTAGATGTTTTATTTGCTTTTTGTTTCTCCCCGGCGTGGGTTTGATCAGTCGCTGTACTCTAGACAGCTGCAGTTGTCAAGGCAATAAAGTAGGGATTTGATGATAATCTGATGATAATTCATGGTCAGTTCCGCCCCTCCCTTTGACTATGAAGATGTACAGACATACTGTACTGTACTGCACTATGCACAAAGGAACATGAGAATATGTGTGTGTGTGTGTGTGTGTGTGTGTGTGTGTGTGTGTGTGTGTGTGTGTGTGTGTGTGTGTGTGTGTGTGTGTGTGTGTGTGTGTGTGTGTGTGTGTGTGTGTGTGTGTGTGTGTGCACGCGTGTGACAGAATTCTGGGTCAGGGGTTAATATCTATCGTCAGAATCAGCTTTGTTGTCACATCACAGGTTTACAGGTGGGTGACATTCTCCATCATCTGTAGTTTTCAGGAAAGGGGAAGAGGAATAAGAGATAACGAAGAGCAAGGAAAGCAGGATAATCAAAGGTTCCTACTAGTCGAGTGAGGAAAAATATACATTTACAGGCAGTCAGATATCCCAAATATTCATGAGAAAGACAACGGTATGAGGCATTTATAAAGGAGTAGTAATAGGCATGAACAGTAATGTACATGTATATTATACAATGTATATAATGTATATTATACATGCTGTATCAGGATTGACCATGTCACCCATGTCATTTAAACGAACAATGATTAAAGTTTATAGACTCACTCCCACATTTCTCATCTGCTAGCTTAACAGATGGCCACTACCAAAATGCGCTAATATAAAAGTTAGCTCTGTTTGAATAAAAATAAATAAACATGATTTCTAGCAGAGTGAATTTAACCACTTAAACTCTACTTAGTACAGCTCTATGCCTCTGTTTTCGCTCTACACTAAATATCTTCGCTGCCATAATAGCCAATCTCTAGCCAAGGCCGCATGCGTTGTGAGCTTTATAGATCTGCACTTTTTTTCTGAATGTTTGCCCCCAGAATCGGGACTGCTAAGGTTCCAACATATCCATCTCTGTCTGCTGCAGTTTCTTTTGCTGGTTTTGTAGCATTGGTATGCGTAGTCCTAAGGTTGTGTCTTCTGTGGCTCATATAAGTGAAAGAGCATATGAGAATAAGGCCTCACCCGACCCAAGGGGGCTGAAAAGCATGGTTCACATGATGCAAGCTATGTGCAGTAGCTTGTTAGCTCCTTTAGTTTTATTGCATTTGGGAAGTTGCACTGAAATTGAATAACTGCACCGAATACAGAGATATTTGGGTTCATGTATGTATGCAAAATCTTATCCCAATTTCATCAGAATGGGAGATCGTTCTGCCTGCTGCCAGCAAAAACAAATTGGTCTTAAAAAAATACTTTCTGTTTGACTTTCTGTGTGCACCTATTACACATACTGCAGAGAGATGAATTTCAGATATTATCATCTAAGTTTGTTCGGAGAGACAGACAAATGTTTTATGATCAACATACCAATGCATCTGAATAGGCCACACTTCTATTTCCCTTTTATTACTTCTTTATTAACTAAAATGAAAATCCCACCGGAAGCACTTTATTTAGCATAAAATAAGAGTTAGCAGCTGATCGTTACGGCTATACTGAACGTTAGACCTTTCTAGGCTTAGAAAATGAAAAGATCTCTATTTGTTTGTGCTGTCCACTCTGACTCATCAGAATGGGGATATTTTTAGCAGTAGATTCCTGTTTAGCTGTCCCTCATGAGGCGCTATCCTGTTCTGGCAGACAGCGAAGAAAAATCAATGTTGGGAAAATCAGCCCACCACACTGTACGACACAGAAACAAACTCAAAGGAAGAGTGTCCGGTAACAAAGTGAAGTTTGAGGCTGGCTAGATGCACTGTGTGTGTGTGCGTGTGTGTGTGTGTGTGTGTGTGTGTGTGGGGGGGGGGGGGGGGGGGGGGGGCGGGGGGCTATGGTTGTTTTACTACACTTGTGAGGGCCAAATAGGCCTTGCGAGGACCAATCCCCTGGTCCTCACTAGAGAAATGGTTGTTTTATGGTTAAAAATTATGTTTAGAGTTTCGGCTTTTAGAGGTTAGGTTTAGGGGTTACGGTCAGAGTGATGCTTGAGACGTATACTTAAGTTGCACGCCGGTGTCGTGCGCCGAAAATAGTGGATCTACAAGCTCACAACACGTTGCGCTGCGACGCATTGTAAGATTATAGATTGTCTATTTTCGGCTTTAGGCTTAGGGTTAAAAATTCCTAAAACATTGATGTCCGTCCTCACAATAGTAATTAAAATGTCTGTGTATGTGTGCGTGCGCGTGTGCGTGTGTGCGTGTGTGTGTGTGTGTGTGTTTACGAAAATGTGTACAACTTCTGATAGAAATACCATACCCGTGAGGGTGTGCATGTTACCATAGCATGCCTATTTGCATGTTTGTGCACACGTGTGTGTAGGGGTTAAATGTGTGTCCTGTGCTTTGTCTGCCACAGCTGCCAATATCAGCTGTATGCTCGTTAAACACTGGGCTTAAACCCGCTGTGACGCCATGCTGGGTCCAGTTACCCCTATGGGAATACCTGCCATTGTCATCCCAAGCCCTTGTAATTCCTTGGAATTCTATAGTCGTTAGCCTTAAGCCTGATTTATACTTCATTGTAAGACGGAGTCCCGCACCGAAAATAGCCGATCTACAAGCTTGCGGCGTGTCGCGGACGCGACACGGCGCGAGCTTGTAGATCCGCTATTTCCGGCGCGAGACTCCGTCGTACGACTGAGTATATAAATGGAGCAGTAAAACCGCCAAGTCAATGCTGAGCTGACCGAGAGAAGCAGTCCCAAGTGCCGGGCTTAGAATAACTGTTAAACACGCACAAATGGATCCCCGCCACACAACCATGAACTGTGAGTGGCATTTCAAATCGTTGCTGTCGGGCAGAAAACGTCTATGTCCAAAACATTCATTTCCTTCCCGTGTGACTCTTGTACGACAAATTAGGTCATTAATCTGGGAAAACCTTAAAAAGTTGAAATATGGAGATAAGAGGTTTCTGCCTGAAAAGCGACGAAAGCTGTGATGCAAGCAAAAACAATTTACTGTACATACTATTAAGAATTTTGTGTTTCTTTGCTGTGCTTGTGACTTTGCACTATTATGTGAAGCTTTCTTGTCATTTGTTGCCTAATACCCAGACATTTGCACACAGTAAGCCCAACTACAGCATGAGTTGGTCGGCTCAGTGTGACTTTGTACAATGGTGTGAAAATCCACCACAGCGGCTGAATTCTCGATGTTAAGATGGCCGAGTGACCTGATATCCTGTTTGTCAGGAGGAGAGAATTGTTTCTAATTGTTGTACATCCTGCCAGGCAGTGATCTGTGGCACATACAGCTGCCGGCTATGAAAAGTTGTTCTTCTATTGTACTAGCCCTGACACATTCATAGATTTTATTGACTCAATTCTATTGTCACAGGATATTGTTGAAGTGTGAGCTTGTTTTTTCTTTTTTCTCTCTCCGATGGCGTGGGCGATTTCTGCAAGTTCGGGGTGAGCGAGCCACGCACATTAGTATGCAATATTAATTATTTGCTTCTTTTTATGTTCCACATAGAGTCTCAGCATGGCGAAAACCTGGTTGCGCTTTATGGAAATGAAACTATGGCATAATGTCACTTTCCCTATTAGCGCCGAGTCTGTGCATGTGAATTGGTCTTGCTGTTGTCATAGCAACGTGAAGCACTAAAGCACTCTGCGCAGCTGTTGTTATGGAAGTCCTGGAACAGCTGGGGGGCTACGGCTGACAAGGGATTGTGGGAAATGAGTCTTTTGGTCCTCCCTTCACACCTTGACCCCAAAACCTACTGCTTGCCAAAAGAGGAGGACTTTGGAATCTTAAAGATGTCCATCTGGAGCCGTTCCACTGTGCCATGTCTCCATGTGATTAGAGACGATTGAGGGAATAAGAATAAGTAGTGAATATTCAACACCTCTATCTCTGCTCTAAAACAGTATGCTGTAACAACAAAAAAATTGCAACAGTAAAAGCAAATGAGGAAAATGAGCTAAATTCTCTCCTAGGGTTTGCTGGAGGCGCTCGAGCATATCCCATTATTGATATGAGCAATTGTCGTACACACACGGTGTGACAATCACAAAAACAAAATGTGTAAAAGGAACGACAACTTGTCATGGGAGCAGCACTCACCGTGTCCAATTCCTTCAGCATTAATAAAGTCAAAATGTAACCTGAGAGCAAACCAAGCGCCCCATCCTCCCACTGTTTGATTTAATGAAGGATTCATTGTGCTGGGTGGGGATAGATGGAACTGTGTGCACACGTGTTGGTGCAAAGACGTGAGAATCTGTCTGTTTTTCCTGTACAGGTATGTGTATTATTCAACCATTTAAACCCTATATATTCTTTGTTGACTTGAGTTGACTTGAGTCCCCCAGGGTCTATACCTCCCCCCCCCCCCACCTCCATTTTGTAGATCCACTACTTTGCGGAATGTTTGCCCCAGAGTATGGACGCTGGGTTTCATGTGGTTAAATCAACCCGCTGTATAATTTCTGTCTCATTTGGTGAGAATAAATTGAATGTCATCCATCCTTGATAACCTCCTGTTTTTGTGCTGGGAGCCCTGGCCTAGGATTATGGAACAGACGTGTGTGTGTGTGTGTGTGTGTGTGTGTGTGTGTGTGTGTGTGTGTGTGTGTGTGTGTGTGTGTGTGTGTGTGTGTGTGTGTGTGTGTGTGTGTGTGTGTGTGTGTGTGCGTGTGCGTGTGCGATGTGTACACATGTACATATACAAATAATATCTTACACGGGTGCAGGGTGGTTGGTACACGGCACCAGGAATGCTAATGCTTCCTCTGTGGGTTTTGCGAGGAACAAGGTGATTAGACCTCCAGCCCCCTGGGTGGAGCCCCTTGCCATGTGGCCCCGCTCTAATTTACTTTGACGTCAACAGGAAGACCGGCCAGGTCCCATAGGGGTCATGGAGAGACTGTGGTTGTGGGGGGGGGGGTTTGGAGGAGGCAGGAGAGACACTACTCTGGGCTCCCAGATGGGGTAGAGGAATGGCGCAAGGGAGGAAGGGCCCTTGGAGCTTAGGGATGGGGGGTTTCTGGAAGGATTACTGAGAGGCTAAAATGTTTTCTTTGTGGCTGAAAGAAACCGAAGAAATGCTCTCATCCCAAGCCTCCTGTGGTCTTAGGGTGGCTGCTTTGGACGGTGTACAGAGGCAATATCTCAAAAGATTTTCAAAAGCCTTATACACCCTTACCTTTTCCTGTACTCTCAAAGGCTCTTCTCTGCTATCATAAAAATGCATTAACTTTGGACTGCCAGAGTTTTACTGGTAACAACAGGTTGAGACGCGCTCAAGAAGGGCTTCTTATTCTTGTGCATGGGTTCTTCTGCACGTTCCCATGCACATACATATGCACACGTGTACTCACGATTTTATCCCTTGTCTTGAAACAAAACAAAAGTTTAAGAGCCTAAAATATTCTAAACAACAATCAACTTTGAATAGCCCTAAATGTCCTTTCATGCAACCACGTTCAGCACCACGATCAGCGCCTCCTCAGCTGCAAACATGCATTTCTCTTAGACAAATCAGAGTTTAATTCCCATGTGTGACTGATTTTGTTTGTTTTCTGATTGAAATAAAGGTTAATATGAATGGAAGGGGGGTCTTTGTAAGCTTGGAAAACTTTGATCAGTGAATAGATCTTTTAACTGCCATCTACACCGGAATATAATGGGGTTTACTGTTACATTTATGATTTCTAGATCTTAGGGACAGGGGCGGCAGTGGCTCAGGAGGTAAAGCGGCGGCTTGGGAAGCAGTTCGATCCCGGGCTCCCCCAGAGTTAGTGTCAAAGTGTCCTTGAGCAAAACGCTAAGCCCCTAATTGCTCTCGATGAGCAGGTTGGTGCCTTGCATGTTTTCCTCCGCCATCGGTGTATGTATGTGTGTGTGAATGGTTGAATGTAATGCACAATCTATATGTAAGTGCCTTGGATAAGGGCGCTATATAAATGCACCATTTACCATTTATTTAGCAGGGACACAAATCAGTCAAAGAAAATCTCTCTGACTGAAGTTAATATGCTTCACCAGTAGTATGATAAAGTAGCCACACTAGTATGATAAAGTAGCCACTTTCAGTTCAAGTGAACATTGAGGAAAAGAGGATAAAATAAACCCTGTTTCCACTATTGAAAGTAATCGTCACAGCTGCCATTCTAGCCCTGCTATACAGTCCAGGCCCTCCGTTTTTTACCTACCTACCACACACACAGTAGTCCCCACTGAGCCGTGCAGTCCTGGATAAATACCATACCTTCAGAGCCTCAGTGTTAGCAGATAGCTGGAGGTAGACGGCCCACTGTGAGGCCCTGCAACACTCCCACTGACTGGAGACGGTTTAAGCGAAAGATCAGGTGTCCGGCCCTGAATGGTTGATTGAACTTAAATCTTTTACATGTGCGCCATAACTCCTCTCTACTTCTAGCTCTCAGGGTGGCTCAGTAATAGCAGGCTAGCAAACTGCACGAAGGAATTTGAGTCACAGTAAGCCCCTAAGCTCTCTGTTCCCACCTTAAAAAAAAGCCCCCCAAATGTACTGTAATTAGATGCGGATTGTATGTAAGAAGGCTACTCGGTATGTCTTTTTTAATCTTCCAGTGTTTGGTTTATGTTTCAGAGTAGCTGTATACTTATTTTCCTCATGAATGTATTGCGGACCTCTGTGATAAATGTGACACTTGTTTAAGCCTGCATTGCTAAAATGGCTTCATTTGTTAACAGGGTTTGTGGGGACAACTGGACACTGGCCACGGAGCAGACGACTACATCCAATCCTGCTGCGTTGCTGTGGGCAAACAACTTGTAAGTTCCATTCCATTCTTGTTCGCATACTTTTTTTATATGCCATCATCAAAGTGGGCCGATCAACCAAGCCCTCTGTAGTATAAGATGTGTATGCTATTCCCAGAGCAAAATTACATAAGCCACGCCCTGCACTGTCCTGGTTGGCAAATGCGCAACTTTTTACATCACTTTAAAACAGGGGTCTTCAATGTTTTTTAGGCCAAGGACCCCCTAGCTGAGAGAGAGATGAAGCAGGGGCCCCCTACTACATATCTAACTATATAAATGGCGACCAACTTCCGCACCCTCGGTGTCCACACCCCACAGCTCTGTTATCGACTAAACAACGCACCGCCAGACCACATGTCGGCAACTGACTCGCCACGGCGGCCGCGCTGAATTTACGCCTCGCGTAGGGGACATCTCACTGCTAACTACACCTTTTCCACCGCGCAACATAATTAATTCTACTCACCAAATGTCGGACAAAACGGAAGGGGAGGCAGCTTCGTACCGTTTACCGTGCGCACGACCTCATCACCACAACAGCACGCAGCCGCTGCGGGGGTTTTTTCCTTTTTTTCCAAACTTTTTTTTTGGTCACCATTTTCTCCAGGCACCATTTCTGGTGTAACGTCGGGTGTTTCTTTTCACCAGCCAATCACCTTTCACGTTGCCACGTCCGTTGCCACGTCGCGCTGACGTACGCTAAACAAGCGCTGCCGTGCGCACAATGCAAACGAGGCCAAAGGCGCGCAAAAATAAGCCGACCATTGCTTAGACACAAAGTCAGACCTGGCAACGCAGCCTACGCCAATCATGTGTGAGAGATCTACAAGCTATGGGGCAGAGACGCCACCGTATCTTAGCAACAACTACAGCGCTCACTCTCATTGGTCGTGTCACGCTAAGAGCAGTCTCCAGACAATGGCATCGCAGACAGCTTGCTGTTACTGCTGTAGCCATCACAGGCAGTTGCAGCACGACGGACAGGGCGCTGTGATAGCTGCCATGTCGCTAACGCTAACCTGGTTGTCATGCCTGCAGCGGCTGTGCAATCACTTTGTCAACAATGCACGTTCGTGTGGTGAATGTCTATATTGCTGCTCAGTTCGTCCATTGTAGATGGTGTATGTTTGTGTGTGTCTTCTGGAGAACTATGTAGCTCCACAGCAACTACAGTAACTAACGTAATGGCAGGACCGCCCCGTGCAACGCATGTTACGCTGCATTATGGTCATGTAGTAATTTCAGATAATTTCGCTCCGATTACAGCAGTGTTTATCAACCCTTTCACGCCGCCCCCCCCCCCCCCCCCCCCCCCCCCAATACACGTACTTGAGCTGGGACCCCCCCATTCTGTTTGACTCCGTTCCACAAGTAAATATTGTGAAAATAGCCGATCTACAAGCTCGAAACGCCTCACGTTGACAGGCTTTGTAAGCTTGGAGATCGGCTATTTTCTACATGATTGCGTCTTTCTTACATTCTTTTCCAATGTGGCCCATGTTTTCAGAGCATAGTTTATTGACTACTTCTGTTGCAGAAATGGCCATTTCCTTTACTTTCGGTTTTTTATTGTCTCCGCCAGGCCGAAAGGCATGGCGCAAGACTATGTTTCACCCCCTGTCCGTCCGTCTGTCATAGCTAATCTCTCACATCGTTCACTTGATCGCAGCAAAATAACAGCCCGATGTGGAGAGTCAGTGAGAGCTGGATAAACGACGTAAAATGTGTCAAAAGGACTCTGTACGGCTGTCGATAAATGAACACATGACGTCGGTGGGAGAGGACATATTGTGTCTTTTGGACAAACAGCAGCGTGGTGCTGATGTTTGCTGTGTGAAGCAGCTTAATGTCAGAGTGTTTGTGTTGGAGCGCCTCAGTGCGGCTGCAGAGTTCATGTGCAACCTCTTCCAGAGAGACACAGAGACACTAGAAACTCTGCTGGGGAAAAAAAACACTGCTGGGCATTGACTTTCCTATGGACATTGATCTACACACTGCAGGTATATCTGCTACACACACAACATCAAACTACACACTGCAGGTATGATGCAGCGTTTGCATTACAGCCAGCATGCCAGCGTAGTTCCCATATGGTTTCAAGGTGGGCTAAACCATATGGACCCCATGTCAGCAATGTCAGCGGCATCCACTTCAGTCCCAACTGCGATGCCCATGCAGGCTATAAGTAGCTTCTACCTGGCCCTTAGGTGGGCCCCAACTAGCCATGTTTATGTGGGACCAAGGCGGGTCCTAACTGGGTTTGCCCATGCAGGCTTTAACTGGGTTCTACCTGGGCCCTAGGTGTACCCTAACCAACCACAGTGCAGTGCCCATCGCTCCAATTGTTGTGACGTCAGGGCTCTCAATACTGCACATTGGTGGAGGAGGAGGGGCCGCAGGGCGACCGCACACATCGCTGAACCAATGGTAGCCCACGGATGTTTCCTCTGTGGATTTACAATCTGCCCCTCTATGCCACATATCATCCGCACTACAGGGTCTTCACTGACCGAGCCACGGCCCCACTGACCCTCATGACGCTACGCCACTTAAACGTGCGGCAGCATGCGCTGGGTTGCCAGGTTTGCACAGCCTGCGCCAGAAACAAGCAACCACCTTCATGAAAAAAAAAAAAACACCGAAATGGTCCGCAATGTTCCAGGGGTGTCCCCGCGCGTCCCAACACTCCACAGGGGGTCAGTGGACCATCAGGGGGTCCGCGGACCCCCTGTGGACCCCCTGAAACATAACAAATATTATTTCTTCAAATTTTTTCCTTTTTCCAAAAAACATTTCCACAGTTTCACTCCGGCGATTTGGGTCCCCCAATATACACACGGCCACGCTGGGCCCCGTGCGCGGCTGGGGTTGAGGGGGGCGGAGCCCCCCGAAACTCTAGTTGTATAAAATTGTGTTGAAGATTTTTCATAGATTTCATAGATAGCTTTTTCTATTTTCAGACATTTAACCACTTAAACCCTCAACATTTAGTAAACTTGACCTTTCACTCTGTACTTAGTCTGCCCTCTTTTCCCTCTACACCAAACCTCTTTCCCGAAAATAGCCAATCTACAAGCTCACAACGAGCTTGCAAATCTGCTATTTAAGGCTGAAGTTCTCCGCAGAATAGGGATGCTAGGGTTCAAGTGGTTAATGTACAATTTTTTTTCCTATCACACAAAGATTTGGCAGCCCCCCATAGTAACTCTGAGGACCCCCCAGGGGTCTCAGACCCCCTGTTGAAGACCCCTGCTTGAAAAGAAGGCAGGTGTGCCAACAGACGCTGGCTTGAGGCACACCAAGTCAATTCACTGAATTAAGGGGCCTACATGCTCCATCTGTCTGAACTTTGGACAGAGTAGGTGATAACCACAAAATGCCGTCATTCAGAACTTCGGATGGGCGGTCTAGCTGAGTCAGTCCCCATGCCGATGATGGCTGCGCTGTCCAAGTTGCATACCTAACTAGGGTAGGAATCATTTATAATCTATTTTGAAATTGCACAGTTTACTTGACAATGAAAGTAAATGAGACTGCAGCTAGGTCAACCAGATCCTGGATATAAAGCGAGGCGGACGTTCAGTCACAGCTTGAGTCAGTCACAGTGATGGGTGTGCGTGGTTTGCGTAATTCTCCCTGGGGATTACATGTGTGGTATTTAGGTGTGGTTGAATCATAAATACACACATACTGCCACATTCACAAACTATCCGGTGAAGTTAATCCGCTTCTCCGGGAGCTAATAATCACATCACTCTGTGATACAATTTTAAGAGCACACAATCAAATGTAATTCACACTACAAGCATGTTGCCCTGTCAGAATCATGTTTAATGATCATTCCCTGCTGCAGTTCACTGCAAGTCAGTCGACACAAAACAACCACTTCAATCATTTAAGCCTCTTCTCCACATCTCCAACACCCCAAATGATAATTTCACCATGGCTTTTGGTGCTACATGGAGCTTCACTTGTCTGCCTCTTTTTTTAATGTTTTTTTAATGACTGTATTCAAAAGGATTTTTGTTGGTGCCAAATAGACCAGGATAAATATAAACCAAACTTGTTGGGAAGGAGAATGAGTTTGTTGTGCATCTTGTGTACAAATGTAGGGTGGGGAGTATGGCTGCGAATTCCCTACAGTCTCATGATTTGATGTGATGTTAATTATTGGGGTCATGATTACAAAATTATCATAAATAATCAGTTTTTAATGCAGTACATAATGTGTCTCTATCTCACAGAACTTGGCTTCAAGTGTATGTACTGAAATCTTTGCCACTCTACACATGGAAGAGAGCAAAGTACAGTACATGAACATATTCAAACCAGGGTTTTAGTGTCTCTGTCAAGGGATGATGAGCATCTTCCCTCCATGTTTTAGATTTACTAAAGCCCGATTTATACCCGATTGCCTATCATGTCTCGCACCGAAAATAGCAGCTCTACAAGCTGCATTGTGGGCTTGTAGATCGGCGTGTGAGACACCGGCACGCAACTAAGTATAAACCAGGCGTGTGTGTGTGTGTGTGTGTGTGTGTGTGTGTGTGTGTGTGTGTGTGTGTGTGTGTGTGTGTGTGTGTGTGAGTGTGAGTGAGTGAGTGCACATGTGTGCGCGCATATACACAACTCTATATTTTGGTGAGTGGGTGTTTTACTTAAATATCGCTTTTGGGCCAAGAGGCTAACTGAACTTGATTTGAACTTGATTAGCCTAGAAGCAAGGCACACGATTGGACAAGCACCAACCGTAATTTGCTTGCAAGCATGTGATTAGAAGTATACTGACCATCCACCTGCCGTCCCATGAGTGAGTGAGTGAATGAGTGATTGACCATAATCTACGGCAGAAGAATATAGTCATTCATGTCTACGAGCACAGGAACTGTTACTGCTTTAAGTCTCTATGCTCTCCACTGAATTAGGCAAAGGTAGTGCTTTATGTGCTCTGCACCATCTGCTTGGTACTAATTGAAATATGTTAATAACTTCAAGAGCTACATTAGTTCTCAGCACTCATTTGATCACTGATTTTACACCCACCCATCATGAGATTTAGTAACTTAGTAGGCTATGTTTGTGGTATGTTTACCATAACGATGCTTACCTAGCCCCATGTGTCTTGAAACTCATTAACTCATTAAACTAAGTTAAAACATGTACTGTAAATCTTGGGAGATGGTGTACATGAAAAGGTGGTCTCTTGAATTGAACACCAAAGTGGTTTGGTATTTTGGTCAATTTCCGACTTCGCTGCCTGTCTCCATATCCTCTCAGCCCCTAAGTGTTCCCCATTTTTGTGCTGCCTCTCCTGCCTAGAACTTCCAGAATCCCCGCCAAGGATTGTTTTACGCTTAATTTTGTTAGACTTAATGAGATTTTACTAATTAAATCTCCTCCTGGTAGGAGACCCCCTCCCCCCCCTTTCACGGTCCCTCTTTCACTCCAGGCACATGGAGCGATTGCTTTTAGTCTTTTTTTTTAAGACAAATAAACATTTTTATTACAGGGACCGGGGACAGTAGGCTGCACAAGGAATAGCTGTGCTTCACTGTGGTCCTTCAATTTCATGCAAAGCTGCTCCAATGTACTCAAGACAGCCCTCTGTGCATGTTAGGAAAAGAAGCTGTCTGCACCTGGTGGTCTTTACCCTACAAAGACCACTGGCTGGCTGCTTGCTGTTTGTTCATCCACTTTAGATGCATTTCTCAACTCCCATTATTAAGAGTTGGACAGCAGAACCCTCAGTAAAGCCAAGTTTAAAGTACATGTAGAGCAGACGTTTCACGTGCGTCAGGGTGAGGACGGTCGTACGTTCTTTATTACACCTAGCATAGTCCGATACATTTTCTTATGTTAATAGGAGAACGTATAGGCCTATATACCTATTCATCCACTAGATGGCAGTTGTGAGAGTATGTAGCTACGAGTATATACTACGGGACAGTGTTGCCATGTTCGCTTATTATAAGCGACTTTGAGCTTGTTTTACTGTAAAGTTGCTTGGGTAGTTGCTGGTTGCGGGTGTTTTTGGGCTTGTTTTTAAAGTGTAGTTGCTTATTTGGGCTAATTATTATTTAAACCAGTGGTTCTCAAATATTTCCATGTCATGGACCTCCAAATTAAGATGTATTTGTCCCTAACCAGCCATCTGAAGATGTTTTGTGCCAGATTTGTGTTGTTAGAATGTTTCAAAAAATCTTCCAAATATTCCACATTTTATTTCAAGATCTCTTGAAAATATCAGATCTACAAGCTCACAACGCGTTGCAGTGCAACACGTTGTGAGCTTGTAGATCTTCTTTTGGGCTTGTTTGTATAGGAGTGGTGGACGACGTTTTTAAACGTCACACAGGTCTTCTTCGGGTCTTTACAACAATAGCGACGATTAACGCCAGGGTGAACATGGCCAAATAATAACTAAGCAAGCTAGCATGTAAGCTAGCTGTCCTGTTACTGGGCAAAAAACAAAAGAGGGACCAGAGGGAAACAATTTTCTCACTACTGCTCAAAGGTCGCCAAGGGTACTTCTTGCTAACGTACATAAAATGCACGTCGTGTAGAGTGCAGTCCGCAGCCGGACGGATAGAATTTTTTACGATAATTCGACGGACAAAATGTGACGAATCTGTCTCCCCCTCCAGTCCCTATGTCAGCCCATGGTTCTTATGGACAGTATGTATTTCACTTGACATGACATCCTGTACACTGTGTACAATGTGATGGAGTCACTCCATTACGACTTCAATATCCTGTTTTAATCTACTCTACTGGCTGGCACAAAGGAGTACAAACGCTAACATTTTTTGGGCCAAGCAAGAGACATAAATTAATCTTATCTGATCACACAATAGCTGGAGCAGGAATAACAAACTCAAGCTCTTCAATCACAACATAGGTACTAATAATAATCCCTGCTTTTGCTATGTTGCAACGTCAAAAGGGAAGTGCTGATGGGTGAGGCAGTGTCATTTAAAGCAGCAAGGCCTTGGAGGTCATTGTTGACAGCAGCCGCTTGCCCTGCTGCTATTGTGGATGCCCCTGTGGGACGCTCTCCTTGACTATTGTGGGAACTAGCCTCCTGTTTCCCGTTTGGGTCCTGGACTCCCGGTGCCAGCCCTGCTGCTCGTCGCTCCGGCCAAAAAATCCATTACACCCCCATTCCCCCTGACCTTCCCACTCCCATTGTAGTTCATGCCACTGACCGCCCCCCCCCCAGCCTTTCTTCCCTAGCTCAACCCCAACCACGGAAGCCCCTATGCTGTGGCCCATGGGTGGGCCAGTAGGCAATGTGCCCGTTTCAGATGGGACCGCTTCCTTGATGAAGGCCGACACTGATCATGTTTCTGCCACCTGTCACTCAGCTTAGGAGGGAGGAAGAGGCAAGAGGGGTTGTGGGGTGAGCAGGTGAGATGCCATGGCAATCTGGCAGCAACCATGGGCCTGCTGTTATTCCAGTACTATAATAACATACTGTAACTTAAATATCCTGTAGGTCTACCTACAGTAGAGCACTGGACTGTCTTTAGTACTTCTTGTGCTGTGCGTTTTGACATTCAACATAGAATTTTGAACTTTGTCTCAAATTATACGTTTGGGAAATGTAGTAAAGTTTACAGTACTAGAGGTTCGGGCCGCTATGTGACCCTCACATCTAGAGTTTAGCCGCTACGAGGCCCTCACACCTATGTTGCACCGCCGATCCGACCGATATGTCTGAGTCAGTGTCAGAGGCTTTGTCAGAGTACCTGTTGTACCCGTGTCACTTATAGGCACTTGTGTGCCTATATATGGAGATCTCTGTATCTGACAGTACCTGTGTCCCTTTTATGGCCATATTATGGAGATCTCTGTATCTATCAGTCCTTGTCACCTTTATGCCCATATATGGAGATCCTTGGTGTCATCAGTATATATTGGCAATTTGGCATGCCCATGTATGGGAATATCGCCAATGTGCGCGCTGAGTTTGAAGTAGGTTGGTCCCATATATGCACATGACCATATATGGGCATAGCGGTCGATCTGTGACTCTGGGCAACCGGATCTCCATACATGCCTATATATGGGCTTATTGGGTTTGTTTATGGTTATGTCTGAGTCATAGTGACGTGGCCGAGGTCCGTCCGTCCGTCCGCCCGGATTTACATTAGCCAATTTTAATATAGGATTTTTGTTAACTCTGCCAGGGTGTTTCCACCCCTGTGTGTGTGTGTGTGTGTGTGTGTGTGTGTGTGTGTGTGTGTGTGTGTGTGTGTGTGTGTGTGTGTGTGTGTGTGTGTGTGTGTGTGTGTGTGTGTGTCTGTGAGCAGCTGATCTATAACATGCTGCTTCACGTTTTGGCCTATAACTCTTGAACCGTAGGTCATACATTAAAACATTTCCCTGGATTTCTTGGATCATGACGCAACTTACCATATAGGCTCCGGCCATTTATTTCTGACAAGATTTAGCATTTTCTTCAAAACCCACTTTTTTTTACTACTCCTCCGGATTTTGTCACATTATGTCTGGAGTCATTTGACCAGATGTATCAGTCAGATTTCTCAGATGTGGCAGCCACATTTTGTATTTATTATTTTTGTATGTACAAAAAGCCTCTGAGTACAACTTTTTCCCAGACAAACTTTTTACTTGATCTATTCCTACTGATAAGTCTGGTAACATTTCTGCGTGGGCTGGTGGGTGGTAACAATTCGGAGATAAAAAAAACCCAAAACCCTGCATTGCAGAACCAATGTGAAGGATGGAGGGTGGTCCTTCCTTATCTGGCCGGAGGCATTCAGTCAGTGTGGTAAAGGCATGTCCTTAAAAAACAGTGTGTGTAGCTTTCTCACCGTTTGTCATCGATGGCCAGCCAAGTGTTGAATGGAGAAGCCATACTATATACAATGGCTGCTTATGTGCATGTCCAAGTGTGATGACTGTCTACACCTCGTTTAGCCAAATGGAAATAATTTGGCTAAACATACTCATGAAAAAACTACCAAAAAAAACAACAACAGCATTTCCAACTACAGTACGACCCAACTTTCACTTTCACTTCACCTTGCAGTTCTTCATGGCCAAACGTGTTTCAGTTTTGTTATGTCATGCACATAGTGACTGAGCTGTGGCTGTTCTACCTTTTAGGGGACAGACTTGCATAGACACATGTACTGTACATTATGTGCAGGCAAACTGTGTTGTGTCTCATACAGTAGTGTGTTATTAGGCTTATTTGAGTACAGAGTGTTTTAAACTGGTATGATCATCTTAGTTAAATGTGTACACTCTCAGTTAGATTTACTGTTGGATTTTACTGTTGGCTATAACGGACTGGCATTTCAAATTCTACAATAGACACCAGCACAAACCTTAGCCAGAGACAGTATTACTCATTTGTCCTCACTGCCTATGTAAATATGACAGTATGACACCATCCCACTCATGAAATCATCATTGTGACGGGCCTACAATTCAGCCAAAAAGCAGAGGTATCGTTTCAAGACAATTAAGCAAAATCGAGATTCCATTTTGGCCGTGGAAGAGAAAGATCCTCCCTAAAAGAGAGAGGTAGTCAAACTGGAATAAAAGTGTGACCTTTATATAGTGCGATGTTTGGGTTTTGCTGATGGCCTTCATTACTAGTTTTCAGCGTGCCATTGCATTTTTCACTTAACACCCACTACTGTACCTCGTGCCCATAACCATCTTCCCCCAATCCATCCGTATCTATTTCTCTCTCACCCTAGCTCTTTACCCTACCAACCCTAATTGTAATTATGTTGAGTTAACTTAGACACATGTGGCTCTCCTCCCCGTCATCTGAATGGAAGCTTATTAGTTCGAATATTTTTTTAAAAAATATTTATTTATTCCCATTTCTCGGGGTCCCTGTCGGCATTTCCAATTACTCTTGTCGCGCGGCTGTAATTGCCTCCATGCTAATGGCCGCCAGACAATCGTGCTAAATGAGGTGAGGCCGAGAGGCTAGGAGCCCGACTTCATTAAGGGCTAATGGGATTTTATAGGGAGGACTGAAGACCCAGCTCATCAAAAAGAGGGAGATGGAAGGAAAACAAAACAGATGGAGGGAGGGACTGAAATCACCACTGTTCTAACTTGGGCTGCTCCTTTCTCTATCACCCCGATAAAAAGATGAACCAGATCACCATTCTCCCACCACCTAACTATAAAGATGGAGAAAGACAGAGCAGTCTTAAAAGACTCTTGGTTTATAGTGAGGTGGAAAAAAAGGCTTATTCAGAACCATGCATAATTGCCCAGGTTCTGGGTAATGATCACATAGTGAAGCCATTTCAGGCACTGACTATTACGATGAAATTCTTCTAAGTAACTTCTCATATAAGAAAGTTGTCCTCCGAACAAACTCACAGCAAAAACTTAATCTCTGGCGAAGGAACAGAAATTCTCTCACTGTAGGAGAGAGTGGATGTCCAAATCCTCCCACACTTTTCACAGTTTATTTATACAAGTGGAACTCAGAGGGGTGCGGAATATAGACAAAAGGACTTCGATGGCCGGTAAACAAAGTTATCTCAAGTGTGTGCAACCACAGGATCTGTGCATTACTGTATGTGCTACAAGGCAGTGATCATGTCCTATTGGCAATATTGTATATATCTTGATGGATATTACAAATAGATTAAGCTTGGGTGTCACTGAACAAGCAGTATTAGCATTTCTCTGTGTTGTGGTTATGGGTGTGGGGGTACTGTATTCTTGCAGCTGTAGTATATGTCTTGTCTTCCATGAGTGTGGAGATGCAGTCTTCCCTCTTCAGTCCACTTAACTAGCTCTGTGTAGAAAAATAATGATCCCACGGTGATCTGTCCGCCCTTGAAATGCATGGGGAACTGTACTGTACATCCATCTTGGAGAAAATGGCTCTGCGTCCTCCCCACTGGAATACCTACATTGTGTGCTCTGCAGTTGCAGATCAGTTGACCGTATTTTAATTTGCTGCGCCATCTTAAAGCTGACACGGTTTGCTTTGGGTTTCAGCTCAATGGCCATTTTGGCTCCTGTAGATGAGGGCCCTGCCAAATTCTATTACACGCTGAATAAAGCAACGTGTTCACCTGTGAGCAGCAGCATTTGGAGTCAGAGGGGTAATGGATACTGTAAAGTAAGTGGGTTCGATGCGATAGTACCAAACTCTGTTCTCTGCCTTTGCACTATCTGTTGGCTTATTTATAGGGCTGGAGAGGGGTGGGGGGGGGGTCTGACTGTTACAAAGGGCATGACTACTTGGCATCATTTGGCACCGTTAGTTGTTTGTTACAGATACCTTTGTTTGGGTACAGAGGATAGGACTCAAGCCATGTAAGCTATCAGCACATAAACTATAAATAGAAAACCAGTCACCATTTTCTTGACCTTACATGAAGGCGTTTGAACTGACAACACCTTTGTAGGATAACAATTGTTTTTAGGACTAACAAAAATAATAATAGTAATAATTATTAGCATTATTTATTTATATATATATATATATATATATATATATATATATATATATATATATATATATATATATATATATATATATATATATATATATATATATATGTATATATGTGTATATATATATATATAGGAGGGACAGACAGCTAATACAGACAGACAAATAAATAGATAGGTAGTGTGATCATGAATTATTAAACACTGGGGCGACGCCCGTTGGAAACGCCCCTCAGGTTATGCAATACCTGTTGTACCCATTGTCAGAGTACTAGAGTACAGAGTAGTGCTGTTACAATTACCATAGTACTTGAAGAACAGTGATGACATCAGGGATCTTAATACAGTATACTGTATGGGCATAAAACACGCGCACACACACACACACACACACACACACACACACACACACACACACACACACACACACACACACACACACACACACACACACACACACACACACACACACACACACACACACACACACACACACACACACACAGATTTGGGGATTTATTGATATTTCTGGACAACCACTGATCCGTCTGACTTTCCACTCGGCACTGCACTCCCTCAGGTCCTCAGAGATACACACGCCAAGTTTGAAGTTGTACTGTAGATACTGTATGTGTGGGACACACACACAGATACACAGAGATTTCATGCATTTATAGATAGATAGCAGCATTGACGCCTATAACTTTTATTCATAGCATTGGGAATGACTCATTTTATTTTCTTATGTTTGCGGAGCAATTACAAGAGAATGCATTTGCACCTGGCTTCTTTCTTCTTTAGAATTTCTTTCAAGTTTCACCCGTCTCCTCGACTACTGTCAGATCAAAGGATTACGCCAATATCACATGAAAAAGAAAACAAATCAACTATCCTTTACCATTGTTGGAGCCATTGTGAATACCAAAATTCAGGCTCTTCAATGTCAACTTTTCCATTGAAGGGCCAAGTGGGAAGTAATTATCTTGTTTGGATGCCACATGCCATCAGAATCACAGAGATGTGGTTTTGTGCAAGAGTCAGAAGCATAAACAACACAAGGAACCAACATGAAGTAAATACAAAGATGTGCTGTCCTTTTGTGTTCCGTGTGCATTTTGTTTATATCTATTGATGAACCATTTTGTATTATTTATTTATTTTATTTTTTCTCTCCACTCACAAAACAAAAAGCCATGGCTAGCGAGAGGATGTGTTTAATTATTAGGTTTCTTGTTTTGGTCCTTGCGGCAGTGGCCAGGTCTGCTGGGGTGATGGGTTTGAGACACGGGCCTGGTAGTAACAGCTGTCCTACAGCTGCCATCCGTCTCCTGCTGGGGGGGAGAAAAACAGTCCCAAACCTCCTGGGTCAGAGCCCTGGTATGGCGGTCTCCCTGGCAACTGGAGCAGAGTCTGTGTGGGGAGAACAATCTGGCCAGTGAGAAGCAGAACGCTGGGGCCAAGGGTATAGCAACGATCCTCTCTCTCTCTCTCTCTCTCTCTCTCTCTCTCTCTCTGTCTCTCCGTCTCTGCCTCTAACTCTCTCCCTCTCACGCTTCTGAGCCCAACACAGGGGAATGTGGAGCTCCCTGCGCAGGGTGAAACACTGAGAGGGGAAAAAGGAAAGGGGGAGGGATTTCGAGACGGTCAGTGAGTGAAAAGAGGAGAAGAAATGGTGGGAAACGAGAGACAGAGACAGAGAAAGAGAGGGAGAGAGACAGACAGAGAAAGAGAGAAAGAGAGAGAGACGGCTGGTAGACAGGAGAAAGAGGAACGATTGAGAAGGGAAGGATTTTTTTTTTATGGAAAAGATGAATGGGGGGTGGAAGAGGATATGTGGAGATGCTTGGCTTTGGCCCCATCAAAATAGTGGTTGTCATGCTAACCCAACCCTCCTTCCTCTCTCTGTCTCTGTTTTCCCTTTCTGTCTGACTCTGTCTGTCTGTCTGTCTGTCTGTCTGTCTGTCTGTCTGTCTGTCTGTCTGTCTGTCTGTCTGTCTGTCTCTCTTTCATCCCTATAACCTGGCTATAACCCTCAAACAATGACTAATCAAGCACAGTGCTATTCTCGCTATTCCCGCTTCCAATCATAATAAATTGGAGCACATCGAACACCTTCTTTTCCTACACCCTAGAATCAACTGGTTGTTGTTTTTACAGCGTGGCATCGCAGGGGCCAGCCGTCTAGAGAACAGTGGCTCAACCTTATCTGGATCAGGGCCCGCCTGGAAATCTTGAAAGCATTCGCCGCCCATCCATCTGACCACTTATCACTGGTCTAGAACAGGGTTTGTCTGTATGTAACTGTAAGTTTGGATCCCTTACAGTTACACTAAATGTATCTTTTAGGTCTCTTGCTGAAAGGTTTAGGAACCCCTGCCATAGCCAAACGTCATCACTTAGGTAACACACAAGGCTCACGTTGGCATGTTATCAAATCATTGGTGCTTCTTGTTTAAGTATCGGAGAATCATGACATGCCTACGTAATGAAAATGCTGGTCTTTATGGACAAACTGCTCTCGCGGTTTTGTTTACATTTTTGGCCAGCTTTTGTAAAAAGCAACACTTCTATGCCAAATGTTCAGTTGTCCAATCATACAGTGGTTCTTGTTGAGTCGATTCAGTCATCAGCTGCTCCATGTACTGTAGCCTATTTCCAGGCATGAAGTTGAGAATAAAGCGCCCACCAACCTTCTGTACCCATTTAACAAGAGAGCCTTAGTTTAGTGTTCCGCTGAAGTAGGATAAATATTACGGCAACACAGTAACAGGTGTTAACTGTGACACATGAGCAGATACTATGTTGTCTGAGCAAGGGGTCAGAGAGGTGTATGTGGGTGTGTAGTGTAATGTAGGTGCGCATGTATGCAGTGTGTGTGTGTGTGTGTGTGTGTGTGTGTGTGTGTGTGTGTGTGTGTGTGTGTGTGTGTGTGTGTGTGTGTGTGTGTGTGTGTGTGTGTGTGTGTGTGTGTGTGTGTGTGTGTGTGTGTGATCACGCCTTTTTAACAGCAGACTGAATAAAATACTCCTTTATGAACAAACAAACAAAAAACTTCACTCAAAAGCTACTGTAGTTGGCCAACAAAAACATCAGTTATTATGGCATTGGCTGTATTTTTGTATTGTTTTTAAAATTATGACATTTCTACTGTATAAGGTTACAATATTGTAACACATCACACCCTGCGGACAAGATTAGTACTGTGTCATAATCAAAATAATTAAATAATGAAAGTGAATACCTAGAATGTATTATCTGTTGAACTTTCAATAGCAGTATATCTTTAAAAAGTATGCATGATTGACTGACTGATGTTTTTTACTTTTCCACGGCACAGAATGATCGTACCAATTCAGTCATGGAAAAAGGCTTGATACGTAGTCCTCATGTTTCCACTTTCAAGTAAAGGGTACAGAAACATAAAACATAAACATAAAAGATGTATCGCTGCCCAAGTCCTATTTCTTTCTGCTAGTGCTTTAGCCTGAATATCGTTTACACATTTTACAGTCACAGTCTCTCTGCTGCTCCCAGGGAATTCATAACGGAACCATAAAGTCTGAAGTCAGAGATTGAAAAGTCACTCTTCCTCTTAGACACAAGTCAACCAGTATTCGGCCTACTGGTGACAAAAACCTCCCGACAAATGTAGGGGGCTGCACATTGTTTCCATAGTAACAGACCTCATGCGAAAAGGTCATTGTCAGAGGTGTTCTCAGGAAAAAGGCACATGGATTACTACAGGCAGGGGGATTCGGAGGAGAGCTAAAAAGCATCCCCCCCAAACCTCAATCTTCCTTACCCCCCAACCCCCCATCCCCGAATATTCAAACGATGGTGAAAATGTTGGATTTAAATAGCGCAATTACATGGCTCCAAATGGCGAGAGCCCCCTCTCCTTTTTTATTATTATTTCTTTATTCTCTTTTGAAGTCGGAATTGAAAAGGGAAGAGTGGTCGCCGGCGCGCGCGATGCCTCAGCTTTGTGTTCGGTGCAGATACGTTGCCCGCCTGCCCCCTCAATCACTGGCAGCTTCTTCCCTCTCTCTCCCCTCCCTCTCAAGTCATTTTAATTAAGTCAGTCTCACTGGCATGGCAGGCAAAGATAATTGGAGTGGGTTTTTGGATGCCATTTACTCTAAATGACGCCTGTTTTCTTTCTATTCTCCTGCCTTTTTTTGCCCCCCTCCCTTTCCTCCTAGTCTTCGTCCCCCCCTTCCTCCTCCCCCTTTCCTCATCTCTTGGCGTGGAGTTACCTATCTTCCCTTTCCTTACCCCTTTTTTTTCCCTCTCGCTTCCATCTTACATTCAGACGTGAAATATGGATTAACCTCGTCTGTGTGGTTGGGGGTACAACTTCCTGTGAATTGCAAATTTTGGCCGGCGCTGCAATTCATTTGAAATGGCAAGGCAATTTACTCGAAATCTGTCGATTCTTTGAACTTTCCTCTATCGCTCTCTCAAAAAAAAGAGAGAGAGAAAAAAGTTTTATTTTCTCATTGCGTAGTCTGCTTGTGCCGTGAAGTCACAGGACGACAGATATTTCCATATTGTGCTATCATAAGAACTAAAGTAGCGAGCAACAAGATGGGCTTTGATTAGCCTTTGTGTCCTCCCTGTCGGGGAATGTAAGCGGCAATGCTTTGTGAATCTTAAGAGTGTCGATGCATTTCGCTGCGCTTGGTGAACTACAGAGCAGTCCTTTTGTTTCAGTATCACTTCCATATGTCAAGTGGTATAGTCTGTGTTTGCTGGCTAGTAAACACACAGAACAAAACACATTTTTTTCCATAGTGAACGCGGTACGGTAGCACTGAATGTGACTGTTTCTAACTAACACCACGAAAGCCTAAAGCTCAAAGTACGTGCAAGGGCACCCTATGGGTGTCGTGACCCAAGTCCAGGGGTGCCGCAGAATACTTTGATAATATTTGGAATTGATCAATATCACTTCAGTTTAACCACTTACACCCTCTATAGTTAGGAAAACGGGCCTGAGTTGCACTGTACTTGGTGTGTTCTATTGTTTTTATCTACACCAAATGTCTTTGCCAAAAATGCCCCCCAACTCCCCAGAATAGGGATGCTGTGGTTCAAGTTGTAAACATCAAGTATAAAGTTATTTTCAATCTGTCCTAATGGAAAACGGATATTCTCTAAAGTTCTGCTTTTGACATACTGTATCTTAGGGGGAAGTCATAATTTGACATAAATGTAAGGTGCTAAGAAGTAACAATGTATTCAGGGGTGCCGTGGATGAAAAAGTTATTTACTGGGGTGCCCTGAGCCAAAAAGGTTTGAGAACCACTGGCATAAAGGGTGATTTATACTCAGTTGCGTGAGCTTGTAGCTCGTCTACAGTCGATGCGTGACACAGCGCGCATTGTACGACCATATATCGTCATGAAAGTTACATGACACGATGACTCTTGTTTTTGTTTTTAGCTTTTCTGCCTTTATTGGATAGTACAGTTGAGAACGACAGAAAACAGGGAGAGAGAGAGAAGGTGAGTGACACACAGCAAAGGTCGTCGGGCTTGGGGATCAAACCTGCAACCCGCAGGCTGCATAAGAGCTTATATTAGAGCTTATATGTGGTATTATGCACCTTAACCATTAGGCCATCGACGCCCCGTTGCCTTGTGTTTTGTATTTATTTATTTTAAACTTGAGAATCTGGTGAGCAACGTGGTCATGCGATGACGTATAGATTTGCCACAGTGTGTGAAGTATCTGGTGTGGTGACATGGGAGCTAATTTATTCACTGAATGAAGTGTATATCAAATGTCCGGTGGGTGACTGATAGGTTTAATCATAGTGTGTTTATGGTTGAGCAACATGGCTATGTTCTCTCAAGTGTAAATATGTTTTCATATCAACCAATGTTCCTTATATTATGTGGTCTGTGTTTTGTTTCGACAGTGCTCCATACAAGTGTGTGTGTGTGTGTGTGTGTGTGTGTGTGTGTGTGTGTGTGTGTGTGTGTGTGTGTGTGTGTGTGTGTGTGTGTGTGTGTGTGTGTGTGTGTGTGTGTGTGTGTGTGTGTGTGTGTGTGTGTGTGTGTGTGTGTGTGTGTGTGTGTGTGTGTGTGGAGGGGGGTGCTCCCCTCTATCAATCAGGCAGATCCAGGCCTGCTGCTGAAAAGGGGCTACATTGGGCCACCCATCCTGCCGTCCGCTTTGGGGAGATCCAATGTCCTTAGTGTTGTAATGCGCTCCAGATGTCCTCTGGGCTAACGGGGGGAGCAGAGAGGGAGAATGTAACGCTACAGTACAAGCAGACCCAGACTTTGGCCGTTGGTGAAGGTTGACAGGCCGTTCTAAAACATACTGTACAGTACATAGTTTGGTAGTGCAGGTGCTGGGGTTGGGGTTGGACTGGGGAGATGTTGATGCACCTGCAGCTCTCATGGTGTCACAAAACAATAGCGTGTAGCGTAACGTTAACGTGTGTCACTAATAGCTGTGACTGTGAGTATCTCTTGTTCCATACAATCGTGAAACCCACCTGTTTTCTTTCTTTCTTTCGTTCTTTCTCTATGCTCATCCCATTAGGCCCCTCCTTACCGTGCAGCATTACCTTGCACCTACTGGTGCATTTAGTCCATGTGCAGAATGCTACATTCATCTCTCCCTCTATCTCTCTACCGCATCATTTGTTTCGGTCCTGTCTTCCCCTCCCTTTACTCTGTTTATTTTGCTCTCCTTACACCCCCTTTGCCCCTCCCCTCCATTTCTCCCTCTCTTTCTCTCTCTCCAGCTAGCGTGTGTTGTCAGCTTCAACCCCCCTCTCTCTGAACCCCCCCCCCCCATCTCTCTCTGCCATCTCTGTCCTTTCTATCATTCTCTATCGTTCTCTGGCAAACCCCCTCTGCCACCAGCACGCCCTCCTCCCTCTCTCTCTCTGTCCCTCTCACTCTCCGTGTCTGTCTCTCTCTCAACTCTCCTCTCACACACATGTTCGGCTCCTCTCTCTCTCCATAGTATTTCAGGGGGGAAATTTAATATGGGTTTGTTTGGTGTTTCCAAGAATTCCATTTGGCTGCCGTCTCTCTTTGCTCTGACACTAAAGACAAACAAAGCCATCCAGCCAAGAGCAGCAAACACCAGCGCCGCTGGCCTCATTATTTGGTCTCCTCATTTCACACAGACTCCATGCAGCCTCATGCTCCTTTCAACACTTCCTGTTTTGTGTTCCTCACGATGGCTTTCAGGTGCACATGTTCGCTCGCATCTAACTCTTGACAGTGTACAAAGAGAGTGAGAGTTACAAAAGCATCCATTCACACTGAGGGGTTTAATGTGTACATGGATAAAAAAGGTCATATTGGAGGTCATATATATATATATATATATATATATATATATATATATATATATATATATATATATATATATATATATATATATATATATATATCTCTTAACAGTGTGCTGTTGTGTTGCATAACAGTATTCTGATTCTGATGAACATCCTAATACAACTTTTGGGTGCATCCAAACAGTGGTGCAACCTCAGCGGTATCGAAATGGTATTAGACAGCTCTTGCCGCTATCCACACAGTAGAGTAGGCTAATTTAGCTGATGGTGTTAATAACAAACTCACAATCTGACAATGTTCATTGAAAAACTGTGACAGGTGTGAGCTTGTTAATCAGATATTTTCTCCAAAATATCGGAGTCGGTATTGGCCATGAAAAATCCATTCAGTGCCACCTGTACTTCATACCGATACCAGCTAGTAGTCCGGAGAGGGTCCATTTTTCTACCCTCTCAGAGTTAAAAGAACACTCTAGATTTGCCTGTGTAACCATTCCCACAGATGTCACTTGTCTGCACTCAGCGCTTCACACGCTAGACTATACAAGTCTGAGCTGCCACTCACTGCCCTAGCTGGACGCCTCAGTTCAGGCTGCTGATAGCCTACACACGCTAGCTGTGGTAATCATCATCACCCTGGCTGGGTCTTGGACTTCGGCCAACAGCACCTGTCTTTTTTAAATGGATCCCAGAACATACCCGTGTCCCATTAGACCTCTCTACTAGCACGCACACACACACACACACACATGCACACACGCACACACACACACACACACACACACACACACACACACACACACACACACACACACACACACACACACACACACACACACACACACACACACACACACACACACACACACACACACACACACTCTCTTTAGGACCCTATGCGGCTGCTTGTGTCCATTTAACCTCTTAAGCCCTATATACTTCATCGTACAACAGATACTGAAAATAGCCAATCTCTCATATTGTAGATCTGCTATTTTCACAATAAAAAAATGACCGTTTTGACCATTTTTGCCTATAATGTCATGCCCCAAAATAGGGATGCCAGGGTTACTGTGGTTAAAGTGATATTTAGCTTTTTTATAGATGCTCAGGAGCTGTCCTCTGCTTATCAGCTGTCCTTGATGATGACCAGCATTGACAATTAGTCCTGCCCTGACTCTCATAGTTGATAATTGCACACAGGCTCAAATGATGCATTACTATGCTTGCCTAAAGGTAGGTGTTGTGGGAAAATGTTGGTATCAATGTAGCTGCATGCACACATGCTGCTAGGAATTAATGCACATGTGGTCCTGTTTCAATTATAACTATATATACGAATGTTTTGTTTGCTGACAGGGATTAAGGAGCTAATTAAGCAGACTACAGTAGCTTGCTGCTGTACAGAGCTTAGTGGGTATAGGGACCATCTGGGAATTGGAAGGTTGGAGGTTCACCCCCACGCAGGATACATGTCGAAGTGTCTTTGAGCAAGACAATTAGCCCCTAACTGCTAAAATTGGACAGATCCGTCTTGGTCACATGACAATAGAGATAATGTGTACCAATAGAATTTGCGTGATGTTTGGACAAAATCTGTAGGAGTAATATCCCCGAAAAGATGGACAAAAATTGCCTCCCGGTGGCACTATGACAGGACAATGTGAAAAGGTTGGCATTTCTTCCTCGGCCTAGTGGGAATTTGCGTGCAAAGCTTCACGACAATCGGACGCTGCATTCATGATTTGAGCTCCTGCAAACTTTATCTTAGCCATCAGGATGGAATATGATGGAATATGAAAAATCTGTGATGTTTGGACAAAATCTGTAGGAGTAATATAAAAAAATGCCTCTGGTGATAAACCCGCCCTGCATTTGCATACAGGGCCCTGATTGGTGCCCCACAACTTCGGGGGCAGGGAATTCCAATCCCAACCGAGCGGGGCCACATCATTTAAAAAAAAAAAATGACAATGGCAGATTTGTCTGGTTACCAGGCTAAAATATTTGGGGCAGAGGTTCTGCTCTGGCCTCCAGGGAGTGTGTGTGCACAGTTTCACGCGGATTGGTCCAACGGTGCCAGAGATTAGCTGTACACAGACGGACGGATGGACACACACACGGACGGACGAACAGATACATGGACGGACGGACAGGGGCCAAAACATAGTCTTGGCCACGCCTTCGGCCATACCTCAGTATATAAATGAAACTGGGGAATTGTATGTATTTATTTATTTTGTCTTCTGCCACTCCACAGTAAAAGTGTAAATGTAGATTAATGGCAAGACATATTATTTTCAGCTCAACTTTTTGCAGAATGCTCCCTCAACATCTGTCCCAGATGTTGTCATCCTGATGCACTGAACTGCAGATAAAGTACACACACTCTATTGTGTGTATGAAATATAATCTTTTATTGTATGGTCATTGAGCTGTAAATGTTAAAGAGATTATTTTCCATGGAGCCCGTGGGCCTAAATCAGTATGCGCCTGATTTATACTTCCTTTGCACGACAGTGTCGCTCACAGAAAATACCAAGCTCACAGTGCTTTGGATCGTGAGCTTGTAGATCCGCATTTTTTTTTGGACAGAGAATAGATGTAGCACACGCCACACTGTGTCCCATCAAGGCATTCACTTTTCAGTCACGTAGCCCCACCACATGCTGAAGTTGATCTGGAGTGACACAGATGGCACTCACTTGCTCTGTGATAAGGGAGGTATCCATTTAAAAGAAGGGCCCCGCAGATGCAATAGCAGATAAAATGCACAATGTGTCGTCTGCAAACATGACAGCGGTGGAGGAACAGGATAGAGAGAGGAGCGTCGCAAGACGATTCGCCAGAGAAACTCTTGAAGATTACATTTCCTTCTCGGCGAGCTCGGCCGTTCCAATTTCAGAGGAATTTTTCTACCTTCAATGTTCTGATGGTTATCAGCTTAAGGGGAGGAAATGCTACCGCTGTGTGTCAACCGCAGGACACAGGCATTCAGCCCTGCACTACCTACGTAACAACATCGATATCGTCGCTGTCGGGGGGAAACCTTGTATGTCCAAAACCGTTACTTTTCTGAAAATGGAAAATAAATAACCTGTGTTCGAGTGGATCCGATGTATCATTTAGTCACAAGCTAAGTTAATACTTTTCATTCATACATATAAAACCCACAGACACTCTTAAACACTTTCACTTTCTCTAAAAGAAAAATCTAAAATGGAAAAAATGGTAGATCTACAAGCTCACGTGACGTCATGATGCGACGCATTGTGAGCTTGTACTGTAGCTGGGCTATTTTTGCTGCTTTTGGGCTAGTATGATGAAGTAGGGTGTTCATTTAGGAAAAAACATTAAAAGTTGAAATATGGAGATATGAGGTTTCTGTGTGCCATTAAATGGACGGATTTCTTTTTCTTACGTATGTGCAGCATGGCCTTGTACTTGACGTGTACACATATCCCCATAATTACTCTTTTTGGTCTGATAAATGTAGGCCTATATCAGAAAGTTTACCACGTCAACCACGTGAGTCATAATAGGCCGAACATTCAAAAATGCAAGAACATTCAGCGAATATTCAGATAGCAGATCTACAAGCTCAACGTGTCGCAACCGTTTGAGGTGCAACAGAGTATATCGTGTTTAAATGGTTAAATGCATAAATTAGTGTGACAGGCCCCGATAAGCCTACACATCTCCTGAATATGTAATGACTTCATATCTATTAGTGTTTTGCAAATACAACCGAGTCTTTCACCGAGTCATTTTTACACTGACTAACCCAACCACTACCACCACCAACTTTAGTGGTGGTTTCATCTTTTCTCTACTTTTGGTAAATGATGCAACATGGACTACAACATGGACTACCATTTTAATCACAATCAAAACTAAGTTTTAATCAAGAGTTTTCTCACCAACCCCAGTAACCATCCTGTCACGAGGGATGCAGTCCGTGTGTGACATTCATGTTCATGCTCTTTACACTGGGTTCTGGACCTATGTTTGTGGGTCACGAGTAAATATATTTTTATTTTTATTTTCCTACATTATTAATTGTTTTAATCAAAAATATACATAAGATATAATGTATGTATTTTTCTTCAGAAATTAAAAAATAACTCAATTTAAAAAACAATTTGAAGAAGTATTTAAAATAGCCGATCTACAAGCTCACAGTCACAACGCATCAACATTTCTCTTTTAGGTCTCGAGCTAAAGAGTTTGGGAACCCCTGTCTTAGAGAATGTAGTTTATTTATTTTACTAGCAAGTATGTGCTCAGTTCACCATCACAATGTGACATTGACACTAAAGTGTGGGAACACCCCTGGCTGCCCCTCCTCCCTACTGCACGCTGAAAAGGGGTAAAATAAGGTCTAACCGATCTGATTAAAGTTTGTCAAATAAGTTATCTGCGATTTGAATCGCTTTTTCATCTTTGCCTTGTACAGTACATGTAGCCCCTTCAGAACCCCCCCCCCTCCACCTAATTACAATAAGAGCTTTCAGCTATGCTAATAAGGTTATTTGCATGCCAACCGTCTGCCCTTGGGGAATTAAAAAAGACAGAGAGAGAAAAAAAACAACACTACACTGTAGTTTTACCATCACCCATTTTAGTTGAGACTTTAATCTAATTTTAAAAAGCAGGACGGAAAAACAATCAAATCGGAATCGGTAATATCCAAACAGTCATTTACATAAATACAATGAAAACAGGAATTGGAGTCAGATTGGACCGCTGACGCCATTGTCAGGAGGAGGAAAGGAAACAACGTCTTGCACACTGCCGTACCCGCGGGAAATCCTAGTGTCTTCATTATATTTGTGGGGCATATTTGAATATATGAAGGACGTTCATTAGGAGGCTGGATGTGAAAGAATATGCTGCCATGGTAGCAGTTTTAAGTTCAGACTAAAATGTCATTGAGAGTTGATAAGTTTTTGTTTTTTGTGCTTTTTACCCCTTGCTATGCCCAATTTAGTCGATATGCCAATTATTACCTCCCTACACACAGTTCTATGTGCGTTGTCACTGCTGTTGTATCCTACTGACCCACCTGCCAGTGAGGAGCCCCCACCGGGAGGACATAGCGCCTGCATCCTACTCCTCCCACCCAACACTCCCTGCTGACAGGTGCTGCCCCAGTCCGTAGGACTACGTGCAATTACAAATATTACCCTCCCCGCCTGGCTTTCTTCCCCTGGACATGGACCAATTGTGTTCGTATAGACACTCGACAAAGCCGAGTAACTATCCTAGTTACTGTACAACAAAGGGCCGTTTTACATTTGGTGTGGTTTTTAGTTTGGGAATGTCTTTAAAGTTTATTATCTTGGCCAATAATACATAGACTGGCCTGGCAGGTGTTTAACCACTTAAACCAGCATCCTTATTGTGGGGAAAGCTTTCGCTGAAAATAGCTGATCGACAAGCTCACAACGACGTCGCGCGGCGTCGATCGGCTATTTTCAGCGAAAGCTTTCCCCTCAACAGACAACAGAAAAGACACTAGTATAGAGCCCTGAGGGACTCCGGTCAACCATATGGGGTTTAAGTGTTTAAGCACAACAGGGCCGTGAGGATATTGCAAGTGGGCCCCCAAATAATTGGCAAAACATCCTGATATATATTTATATCATGATATATATATTTTTTAAACCTTGAAAAATGAGTTTTCATTGTGATACTGATAATTAGGAACTTATAGTATGCTATGTTAGTTCCAATTATCCAAGCCAGAACACAATCGATTGATTGATCATAAAAGTCATAAAATAATCATAAAAAAGATCATAAAATAAACATGCTCTGTAAATATACTCGGCCCACCCACCATAACTATAGCCAAATGCCGTGTTAAGCTGTAAGATGGGTGGGCCGCAATTGGCAAACGCTTTCAAGGTTTTCAAATGCGCCCTGAACCAGAGCTTGGGAACCACTGCTGTAACCTAATATCTTGCCCAAATAACGCATTACCGTTAAGAGCAAATGTGTATGCTATCCATGGCATAAGTGATACCCTCCTACTGTAGATCTTCTGATGTTGAAAACAATAATATTTTTTTCCATGCAAAACACCTTGTTCACCATTTGTGTGAATGTTCTTTTTAGCTGGCCTTCCAGAACACTGTACCATTTTTAAACTATGCTGCTCCATGTCCATCGGTGATTGCACGAGCATCAACGCATACTCCTAGGGCCCGACAAAGAAACTTCCTTAAACTAATCAGTCCACAATAACACTTTTTGACATGATTCATTACTCTGACCATGAACTTAGCTCAACTCGGCGCTAACAATGTTGAGACTCGAGACTTCATTTCTTAGCTACGGAGCATCAAACCCAACCGTAAGGATGAGTCCCATCAACAACAAGAGCTGGTGAATAAATGATAGGCAACTGGTTTGAATTCAAAGTACGGGGAGGTGAGGAGCATGGTGTTGTGTGGACCGGTGGAGAGAGAGAGAGAGAGAGAGAGAGAGAGGGCTGCCGGCTCAGGTTAATGAGGTGGTCTGGGAGTGGAGACTTGGACCAAGCGAGCTACAGTATGTGAGGAGCTCTCGTCATAGCCTGAGGGGCTTTGTAGCCTTAGGACCACTGTTGAGCCTGTCTTTGCCGCTAGCTGCGATGAACGTATTTGCGTGTGTGTGCGTGTGCATGTGCGTGTGCGTGTGCGTGTGCGTGTGCGTGTGTGCGTGTGCGTGTGCGTGTGCGTGTGTGCGTGTGCGTGTGTGTGTGTGTGTGTGTGTGTTGCCCTCAGGATGATTTTGGCCAAAGCCTTTTTGTGTCTGTGTATTTGAGCATTAATGCAAATGTGTGTGCTTGCACCCCCCTCCAACTATGAGTGTGTAGCACCTTTTCTCACTTGACAACATAAACATTCTAAACGGGTCCAGGTTTATTTCCTGTTGTCAGTGTTTGTCAATATCAGTAGCTGACAGGAAGTAAACTTGGACCCGAGCTGTTCCCTAGCAACGCAATTCCACTGACAAGGTGTGTACGGCGCGTTTGTGTGGCTTCACTCTGATCTGTGTGGTTCGATGTCCATGCATACAAGCACCCAACCACATAAGTACACAGTGCCCCCCCCCCACACACACATAAACACACACACACACACACACACACGCACACACACACACACACACACACACACACACACACACACACACACACACACACACACACACACACACACACACACACACACACACACACACACAGGCACGCAACCTCATTACCACTCAGCCCTTCTGTCTACCGTTTCACTCAATGCCATCAAGGCCTCCGCCGCTCCCGGTGTTTGCATTGCAAATCGGTGCTGACAATGAGGCGATGATTAGATCCAGCACATATTCAAAACACCTGATTTATTTATTCATCTTGCTCTAATGCTGGTGACTCGGGGTATTAAGATGCATGATATCTGGCCAAGGTGACAGACCTACTTCCAAATATTATTCATTACATTTCCAGGTCAACCTCTTTACCACAAGGCTCAAACAGGAGAGATTAAATGAGATGGGGAGGGGGGCTTGATTTTTGGGTGCTTTTGGGCTACTAACTGGCCACATGGGTGATAGTCTTATGCCTGATTTATACTTGGTTACAGACTGAAAAAAGCCGATCTACAAGCTGACATTGTGTTGCAGCGTGGCGTACTGTGATCCTGTACATCCGTTTTTTTTCGGCAAAGAGATTTTATGTAGAGGGGGGGAAAGGAGGGGGGGGCACCCAAGTACAGACCACTGGGGGACCCCGGTCAAGTATATAAGTGGTTAAAATGCCATCCCTCATCCATTTTTTGGCTTCTACACTCTCTTGACTTGAATGCAGTCCACAGGAATTACACACAGGTGTGTATACAGTGGTGTATCTGGTAAATATGCTAAACTTGATCAGCATTAGAATTTTACTGACCACCATCTGTGCCAAGCCTCAGAATACCATGATGGTACTGCGGTGCCACCAAGGTAAAACATTTTTAACGACTTTTAATTAACAAGCTGCAGACTTGCACAGTGAAACCCAATTAACATCATATTTTATGAACAGCAGCCATTGTGCCAAATCCTGTTTACTTGAACTACATTTAGCATGGCTAACAAATGCTTTAACAGGACGCCATTGCAGTTTTTAAAAACACAAAACCCATAGGTGACAGCCATGTGCTAATAAAGGCTTTTTAACCACATGAACCCTGGCGCCCCTATGTCAAAACAGGCAAACATTCGGCAAATAGCAGATCAAACTCACAACGTGTCACGTTATGCTTAGTCGTGAGCTTGTAGATCGGCTATTTTCTCTGAAAAGATTTTCTGCTGGAGGGGGGAAAATGTATGTGCTTGCCCAGTAGGCTTAAATTAATAGGCTACAGACCCTTGGGCAACGCCAGTCAACGAAATATATAAGTGGTTAACCTCTTGTTTTGTTTTGTTGAGCTCTAGCCTATAGTATAATATCTTGGAATTTCAGCTTTTCCAGTGCATTGCTAGGTGTTTTGTGGAGACTCGCTTCAGACACGCCTCCTGCAGGAGATTTAGACCAGATCTGAACCCATTTGATTTGGCGTTAAGAACCCGGGACTAAATTAAGTAAAAAATATTTGCACTCATTGATTAGTTTTGAGTTTCAGACTTTTGATCAATACTTTAAACTGTAAATGGTAATGTTGCCATTATCACAATACATGATCGTATCGACCCAGCTACCTTGATCCACATTATACCTAAACATCTCCAATACGTTCCTCAAAAACACGATGCTTGCAACATTGAAAATGCAAACCACAAACAAACGAAAGCATTTATAGTGAAAAATCTGTCTCTCTGACAGATGCTGTGCTCCTTCGTTTTAAGGGAATTTATTCATTCGTGTTAGAGTTTGATCCATTCCTTTTTTGTGCGTGTGTGTGTATGTGTGTGTGTGCGTGCGTGCGTGCGTGCGTGCGTGCGTGCGTGCGTGCGTGCGTGCGTGTGTGTGTGTCGTGGTGTAAAGTAACTAAGTACATTTACTCAAGTACTGTACTTAAGTACAATTTTGAGGATTTTTTACTTTACTGGAGTATTTCCCATTTTCAGTACTTTTACTTCTACTCCACTACATCTCAGAGGCAAATATTGTACTTTTACTCCACTGCATTTATTTGAACACTTTAGTTACTAGTTACTTTTCATATATAAATTATGATATTATGAAACATACATGAACTACTTTAGCCCTATTTTATGCATAGGCTATTTGAAAATAGCCGATCTACAAGCTCACAACGTGTCGCATCGCGACGCGTTGTGAGCTTGTAGATCTGCTATTTTCAAACATTTAGTACTTTTACTTTTGATACTTTAAGTACATTTTGATGCCAATACTTTTGTACTTTTACTCAAGTATTTTTTTTATTCTGGACTTTTACTTGTAACAGAGTATTTTTATATTGCAGTATTGGTACTTTTACTTAAGTAAAGAATTTGAGTACTTTTTCCACCACTGTGTGTGTGTGTGTGCGTGTGCGTGTGTGTGTGTGCGTGTGCGTGTGTGCGTGTGCATGTGAGTTTGAGTTTATGTATACGTGCAGGACTGGAAGCACACACATGACCACATTCATCTCACCACATCCCCTTGACTCACAGTCATCACCTGTTTTTGGTTTGGTGAGGAAAGTGATCTGCACCCTCCTCCACAGGGCTAAACATCACAATAGTGTACACACATTAGTATTGAACTCACGCTGAACACACTAATGACCAACATGTCTGTTTATCTGTGCTTAGACATAGAGACTGAACTCATTATCTGTACACAGATACACACCGACCACAATAACGCTTAACTATAACTATCGCTATATCATTCACCACTGTCGTTGTAACAGTTGTGGTGTGGACTGTACCATCCACTTAGTTATAGAATGATTTTTAAAACAATATATCGTTGCTGTCGGATGGAAACCTCATATGTCCAAAACGGTTACTTTTCAGGATTCCTTTTTTTTGTGCAAAAATAGCAGACCTACCAGCTCAAAACGTGTTGTAGCTTGTAGATCTGCTATTTTTGCTACTTTTGTGTGATACTGTAGAATGACAAAGATTGGCGTTGATTTACAAAAAAAAATTGAGATCCAAGGTTTCTGCCTGACAGCGATGATATTTGTAGTTCTAGAGCTTGGTGTGGATGGCCTGTTATTGTAACTTTTAGACTGGACACAACCCTTCATTGTTTCATTGTTAGACTAACATTGGTGAATTGTGAGCACAGCAAAGCGTTTTCCGAGGGAGGCACATCTTTTAAGACTGGAAACAGCTAACACTAAAGGTTGTTTTAGTGAATTGCTTTACACTGACGAGCCCTGTTATCGCATATCTGTTACAGGCCCTGCCTGGGCATGATCTGATATCTGCCAACAGCGTGCAGCAAATGTTCTTAAAATGCACTGCTTTCCTCAGAGCTTGAAATACAATTACAGACCCTTTTTTATCACATGACCACATTCAACCTACATACGGTATAGCTAGACAGATAATAGATAGATAGATAGCTAGATAGCTAGATAGCTAGATAGATAGATAGATAGATAGATGGATGGATAGATAGATAGATAGATGCATTCCATGCCGAAAATAGCTCCTGAGATGTGTTTTAATTTTAATTTCCGGTGGTAAACTGGGTGAAAGTGTGATAATGCCAGCGACTGACTTTATATCAATATAGCATGCCATGGGACAATTTTATGGCTGAGAATGGATGGAAAATTGGATTGCGAAAAGAGGTGTTTCTTCAGAATCAGATTAAAGAGTGGAGCTGCCTCAACTCCAAATTCACAAAAAGCCTTTGATGTTTTTTTTCTGAATAATTTTATGCCTACTTTTCATTTTCCATTTTATGCTTGCTATTGAATTTTGATTGTGACCACAGGCAATTTTCAATTTATATGCATTATGAATCCTGTAATAATTCAAAGTCCTATTGTTACAAGGAACAAACATGTCATTTAAAAGAATTATTTTATGATTTATCGTGTAACTGCATACAAGCAATGATGGGTTCATTGAGAAGTGATGGGAGATGATTCTGCTCTTTTTAATGGGTAGATTTGTGTCAACAATTGCACTTTATTTATGCATTAGGATTCATGTGGCACATTTTATTGACTTCTGAAGGAAGGTCTCGTTTGTTGGTGTTGTTGGAACGGTACAGTAGCCTGTGTGTGTGTGTGTGTGTGTGTGTGTGTGTGTGTGTGTGTGTGTGTGTGTGTGTGTGTGTGTGTGTGTGTGTGAGTGTGTGTGTGTGTGAGTGTGAGTGTGTGAATGCATTTATGCACAAGCCATTGCTTCCTCAAATCTGCCGTTAGGTGGCTCATTCCTCGAGGGATAGCAAAACTTGAGAGGCCGTCTAAAATACTGTGCAGTAATTGGAATTGCTTTATCTTTAGTCTCATCAATTAATGTGCAATTTTCCATTTAATCACTAACACGCTTACTGCATTTGCAATTAAAATGAGGGCTGATAACAGAGAAGATGCCTTTCAGCTGATACCAGTTGGAAAGAGAAGACAAACCAGGAGAAGCAGTCAGTTTACAAAATGGCTCGCAGACAGACACGGCACACAAACACGTGTGTACCGCATGGCACTGAATCCATACAAACCATGCATGCATGGCAATGTACAAACATGTGAATATGTTAGCAGGAAACATAGCTTAATTACGAACAAAAATATTTATTGGCCGGCCTCTCAAAATGTGCATACAGTACTGTATGCCACCACTATTTACCCATTCAATCTGGGAACGCATCTGTGTCATTTTAGATTTGAGCAGAACCATTATTTTATACTTTAGCCATTCAAAAATAGCAGATGTACAAGCTCATAGCCTGGCACAGAGTGCCGTGCTATGAGCTTGTAGATCTGCACTTTTTTTAAAAATCTTGAACATTTGTGCAAATCTTTAAATATATACGTTTTTTAAAGCGAACATCTGTAACTCAAATCTTTGCTTCTGGAGGTCCCTGGAACAAAATATTTTACAAATGTTCGCTTAAAAAAATACATCTTCCAAAATGTGCACACATTTTCACAATGAGTGCCGCGCTATGAGCTTGTATATCTGCTATTTTTTAATAGCCAAAGAAATCTAAAATAACAGAGATGCGTTCCCTTATTGAGTTGGCTAACATGACGGTTTGGAAGGGAACGACTGAACTGCCTGCCACTCATGTTTGAAAGGGGTGGGAAGGGAACTGGCATGTTGACTTTTCCGCTCAGTGGGATTGCCAGGTTCTGATTTCAGGGGAGGGATGAGCTCACTGGTGGGGAACGTGTGTTCCGTATGGTCCAGCATCTGAAGAGAGGGATGAGCTGTTAACATCACTTCCTGTCTTGTCTGAGCCGCTGGCAGTAGTGACCCAAACACTATTCAGAGACACTCCTTTTGCAGATTTTTTGGCACAACACACAACTGTGCCACTTTGCAGCAGGATCGCACAGCTTCTTTTCTTTTCGTTGTTACAAAAAAAAGCGGAGATAAAATGTATGATATATGACATATCAATATACACATATAACTGTAGCATGCTGCAAATGTTTGAGTCTCTAAGCTGATTCACTGCAAATATGCATTGGCTTGGCTGTCATATTGTATGACCACACTTTTAGAGAATTTAGAGGTGAGAGTTCAATCAAACATACCCAGGCTATAGCTTAATTTGACCAACAAAAAAAACGTTATGTGGCATCACTGGGTGGTTAGTTATTTGATCTACAGTATAGGAACCATGTTGTTGCATCTGCCGTCATAACCAAGAAAGGTTCTTGTATGATCGTACGGTAAGGAACTGTGTGTGTGTGTGTGTGTGTGTGTGTGTGTGTGTGTGTGTGTGTGTGTGTGTGTGTGTGTGTGTGTGTGTGTGTGTGTGTGTGTGTGTGTGTGTGTGTGTTTGTGTGAAAATAGAAACATTATTAAATAGAACAAAAATGTGAGAATAAAGTTACAGAGCAGCACAATAACTTAATTAAATACTCAATAAAAGACGCCAGCAAACAGAAAAGTCTTCAGCTTTCATTTAAAGAACTGCGAGTTGCAGCAGACCTGCAGTTTTCTGGGAGTTCTTTCCAGATAAGTGGTGCATAAAAACTGAATGCTGCTTCTCCACATTTCGTTTTGCCTCTGGGGACAGAAAGCAGACCTGTCCCAGACCACCTAAGTAGTCTGGATGGTTCATTATGTAGCAGAAGGTCAGAAATGTATTTTGGCCCTAAACCCTGCAGCGCTTTATAGTAGTATTTTGAAATCAATTATTTGACAGAGAGGAAGCCTGTGTTAAGATCTGAGAACTGGAGTGATATGATCCACTTTCTTGGCATTAGTAAGGACTTGAGCAGCAGCGTTCTGAATCAACTGCAGCTGTCTGGTCGATTTCTTTAGACTATACTGTCTACTGAAGATGAATGCACACGCAAGTTTTTCCAAATGATGCAGAGACATAAGTGCTTTAATCCTTTGTAATTGCCTGTTGTGGCAGTTGAACTTCAGGTCTAGAGTCCATAACTGTACCAACCTTTTCCTTTTTTTTTAAACATTGTGTGAACACACAAAGTAGGGCGGTGCAATTATGTCAAAAATGATCATCTGGTTTATACAATGTTCTGTTTATTAACCACTTAAACCCTAGAGTAATTCAGGTCAACTAGACCTGAATTAGCTCTATACTTCGCTGTTTTCCATTTACACCAAATCTTTTCTCCCAAAATAGCCGACGTGTTGTGAGCTTGTAGTTAGTTCTGCTATTTTTGGCTAATGTTCCACCCAGAATATGGATGCTGGGGCTCAAGTACAGTAGTTATTTAGTTTGTGTAATCTGCTGACCGCTATGAATATAATGTCATGATTATATAATTTGGAAACCTAAAATCATGATTTGATGTCAAGCTACTGTACCATATGTGTAACTGCTTCTCGTGTGAATTTCAAAGATGGTAGCGTAATATAAATGACATTAACTTTGATAAAAGCAAGCAATAACATAGCCATATTATACTAACACTATTATTTTAGGATTTATGGGGATGTTTATAGAGGTAGAGCAGCATGCATTTCAAACTAATACACAGCAGAAAATAGCTACACATATTGTAAGTTGATTATAGCTCCAGGGTGAAGAGCCTGCTGTGTTTGCCTATCTTAAGTTGGTGTACAGGTAGGGGGCTGCGTGCGTGCGTGCGTGCGTGCGTGCCTGCGTGCATGCATGCGTGCGTGTGTGTGTGTCTGTGTGTGTGTGCATGTACAGTAGGTGTCAAAGCAACCTAACACTGAACCAATTAGCTCCTGGGTGGTGGTAGTTATGAAATGTGTGTGTGTGTGTGTGTGTGTGTGTGTGTGTGTGTGTGTGTGTGTGTGTGTGTGTGTGTGTGTGTGTGTGTGTGTGTGTGTGTGTGTGTGTGTGTGTGTGTGTGTGTGTGTGTGTGTGTGTGTGTGTGTGTGTGTGTGTGTGTGTGTGTGTGTCGGGGGGCGGGGGGGGTTCCACAGGGTACAGCCTTCAGCCCTGTGGGGTCCCGGCCAATGGCAATAAACCCACTGACAAGAGCCCTAATTAGCCCCTTGATTGGATTGGTGGCAGAGACAACACCAGCACCCAATACACAGTCACCAAGGTGACCTCATTACGGCACATGTTGTTTAGAACAAGCTGTAATTGGTAAACAAGCATGGCCGCATGTAATTGGTAAACATGTAAACTTGGGTTGTACTGTATACTGTGTCCATGTGAACACTATTTTTGTATGCTAGGATGGGAATCAAGACTGCTTGCATGGTTGAGTTTGTAAACACTGTGTTGCATTTGCTTTCTTTATGCTTTGCAATGTTGTGTCATCAGTACATTTTGAAGTAGAGACAGACACAGAGAGAGAGAGAGAGAGAGAGAGAGAGAGAGAGGATAAATGAGGAAATGGTGTTGTGCGTGAGAAAAAAAGGACAGTGAAGTGAGGGAGAGTGAGACTAAAGATTGTCCCATTATTTTATCACAGCAGCACCTGGTGGTTGAGGCTGAAATAGAATTGACTGTAAAGCTGCTTCATCTTGAAGATCCATAAACCCCATATAATTGTTCTTATTTCTTACATTACATCCATGTTTCTTTGTTGACATTGTGATTATTATTTATTTATTTTCTTTCCTATAGTCTCGATGTGAACCTATCCCATGATGCAACATGTGTCCCCAGCACCAGCAGTGACAATGATGGCCACCCAGAGTGTTCCTCCACCAACGTACCAGGAGAGCCAACAGGTCAGGGGTTACAGCTGTATTCAGCTCAATGCTTATAACTAACATTAAACTGCCTTGACAGCTTATATACACACAATATGTGGTTGTGTTATAAGAGGTAATGTTTTAATACCTTTTATTACGTGGGTAGATGTTAGCGCTGAGCTCTGAATTAGAATAGTTTATCCGTAACATTCTTAACGTGGGTGCTAGATTGTGAGAGGTAGTACAGTTTAAGTATAAAAAGAGGAGGGTTAAAAAAAAGAAACAATAAGCCCTGCTCTTAGTGTTTAACACAACACGTAATACCTTCACCAGGTTTGTGCAATTAGTGACGTAAAACTCCTGGCCTTCACCCAGGCAAACAGGATAGGAGAAACCTTTGTTTGTGTAGCCCACCCCAATGATGGGAAGTAGAGCAGGTTCATCAGACCACCTCGCACCTCTCTGTCCACACCACATCCGTCTTCCCCTCGCCCAGAGGATTAGTGCCAGGGGAGAGCTCCTGAGCTGCATTCTGCACTCTGCAAATGCAAATGAGAGCTAGTTAAGTGTGAAGAAGCTAATTTATTTCCCATTTGGAGCCGGGATTAAGACTTGAAGCTTCCTCATGCAACCCCCTCCCCTCCCCAAAACACCACCCAGCCCACCCTCGGTTGATGGGAAAGAGGAGGCATGGGTGGGTGGGTGAGGTCTCATTTCCGGAGAGTAAAAAGTGGGGTGCAATAGAGAAGTGGAGGTAAAGGGTGTGTAGACAATGGCCCATGTTCATGAAGCATGTCAGCCCCTGGGAAGAGGTTTCCCTCAGTCCCTCTAGTGAGGGTGCTGAAGGTAGCACCGAAAGAACTGGGATGGTTCATTGTAATTAGCATATTTATCACTCTGCCTGTGAACTGTCAGGCAATAACAAGTCATTGCTGCTAGTTCTTTATTTGTAGTCAGGGTCAGGCTTGTTGATGTAAGGAAAGTATGTCAACAGCAGCAGAATGTTGCCAAATTTAGCAGATTTAGTATGCGATCCTCATGAATATTTGTGCCTGCAATGACCACGTTTTAGCAGTGTTAGACAAATGTTTACCTAACATTCTGAAACCACATACTCATAGATTCCCATCCAAACCACTGAACCAAACCTAAAATAAAGTTTTGTATTTAGTTTGCAAATATTTTGCTGGCTCCACTGTTATTTAAATGCTGTTGCTTGCGTGTTGCTTGTCTTTATCAGCAATGGTCATGTACTGTACATTTTCCAGTTTGTAAGAAGACTATTTTATAGATGACATTTTGTTCACATTTAAATGATCTGTCTACCTAGTCTGCCTACTTCTCAATTATTATTGCTGTGCACTATAGGTGTACCTTTGATCTAGTTTTTGGGTGTACCAATATATTTAACAGAAGAACATGGTCAAAATGATTGCACGGCCTCCCCAAAATCCTCTACACAGTACAACGTGCAGTGTTAACTTTACTCTGAGAGTTTAAACTATTTACATTCTCACAGTAAAATAAACGCTGAGGATTTTACTGTGTGTAGAATAGCTTGAGTGTCAAGGATTGTGGTAGTTAGGAAGACTCAGCGGACAACTTGATTTTGTAGAGGTGAATATTTATTCACAGTGCTCTCCATGTCACATGTACCTCAGCCAAAAAAGACATGCGTCTGAAGGGTGACCTAGACCCATAACCTTGACACAAGGAAATCCACTCTTAGGTGGAGATTCCTTTCAAACAAGCACATTTACAAATCCAAAGCTAAATGATAAGTAATCCTAAAACATTACTTTAACATGGTTCAATCAAACAACCAACCAACCAACCAGCCAACCAACCAACCAAACAAACAACCAAGCAATAAGAAACTTTCCTAGAAAAAAAAGAAAGAAACCCCTACACTTGTTTTGGCCCAGTGAGGTCAGCCAATGACATCACCAATACAATAAAAATCAGGAACTGCTCTCCGCCCCACCTACCCCACACAGTAATACAGCATGTGTATCCGACCAATTACAAGTAGGAACAAAGGAACTCACAATTTTACAATGTTCAAGCCTGCCACATAATAAATATGTCTCAAAGGAACGTATGGTTACTGTTCTGTTATGGTTACTTACGTATGTACTGAAATGGGAACTGAAACATAATGCTAACAAACAAACCCGGGATAGTAAGTGATCTGTTGCAATAGTATCTTATAGCACAATGAATATGTGTATAAAATCATATGGTGTAACGTACAAGACAGAGAGTTCTCCCTCACTTTGAGCTGTCACACTGTGTGGGCTCTGTATGTTCTGTTTAAAGTAACAGGCTTGGTTATTCCCCAGATGACGGGCACCAGTCAACAGAGCACCAAGACCCCACAGGTCCATATCCCAGCAGCCTCAGCAGCAGGAAACACCCCAGTCAGTGTGACCCTGGACCCCCAGGCCCAGCTGGAGTCAGACAAGAGGGCTGTTTACAGGTAGGATCATGCCCCACACACAGCAGTGTGTGAATTTCATGGTCTGTGATTTGTCACGTTACAGTAGAGTGTGTACCTCCATCTCAGACAAGTCTACGCATAACATTTGGGCTTACTCCTGCAACTGCTATGAGAGCTAGTGCTAGACTACAGTATGGCTAGCTTTAGACTATGGTTACGACTACAAGTGTGCTACGTTTGTAGGAATGATATTTTAGATTTTATTATTTTACTTTAGATCAGTCATTTAGACATTATTAAAATTAAAGCAAATTGTTTGCTTTGTTTTCTTGATTGCTTGCTTTAGTCAAATGTAGTGAAGTAAATCTGAATCGTGTTTAATTCAGTTTTTTGTTAAGAAGTAAAAGCTCTATATGCTTGATAGTAATCATTGCTATAGAGTGTTTGTTCAGTAACAGGGGCCTCCCTGTCTCTCCAGCTCTTTAGTAAACAGAAAATGCATTTTCAGGTCAGAATACCAATTTGATCTAATCAGGAGAGAGAATCATTTAGGATGCAGGATGAACAATTGCAGTGATAATACAAAGATGTAAGCATACAAAATTGGCACTGAAACACTACAATTGAAGCTGACAAATGGGTTCTCTCTTCTGATTGGTTGAAATTGGCAACCCACAGTTTATTTTCAAAATGTATTTTTTTTGTGTTTATTAAAGAGCTGGAGAGACAGTTAGACCCCTGTAATTTAACAAACACTCGACATAATTACTATCAGAATATAGAGCTATTTAACACTTATTTTAACAAAGAATATATACGTATATATCACTTACTGCACCTTTAAGAAGCCGCAACCACTTCATTTTCTGCCTCATTTGCCACAAGCACTCCCGGGCAGAATAGTACTGTAGCTGCAAATAATTAGTGCTGTTTGTCTTAAACTGCCTGGATGGGATTAACATACAAATCACCTGTTGTGCACTGTTTGAGTATTCTGAATAGAAATCCACCCCACATCCAAATCTAAGATTTGACAGCAAGTGAAGAATAATAAGAATATCATTGAGGATTTTGGAAAAATGTCCCACACATTTTTACGTTAACATACATTTTTTTTTACCATGGGTCATTTACATAAACTTTCATATTTAGTTTATTTTCAGTTTATTTTTTCTAATCAGAGAAGGTCTTCTGTTTGATTTGTTACCATTACTATACATTTGTATCAAAACTTCCTCACCTACAGCATAATTTGGGGCTTAAAAAATTATCACTTTGAAAGTCACTGGCAACTGAAAACCAAACACCAATTTGGAAAAAAAAACACCCCACTCCTCCTTCAGCTTATCGTTAGAATATTGATGCCCGCTTATAATGAGCCAGTATTATCTATTTATGAAGTAAATTATTCAAAATACAGGCATTCTTAATCGCTCCAGCAGTCTCCCGGCATGGGACGCTAGTTTGTCTCACCGAAAGAGACACAAGCTGCCATACAAACACACACTCAGGCCGGCAGTGATGACACTGCACTCTGTGCTCGGCTCTCTGCCCTGGCTCCTCGGGTTCCCCCTGCGGGCATCCGCCACTACTGTCTGAGTAGGTGCGAGCCCCTGTGCTCAGCCCTGAGGCGCGCTGCTGTAAAGTCCTCACCAAGCCTGCGGCTGAATTTCTAAAATCCTCTGAGATACAAGGCTCCCTTTGATGTGAGCAGCCATCTTTGGAGGGGCTGCGGGTGGTGGTGATGGTGGGGGTGGGGGTTCCAAATCAGCCGCCTAGATCCACACAGGCTTTTTGGAACACTCTCCCTCCTCCCTCCCTGACACGCACGCACACACACTCGTACACACACATACATACGCGAGCACAGTACGCAACGCAGTACACTACACACACAGGATGGAGAGGAGAAGCAGAGCAGCTCAGACACAAACTGAACTCACCTTGCAGTGGGTACACTGTACAGATGCAGATATCGGTCTTGCACTATAGAGAGGTCTAGTGGATTCAAATAATGTATTTTGTGGATAGAAGCAAGATTATTGGTTAACAAGAAATTATTATTCATCTAATATTAGTTACCAAAGCATGTTTTCTTTATAATGTCTGTTTAACCATTTGAACCCCAGCATCCCTATTCTGGGGGGAATGTTTGCCAAAAATTGTCGATCTACAAGCTCACAACGCATCCAAGTACAGAGCCAACTCAGGTCCAGTTTGGAGTTTGAGTGGTTAAGGAGTATGTGATCACGGCCCCTCAATTTACCACTTGAACCCTAGCATCCCGGGGCATGTCATAACAGGCGTTCGAACATCTGGTGAAAATAGCAGATCTACAAGCGTTTTGACGTGTTTTATTATGGTAGACACCCTGGGGCACAGGTCAGCTGTCTTTCCTGTTTAAAAACATTTTTAACCATTTTAGACCTTGAAGAAAGGAGGCTGACCATGCGCCACAAAACAACTACTAAGACAGAAAGAAAGGAAAATAAATTCCTTGTTTATAATATATACTGTAGGCTACAGTAGCAATTGAATTTAACTTAACCACTTAAATCTCTATACAGTACTTAGTTGACCGTGGTCCCCAGGGCTCTACACTAGATCTTATATTATTTTTCCTTTACAGCAAATCTCTGTGTGATGCCAAGTGAGCTTGTAGATTGGAGACATACAGACTCATTCCAAACCTCCCTGCCTTGACACACCATCGGTTCATATCGTTGCTGTCAGTCAGAGACCTTGTATTTCCATAAAAAAATGTCATACAGTTTGTTTTTTGGGTAAATTAATGCCCTACTTTGTGGTAACACAGTGTCACACAAAAGTAGTGAAAAAGCAGATCTGCAAGCTCACAACACGTCGCATTTTGACGCTTGTAGATCTGCTGTTTTTACTACTTTATTTTTAAGTGAAAGTGGTTAAGTGTGTCTGTGGGGTTTATAAATAATTGAACCAATGAAAAATATTAACAAGAGCTTGTGAATAAATAAATAATTACTGCATTGGATCAATTGGAACACAGGTTCTTATTTTTTTTACCATTTCCTGAAGAGTAACGATTTTGTACAAGGTTTCCACCTGACAGCAACGATACTTCATAACAAATGTTTGGAAGTAGGTGAGCATGGAGAGAGCTGATGCGTACCTCTGTAGCTTCTCCTGCTCATGAATTCTGTTATGGACTTTGATGTTATTTTCACTAATTCCGGGAATGGAAACATTGTACGGAGATTCTAGTTTGCTGTCTGTCTTCAACTCTCTGCCGACTTATTTATTAACAGTGGAATGCAATAAGGTAAATCCTAATGAGTTGTGGCATTTGAAGAACCTCCTAGATCCCGTGCATCTTATTAGGTACCTGGTAAAGGTTTTGTTATTCATGTTGATTATTATATCCAATTCACAGCTAGAAGATGGGCTTGTATCTAAATGGAATCATGTAGTAGGCTACCCTTTTTTAGTCAGACGCATTTTTCATAGTCTTTGGTTGAACACATCCTTGTAACGGTTCTGACGCGGTTTTGCCTGCAGGACAGAGTGTACCGGAACATGCCGTTTTAAAGACCAGGCTTTTTATGAGTGTGTTTGAGTCAAGTGCTCGTTGCTTTTACAAGATGTAAAGATGTTATGAAATCAGATGAAGAAGGAGCCTGACCTTGTTAGCGTCAGTCCTCCAGTGCAGCCCTCATTCCAACTGCATAATTTTGTGGAATATGTTAAACTTCTGCATGGCTAACAAACTGCTTTCCAAGCATTCAAGGACGAAAACAAATCTGAAAAAACACATTCGCCAAAAGTAGCTGGCCTACAGCTTGTAGATCTGCTATTTCGGGTGAAGTGATTTGGTGTCGATGGAAAAAAGCGATCCAAGTATAGTTGCAACTCAGGTCTGTTCTGCTAAGATTAGAGGGTTTAAGTGGTTAAAGGAGTAGGATTTCTCCAGTTCTTTGACAGTGGCGAGATCCTTGTACAAACAGACCAATGTTGTAATGTAAATCTCCCACTGGGACATATTATCATTCACTCGTCACCACAGTAGGGCTCCTGCTGAAAGCTTCTTCTCACGCTGGTCAGCCTGAGCACTTTGCATTGAGACTGGATTTGAGTGTATATGCATGTATTTGTAAGGAGGTTAACATGCTGACACTGACTGGCTCTTTAACGCATACAGAAATTGAAACTTGGCTGCTTATCGTTGCTGTCAAGCAGAAACCTCTTATCTCCATCTCCATATTCTAACTTTTAGCTTTTTTTCCCCCGTAAATTAACGCCCTATACTTTATCAGACTACAGCGTCACACAAAAGTATCAAAAGTAGCCGATCTGCAAGCGCCGCGTTTCGAGCTTGTAGATCTGTGACTTTTGCTATTTGTTTTATTTGAATCCTGAAAAGTAGCAGTTTTGGACATAATGAGGTTTCCAGCCGACAGAGACGATATACAGTATGCATGTATTTCTAAGGAGGTTAACATTGTTGACACTGACTCTTTAACGCTGACTCTTTAACACATACAGAAATTGAAACTGAGCATGAGAAACTTGGCTGCTTATATTATGTACCCGTTGTGGAGAGCATTCATAACATGATGATTTGGAGGTGCAGCTCTGTAAGGGAAACACATCACACAGCACATGGTATCCTGCACATTTGACCATATCTAAACGTAGGCTCTCGCGTTGTGCTGTACTTGTACATCTTACAGTATGTGGCCTCTATAAACGGTCAAGGTGTCTGTCTCTGTGTTTATCCGAAGCTAATCTTGCAAACCTCCCGACCGATCAGTGCTACATTTCTTGTTCACGCTGCCTGTAGGCCACAGAAGTACCACATGTTTTTTTTTAATAGATTTTTTATTTGACTTACATTTATCGTCTCTGTCGGGTGGAAACCTCATACTGTATGTCCAAAACTGTTACTTCGTATTCAAATTCAAAAATAGCAAAAGCAGCAGATCGAGAAGCTCAAAACGCGTTTTGTTTAACACTGTAGTATGAGCAAGTAGGGCATTCATTTACGAAAAAATAAATAAACGTTAGAATATGGAGATAAGAGGTTTCTGCCTGACAGCAACGTTATAATAGAAGTCAATAGGGCTTTGATCTGGCTGAAAGTGAAACCGTGCCCAAATTTGGATTCATACTGTACATCATAGACACATCATACATACATCATAGTTACATCATAGATACATCATAGTTAAATCATAGTGACATCATAGATACATCATAGATACGTTGTAGACAAATGATGTGAGATCCACATAAAACCACAATGTTCCCATGTGGATCTCAAGATGATCTTTGAATTCATCAGGCTCCCGAATGGCACTTGAATGACACTTGCGTGCGTGCCCGTCTACGGTAACGCACCATAAAGTCTACCAGCCATCACAACGTGTCGTTCACCATTACTGTATGCCGCACTTCCAACAGCCTGGACAGCTCTGTGTTTGACAGACATAAAAACAGCCTGGACAGCTCTGTGTTTGACAGGCATAAAAACAGCCTGCAACTCCTCCTTTTTAAGAGGGCGGCATGTGTTGCTGCTCAGCCGCCGCCGAATGCAGGAAACTGTGTCAAAGCTCAAGTGGTTTATTGGCTTGTTTCTTTCAGATATTTGCTTTTATGAGTTTCCTCACTGCTTGACTTTTGGATGAGAAAGGAAGTCCACGTTTTGTGGCCGAGTTAGCAGTCTGTGTCTTTTTGCACAGACCACAGCATACGTTCAATGTTGTCTTCCAAAGCTTGTCAGCCAATGGAGCCGAGGGGAAAGCTTCCTAGTTCATACCTGCACAATCTTGTACCATTATACCAGTGGCTCTCCAAGTGGGGTCCGGGTACCCCCAGGGGTCCTTGAAAGGGTTCCAGCGGTCCCCAGCAAAATGAGTTAATATAGCATCTCAATATTTCTTTACATCTTTTACCCTATTTTATTATTTTGTGTGTGACGTGTTGTGAGCTTATAGAACTGCTTTTTAAAAATATATTTTTTGGGGGGGAATAATTGAGACACAATCTGTAACACAAATCTTCTCTTCTGGGGGCTTCTGGCACAAAATCTTTTCCAATATGGGGGTATTATATACTGTATTTCAACACTGTGAAAGAAGAGAATAAAGACAAAGACAGCAGGGTCATGTACTGTAGCTCAGCCTGGCACGTATACAGAGTGCAGCATGTGCACCAGGACCATTCATCCTGCATTGCAGGTTATGGATAACCTGGGGGGGCATAGTGAGAGAAATGGAGGCAGAATTTAATAAGATACGCACTGGGGGGTTTGTCTTTGTGTGTGTATATGTTTGTGCACAGCCATGCATTTTGTTTGTTAGGTTGTATGGATTGTATATCGTCACATGTCGTTTGGAAACCTCATGTTATGTTCCAAACCGTTCCTTTTTATAATTATTTTAAATTGAAATAGTGACAATAGCTGATCTAAAAGCTCACAAAGCATCGCAATGCGACACGTTGTGAGCTTGTAGATCGGCTATTTTCACTCTTTTTGTGTGACAGTCTTGTATGATAGGGCATTAAAAAAAACATTTAAACAAACGTAAACATGGAGATACACGGTTTCTGCCCAACAGCAAAGACATCTTTACCTGTATTGTGTGTGTGTCTGTGTTCTATTGTGCGGGGTGCGCGTCAGACATGTAGCCTGGGGGAAGGGGGTGGGGGGGTGGGGGGGTGCTTGTCAGGAGCAAGCACAGCATGACTTCACCACAAACTGGGTCCTAATATACTATAGGAGCGTACAGCAGCCGTGATTAGGACGGCAAACAGTGGGGAGCGCGCTGGGAAAGAGACCCACACACGCAGACATGCACACACACACACGCACACGCACGCACGCACACACACACACACACACACACACACACACACACACACACACACACACACACACACACACACACACACACACACACACACACACACACACACACACACACACACACACACACACACACACACACACACACACACACACACACACACGCACGCGCGCGCGCGCGCACGCACATAAACATGTTCCCATTCAACCCCCTCACACCCCCCGTCTCCCTCTGCAGCCTCTGGGTGGTCTGCAAGGTTATTGCAAAACTGGGGTTACGACAAAGTTGGTGGGACCAACACGACTGCTTCCACTGTGGACCGTACGTGTTAGTGTCAAGATCACTGGACTGGAGAGATTGTTTTAGATACCGCTGTGTCATCATGTACTGTGTACTATTTTCCTGACATGGAAGACTTTGTATTTAATTATTTATTTATGTATGCATTTAAAAAAATATATTCTGAAACATGTTAGTATTCTTTGTTATCATGCTTTCATGGTGTGATGCACTCTGTCCACAATGAAAAACAAGTGCTCTTTACCTCGAGAGGAGAGGATCCACACACACAGCCGCCACGTTCCTGTCCTTCATGTTTAAGTCATCACGTACCCCGCTGGCATTTGATTCGCCATTTTGGACCATTTTGTTGGCGACCCACCGTGGCACAGAGCGACAGGGTGGTGGTGGTGGTGATGGTGGTTGGGGGGAGGGCATGTGCTGACTCCCCACTTGCTGGTCGTCCTGTAAATCGCTCTTTTATGGCCCTTGTAATGATCCCCCAGTCGGCAATCTCCACTCCGTCGCACTGCAGATAGAACCTGACGCATTTGGCACCCAACGTCGGGGGGGCTCACAGTACAGTGGCTGCAAGCAGACAGAGAGGCTGAACAAACATGCACCATGGTACCATCGCTGCGTTCACGTTCATAAAAATGCATGCCACTGCACACTCCATCTACCCTAATCCTGATGTTCCTGTATAAAGGTCACGCAAACCACCCTAGGCTAGTGTTTTCACCTTGCCTCATGCCGGTGAAGGCTGACTGAGCCCAGTGGTATATGTCCTCCTCAATGTGAAACACCAATTGCATCATTAGATGTAGGATTGTGCATCCTTTATTCAGCGTCAAGTAAAACGATTAAAATACAATCTCTTAATATTGTCTCTCATATCATAGGATTTTTTTTTTAAACTTGAATCCCAGCGTCCTTATTCTGGGCAGGTTATAATAGCTGCACATTTGGTGAAATTGTGAGATCTACAGTGAGCTTTTATATATTGATTTATTGATTACATTTGGTTGATTGATTGATTGATTGATTGAATACTTTGTTAGCAGTTTGCAAAAAAAAGCACAGGAAAGTACAGTTCAATACAAGGTCTGCTAAGAGAATTTTAAACCCAAGAAAGCCTATGGCTTGTTTAAATTGGGGTCCTTTGTACCCAACTCATCGAAACATTTAATGACAGACACATATACAATACTATGCAAAACATCATATAAACAGTTAGAAATCAAAAAGGAAAAAAATCTACAGTAAAGAAAATATGTACAGTAGGTTGACTATTTTTGGTGAAAAAAAAGAGGAGGGGGGCGAGGATAGACCCCTGGGGGACCCCGGTCAATGAAGGATAAGAGGTAATATTTCAAATTTTTGCCAAATTCTTCTAGTAGAACTGCTGTGAGAAAGCCCCTCAGCAATAAAGAACGTGTGTGTTTTCACTCAATCCTTCTCTCTGTGTAGAATAGTGTTCTTACTGTACACACATACACACTGGTAAACATCATCTTATCTCAATGCCAAAACATTGCAAACTAATGACGTTTCTCAATACCAATAGCATTATCATCATTGTATAGTTTTCTTTGTATGGGGTTTACACAAAACAATGATAAAGGCCACATCATGTTTGCTATCACATCCTTCAATGAGCGATTCATGTAATCATTTATAACAACTTCACACATTTCAGAGACGCTTATATAAGGTGTTTCCATTCCATGACATAAATACATAAATTACTGATTACGAATTGGGAAAATGCAATTAAATATTAATTCATTCAAGACTGATTCAACAGATTTTTGCCCCGGTTGTCCTCTTCTTTCCTGCACATTTTCCTTTAAATGGAGGTAAATTGAATTCTACTGTGGGGGTGCCGGGTGGCTCAGCTAGTTAGTGCACAAGATCCTATGCTCCTTGGCAGCGTGAAGACTCAGGTTCAAAACCGACCCCTATTTCTCTCCTCATTCATGGCCTTGGTTTCCTGTCTCTACAAATAACAAAGATAAATCTTTAAGAAAGAATCCCATATAGAATACTGGGAAATACAAAATGGGACATGCCTAGTATGGTTGCCACATACATAAATAAATAAATACATACATAAAAATAATAAATGGGTGACATTGTCTCCCATTTGTCAATAGCAAAAAAACATAACCATAACCTTATTGCACTCTCAGACAAGAGCAGCAGCTAATTATTAGTACTATTAACATAGTAATTATTACATCTTGGGGGTTGAGACATCATACTGTATATTGTACAGTTCAACATTTCTTTTAGAGGATGGTTGTTCAGTTTGGAATAACTTTACATAACTTTAATTCAACATGAACAGAGCAGGAGAGGTTCTGTTTAGAAGGTCGGATATCATTTTATTTACAGAATGTATACATACAAAATGAGTATGAAATTGCAAACTTTTATTTTGAAAACCTATATTATCTAAATGGAACGGAGCTGTTGAAAATGCTGATTGACCTTTTTTGTGAATGCATTATGTTTTGTGAGAGAGAGATAATGTGCTATGAATATTTCTTGGGTGCATTTACATTCACTGAGCAAATATATCAATGTCATGCTCTATTTAAAAAATATATAATTTAGATACTGTACAAAGAAGACTATACAGTATACACAATGAAATCCTCAGTGTTAATCTACTGTATCCATTTGTGTATAAATGTAACCAAATGGACACTTATGGGTCAATTTGTTATTGACCCATAAATTATGTTTACACCCATTGAATTACAGTAACATAGAGGATTGCTTGACTATTGGTGTTTCTTCTGTATGGTAGACTTAGCGGTGAGGGTACTAACCAACCAATAAAGGTGTGCCCACTAGTCTTACCCCCAATGCCAAGGCGCGTGCGTGCGTGTGTGCGTGCGTGCGTGCGTTCGTGGCGTGGCGTGGCGTGGCGTGGCGTGGCGTGGCGTGCGTGTGTTTACATAATGGCGTGACCAAGAACCTCTCAATGAGATTGGCTAAAACTTGCTGAACAAAACTGGAAACAGAGAACAATACAGAGAAATTAAAGACAAAAGGTTGTGTCACTCCGGTCTGCTTTAGCTGCTTTCTCCATATAATTATATCAGATTAAATGTGTAAACATTCAGTACACACAATACACAATATAACTCTGTACGTGCTAGTGGGGTTGTTTTGGCAGTTATACCCCCCCCCCCCCCATTTTCACCCTCCTATATGCAAACATATTCTCTCTCTTTCTCTCTCTCTCCCTCCCAACAGCCCTCCCTCTCTCCCTCCCTCCCTCCACCTCTCTCTCTCAATCTCATTCTCTCTCCATCTCTCTCCCCCTCTCTCCACCTCTCTCCATGTCTCAATCTCATTCTCTGTCTCCACAGACACATTTAATGATATTGAAGCCCGCCCACTGTGCACGTGACCTTCCTCTTCAGTATTCCTAGCGCGTGTGGCTGAGGGAGCGACATTAAATTGGGATCAGTCAGATTAGAGTATAATATAGACGACTATTAAAGGCTGCAAATGAGAGCCACGGGTTAGTGCCCCCCCAGCATATACCGCCACATTAAGCCTGATTTATATTTTGTCGTACCACGGTGTTGCCAGTTGAAAATAGCCGAGCTTGTAGATCAGGTATTTTCAGACCGCACATAACAGTGGTGGCACTAATGGTACAGAGAAACATACAGAGATGCAGTTTAAGATAACATAAATAAAAAAATAAAATAAAAGAGACAAAACACAAGCATATTTATTTAGCATTTTACAAGCATCGATACTTAGATCCACTTTCTATTCTGAAAGACATTCAAACTAGGCCTGCTCTATTTGTATGTGTTAGTATTAGTATTTCTTAACATTCGGTAGGCTAATTATATCCAAGGCTTTTCCAACATATCACATATCCTCACATGACAATATACAGTGTATTACCATAATACATTTTAATGCGTTGCCACTCTAATTGCTCTTATTTGCTAGATCCCTTACATTAGACGGATAAGCATTAAAAAGTGCCATGGATGTTGAATACTTACTGTAAATAGTAGGCCAGTAGTAGGCTAAGCAGCTTCATCTACAGTAGCGTTATTATTTAATATTTACTGTGATTGGTTGGATGTCACGATTTGACAAGAATGCAGAAGGTATGCAGGAGGACGTGACTTCTGCCGTAGTCAATCATTTCTTAATAGAAAGTTCTAAACTTCTGGTATTATTATGTTCTACCAACCACAAAGTAGAACCAGGCAGTCACTGTGTTCGCTGGCTAGGACTTCTTTGAAGACCCTCCACAGCCTTGACTTGAAAAATGTGGAACGCATAATATTTAGCTTGTTGTGAAGGAATTCAGCAGGAGCTGTCAATGTGTGGCATTATAAACCGCTACTGAATGACGTTCCCCCATCACTGTGTCATATTACACCCACTTAAAGATGTTGTTTTGATGTGTCACTGCTGAACATTGTCTAATAGATATATTCACCATCCCCTTAACTGTCATGTTGTTTAAAACCAGAGCAATGGAAGAATGTAAGTAAAAGTAGCAGTACCACAATACTCTGTTACAAGTAAAAGTCCTCATTCTAACACTTGAGTAAAAGTACAAAAGTATTGGCATCAAAATTTACTGACAGTACCAAAGGAAAAGTAGGCTACTCAAGTGTTTCCAAACTTGTCATACTTTTTTGAAAATAGGCAATCTACAAGCTCACGATGCGACTCATCGCAACGTGTTGTGAGTTTGTAGATTGGCTATTTTCGAAAAACAGTATATAGTAGTAGGGTTTAATTGGTTAATGTATGTTTTCTAATAATAATCTAAATCAATTACTTGTAATTAAAGTTCTTGTGAAGACAGCTAATTTATGCAATAAAACATAATGTTTTTTTATGTTACTTAATTGTGGCATTCTTTTTAAAGGAATTTATTCCTACTTTTATTTATAGTATTTATTTTCAGTATAGTTCATTTTCAGTTATGATTGGCTGTAAAAAAAAAAAAGTTTAAGTAAAGCTATATGGCATTTATTCTCTATAAGTATTTGTTTTAAACTGAGCTAGACCATGCAACAATGATAACAATCACATCACATCAATCAGTTATCGGAATAAATAGGAATAAATGGTATTTGAACAGCTTTAATTCCCAGTGGCTCTGATTTCTAGTGTTCAAGCAACAACATGTATTTCACTTATTTACTTTTGTTCACATCCCAACATTCTGAAGCTCATAAAACCCTAACATTCCCTTCTGGCGAGCCAAATAACGACTTCATTGTGCGACATTTGGCATGCCAAAAATGACTGATTTACACACAACGAGCCTTGTGAGCTTGTAGATCTGTTGTTCACCCCAGAATAGAATAGAATCCTGCGGTTCATATGGTTAACCCATTAAAAACAAAACTCTTAGGATTTAGAATAATGGCTTAGAACAGTGGTTCTCAAAAATAGCAGATCTACAAGCTATTTTTTGAATTGTTTGTAATTGTGTTTGAATTTCTTTTATTAATTTAGATTTTTTTTTTTACTTTTCTGGGGTCCCTGGCACCAAATATTTTCAGATGAGGGTCCGCGGCCAAATATACAGTATATCATTTTGGGGGTCCATGGCACGAAAACGTTTGAGAACTACTGATTTAGAAGGCATTTATAGAATCGGCCTCGGGTCTTTTAAGCAATATCGGCGTATGATGATGACTTGTAATCCTCTCCTTGCCCCTGTGTTTTCTGCAGACATCCACTGTTCCCTCTGCTGGCTTTGCTTTTTGAGAAATGTGAGCAGGCCACACAGGGCTCTGAATGCATCACCTCGGCGAGCTTCGACGTGGACATAGAGAACTTTGTGCACCAACAGGAGCAGGACCACAAGCCCTTCTTCAGTGAGGACCCAGAGCTAGACAATCTGGTGAGTCTCCCCGGGGCCGATCCAATTCTGTTGCAGCTGGGCTGCTCAAAATGAGCTGCAATCCCTAACTTTTATGTCCTACCCGGGAATTTGAACGGGAGACCACATTTTTTATCACTCTCCAAGACAGAATCCCTGCTTGGCCAGGCGTGATATTTAGGTTATGAGCTTCAGGCAGCACTACTTGTCAACCAAGTCGGTGTCCTCCTACCTGACACCAGGGTTGTCTCAGAGTCTCAATGGAAGAGGAGTGATACCACCTCCTCCAACCACCACAACATTTTATTCATTAACTCTACTTCATCGACCGGAGTCAGTGCACAGGTCTATACTTTGCTCCTTTCCTTTTTTTTCTGTACACCAAATCTCTTCAGCAAAAAAAAGCAGATCTACAGTGCAAGCTCACAACACGATGCATCTGTGCCACGTTGTGAACTTATTGATATGCTATTTTCACCGAATGTTCGATATAGGGACGCTAGGGTTCATGTGGTTAAAATAAGTTCCTTATTGCAGCTTTAATACTAAAGCACCAGCAAATTGCTGTCACAAAAGTGTGTCTTTTCCTTCTTGTGCCCAGCAGTCGCCTGCATTGCAGGGATTTTGGTGAACCTCCCTAACTTGATTGAATGGGGAGACGATAAAACATTACAAGCTAATCATAAAATATAGTGCCCCTATCTGTTTACAGGGTGTCTCATTGTTATTGCTGCCAAACAATACCTCCTTTTTCATTTAATCCCCCACACAGCCTCCCCCACACTGCCCCCTTAACACAGCAGCTAGCTGTAATTAAAAATGAGGAGAAGCGGTAGGTGGGCGCTGATCATGTTCTACTGTGAAGGGAGAGGGAGACGTTGGAGAGAAAAGACAAAGACGAGGGGGTAAAGCTGACAAGTGTTGAACAGTCAATTAGCTGGGCATCTGCGTGGTTTATGAGCAGCGAGTGCAAGGCGGCCCTCCCAGCGGACACTAAGTCATCCACAGGACAGGAACGCCATGGCAGGGCCCTGACTGACTGAGATGGGCACCAGAGTTACTGGTCCCCTGATTAAACGAGTCTGGTTTAATTAGCTGATTTATCTCTTCCTTGGCCCAGCACTTTTCAGCCCATTCAGTTGACCTTGAGTGCCGACTTTGAGGGAGAGCTCTCTAAAGTAAGCCATGCAGAGAGGAGGGAGGGGGGGGAGGGGGGAGCATATTGATGGTGTGATATAGATCATGACTGTAAAGACAAAAAAAAAGAGGATAATATGGACTTTTCCATACATTTTGCAGACAAAAACATTCCATCATAACCATCTGTCTCAGTTTCTAATGACAGAGACAGTACAATCTTAGTTAATACACTGTATAGATCAAGCCTGTCTGTATTTTCTAACCCTCAGTGTGAAAGGTTGCATAAAGGTTCACTATTTCCCTGTCATATAAGGCAGCTAATGTATTTTGCAACATTGTACGACTACCTTCCAAGAATATATTCACAGTAAAAATACCTTACCCATGTGCACCCATGGAGGTAAACAAAATTTACAGGCAATCAAAATGATTAAAATTCACAATTCTAATATTTATGGGAGGAGGAAAGCAATATTTTTTATTCCACACCTTTTTGAAAGTTCTGTGGATGTATTATTTCCATTGTATTATTGGTATTCATATAATGTTATCTATATATGCTTTAAGATAATTCTGAGAGTGTAGGAAAAAAATTACCCTTGTGAGATTTTAATTAGCACTGGAGAAGTTTCTGTGTATTAGCTCTGAATACCATGTTCCTTTAACAATAGACGTGGGCTGTAGCAATTATCACAATGCCACAATCATAAGTGGTAGAAATGTTCCTGCCATTACATTTTTCTATTTTATTTTACCATGTTATTTTTGTTTTCTTAATATCTAATAACACATCCCATTCTGAATTAACTCATTAAGCTTGTTAGAAGTTTGGGTGGCACAGTGGTAAATTCCCTGCCCACCACCAAGGAGGTTGTGGGTTCAAATCCACCGTGGCGCATCCGGCTTTGTCGGGTGTCTATGCGAACACAATTGGCCCGTGTTCGGGGGACAGGGAGGGAAGCCGGGCGGGGAGGGTGAATTTGGTCAGTGCACATACTCCTACGGGCTGGGGTGGCACCTGTCAGCAGGAAGTGTTAAGTGGGATGAGTAGGACGAAGACCTCCCGGTGGGGGCTCCTCACTGGCAGGTGAGTCAGTAGGATACAACAGCAGTGACAACACAAACATGTGGGTGGGGAGGAATTAATTGGCATAATGACTAAATAATGGAGAAAAGGGGGGGGGGGGGGTAATTGTAAAAAAAAAAGCTTGTTAGAAGTGCTAATTGAATAAGCTAGCTAATAAATATAAACTGTGTACTGCCCAATATTATAAAGTGTCAAGTGACAGGAAAGGTAGCAGACAAAAATAACAGGGATGTCATGCAACAAATGGTGCGAGCTGGATTAAAATCCAAAATAAGTTTACAACACAGTATTTGTCTGAACAGTGAACACACAATCCAATATTAGATTAATAATATTTTCCAGTGGTTTGGAAAATTGCACGTGGTTAGGATAAGCTTAAATTGTTGCACATATCCTAGAATGTAGATTATACAAAAAAAAATCCCCCCTAAAACAGAATTCATACATAATACACTGGTGATATTGGACAGCTCAGCCTAGACTTTTCATAAACCTGGAGCTGTGCCATGGGTGAATAATGGATGACATGCTTTTTGGAAATATTTACAGTACAGTATCCAGGATGATATTCCAGGGATATGAGCACATCATTTTTGTTTTGCAGCTGTTACTATGAAAAAAGGCCCTTTGGGGTATGAAAGCTCAACAAAGCTCAGTGAACAGTGTAATCAGCAAAGTCCATAGTGCTAGTCTGCAGAACAGGTTTCCAATTTGTGGACATCGTAGAAGCAGAAGGTCCAATTTTTTTTTGTCTCTTGACATTACTTGCGGTTTGGTTGTTTCCAACTTCAGCAAAAGTTGTCCGTGTGAAAGTCTGCTAAATGAATCCGGCTGCCAAAATTGATGCGGAAAGTCTAGCATAATTTAGTCATACTATACTCGAGGTTCAGGGAGTCAAGGTTTTTTTATTGTCACATCTTGTGTATACTGTGAGAGTAAAATTCTTTCCATCTTCTTTTCCCGTCAGATGGTGAAGGCCATTCAGGTGTTGAGGATCCACCTGTTGGAGCTTGAGAAGGTCAATGAACTCTGTAAGGACTTTTGTAACCGCTACATCACCTGCCTCAAGACTAAGATGCACAGCGACAACTTGCTCCGCAATGACCTTGGCGGACCATATTCTCCCTCACAAACCTCTCTTGGCCTACAACAGGTCAGCTATGGATCCTGTATATGTTCAGAGTTTTAGCCACGAGAGAGAGAGAGAGAGAGAGAATGAGGAATGCATACATACTGTACATTCATATTTAATTGACCAGGGTCTATTTACTTGGTCCCCTCCTTTCTTCCCTCTACACCAATCTCTTAGCCGAATATAGCTGATCTACCCGATCTACAAGCTCACGTTGGTGCGTTGTGACACATTGTGAGTGCGAATGTTTATCTATTCTGACATGCCCAGAATAGGGATGCTAGGGTTCATGTGAGTAACCAACCTCCTCTCACCCACAGAGCTTAGTTACCAGATTTCTATAGAAACCAACAGGCAAAGCTGACACCAAGGTTTTTATTGTTTTAAATGTTTCATTAGTTTTTATATTTATTCCATTTTGACTTTATGTTTTCTCAATTTCAGTTAGTTTTTTGCTAGTTTAGTTTAGTTATTTTTTGATAATTTTTAGGTTTAGTGTAGTTTTTATTAGTTTTAGCGTTGTGAGCTTGTAGATCGGTTATTTTCACTATTTGTGACAATTTTTGACAACAGGTAAATGACTTATGTATGAAATATTGACACATTTTCTCTATTATTTTAGTTAGTTTAGCTAGTTTTGTAAACAGACAATGCAGTTTCAATTATTTGTGCATCTTTTTTATTTCATTTAACTAAAATGTTTTGTCAATTCTAGCTTTCGTTATTTCACTAGCTTTAGAGAACTATAATAACCCTGGCCGACACGGCACTGGATAAATTGGGACTGTAGGGAGTTTCATTCAAATGAGGGAGACGAGAGTACTTCACCACAGAGCTCTTTAGGTTTTCTCACTAGTTCTTCTTTATGATCCCTCAGGAACTAATTCAGACCTCCTCTCCATCCATGACCTCTGTCTCCAGCTCTGTTAACCCCTCAGGGATTGTGGTGCCCGCTGGGGGTCTGCAACAGGGCAATGTGACCATGGCAACTATTAACTCCCAGGTGGTATCAGGTGAGTAGACATGTGCACACTGACACACATTCAACGTTATTGTGCTCATTAGTACCATTAAACCACAGAGACCCCTGTTAGTTTGAAATCACATCCAAGGATGTGTTCACTACACTGCGTTGTCAAGATGGGTTGTGGTGAAGACACCCCAAATAATTGTTTGTTTGTAATACAGTATGTGAAAGCATTCTCAAATGATTGCTCAGTGTACAGCTGTTATTAATCTACGTTACAATTAATCTAAGTTACAACTACCAAAAATGCAAGCAGATGACACCCCCATAAACATGCACTTCATTAGAAAACTAGATTCTACAGTCTTGTTTAACCATTTAAGCCCTATATTTTATACAGTGAACTTGTGGTAGTGAACTCGCTAAAATGGATCAAATTGCTTGTAGATTTCTGAAAATGTATGCAATTTTCAGAACTTTTAGCTGTCGGGTTGAAAGTGGTTAATATACAGTAAGCAAGTTTCAGAGCTATTTTGTAGATTTTCAGAGACTTTATTTGAACTCAATGCCATAATAGCCAGTGACAACTTACCAAATTATTTTGAGTATTCATCTTTCCATCAAGCCCTCAACTTAAAGTATTAACAAAGACTTTACCCAAAATGTCAAACAGGCATTCAGCATAATGTCATTGATTTTATTTTGCCTGGTTGTTACAATTGGGCTTACAGAGCCGTGTACATAATGACGGGAAAAGCCAATCATTTTGCCATTCAATAATTTAACTTTAGCTTTAATTCTAATGGGACATAACGGAGCCATGTTCAATATCCTCATGCAGAGCGGCAGGGTGAATGATGTCGAGCCTCTACAATGAAATGTTGTCTTCTGGAAACACCTTTCAACACAAAGTCAATCAATCTCTCTGCCTTTGATCACTAAACGTTCAAGGCTCTAACAGAATGTAATGAAGGGTGTCCTGATCAATACCAACCAAACATTATCTCTTCTTCAGGGTTAAGAGAAGAAACACATTCAATTATCTTTTCCTCTCTTGTTTACATGGTTCATGTTGTCTGGCGCAGAGTTAATAAGGCAATCAAGTAAATGCGGGATCAGACTGCTTCTAGCAGACAGCTCGCTGGTAGAGGGGAAAGCCACTTGATACTCATAACCACAAATTATCCCCTCAGGTGGGACCTTGTACCAGCCCGTTGCCATGGTTACATCACAAGGGCAGGTGTTAACTCAGGCTTTGGCCCCGGGAACCATCCATATCCAGAACTCACAGGTGAGCTGCTGAGCGTCTGTCTGTGTTTTGTCCAAAATAATTCTCTCCCACCCCGCTGCCACGATTTGTTCTTTTAAAAGGGTCACTTTATGTGATCATGGAGGAGGTCCCCGCAGGCGTCCTCCTTCCACTGTCTCCGAACAAACCCGCCTGCTGACACACAAAATGGAATTTGTTCCCATGATATTAAGGACAATTTGTGAAGATTATAACTGTGAAGTTTGACTGCGACTGCGGCTCTGTGCATAATCTCTTACGAGGATTAACACCAACACTTGCACGGTGCCAGTTATCCTCAGGGGGCGACGCATCAGAATCAGAATCAACTTTATTGTCACATCACAGGTTTACAGTGTAAAGTGGATGAAATTTGTTTTTGTGCAAGCTCCATCGTTTCTGTTGTTTTCAGAAAGAGAAAAGAAAATAACAGGGAGGGGGAGGGGCAGGGAGAGCAAGGAGAATAATCAAAGATATTTACATACAGTACACAGCATAAGCCAGCAGGTGCAGTATGTAGACATGTGGTAGGACATGTAATGTGAATAATTACAGACATAACAGGAACTGTGTCAAATGCATATAATATAAAGACTTACAACATGCACTGATACTGCATATGAACATTTTCAACATGCACTGATGTCAGACACAACAGAAACCACTTATTATTAGATGTGTCATATGGGGGCCGTGGTCCGCCAACCCATATATACAGTATATATTATATATGGTACAGTATATGTATCGTAATATATGAATGAGTGTTCAATATTGGAAAATAATAGAAGAGACGAAGGTTAAGAACTCCATGACGTGAGGCAGAGTTTCCTCCGCCAAGTTCATTATTTTCCTATTTCTGGAAGCCTTGTCGTGCAGTATCTCTGTTTATATTTACCATTCTCATATTTGAGAAAGAACTGAAAACAAAAGCTGTGTTGTTGGTAACCATAGTAGCAAACAGCTGTTATTGTTATGTTATGTGTAATACTGTTGTTACAGTTTATCTTAAGCTGTGATTTAGAACATTACATTTAAACTGACCGGGACTACGTTGATATTGTGATTCTAAAATACACCACCAATACAAGCAAGTATTTTCTGTGGTCATGGGTTAAGTAAATCAAATTGACTGAACAACAACATTGCATTTTTAACCACATGAACCCCAAACATTCGGTAAACATAGGCGAACATTCACGGTAAATATCAGATCTACAAAGTAGATAATAGATTGTAGATCTGCTATTTTCGGTGAAAGGATTTGGTCCCCGGTCAACGAAGTATAGAGGATTTAAGTGTAGCCTACACCTGACAGTCAATCAGAAGCGAGTATTTTCCATGGTTATGGGTTAAGTCAAATTGATTGACAACAATAGCATACATTTTAAATGTTACGATTTACACTTCTAAAAAATGTGAATTCAACACCCCAGGCAGAGAAAAGCGCTCAGAAAGTTATGTGTTGTCCTTGCCTGTGGGTGAGAGAACATATTGCATTGTAGATGCATGAGCATAGCATCATCTCATTTCACGCGAATTGATGGATTGCTGATGTATCCTAACTGGATTTCAACAAAGAATCCAACAGCACACATAACTGCCATTCAATGAAAGGGGTTTGCTGTGACATGAAATTGAGGTTTGCATGCAGTTTTCGTTTGATGCATAATATGACAACTTGATATACTGTATAGATGTAAACAGTGCCGTCCTTATGTAGAAGCTCTAGGCTGTTATATACTGTAGTTGTTTTAGCACAATACTTTCTTTTCAAAATATTTTTTCCATATATCTCCTTCATCATACAGTATGTGTACATTTAAGTACACATACTGTCCCAATAAATGTGCTATTCTGAAATGGGAAGGCAATCAACAGAACATTTTCTAGGTCTTTATCCTCTTTATCTGATTTGGCATAAAATAATATTCCCTCGAAATTGATCTCATACAGTACTCTCACCTCATGATCTGTGTATTTTCACTTTCAAAACAACGGAGCTCAAATAGCTAACAGAAAAGTCACTGTCAAAACACTTCTAGAGCTCCCTGTACACCCTAAAGCAAAACAAAAAAAACGGAGAAATTGCAATCCTTGGCTATCCATATTATTGCTTTGTTTTCAATAAAATAATATTCTGTATCTTGGCAACCACAACAATAACCACTTGCTGATGAAAAGGATGATGGTTTTTGCCTATAAACACCCTAAAGATTGTAATACTTCATATTATTGCTTTGGTTTCAATAAAAGACTATACTGTATCTTGGCAGCCATAACAGTAATACCCCGTGGCTGATGAAAAGGATAGAAGGCTGTACTTATAAACGCCAATGAAAGAGATGTGGATATGAACAGATCACTGTGGAGCTGTAACCTCCGTAACTTTCAGCTTCGGCTTTGAGTCCTATCTCCAACTATTATCTTACAATAAATGCACTAAACTCTGTATGTCCGTCCGTCTGTCGAGTCGGTTGGATAGGCGGTTGTCCGCCCATCTTTTCAATAAGCCCATATCATGCGCATATATGGACATCTACTGATGACATCAGGTATCTCCATATATGGGCATAAAAGGGACACAGACAGACCAAGTGTTACAACGGTTATAACGGGTATTGCATAACCGGGAGGGGCATGCATTCCCTATTTGCATCATTCCAGAGTAGGCTTGTTGGCATGCCCCTTTTGTTATCCAATACACGTTTTACCCGTGATCAGAGTACATAGTGCAGGACCCTTTATCATAGTACTTGGATGATGATCTACGATGTCTGGAGACAGACAGATACAGAGATTTGTGGATATTTCTAGACAACCACTTATCCGACCGACTTCCCTCTCAACATTTCATCCATCTTCATTCATTTATCGAGAGTCTGAGGGTCCTGGACCGGTGCCTCTTCCCAGCTGGACGTGCCTGGAAAACCTCCCTCGGGAGGCAACCAGGAGGGTACTACAGTAGATGCCTGATGCACTTCAACTGGCTCCTTTCTATGCAAAGGAACAGCGACTCTACACAGTCTCTCACGGATGACTGGGCTTCTCACCCTATCTAGCCACCCTCCTGAGAAATATGTCACTTGTATCCTCCATCTTGTTCTTTCGGTCATGACCTACATTTCATGACCATAGGTGAAAGTAGGACGATTGACTGGTAAATATTTAAAAAGCTTTCTGGCTCAGCTCTTTTTTTTTTATCACAATGGTTCAGTACATCAAACGCAATACCACTCCTGCTTCTCTGGGTGGGTTCATGCACCGTCCTCCCCTCCCTTGTGAACAAGACCCACTTGAACTCTTTCACTTATAGGCTTAGGACCATAGAGTTACATAATAGAGAGGGCATACTCCTAAATCACCCTTTCTTCCGGGTTGGGAAATGTGACGGGCGGGGCCTATTTGGGGCTTCTGTGACACGTTTTGCGTCACCTCCATGCGCAACCCCGTGCGCAAGTTTGTGTGCCGAGCCCATTGGTCGAAACCGTTTTCGCTCGTTCGTGACAGTGGCCCCAGGCTGTTTTAAGCTGCAGTACCTATGAATGGCCAGCATGTCCAATGCGCTTCAATGCAACCTCTGGGTTCTGGGGGCATAGGACTCATTAGGACTCATTCCCTACCTGGAGTGGACAATCCACCTCCAGAAGCTCCCAGGGCGTTCATCATGTCTGATGTGGTTGAAACGTTGTCTTAATACATTCTGGCCTGGGAGTTCCTTAAAAGGTGTATCTTTAGCATGCACCTGTTGAATGACTTTTTTTCATGTGCGTGCATCGCCTTGGATTATACGCTACTTAGGACAGCTCCAAGCAATGTATTCTGCGTTGTGTCAACAGTGAAACACCACACTCAGTCCAGAAAGAGACTTTGCTGTTGTTTGTCTGGACTCTCACCTGTGAACCTGTCGGCGGTTTCAACCCCCACGGGGCGGCAACACTCTCAGGGTCATTGAGTCTCTCAAGCCTCTCCACCACGGCAAGGTCACAGCAACAGGAGAGGACGTGGCTCTTAAAAAGAACCTTTCATTCATTCATTCTTTCTTTCGTTCCGGTAGTTCTTTCGTTCTTTCTTTTGGACATTATTGTTGTACTGGACTGGACCCAGCCAATATTGTCGACATAGTCGTACTTTACTTCTTTTCGTTCTTTCTTTCGTACTTTCTTTCTTTCCGTCTTCGGGCCTTGTTTGCCTGGACCAGACCAAATCGCAAAGACCTTTTACCTACCATAGAACACCATGGTGGACCTACTTTCTTTCGTACTATCTTTCATTCTTGATGTATCCACTGCTCAGGTGATTAGCCTATGCAAGTTTTACCAGAGCCCTGTTAGTCAGCATTACCTGCTTCTACCTCTCACGACGAGGACGTAGGGTTGGATTTTGAGAGGCAAAAATGTGTTCAGTTTTCAGTGCTGTTTTATTTTTCAATGCTTTTTTTGCCTATTTATTGCCCATTTACTTACAATGTACTTTTTTTCCAGACCCTCAGAGACAAGATGGAGAATGGACAGAGTTTAGGATGACAGAATAATGTACTGAATCATTTACTACTGCCCTCCCTTTTCTAATGCGTCTTCCCAGACGCATCGCAAGGTGAAGGGTTGGACTTCTTCTGGGTGTTGTAGTCAGACAGGATGTGTCCATCTTCAAGTTGCTTGCCAGCCAAGATCAGCATCTGCTGGTCAGGGAGGTGCCATCCTTGTCCTGGATTGTGGCTTTGACATTCTCTGTTATCTTCGTCTTGCCGGTGAGGGTCTTGACGAAGTTCTGCATTCTTCGCCTCAGACGCAGCACAAGGTGGTGGGTGGATTATTTCTGGATGTTTTTGTCAGAAAGGGATTGTCCTGGATTTTGGCTGTGACATTCTCATTGGTAGCGCTTGGCTCAACCTACAGGGTGATGTTCATGCCAGGGAGAGTCCTTCTTTACAAGTCAGATGGTTTAGTTTCAGGATTAGATCACTTCTTTGCAGCGGCATCCATCTGCGGGTTATTTCACCTCAGTCCTAATTAACTCATCATCCTCTTATCCTTCTTCACTTCGGTCGAAGGTTAGGGTTTTGCTGGTAAGGGTCTTCTAAAAAAATCTACATGTTTGGGCAATTGGAGTGCGAACAGCTGTAAAAGATGTATCTCAATCCTCTCCGCAGACTATCTGTCAAGCTTCACTACATGTTCTGAATTTATTTTTCCCTTAAGATTCCTTTTAATGATGTCCCCACAGAAATGGTGATGTCACAGTTTGTTCTGACCTCGCAATGTGATTGGCTGAGAGGCATTGTCCATGTCTCCAAATATAGCAATTTAGAATTCAGAGTTCATTCAGAGTAAGGTAAATTCATTATTTACCATACCTGTATCCTTTGCTTTCTTTGCATTCTAATCATTATCACTAGTGCAGTAGACATCATACGCGGGCAACAGTCGCTTCTCTCTCTCTCTCTCTCTGTCTCTCTCTGTCTCTCTCTGTCTCTCTGTCGCTCTGTCTCTGTCTCTCTGTCTCTCTGTCTCTCTGTGTGTCTCTCTCTCTCTCTCTCTCTCTCTCTCTCTCTCTCTCTCTCTCTCTCTCTCTCTGTCTCTCTGTGTGTGTGTGTGTGTGTGTGTGTGTGTGTGTGTGTGTGTGTGTGTGTGTGTGTGTGTGTGTGTGTGTGTGTGTGTGTGTGTGTGTGTGTGTGTGTGTGTGTGTGTGTGTGTGTGTGTGTCTCTCTCTCTCTCTCTCTCTCTCTCTCTCTGTAGATAGATAGATAGATAGATAGATAGATAGATACTCGATAGATACTCGATAGATTCTAGATAGATAGATAGATAGATAGATAGATAGATAGATAGATAGATAGATAATGAATGGATGGATCCCTTGCAGGTCTATTTGTTTACATTTGTACACTCTCTGAGTTAAATGAGCACTCAGAACTTCACAGTGTACACTGAATAAAGGAACAAATGACACCATGTCATTTGTTCCTTTAAGAAGCAGGTGTCATGGTGAAGTACATGCACTTGCACAGCATCATGGACTTGAAACTTGTTCAGCTCAACTAAGAGCAGTATGCTTAATGAAGACTGTACATATTCCTTTTTATTTTAGAATGCTGTAGAGATTTTTTTTTTAGTTTATGCTGTCCAATATGCCATGCCAATATGCCATGTCTTGGACCTGGGGTGAAAAATGGAATATGAGATATGCAGTGGTTTACTATGGTGTGTGTAATGGTGGAAAGAATCCATTCTAATGTAATGGTACTGATAATAATACTTGAGTATTTGACGGTGGACTTGTGAATGTGAGTGTAAGTGTTTGCAGTGGATTGAGGGTATTGTGTGTCAGGCTGACACACAATGAGCGCCCTCATATTCAATTTTCAAGTGCAACAGGCTGACACTGTCAGTTTTACCACCAGAAAAGGCTCATTTGTCTTAGGATGCATAAATCGTTTGCACTGTTGCATTTGAAAATTGAAAAACAGGGCACTCAGGTGGCTAGTATATCTGTCCACCATCGTGGAGTCTAGGGGTTCGAATCCACTGCAGTGCATCTGGCTTGGCGGAGCATCTATATGAACACAATTGGCCGTGTTTGGGGGAGGGAAGACGGGCAGGGAGGGTGATCTTTGTTGAGGCGCTACATCCTCAATAGCAGTGGTAACACAGAAATTTGTATAGAGTCATTAGCATAATGACTAAATTGGGGTAGTGCAAATAATTGGGGAAAAAAAAATTGCGTAATTGTAATTTGTGTCAGAAAATAACATATAGACTAGAATACAAACAAATTGTTCTTGATCCAGTACTATACAGTACCGACTGACCCTGTTAGATCTATTGTGGGTCTTTTCTTTTATCAAGCCCTGAAACCCAGCTCACTGGCCTATGGGTATGAATAAAAACAGCGGTGAGCAGCGAGGGGAGTTTAGCGGCGCTCAATCTGTAAAAGTGGTGTCAGCGTGCGTGTGGGCCAGAGTGTCAGGCAGGTAATTCAGTGTTTGACAGACAGAGGAGACCTGGGTGAATACCCAGGACCCAGCCGAGGCAGAGAGCTACACGTGGGCTGGGAATAGAACACGGCCCCACAGCTATACTCGCCGACAAGCTCCCGGTAATCACACTCCAGCTCGGTGCCGCCAATTAATTCAACCGCGCCTTCCCCCGGAACACACGTTCCCAGCACTGAGGGGGATTGGAGGAGGACGGGCGCACGTGACACCCCGGCTGCAACTGTAATGAGGCTTGTTTGTGTGTGAGCTCTGCAGGGGATTACTGTGTGTAAATGGTCTGCGTGGAGTAAAGTGCGGTTGCGGACGGAATACAGTTGGTTCAGGGTCTGTGTGTGTGTGTGTGTGTGTGTGTGCGCGCGATCTCCAATTCAGTTAGGATTCTTTCCCTGTGACTTTCCAGAGCCTGTCTGCATTAAATGAATCCGTTTTTTCCCCCCCAGACTTACCTTATTTATGTATTCATGCATTTTGTCCTGCCTGTTTATGCATTATGAAATGTTCATATATCTGCTTCAAAACAGTTTTGGTCAATACACAGATCCATGAAGGATCCAAACTAACTGTACTTGCTACAATGACACAGAGAGATTTGTTTCATTTGAACGTTATTACTTAAGGGACAATAGTGCTTGTAATGTATTTGTGTACTGTATGTGTATAGAACATATACAGTATAATACACAAAGGCACGCTCACTTGCACATAGACACACACACGCACGCATGCACGCACGCACGCACGCACGCGCGCACACACACACACACACACACACACACACACACATACAGGTTTGTGTGTCAATATCACAAAACACAATACCTTTCAGACCTTGTTCTGTGACAGTGAATAACAGCCGTCATTACCTATTAAAGAAAAGAAAATATATATTTTTTTGATATACCGGTAAGCAAGAAAAACAAAAACATGACAGTTTGCTCATGTCAAATCTAAACTTGTAAATTAAAGGATTGTTCTTCAAAGGTTTTCCCACATAAAGCCCTAGGTATTAAGAGATTATTATCTTTAATTCTTTTTCATGTAATTCAGACTATCGACCTCCTTTTTTCCCACCAAGTCACCAATGGGGCTGTTTTATGTTTTTAACCATAATTACTCAAATTCTGTTGCCATGGTGATGCTTGAGGAGGTGTTTCCGCCCTTGTCAAAGCAAAGACAGGTAATTGCCACTCTCCTTTGTTTCCGTGGCAACGATAACCAATCCCTAATACGCTGCGTTTGTCTTTTCTCCCCCTGTACCTTGGCGTCCATTGAAAGGTAAACTTGGACCTGTCCTCCCTACTGGACGCCGATGAGAAGAAGTCCAAGAATAAGAGAGGTGTACTTCCCAAGCACGCCACCAACATCATGCGCTCCTGGCTTTTTCAACATCTCATGGTGAGTGCCACGCTATGAGCGTGTAGATCTGCTATTTTTTTTAAATCTTGAAAACATGTGCAAGTCTTTGAATATATATGTTCTTTTAAAGCAAACATTTTTAAGTCAAATCTTTGCTTCTTGAGGTCCCCGGAACAAAATATTTTACAAATGTTCGCTTTAAAAACATATATTCAAAGATTTGCCCACATTTTTCACAATCTTTCAAAAATAGCCAACGAAATCTAAAAAAGACACACAGATGCGTTCCCAGTCTTAATGGGTTAAAGCCCGATGCATGCTTTGTCGCACGACAGTGTCCCGGTGCCGAAAATAGCTGACCTTCAAGCCCACAACGTGTTGTGAGCTTGTAGGTCTGGTATATTCGGCACGGGACACCGTCGTACGTACGGTGGAGCATAATGTAGGTGTGTGTGTGTTCGGTCAGTGTGTAGATGTTGGAATAGTGTTCAGGCTAATATGAGGTTCATTCTTAATACTATGACTAAACAGAAAATTATCAAATGAATATAGAAAACTAAGGTGGTGGTTGTGGTTTCTTTCTCGTAGCATCCCTACCCAACAGAAGATGAGAAGAGGCAGATTGCAGGACAAACAAATCTAACTCTGCTACAAGTCAACAACTGGTAAGGCACTGGCGTTTTATATAAGTCTGTCTTTGTGCCTGAAGCATTGCAAATACCACTTAAGGTGATATTGCTGAATTTCATCTTAGATGTTGTCGCCTACTGAATGTACTTGTCAGTTGTCAGTGTTGTGGCTCCATCTTCTGGTCACATATAATACGTACATTAAAAGAGTGTCCTTTTTTTTTTTTTTACAAAAAATTGCTTTTCTTTTTTTGTGGGGAAATAACTAGCAGCATTATTATTTAATAAATACAATTTAGGATACACCATGGTATGTAAACAGAATAATTTTTCCCCTCAAAACATGCTGTTAATTTTGATGTACCAATCATAACAAACATTCAAGAGGCATTGGTGTCAGTTATTAGCCACTTGAACCCCAGTATGCCTATCCTGGAGGGGACATTCGCCAAAAATAGCAGATCTACAAGCTCACACCATTGTCAGCTTGTAGATCAGCTATTTTTGGCAAAGAGATTTGGTGTAGATGGAAGAAAGCAATTAAAGTGCAGTTGTAAGTCCAGTTCTCTAAAACCAAAGGGCTTAAAAGTGGTTACAAATAATATTCAGCAAGGATCGTCCGTGTCAATATGACTTTCCTCCAGGTTCATCAACGCTCGTAGACGTATCCTCCAGCCGATGCTAGATGCCAGTAACCCAGATCCAGCCCCGAAGGCAAAGAAGATGAAGTCCCAGCACCGTCCCACACAGCGGTTTTGGCCTGACTCCATCGTGGCTGGAGTTCTACAGACGCACAGATCCCAACTGGGCAACAACTCAGACAGTACGCCAGCACTCTGTTGTCTCACAACACGCCGTGCAGAACTTCACACGCATTTTAAATCGTTGTGGTCAAGCAGAAACCTTGTATCTCCATATTTTAAACAGTTCATGTTTTTTCATAAATTAATGACCTACTTTTGCCTGTGTTGCCTACTTGGCAAACACAGCCGATATACGTGTTGTGAGCTTGCACAGCAGCTAACGTCTTCTTGCTCTCTCATCCAGACCCGTTGGGCATGGACGGACTGCACCCGCTGTCATCAGACTCTGCCACCCTGGCCATGCAGCAGGCCATGCTGGGGGCAGAGGACTCCATGGACGGCACCGAGGAGGAGGAGGACGAGGAGGAGGAGGAGGAGGAGGAGATGGAGGAGGAGGAGGAGGAGGAGGAAGACGAAGTGGACGGAGCGGAGGAGAGCGGCGGCGGGGGGAGACAGATGCCTGGCGGCGGAGGCGGAGGGAGGAGAGACCTGAGTATGGAGCACAGAGAAGAACTGGAGTAGGGAGAGAGAGAGAGCAAGGACAAGGATGACGTTATAACTTTGACCTCGGTTTCTACGTAATTTGGCGAATGTCAAAAAGAAAAAGAAAATAGTAACACTTGAGAGCGTTCGAGGGCATATTAGGTTTTTTATGAATTTGTGGAATTTCAAAGGCTCCTAGAGACTTCTTGGGAAGAGCAGATTGGAGTCTAATCAGACTACAACGAGTGTCATTATTATGATGGGGGAAAAAAGTTGTTTGTTGATGAATATGTGTTGCATCATCGTACGTTTGTACTTGCCCATACAAAGAGCACTATACATGTTTGGATAGTAACATGCTTTTATTTTGGTGCCAAACACTTTTTGTTATACCACAGTTAGTTCAGACCACGCATGGGGATTGGCTGAGAGGCATTACCATAATATCTTCCAATGACAGCACTCCTAACGCATCCACCTTTCGTCACCTGTAACCTAGCAAAGGATGGCGCCTACTTTTTGTCACGTTTTCTTCACTTTCTAATGATAAATCAATAATGAAACTGGTATAATAGCAATAATGCACTCGAGGTCATGCCATATTGTGATATTGTGGTCCATGGCACTCCCTCCCCTGTATTATTGCTTAAATGACACAAAGGTGGTGAGGTTAAAGTACAGTGTGTCAGTTTTTATCCCTTTTTTCAGGATTTTCTAGAATATGTGACATAAGAACTACAGCATACAGAATGAATACTTCAGGTTGGTTGTTCCTGCCTACTTGTTTCATGACTGAAACTTAATCACAGAAGGAAACAATCAGGTCCATGAAGTAATTATTTTACTACATCTACTTAATTCCAACAATCTACTTTATATTGTAAGTGGGGAAACCGCAAACTATAACATGCAAAAAATAATGGACAGAGAACCTGATACTTATATAGTAGACTGGCAGACTCATTTTCATTTCACATTCAAGTGTTTGTACTGAATATCATCATGTTTCACAGTACAAAATACAAAAGTACAGAAGAGGCCATAGTACAGTACTTAAACTTTTCATTTGTAATGGCTGATATACAGAAATTACAACTGACAGTCTGCACTTTAAACTCTTGTCAATGTGGCATTTTGTGTCCCAAATGATTAAAATCACAGAGCCAAGAAAACAAAACAAAAACAAAACAAAGAAATAAAATAAAAACAAACGCAAACAAGAATGTTACTCTCCAAACAGTTATGGAGCTCACTGAATATATTTGCTTCCACTGTTTGGACATTCATTCACGCCTTTTAAACGACTCATAGGTTCTCAGGTTAAATAATGCTTCATTCTATGTTTCTTCTTGTGAACGAAAATGCACTCATTGCTGCAGCAAAACTTCTTGAGCATGACTTTTGAAATAATGTAAATTTGTTTCTACTTCTCCCATGAGCAAAAACCTGAATCAGTAAACCAGTGTATACTGACTGCACAAAATATGTATATTGAATTTTGCATTATGTCTGCATTATGGTGTTTAAGGTTTGCATATTTATTCAGTTTCTCCACCTGATCTCAGAGGGTGACTGAAGAAACAACTAGTTGCTTATGTTTATAGGTATTACAAAGTTTTCTGAATGAGACCTAACTGGCAGCCATGCATATACTTGACTTCAGCCATTAACCACTTGAACCCTTGCGTCCCTATTCTGGGGCTATCATTTCGCAAAAATAGCAGATCTACAAGCTCACAATGCGTTGCAAATTGACATGTTGTGAGCATGTAGATAGGCTATTTTCAATGAAGATATTAGCAAGAACAGGAGGGAGCCTAGTATAAAGCCCTTGGGAATCTGGTCAACTAAGTATAGGGTTTAAGTAACTGTTTTCAAGATCACGTGTATATTTTTGTGACTTGGGATGATAGTGTCACAAGGGAGAATGGCAAACAAGGCCAGTCACCACTTTATCAACGGCATCCAGATGAACATATAGGGAGGAGTACATAGGGAGAGGCAATGACCTTGTGATCCCCATTGTTGACAACCAATGGCATTTACTGACAAACAGCTGCAAGCAAGAAGATGATTTTGAGTTGAAGGAGGAAGAAAACAATCCCGGCTCAAATTATATCTCTCAATTTTATGTGAAGGATTTGAGAAGAAACTGTGAAACAGTCTCAACTTCTCTGCTTTGTGCTAAAAACAAAGCGACACAAAATGGAGACGCTTGTTTCTAATGTGAAGATGTCTAGAAAAGAAAACCATGTTATTGAATGTTTTGACTGTTCATCGTGAAGTATGTTCTACATTAATATTCTTTTTTCTTTTTTTTTTTGACTGCTTTTTTTTATGGATCTTCCAGAGCAAGTGACAATAGAAATATTTTTATTTCATTTGTACACTTTGTTGTCATAATCTATTGTGTTTCAATAGACCAACTTTAATAATTAAAACATGTAAAGCTAAGGATTCTGGTTGAATGATATTAACAAGCTACACATTTACACTTTTACTGTAGCAGCACATACAGTACATACATCAAAATCCAGAGCGTTAGCATAGACCTGTAAGGGTTAAATGTTGGTAAACTAGCACTGGATTGCACCATGTAGTTGCCACAGTAGGAAGTAGACTGTTTGGCTGTGGGGATTGGCTGAATGGATGAATAGAAATAATAGAAAAGTGGAATGGAAAATTCTTGACACAAGACAAGACATGAAAGTAAAGTAAGCCTGCTCCTAAAACGTTTAAGGTTGGGGGGGGGGGGGGGGGAGCGGGGGGGCTCTGGAACTGTCTCACTGGGACATATATATCCAGATTACAGAGTTACAGTACTTTAGGCGTCTAAATATTGGCCCATGCTTCCCCCATTTTCCTGTCACACGTCTGGGATTCCACCCACTGGTTAGCCTACTGCCCATGCCTATGATTTCAGCCTGCTTGGAGGGCACCACCCAAATGCTGTCCCACCTTTTCACTCTGGCAGGGCCAACACGAGAACAACTTTATTCTAAAGTGATTTTGAAAACATCAACACAGTAAAATCTGTGTTGAACAAAAAGACATTTGTACACTCTCAGAGTTACACATGGATAAATAAACACTGATAATGCAACCAGCTGGGGGGGGGGGGGGGGGGGATTGTGGATGCCGATTGTGTAACAATGCTTAGCTGTTTCACTTAATGAGTCCTCCCAAAGTATGTTGACTAGTTTATATGGGAAGCAGAATTGTGAACTGTCATAGATAGTCAAAACAACTTTAGTTCTGGTATCAATCACCATCACTGGTAGTGTGATAGAATAGAGTTGTGTGTCATACTGTATGGATAACAACCACATATTATTTTCAATTGGAAGATTTTGTATTATTAATTTTATCTTTTTTTTCAAGCAATCACCTTTTATTATTCAATACAAGGCTTGAAGGCTCACAGAAACATCCAAAGTAGCCATACAGTAGTTGCTGGAATACATTTTTGTTATAAGCTAATTAGTAAGTATGAACAACTGTCATATTGCTGTGTTTTCTGCCTTCATTTCCAAACCACACAGATGGGGTGCCATGTTGACATATCTCCCATCTCACATCCAAACCATGTTCATGTCTACCAGTGCAAATGCTAACCTGTTGAATTATTTCTGTGTCGACTCAATTTCCTTTTGTTTTCAGCCACTTAAACCCTCTAGACTTCGTAAACTGGACTTGAGTTGGCTCTGTGCCATCTTCTACACCAAATCTCTTCGCCAAAAATAGCTGATCGACAAGCTCAGCGTTGTGACACGTTGTGAGCTTGTAGATCTGCTATTTTTGGCTACTGTTCCCCCCAGAATATGGGCGTTGGGGTTCAAGCGGTTACAGTGCTGCATTTCACACGGTCAAATCCATGCAATGAAATGGCAGGTGATGCATGAACAGCAACATGGCTTTCTCTGAAACTCTGACATTCACATGAACGAAAAGGTCAGACACAGCCTTTGCCTTTGCACGTCCGTCATTGTACAGGATGCTGCTGCAGCAGCAGCTCTGAGGCTAAAGTGTAGTAAAAATAGGCTGGTGAATGACAGAGGCAGCAAAAGCCACTTGCAGTGGCCAAATAGTTTGAAGCAGACCACAGCCATACAGCATGTTTAACTGAATGGGTGTGCACACACACGCACGCATGCACATGCACGGAGACACACACACACACACACACACACACACACACACACACACACACACACACACACACACACACACACACACACACACACACACACACACACACACACACACACACAGCCCAGTGCTCAGTACTGGAGGTCTGCTAACAGTGCCATCTGGGCTCCAACATGCTCCCAGATGTCCTCTCTTTAATTAGAGACAGACCTGGCTCGGCCGGGTCCAACCCAGATTCAACCTCTCATTTGACAAGGCCCTCCCTAAATACTTAAGGCCCTTTCCAACGGCATTCTGGTCCTTAGAGGAACTTACTGTAACTGTAACAGACTTTCGAATTGGAATCACTGATCAAAGAGTGGAGAACATAAGGTTAAGGTAAGGTGTTGAAAGTTTTTTGTTCATGTTTTTGAGTGATACAGAGCAATGTAATGCATTATGGAGAGGGAAAGTATCTTTGGAATAATATTAATTTGGCAATTGTGATTGCTGTTGTGTTGGGTCACTTTATAGCAGCAGATTTGTTTTAAAACATGGACAAAATGGCACTTGAAAAAACAGATATGAGTACAGTACAGACTGCAACCCCACCACTACTGTGAATTGGTTAACCACTTTAAGCCTTAGCTATATATTTCCTTGTATGACAAAGAAATATACCAGCTCACAACATGTCACATTGTCATATTTTTTTCTATTTGTAAAGTTTTGAAATGTCCTTGAAAAGCTTTTTTTGAAAAAAAGGATTTCTTATTTTATCTTTTAAGATTTTGCCTATAATGACATGGCCTAATTACAGTATGGTTGCCATGGTTAAAGTGATTCATGAAACAGCTCTCCTTTTCGCTGGACAGGCGTCAAAATGTCCATCGCCAGCGCGGCCGCGAGGGCCATGCTATCTGATGCCCTGCTCCAGGAGGGCTCTGGAAACAACCGCCTCACACACCTGGAGCTGGAGCTGCCGCTGGACAAGGTCATCAAGTTTGTGTCAGTGGGCCTGCCACTGCTTCTAGTCTCCATGGCCTTCGCTCGCGAGGTCTCCCTCGGTGAGCAGCCACTCATTACACAGCTTTCAAATGTGTTTTTAATATTTTTGATGAATAGCTATCGGGCAGAAACATTGCATCTCCATAATTTCACTTTTTGTCCCCATAAATGAATGTCCTACTTTGTCGTACAACAGTGTCACGTGAAAGTGGTGAAAACAGCCGATCAACAAAGCTTGCGGCGCGTCGCAAATGCATGCGTTATGAGCTTGTAGATCTGCTGTTTGTGCTACTTTTGAAACATTTTGAAAGTTAAAGTGGTTACGTCTGTCTGTGGGAACCAATGAAAAGTATAAGAGCTTGCGACTAAATAACAACTGCACTGGATCCAATGCAACTTTTCAACGTTTCCTGAAAAGTAGCCGTTTTGGACAGACAAGGTTTCCACCAGACAGCGCCGATGAATACATTTTCTGTTCCATTCATCCCCACTCTTTACTGGCTTTGTGGTCTTTCTGTGCTTTATTTAGTGCACTTTCTGCATTGAAGTTGTCCTGTTGCCAACAGGACAACTTGACTGCAGAAACAAGGCTGTTGGTCCTTGGACTTCATTCTTGCCACAACAGAACTTATAATCAAGGGAGATATTGAGAACATAAACATGCACACATTATTCATGAGGCCTTGAATATTGAAATGAATATTTATGCACATCATCTCCTCCAAACTTAAAAAGCAAAGAACCCTATATTCTGTGGTCGTTGTGATGTGCAGTCTCTATTGGGAAAGATTTATAATTATGGAGTCTAACAATAGAGCTTGAGAGCAAACTCAATGCTGACTTCAGCATTTGTGAATGTAACAGGTCCTTGGGAATAAGATGTTTTAGCTGAGCCGCAGCGCATTACAAAACTACTGTAATGGCTGTGTGTTTATTTATCTGTCAGTCTGACTCTGTATGTTACTCTGTCTGCAAATGTGTCCACCAGAGGGCGCTGAAGCGGCTCAACTATGCTCCTCAGGGCTACCTTGCTGTCTGTTTAGCAAATCCTTACTTGGCCTGGCTTGCTTGCATGTAGCATGTAGTATTGTATTGTATTGTTTTCTTTTCATTCAAAATTAACAACACTATCCCTAAATAAACACATAAGCCCTATCTCTTTCTAATGGCTAATTTATGCTAGACTGAAAATAGCAGATCGTAGGCGTTACATTTGCAACATTACAACGGCAATTCTCTGTTCGCGAGAATCGTACAACCAAGAATAAATCAGGCCTCATATGCCACAATGTCTGCCAAAGTCTACAGCCAAGGAGGCTGACTCCCTTGACTTTGAGTTAACTATCGTCTTCCCCCGCGGCACTGGTCCACAATCAGCCTTCGCCTGATGCTAATTGCCATGGGATGATTGAGAGCGGCGTTCACTAACACTGGCGCTCTGCAATTACATGCAAGCTCCTTGTGCGGCGGCTCCCTCTATTTGAGTCAAATGAGAGGATGTGTTGATTAACCAGAGAGCGTGGAACATGACGCGGTGCTTCTGGGGAACGCAACTAAAGTGATGGATCTTGGCTGCCTAATCTTTGGCGGTGTCAGTTTCACACAACAGCCCCTGATTGTGCTGACTGGTGTCTGGCTCGCTCGCACCTGCACCCTCAGCCAAGATTTTTGTACAAAGCACAAAATGTGAGGATAAAATGGAAATGTTAATTGAGAGTGGGTGCATGAGACAGGAGGGTGGCAGAGATTAAAACACATTGCCTCTGCCAAATCACTGACACACGGACTGATTCTTTTTTTAAATGTTTTTTTTTTTTAATTTTATCACATGTTGATGTCAACATAAATGTCACATGTACTCCCTCACATGCATGCCTGCCCTGACACAGTTACCAGTCACTTCTTTTCAACTGACAGTGAGGAATTTCACTGTGGAAGCATAATGCATGTGGAGGTTCATGCTATCTCCACAGCCACAAGGACAATCCCCTGCTGGGTTTCCATCTGAGATGACAATAGAAACAAACCCGGGCCTCCATGGTGGTTCACAAGTGTTTTACCTCTATGCCACTCGGATACCCAGAGAACAGACAGTCCACAGTTAAAATGAAGATAAATTGTCCTAGATTTGTTTAAGGATAGAGGCTCTATGTGGCTGCCGTTAAGGGCTGACAATGAATGGCATCTTGGTGACAATTTGGCCCTCTTCCTTGGCAGATCTTTCATCTGACTGCCCCTCTCCATTAACCTATGTACATAAGCCTTGGCTGCCAATAAAATCAGTGGTTGGTGCCTGCCAAGATGTTAAATGAGCAATTCCCTGTACCTAAAGTCCCTGATGAGAGAAGCCTCTTCAAAGCTGTACTGAAGATAAATTATACTAGTGTATGGCCTGTAAAAGGCCTGCAAATGTACAGTATAGTGATTATACTCTATGCAGGCCATTTGTTTATTGACAACTGTTTAGATTTATGCTACTACTCGTCTCAATTAGGATGTGTTAGTATTGTGCATTAGTATTGTTATTAGTTGTTCACAATTGTACTATCCGCTGACATGAGACAAAGCTAAATGTAAATGTTTATGGCTAACATAAGCATAGATGTTTATAGATGGTTCACGGCAGATCTAGAAATAGCCTACATGGTTTGGGCGGACAACAAGTGAGCCTGCTATTGAATATATTTTTAAACGTGGCCCAATCTCTCTGCCACCTTTATAATTAACACAGTTTTGATATCCTCATCAATAATAACAACAACATTTAATGTTTAACCATACTACTGTACGTATACCACTTAAACAATAGTTGATCGGTGTACCCCAGGGCCCTATACTAGGTGCCCTCCTTTTTTCCCTCAATAAATCCCAAATCTCTTTACTGAAAAGACACGATCTACAAGCGTACAATACGTCGCTTTGCGGTGCATTTTGAGCTTGTAGATGTGCTAGTTTTGCCAAATGTTTTCACAGAGAAGAGGGATGCTAGGGTTCATGTGGTTAAACAAATGCTTGAAACATTATTAACACAAAATGCCTAAATTGTAAATTGTAAATGTCTGAACCACAGATTGACAGTGTGTTTCCAATCCATATGTGATGTGATACAGGCTGTCCTTGCATATCAACACTACACATACTGTACACTCCAACACATGACACACATACAATAAAGTGTACTTAATACATTTGACCATGTAGTTTCCTGTAATGAGTTGGATGGGCTGGATGAATAGTATGTTTGTGCTTTTAGAGAGCTGGGTATGGGTATGTGTGGTGGCTGCTTGTAAAATATAGAAGCACCGTCTCCTCCTAAAGCTCTGAAGTGGAGGGGCCACACCCATGTGTGTTGCCTCCCAGCCTCTCAATGTAGTAGCTCCACCCGTGTGAGATGAGAGATGGGTGTGGAACACGGCTTCAAGTGGTTGGACCATATGTGGCTAAACCAAGGTGAACTAAATATACAGTAGAGAAGGTCAATTTTGGAATCGAGGGCCCACAGCTTTTAAATGCGAGGTTGCCATTTGAGAACATGTGATTTCTCTTGCTATGTTCTGTAGTAATGAAAAGCAATGGAGATGTACAAGTCCTATCATAGGGCAGCTGACATTCAGTATTCTGCAGTGTCTGCGTATAAATAAGTACTGTATGCATGGAGCTTAGAGGAATTGATATCGATATCTAACGTAACACATATTTGCTTATTCTCCAGGGCCGCAGATAACCTGTTTCCCTCCAAGCAACTTCACAATCAAGCAGGCCAGCTACGTAGACACATACTGTTGGGACTCCCTCATGCATCACGAGTTTGACACCAATGGAAACTTTGAGGAACGTTCTCTCTGGGTGCACAAAGTAAGTGTAATCAAGTTCATTTGACTTTGTTGTTTAGAAGGAATTCTTTGGAGTTTCTGCTATATTTAAATCAACAGACACTTTGCACAACAGCTCGAAAGAAAAGTTTCTGGATTATTGAGTTTATTAGCTGGTGCATAACAACAGCTAATCTTCCTAGGATCCACACTAATTATTCGTTTGAGTTGCTGTTTGTCTTGTCAGCGTTCATTATATTTTGTTGTGTTATATTTTGCTGCATTATTATACTCTCCACTTTTACACTGTCAGAGTTCAATTAACACTTTAGAATGTACTGTATGTACAGTGTATTACTGTAGGGTGGCCGATGGCGATGGAAGTCACACTTGGACGTACGTAGGCTACTACGTAGTCAAACTAATTGTACTCAGAGCTAGGTGTGATGTGAATACACACAAATCAGTCATCTCCACACACATTTAGGAGCGCCTCGTAATGACTCGACATGTTTTATGTCTTCTTATTTCGTTGTGGCTAGCTACCATGCAGTATAGGAAGCATTGTGTTGATATACTGAGAAATAAATAACTTAGTTCTAATCAGGGGTGCAATGCTCACTGGACGGCCTTGCACGCCGTGTGCCAAAACCTATTTGACCAGGAGCACACGCAGGCACAAAGGCTCCCGACTCACACCTAGCGAATTAACATAGGAATAAGCCTAGATGCATATCAATTGTCCGTGTGACTTGCAGTGTACGTGTTAAGCGACGTGCGCGTCACGTCATTGAAAAAGAGTGCAAGCATGCCTGGTTCTAATAGAAACTTCGTGTCATCTGGCCTATACCAGCCTGTAGAAGTCACACTAAAGGAAAATGTTTCATCGTGATTTAGCTACCCTAAAACAGTTTGTAATTATAGGGTGGCTACACTTCCAAACTGTTCTAGGGTTGCTAAAACATGGTGAAACATTTTCCTTTACTGTGTGGACAGAGAATGACTACAATTTAAAACACTGAGGTAAGCCTCCGGACCCTCCGTTAGCTGCCCTTTTGTTGCTGAAGACGTTTCCAAACTATTCGGTCTGTGAAACAATAAACCTGACATTCTAGATGTGGTGGTTGAATGTGTAATAAGCAGTTCTACTAAAATACGTTTTGGATGATGAATAATAGTGTGTAACTCCCTGTTTTTTCACTTCCCTCCTCACTCCCTTTTCTTTTCCTTTTGTTTCTTTCTTTTCTTTTCTTTCCCCTCCATCCTATCCATGCTTCCAGATGTTCCCCTATTCTCTCCTGGCCATGGCAGTTCTGATGTACCTGCCGGCTCTCATCTGGCGCCAACTCGTCATGCCCACGCTGGGCTCAGATCTGCTCTTCATCATTGACGAGCTTGACAAGTCTTACAACCGTTCAGTCCGAATGGCCCAAAGCATTTTGGACATACGCCAGAACACCAAGAACCCCCTCACTTTTCAGGCTGAGCTGGAGAGGTGAGAGTGCCTCAAGGCTTAAAGTGGATAGAAAACGTTTTGCCGTTGCCTGTCACACAAAGTTACGTCCCCAGTTCAAACAATGCTGCTTTCATGGGGGGGGGATAAATAAATAAATAAATCAGTCCAAATAGAAGTGTAGCTTCACCGACATAGAGGGAGATTGGCATGTGTAAAAAAAAATACAGAACTCATCTTTTATTATTTGTTTTTCCAGGGCTAAAAGGAAGCGCTACTTTGAGTACCCCCTGTTGGAGAGATACCTGCAGTGCAAACATAACTCCTACTTCTTGGTTAGCATGCTTTTCTTGCGTGGCTTCCTGCTGCTCACCTTCATGACCGCCGCCTGCCTCTACCTGGCCTACTTCCACCTCTCTGCCTTCCTGCAGGACGAGTTCAGTTGCTTCGTTCGCACGGGCATGCTGCGCGACCAGAACTGGATACCAGAGCTGGTCCAGTGCAAAATGACCGGCCAGCTGGTCTTCCAAGTCATAAGCGTTGCTAACGGTGCCGTCTACGTCCTGTTAGGTCCCATTGTCCTGTTTAGCCTGGTGCGACTCTTCGTCTGGGACACCACCTTCCTGTCTGTGTACGAGGTGCTTCCAGCCCTGAGCCTCATCAGTGGCCGCAAACTGGGTTGCCCGCTGAACGACCTCAACGTGCTGCTGCTCTTCCTGCGTGCCAACGTAGTGCATCTGAAGTCCTACGGCCAGGTGAGGGCGCTGTGCTCACTGGCACCACCTCAGGTGGGAAACAATGGTCCGGGGCAGGGCCTGAGCCAGATGCTCACGCAGGAAGAGCTTGAGGAGCGCGAGGAGGCCGCGCTGGAGCTGAAGGAGGAAGTGGACGAGGCCAGAGAAGAGGGGAAGCTCAACCTTGTGGATATCATGACCATCCTGGGGGCAGCTCAGGGAAAAGTGGTCAACTGCAGTGAGCAGAGGCCCCTGGTGGAGGAGAATATGACCCTCGGTACCGTAACTCTTATCTACACTCTCAAACGTATTCTGCTAGTGGCCTGTTTTGTCTACATCATCTGGGATGTCCAGAAAATTATTAAGTGACTGCCTTTTACAGACTACTCTTGCAGGCTATAAAAAACAAAAAACAAAATAGCGCTATAAATATTATGCTTTGTAAAGCAGTTCTTGCCCTGTAACTGAATGAGGTGAAAATCTAAATGGGCTTGAAGAAACAACTTTGAGCAAAACAGTTACATCTGTAGGAAGACTAAGTGGGTGGTACTCAAAGAGTACAGTAGTAAAACATTTGTAAAACACTCTTGCACACGTCAACTTGTGCTTGGTGCTCACAAAACTGAGTATTCTTTTCCCTTCACTTTTAAATCAATATGTACAGCCTTTATTTCTAAAAGAGTCTTTTGAGAGCAATGGTGTAATGTAGGAAAACAGGTAGACTTTGTGGTACTTCCCCGCCCTAACTGCCCTCTTTGTCTCTTCACAGAGCCAAACCACCAGGGGTACCATGAGTTGAAGGAGACTGCACCATTTAGTCATTACTAGGCCTCCTATGGACTGAACAATAAATGTGATAGCAATCGGGGAGGTGGGGATCTGTATCTACAGTAGGCTACTGTAGTCACTAGACACAATGACTTTGGAAACCAATGAAGGTTTTTTTGTGACCTGAAGACCAAAAGCCTCTTTTAGAAGTACAGGTAAATGCTTTGTGGCAGGGGGTGCCAATGGGTTTGACATACTGTATTCACTTTTATTTCCTTTTTTTTTTTTTTGAATTGATACCTCTGAGTTCATGTACTTGTCAACCACTGCAGATATAACCACCGAAGATTAAGGCTGATTGATTGATTGATTGATTGATTGATTGATTGATTGATTGATTGATTGATTGATTGATTGATTGATTGACTCATTGAATACTTTATTAGCAGTTTGAAAATAGTACTGCAGTACAGTTTTTTTCTGTTTCACTGTTAATTTCCATACATTTTCATGAGCATGTGCACAACTAATTCCTTAACACAAACATTCTGTGATTCCAAGGTCAATATTTTTAACCTTATGATGCAAATACATTTCATTTTGGTACGAAGTAACAGGTTGGGATTATGTTGTGCAATGATAGATAACTTGAAGTTCTCTTAAATAATAGACCTAAAATCATTCCAGGAACAGAGTTCTGCAATTTATTGAATGCCCAGATATTAAAAAAAGGATGTCAGTGGTCAGTTTTCTTAGTGGTTGACTGTGCTTGTAATAACAATAATACATTCTATGAAAAGGAAATCATCCTTAAAGCCTTGACTTTGTTTAACTATTATTTACCATAGTAGTAGTATTAATTTAACTAATAATATTGTTTTTGTCTTTTTGTAAATGATAAGAAAATGCATTGTGCATCTGTGGTTATTAATAAATTACATTTTTACAGTATGCTGTGTCACCATCATTGAGAATCAACATACAGTTGACAGCTATGTCAAAGCCTCACTAGGTAACCTTTTTTATGAATAAAATGTAATTTTGTCCAATCTGTACGAATTTTGTCTCCCTGCTCTTCTATTGAGACATTTAGATCGTGTCAAAGGTCATGTCTCACCTAGACACAGGATCTTTTTTACGTGATTCTATTTATCCCCTGAGCATGTAGCCGGCTCTATTAGCTCAATGGTGAAAAAAGACAAAACTGCTCCCAGATCTGTTGAACCACCTTGCCACCTCCCTCACGGTTCACCTCCTCCCATACCCATGCTTACCACCATGGTGGATTGCAAATTGAATGTAGCTAAGTTTCTCTCCCTGTGGCTATGTATCATTGTAGAAGTAAATTAGAGCTACATCATTGTAGAGCTAAATAGTTAAGTCATTAGTAAGGCCACCATAGAGCACCTTAAAGCAAGTGAACTCACTGGACACAAATGATGCATGTTTCTCTCCTAAAAACTTCAACCTACGTAAATTCAAAACCAAAGAAGCCTACCTTTCTGCCATTCACTGCTTTAGATTGCTTAGAGGAGGCCAACACTAAAAAAAGAAGTAAATAGGTTTACAGTAAATGTACAGTACCACACCATATCACTCTTTTCACAGTATCACAAAAGCCCATTCATGCTGCTGCACAGGAGCATTGAACAACACACAAAGTAAATTACACACACACGCGCGCACGCACGCACGCACGCACGCACGCACGCACGCACACGCACACACACACACACACACACACACACACACACACACACACACACACACACACACACACACACACATTTCTTCCTCCTACGTAGTAGATGCTGAACACATCAAACACACCTTGCTTTGATGACAGCTTTGCACACTCCTGATATTCTTTAAATCAGATTCATGAGGTAGTCACCTGGAATGGTTTTCTACAGCCTCAGAAACCGCAAATTAACCTCAGGGGGGCACCTCAGATCAGACTCCTCAGAGTTCAAGTAGCAGACACATCTCAACATCAACTGTGTGAATCAGGCCATCATGGTCAAATTGCTAATAAAGCCACTAATGAGAACGATCAAGAATAAGATAATTGCTTGGGCCAAGAAACACAAGGAATGGACATTAGACCAGTGGAAATCTGTACTTTTGTCTGAACTCCAAATTTTAACTACTTTGCTGGTGACACTGTTGGTGATTTATTCAAAATTCAAGGCACACTTAACCAGCATGGCTACCACTACAGCATTCTGCAGCGCCTGGCCATCTCATCTGGTTTGTGCTTAGAGGGACCATCATTTGTTTTTCAACAGGACAATGACCCCAAACACGCCTCCAGGCGTATATTATAAGGGCTATTTAACCAAAAAGGAGAGTGATGAGTGCTGCGGCAGGTGACCTGGCCTCCACAATCACCCGACCTAAACACAATTGAGATGGTTTGGGATTAGTTGGAACAAAGAGTGAAGGAAAAGCACCCAATCAGCACCTCTGAGAACTCCTTCAAGACTATTAAACTGATTGAGAGAATGCCAAGAGTGTGCAAAGCTGTCATCAAAGCAAAAAGCTGTATACTTTGAATGATCTAAAACACAAAACTTATTCTGGTTTGTTTAACACTTTATTGTTTACTAGTACTACTTAAATCCATTGTGTTCTTTCATAGTTTTTATGTCTTAAATCAATCTATAATGTAGAAAATAATAAAAATAGCACAGTGGTGGTTGTGGGTAATAAGGGTGTGTGGAAAATGTGTAGGAAATATATAGTTAATAATAAATCAGGTAGAAAATAAGTGAAGCATTGTAGATGCCAGATGCAGAGCAATCAAATGCCTCGACAGCAGTCCAATTATAAATCCAATAAATAATTGTTATTTTTTTCTGCAGTTGTGCGGTTATTTGGATTTCATAGTTTGAAACTGCAATTAATGGGCCTGTTATGGGTTCATGTTTTACAACCAGATCATTATTCAGCACAGGCATTTTGATCTATCAGATATTCTCTCTGTTGAGCTAATGACTGGCTGCTTTTCACACAGCAATATTATGGACAGCTCTATCCTTAAATAACTCCTCCAAATCTCTACCATCTTCCATCAAGAATGATGTATAACCCCCTTTCCACACCCTGCTGGACTGAATCTGAGGAGCAGAAATCTGCTGCTTGGCAGTATTTTACTTATCTGCATAATTGCTTGTTTTTTTTCTATAGAAGGGCAGATATAATGCAAAGGGCGACTAGAGGAAATGAGCTTAATGTATCAGACAATGGTTTATGACTACGTGTTTGACTCTATGGTTTGACTGCAGCTGCAGCTCTGGCCACTTGAGGGCATCATTGAGTCGTGTTTGAGGGGCAGCAGGAGTTTGTTAGTTGTGGAAAGAGTAGTAGGCTCACATTTGTTTGCTTAAGTAAGAGTATCAATACTGCAATGCAGAAACACTCAGTTACAAGTTAAAAGTCTGGAATTCAAAATGTACTCGAGTACAACTACAAAAGTATTGGTAACAAAATGTGCTTAATGTACCAAAAGTAAAAAAAATGAATAGGCCTGAAGTGGGTATACCCATACATTAAATGTATGTTTTGTAATAATAATATTACAAATCTACAAAGTAACTAGTTACATTACTACATTTTTCAAATAATTGTAGTGGATTAAAAGTAGGCCTACAAATTGTGTCTCTCAGATATAGTGGAATAGAATTTTAGATTTTTTGGGGGGGAAATACTTCAGTATACAGTAGTATACATTTCTCAAAATTGTACTTATAAGTACAGTACTTGAGTAAATGTACTTAGTTACCACTGGCAATATCTATCTCCTCCATGACGCCAACCTAATGTCTAACATTAGCTTCTGACATTACACCTGCAGTTAGCTCCTCTAGTTATTATATTCCTGGAGCGCGTCATGGTTACATTTTGTCACCAAAACAAATGTTTATTTTGTTTTGTTTTATTTAATTGAATTGAATGGTGTGGCCTTGGTAATGACTATGACGTGTGTCAAAATGACAGTCAGTGACTGACAGTGAGTGGTTGCTGTGGTTACCTGGCAGTGATTGTGGGCAGGTGTGCAATGTGAAGAGCCACACAGTTTTCGACCGTGTTCATGTCTTTGTCTTATGAGTCATCTCTATGGATTTAATGATAAGATACAACAAGCACCCTCTGGACACAGCCCTGAAACATGACTGTCATAGCCTGCTTGTGACGAGCGTCATGTGACGCATGGCTACCTCTGGACATTGAATTCATTGCACGCGTCAAACTAAAGTCAACAGTTGCCCCTCGCAGTATCCCCTAAAGTAAAGGCTAAACATGAACTATAAACAATCTTTCATTCAACGGGATGCAGGTCTCCCCCCCGCCAGTGGTGTAAAGTAAGTAGGCCTACATTTACTCATGTACTGTACTTTGTACAGTTTGTAGGTATTTTATACACTATTTTATACTTTATTATAATACTCCTTACTGGAGTATTTCCAAATTTCTGTACTTTTACTTCCACTCCACTACATCTCAGAGGCGAATATTGTAGCCTACTTCCACTACAATTATTTGAAAACTTTAGTTGCTAGTTACTTTGTAGATTTTGATTATGATTACAAAACACACATTAACCACTTAACGCTATACATTTCGGCGTTTGAAAATAGCAGATCTACAAGCTCACAATGCATGGGGATGTCACACATTGTGAGCTTATAGATCTGCTATTTTCAAATTATGTTTTTGAGAACTTGTGAAATGGGACATTCTGTATAATGAGTACTTTGACTGTTGGTGGTACTTTAAGTACATTTTGATGGCAATACTTTTGTACTTTTACTCAAGTAATTTTTTAAGTTCCAGACTTTTACTTGTAACAGTATTTTTACATTGCAGTATTGATACTTTTAGTTAAGTAAAAACATTTAGTACTTTTTCCGTATGTCTGTCCACTGTTTGTCCACCATATGGAAGTTTGGTCAAAAGGTCAACTCACCATTAGTTTGAGTAAGCTCCTAAGCTCGCTACTCTAGGCCGAGCCTATTTGGCTTAGAAGAGTTTATGAAGATATTGTGAATTACATGACTCTTGCAGCACAAAAAAAGGATCTATAGCCTATAGGGATCAACCTTTAATGGAGGTTACTTTGTGGCCAACCAGTCCTGACCAGCGGTGGCCTAGTGGTTAGAGGGGCGGCCTTGATACTGGAAGGTCCCTAGTTCGATTCCCCAATTCATCACATCAATCATGAATCACCGCTGAATAGCCCTTGAGCAAGGCTTCCATGCAGGGTCCGGCTGGAAACAAGCTTCGTGCTTAGTCCGACACCCTGGGTAAACAACAAACTTTGCTTTACTTTGCTTTACCAGCATAATTCAAATTTAAGTGAAGTTGTAAATGCAAATATGAACACTGTGTTTTCTATGTTGGCGTCTTATTTAGAGGGTTTAAAGAAAGCTGCAAGCAGGCCAGATGCTTAAGTTTATCAATGCGGTCAGGACCTAGAAAACAGGTTGATGTGGTGAAATGTTAGCTGGAGGATGATTGTTATTGCTGAAACATGTAACTTTATAGTTTTGTGGGATATAATATGCTATATAGTTGTTAAAACGTTTAGTTACTTAGTTACATATAGTGCTGCTCTAAGTGATTATTACATTTGGTGAATCACTATGGCAAACTTTTGGAACTTCAAAGACACTATACAACTCCATCATCATGACTCACACAGTATTGATATGCTGGTGAGCTGCCTCAGGTGTCAACTCAAAGTACAACCATCCCCAACTAGGACGGGGAGTGTCAGACAAGGGGTTGACATTGTCACTCAGCGCTGTCACTTGTATCACTGATAACACTGCCCTGAGAGGTGCAGATATTCTGCTCTCTGGTGTACTTCGGCAGGAGAACATTGTAGCAGTATAGTTCTCAAAGTGGGGTGCAGGGACCCTCAGGGTTCCTTGAGGGGGGTTACAAATGGACCTTTACAGGTCTGTAACTCTGAGGTTACGGGGGTCCTTGAAATGAAAACGTTTGAGAGAACCAGTGTGGTCTTTTCCCATCAAGGTTTCTTTTCTCCTTGGGAGTTTTTTTGTTTCCTTTGCTAAAACATGTCCCTTTAAATTCCTTTTCAGACTGTAGCAGAGCTTGCTACAGTATACAAATACACTTTGTTGTTCATTTTGATGCTGCATGATTCCTTGTTTCAACTTTCAGTATGCATATCATACTAAAAATACAATTAATGTTCAATTTTATTTTATTTATCTTTCTATGTGGCTCCTTATCCACCATAAGTACATTGTTGCTGCAGTTCTTCACACACTGTAACCTGTGTGCGATCCAGTCAGGATGACAGATGATGTTTGAACGGGCACATTAGTTACCTCTGAAACACATTTACATGACCGCAATGAGCAGAAACAGTTTGACCTCGCCCTTGTAGCTACAGATTCAATTAGTTGTGATGTCCAGTGTGTCAGTGAGAAAGACTGTGCTGATTTCTCACCATGAAAACACTGGGATCTCGGTGTGCAATTTGAGAAATTTCTCCAGGCATTTTCTGCTGTTCATCCATCTTACTTCCATCACGTGCAGCGGTGAATTACTTCAAGTACGACCAACAAAGGGCTCAACTCTCTGCATTGCTGTGCTTTTTCAGTTGTGCTCTGAAATGCACAAAGACTGCTGCATGGCAGCCCAGAGTGACATTGCATATTGCACAAAACCCAATTAGTGTAGTACTGGGCTTATTTAGTTTTTATTGTGAGTTCTGTTGTGCTGGGAGTTTGCATTCATTCATGACTGACAAGTGCAAGAAACGCTGTGATGTTGCAGACAGTTGCATTTCCTGAAAAGATAAGGTATTGAACACTTTGATTGACACTCATGGTTTTCCCCATGTCAACATTTTATCTGCCACAGTAGTTTGTTTTTCCTTTGCCTGATTTGTACTTGGTCGCCCGGCGGTGTCGCACGTCAAAAATAGCAGATCTGCAAGCTCACAACGTGTCACGCTGTGGTGTGTTGTGAGCTTGTAGATCGGCTATTGTTGGTGCATGAAAAAGTTGCACAACTAAGCACAACCCAGGCTATTCTTCTATACTATTGGCTCTGTACTATTGGCTCATACTGTATACAGTAGAAAGCGCACCTCCTTTTCTCCCCTGTGGTTGAGGATGCTACAGTATGACATGGATTTATATTGCTGCGGCAAGTGCCACACTGCTGGGCCCAATGAAACAGGTGGCATGCATTTGTTTGGGGTGACATTGAATGGAGCGGGAGGTCCAGATGTGGCACCAGTTGAATATGACCTCTTCAGAGTAAATATCACCAGCACTGCTTGATGCAGGGAAGGCTGTGTTGACTGATGACCTGAGTTAAGCCTGATGTATTTTACACTTCGTTGTACTGTGGTGTCGTGCGCCGCAAATGGCGACCTGTAAGCTCACAATACGTTGCAGATTCAGCGCATTGTGAGCTTGTAGATCTGCTATTTTCGGAGTGTGACACAGCTGTACGACAGCATAAATAGGTATTAAAGAGAAAGAAATGGGGAGAGAGGGAGATGGGAGGCGGACATGAATGAGCAGAAGTGCTCTCTGTGTGTGTGTGTGTGTGTGTGTGTGTGTGTGTGTGTGTGTGTGTGTGTGTGTGTGTGTGTGTGTGTGTGTGTGTGTGTGTGTGTGTGTGTGTGTGTGTGTGTGTGTGTGTGTGTGTGTGTGTGTTTGTGTGCGCGCGTCTCCAAATCACATACCTGTATCTTTATTAGAGATAATGTCTGTAAAAGGTTATGATAACTTTCAATACAGTGAGTAAACTTAATGAAGTGTGATGAAGTGATGGCACATGGGGATGCGCTTCACTTTTATTTATGTTTTTGGTTACTTGCATCCAGGGTATAACGTAAACCCGCCCACCGCCAGGGTCACTGGGGTTGATTCCTCCATGGTGCTTCAGCTTGTCTGGACACTCCAAGGAACGCTATATATATAAAAGTTGTTTTGCGAGTGAAGTGACAGTGTTGACAGTTGTACACGGCCAGTACCAAAATCAGTGACAACAGGATCATCTGTGCTATTCAGTATTCTCCTCTAGCTAAATAAATCATCAATAAACACTAGCATATGGTTTCCACAGACCCTGCCCTCAAAGAGAGCCATCCACCATGGACGGTTTTCAAGAGACCCCCGAACCTGAGAAACATGTTGGTGAGGTCTGATCCACCTGACCCCCCCCCCCCCCCCCACACCCACCTCCCGCGCCTTTTTGAGCCCTCTGGAATCAGGCAATTCTAAATGTAACGACTGTCAACAGTGTCACTTCACTCGCAAAACATGGATGTCATCCCTAGCCTTGTAGAAGTGCAGGACCTCTGCAATCTGTGTGGCTGTGGTGCCCCCGGGCCCCCAGCAACACCATGGCCAGAGCAGAGGAGGTGCTGCTAGGAAAGTAGAACACATTGTCAGTGTCAGCTGTTTGAACAGAGTCAGGGAGAACGTGTTGCAGGCCGCGGCAATGGGGATTGATGGCATTGTGATCAACGCCGTGACCGATGGGGTTTGTGGCATCGCGATCAATGTTGTGACCAATGTCCCAATGTTCATGACTAATGTCCAAATGATTGAAATCACACAGTAAAAATATTGAAATGTATAAACATTTTTTTTCGTTGTTGCTTTCCCCCCCCCCGATTTAATTAAGCCAATGAATTCCTCCTCACACATTTCTGTGTGTTGTCACTGCTGGTGCATCTCACTGACTCACCTGCCAGTGAGGAGCCTCCACCGGGAGGACGTAGTAAAAAAAATAGTCTGGCCATGCTATGAATTGGTGTTTCTTTAATCAAAAGTTACAGTGTTACACTCTTAAGGCTGTTTAACAGAAAACAAAAACTCAAGTAAGCAAATCTTAAGCCACCTAAATACTTCAACCGACCTCCGAAGTTTGTTTAGACAGGGTAGGCAATAAATAAAAAATGATGTCAGTCAGAACTTCGGAGGTGCCTATCTGAATATCGTACTTTTGACTCCACTACATTTCTAGGAAGGGACTCTTGGGACCAAAACGTACAAAAATATATTATACATACATTGTGAAAATATCTGGTATCTGCTATCGGTATATGCTTTTATAAAGTTTGTTTACCACTGCCTATAATCCCTTTGTGTACAACTACAAAATGTAATGTAATGTTGCCTCGCTTTTTGGTTGGGTGCCTCTTTGCTCTTCCACATCTGCACCAGTAAGAAAATAAACTGTCTACAGTAGCACTCCTTTTGCCTGTTTCATTACACCTAATATTACAATATACCCCACCAGATGCCAGTTAATTAATGGAGAGAGATAGTAGCCTACATTGTCCACAGTGTCTGAAATGGCAAAATCTCTGAGACAAATTATGTCAACGCACGTCAGAGATTGATGAAAATAAACAGCAGAGAACGCTCCAGTGCTGTGTACAATGCCAGAGCCATTGAGATTGCATCAATGAGGGAACGGACATGGTACAACTCTTCTATCTCAATGGCTCTGCAAAAGGTTTCAGTGAGCTGTGCTGTTGCTAGGCTGGAGTGGGCGGGGTCTAGCTTTCAGAAGTCAGAGCTTAGTTCTGAGGTAGTTTAAAGCGCCTTTGTCCTATCCAAACGTTCTTAGGATCGGCAATGCTATACAACAACTTAATGGCTTAAAGGGACAGAAATGAGCATACTTAATACGCAGTGTTACATCTCTCTCAGAAGTCAAAAAGAGGGAAGGGACGATTGCAGGTGCAAAGGACTTTTTATTTGTGGTGGCTGGATGTGATTGATGGACTGGAGAGTAGGACCAATCGAGTGGTGAGACAGAGTTTGATGGGTGGTGGAATGAGAGATGGGCTGGAGCCGAATTGAGGTCAGACAGCACAACCCAAGTGCATGCATAAAAGCATACATGTATTACTGTAGTTCCAATATTGCTAAAATAAAAGTAATTCCTATCCACGCTGTGAGGAAATGTAATGCAGATTGCTGAGGTTGCATCATCATCAGGCTCTAACCCCTGGGCTGCTGGTGGAGCAGAACGGAAGCTCTTTAGAGCTACTGAGAGGCACAGAGCTGTTTAGAGGCTACAATAATAACGTAAGGGGGATTTATGCATTAGTTGTGCACCGGTGTCGTGCACCAAAAATAGTCGATCTACAAGCCCACTTGTACACCAATGTGTCACACTGGAACGCATTGTGGGTTTGTAGATCAACTATTTTTGGTGCAGCAGCACTGGTGCACAGCTAAGTATAACTCAGGCTTTAGATGTATGGTGCTGTTTTTCTCTCAATACACCAGGGAAGTTAAATACAAAAGCTTCATTTTTGTGACTATGGTGGACAGTAACAAAGTACATTTGCTTGAGTACTCGAGCACATTTAGTTTTGTATCTGAGTGTCTGAGTATCTTGTACTTTACTTGAGTATTTGTATTTTTGGATACTTTCACTCCACTAAAAAGACAAATATTGTACTTTTGACTCCACTACATTACTTGGAAGTACAATATGGATGAACCACTGAAACCCTATTTCAAATATAGTGAAAATAGCATATCTGCAAGCTTACAATGTATTGTGATGCGTTGTGAGCTTGTAGATATTATATTTTCACTATTATTGATTTTTGAAAATGTCTGTCAAATCTTTGAATTTGTTGGGGGAAATGTCACAATTTTAATACAGCAATGCATCAATATTAAAAAAGAAAATGCACTTTGTAATTTGTACTTTTGAATACTAGAATAACTTGAGGAACCGATTAGAACATGGCGACACTCCATTGAACTCAATGGACGAGGCCACCCTGTTCTTTTCTGCTATAATTACTTTGAATGGTGTCCTCCTCAGCTCGATTCCCTTCCACTCATGCAGTCACAATGTTTCCTGAATTTCCTTTTTCCTTACACTACCATGAATGTCAATGCCATGCTTATCTGCAATAACAGAGTTATTTTTTTATCAGTGCATTGTAGCAACTACTCAATGCTGGGATACACACATTTTTCCATATCAAATACAATGATGGACTTACAAAGTTGCATTACTTTATTACCATTATTAGTGCAGCACAAATACTATCACAAGCCTACAGTAGCGCGCGTGCGTGTGTGTGTGAGAGAATTGAAATTGGAAGCTGGCATGAAAAATATAAGCCCTACATAGTTTGTAGGTGGAACATAACTGCTGCTACGTCAACTCCGCTCATGCTCTGGCTGTTCACGCAATCCATCGCGGGTATTGTCCTGCTGGTTCAGGAGCCAGTATGTGCTTTTAAGAATTGAAGAATGTGCATTGCACTGAGGAAAACAGGAGAAAAGGGTAGACAATGTGATTTCTCTGCAGGATCGAGGCAACAAACTATATGCACATTGTCTTTGAGACTTGACTCTGTTCAATTTAACTATTCTCTCCTACAAGAATATTAACTAGTTTGCAGTGAACAATGGTCCTCAGAGACCTGAACTCTTGCTGAAGTAAAGGACTGATATAGATCTTTCAAAGGATCAATTAACCCATGTTTTTATAGCTCACTCCCAAAAGCCTGGGCATTAATATGAATCAATAGCCTATAAGCATGACTTGGAGAATCTTAGGGGCTTTAGTTAATATGCTAATCTCCTCTCCTTTTTCTTTACCTTCAGTATCTCTCACAGAACAATTAGCTCCCTTCCTAATGTGATTATTGTGCATTGTGAAAACACTTCATGTTGACATTTCGAAGCAGTTTCTCTAGTCAAATATTTTAATTTGCATCCAAGATAATGGCTTTCAAATAGTCCGGCGAGACAGAAATTGCAGCCCACATAATCTAAATTTAAAGTCCACATGTAGGGCTCAGAGGTGGCCTATGGCTGTATTCGCAATTTGTCCTGTAAATATTATGCAAGGGGCCAGATCTCAGTGGGTAAACAAATTGTATGCTAGAACAATTGCACATGTCATTCATTGCTGTGTTAGCTTGAAAGCTAATATTTGAGCATATTTATGTTCACTAGACCATACCCGGTGAAAGGCGCAGGTGAAAGTAGTTGCAAAGTTGGGGTTAATGCACGTCCTGTCGTGCGGTTTCTCCCCCGCGCGCGCCCCGTCGTGGCTCCCCCCCCCTCCCCGTCATGGCTTCCCCCCCTCCTCCCCGTCGTGGCTCCCCCCCCCTCCCCGTCATGGCTTCCCCCCCTCCTCCCCGTCGTGGCTTCCCGTCCTCCTCCCCCCCGTGGGTCGTGTTGCGTCACCCCTCCCCACGGGCGTATATATATATATATATATATATATATATCAGCACGGAGAATGGCCGAGAACAGACAGTTTATCAGGGATCGAAAGTGAGTGTGTACTGTGTAGTGCAGTGGTTCTCCAACGTTTTTATGTCAAGGACCCCCAAATTGACACTTGTTAGCCCGCGGACCCCCATTTGATAGATATGCCAGGGACCCCCATAAGAGACGTCTTTTTTTACGGCTCTAGCAGTGAATCTTAACCATTTTAATTTCAAGGACCCCCAGTTTGACATGCATTAGGGCTATGGACCCCCATGTAATGGCATTTCTATGTCTTGGACCCCAATTTATATAGTAAAGTCTATGTTTATTTAACTCTGAGAGTGTACAAATGGAACCAAATGGACCCCTTAGAGTCCATTTGGTTCCATTTGTACACTCTCAGAGTGACAGACCCATAAGGGTCCATTTGGTGGCTAATCTATCATTTAGCTGGGGACCCCCTGGAACTCTGGACCCCACTTTGAGAACCAATGGTGTATTCGTGTGTACACACACACGCACATCCCGTCGTGGAGGCACAGAACACAAACACCCGCGCATATAACAGGCGGAGCCGTCCCCTGTCGGGAGCGCGCACAAACACAGACACACACACACACACCACGGTACATCCTCCCGTCGCGAACACACACACGGGCGTCGCGTGTGTGTGTATAAAGTACAAATAAAGTACATTGTGACACGTGGCTCCCTAACGTGCATGCGCACGTGCGTGTCCACGCATACACGGCCGCGGACCCAAGTTGCAATTGTGGTGCGATCAGATTCATCTCCCCCCCACCCACACACACAGCACGGAGAATGGCGTACACACACACACACACACACACACACACACACACACACACACACACACACACACACACACACACACACACACACACACACACACACACACACACACACACACACCACGGTACATCCATGCGGCCCGTGGCCTGTCGCGAACACACACGGGCGATCATCTCCCCCCCAGCCCCCAGCCACACACACACACACACACACACACACCACGGAGGCACGATGCTACTCCCCCCCCGTCGTCGCAAACACACACACACACACACGAAACACAGCAGAGTTTTTGACGCACACACGCTCACTTTTAGATCCAGTCCTATTTTAAAAGTCGCCGTATGGGGGATGCACGTATCCGCGCGCCTCGTGTAGCCGCTGTCTCCCGGTTTAGCTCCAATGGGAAACATGGCCACAGGCTGACTAAATAAGCGATTTAAACGGGTAGTTTCGCTGGCGACCTAAAATATTATGCAGCCGACCAAACCTTAAACATCCGTGCGGTTTAGAATCTACCATTAGTTTTGGGATACGATGTATACAAAAGGGTAAACAGCGGAGCCTTGGCGGACGTTCGCCCGATCCTGGAAGAGAACGACATAGAACCGTTCTTTATGGAGCTAATGTGCATCGTGTGTGGGGAAACAAATCTGGAGTGTTTACTTTCCACAGCAGAGAGTGGGCGGGGTCTATGGTGTAGAGTCGGTGTTGCCATGTCCGCCGATTGTAAGCGCTTTAGGGCCAATGTTGGTGTTATAGGGTTCGTTTGGTTTGGCCTCGTTTTCATAGACCTCGCTGCTTGTTTCTCTCGTGAAACCTGGCAACGACGCATGCGCAGTTTGATCGGAGTCCCAAGACCCCATCCACCGTCAGGTTACTAGAATTATAGTAGGATGCTGTCTCTGCAATTACAACTGCAAAATTCATGACAAAGCGTTTACTGAATCCCATATCAGCCCAGTGAGCACACAGGCTTTGCATGCCATTTGGATGTTTTTGTGAGGTGTAAAAGGAAATGACAGGCATACACATCCTGTACAGGATGTGTATCACCTAACCCACTCCAATCATTACTAGACACATATACTTTTGAAACAGAAACATGTGTTCAGTTAAGTGTACTACTGATTCTCAACCTGTGGGCTGGGGCCCACTGTTGAGCCACGAGATAATTACAAGTGGGCCCCCAAATAATTGGCAAAACACTTAAGATGTTAATGATAATATAACATTAATATTAACTGGGTTTACTACCAGGAACATTGGGGTTTTAATGCACAGGCTTACATGTAATGATTGGCCGGCGGGAAATGAGAATGTTAGAAAATAACTTCAATGTCTTGGTTAATGTTGTTTGTCTGGTCATCCATTGCATTTATTCATCCATTCATTTAAATTAACGTGGGATGAATCATCAGGTCGTCAGGTTGTGGCAGTGTGTGGAAATTATTGGATACATGAGGCAGGCTCTAGAGCAGTTATGAGCACTGAACAGTAAATAGAAACCAGGCTTTCCACACCAATTTTCTGCCCTGCCTCGCACACCACCTTCTCTCCCCCCCCCCCCTTGTTATTATGAATCTTTTTAAATCACCTTTTACGTATCCTTTTGTGTGAATGTAATTGTTTACTATTTTTTTCAGCATTTTGTAACTTTTTCCCCTTTATTTCTATATTTTTCCCTTCTCTCTTTTTTTTTATTTTGTTTGTTTTTTAATATAGATACTTTTGCAGATCTTCGTAGTCAATTCTCTTTAGGATACTTTTTTATACTGTATGCCCATGTGGTGAAATGAGCAGGGGCAAAAGTGGAAGGAAATAGGGTATGGGGACTGTCTTTCGTTGCAACTCGCTGCATTAGAGCCTATGCGCCTTAACCACTAGGCCATCGGCGCCCCCACCTAAACCATTTTGATTCTTTTATTATTATTATTATTAATTGTTGCTATTATTATTATTAGCAACAAATATCACCCAAATATCAAATATCAGCCCTACCGGGCTTGCCTACCCCAAACATAGGTCAATTGTGTTTGTACTTCGCTCTGCAAAACCAGCTGCACCACAGTGGTTTTGAACCCCAATACGCTGCAGTGGTGGACAGGTACCACCCGAGCCCCTTCCATCGACAGGCTTTACTAAATGGGAGATGATGCTTCCTCCTCAGGCCTCCCAACCATTCCCTGTCCTCAACCTTTTGCTGACTGGCGGAACGCAGTGGAGATCTGATCAAATGTTTTGCCCTTGGTCTCTGGCATCTTGAAGAAGGTGAAGATGAAGAATACGACCAGCAGCACGGTGAAAATGAGAAACACATATGGGCCAAACAGTTCCTCTACATACGGAAAGGTTAAGCCCACGATGAAATTGGCGGTCCAGTTTGATAAACCAGCCACAGCAATGGCCGAGGGCCTCGGTCCCTGGGAGAATATCTCTGTTGTGATGAACCAGGGGATGGGCCCTGGCCCAATACAAAAGAACGCCACAAAGGACAATACAGCCATGACGCTAACATATGACATCCACTTCAGCTTATCGAGCAGATTGAGAGCAATGGTAATCAGAATGGCAGAGCCAGCCATTCCCAGCAGCCCGACCATCTGTAAGGATCTACGACCAGCATGCTCTACCAAAAACAACGAGACCACAGTGAAAGCTGCTTTGACCAAACCGACTCCAATAGTGGCATAAACAGGCTGCTCCACTTCGGCCTTCTCAAAGATACTGGTGGAGTAGTAGATCACACCATTGATGCCTGACAGCTGCTGGGAGAGCTGCAGGACAATGGCGATGCAGATAGGTTGGCGGTAAAGGGGCGAGCGGAACAGCTCTAGTATGGCCACCCTCTTCTCCCTCATCATCTGCCTGTTCTCCTCCTTCATCTCCTCCATTTCGTTGCTCACGTCCTTGGTCGCGCGCAGCGTCTTCAGCACAGTCTCCGCCTTGCTCTCCTTGTTGTTGTTGTTGATGAGCAGGAAGCGGGGACTCTCAAGAAAGAAGGGCATTAGGGCAAACTGCAGCAACGCAGGGATGGCAATGAAGCTGAGTAGCAACGGCCACAGGGTGGTGTTGCCCAAGAGAGCCTCCAAGCCCAACACCTGTGTGATCACAAGGCCTATGACGATGGCCAGCTCGTGGAGACTTCCCAGGGCTCCTCTGATGGCAGTGGGAGCGACCTCACCAATGTACATGGGCACAAAGCCAGTTGACAGACCAGAGTAGAGCCCAACCACAAATCGGCCAATAATCAGCATCTCCCAGGAGCCTGCGAGCTTAGAACAGCCCATGAGAGCTGCAGAGATAAAGACTAGAATGTTGGCTATCAGCATCGAGTTCCTCCTTCCGAAGCGGCTCACAAAGAGTCCCACAGAGAAGGAGCCAATCATGCCACCGACCAAGAATATGGAAACAGCGACAGCCCAGAGGGCCGTTAGGGAGGACTTTGGGATGGGTTCCTGATAGCGCTCATACCAGGAATCATTGATGAACATCTCAATGACCTTCTGAGGGGCATTAAGAACACCAGAGTTGTAGCCAAACTGGAAAGAACCGATTACGGCTGTTACTACATTCAACATCAGCTGGAACGTCAGTTGCTTCCTAGAATCCATAACTGTGTAGTTGGAGTTGTTTTATATATTTTATTTTATTTTTCTTGGATGGAAAGCCTTTCAACTACTCAGAACATTTTACAGGACTGACCAGAGCTCTGGTGTGACGTAACGTAACGTAACATAACACTAACAATTTCCATGCATGCCTAACCACGCCAATTTGCACAGGCGCCCTTGCAGTTTATCCCTGAGTGTCCTGAATTTGGCATATAAGCTTGGATGTTGGACCTTTTTATCTGCACACTGTCAGCGTCTCTGTGCCGACCTGTAGGTATTCTGCTGTTCTCTTTTCAATTGAAATAAAAGGAGTTTGGATTCATTGATAGGCCTACAACCTTAAGTGGGACAGAAAAATGTGTGCATACACAATGTACTGTATGCGTGTTCTGAAGCAGAGCAGACCTACTTCACATTCTGGAATTAATGGCCTTGAGACAGGTATTGACAACATGATGTTATGTACAAACAGCTATGCTCCGAGTAGTTTCGACCAACAAATGATCTTCCTCAGATGAGGAAAACATTTCCCCCCTTTTTATCCTACACCAGCGCAGTTAAAAGTTACTGCGCTTGAAAAGTAACTGAGTTACAAAGTAATTACTTACAAAGCAAAGTAACTGTTGTGATTCCTTTTTTGCTTCAATTCAAACATGTTTGAGTTGCTGTAAATAACCCTGCTTCGCCACCATTGGCTACAAAAGGTCACCTTTTCCTCAAGGAACTCCTTGGAGTAACACAATTTGCTTTTTTACACGAGGCACAGACTGCAGAGACTGTCAGCCATGGTACATTAGGCTCGGCTGCAGGAAGTTGCCACGGACTGCTGGGTGAAAAATCTATTAGCAATGCTGATTTGTAGTGAAGGAACTCTGGCATTAACAAATAGCAGCTTTTCTACTTCATTGTCTTTTTTACTTTTGTACTAAGAAAGAACGAAGATGCAGGGCCTCTTTAATTTGCTGAAACATCCAGAATAACAAATACTGCTCAGAGCTCGCTCTTTTGTCTCTTTTAATTGGTTGCTTCTCAACTGTATTAAGAACTTGTCTGATCAAGTTGAATGTAATTTCTCTGTGGTAATCACACACATCACACACAGTAGATACCTTTTGTGACTTTACTTTAAAGCAGCACAATGCAAATATTGCATTGCATTTTTTTTTCATCCAATACTTACTTTCCAATACGAAATTGCCAAATCTGGAAATCTCAAACCTTCTGAGGAAAAACTCAGAGCAACTGAGCTCAGAAATCACATTTGATTGTCTGTCTGGACCGGCAGTTTCGTGCGTGCAGTCAGTAGTTGACCAAGGAAGTACCTCAACCTCAAATTGTTCACGTGTGCTTCATCAACACCCATTATGAGGATTCTGTGTGTTGAAGTCGGTTGGTCCCATATATGCACATCACCATATATGGGCATAGCGGTTGGATCTGTGGCTTTGGAAAACCGGATCTCTGTATCTGTCAGTCCATGTCCCTTTTATGCCCATATGGAGATCGCAATGTCATTAGTACTGTATATGCCCATATATCGGCATGCCCCCTATTGTGCCCATATATGGATCTGACCGATTTGTTTGCGGCTGATGCCATGACGACACATTGAGGTTAGACAACACAATCCATATTTGGGCGTAGCTGCATTGAGAACTCCTTATATGGCTGTCGTTTGTTTATGGTTATCGGTATGTCTAGTCATAGTGATGTGGCAGTGGTTTGTTTATGGTTATGTCAGTGACGTGGTTTGACTCAAATGGGTATGAAGCATCAACTGACGGTGAGAAAGCGCTAATGTTACCGTCGCCGATTTAATTAAACTTTCACCAGAAACAGACTGTATCAAATATGAGTGACTGCCTATCATAAACGATACAGAGCCACTTCCCTGACAATAACGCCGGGACAATTTGTTTATTTTTGAACCACAATTTTTATATGAGACGATTCTAAGATGACCCAATGTTATTTTCCATAGAGAAAAACTTCGATAACCCAGGGGATGAGCGAGTGACGTTAGGACTTCGGTACTCTATTTTAAAACAAACAGAACTGAGTATTCTTCAAGTGGACCAAGAAGTGGGACAACAGAAAATGGCCTCAGTTCATTGTCAGTTCACCTGCAAGAAGACTCTTTCTGGTTCACTTCAGCTCTGATGGAGCCTCAGTCCTCTTTCTGTTCACACTATGTAATTCCTGTGGAGCTCAGACCTTTTCCCTTCTTTGGATTATGGGTAGTCTTCACCTGAAACAAAACTAGAAAATGCACCTCCAAAAGCGCTTTCACATCTGACAATAGGGGGATGGCAGAGTCCACACCACAACTGTAATAAAGACAATGGTGAACAATATAGTTATAGTTATCGTTACAGTATAGTCCTTGGTGTGAGTGGGTCTTTACGCCCTGGGTAGGCTACCTGGCCTTCCGCAGAGCAGAGCATGCAGCCAAAAAGCACATCAACCAGCTGATCAGTCAGACTATGAAATTAATAATAATACTAAACCCTAATAATACTGCCACTGTCTGATGCATTAAACTGCATGCCCTGCAACCCCCTTTCTCTCGACATAAACAAAGGAAAGGAGGAGTTAAGAAAAAAATAAAAGATGGCCTCAGAATTAGTGGCTGGCTTAATTACCTGTTAATGGGACAGGTAATTAACACATTGACAAATGTGAATGTGAAGATGTCCTTGTAGCCTTTGTAAAAAATGATAGCAAATCCCTCAATAATGAGATGAGAATAGCTTTGATATACCCAGCACACAAACTGAGTGCCACATTTTTGCGTGTTATTGGGATGTCTTGTATAAGACTGTATAAGACTTTTATTACTGCAAAATTGTGAGATATTTTAAATGGCAAAGTGTCGCTGAATGTGAGAGCAGAATTTGTTTCTGATTTGTGTGGACACTCGCTGAGGAACGCTTGACGCCAAAACGTGCTGCGTCTGTCCGTGCGCATATGAAATAAAAGTACCAGAAGGACTTCGGAGTGCTGGCTATTGCTTTCTTACAATACTCCTGAGTGCAAGGGTCTGCTATCAAGGGAGACATTTTGAATTAATCACTGAGCAATCGGATGCACGCACCCACTCTCTCTCACAGAAAAATGGAAAAACTGAACGTATGAGAGCTGTAAACAGTCTAGAACAGCATTTTGAGTCATCGAAAATAACAATATAAGAGATTGAACAAAATCACGATGATACTATCAGTACGTATCAGAATTAATTAATTTGTGAGAAGTCAAAACACTGAAAAACCGTATACTGTAATGTAACAATGTATCAATATAAGATTGCATCTCAGCACCTTCACAGTGATCGAAGCAATGCATCTTTATGCATTTAACTGTACCCTATAGGCATGTTGGCAGTTCCTCCCACACCAACTGTTGCTGCCTACCCACAATTTCATATCACTGCTTTGCTTCTCACCATTGTTTTTTCCATCATCTGTCACAATTTGGGAGCTTCAAATGCCAGAGAAATGCAATAATTGTGAGCGCTTGCAGATGTTTTATATAAATGGGTCATGTCCCAACAGCCATCCCCTAATTAGACAATTGTAGTGCAAGAGGGTGGTTGTGTGTATTATTAACAAACCATTACACTGAGGGCCTTTCATCCATCATAAAACCCAACTCTAATTGGGTTAGCTGGGCCTCTGTTTATCTGATGGGCCAGAAGGATGGTCATTTTAAAGACCGGCTTCAAAGTAAAACAAATAGTATTAGTATGTTTTCAGTTTTCACAATCTATGTGTATTTGTGTGCTTTTGTAACATAATCCAGATTGAATGCTCCTAGTAAGATGCAGGGTTTAGTAAAGGCTTCAATTTAGACAACTCTCCAAATAGCCGCACCAAATTGTTGAGACCTGATAACTTGATGACCTGTCTGTTAGTGTGGGGTATCGGTCTGAATGGGCCTGATTTGTTTATCTGACATATACTGTAACTCCTGCTGCTGCTTTTCTCCTACATCCAACGTCCTGCCTAAAGCTTGATTCATACTCAAGTCAGGCACTCGCTAAAATAGCCGACCTACAAGCTCACAACACGTCACGGATGCGGCACTTTGTGAGCTTGTAGGTCAGCTATTTCCGGCACGGGACGCCATCGTGCTACACAGCATACATTAGAAAACGCAGCAAGACCATGTGGTGTAAAGTCCCACAACCTTTGAGTCTCTCAAAATTCTGTTTTTGTAGCATGCTCTACAGTTAGACAGAGGGACTGAGTATGCAGTAGAATGATTATTAGAAAGACAATTAGACATTTGATCATGAAAGAGAAAAATGCAAACAAAATAACTTACAAATCTTGTTCTTGCAAAAGATGCCATATATCATGAACACAACATCCAATCAAACCCATATTGGAATTGCATGTTGAGGGACCTCTATAGAGCAGTGGTTCTCACATTTTTCACGTCAAGGACCCCCAAAATGATATGTACAAAATATTTTGTTCCAGGGACCCCCAGAAGCAAAGATTTTAGTTACAAATGTTGGCTTTTAAAAATATATATATATTCAAAGGTATGCACTAATGTTCACGATTTAAAAAAAATAGCAGATCTACAAGCTCATAGCACGGCACTCGGTGCCACGCTATGAGCTTGTAGATCTGCAAGCTCTTTGGCTATTTTTTAATAGCATATAAGTATATAAAAGGTTTAAGTGGTTAAAATATTTGTGATGCTATATTAACACATTTAGTTGGGGACCCCCTGGAACCCCCCCAAGGACCCCTGGGGGTCCCCGGACCCCACTTTGAGAACCAATGCTATAGAGCACACCTCCAGAAGCACTTTTCACTTCTGCCCATAGGGGGCGCCACACCGTGTGTCACATAAGTGCTATTAACCCCGTAGCTTCCTCGGGTCCTGACAGCTGCAACACATGACTTACACAGCTGTGGCCATACTAGACACATAGATATAGAAACCTAGATACCTCATTGGCCTCTGCAGTTCATTGGAGCGACTGGTATCTCAATACAAGGCTCTTCCGCAGGGCTGTTTGATTACTGGCCAATCACAGCGCGTCTAACTGTAGTTGCTGCACGGCTGCCTCTTAAGAAAAGACCCGCCCCACCTGCCTCTGATTGGCCTACCGAACGCCCCCTTCTGTGACGCACACGGAAGTTTCCAGTTTGCCCTGCTGAAGCGGAAGGAAGTGGAAGGCTAGCCCTTTTAGAACAGACCATAGACAGACTTTTTCTTTTGGCAAGGATTATAGTTTTAATATTATTCGCATAGTTTTAATACATTATAATGATTAATGTATTATAATCACTTTATAATGCATACTAGTGTGATTATAAGTCACTGTAAGTGGTCATTGGGTGCTTTAAGTAAAGTAAAAGAAATGGCATCAGATTTGTGAAAGAACAGGCTTCTGCCTACACCTTCATGAATGTAATTACTTTATTTAAAGCACCCAATGACCACTTATAGTGACTTACAATCACACTACGATGCATTCTAACAGTGATTATAATACAGTACATTATATTATTATGTATTACAACTATGGCAATTATAATACCCTATGATCCTTGCAAAGAAAATACTTTGACGTTATAAGTAATTGTAAAATGCTCTAGAATATATTATGATTATTGTTATAAAGATTATAATTATGTATAAGTTCGTATAAGTATAATTTTACTGTTTTATAAGCAGAAACCTGCTCATAAGTATGGTTATACTGCATTATAGAGAAAATGACCATGTTAAAGCTGGCGGCAGCTGTTCCTACAGTAATGTAATGTGTCCAGAGTGCTGTTATCAGGAGAGATTGGGATTCATTATAATGACTCAGCCAATCACAATTGAAGGTCAGAACTAACTGTGGTATCACTAAAATGATAGCATGACCATGTTGTACGACTCAATTCTGATGGTCAGAGGGTTCATTATTTATGAAATGTATCAAATAACACTACACATGTAGTACCTAATTACTGTTCTAAACGAAAATGCATTGAAAAGATTGTATTGTATTTACATGCATTTAAACTAAAATGTTTACACTTTAAACTATAATTTATATGTAAAAACATGGATTTCAATGTAACGTCATCCTTTTGGGGTAATATAAAACATGGGTGCGTGCGTGTGCCTACATGTGTGTGCATGTGTAAAAGATGAGCTGACTGATTGTCAGGTGGTACTAGTTTCTAGGTCGTCACTATGGCTTCTCCCACTTGCTGAAGTAGTAAGGCATCATTTATTTCCAAATTGCCAAAGTTTCTATTTACAGAGTGTATTGCCCTATTATGAATAAACACTTCATACATTAATTGTTGGCATAAGTGGGATAAACAACTCTGAGACGTGTGTTTATGAAAACAATGCACTCTGCGGAGGCAAATCCCCCTTCTACTTCGTGTCGGGAAGTAATTAGACTCCACATCATGCACTACAGCAAGCCCACAGCTCGATGTTGGTTATCCCTTATATACTGTATTGCATATTGTATACATATTGTATTTATACATTTGTCATTTTAGTTTCACAATGTATTCAGCACATTCAACACTTAGAAAATACTGGCTAAGAAAGTTATACAGCTAAATGTACCGTTCCTGAACTTAACTTCCCATATCTTAAAGGGATAGTTAACCGTTTTTTTTCCTATCGATTAGTCACCCCATGGAGATTTGAATTAATGCGTTTTTGTCGCATTCCTAAGCCAATAATTTGATGACGAGCAGTGGGTTCCAGTAGGAGACACAAAGGAGACTCTTTGTCTCCTACCGGAACCGCTGCCTACCGGGCCGCAAATTATTGGCTTAGGAATGCGACAAAAACTAAAAAATATCCATGAATTCAAATCTCTATGGTGTGAGTAATCGATTGGAAAAAAAGGCATTTTGGGGGTGAACTATCCCTTTAAAGCTCAGTTATATACTGTAAAAGACATTCAATGCTTGGCACATTTATTTATCTGTAAGTGTGCATAGAATTAATTAAGCAAGACACTGATTCCATAACTGCACCCGATGTAATGTAAATCGCTTTGAGTAAAAGCACTATAGAAAGGCAGACCATTGAAAGAGGTATTGTTAAGGGAAGACATTGTTGAGTATAGATGAGATTTATTGCTAGTGGGTCACTCAAGTTCACTTTCCAACTTCTTTAAACATTCTACTGTCTGTTCAGTGATCCTTTATTGCTCAATTATTCGCTCCATGTGCCTCTTCTTCTGTACCTGTAATGTTCTGTACTTTAATAATAAATAGTTTGGGGTTTGTATGGCTATTCTCTGGTGGTGAGTAATTATGTAAGGATGCCCTCAAACACATTTGGCCACAGGTACAGTATATCTTTCTGCATATAATCAATGTGGAGATGGTGTACTGAGCAGGAAAGGTCAATTACATGGTGCAATGCCTTGCACAGAGTAGTAATAGCTGGTAACAGTGGCACAGAGTGTTATTTTTTAATGAACGATGTCTGCCGTTTTTTCTTGCGCCCAACCAGTTTGTGAACTCTGTGAGAATTATTGGGGAAAACAACTTCACAAGTTGCTCATGCCTTTCTCAGCAGAGACAATATAATTTGAAGCTGATGTAATTACTCAGACCTTTGTTCAGTTATTTGGTCTCTACCCCATACTTCATAGTGCCTCAGTTTATTTTCTAGACAAGAGAAATGAAATAACAACTGAATCCTAAAAGGCCCAAAGGAGAACCTTACCAAACAACATCAGGCTTGTGCTTGTCATATTTACGCTATGGCTTTTGGAATTGGAAGTCAATGCGCATCAACAACTTTTAACTTAACATAAAAAACAATGGCTGTTTTGAAATTAATCTCAGTCAAATTATTAGATTTTTTTTAAGGAGAATATTAAAGGGCTTTAGTTTTTTAAAGGAATACAACCCAAAAAAGATTTTTTTTCTATGAATTGCTCACCCTGTGAAGCCTTGAATCCATTGGGTATTTTTGTTTGTGTTGTATTTGCGTTCCTTCATGGTAAATGAAGAATTTTAAAAAAAGAGAATACTTGAATTGAAGAAAATACTCGTCGAAGATTAATAACAAAAACAACTTTTTAAAAAATACTTTATTTAGATTTTTTTGTCAAATAGTACATACCAATACAAGACACCAAATGACAGAAAAATAAGCTCAGCAATACATACAGAAAGAAAAACAACTAGACAAAAAGGAACAAAAGACACATGGGTGGAACAACAAAAACAACTGAAACAACTCTCACTGTGAGTATAATCCACGTGTCTGGTATCCAGTCCGTGTCATTACTGCCATAACACAGCAACATGTGCCTTATTCCTGAGCATGCTCGTGCGTGTGAACTCAGCTCACCCACATGCAATGCATGTAACATCCAGCAACGTTGTGTATTTGTTCATTCATTAGTTAGTACACAGAGCTTAACACTGTGTTTATGTGTAGAGCATAGTGGTATTGTACAGGTAGAATATATACACTCTTAACCACAAGCCCTATTGGCTCACTCTCCTTTGAATCAACTTGCTTTGGAGATGTTCCCATTAGGCAGGGTGAATGTGTTACATGTGAAGTGGTAGGAAAAGGCTAATAGTCTCTCTATGCCTCCTTTCCGCATGTCTCCCAAGTTCCCATTTCATCTGCTGTCCTGCTTCCCACTTAGGGGCCAAATGGAGAATGAAGTGCACAGTACCATCTGTTCACTGAGGGCAGAAGAGAGGTAATGGTTTCACACAAGGGATCAAAATCTCATCACTCTTAACCCCATGAGGAAAGCCAAGTAGCAAACAGCCTTCTAAGTCAGACAAACCATTTACTTCTAATGTGCTGCTGGCAGCTTAAGCGGTAGGTGGGTAGCAAAGGGCCAGTCCAGCACACCTACAGCATGTGTAATTATAATGAGATATTTTCTGTCAAGCCTGTAATATTGCAAGGGAAATGAATGGATCTGGCTATTCAATAGCTATTGCCAGGCTCCATTTATCAAAGACTGTTTTCCTTCACAACATCCACGCAGTTACCATTGTCTGTGTGTCTGTTTTCTGTCTGACTCATGCTTTAGTTGAATCTGCTTTAATAGCCTTCTTTGCACCACCTCCAGCAGTGCTTCTCAAGACGTCGCTGTTGGGTGGAAACCTTGTACAGTTTGTTAAACCGTTACTTTTCAGGAAATGGAAGAACAAAACAAATGCATGTTATTATACATTTTTACTAAACACATTTTTTGTTAACCCATTAAGACCTGAGGCCGATTCTACAAATGCCCTCTAAATCAGTAGTTCTCACTCTTTCAAGATTTTTTTTTTAATTTTCAAAAATAGCAGATGTACAAGTATTGTATATCTGCTATTTTTGAATAGCCAACGCAAATATCTAAAATGACACGGTTGCTTTCCCGGTTTTAATGGGTTAATGCTTTTCACTCGTTAAATATTTATAAAACCCACAGACAGACTTAACCACTTTCAACCTGGCGTCTCCATTTTGGGCATGTCATTATTGGCAAATTATATCAAAAAGCCATTTCAAAATCTTTCAAAAATAGCGGATCTACTGGGGTGCTGGAAGTAATATTTTTGAAAGGGGGGCACTGAGGGGATTAAAGGACCTGCATATTGGATAGGGGCAGTGGCCCAAATAGTTTGTAAACCTCTGAACTAAACTAATGTTTCCTACCTGAAGTGTGACCCGTACACACATGGTTACAGCTGTGCGTCCTTAGCTAGCTTTGAAAATGTGTTAAAAAATAATATAATGATAATAGTTCTGCCTATAATGAATTGCTGGTGATCAATTTGCTATCAACAGTCATTGGTCATTATTATTGGCCATTAACCCAACTCTTTGTGGATTTGTCAAACTCTGTGAGGCATTTGTCACTGAACCAATATAAATGGTAAATGGTGCATTTATATAGCGCTTTTATCCAAAGTGCTTTACATAGATTCATTACATTCACTCATTCACACACACACACACACACACACACACACACACACACACACACACACACACACACACACACACACACACACACACACACACACACACACACACACACACACACACCGATGGCGGAGGAAACCATGCAAGGCACCAACCTGCTCATCGCGAGCAATTGGTGGTTCAGTGTCTTGCTCAAGGACACTTCGACACTAACTCTGGGGGAGCCCGGGATCGAACTGGGAACCTTGCGGTTCTCATCCGGCCGCTCTACCGGGCCACTCTACCCCTGAACCACTGCCGCCTCAATATAAGCAACAGCGCACCCATTAGGACTCTACTTTTACCAAGCAATACCGTGCGAAACAGCATTGGCCACGCCTCCAGGTCTGAAGTTAAGGTAATTACGACGCGCAAAATAGGGCCCTTTAGCACACAATGCATTTCACATGCCTTTTACTTTGTGATTGGTATTTCTGATAACAAAGTTGAACCTTGACCTTGAACCTGTCAACAGCAACAGCGCCCCCTTATTGTATAAGGGAGAACCACTGCGCTACACCGTCATACGAGGAAGTATAAAATAGGGCATTAATTAAAAAAAAAATGAATTATGGAGATACTACGTTTCTGCCTGACAGCAACGAATAGGTGGTGGTCGTATTATAATTCTGGTCAAGTATCGCCCCTCTGTTCAGTAGCTGTGGACTGGGGATAGATGATGAGAAATCAGGCCAGTCATCCCCCTCAGGAGTCAACATCAAACAAGCCTCTTGCGGTGTAGCTATAGGGTGCCCTGCTCCTATCTCATCCACAGCACTTCATGCATGCCACTGTGGAATCACTGAGCAGAAGAAGCTGGAATTGAAGAGGCGGGGAGATCAGGGTTCGGAAAATGGCAGAGCTACGGGGAGCTGGGCTCCCCCGAAAGTCTTTTGAGCGTTGTCTTTCGATTGAACGTCTTCAGGTGTTTGAGGCATGTTCATAATTGTCATGGGATGCAAACTACTGTAGGTCAAGTCTGTTTAGCATAGTAAGACAAACCATAGCATTGGCATTTTGGTTGAAAACATTGCAAGGGTGAATATTTTTTCTGTTTCTTTGTTTACGTCATTATTGTCAAAAATGTTCATAAATATTATAATACGAAAACTTTCATATCTAACTCAAACTCCTTTTAAGATTTTCTAAGTTGTCTAATGACAAGTTGTTCAACAGGCAACATTTTACCCACTCATTTGTATAGCAGTGGGATTATCTCCTGTGCTTTGGTAAAAATGTACATACAATTCAACAGTACCTTTAGTGTGTTCAGATTGACACCCCCACAGCTGTTTTATGGAATAAATCCATGATTCACCCGAAAGGCTCGGCAATAAATTGTGCAGCCCATACCCCCACCCAGACATTATAACATCTCTCAGCAAAGACCTATATTCACCTGCTGTCTATATTCTCCTCACTGAAGGTTACACGTGAATCTGCGCTCGGCCTTATAGCCTATTTAACATCTAATTTTAAACCTCCCCATCAATGTCAACAGCAATGACTAATAGGACTCGGGGGTGGGGTGGGGTGCGGACCGTGCGGTGACCTCTGCCATCAAAAGGGATGGTAAGGACACATTTAGCATGTGTTTTTAACAGCCCAAACTGTAAAAAATGTGGTGTAATCAGTCGCCTGACAACAGAAACACAAGTTCATCTCATCACATGTACTGTGTTATATACACAAGAGATTCTTAACCGTTTTCATTTCAAGGACCCCCAGTTTGATATGCATTCAGCCACGGCCCCCCAATTGTTATTTTTTTTTTCTTGTTTTTTTCTCTGGGATCCCAATCTACACTGTAAAATCCTTAATGATAATAATTCTGAGAGTGTCAGTGGACCAATGGACATTCTCAAGAGTTACAGACCCGTAAAGGTCCATTTGGATCCCTGGTGTTCCCCTGACCTGATGTTTAGAATCAGCATTATATATTGAAACATAAAATAAGAGATCACAGACAAAATCAGACAATGAACGGGTGGAAAACTCTTAGGATAACAGCGCTATAGAAATGCAGACCATTTAGAATTGGAGGCAAAAGAAAGTTGGCTTTGGTAGAGACACAAAGAGTCTCCTTTGTGTCTCCTACCGGAACCGCCACTGGTCGTCACATTATTGGCTTAGGAATGCGACAAAAACAAAAAAATATCCATGACTTCAAGTCTCCATGGGGTGACTAATCGATAGAAAATATGTTTATTTTATTTTATTTACTCCTTTAACTTGTATCAATACTAGGAAATACAGTTACACATCTGTACAGTCTGATTTACCATAGCGAGAGCCTGTCGACAGCAGCAAACGTATCAAAACAGTCTCCTCTCACTGCCATTTGAAGCCGTCAACATGCTGAAAGCTCAAAACTCCCAGCTTTAATGAACATTCTATTTTTTACAAAGAACATTGCAATAGGGCACTCAATTACTCAATAAAGGTTCAGGTGGAAATCATCTATCTTATACATTTCCTTTTCTTTTTTTGCCTTCATTTTCATCAAAATGTTATCTAATGACACTAACAAGCAAGCAAGCACACAATTGACAACAAACTGCTCCAAAGGCCATTGCACATTAGTATCCAAATAGACATGACTTTGTCACCTGGTGTCACTATAACAGGCCCATGTGAAATATTTTGGGCAGAGGTTCTGCTCTGGCATCCAGGGAGTGTGCGTGCACAGTTTGGCTGCGATCCAGCCAACGGTGCCGGAGATTAGCTGTTCACAGACGGAACCACACAAACACGGACGGACGGACGGACAGAGGGACGGACGGACGGGGTGCAAACATAGTCTCGGCCATGCCTTTCGGCCTGGCGGAGACAATAACCTATATAGCTGGTGGAGCTGTGAGTGAATGCTTCTGGTGTCTGCTTATTGACTAATCAGAATGTTGGGACTGCTGTGACATGGAAGTGTCCTGAACATGGCTAGTATAATAACAAGCAACCTGACCTACCACATACGTAAATTGGGATATAGCTCTCACTGAGTCATTTATCTTGCCGATATGATGATGATTCTCTTGCCAGGGAATGTGATTGATGTGTTGGAGTATGAAGACTCGTCCTGGTTGGTGGCAGTACATAAGGGAACTATGTGTAAATTAGGGGGAAAACGGCATTAAAACAGCTTCAAAATAGATTTGGATCACAAAACTTACTATAGTCCAACTATAAGTTATAACTTGTAGCGATTAATTAAGCCTACCAAGTTGACTTTATTTTAACCACAGGACAAAGTGACGACAAGAGCACTGACCATTAATACTGCGTAGTATACAGTAGTTGTTATGGTGACAAGAGTCTCCCACTATCTCTCCATATCACACAAACAAACACACACCAATTATTTCCGTCTGAATGATCAACAAGAGAGAAATTAATGTGATATACGATGTTAATAAAAAAGGGGTATATTTGCAAGACGCACTGGTGTGATTTGTTATAAATTGAAGTCATACCATGGTTGCAAAATGACAATAATAGTTGCACTGGTGCCCTGGGCCATGATTGCTACCTTTTTATGTGGAATTTGAACCTTTATATTTGCCATACGGTTATACACATTGTAAAAATAAGTGAAATTTAAGTCAGATATCTGTTTGAAGACTTGAAAACATCATTGTTGAGGATCTAGCACTAAAAACTAGATAATTAAGAGTGTGCCTGTGAAAGGAAAGGCAGAGGACTGGGGGTCCTCTTGTCTATTCAGCTACAGTTGTGAGTTCAAAGCCTTCAATATGCAATTAAGGTTGCAATTGTACCGTTAGATCTGACAGCCTATTTTAGATGACTCGGTTTGTACCTCTGTATCAATCTTTCACCTTTTCTTTACCCCATCTCTTCCCAATAGGCCATGCTATTCAGTTAATTATCAAGCTGTATAAGACAATGTATTCTTCACAGTCAACCTACACAGGGATGTGTGATTGAGATCTAGAAAGAAACTTGATACGTAACTTTGGAAAAGTAATCTATACTGAACAAACAGCCATGCTGAGTAAACAAAAGCTAACACTTCAGGTGTCTGTAGACTCTGTACGTGCTGTCAAACTAAGTTGCTCAATCAAAAGTTCACATGAGTTTAAGTGCTTGAATAATTGCTTTTATTGCGGCTTCGTCTGTGAGTACAGCAGCGAGTGCACTCGTAGTTGCATGCACACTTTTGCAAACACACTTTTAGTTGAGAATTGATGCCATGGGCCAAATTAAAAAAAAAAATGATTTGAAAAATAAATGGAAATGAAAAATATTCTTGTAAAAATGGCATTTATCTAGTCAAAGGCCAGTGTCCGTGCTTGTGTGTACTATGGAGCATGGCCTTGAGACTCATATCCTCTTTGAATGCAGAATGCATGTCAGTTCTGGAACACATATTATCACTTACATTTTATATTTATAAACTTTGTGAATTGTAAACAATATGGAGTGTTAAAATTAGTTCCAAAGTTCCAAGCTTTCTCAGGATTCTCTTTCTCCTCCATATTATACTGCATGTCTCAGACAAAAGCTTTCTAAAGCTGCTGAATTCACCGTCTGCCATCACTTGCTATCTTTCGCTGCTACAGCTTCTACCATTCTGTCAGTTTGTCTCCTCTCTCTGTCTCTATCGGTGCTGCTATTGACTTTATGTTGTTTTCTCTCTCTGTGTTCTCTGCTCTTTTCCCAAGGGTATAGAGCTCTGTTGCTTTCTGCTTCTCACATCTCACTGGCATCTATGTTTGATCGTTCTTGGCCAAGCTGAAGTTCATCAGTGGCATCATTACTGCCAGAGCACAGGCTTTAACCACTTAAAGTTACAACTGTATTTGGATTAAAAAACATCCTGTCTTCATCAAATCTTTTTTGCAAGAAAATAGCTGATTTTTGGCAAAGCTGGTTTTGGACAAATGTTCCCCCCAGAATAGGCATGCTATGGGGTTCAAGTGATACAGTAGAGTTAACCATCTACTGTATGTCACTGTAAAGTATTGTTGGACTGAAATGTCTTGTAAATAGGTCTTCCGATGACCCTGCTGGACATAAAATAGCTTTGCTACAGCAGGGTACTTCTTGGCTTTAGTTTATAACCAAAATAACAGATAAAGTGATAGAAATGGTAGAAAATGACTTTACAAACGTTTAGATAGTTTGGAAACAAAGAAGTTGTTATGTCTCCAAAAAAAGGAAAAAGCCAAAATGTGAATATTCTTATGTTTTGAATTATTCTGGTGTTCTTATTGTAATACTCTTTCCGAGTGCATTCTTTATGACAAGCATGAAGCATTGAATACATGCTCTTTACATTGACGTTCTAACTACAGTGAGGCATGAGTGACTGCCCTCTATTGACGGGGTTTGGTACTGCACTAGAGACGTTTGTATTACTTACATCCACTTCCTGTTTATCCTCCATTACTTTCTGAGCTAAATGAATACAAGCAGTGTGTACAATTCCAGTAGCTTTTCTATGTCCAAACCTTGGAGTACATTTATCCGTGAGTATTAGAGTGTCAACAATGACTTAAAGGACACATGTGGATTATTTTGAGCGGATGATATTTGTTGATATTGAGTTTATGTGACTTAAGAGAATACTTGTTGTTTTCCATGTTGCCTCATCACCAAGTTAATCTTCTATAGTTCAATATTATTCATGCTTATATTCTTGCAATGGTAATTGATGGTACATTTTCTTGTTCCTGAATACATACAAACAAGATGTTGTTGTAGAACAGTATTGGGCATACTATATCAATATTACTGGAACAAATATGTCATACTTGCCTAGACTACTGTAAAAGGTTAAAAACTTTAAAATACTTAAAATGGTTAAAAAGCAACTTGTAACTAAAGCTATTCATTGTTTCAATGTTAAAGTGTTAAAGGGATTCTTGGCAACATGAAGCCGAAATAAGAAAAAAAAATATATATACAGGGGTGCACATAACTTTTTAGGTCTGGTACGCAGAAGAGCACCTGGACATGTGACTTGGTGCGCATGGCGCCCGTCCCGTTTTGTCAACGGGGGGGGGGGGGGGGGGGGGGTTCAGCCCGGACAGTTTTGTCAACGGGGGGGGGGGGGTTCAGCACGGTGCCCACCGGACAGTTTTGTCAACGGGGGGGGGGGTCGAGAAAAAACGGACGCTCTGCTTCTAAATTCCGCAGATTTTCGCCGTTTTTTTTCTCACGCTGTTAGATAAAGCCCCCAAGGTTGGTGCCCTGTGCTGCTGCGCTGACAAATTAACGGCAACAAAAATAACAAAATGTAGCTGAAGTTGGATACTAAACGGAATCATTAAATGTAAACAGTGTTGCAACTTGCCCTGGTTGGAATAAAACCGTATGAAACCTCTTGTATGAATCCAGATATGAAATCATAGGGGAAGTTGCAGAAATAAAATAGTAAACAACATTGAGGTTGTGAGGCAGTTTGGGCATCAGTTTGAATGCATATACCAGGGGTCTTCAACAGGGGGTCCTCAGAGTTACTACAGGGGGTCCACCAAATCTTTGTGATATGATTATTTTTTTTACATTAACCACTTGAACCCTAGCATCCCTTTTCTGAGGAGAACTTTAGCCAAAAATAGCAGATCTACAAGCTCACAACGCCTCTCGCTGCGAGGCGTTGTGAGCTTGTAGATCGGCTATTTTTGGCTAAGAGTTATAGGTGTAGAGGAAAAAAAGCAGCGAACGTTTAACTGAAACACAATTTTATAAGATATAGAGGGGGTCCCTGCTTTATCTCTCTCTCAGCAAGGGGGTCCTTGGCCTGAAAACGTTGAAGACCCTGGCATATACCCAGGTGAGGCCTACAGTAGCCCAGGCCATTTGGGAGAGTGACATTTTCAGTTAAAGGGATAGTTCACCCCCAAAATTACTTTTTTTCCTATCGATTAGTCACCTCACAGAGACTTGAATTAGTGGATTTTTTTGTTTGTTTTTGTCACATTCACAAAGAGTCTCCTTTGTGTCTCTTACAGGAACCGCTGACCACCGATCTGCTGGTCACCGAATTATTGGCTTAGGAATGCGACAAAAACAAAAAAATATCCATGAATTCAAGTCTCCATGGGGTGACTAATAAAATAGATTTTTTTTGCGTGAACTATCCATTTAACCATAACATGAATGAATACACATGAAAACTGTTCCTAAATCAATCGAAGTCATTACATTGGCACTTTTTAACTGAGAAACTGTGTGCAGTTCAAAATAACAGAGCCATTAACAATGTAAACGTTGTCACAACTACAAGCAAACATCAATTTATCCAACATTATTTACTTACAGTATTTAGACCCTCCAGAAAAACGTGGGCAAAAATCCTTGATTATGCGGGCCAAAACTCTTGATTATGCGGGCTAAAATCCTTGATTTTGCGATGAAATATGCAGGGTTTTTTGCAATTTTATGCGGTGAAATTGCGGGAAGTTGCAAAATATGCGGAAAGTTGTGAAATATGCGGCAATATGCGAAATATGCGATATGCGAAAAGTTGCAAAAAATGCGGAATATGTTAAAATTTGCGAAATATGCGGAAATATGCGATGCAAATCGCATATATTATGCGATGCGATGTGCGTATTATGCGATGCGATGCACATATTATGCGATGCGATGCGGCCTTTTTGAAAAAACGTTACCCCTCGGCCCTGCATTAATTATGCACCATTTTGCTGATTATGCGGTAAATTCTGCGATCGCATAAACGCATTTTTCTGGAGGGTCTTAAGTATTATAAAATTCCACATAAACTACGGTGGTATGCTCTGGCCGAAACACGCCCTTGTGCTGTTGCCCGTGCCTAAACAAAATAACCTAAACATGACTTTAAGTGAGTGCTGGTGATCTTTTTGTTTCTATTGGAACTCATATTACAGTTTCCCATTTCTTTACACAGTTCTTTGCCTTATTATTGAACTCCGTGTTGTATCGAACTGCATGGGTTGGGTAGTATAGGGTAGATAAGGCAGTTCTGTATGGTCTGCTTCTCCACATTTTCAAGTGGTTGGACCAGTTTTGATGAAGCCCCATCTGACTATGATCTCCATCCCCCTTTCACACACTATTTCTGTAAACCTGTGATGTGACAATAACGATGTCTTCCACTGAACCCATGGTGCTTCTGAGCCAGGAGGGAGGTCTTGAGAAGGGGGCATTCTCATGACCGTTTTCAAGCTTTTTTTGTACATAGCTGGTGTCTGCTTTCTTCCTGAGATATTTTCAGGGGCTTGACGTGGCTGAGGAAGCTTCTAGTTGGTTGTAATCTCTCAAGAACAGATTCTGCTCTGCGTTTGAATCTGTCGGGGGGGGTTCGTCATATCGCGTACGCACTGGCCTACAAGTGGGCGTGCCTTCAGATCAGGAAGCAGGCCGCGCTTTACCCAATCAAATGTAGTGGCCGGGATTTACGCGTGTACCGACCTCACTAGAAACAAACCGAAACTAATTTAACAATAGCGTCCTCGGAGCAGACACAACCACAGAAAGATATTCACATTTTAACTTGCTCTTTCATCATAGAAACAAGTGGGCTTATAACCAAAACGATCCATGTTCTCTGGGAGAAGTGGTGTTAGTGTTCCGTGTAGAAATATTGTTAGTGGGAATGAAAACATAGTCGCACCACTGGAAGTGAAAGGCTGAAGGCAGACCAAAACCCCGGTTTCCTTGCGCACGTGTGCTACGTCGACTTCCTCTCAGAGCCAACTGAGATAGTAAAAAACAGGGCGCTGTTTTTCCTTTTCATTTGACGATGGGTTCCCAGATTGAGCCGGTTGAAGTCTGCTGTTTCTTTCTCACCCATCTTCGGTTCATTTGCTGTGAGGCATCTGCACGTCTTGCTCAACTTAACTTGAGCCACACAAATTGAAAGTTTGTTAATACGATACATTAGACCAGCCCTGATGGTTCTTTTTCTTTCTTTCTCCCCCCTCACAAAACTAGGCCACTGTTATTAGACAGAAGTTTTGCAGTGGCTCATTATAGCTTGTACCAATGCAAGACTTTCTAGTTTTAGTTTACACTTGGGTCTTTGAGAATGATGATTGTCAGACAGCTTTGTGAAAGTCAATTGGGTGTCTATAGGAACAGAAAGAACATTTGCACTTTCAATTAGATATTGGATTGTTTGCGAGTACTGTCAATGTGGGATGTTTTATTGCTGAAAACACAGAGGACAAATACAAAGAAAAATCCATATTGTGAAATGAGAGTTTTCTATGTTAACGGCAATTTACTACTGATAACACCTTAGAAAAGTGCAAACAACAAACCAAATGTATAAAACACAGCTTGTAACAATAGATTATTATATTTTGAAAACCTCGAAGGAGTCTCTCTCTCACTCTCTCTCTCACACGCACACGCACACGCACACGCACACACACACACACACACAATCCATACACTGAGTAGTAGAGTAGCCTAGTTGTCAACTGAACACCACTTTACAAGCAACCCTCCTCTCTGCAGTCTTTATCCCCATTAGTTTGAGGCTTTAAGGATAAGTTGTACCACTTAAAGAGAAAAATCTGAAAATAGTGCATCTACAAAATTGTACATCCACTATGTTCTAAATGGGGGCTTAAAGGGGAAATCCACCCATTTTCAATATTTAACTATGTCATTAATATAGCATAAAGGAGTTGTGTCGAAATAAGAAAAAAGTTCCCCCCTTTCTGTATTGCCTTGAACTGGAAGATTGATTTTGGGTTTAACATGGCAAAAACACGATGAGTCATCATGTTGTAATTTGCAATGTTAAACCCAAAATCAATCCTCCAGTTCAAGGCAACACAGAAAGGGGGGAACTTTTTTCTTATTTCGACACAACTCCTTTATGCTATATTAATGACATAGTTAAATATTGAAAATGGGTGGATTTCCCCTTTAAGCCCCCATTTAGAACATAGTGGATGTACAATTTTGTAGATGCACTATTTTCAGATTTTTCTCAAGATTTTCTTTTTTTGAATGTTCGCCTATAATGACATGCCCAAAATAGGGATGCCAGGTTGAAAGTGGTTAAATGTATGGTTGTGACCGGAGAACACATCTATAACGTGTGTGCCATATGTCACATGTAGACGGACGAGCATGGATTGAGATGCACTCAGTGTTGATCTGAAATCAGATTAATCTGAGCAAAAAAAATGAGGGGAGTTAAGTGTGACACTAGGAGGTGGCAATCACCATCCCCTGAGACCACAAATGACGCCCCTGAATTTGCTGCACACATTAATGCTTCCTGGAAGATGAACCTGGCTGCTTTTGGTATTCACATAGCCTTTCAGCAGCACTTCTATACGTAAACGTAAACGTTTAGTTAAAACGCATATTATATCCCAAAATCCCCATTTTATCATTACACTTTTCATGGACCTGAAGAATTGATTTTGATTCAATGTGGTGGTTAATTCATTTTGATATGGCATTGCCATGACAGAGGAGGCAAGGGATTGATCTTGTAGGGCCATTCACACCAACTATTGCTCACCATTGTAATTGCTAGTTGTGGTGTGGACTCCACTTGAGTTAGAACCATTTTTAAACTATATCTTCATTAGTTATGGTATAGTGCTTGGTGTGAGCGGTCCTTTATTGAATGATTGTTTGATGGTCAGCAGACATGTTTTAACAGTGGTGAGCCTTCCCATTTCCCAATGACATAATGGAGGACTTAATAGAGTACAGAAGTCCTGACATCACTTGTTAATCCCCTGGGTCGCGGAAGTAATTTCTCTATGGAGAATAACATTGGGTCATCTTAGAATAGTCTCATATAAGAATTGTGGTCCAAAAATACACAAACACAAAAAAAAATACACAAATACACAAAAACTGTCTCAGAGATATTGTCAGGGAGGTGGCTCTGTATTGTTTATGATAGTCAGTCACTCATATTTGAGAGTCTGTTTCTGGCGAAAGTTTAATTAATTCGGCGGAAGTAACATTAGTGTTTTCTCACCATCAGTTGATGCTTCATATCCATAAGAGTCAAACCGCCGGGATCATTCGTTCATTTTTGGAACACAGTTCTTATTGCGATATTAAACATATGGGATTTCAGAATGTGGGAAAAAAAACGCGACCCAGGTAGGATGCGTAAATTACATCAGACTTCGGTGCAGACTATTATGCATTGTTTTTTATATTTACACAGGATTTTTTTGGTGTGTGACGATAGATAAGCACTTGAAGATACAAAAAATCTGCGTTGAACATATTGTACCGACATTTGATTGGATGTAATTTTTGATCTCTTCTGTAAAGTGGGCACTCTGCAGTGGTACCAGTTTATTGCACTAGGTCACACATATAGACCATTTTACATACAACAAGCGGGCACTGTCAAGGAACACAAGTGTGATGGGCTTGTGTCACACCACAAACACTTTTACCCACAGCTGGCTGAATACATAAATAACAGACTTATCCAAAGTGCAAGCACAGCTTCAAATCTCCCATCACAGCCCCATACTGGTGAATATTTTAATAAGGCTTTCTATAAGATTATGATCTGCTAAATGCCTACACTGTAATTGCAACCACTTATTTTGGTCTATTATAGGTGTATGGTTGATCAAACAGCTCAGGCACATAAAAGGATCTTTAAAACTGTTCATCTGTTAGTAGTTCTCATCTTTTATTCTTTTTCTTTTAGCAGTGGCCAACATCAGTCCAACTGATGAACAGAAAAACTGCAAAACTTCCAAAAAATAAGGTAAGAAAACTAAACTCAGATCTGCACTTACATGTAAGGCTATACCTTTTTAACCACTTATACCCTATATACTGTATTACTTAGTTGACCGGGATCTCCAGCCTCCTTTTTATATAATATATGTACTGTATATATACACCACGCCCATCCATACTGAGAGTGAGAGGTACCAGTTAACAACCACTTATCTCACAGACACCTTTCACATGGATCATAATAATTAAATATGTTAAATTAGCAGTTGTCAAATATCACAATGCATTTTATAATGACAGTATTCCTACCCAATGTTACTTAAAGTAGCTTTTCCCCAAACTACGATACAACATCCCTCCAACTGTACCACACTCTACAACAGAGGAATAATGTGTAGCAGAGGAGAGATGTAACAATCATTTTCATTGCATTTAATAAATAGAAATCTTTTAGAAAAAGTTATCTGGCATTTTTTTTTACAAGATACATGTAGTTTGTGCACAAGAAACACAGCCTCTAGTCTCAGTCTTCATTGGGATCTCAACTACAGTACTCACCTGTAAAGTTTTCTGATTGCAATGTTGAGACAAAATCTGTTTGTTTGATTGATTGATTCAGTTACATCTGTTTTGACAAAATGCGTATGCATAAACATAATTTGGATGTAACTGTCACGACTGGTAACAACAATTAACAGGCCTAGATTATTTGTAAGACTGTGCTACGTGATGGGTGGGGGTGGGGACAATGGGGGTTGAACTCTGGAACAAATGCCTGCCATTAAACGGCTTCAGGTGGATGACTGGCACCTCCAGCAACTTTGCAAGATATCACTGTCCTTGAAATTGTTAACCAAGCATTGAAACCCGCAGTCTGATTTTTGGAACACAGTTCTTATTGCGATATTAAACATATGGGATTTCAGAATGTGGGAAAAAAAACGCGACCCAGGTAGGATGCGTAAATTACATCAGACTTCGGTGCAGACTATTATGCATTGTTTTTTATATTTACACAGGATTTTTTTGGTGTGTGACGATAGATAAGCACTTGAAGATACAAAAAATCTGCGTTGAACATATTGTACCGACATTTGATTGGATGTAATTTTTGATCTCTTCTGTAAAGTGGGCACTCTGCAGTGGTACCAGTTTATTGCACTAGGTCACACATATAGACCATTTTACATACAACAAGCGGGCACTGTCAAGGAACACAAGTGTGATGGGCTTGTGTCACACCACAAACACTTTTACCCACAGCTGGCTGAATACATAAATAACAGACTTATCCAAAGTGCAAGCACAGCTTCAAATCTCCCATCACAGCCCCATACTGGTGAATATTTTAATAAGGCTTTCTATAAGATTATGATCTGCTAAATGCCTACACTGTAATTGCAACCACTTATTTTGGTCTATTATAGGTGTATGGTTGATCAAACAGCTCAGGCACATAAAAGGATCTTTAAAACTGTTCATCTGTTAGTAGTTCTCATCTTTTATTCTTTTTCTTTTAGCAGTGGCCAACATCAGTCCAACTGATGAACAGAAAAACTGCAAAACTTCCAAAAAATAAGGTAAGAAAACTAAACTCAGATCTGCACTTACATGTAAGGCTATACCTTTTTAACCACTTATACCCTATATACTGTATTACTTAGTTGACCGGGATCTCCAGCCTCCTTTTTATATAATATATGTACTGTATATATACACCACGCCCATCCATACTGAGAGTGAGAGGTACCAGTTAACAACCACTTATCTCACAGACACCTTTCACATGGATCATAATAATTAAATATGTTAAATTAGCAGTTGTCAAATATCACAATGCATTTTATAATGACAGTATTCCTACCCAATGTTACTTAAAGTAGCTTTTCCCCAAACTACGATACAACATCCCTCCAACTGTACCACACTCTACAACAGAGGAATAATGTGTAGCAGAGGAGAGATGTAACAATCATTTTCATTGCATTTAATAAATAGAAATCTTTTAGAAAAAGTTATCTGGCATTTTTTTTTACAAGATACATGTAGTTTGTGCACAAGAAACACAGCCTCTAGTCTCAGTCTTCATTGGGATCTCAACTACAGTACTCACCTGTAAAGTTTTCTGATTGCAATGTTGAGACAAAATCTGTTTGTTTGATTGATTGATTCAGTTACATCTGTTTTGACAAAATGCGTATGCATAAACATAATTTGGATGTAACTGTCACGACTGGTAACAACAATTAACAGGCCTAGATTATTTGTAAGACTGTGCTACGTGATGGGTGGGGGTGGGGACAATGGGGGTTGAACTCTGGAACAAATGCCTGCCATTAAACGGCTTCAGGTGGATGACTGGCACCTCCAGCAACTTTGCAAGATATCACTGTCCTTGAAATTGTTAACCAAGCATTGAAACCCGCAGTCTGATTTCACTGACCTTCTGGTGAAAGTTTCATGCATGCAGGAGAGCAGTGGAGCCCAGTATACGTCTGTGACTGTATCCTCTGTGCAAAAAAATAATTCCTCGGAGACCTCCTCAAAAAGCAAAAGATGGCGACCTTTGGGCCCACATCCAAGAGAGCTTGTACAGATCCTGAAATAACTTGCTATCCAGGAGGGGCATACATACTGTACATTCTATAGAAAGATAAACCATCATGAATTTTATCTATAATGCCATTTAGATCCTCTCTGAAACCAGGCAATGTAAATAACGGTTCCTTGCAAGCGATGATGACAAGAGCAAGTAGAGCGCTAAATGTTATTCATTGTCTCCGCCAGGCCGTAAGGCATGGCGAGAGAGTATGTTTTACCCTCCGTCCGTGTGTCCGTCCGTCCGTGTGTCCGTGTGTCCGTGTGTTACCACCAAATCTCCGGCACCGTTGGCCCGGTCGCTGCGAAACTGTGCACACACACTCCCTGGATGCCAATTCAGAACCTCTGCCTCAAATTTTTCACATGGGCCTGTTATAGCGCCACCAGGAGGCCGATTTGTGCAAAACCCATTTTTTCACATTATTCCTACAGTTTTTAACCAAACGTCATGCAAATCGGTACACAGTATCTCTATAGTCATGTGATCAACCCTGATCTGTCCGATTTCCCATATTCCATCCTTATTGGTTAAGGTTGCCATCCAAAGTTTGCAGGATTGGTCCGTTTTGAACAAACTGCCTCAAACCATGAACGCAGCGTGCGAATTCCGTCAAATTTCACACGCACATTCCCACTAGGCCGAGGAAGAAATGCCACCCTTTTCACATTGGCCTGTTATAGCGCCACCAGCAGGTCTAATTTAGCAAAACACATTTTTGGAACAAAATGCCTCAAATCATGAATGCAGTGTCCGATTGCCGTGAACGACCTAAGAATAAATGGCACCCTTTTCACATTGGCCTATTATAGCGCCACCAGGAGGCCACAATAACGTATCTGACCTGGCGGAGACCTGTGCTCCGAGGAGCACTTTATCTAGTTTAAATATGTTTTGGGAATGAAATGGGCTTAATTGTTTGCTTTTACCAGGCATTATTCCATTTTATGTTTGCCCATTGTAATTTGCTTTTAAAAAGCAGCATGGTAGCATTTTACTGACATCTGTTTGGTTTGAACATTTTTTTTTCCAGTATGTACAGGATAATCTTCAAAATGAACAAAAACAGAAGATTATGGTACAATAAACTATATCCCACGAGCAACATTGACAGCCAGTCAGCCATAATGACATATAAACAATAAACATTCATATTCTCAGCATCAATGCAATCAGCATCCAGATAGACGAGGAGTGAGCCCAGACTGTGCATATTGGAACAAACATTTGGTTCACTCAAATATTTGGCAATTTTGACAGTTTCACAGTTTGACACCCTGATGTGAATGCTATACTTGCTAGACTAAACTGTTTTATATGAAACTCTTATTTATCACACTGATGCCACCAAAGTCTCCAAAAAACGGCCTGTTTATGGACACATTAACGTGCATCTTTTCATCTTGTAGTGTGACATGTCAGAAGACCAGAAGTCGTCCCAAGACAACATGTCGTCGATATTAAACATGTTTAATTTTTGGGGTATTTTCTCGCCTAGTGTGACATAACGACCCTTTCATTGCGTTGATCAATTATATCATAGAAGCTCCAGTGCGCTGCTGCGCTCGCCAGTGTGCACTGCCCATTCGAAAAACATGGCAGTTATATTACCAGTATTAGCTTTATTACAGTATATAACCTACCACAGCATTATGGTTTTAAAGTAATTCCTTTATAATGCTTCATCCTTTATGTGTAAAGCCCTGATGTTGTTTCTTTTATATTTTTTGTCTGTGGTCGGGTAACTTTATTGTCTCCGCCAGGCCGTAAGGCATGGCGAGAAAGTATGTTTTACCCTCCGTCCGTGTGTGTGTCCGTGTGTCCGTGTGTTACCACCAAATCTCCGGCACCGTTGGCCCGGTCGCTGCGAAACTGTGCACACACACTCCCTGGATGCCAATTCAGAACCTCTGCCTCAAATTTTTCACATGGGCCTGTTATAGCGCCACCAGGAGGTCGATTTGTGCAAAACCCAGTTTTTAACCAAACGTCATGCAAATCGGTACACAGTATCTCTATAGTCATGTGATCAACCCTGATCTGTCCGATTTCCCATATTCCATCCTCATTGGTTAAGGTTGCCATCCAAAGTTTGCAGGATTGGTCCGTTTTGAACAAACTGCCTCAAACCATGAACGCAGCGTGCGATTTCCGTGAAATTTCACACGCACATTCCCACTAGGCCGAGGAAGAAATGCCACCCTTTTCACATTGGCCTGTTATAGCGCCATCAGCAGGTCTAATTTAGCAAAACACATTTTTGGAACAAAATGCTTCAAATCATGAATGCAGTGTCCGATTGCCGTGAACGACCTAAGAATAAATGGCACCCTTTTCACATTGGCCTATTATAGCGCCACCAGGAGGCCACAATAACGTATCTGACCTGGCGGAGACCTGTGCTCCGAGGAGCACTTTATCTAGTTGATTATGGGTCCATTGGTTGACGTGGAAATAACACCTGGTGCAAGGGGGAACGAGAGATCCAAAACTTCAGGGAATCTAGGTGAGACCTGAATTGTTAAATCGCTTATATGCTTATATTCTTTTGATATGGCTACTGTATTTCTGGGATACAGCTGAATGCCAAAATGCTCGCACAGAGTGGGTTATAACGCACAGGGTCAGGGCTCATCAATTCATTCCGGTGAGGCATTTATTTTAATCTTCTGTTCTGTTGGGGGCCGGGGATTCTATTTGTCTGAGGGATTACTGACTGGACATGCTGTAGGCTATTTGGATTCTTATTGAGGAGTTTTTAATACGTTTTCCATATGGATCTTGTTTGGATGGACTTCATTATTCCGAGACATCCAAGTGAGTGACACACCCGCACACACGCACGCGTGCACGCACGCACGCACGCACACACCTACACACACACACACACACCTACACACACACCTACACACACACACACACACACACACACACACACACACACACACACACACACACACACACATTTGAAATATTTATTTATGTCCACATAATAAGAAGTACAGGATGTACAAAGGACATAAACACTGCCAGTGCAGTCAGATGAAGGGAAAACAGTTAGTTACAAAGCGCATGTAAAGCAGAGCAATGTTACATACAAAACAAAAGATGGCATACTTGTCAAACACAGCGGACAACAATCATGGGTAAAGGAAGCAACGCCTCCTCCAAATTGAGCGGCTTCCTATAATAGCTCATATTGATATCCTTTTGGAGGGCTAAACACACACACACACACACACACACACACACACACACACACACACACACACACACACACACACACACACACACACACACACACATAATTTCGATTATTGTTTCATCTCGGTGGGCAGAGTGGGCACCAAAACATTTTGGGCACTATAGGGATATCTATCTTACCCAAGGCCAATCCATTATTCTAACTAGACCATACCCGGTGAAGTGCGCAGGCGAAAATAGTTGCAAACGTGGGGTTATTGCACGCCCCCCCCCGTGCGGTCAACCCCAATTGAGGCAAGCGGCAACAACACTTTAAAAGAGTGGGTGTGTGGATTCGACGCATGCGCAGTTTGATCTCCCGTTGTTTTTTAAAACGCTAATAAACAGCTGAGATTTGATGAAATTGAGAAACGGGCTTCGCAATTGCGTTCAGATCGTAATGGTCAATGGCTGTGTGCAAATTCAGATCAATTGCTCTCGCCAGTGAGGAGAACCGGGCACACAGTTTTGCTGACACGACGGTCGGTCGACCACAGAGGTTTGTGAAATTATAGGAGGATTATAGGAGGATATTCATCCAATAGCACAGCAAATGGCAAGAGCTTCACGTCTGCTCTGCTTAAATATTCTTTCTCCCATTAATATTTGATTGCGGCCCCCTCCACAGGCACACCATGCTGTTTTGTCTGAAACTCTTTGCCAAGGCATTTTCGAAGAGGCGGTGCCTGTAGCTAGCCTGGTCCATCCCGGTCGCGTGAATTCCCATTATCATGCGTCTTCTGCAGATCGGCCTGGCCCCAAGGGCTGGGTGGGCAGCGTCTGTCAATCACAGGGCCCTGAGCGCAGACGCTGATTGGCTCTTCCACTTTTTGTTCTGGAAGCAGTGTGATCACCCCTATGTTCAAATTAAAACTGTTTTTATTCATTCAACAGATCTCAATGCAGTGTCTACCCACCCACCCAACAGTCTGTGTTGGCACTTGAGTCCCTACCACCAGCTGTTGGAAAAGAAAAGAAAAAAAAACAGGTGGGTGAGGATGATGTGATTTGTTTTGAAATAATTTGTTTTTATGAGATGAAATAGAAAGCCTGAGACTATTCCATCACCATAGTGTTAAATTCGGCTTAGCATGTGTTACTTTATGTATCAGATTTGCATCAAATGCTGCCTCGTGCTACGTGGGCCAGGCGCCACTGACCTGGTTAACCCTAAACTGACTACAATTTCACACATTGCCATTTCAAGTTCCAGCCATATACTGAGTTTTGACCCAGTCTTGTTTACTTGAACGGTCTCTAAGGCATGCCACAAAAAGCATTTTTGGATAATCATCCACTTATGACTGTTAACCTGGAATGTCACTTTGTGCATGCACAAAGACAAGATTAATATGTCCTAGAAACAAAGGCTCAGCAGTTATTCTTATAGCCAAACAATTTTGCATGTCATTACTTCTCAATGCAGCACATTCAAAATTCCCCAGAGGGCAGCCTTTTTCAAATTAAATTACCATTCTCATTTTGTAAAGTCTCACAGATGCTCTCTACTAAGATTTGGTGTTGTGACTGAGAATAAAACAGCTTGCTTCCGTTTTTATCTGTGGTCGGCATTTGATTGCAGTTTTGAGGTCATATGAATGTCCTGCCAATTACTCGCCCGAGGCCACAGGGTGGTGACAGCTGTCTCATTTAGTGGTGACATAAAATTGTAACATAATGATTTTGATTAATAAGTAAGATTCCTTTGATTGCATGACATTATGGCACATATTAATAAGCAGATCTATTGTTAGCTTGTCACCCCACAGCATTAGAGATGAGACAATTATAGTGTGATATAATGCTGTAGTCAGACTAGCTTGCAGCAGGGTGGTGTGACTTTGTGAGAAATTATTTGAATAGTTTATTTTTTGAATAAGAAAAAAGAAAAGACTCTTATGGGTCCTACTGAGGACCCATACTGTGTTTTCTGTCAACCTTTTTTGTTCAGGCTTACAAGAGGCACAATGATGAAGGTCAGCACATAACATTTGGACAAAGATTTGAAATGATAAAAAACAACCCCGCACCAAACATCATTATTATTCATAATTATGATTAATAATTGTGATTTACAATACTAACTAAAATAATTGGGATGATTGTCATAATCATGTAGCCCTAATATTAGGCAACTACTTTGACGTCAAATGTTAAGTGCAACTGTAAAGGGAAGCATACATTAGCCATAGTTTTAATCAACCAACCATATCCACCAAACACACCCTCTGCTCTGACTAACCTCTTTCCAAAAGACAAAAGACAAAGATTTTGCCAGATGTTATCATGGCACATGGAAGGTGCATGTCACCTTATTAGCCTCTCTGCTCAGGCTTTTTCCTGAATCCTGTGTCTGCAACTGCAACATTAATCTACCAGAGCTGTCATAACACCATGTGCCTTGAGAGGCAAAAAAACATTAAGACCCCTCATTAATGCACACTGAGGAATTGTAGTACAACACCAAAATTCTCACCAAGGGGTGATTTTTAGAAAACTGTCCTGCAGAACACCTTCAGCTCTAATTGAATGACTTCTTGTTTCACCTTTGCTGAATATCAATTCTTCATCACTGTTTTAATACTGCTCCGGTTCTGTCACAGAGCCAAAGAAAGAAAAAGCAGGGTAAAGACTAGGGAAAAAAAAGAAAACAGAGCTAGGACTGTTTATGACTGACAGGCAGACCCCTCAGCGAATAAGAAAGAAGTGGAGGCGGGCTACCACTTGCCTCCTCCCCTGTCTGGCAGAGCGTTGGTCCCTGTGACTGAGTATGTGCAAAGAGAGGGAGATAGAATTCTGCACGAGAAGCCAGCTTGTGTGTGCTGCCACAACTTGCATTGGATTTAAAGCATATTCAGTTATCCTGAAAGTGGGAATGAAAAGAGACTGACATTTTGTGAGACGCAGGGAGAAGCCAAGACACTTATTTCTGGGCAGGTTTCTGAAGATTTCTGTTGGGGGTTAAGATACAAAGAGAGTGAAAGAGTACATCAGTATCCAGTTTGTAAGAATGTATAATTCAGCGTGTTTCTTCATCCTGTCGTGGGTGTTTGCTGTGCTTATGTTCCCAGGTAAGACCTATTTTCTCTCTGATCTTCATCTCTATCACGCTGTTCCTCTTAAGTTGATGCTCATGCAGAGTGATGTACTGTCGAAACAGAGTTGATGAGAGAGCAGCATACTTCATCTATCTTTCTCTCTCTCTCTCTCTCTCTCTCTCTCTCTCTCTCTCTCTCTTTCTCTCTCTCACTTTTGCCCACCATCTAGAAATGGCCTGTCACTCTGTAAAACTAAATAGATATGCAACAATCAAAAGTTGATTCCAAGCTGCGCATCAAACAGCATAAAGCATGATACCATGTTGACTCCTTGGCACACTCTGATATACAGCTCTTTGAAAAGACATCACAACAGGCAGTGTCATCTGTCATGTAAAATTCAGGATGCCATGATTGAGAGGAGCATAAAGGTTTAAATATGTATGGATGAGGTTGATGAAAGAAACAGGAGAACATGTTTCACTACTGGTATAAATAAGTGCTTTAACAGTGTGATTGAGTTTGCAAATTGGTCCATGTACATAATATCAACGTTGCCAAAATAACAAACACAAGTCAGACAGGAAGACATTACTGCGGTCAGGGTCTTAATGGATTCAAGCTTAAGCCTCTCAAGCGTTAGTACTGGAAGCTGTTATACAAACTAAAAACACAACTGTAGAGAAGGACAACTTGGCTTGTATGTTTGTCCAAACCGTTGTACTACAGCCATGTCATCGGCTGTGTTTGACATCATGACTTGAGATGGATGAGATGAGATGGATGTCAGTGTGGTGCATTATAGGCTCTGGTGCCAAAGACTTGAATTCTTGTTGACCTAATTAAATCTTGTTTTGTTTCAGTGTTGTTTTGTACAAGTGTCTGTCGCCAGTGTTGGTTGACAAAATCTATGTGATGAGGCAAAAAATACCTGTAGCTACCTGTCCAAAGTGATCATGTCACAGGCATGCTGGTTGTCTTACATTGTCATTGTTCTGCTAGAGCAGGCATTCTGATGTTGCCATGATATATATTTTCTTTACTCCATTAAGACAGGGAAAGCATCTGTGTCATTAGATTTGAGATAAAAATAATTGTTTCATTCTTCGGCTATTCAAAAATAGCAGATCTACTATTTTTGAAACATTGTGAAAATGTGTGCAAATCCTTGTGTATCCATGTATTTTTTAAAGTGAACATTTTTAACTCAAATGTTTGTTCTGGAGGTCCCTGGAACTAAATATTTTGAGATTGAGGGGTCCGCGGCCAAATATATTTATCATTTTGGGGGTTTGAGCACCACTGATATAGAAACATTTGACATTTGTAGAATTGGCCTCAGGTCTTAATGGGTTAAATGTAAACAAACTATATCCGGAGGCGTTCAGCTGGTTACCTGACAGCTCGTTTCAGAGACGTCTCCTGACACTTCAATTGAGCATAAATGCCTGCAGTGTCTTCCAGCAATGTTTGTATGACACCTACAGGTGTTGTATCAACCTATCTTACGAATCACAAATATCCTCAAGTATCCTCGTCTCTACTGGGCCGAGGTGACAAGACAATACTGCACACTTCATTAGGTGGTGTCATCAAGAGAGCAGTGAGTTGTAGGAGGTATTGTCATTACATGGGACAGATGGCTTTTTGTATGGCCCTCTGAAGGGTTAAGGGTGATTACTCAATTGTGTGTTCTTTCCTCAGTAGTAATTCAAGCTTACTTTGTACTTTTAGGACACTTGAGTCAAGTGACATTTGTCAAAAGTTTTGTTGATGCTAATGCAGCAAAAAATCCAGTATGGAACAAAACATAGCACTGTTTTTCTTTTTTTCTTTTTTATCTGAATTTGTCCTGGGAAGGTATTTTGCTGAGTAAGCATGCTACTTTTCAATGCTGCCCTGCTTCAGTGTTACACAGTTGTACCTCCTCCACACCTGGGCAGTACCAAGTATAACCGCAGTCTTGTACTGTTGGCCCCTGTGCAGAAAAGCTCTTGCTTAAAGCCACATTGGTTGGCTTACTTTAGTTCCTTCCTTTAGTTTTCCTGCCATTGCAAGAACCTTAACTCAGAAGCCTACATCTCTGACCTTTGGGTTGACTACAGTGTAGCCCCTCACATCTCATTCAACAAAGCATGCAGGGGAGGTAGCAGACTAGCAGGAGTTGAAACTTTCTACAGATAATCAAAGACAGGACTGAAATCTGTGGTGTACAAGGTGCTCAAAGTCAGACAGAGGAGATCCACTACATTTGATTTCACGGTGTCTGAAACTGAGAGAGCAGGTCAGAAAGCTGGGAGTTATTATGGATGCAGATCAATTTTAAAAGCTTATTGTCTCAGTCTGACTCAAAAGCTGGCCCATGCAGGTCTTCAGCAGACAAGATTATAACTGGCATAACCTCTTCACTGGCAGAAATAGTTTGCACACTGTAGCTCCCTTCTATGACTTTATTGTGGTATATTGTGGCTTCTTCATAACCTCTTCACTGGATTTCCCAAAAAGGGAAGTCCAGCTGAACAAATTACTGCTGTACTTATAGATCACTTGATTGGCTTATGATACAACACATCACTGATTTCAAAGTAAACTCTCAAGGGACTGTTCATCGTTTAGAATAAGGTAAATTTGTAAGTGCTCTGAAAAGTACAGTTGTGCCACTGATTCACCAGATGCTGTACACACCCACTGTCTGGATAGGCCAAGCACAAAGATGGACTGATGGGGCAGCCAAAGAGAAACAATACATCAGCAGGACCGAGGGAAATGGAAGTGGAGGACAGTTGTTGACAATGTCAATATAGTTGCTGAATTCCAAAAAGTTTAAGAACTTCTTGCATGCTTTAGAACTTCCTATTCTCTCAGGCCAATGGTTACTTAGCCTCTCTCTTTCTGTATGTATGTGTGAGTGAGTGATGTTGCTATATCCAGTGTGGGTGTATGCATGAGTTGCGGAGGTGGGTAAGGGCCTAAGGGGCCATAAATGTGCTCTATCATGTGGATGACTGGAGGATGCATTTATATAAAAAAAAAAAGGCCCTGACTTGATTTTGATCATGAAGGGAACATTTCCTCCCAGCAGAGTTACATAAGGACAAATATATTTAGTTCTTGAAGTTAGTGTTTGCTGCTTGTGAAGTCACTGACTTGTTTATCAAATATTAAATATCAGATATTGTTTCACTTGATATTATAATATTCCTAAAATTCCAATTTGCATTCACATTCAGTTTTTCAAAAGGGTAACGCTGAGCAGTAAACCATATGCGAGAAATAATTCTTTCAACCTGTTATTTTGATATTCTGCTCTCAAACACTTTTGACGCACAGTACCTTGTGGATGTTAAACTTTTTAAGCGAAGTCAGCCTTTTACCAAGAAGCGAAAAAGTCATGACACGTTCATTGGTTTTCACTTCACTGTCAGATAATCTGGAATGCCTTATATATAAAGCTGAGAGTGTCCTTTTTTCACTTAGTGTACTGCATGCCATTGTGGCATTAATATTAAAGATGCTGTGTGCAAACAATGGTCAGCAGGTTTTTAAAAACTCCCTCCTTGCAGTTCCTTCACACACAAGCCCAGGAAGTCACGCCCCATCATTTGAGAAACCCTGATGCACCCTCATTCATCCAGCCTTCAGAGATATGTTAACCATACTTCATTGTATGACGATCTACAAGCACAATGTGTTGTTACAACGTGTTGTGAGCTTTTAGATCTTCTTTTTTTGCTTTCTCACTTTCTTTTAAATGTCTTTGTTGAACATTTGGGAATTAATGTCTATAATTAACAATGAATGCCTATAATGCAATGCACAAAATAGGGACACCAGGTTGAAAGTAGTTAAACTATACCATATGGAATAAATACAATGTTAACTTATGAGTTACAGGACCTTTGGTTATGATGGCAATACAATACCCTAGGTCTAGATCATGGAAAGTGCACTCATGATCTAAATCTAACTAGAAAAAAAATGCTCCTTGGAGTACAGGTCTCCGCCTGGTCAGGTAGGTTATTGTGGGCCAGCAATGTTTGAAATTAGCCAATCAGGATGGAACACAAAAAATCGAACAGATCTGTCTTGATCACATGACTATAGAGATAATGTGTACCAATTTGCGTGATGTTTGGACAAAAAGAGTAACATCAAAATATGCGTTTATCAAAAATCGTCCTCCTGGTGGTGCTATAACAGTACAATGTAAAAAGGGTGGCATGTGTTCCTCTGCCTAGTGGGAATGTGCATGCAAAGTTTCACGGAAATCGGACGCTGCGTTTATGATTTGAGGCATTTTGTTCAAAACAAGCCACTCCTGCAAACTTTAGATGCCAATTTCAGTGAATCAGAATGGATTATAAAAAATCTGACAGATCCGTGTTGATCACATGACTATAGAGATATTGTGTACCGATTTTGCGTGATGTTTGGACAAAATCTGTAGGAGTAATATCAAGAAATGTTTTGCAAAAATCGCCCTCCTGGTGGCGCTATAAAAGGCTGAACTGAAAAATGCAGGGCAGAGGTTTTTCCTTGGCCTCTAGGGAGTGCGTGCAAAGTGTCACGCTGATCGGTCTAGTTATAGGTAAAAACACAAATCGGCCTGTTTTAGCGTCACCATAAGGCCTATTTGAAAAATGTATGGTGGCATTTCTTCCTTGGCCTAGTGGCAATGTGTGTGCAAAGTTTCACTGCAATCGCACACTGTGTTCATGATTTGTTCAAAACGGACCACTCCTGCAAACTTCCACCATAAAGTTAACTATTGTATAGTAAATAGTATAAAACATTGTTTTATACAGAACTGTAAAGTACAGCTCTGTTACTTAGAAATGTTAGCAAAAAATAAATTTGGTGATTGGTCAAGTGGTTTGCAAGATTAGCTCTGCTTGTGTGTCAGGGGCGCCGATATTTATAAGCTCCGTTGTGTGCCCCGTTGTGTGCCCCATGTGTGCCCCGTTCGCTTCGCAACAGCACATGTATCTGCTTAGTGTTTACTGTCATAATCCAGCTGTAATATCCAGCAAGAAAGTCAAGACGACTTTAATTGCTTATCCAGCAATATGAGATATAGTATCATTATGGTGGAGCAGCCAAATCGGTAGTCATCAAGGTCTTCCCACGATGGGGTAACGTGGGAGGCAGAGAGAGAGAGAGAGCGAGAGAGAGACTACTACACTCTATTGTTTAAAATCAGTAGCATCCTAGCACGAAGGGACAGCCAGTGGATGAGCAAAATGTGGTAACCATGGCAAACATCCGTGTTTGTGTGTGTGTGTTTGTGAATCTTACAAATGTTAATATATGTAGGTGTATTTAGATTATTAATAATACATGACAGCAAAAAAAGAGAGAAAGACATTTTAAACCAGAAAGCAATATTTAGTTTTATTCTTGGCTGACATTTGGCTGTGTTCACGGGTTGGAAGCCGGTTATGGAGGTTGATCTTGTAGCGGCTTCTACAGAACTGGGAGGGTATATATTTCATATTGTTTATTAATTGATTGATCTGGGTGATTAGTGCCACCCTGCACTATGGTCATGCCACTGCTTGACATGCACTGGAAATTTCTGAGGAACCTGGGGTCATTTTCTAAACAACTTTAAGGGCCACCACAAGTATATTATTTTTTTCCCAAACTGAATCAATGTTAAATATGAATAAGTGAATAACATTTTAGTTGTGAACAATAATAGTTGCTGAAGAGTAGCCCAGTGAAATCACATACAGTAGAATGGAAAACAAACAGACAAACACTCATGATGCATGCACCTGTATATTATAGTTATAACACTAACACAAGGGAACATACACAAAAGTGTAATAGCTGGGTCATGGGTTTTATGAAGAAATTCATTTTTGTTATAACAGAGTGTCATCTAGGAAATATGTATTTGCGGAAGAGGAGGAGGAATTTCTTCAGTTATATTAAAGGACCATACTGGTCTAAATACAGTACAGTACATGTCAGTACATCGTACAGTACATAAACGTCATCATTCCAGTTGTCATATGCATGTTTGGTTGTATTTCATTCAAACACTACCAAATTCACCTGAATAAAATAACATCAAATCAGACAGTTCTTTTGTTTATGTCTAATGTATATCTAATCTTAATACTGTCATGTCAAATTTGGTTGGTAAAATTAGTGAGGCTCATACAAATAACACGGGAACTTTGTAATCAAAGTTCAATAATAGCAAAAAATAGCCGATCCTTAGCTTGTAGATCGCTGTATACGGGGAAGTATATTGGGCTAAGAAAATGCCCCCACCCCCTCTTTTATTTTTGCTTTTCACAAATCGAACCCAATTCAAGCCACAGTCTTCAAGGGATTTCGATCCATGAGTACACCCTCTTAAGCTTCAATGGATTGAGCTATTTGTCATAACATGTCTAAAGCCTGGTTCATGCAACGTCACAGGACACCTCTGTTCATTGATCCCGACGACTCGAAAATGATGGATTGAATTTATCAGTGAATCAAATTGGTTGAGAAAATTAAGATTCACTTTATTAGCTGAGGACTAATAACCCATTAAAGGATACACCATGAATTTAAAAAAAAATAATAATATTTAATATATTGTTTATGTCCCTCAAACGTTTTTCAAAAGGTTTGAGCCTAAATCAAGCCTCAGATATACTCATTCCAACGAACTTCTCTCTGGCTTATAAAGCACTTTAACCTGCAATACCACATTGTCCTGTTTGGCACGGGGCGCTATTTTTATTTATTTTTTATTATAGGCACCTGACAGGGGAGAGTTTCCCTGGTTGGACGTAGCGCGTGGAAGGAACACGTTATTCCAACCAGGGGGGGGGGGGGGGTTGAACTGTAAAACGGGAGGTGACGTCATGTCAGTTTGGCCTGTTTTAAGACCAATTTACAGAAAACCCCAGATTTGCTGTGAAAGCCTGATTGTTCAAACTGGGGTGTTTTTGGGGATAGAAGAGAGGTTGGGGAGACCAAAAACACACAAAAAAGAAGAAAGTTAAAATTCATGGTGTAGTCCAGGGGTATTCAACTAGATTAGGCAGGGGGCCACAACTGTAAAATAATTTGGAGTCGGGGGCCACACAGCGCAAATGCACGCGCGCGCAGCGCGCGCGAAATTTTTCGGGTCTAATTTGGGTCTAATTCGGGTCTAATTCGGTTCTATTTGACCAATATAAATCAACCTTTTTTCGGGTCTAATTCGGTCTAATTCGGTTCTATTTAAGGTTCTAAGTTAAGTTCCAATGAAAGATGGCCTTTCAAGAACTAATGAAGGATAAATAATTTGTACTGTTTTAACTTTGATAACATAAATCAAAGTTAAAATAAATAATAATTATGAAATTTTTTTTTTTTTTTTGAATATGGCCAGGGGCCACAAGGAAGCTCCTCGCGGGCTGCACGTGGCCCGCGGGCCGCCAGTTGAATATCTATGGTGTAGTCCCTTTAAGACCCGAGGCCGATTCTACAGGCCGATTCTATTAAATTCCAAGCCCCCAAAATGATATGTATTTGGCCGTGGACCCCCCATCTGAAAATGTTGTGTGCCAGGGACCCTCAGAAGAGAAGATTGGTGTTGAAAAAATTAAAACATTTCAAGATTTGTCAAAAATAGCAGATGTACAAGCTTGCAGCGCGGCACAAAGTGACGTGCTGTCTGTGAGCTTGTATATTTGCTATTTCTGAGAGCTACTGTTCTAAACCACTGTTCTAAATCTTAAAACTTATGTTGCTATATATATATATATATATATATAGGGGTACAACTATTGGAGCTCCTTTTATAGAGCAACAGTTGGAAATGCAATATAATTCATGTGTATTTTAGCAATATCAGCTTGTAGAAAACTGTTGTGCTTCATACCTGTATGAGTCTCATGCTCAATATTGACATTGCATGATAAATGCCAGCAAAGGAGATGAGAAGTGTGGTAATATATGCCAACGGATGCACAACCACCCCCCTGCAGTAGTATAGAGGTTTGCTCATGGGGCATTTCAGTCAACACCAGTGTTGGGACGAATGTTACAAGTAACGCGTTACTGTTACGCAACTGCTTTTTGCGGTAACTAGTAGTGTAACTAGTTACTGTATCCAATTCAGTAATGCCGTTACAGTTACTGAAATTTAAATGAGGTCAGTACTCTGTGTGAAAATAGCCCACCACTTCAGATGATGAAAGGTTTATTATGATGCGACTTCTACTCTCACACTAACCCCGTCTGTGACCTTCTCCTCCGCTCGCTGCGGAGGAACACATCCGGCTGAGGGGACGATCGGCTCCTCATTTCTTAGCTTTTTCTGTATCGTATCAAAAATGTAAAGGTAGTCCCAGTATCCTACAGATGTCTGTAGTTCCAGTCTAACGTCAGGCAGAACTAAAAAGATTAGATACTGTATGTATGTTGTTGTTGACATGATTCCTATATTTATACTGAATCCTAGTGAGCTAGAGTTTAGAGTTGTCATCTTGTGCAACATGAAAATGTATACATTAATATTGAAGCAAATGAAAGTAATTTAAAAGCAATTAGTAACTAGTTACTTTTATAATGCAGTAACTAGTAAAGTAACTGCATTACTTTTTGAGAGCAAGAACAAATAACCATAACTAGTTACTAATTTAAAGTTACTTGCACTGGCAAGGTTGCCCAGTGGTTAGCAGGTTAGCAATGTTGCCTCACAGCAACAAAGTCCGGGGTTTGAACCCGTGCAGGGTTCAAACCCAGGACTTTGAAGTTTGCATGCTCTCACCATGCAGGGCCGGATGGGACCAAAATTCAGCCCTGGCATTTTGGTCCGAACCGGACCACCACCCCCCCGGCCGTTTTGTCAACGGGGGGGGCGTTTCAGCCCAGCCCTGCACATGAACTCTGCAGCCACACTGAGGCCCCTGCTGGAAAGCATCCCAGCCCAAACATTAACGTAACTAATAATTGGGCCGCGCGACCCGGAAATAACCGTAATAATCCTAAAACGAGAGCCCAGCGGCCCACCGGGCATTTGCCCGGTACGCCAAATGGCCAGTCCGCCCCTGTCACCACGTTTGCTTGGGTTTCCCTTTGGGGAACAAAATAAACAAAAAACATACTTGTTACTGTACTTACTCCTGCCATTGCCCTTGACTAAAGTACTGACATTACAAATGGAGTTGGTCCCCAGGCAGTGGGTGCTGCACTGTGGCTGCTCCTAAGTGGTTGTGATGGGTCAAATGCAGAGGACAAATTTCCCCAAGGGGATAATACACGTTAAATAATAAATGAAGTATACCTTAACCTCAACAGTGTCTCTTAAATGTAGCCTAGTTATCATTTATCCAATGTTAAATCACTTTGGAAATTGTAATGAAAAGTGCTATACAAATGAGGGACCGATTAAGACCATTTTAACTACTTGGTTTCTGGACATTGAGGTATTTTCTTGGAAGCTCTTAAGTGTTCAATGGACAAAGACAAACATCAATGCAGTGATTCATTCCTTACAAATAGCCATGATAATGCAAAGACAGTCAACATCGACTAACACTCATTACAAGAGAAGTTTATCTATTCATCACCCCTCCCTTTTATAGTAGAGACTGTGTTCCCTGGCATCACTGACAGTTCCCTTGTGAGAATATATTGAATGTTGGCAGTTAAGCGAGTGCATCGGACTCTTAGAATGAATGACTCGGATGGATTGTCACTGAATCGGAGATGGATGGTGCAAGTAAGAATGAGATCTATTATTCAAGAGTGAGTGTGTGTGTGTGTGTGTGTGTGTGTGTGTGTGTGTGTGTGTGTGTGTGTGTGTGTGTGTGTGTGTGTGTGTGTGTGTGTGTGTGTGTGTGTGTGTGTGTGTGTGTGTGTGTGTGTGTGTGTGTGTGTGTGTGTGTGTGGTGTGAGCGTGCATGCGTGCGTGTGTGCTGACCGTTTCCAGTCAGCAATGAGCTGGGTTCTTTTTGCAAACATCTCTCAGTTGTATCCTTATCGATTTTCTTAAAAAAATAAAATAATAATGTCATTAATTTATTCACTTATTTAATTTATTCAGTTATTTATTAGTCTGCTTCTGTTCCCTGAAAAGTGCACTGAAAAGAAGAAGGTCATTGTTATAAGCTAAAAGCTTGTCCCCAATACTATAATCTGTGTGGATTTGTTGACTTTTGGTTTAAGGACACATCCGTTTGTCATCCTGTGTAAAAACAAGGGTAAAGCCTTTCACAGGTTTCTGACTCATTCATCCACTTTAGGTTGCTATTGTCGGCTAATGGGTAAAATGTTGGCAAATAGTGATGTACACTGATTTTTAAAGTACAGTTCTGTTACTTAGAAATGTTATATATGTGTGTACTTAGGGTTAGGGTTCATATTCAGTTTAACCACTTAAGCCCTGTTTTATATTTTGTCGTACGATGATGTTTCACAGCAAAAATAGCCGATCTACAAGCTCACAACTCGTCACATCGTGACGCGTTAACTTGTAGATCTGCTATTTTTGAGGAAAAAATGTCTTCTATAAGGACATGCCCAAAATAAGGACGCCATGATGAAAGTGGTTTTAAAAGGATGACAGAGCTATCTTTCGATCTGTACTGTGGGTTGCTATGGTTGGCTAATCTAAGCTAAATGCAAGAGTAAAGTGATGTGAAGTGTAGGTCTATGCAGACAAAGTGCAGTTATTATATTAAGTGTTAACAATAGATTTAGGTCAATCACTTTTGAATAGCTTAAAATTTGAACTTTTGGACCCCACTTCCATGGCATAATTCTGACCACTCTACACACACTCTTGTTCCTACCAAACTGCACAGTAATGTAATGCTGCATTCACACTGGCAGCTACAAAGCTACAGTCTACCATTCATTGTCAATGAAAGCCACCAACATAAAGATACAAAGCGACACCCAACGTTTGTAGCCAGCTACAAAGTCTACACATCTCCAATCCAAGTTGAGCTGGCTTCAACTGCAGCTAGTGCCAACTACAAAGCTACAAAACGACCAATTGTTGTTTAACCATTTCCTCTCAACTTTTCTCTTGACACAATTTCTGCCTGTAATGGGTGAAAATTAATGATTTACATCAGCCAGTTCAGTGTTCTTTTTAACTCCAAGCTTTATATTTTTCTAGTTGGTTAGACAGATGCTTGACATCAACAAGCGTGTTGAATTGATCAACACTTCAACAGCAACTCAGTGATAGATATGCTATCACTTTGTATCTTTTGTAACTGCGAACACAGCATTGAAAAAAACACACATGGACAACAGGCTATTGACAGACGGGATCTTTAAATACATTCAACTTCTGAAAGTTGGTCGAGAGAGTTTGTTGGACGGAAATGCTTGTCCTTAATTGTCCAACTTGCTTGTGCCTGGCAGCGTTGACAGTGCCTGTTATAAGCAGCTAAAACTGCTGTGCATTTTTCTTTTGTTTCATCGCCGCCACCTTTCAAAAATATTTTATTTACAGAGCTATAATTGGGTAATCTGATCTTGTCTTGTGTCAGCGAATTCTGTGCCAGCTCCTATTCCACCTAGAAATCACAGTGTAAAGTGAGTACAGTACATGACCAGCAAACACACTGTGACATTTATATTGTCCACATCCTTTTCACTCATTATGTTGGGTTAATGAGTAGCATTGCATTCTAATGTGATTAAAATGTAAACAAAGAGAACAGAGTTTGTGTGTGCGCGTGTGTGTGTGTGGAGTTTCACAGCTTTTGGGAAAAAGTAGTTTGACAGCCTCTTGGTCCTAGCCTACATGACCCTTAGCCTGCCTGATGGAAGGGTCTCGAACAGGTGGTGTCCAGGGTGTGAGGGGTCCCTGAAGATCTCCGCTTGTGGAGTGTTTGAGTGGATATCACTCAGGCGTGGTAGTGAAGAGCCAATGATCCACTTAACCACCCACTGCAGGTCTTTTCTCTTTTCTCTGCACTGCATCAATGCAGCCTGAGTACCAGACTGTGCATGTCAGGATACTCTCGATGGTAGAACGGCAGAAGTTGATGAGCAAGTTCTGTGGAAGTCCTCAGGAAGAAGACTGTCTTTTGCCAATGACCCCCCCCCCCCCCCCCCCCCAACACACACACACACACACACACACACACACACACACACACACACACACACACACACACACACACACACACACACACACACACACACACACACACACGTACATACATACTGGCCCTCATTTATCAACGCAGCGTATAAACCGCCGTATATTTTTCCATATATTTCCATAGATCTACAATCTTATCTGAATGACTGTTAAAGCAGTTTGTTTAAATTACTTTATAAAATGATGTATTTTCACAGCGATTATTTATTAGTGTAGATATACACATGTAGGAGTGGATTATGTGTCCAGATGCTTGTCAGACAGTCAGACAATGGTGCTCCGCAGGTCTAGAATGGAATAAACGGGCGCAGCCAACGTCAACAACTGGTCTCGACCAGACGTGAGATTTCAGCCTACGGTAGGATGAAGCCCACGTCAGGATATATTGATAAATGCCGAAAGGTGCGGTGATTACGCCGTACGCTCATTATTCGGGCTGCACCGCGTTGATAAATGAGGGCCACTGTACATACATACTGTACATACATACATACATACATACATACATACATACATACATACATACATACATACATACATACACACACATACACACCACCTCCGGAGAGAGCAGAAATGGTTTTAGAGGTCAGTTTTATTTAACACCAAAAAAAAGCAAGCTACAATGCCCAATTATGCTATTTAAGGTGTAATTAATAACTAATGAAGCATGCCTTTTCATTTGCTGCCTGAAAAAAAAATCCTCCTCTTGTGCTTCTGTGTGTGCTGGGAACATGTTACTGACCTTTAGTTCTCCCCCCTGGGACACATACAGTACAGCAGCCCCATTTTGTGAGGTTTGACTTTAAGCATTATGTTCAAACTTGTGGTTATTAGTTGTTCTGTAGGCTATGTATGTTTGATGTTGAGCTTGGTCAAATACAGGAAATGCTTTTATTTTCACATACTTGAGTGAAAACCCAACTACTATGGATTTCTAAATATATATTAGTGTTAGAAAACAAGATTGAGAGCCCATAAGCCCCTCTAGAAGCCTCCAGAGACCATGCTGCTCCTTATACCTTAAAGGGTGTCGCTCATATGGACTAAGGGAAACGTTGACATCACCCACATTGGTTTCTACAGATCCGGTTTGAAGCCACTTTTTTCGGCAAATTCCAATCCAATATCTTGGAACTTCCGGTTGCGACACACATTGTTTGGTACCAAAGTGGGGCTGGGCGATATCGCCAATATGATTTCAAATCAATATCACTATTGTTTCAATCTTTTACCTTGATAACCATTAAAATAACTTTTTTAACATAGTGAAAATAGCTACAAGTTCATTAAGCTTCGCAATGCAATATGTGAGCTTGTAGATCTCACTATTTTTGCACCACCATTTCACAACAAAGTATAATACAGGGGTTAAGTGGTTAATCAGACTAATCAGTTTAGTTGATTGTAAAACAAATCTATATATTTCTTTTTGTGTTCATTTGTAGATATATAAGACAATCATTTATTGCCAAAACCAACTTGCAGTTGATTTGGAATTTTCTTTGGTGTCCTCAGAGATAGCAACATGCACATACTGTATACCCACACAATAAGTGTCCACTCAGATAACAACAATACACATACAGTATGACCTCACAATACATACAAAAGTGTCCACTTTTCAATACTGCACCATCCTATATGTCCTATGTGACTGAATAAGGCCTGTGCTTACAGTAAGTAATTTACTATTATATAACTGGTGAGGCATTTAGAATGTGAATTGCATCAGGGTAAGTCCTAAGCGAGATGTTCTTGTCTTAATACCAGATGAGAGATAATTGAACCATGGTTTGGCCAGTTAAGGGGAGTCCTTTAAAATGTTCAATCCTTTCCGTTTGATACAGAAGTATAATTTGTCAAGCGTGGGAAGTACACACCAATTTTTCCTTTTTTAAGCTGTACAGTGCGTACAATTTTGTCCCAACAGCTTTTTTTCAAGGGCTGCTGGATTGACCTATAATGCAGTTATTGAGTGTGCACACTTTCTATTACAGCCATGTAGAACTGTAACATTGCAGCCCTTGACACAACAATTTCTTCTGAGTTGCCGTAGAAGTAATGTTTTTTGTTGAGCTTTCTTCTGTATGGAGGTGAGTGATTTGTGGTCCCCGGGGCGCAAGAGTTCAAATATCGGAGTCGGTCAGATTTGGATTTTGGATAGTTCAAAACCAACAACATCGGGATCACTTTGATTATGTGACCATAGAATTATCTCAGAAAATGTGTCAATAAGAAATATAAGTTTAATCAATCAAATACTATCATTAACATCCAACATCCATATCTGATCCACTCGGATAGGAATAAAACATGTTGAAGTCTCGGGCTCAGAGATTTAAAATGTTTCACTCGCTCTACCACCTGGTTGTGGATGACCAGCAGCAGTAGCTCTACCCGATGACCAGTCAACTAGCTGTCTCATCATTACAGAAAATCAGCCCCACCAAAGTTGGCTTGTGTTTTCCAAACTACATGACTGATCGGCAATAGAGGATCCCAAACTACAACATGCGTAATACATTTTTTTATTGTTTTATATGTGTCACCAAATGGACCCTAACATGTCCATTTGGTTCCATTTGTACACTCTCAGAGTTAAATTAACATTTTGGGGTCCCAGAGACAGAAATGTAATTAAATGCGGTCCGTACTCCGTAGCCTAATATGCATGCCAAACTGGGGGTCCTTGAAATTAAAATGGTTGAGAATCGCTGCTAGAGCCAAAAAAACTTCTCTTATGGGGGTCCCTGAGGCAAATCTTTTCGAATGGGGGTCCTTGACATGAAAACGTTTGAGAACCACTGTACTAGAGCAACTGTGGTATGCAATTTCCCCTCAGACTGTTTATATTCTATTCAATCTCCGCATGTCTGTCAGTCAGTTAGTTAGTGGGAGTCCAGGGATCTCCCAGGCAGGCATGGAGGTGAAGTCCGGAAGAAAGTGGAGGGCACTGGAAGCATTGGACCAGGTGAAATCTAGCCCATTCAATCCGGAAACGCATCTGCAAATGTCTTCTAAATCCTAACAGGTTTCTGAAAAACGTATGTTACTATATCAGTGGTGCTCAAACCTTTTCATGTCAAGGACCCCCAGAATTATATGTATTTGGCCACGGACCCCCATTTCAAAATATTTGATTCCAGGGACCCCCCAGAAGCAAAGATTTGAGTTACAAATGTTTGCTTTGAAAATGTATATATTCAAAGATTTGCACAAATTGTTCAAGATTTCAAAAATAGCGGATCTACAAGCTCATAGCGCGGCACTCGGTGCCGTCCTATGAACTTGTAGATCTGCTATTTTCTTTAAATTTTGAGCAATTTGTACAAATCTTTGAATATATATATTTTGTATATCTGCTATTTTTGAATAGCCAAAGAAATCTAAAATGACACGGATGCTTTTTCGGCTCTTAATGGGTTAAGTGGTCAGATGGGTGGGCTGTGTGCATTTTCAGAGTATATTTATTTTAATGACCAATCAATCCATTGTGTGCCCGGCTTGGATCAATGGAACTAACATTACATTGATTGTTTTATACCAATGTTATCAATAAAATCATAGTGTTTTGCCAGTTATTAGGAGGTCCCACTTACAATATTCTCACAGCCACTGGTTGGGAATCCTTCAGTCCATGTACGACTTTATGCACAGCAGTGTTTCTCTCTTTCATTCTGTGTAAACCTGTGTTTGGAAATGTTACAGGATTATGCAATACTAGTAGGCGGTAATATTACAGTATTATGCAGGACTAAATGGCACTAAGATTTTTGTTTCAGTTGGGAGTGGCAGACAGAAATTGTTGCGGACAGGGGAGAAAATAGTCAGAAATCCACCTGTCCTGTCACTGTGCTCTTATTAAAATCTTGTAGTGTGCACTCGGCATAAGACATGTTCCCAGTGTCGGTTGTTAAAAGCTGAGCTATAGTCGATGAACAGTTGGTGGCAGGCGCCACCAGATGCTGCAAGTGGAGTGGATACAGAGAAATACACCATCAATCACCGACCTATTTGCCCTGTATGCACACTTATTGGGATCTAGTGCCGCACTTGGACAGATCTTTGCATATTTTTTTCTTCTTTTTTTTTACTTACATTTTGAGTAGCCAATACTTTTTTTTACCCCCAATTTAGTTATGTCAATTCATTCCTCCCCACACACATTTCTGTGTTGTCACTGCTGTCGTATCCTACTGACTCACCAGTCAGTGAGGAGCCCCCACCGGGAGGACGTGAGCCTTCGTCCTACTCCTCCCGCCCAACACTCCCCGCTGACAGGTGCAGCCCCAGCCCGTAGGACTACGTGCAATGACCAATATCACCCTCCCTGCCCGGCTTCCCTCCCCCGAACACGGGGCAATTGTGTTTGCATAGACGCCAATCTCCAAATTTCTACTTTTTATGTTTTTCTGTCATTTAATACCCTACTTCATCATGCAAGAGTGTCAAGCAAAAGTAGTGAAAATAGCCGATCTACAAGCTCACAATATGTTGTATTGCAACATATTCCATCCTTCACCCAACCCTGGGTGTAGAAGGTAAAAACTTTACCTGTATTAGAGACGAGCAGCGAAAGAGAGAGCAGCTCCAATATCAAAAGATACATTTATTGTTAAAATGCATGCATGTTTCTTCAGCATCAGCTTGGGCAGATGTGAGACTCTCAAAGCCGGAACAACCGGAAAGAAATTTGAAAGAAGATATTTTAGGACTTGCCTTGTCTCAATGAAATATTGATTGAAATATAAAATGGATATTCATTGCAGTGGAGAAGATGTCAGTCTTCGTTATCCTGCCCTAGACTAACTGTAACAAAATCAATGGACTAGGTTGTGCAACCTAAAGATAATCTAATCCCTGTCATATCATTTTAGTTTTTTTTTTACATCATTGTCAAGTCATCTATACAACACCCCTCAGTAAAAGGGGTGACCTTCTAGCTCTCATGAACGGATCACTCTGGTCTATAATCAGCTGAAAACCATACTATTCATAGACATAAGGTGTCCAATTGGGTTCAGGATTGCTAATATTCAAGTGTATTCAGGTTGGAAATGTAAGACACAAGATAGTCAACAGAATTGTTAACAGGCTGCGTGCCAGGAAGGTACGCCTTGGTTAGCTTGTGTGGTGAGTTATAATTGACTAATGTACTGTATGTAAACTTGCCAACATAGGGACAGTGGTTACACAACCTTCTAAAATAACCACAAATTAACCGCATGGACAGGTCACAGGAACAGTAGTCTGAAGCAGTCTATGGTCTGTCTGGTGTGCATTGATAGAGCATCAGATTCAGACCCCAAGCATATCCTATCAGACAGGGCTGATGCCAATTTGGTGAAAACAAAAAGAAAAGCAAAACAAATATTCTTTATTATTAATTATTTATTTTGCCTCTGGATGCAAGCTCATTTCAATGCCTAAATAACAGGAAATCATGCTTGGCCGTGCCACTTTATGCTAATTTGCTTGCTTCCTGCTCAATGGCCTGCATTGAAAATCTGTCTTGGGAGATTTCGCAGATAGTGATGAATATAGATTATGACTGGGACATATGTTGTTGCCCCCAGGTTGGATGAGGACATGAACTGAGATACTCATAGCCTTTATTTGTTGACATTAACATTACTGTCAATGAGGAATGAGGTGAAAGACATGTTAGATCTGCTGGGATTTTCCCTAGGCCTTTCCATGTGGCAGAAAGCCTGGTTTTCATACCAAACTGGCGAGTGTGATCCAGTCTAGACAAGGCCTCGTCTACTCTTTTTCTGTCGGTTTCTGGTATGTGTCTGGTTGGCGTCGCTCTTTTTTTGTGAATGCCAAATCGAGTAGTCTAGTCTCAACAATTGCACTACAAGTTGGAATAAAACATGGATATACCAAATGATTATTATACCACGAAACAAAACAATTACCGGTACACCAAACAAAACAAATAGTGACGCCTCTGGCTGATGGGAATCATTTTGGAGGAATACAGGCATGCTTGGTTTCTGCTTGTTTCCTCTTAGTTTCTGTTTGTTTCCTCTTAGTTTCTGCTTGTTTCTTCTTGGTTTCTACTTGTTTCCTCCTGGTTTCTACTTGTTTCCGCCCGTCTGGTGACGCAAAGTTATATCCGCTCTAGACCGGATCAGAAAACTACTAAAGGAGTTGATCCAGTCTAAATGCAGGGAGGTAGTTGGCTGAGAACACAGTCATTATGTGAACAGTCAAAGGGCGGTAGTCTAGTTGTTTTCTACTTTGACACTGTCTTCAGCAAACAGTGTTTGACATGTTAACTTCCATCTGCATCGAGGTCACTCACAGTGACAGTTCAGCCCACTGTGGCACTAAAGCTTGTGCTGATTGGTCAGCTACTGTACTGCCATATCTGAGCTTACTGTATCTGCCTTGCAGTCCTTGTATCATTCCTCTCACCCGGGGCAAATAAATGTTGGGTGTGTGATAAAGGAAGATACCTTGTAAGCCTGCCAGTAATGCCACAAGAAATCCAGCTCTTGAGGAGAGAGATGAGGAGGAAAGGATCAGAAAGTGGACAGCAGCAACAGTGCTAACAATAGGAGTAAGGAAGAAACACTGAAGGATTTCAGCAGAGAGCCCAGATTCCCAGCGGTGATCAGCCGAACATCTGCAGGACTTGACATTGTGCTAGAGGTCAAAAGAGGCTGTACGATTCCTCCTGAAGTGAGCCTGGGTTAACTGTGCCAACTACTGGGGGGAATGGAATTGTTGTGAAATATAAAAGGCTGGAGTGCTGTCGTCACTGGAGACCTTAAATGTACCCAGTGTGCGGAGGAGCTTTGTGAATAATAAACAACCTTGGCAAAAATAAAATTGACGAAAAAACTAATGCTCAACTGGATGAAGAAGTAGAGTTGGGAAGAGACTAGGCCTGGGGAGAAGGCTAATGTCTGAATTAATCACGTGACAGGGGCAGGCAGAAAATACACGACTCCAACTCCAACACAAATTGAAAAAAGTAATTTGTGTGTGTGTGTGTGGTATATGGTCTGGTATTCATAGTATTCTCACGATGAAATCTGCCCTACAATATGGCACAATGCAAAACGTGTCATTTTTTGATTATGCTGTTTGATTACAATCACCTGTATTTTGCCACTAAGATGTCTGTGATTGAATACTATGAATATTAGAGATTGACATAATGGTCCTCTGTATGTTCTATATAATATCTATTTTTATAGATATAAATGCCCTATAGTATTTATGTATTTAAATGAAATAATGGGGTTGAAATAAAGTCTTTATGAAAAGGTGTATGGGATCTGTGCAGTCTTTTGTTTGATCATACATCAGAGCTGCTCTGTGACCATCAGCCGTCTGTCTACCATTTATTATTGATGAAACAACAATTTCGGCGAGCCACCCTTTACATCACGAAGACAGCTCAGATCTTTTGCAGACACACAAACCCTGAGCTGAATGTGAAACGTGCTTGTTTCCCATACCTTCCACACCAACAAGGTCATTGAAGGTTTCACAGCAGACAAGTATAATCCATGTGCAAAGCAAAATGTATGTGAAGGTGCAAACATTTAAGAAATCACACAAGACCCTGCATGAATTGGATTAAAAGATGCTGACCCAGCTGAATATTGTGATTATGTTACTGCAATGAAAAACCCTTCAGATCACATATATTTTTCATATATTTAGTTGCATTCATAGGATATGATACTGTATGATATATGCAACGTGATGCTCAGGGAGGAGGAAACGAGCACAATTCCTATTTTCGCCCGTCAGCTCTTCCTGTTTTCTCTTTTAGTTGTCACATGCAATTTGGTGTTATGTTTAGCCTTTAGCTGCTCAGGCAGCATCCTCTCGGTGTGTCACTGCCTTGGTATGGCTCAGACTTCTCCTAGGCAATGGTGAGGTCACAGTGGTTGAAAAGAAACATCTTCCATTGGGCAAAGTCAGATGGGATGACCTGCTAGGTTCTGTTGCTTGGTCAAAGGGACTACTGATATTTGCATGTAGCACATACTTGTGGTCTCATTTCTAAAATGTTGGGAATGTGATGGACTGTAAAATTAGGAGTGAAAGTGGAGGACAGTGTTGGCTTGTATCAACGCATCATTTACCCCCATTATTACGTGATCTATCTTTTTTAATAGCTATAAGAGCTAGAAGTCCCAGGCATTTGCAGAGGCAACACAGTCCATTTGCAGAAATTACTGTTGTAGAGATGACTGGTGTAAAAAAAAAATATGACAGGGATTCGATTATCTATACGTTGCTAAACCTAGTCCGTTGCTTGTTACAGTCAGTCTGTATAATTGGACACTTGCTCTTCTTGGTCTCACGTGGATTATTATTTACGGAATTTATTGAAATCAGGTAGGTATCACTTATTTGGCAAGCAATTTTCATCAGCTAATAGTCTTCTGAAATTAATTATTCACACGCCTGCCATTTTGCTCTTACTTAAAAGTCTGGCATCAATATGGCAAAATATTCATTATGAATAATGTCACAGGATGAATTCATTTGCATTTAGCATGCATGATGACTTCATAGTGATTGTAAGGACATGTACATTTTCTTTATGGCTTAATAAAACACACCAAAGTCATTTCAGGAAAGTGATGAATGCAAATAGAGACTGGGACTATCCATAAACACTAGCTCATGTGCAGAACGGCCTTCTCATAGGAGAAATGGTTGGACCAGGACTCTAATATTCACTTTGTGAAGATGTATTTTCATTATTGGCTACCGCAGGATGTTCAAAATGTCAATGTGATGAAAAGCCTAGTGGCGGTAAACATTGCCTAGACATACTTTGACAGAAACCCATATCTCTAAAGCCAAAGGGGCATGCTGGTTATCATCGGAGACTGATGCACAACATTACAGCTGTGTGAAGCCAATCCATAAATGTAATCTAGTTGAGAATTTTGTAGCATTATTAAAAAAAAAAGTCAGAATGTGAAGGGTAATTTATAGTCAGCTACACACTCTTGTGATGCACAGCAAGTAGCCGATCTACAAGCTTGCAGATCTGCTATTTTCGGTGTGTGACTCAGTGATCAGGCATAAGTGAGTGATGGAAGAGAGAGCAGTGATGTCACCGCTGACGCTGATGTCCATAAAAACAGCACATTGCAGGACATCCACTGCTCAGCATCCCCTTTGCTGTGCTTTGTTCTCATATTGCTGAGGCATTGAAAACAGTGACATGATGACACGCACCCTTGGGGATGTCCCTTGGCATTTCGAGGTCATATTACAAAAAAACAGGGATTTCTTTTTTCTTCTTCACTAAACTGCAGGATGTCTACGTCCTGTGACATGAATATCCATATCCTTGAAGTAGATTTACATCATTGAAGCTTCAAAAATATGACAATTTTCGAAACGATGTGGCCTCAAACCTCTACAGTAGGTTCAGCTACTTGGCGGCCTTGAAGCAGATTTACATCTCGGTGTTCAAAACAATGTAACCTCCCTCAACCCTCTACACTCAGTTATGCGGAAGCCTTTGATGAGGGGGTAGAGAACATTCAAGTAGAACTAATTAAACATAATTACTGTAGACCTATTAAGGTACCGTGCAGTTGTTTACAGTATAAGGCACTGTGGCAGCTTCTGATAAATGATGGTGTATATAATGTCTTTGTCTTTCTTTTTCTTCACTTATTATTACCTCTACTGCTACACAGGAAGCCGAACAAAAATATGTTTTTATGTAAATGTGCACAAGATGTAACAACCAATACAATCTTAAACCTTGCTCCCGTGGGGGAAATTCAGTTTTAAGCTTCACCCAGGTGAATGCTGCCCAAGTGGTCAGACTTGAGCGCAGTGGGGGAGCCAGGCCCAGCTTATTGCACGTGCCCTGGGCACCAGCTCTGGGGGGCACCAAATGCCAGGCCAAAAAGGCTGCTGAAGTAGCTGTAAAACAGTGCCAAAACGCGTTGGTAGCACCCATCACCCCGCTGGTGAAGCGACAATCTACCTTTGAATACAGGACTTTAATTTGTAACAGAGTATTTTTTACATTGCGTTATTGATACTTCTACTGAACCGATTGAGACCTGAAGCCGATTCTACATGTCTCCTAAATCTCAACAGTTTTCTGAAAAACGTATGTTTCTATATCAGTGGTGTTCTTTTTCATCTTTTTCATGTCAAGGACCCCCAAAATTATGTATTTGGCCGCGGACCCCCATCAAAATATTTTGTTCCAGGGACCCCCAGAAGCAAAGATTTTAGTTAAAAATGTTCGCTTTAAAAATATATATATTCAAAGATTTGCACACATTTTCAAGATTTTTCAAAAATAGCAGATCTACAAGCTCGTAGCGCGGCACTCGGTGCCGCGCTATGAGCTTGTATATCTGCTATTTTTGAATAGCCCAAAGTGTAAAATAATGCTTTTTAGCGCAAATCTAAAAATGACACAGTTCCAGGTCTTAATGGGTTAAGTAAAATAATCTGTGTACTTCTTTCCACCACTAACATTGGCTACATCCTGGGGGCTCGATTTCAAATGCCCTTGTCTAGAGAACGGCATGCTTTTATGTGACTGGTGTATCGTAAGGGAGACATCAACTGTCATCTGTCCTGTCACACGTGTCAGGAAGTTGATTCATTAATCATGTTTGACTCCACACAGCGGAGCACTTCCATTTGGTTGAGGTCCAACACACCTTTGGCACAGGGCCAAAGCTTTCTCACGGTAGTTTGAATTGTATCTAGAAGTCATATGTGTCAAGTACATACTTTGAAGGTGGAACATTAAGAACGATGCGGTGGTGGAAAGTAACTAACTACATTTACTCAACTTTTGTACTTAAGTACAATTTTGAAGTAATCAACAAGCTCAAAAAGGTTTTATACATTTAGAAAAAAAACATTAGTACTTTTACTTTGGTGCTTTAACTATATATTGATGCCAATACTTTTCTACTTATACTCAAGTGAAGTTTAGAATACAAGCCTGTATTTCTACATTGTTGTATTGTTACTTATAAAAATGTGAGTACTTCTTCCACCACTGGCTAGAGGTCATATGTCATGTACATGCTTTGATGCTGGACCATTAGGAGGGATGGCATGTCTATCATGTTCACCCCTTAAAAGTTTGATGCGAGGAAGCTTCATGAGTAGTCACGCAGACATGCTTGGAAAAGCTTTTACCTGCCATGTTTGTAAAAGCCTGCTGAGTAAGGTGGTTAGGGATTTGTATCATCAAACATTAAGTCTCTAATGTAAATCTGTGACAATAATGCACCATGCTTGGTAGGCAGTCATTGCCAGACTTGCTAGCAATCACCACATAAAAGAACAATATGGTAAATATCTGGTAACTTTGTTGTTGTTGTTTTATGCAACAGCTTAATCTCAATAAGCTAGTGCATGTAAAATTAGTTTAATGTAAAGTAGTGCTGGTAGGTGTGGTCCATAATGTGTAGCTCTAGGCCAGGGGTAGCCAACAAGGTTGCTTACATTCTCTCATTGTAAAGGAAAAAGTGTCGCCTATAAATCAGATGAAAATAAGAAAAAAAATATTGAAGGAAAATACATTTCCTTCAATAAATTGAAGGAATTTATTAATGCTTGGACTTACTTCTTTCTTTTTTTGCTTTCACCACCAATGCTGCTGCTGGCTTACTGGTATACTTGATCTGCTTTGAGAAATTTGCCAACAATAAAAAAGTAATATTGAAAGACCAGAAAAAGCACAAATGAATAAATAAAGCAAATATATTTTGCGGCTCGAGACGGATACAAAAAAGAGGCTCTTTTGATAATAAAGGTTGCTTACCCCTGCTCTAGGGGTAATACTAACTGGCATGTATGACATGGATTTATTGTCTCTGAACAAAATGCCTCAAATCTTGAACACAGCATGCAATTTCCATGAAATTGTACACGCACACTCTCACTTGGCCGAGGAAGAAATGCCACTTGAAATTCAAATCAGCCTCATGGTGGCCGATTCGTGTTTTTACCTATAACTGCACCGATCTGTGTAAAACTTTGTATCTGCACTTTTCACTGCCTTTTATAGTGCCACCAGGAGGCAGACTTATGTAAAACACATTTTTGGATATTACGCCTTCAGATTTTATCCAAATTTCAGGCAAATCAGTACACATGATCTATATAGTCATGTGATCAAGACGAATCTGCTTGGTTTTTCATGTTCCAAGATTGACATCTAAAGTTTGGCTTGTTTTTAAAGCAGAGAGCCAGACCAAAATACATGTAGATTGTATCTGCCTATAATCAGTCACTAACGTACCTGATGCAGTTGACTTTTTTCCAAATTAGCTTTATGCTCTAGGCTCCATTCTAGCTGTGGGAGGGGTCTGAAGAATGAAGAACAGGGGCTTCTATGAAAAAATGCAACTGCATCAGGTGTATTGGTGACTGATTATAGGCAGATACAATCCACATGTATTTTTGTCTGATCCGTCCGATTTTTTACATTCCAGCCAGATTGGCGAATTCCGAACATTGCTGGCCCACACTAACCTACCTGACCTGGCGGAGACCTATGCTCCGAGGAGCACTTTTTCTAGTTTGTCTTGATACCGCTGTGGACTCTTTAGGCCAATTCAAATAATCTGTTTGATGTCCTCTTACATACATTTAATTATACAATATTAATGACAATATAGGAAGAAACATTGTTTAAATGGCGCCACCATCACTTCCTTGAATTGCGCCATTTTGGGCATCAGGATATGCCATAGACAAAAATATTCAGTCACAGAATGCAGTTCCCTCTGAACTCAGTATGTATTGTCTGAGCTAGTTCATGAAAGGACATTCAGGGTCGAGCAATAGAGTCCACAACTCGACATGAGAGACTTTAGAAATGTGCCATGTCATAGACGTAGAGATTTCTTTTGCTACTGGGTCAGTGAGACATCTTTCTTGGTTTAGGGTGCTATTATTGGAGGACTTCGTTTAGTCCAAAAGGACAGCTGCTTGACTACAACAAGCATGTACCCTAGATTTTTCCCTCTTATGATAGAAGTCAATGATCCTTTGGAAAGGCATTGCATTCCAGAGCACAACCAGAGCATACAGATCGCAATGAATCTCATTGTGATTAAAATAAACATGTTTCTATTGTGATACACAACAGCTAGAATTGTATATTCCAACTAGATTTACTGTGGACAGAATTTAATTGTCAGAGATGTACAAAAGAGGACTTCCAAGCACTGACTTTGACCCCATGACATATATGCAAAAGGTCACTAAGACAGTGATAGAAAATGTACTGTATGCATAAAGCAGAGGTTCTGTGCATTCTTACAGCGGACATACTGAATGCTCAGAAGTAAGGACTGTTCCTGAGACTGAGTTTGAATTTAAATTAGAAAATTGGACATGCTAGTGGCTTGGACAATTCTCTTTGCTCACAAAATAGATCAACAGTCACTGGGGGAGTTAATGCTCTCAGTTTTAAGTTTCTGTTCCATTCTTGAATTCGTTTTTTATGTCCGCCAGGCTGAAGATCAGGGCCGAAGTTTTTGCCCCTGTGTGTGTGTTCACGCGCACGCGCGTGTGTGTGTCTGTTTTTGCGTGTGCATGCGAGCATGTGTGTTTTACAAAAATGCCCAAATCATGAACGCATGATCCAATAAACCTCAAATTAAAATCACATATTGCAGGGCCTATAAACAATGCGCAGCCAAAAAGCGATTTCAGTTCGACTCATATGGGCTGCCACACATGCATTTGCGGCAGAATTTGTGTAACATTGAACCATATGTCATAGAATGCTATTTGAAATGTTCTATTTTGTATTACTTTCATTGACTGACTGGTCAGCTGATTGCTCCAACTACTTTATTATTACACTTAGTAATACATCATCTGCAAGAGGCAACTTTCCTTGACAGGGTTCTGCACGTCTGTCTGTGAGTGTGCCTGTCCAGAACTAATCTTGCAAACCACTAACCAGCTCCAAACTTTGTATTCATGCTGCCAGTAGGCCACAGAGGTACCTCAACTATAAAAAAAAAGAATTGATTTTGTTTTATACTTATTGAATTTTTTTCTTACATTTGATGATAATAATCTGTGGCGCTGTGGTCGAGCTGAAAACGTACCCACGTTTTGAGTCATACATAATGAATGATACATCATAGATGATGATGTCATAGATGACTGATATCACAAGCTGTTAACATCCACATTGGAGCCATGCCGTTTCTATGTGGATAGATTTGTGCAGATATGGGGGCCTCTGTCATTTAGAATATGGCCTGATTTGTGTTCCCAGTCTGGCCCTGTACAGACGTAATCGGCAAAACACATTAACAATCAGCATACTTTGTCAAAGTTTTCCCCCCACTGCCCTGTGCCTTTTTATACACACGCACAACACCAAAACATTGTATTCACATGCAGTGCGGTGGAGGGAAGTTGGGGCATGCCACTCAGTGGACTCCACTCAGTGGACTAGTCTAGACAGTATTGAAGGAACTCTACCTTCAACATCAGATAGCAGAGCTATGGGTGCAATGCTGATCTTTGTATTTTTAAATACATATTTGAGCAAAATTAGCAGTTTTTGTACATCAGTACAGTGTGATCTGGCAACTACAATAAGTTGGCAGCATTACGTATCCATTATACTATCCACTACATGTATTATAATAATAATAATAATAATAATAATAATAATAATAATAATGTATAACATAACAATAGTTGGAAAAAGAATACTCAACAGGAAAGATTTTCTTCTTTTTTTAATCGTTATGTAGCCACTAATCTCTCAAGAACAGATTCTGCTCTGCGTTTGAATCTGTCGGTAGCCGTGTTGACAACCTGTGCACATTGGCTGCAAGTGGGCGTGCCATCAGATCAGGAAGCGGGCCGCGCTTTACCCAATCAAATGTAGTGGCCGGGATTTACGTGAGTGCCGTTAGTTCCCCACTGGAAACAAACCGAAACTCATTTAACAATAGCGTCCTCGAAGCCGACAAAACCACGGAGAGTTAGTAACATTTTAAATTGCTCTTTCATCATAGAAACAAGTGGGCTTATAACCAAAACGATCCATGTTCTTTGGGAGAAATGGTGTTAGTGTTCCGTGGAGAAATACTGTTAGTGGGAATGAAAACATAATCGCACCACCGGAAGTGAAAGGCTGAAGGCAGACCAAAACTCCGGTTTCCCTGAGCACGGGTCGTCTGTTAAGCTCCGCCCAGAGCCAAATGAATAAGTAAAAAACTCCTTTTTATTTGGCGATAGCCACAGAAGACATTTCATTGGACCTTGCTTCAGCAAATTGGATAATAATGGGGGGAAAAGAAGAAGCATTATTGCAGGTCATAGGCTGTCTGTGCAGTAAGAAATGTTTGGGCAATTGGTCAGTTTTCTTGTGGACAGCAGTCAGCATACTGTATATCTTATATGCTGACTTTTAGTTTGGATAAAACACAGAAATCTATAGACCATACTCAATGTCGAATGCTTTATCTGGTTCATAACTTGTACATATTTGACTGTATACACTGTACTTGTTTTTTTCACGGTACAACAGATATTAGGAAAATAAACAATAAAATGCCAATAGCATGGATTGTATGTGGTGGGGTTTTCCCTCCTGTAATTCAGATCTGCTGTTATATTTAATCATGCAGACTTAACCAAACCTCAGGGATTTTCAGACCCATCCCGCACACTTAGAGTGCACTTGGGAGAAGTTTTGTTTTTATGTCTTTGTGTACTGTACATGCAAGGAGGAGTGCTAGAGTGAGATTGAACTCAATGTACAAGGGGGCTGGTATTTTATTACTCAAGGGACTGTGAACCAATTTCACATTGTGTAATATCACTCTGGGGAAATCAGTACAGTGTCACACATAACAGTGTTTATGCGATATCATGCTGGCTACATTTGCAAAACAGTGGCAAAAGAATCTTGCAGAGGTAGCATACTATATATATATATATATATTGGCGTGTGTGTGTGTGTGTGTGTGTGTGTGTGTGTGTGTGTGTGTGTGTGTGTGTGTGTGTGTGTGTGTGTGTGTGTGTGTGTGTGTGTGTGTGTGTGTGTGTGTGTGTGTGTGTGTCTCTCGTTCATTCTAGAGCCTGTAACCTGCTTGCCATCGTTGTGTGGTTGGTAACGTTGATGGTGTTAACAGCATACTTGTTTTAAAAAGCTGACAACAGAGGCATTTGATCACGTGGCTTGTGAATTCCTAATGGGGGGGCGCACTTTCGTTATTTTGCCCTTAGAGCCTGATTACCTTGCGCTGGCCCTGCTTAAATGTACATTCCAACTCAATGTTTTTTCCCACTGCGTCAAAAAAGAAGTGAGTGGACATTATGTAAATGATTTTCTTTTAAATAGACAAACTTGGCCTGTTACTTCCAGTTTTCTACAGTACGTGGTGCAATGTCATTATATAACTTCACTTTTGTTAACAAGATGTAAGCAGTTGTTCCACAGTTAGTTAGGCATTGCTTTAGCACTGTTATCACTGTGAGCTGGCAAACAACATGATTGTTATCATTAAAGCCAAATATCCAGTCATTTCAACCAAATTTACCACACTACACTGCTCTCTCTAGTGAGATCCCATTGCATTTCTCTTTGCTATGGGCTTTTGTTATTTGATTTTCAAATTACTTTGTAAGTAGCCTTACACTCAGCCTGAAGTTCCATTTTCTTTCACTTCATTATTCAGTCTGAAATGCCCGTTGCAGCCGTTTTCCGAGATGGGCATTGTCAAAAAGGGCATCCTCAGTTATTAGTTCATCCCGTAACTAATCACAGGTCAGTCACAGAATTTGATATGTCTCCAAATTTGGTGTAACAATGAAATCAGAGAATAATTTACTATTTCAGCCGACTGTGGGTTTTTGAATAGCCTGACACTAAGCCTGAATTTCCATTTTCACTTCAATATTCCAGGGAGTCTTTCCTGTTGCAAACTATCTTGCACTGTTTGATTCCACTGTCGCAATCAATGGTCACTGATTGGCCTTTTTGGAATTCCAGCTGAGAAAACAAATGGCAACACCGGACCCCTGAAACTCCTGAATTGCAACATAAAATATTTTGAATGACTGTGAGTAGCGATGGCTGGAGCCAGGCAAGGAGTTGTTAGTTACATGTAACCTATGGTAAAATATTTCTACCTATCAGTGACTCAAGTATGTCCGTACATACAGTATATGGGCATATAAGGGCAATCTGGGAACATTTCCAGTGCCAGACTAGGAAAAAGCCCCATGTTCAAGGTCTTCTCTCAGAAAACTGGGGTGACTAGACTCAGAAATCTACTACTACTCATGTCTTTGGGAGTAATTGTTGTATGCATTCCATTCTGCACCATATGAATTATGAACTTAGGTTCCTGGTAAAACTGCCCTCAGGTGTGATGTTATCACTGTTTACGTTGACTGATACCATTGACACTAAAGAGACATTTAATCACTTAACCCTATACAGTACAGTATGTACTTCCTTGACCGGTGTCCCCCAGGGGTTTATATTTGGCCCAATCCTTTTTTCCTTCTACACCAAATTATGTCTTTGCTGAAAATACCAAAGACATTTGGGCAAAAATAGCAGATTATACAAGCTCACAACGTGTTGCAATGCGACGCGTTGTGACCAACTCAGCTCTCTGATGAAATAGCATGCACAAGCACCAACTGTAATTAGTGGTTAAAACAAAAAACATTTTCTAAAATCTCTGATTTATTTTGGGCACATTTCTGCATGGCTCCTTCTTTCCAGACAAGACCCTGGCCTCCTCATAACCTTGATTTAGTATGTTATTTGTGTCGAGGCCAACATTTGACAGCTCTTTTTGACATTTGACAGGGCACCACACTTGTTTGGAGTCAACATTGACAAGATCTCTTGCACTTTGTAGTTCTTGTCTACCGTACATAAACAAACAACTATAGAGCCTGTAGGGTCCTTTTTTTCCATCCAACTTAATACTTAACTTAACTTAATAGCAAACCGTGACTCCCCAACATCTTCAACGATTTGCTCAGTCCCAATCAATTACTGTATAGCATTTTGAACTTCATGTGATGTGTATGTAGCATTTCTTTTTCTTTTTGAAAGCTTTGGCCATCACTAGGTTTTATCTCTGTGTGTATCAAATAGTGACAGAAACAGTCCACTGCCCACTTGACCCCTCTTATCAACTGAATCAATGGCACCCCACCCCTCAATGGCAGTTTGTTTGAGACAAGGAATTCAATAATGTCTGCAATTGCAGACATGTATAGGCGGTTTCGAGAACACTGATTGGAATTAACCAGGGTTGAAATCTCCTTGTCTGTGTAACATCGCAAATGATGCGCTTTCCAAATAGCCATGCATGCTTGATGCTCTTTACTTTAATGTGTACTCAATCCATTGGTCTCATCAGCAGCATGCCCCCAATTACTGGCTTGTCATTGCCGAGGTCATCTTGCACACTAAATTCCACACATTTGTTTTTCCTTTATTTTTTTATTTTTTTATATATCATCAAATCTGAAAATGGAACTAGAAAAAGTGCTCATCGGAGCACAGGTCTCCACCAGGTCAGGTAGCTTATTGTGGGCCGGCAATGTTCGGAATTTGCCAATCAGGATGGAATAAAGAAAATTGGACAGATCCGTCTTGATCACTTGAATAGAGATAATGTGTATGTTCTTTGTCGTTTTGAGTCGTGAGGCACTCACTATGGGAAACAGCGCCATCTGGCGATGCAACAGAGCTACACAATACGCTCCCGGGGCCCATTTCATTGGGCTAGAGGGTATGTCACGTAACCGGCTGTCCCTTCCCCTTTCCGGAAGGACATATAAGGGCTGGTCGTGACGTAGTACTTCCTCTTCAGTTCCTCTGTTCGCAGATGTTACAAGGCTACACGCTTGTTAAAAACTGAATTCTACATTTATTCGACAATTACTACACTTCAGGACCCAAAGTGAGAAACCAGCTTTAGCCCTAAAAGCGGAGACTAGGATAAGTCACCCACGGGTTTTCTCGCTCGACTAAACTCCAGGAAACTAACTTTATTCTACCTCGTGGTGAGCCGGTGTTAGCCCTTAGCTGCCTCTGAGCCTAGCCGCTAGCTGTTACTAGCTTCGGCTACCTCCACAGCGCTAACCCCCTTTCCCGCTGAGAAACTAACTTTATTCTACCTCGTGGTGAGCCGGTGTTAGCCCTTAGCTGCCTCTGAGCCTAGTCGCTAGCTGTTACTAGCTTCGGCTACCTCCGCAGCGCTAACCCCCTTTCCCGCTGAGCTAACTCCCCGAACAGAGCTGTTAGCCTAGCTTTTTGTGAGCCGACGTTAGCTTAAAGCTGTTCTTAGCCTAGCCGCTAACTTACTATACTAGCTTAGCTGTTTGGCTACTTCCACAGCGCTAACCCCCTATCCGTTGAGCTAACTCCCCGAATAGAGCTGTTAGCCTAGCTTTTTGTCGCTCTTTTCCACGATACTCGAACTGTGTTGCTTGTCTCGTCCGGCTCCCGGTGAGGCTGCTTCGTCACAGATACGGCCTTTGCCGGTAGTTTTTAGTGGACACCAGCGGCTCTCGCTCTGTCCCCCCGAAACTAGCGGAGACTAGGATAAGTCACCCACGGGTTTTCTCGCTCGACTAAACTCCAGGAAACTAACTTTATTCTACCTCGTGGTGAGCCGGTGTTAGCCCTTAGCTGCCTCTGAGCCTAGCCGCTAGCTGTTACTAGCTTCGGCTACCTCCACAGCGCTAACCCCCTTTCCCGCTGAGCTAACTCCCCGAACAGAGCTGTTAGCCTAGCTTTTTGTGAGCCGACGTTAGCTTAAAGCTGTTCTTAGCCTAGCCGCTAACTTACTAGCTTAGCTGTTTGGCTACTTCCACAGCACTAACCCCCTATCCGTTGAGCTAACTCCCCGAATAGAGCTGTTAGACTAGCTTTTTGTCGCTCTTTTCCACGATACTCGAACTGTGTTGCTTGTCTCGTCCGGCTCCCGGTGAGGCTGCTTCGTCACAGATACGGCCTGTGCCGGTAGTTTTAGTGGACACCAGCGGCTCTCGCTCTGTCCCCCCGAAACCCTCCCGCGATACTCGAACTGTGTTGCTTGTCTCGCCCGGCTCTCGGTGAGGCTGCTTCGTCACAGATACGGCCTGGCTTTAACCAGCTTAACTGTTTCGGCTACAGCCGCAGCTGCTTCTTAAATCACGCGATGGCTCGCTACGGTCAGGCCAGGGCCTGTACGGGGAACGCCGAAGGTGCTAGTGGTGCTCGCCCAGCACCACCGCGACACTCCCGCCTCCCTACCCCAACTCCAGCTGCCACGAGCGGTGGCCCGCGGTAAGCTAGCCCGACCCCCTTCGTGAGCGGAGTACGCGACGTTGACCGCCCTGTTCCTCCCAGTGTCTACAGAGCAGAAGCAGGGTAGTTTTTTGCACATTCTGTGAGGTCAGTACAAAATATAATGCCTGTTTTTTGTGCCAATAAAATTTGTTACAAAGAACCAAACCTTTGCATTATTCAAACCATGTCGACATGAGTCCACAATGCTAGGAAAATGGTCGGTGCTCGTCCTCCTACACTGTCGGATACAACATGTTATGCATATCAACGTCAGTATATTGTGGTACTTACTGCTTATCACTGTGCCAATATGTCTGTCACACTTGTCACATATTGCATTTCCAAATACGGCTGGGATACGATATAATGCCTTAATGTCAATATATTGTTTTTATTGCCTGTTTTTGTGCTATTATGGTTGTTCTTTCACCACACCCTGCATGGTTCAGACACTATCTGAAATAAACCCATAGTGATTGGACGGAACCGGTTTCTCGGCCTTCCAAACACTGACGGGATACGAAGTATAATGCGTTTATCCATTATTTTTATATAATGTTCGCCATTATGCCAATGTGTTTGCTACACTGAATTGAATAACTCCAGTGCAGATGGGAAAACCAGCCTCCACAGCCAAACAGAGGAGCATGTCGCACTTACTGTAAGATCTGTGAAGAAATACCCTGTGATTGTGGTTTTACATGCGTTGAAAAGTACAAAACCTTGTCTTTTTCCAACTCCGCCTGTGTGCCAGGGAGAACGAGGACCGTTCTCGATGGTCTGCCTTTGGGCCCACAGTATCCGAAAAACCCCTCGTCGGTTTTTCAGATACGTGTGGGACAAGCAATCTGACCCCCCCCATGAGCCCACAGTATTTGGTAAAGCCGGTTCTCGTTTTTCCAAATACGTGTGGGACAGAAACACTGCATGTACTGACTCCATTGAAGGTAACAATAAAACCAGTTGTAAAATCAATTGTAAGAACGGTACCACCCCTGTCCGCCAGAGGGCGCCTTTGCACCTTGGCACAGGCGTCACGCCCGTTTTTACAACCGATTCCACCATCTTGGAGAGGGCGCCAAAACGCTTCTGCATCACAGGGCCCTCTCAAGATGGCCGAACGGAAGGTAAACAAGTTACATACTTCCGTGTCCGACCGGAGACGGACGTCGAGCGTCCCCCACCGGATGTTGACGTCGGGGAGGTACCGCGTACTGTCTCACGTGACCTCCCCGAATCCAACTGTTTCCTTTTCCGACCGGAGACGGACAAGGGGCTTCTCCGACCGGATACCAATGTTGGGGAGGCACCGCGTGCGGGGTCACGTGACTTTCCCGAATCCTTCTGTCAATCAGGTAACACCCGTACTGCCTCTATCGAGCGTCACACGTTTGGCAACGCCAGAGCGTGCGAGCGCGTCACTGGTCTCCATGACAACGGGCAGATAGCCGGTGGAGCGAGCAGTTTCTTTAACTCGCCTCAACCCACTAGCTCGCTGTCTAGCGAAATGGAAAGCTTGCGACCCGTCTCATTGGGTGCTGCGCACCATACAGAAGGGTTACAAGTTACAGTTTTGCATGAAACCCCCGATGTCAGACAAAGTGATTTTCTCCAGCGCGACGGGCGCAGCGGCAGTTACGTTACGAGAGGAGGTTCTCTCTCTCCTAAACAATGGCGCAATAGGAGAGTTCTCCCCAGATCAGAAACGCCTGGGTTTTTACTCAAAGTTTTTCCTGGTTCAGAAAAAGGGTGTACGTCCCATACTGGACCTGAGAGGTCTCAATAAATTTCTAACGAAATTCAATTTTCGCATGCTGACGAACGCAGCGTTACTACGCACGGTGCGTCAGGGCGACGGATGGACCAGCATAGACTTAAAGGATGCGTGTTTCCACGTTCCCGTCTACCCGGTGCACAGGAAATTTCTGCTGTTGTTTTCACCTAGCGGCTACCTAGCCTCGCTTACGACAACACTGTGTTGCTTAATGCAGCAGGTACGTCAGTGTTACACTGGTTTTCTGTACTGGTCAGGCTCAGTACAGCAGTAACACACTGTGGTTGTACCGGTCAGCTCCCCTGGACAACAACGTGATTTTCCACGTACCTTTACATGCCTCCTATGTCAGACACAGGATGTTCCTCTCATGCGGAGAGGTAATGCAGCCATGTCTCTGAGAGAGAGGGACTCTCTCTACTGAGCAAGGGCATCTTCAGAAAACCGTCTACGAATTGGAACCTAGAGGTTACTTAGGTAACCCCGGGTTTTTTTTTCCCAGTTTTTGGTACAACTGGTTTTCGTGTGTTTTCTGGCCAAAGAAGGAGGGGGGAGGCTATGTGACCCTTTCTGGATGAAGGGGTCTCATCAAGTCTCTTACGAAATTCAGGTTTCGTATGCTGATGACCGTGGCGCTCCTGCGCACGTTCGGTCAGGGGGACAGGTGGACCAACGTAGCCCTGAGGCGCGATTACTGTCGGTTTTTCACTGTCGGTTTCTAGAAGGAGCGTTTTGGTTCCGTCCCAGCAGTCCTCCCTTATAGGGTTCTCACTGGACTCGACCACGCTCGCAGCACGTCTGTCTCAGGAGTGGTTAGACGGCTTCCTGTCCTGTGTGAGGCCTTTCCACGTAGGAAAGACAGTCACTTACAGGCTGTGCGTGCAGGTGGCGGGTCTCATGACTTCAGCCATACACCTGACCTGCCTAAGTAGGCTATTTTGGGACCTTTCAGAGGTGGATGCGGGCTCTCAGGATCCCACCTACCGTGGACCCTCGACAAGGTCTGGTGTCTCCACTTGCGTGGATTCACTTAGGCTGTGCTCATGCGCACCCTTTCTGTCAGAAGGCGTCAGGGGAGGCGCTGTGATCTCACGGACGGCTGTCACGACGGACGCCAGCCTGATTTGGACCAGGTTCGATCGACCACAGGTCGATTTGTTTGCCTCAACAGAGAACGCGAAGTGCTCTCGCTTTTTCTCGGTGAAGGCAGCGGACTTTTCGTTGGGACTGGACGCGTTGGCTCACAGCTGGCCGAGGGAACTGCTTTATGCATTCCTGCCCCTGGAGTTGTTCCGCCCGACGTTGGAAAAGGTCAGGCCCCAGGGCCTGACTGTACTGCCAGTTGCTCCAGGTTGGGGCGTGTGGGGATCGGAGATAACTTCTCTGCTCCACGCCGAACCCGGGTCCCTTCCTCCGATCGCGGACCTGCTGACGCAGGTGGGGACCGAGATCAACCACCCCAGCCCCTGGGACCTAGATCTGTGGCTCTGGCCTGTGTGAGGGCCAACCTAGATTCGTGTGGTCTGCCCCCTGACGTGGTGGTTACCATCCAGAGGGCGAGGGCCGTTTTCTACTAGGGCTGCCTATGACGTCAAATGGAATATTTTCGTGTCATGGTGCCAGGGGCAGTCACCAGTGGTGGTGGCTTTTCGGGCCCCGGTACGCGGCTTCCTTTTTCTCTTGCAGAGCAAGCTGAATCAGGGTTTGACCTTCTCGACGGTCATGGTGTACTTGGATGCCATCTCCGTCTGCCACGAAGGTTTTCGAAGGCGGGACGGTTGGCGATCGTCACCTGGTACGGCGGTTCTTGGGCGGGGCCAGACGGACCAGGCCTCTGTTTCCGGCTTGGAATCTGGCGGTGGTGCTGAATGCACTCTGCCTTCCCCCCGTTTGAACGTCTCGAGACTGGGAGCCTCAAGGTGTTGAGTCTGAAAACAGTCTTTTTGGTGACCCTGGCTATGGCCAAGAGGGTCGGTGACCTGCATGCACTCCCGGTGAGTTCGGAGTGCTTGAGGTGCTCTGGGGATAGCAGACGGGTTCTGCTGACGCCGAACTTGGCGTTCGTTACCAAGACCGGGGGGGTTGCACCGGCTCCGGTCGGATTGGTTGCGTTTCATCCACCTCCTTTCGCTTCGGCGGTGGATGAGTGGTCACTTTGTTTCTGTCCAGTGAGGGCTTTGAGGCTCTACTGTCAGGTGACGGCGCCTGGTAGGTCGTAAACACGATTGTTTGTCACCTACGGCTGGGGTGACCAGCGGAAAGCGATGGCCAAGTCAACGCTTTCCAGGTGGATAGTTGAGGCCGTAAGGCTCGCCTATACTAGTAGTGGGGCCCCAGTACCTGTTGGATTGGGGGCACACTCGACTAGGGGATTGGCTGCTTCCTGGGCCCTCTCTAGAGAGGTTTTCGGTCCAGGAGATTTGCAGGGCTGCTGACTGGTCGTCTCCTTCGACCTTTGCAGCTTTCTACAGCCTGGACATGGCGGCTTCCTCGGTGACGCACGCAGTCCTTGGCGTGGCAGCCTCATCTACTTGAGGTGCCTTTCTCCCCCTGATGTGATCCCGTGGGGCTAACAATCTGTTGGGTCCTAGGGAGCAGGGGGGCCCTGTTCCCTTACTAGGAGGTTAGTAGGTGACGAGCCTTGTCTTCTATTAGCTGAATGGGGAAGACTTCGGTCTGTCGGGGTTTTCGTTTATCTCATCCCTTGTGCCGTGTCCAGGCCCGGTGGGCCTGGGCGTCCCTGAAGCGGGGGCCCGCCGTGTGTGGGTCCCTGAGCCAGTAGGGGACGTGCGGTTTTTTCTGGGGATACAATGTTTTTAACGCTTCCGGGGGGTTTATAGATCCCATAGTGAGTGCCTCACGACTCAAAACGACAAAGAACTAGAGGTTACGTAGGTAACCCCGGTTCTTTTAGTTTAGGAGTGAGGCACTCACCAAACACCCCTTTGTTTCGCCACTGCGAACAGAGGACCTGTGGTAAGAGGAAGTACTACGTCACGACCAGCCCTTATATGTCCTTCCGGAAAGGGGAAGGGACAGCCGGTTACGTGACATACCCTCTAGCCCAATGAAATGGGCCCCGGGAGCGTATTGTGTAGCTCTGTTGCATCGCCAGATGGCGCTGTTTCCCATAGTGAGTGCCTCACTCCTAAACTAAAAGAACCGGGGTTACCTACGTAACCTCTAGTTTGCGTGATGTTTTGACAAACTAGGAGTAATATAAAAAATAAATTGTGCAAAAACAGGCCTCCTGGTGGTGCTATATCAGGACAATGTGAAAAGGCAATCGGACCAATCCTGCAAACATTGGAAGCCAATGCTAGCCAATCAGGATGAAAAATCGGACAGATACGTCTTGATCACATGACTATAGAGATACTGTGTACCAATTTGTGTGATTTGAGGTTCTGCCCTGGCATCCAGGGAGTGTGTGCATAGTTTTGCTTCGATCGGGCTTCGATGGAGATTAGCTGCTAGTGCTCGCAGACGCCACGGACGGACGGACGGACGGACGGACGGACGGACGGACGGACGGACGGACGGACAGACATACACACACACACACACACACACACACACGGACGGGTGCAAAACATAGTCTCGGCCACGCCTTCGGCCTGGCGGAGACAATGATGGAGCTTGCACAAAAAATGTCACCCACTGATTTTTTTCTTTTCTTTTTCCCCAAATCGATTTTTTTTTCTCATTAAATCCATTAGTTAGATTAAAGGTAGGGTAAGTGATTTTCTTTGGTTAAAATAAGTGTTAAATAGCTCTATATTCTGATAGTACTCATTGCTATAGAGTGTTTGTTCAGTAAAAGGAGTCTCCTTGTCTCTCCAGCTCTTTATAAAACAGAAAATGCATTTTCGTTTCAGTTTCATTTCCAATTTTATCCAATCAGGATAGAGAACTCAATCAGGATATAGATTAAACAAGTGAAATTGGAAGTGATGACACTAAGAAATGAGCAGGCAAAATTGGAACTGGAACACTATAAAAATGAAGCTTAAAAATGGGTACTTTCTCCTGATTGGCAGAGATTTTCTGTTTATTAAAGAGCTGGAGAGACGGGGAGACTCCTGTTACTGAACAAACACTCTATGGCAATGATTACTATCAGAATATAGTGCTTTAACCTTTTAACAAAATACTTTTTGTTTTAACCAAAAAATATCACTTACCCTACCTTTAACTGTTGCAGGCCTAATTCCTTGCTGCAGTGCTGACAGGTCGTGGTAACCATGACAGAGAGTGAGCAGAGCAGGCTTGTGCAACACAATGATTGTTGGGAGACGAATTCGGTATTTTTCAGAATATCCATTTGGAAATGGCTAGCAAGGTCCTAGTCTGCATGCTAATTAATCATGCGCAGGAGAAGGTTTTTTACCTATGCAACGTAACATATGGGATGGAGCAGGCTTAACCAGGCAACCAACAGGGGCTTATATTGCGTAATAGACTGCCCTTGACTAAAACTTTGCCACTGTAATATTAACAGTAGAAAATCGATCCAATGCACTTGTCGTGTTGTGGTGTGGTGATTCACTGCATTGTATTATTAATAGTATTTTAATATACTATTATTGTATTTACGTGGACATAAACTAATCAACCGTGTGTGTGCGCTTGCGTGTGTGTATGGTGGCACTAAAATCAACCAAAATTGAGAACGAGAATGGAATCGAACGTCAATTTGCTATCAAGTGCTTGAATGACACCTGCTGTTTGATGTGCAAACTGCATGCTGCAGTTAAAAGACGAGCCACTACATGGCAGAAGGGTACGGCAGCATGAGTTTCCTCACCTGCAAAAAGCCACCAGGATGAGAATTGTCTTTTTTTTCAATGTGTGATTTAAAAGGTTAAAGATGATAATTGAATCAAATCATGATCTTAAAATCGAAAGTGTAATCGAATGGTGGATTTGGAGAATTGTGACACCCCAGTGGACAGCATGCACGCATGCATGCTCACACGCACGCACGCGCGCACGCACGCGCGCGCATGCACGTAAGCAAAGGTACACTGCATAGGGATGAATATGTGGCCAGGAGCATCAAAAGGCAACCATCATAATGGATTACAATGCCACAAAAGGAGGGGTGGACAATCTGGACAAGCTTATCTACAGCTGCAAAAGGACAGCCCTACACTAGCCACTGGTGATTTTCTCCACCATCTGGGATGCCACTGCTGCATACAACCCTTTTGTGGATGGTGTTGAATGCAGACTGAAACATAGGGAAGCTCCAAAGGAAACGGCACTCTGGAGGAATTGCTGGGCAATGCACTGATAACACCTCAAATCCAGAGGAGGCATCATGTGCCATAGACCCCAGCTTCTTCAGCCCTTGTGAGGAGGATTCACATTATATTCATGATAAATAGTATACATTATATTATTACTTGTAACTGAGAAATAGTCCAGCAGACATACATTCTTATCATTGTATTGTTTTAAAAGCCCAATAATGTGGGGTCCACTAGACCAAAGGTTCTCAATCTTTTTTGGCCCAGATAACCCCTGTAAATAACTTTTTCATTCACGGCACCCCTGAATTACATTGATACTAGCACCTTACATTTATGTCATGTTACGGTACATACTATGTAAATATTTCCCCTGAGATACAGTATCCCCTGAGATGCATTATCCCCTGAGATACATGATCCCCTGAGATACAGTATGTCACGAGGAAAACTTGAGAGAGTATCCGTTTCCATTTAGAACAGATTGAAAATAACTTTATACTTGACATTTAACCACTTGTCTTGAACCCCATCATCCCTATTCCGGGGGGAACATTCGCCAAAAATGGCAGATCTACAGTCTCACAACGCGTCAAAACGTTGTAAGCTTGTAGATCGGCTATTTTTGGTGAAGAGATTTAGTGTAGATTGAAAAAGAACGCACCAAGGAAAGTGCAACTCAAGTCCGTTTTACTCAGCATAGAGGGTCTTCGTGGTTAAACTGAAGTGATATTGATAAATTCCAAATATAAGTATTGGAACTTGACTTGCGTCACAGCACCCATTTTGAGAAACCCTGCACTAGACCCGCGAACGTTGGGTGAATAATGAAAACACAAACACCACTCAAGGGTTAAAGACAAAGGTTATCAGGTGTGAAGGGTAGTGTACGTAGTGTGAAAAAGCCTTTGTTCCAGACCAACACTATTTATCTCCTTGATGGATTGATGCAACGAGTTTAATCAGGTGCTCCGGAGAAAGGGTTGAAGAACCAATAATGAAGTGCATGAACTGCTCAAGACCATCTGTGTGCAAGGGGGAAGACAGACGGCCAGGCAGGTGGGCACAAGCAATGGGGGACCCGTGTGCCCTTGGAGTGGAGGCCGCAGCGTGAGCCTAGATTACAGTCACTAATTAGACATTGGGCCAGAGAACAAGCAAATCCTGCAGGTCTCAGCACATACAGTAGACTCCTGAGATAGGAATTAACATGCACACACACAAACAAACACAATCAGTCTTCCGCCAGCTAAAACGTCCAATTGGGGTGTTAACATCAGCGTGATATAACTATGAGAGTGACGACACTAGCGTTGACTCCCATTGTAAGAATGGAATGCAGAAGTTCTCTTTCTATCTCAATAAGGAAGTTCCAATGTTTGAAACTACAGCATGCAACATCCCGCTTTGCGGCGAGATCAAAGCGTGACACAACTCTCTCTATGGGTCTGGTTTACATCAGTCACACCCAAATTGAAAGATCCAGGTAATAACAAACATGTTTAGAGCAGTGATTCCCAACCTGTGGGCCAGGAGGGTATTGCAAGTGGCCCCCCAAATAATTGGCAAAACACTAAGATTTTAATGATAATGTAAAATTAATACGGGAATCAAAAACTCAATTCAATTACATGTTTTGTTTTTTTTAAACCTTGAAAATGTTGTTTTCATAGTGATACCAGTAAATAAGAACTGAAAGTAAACTACGTTGGTTCCATTGATCCAAGCTGGAACACAATCGATTGAGGCACGCGGTCCACCCAGCTAAATCTGCCCGGCTCCCAACATTCAATAATTTTGCATTTGAGCAGTTTTGTGATGTTAGGAGTGGAAGAAGATCCACCCTGGTAAACTCTGTATAAACAAATATAGGGACACGTGTAATCAGTTAACAGTCAAAAGGCTTCCAGAGCATTGCAAATAATACCAGACTTTGAATGCCAGATATTTACAGTGTACATTTTTTGGCCAATGTTATACCAAGTGCAGTCAGTGCAGTATGCACAAATAGCAACTTTGTCCACCCGTCATGTCATCACTTTGCGCTGCTCCATTCTGTACCTTTATAGTCACCTCTTCAGAACTTCTCAAGTCATTTCCATATAATTATATAAAAGAAGAAACTGAGCACATTTTGTTATTAATCTCCTGTAAATTGTTAGTATGTGTATCTCATTTTAACAGGCTTAAAAATGCATCTAATGCAGGAAGAGAAACCGAGAAACAGACTAGAGTGGCATAAGAATAGCATACGTTCAGGATAGTGCTATTTTTTACATTTTGAACCATTGCTTTTAAAACAAGCTTGCAAATTAACCGTGTTCTTGATTCGGTGCTTGAACTTGTATTTAATGTTGGAACGGCTTCTCTTTTAGTTTACGGGTGTAAAACTGCTGCAGCGGTTCGGTTCATTGGTCCATCATTGAAAACAGTCTCTCTGCAAATGCATTAAGACACAGAATACCACAGTATTCATGTGTGGTGTAATCACGTGCTTGAGCAGTGCTGTCTATTTTGTTGTGACAGGATCTCTCTCTCTCACTCGTGGCAACAGAACACAAAACTAATTATAAAGCTGGTCCATGTCCAGTATGCTAAGAGCTTTCACACGTCAACACACCTGCACATAGATGTTTGACACAGGTGTCACATTAACTCTATTTATTTACTTTTAAGTATATTACTATATATAATATATATTAATTTTAAACTATTTTTAAATAAATATAAATTATTTGAAATGTTCTGCTCATGCACAAAGTGGCACAAACATTACATTTTGGGGAATGTAGGATGGGGGCTCAGTCTGGTCACCCTAGATGCTGTGGGTCCAGACAAATCTATCCCTATAAGCAGGGGCATATGCCCGCCCCCTCTCTCATCTTCAAAAAAAAAAACTGTTGTTTTTGTCTTTGCCCACTTAAGCCGTATAAAGGTCATAGTGTTGTGAGAGCAATGCGATTTTGCCCAGAATAGCATAAATAAGGGAACAAACTGGTAAAGGTCACTTTCAAAAACTCAGCAGCTTGATAAGCCAGAGACACCTTGAATCACGTTGAATCACCTTGTTTTATTTCAATGCAAAGCCAAAGCTGATCAACAAAAAATATATATATATTATTCTCTACGTACTGTATATAAGAATGGAAGCCTTCCTCTCTACAACAAGTGAATTTAGTAACTAGTCTGTCACCAAAATGTTCAATTTACATCATTTGAGTGTTGGAGTTGAGGCAGTAGATTTATTACATTTGGATGACTACAGTTATAGAAGAAAACCCTCTATGTAATTGAAAATGGCTTCTCCAATGGAATATTAATTCACATTCCAGCAAGCATGAGTTGAGGTTTTACATTCATTTATATCCATTTACACTTCAGTGGGCCTGCTTAAAGTGCCTTTTAACACTCCGCCAAGGAATGGAAAGTCTGCAGAAATGTGTAGGTGACAGCCCTTTAAACTAGTTCATTTATTGGTGGTGATGGGCCTTCAGATAACTGGTACAGCAGTGTGTGCACGTGCTGTTTGAACAGCAGAATTCCAGACACCGAATATCTTAACCACATGAACCCTAGTGTCACTAATCCATGGGCAAAGATTAACGTTAACCCTCTGAACAGATAATCCAGGGATTTTTTTTCATACTATTTTACAATGATCAATTTACAGGGTTTCTTGCAGGAAAAAAAAGACACAAAAAAACTGTCTTGGTGCTATGGGGGGGTGCACGTGATGGTGCACAGTATATGGACACAATTTCATACCTCAATATTTCTGCCAAATATCTCAATAGTGATCATGATTGTTCAGCCCCAGCTCTCCTATGAGGGTATACAGTAGGCTATGTCACGGGTTGATGTCCCCTACGATGGAAAACACAATACAATTTTTTTAATGCCATTGTGGTATATTTTTTCTGAAGTCTCTGTGGTGCGCCTAGACTGAACTGGTCCAGCTGAATCCCTGCTGTAATCGAGTTAATCAAATGACTCTCTGGTAATGAGTACAATAGTGGAAGGCTGAAATCTTAAAGAGATACGTGTAGATAAGAAAGACAATAATCTTCTCCCCAGATATCTCTCCCATTAAAGTGCCAGAGCAATTCATGGATGTTAGAAAATAAAGTGAGACTCATCAGCCACAGGTCTTAATGGAATCGCCTGCGGAGGATACATAAATATACCAGATGTTATATGATGTTTATGAGGGCTATGAAAATGTCACAGGGAAGCAAATGGAGAAAGAAGAAATATAGTAATTCTCATAGCTTCTGAGAATAGAAGACAGTTGCTCTGGGGTGCAACAAACTGTAGAAAACGTATAAAGACTTAACTCTTATAAACCGTTGTAATGGATAGTAGACTCAAATTGTTATACATTTCCACAGGTGGTGTTGTGGCTGTTGTGCTCTTAGATTTGACTGAATTGTTTCCAGTGCCCATGTTTTTTTTGTACTTAATATGTGCATTAACCCATTAAAACCGGGAAAGCATCTGTGTAATTTTAGATTTTTGCGTTGGCTATTCAAAGATAGCCGAAATACAAGCTCACAGCGCGTCACTTTGTGCTGTGCTGCGAGCTTGTATCAGTAGTTCTTGTGTGAGTTGATTTAGAAGGCATTTGTTGAATCGGCCATGGTCTTAGTGGGTTAATGGCACTGATCTTGCCATTAATTGTGCCATGGCATTGATTGGAATTCACAAACTGCCTGAAATTCAAAATTTGAGTCTACAGAGCAGCAGATTAGTTTGACAAGACTGGAAGTGTTCATACGTTTCTTTAGGATGTCAGTGCCAATTAAATCAAAAAAATATGTTCATACCGTGCCAGCAATTATTTATTCTTTTAAGTAAAAAAAAAGTGCTTAGGAAGCGAGATACAGCCTTTTTCAGTTATAAGTTAAACAAGGAGTGGATGGAGCTGCAAATCTTCAGATAATGATATCTTGGGTTCTGAACATTTTTTTTTCATTTTTTTTTTAAACTCGGGATTTTTCGTTCTGGCACTGAGGGCATTCAGAGAAAACACGGGATATCTCGTTATGTGGCACTGAGAGAGTTAATGACATTGACCCTAAACTCATGTTGTTGGCAAAGGTCTTGAATGAAATTGCATTAGAGTGATCAATGTTTCTAAAGGTACAGAGGGCTGTGGGTAATGCAAATAACATAACATCCTACCATAACTTGTTTTCTTCACCCTTGCATTAAAGGAATTGAAAACAAATTGACAGCTACAACAGAAAAAACGTCAAGTGATGCCTTTTTCTTATGGATACCAGACTCTTTCATAATATTACAAAATGGGTACTCTCAAATCACACAGAATTCTATTTTCAATGCTGATGACTAATGATGTGTGTTTACTGGGCAGAAAACGCGAGCGCACACACACACGCGCGCGCGCGTATAACCAGAAGTACATTTTAATATACTGCATGAGCAAATGAGCAAATAAAAAAACACTATATAATACATACATCTCCTGTCTTTATTGCAGGGCACATGTTCTGACAACATGGCTTGGAAGCGAAAATTGCCCCTGAAGTAACGAGATCTACAGTAAATTAAACGTAGAGGTCAAAATATGTGTGAGAGAAAGCAGTATGCACTGGTCAGCAGTATGCACTGGTGACCAAATTATAGAGTTAAGTGCTGTCAAAAGAAACATTGTGTACTACATTGTACATCCGGGCCGGCCCTGACTATTTTGGTGCCCAAGGCAAGAGTACAATTTGGATCAATGGTTTGGAAGGGATGGTCCTCAGCAGGTGGTTCATGAGAAGGGGTGATGCACATGGTTGCCGTAGGCTTGTAGGTTGGATTTTAAGCATTGGCTGATGTACAGAAGGAACACTGTGTGTGCACCTCAGGGGGTGGTTCACTGAGCTGTGTGTGTGTGTGTGTGTGTGTGTGTGTGTGTGTGTGTGTGTGTGTGTGTGTGTGTGTGTGTGTTTTGTTTCTTCAGATCTGTCTATGACATGCTGCAGCAAGGTTTTTCCAGGTAGCAGACATTCAATTTGTGTGCTGTCCAGTACAGAGGAAGTGCCAGAATGCTCAAAATTGGATGTTCATTTCCAAGTGGACATGGTCCATTGCAGATGGTAATAGCAGTCTTTGATAAAAGGCATAATCTTTTTCACCTGATTGGATGTCCAGTGTATTAGCTCCAGTGCAGTGCTGTCATGTCATATATTTACAGTAAAGCTGACTGGTCAAATCCTTCCAGCCAGGCATGTAACCCTCACTTTAGAAATGTCAAGCACACCTTTTAACATAACATTGTCATTTTGTATGTGGCTCTTTGGCAATATTGGTTTTCATCAGTAGAAAGTCACAGTTGAGCTGCACGCACGCACGCACACACACACACACACACACGCGCAGGCACGCACGCACGCACGCACTAGATGGGTGCCACTGGCTTCAGATTTGTTTTAATAGTGTATTTATTTTGCATGCATTTATTGTACACTTATGTTTTCTTATTTACATACAATGAGTCTGTAAGGATAACTCCCTCTTGTGGCTGTTTTTGGCAATATGGTTAAATATGTACAGTAACTCAGTCCAATAAGTAACTGAGTCACACTTCTACAGCCACATAGTTTTTTAATCTCCTGCCTACATACAGTTTTTCTGTTTAATGTTGGGCCTTGGAAACTTTTGTCTTTTTACGGATGTAAATCTGACTCTCTGATTTCTCGTTCGCTATCTGTTTAATACTGTACAGATACATGGTACAAGGGCAGAATGATACGCATCAAATGTTGTAAAAAGGAGCAACCATCTGGAATCAGTTATCAAAGCAACAACTTGCAGCACTTGCAATCAATCAATCATTTAGGAAAATGTGCTAACTTGGTGTAGCTCTGCTGAAACGAGCTAGCAATGAAAACATGTCCCCCTGAAGAACAGCATGGGACAAGATGCAGAAGTTTTCCGTCTTGAATTTTTCTCAATAAATTACGCTCTTATTATAGGCTACATGTTCCCCATTACTGAATTCCAAGATATTAGCTTGGCATCTGGCTATAGCCAACACACTGTTTGTGTGTGTGTGTGTGTGTGTGTGTGTGTGTGTGTGTGTGTGTGTGTGTGTGTGTGTGTGTGTGTGTGTGTGTGTGTGTGTGTGTGTGTGTGTGTGTGTGTGTGTGTGTGTGTGAGAGAGAGAAAGAGAGCGAGCTTGCATCTATAATTTTCCGACTTCAACCTAAATGCATTATGTGCACATTCAGCACCATGGACAGCTCAATATAGAAATATAAATAAATACAGCCCATGTTTCTTGTAAGTCCAGTCAGACCGGTCAGTCAAGCTGATATAATTTTCTTCAAGGAAGAACTGACACTCTTTGAGGTACGAGGGGGAGAAATCAGTTAAAAAAAATGTAATAAAGAAGAAGAAATAAAACCACACAGAAACACGTAAAAACATAAAGCACACTCCAACATGTTTATTATGTCCTCACTTTCCTTAAAACGGGCTTAAAGTTTCCCTTTAAGCCCTTTAAACTTTTTTTACATTTACATTTGTTTTATTTTGTATTCATATATATTTTTTTAAACGTTGCAAGAGGTCCCTTCTATGCAAAGTTGACATTTCGCCCTGAGGGTGATTCTAAAGGAAAGGTCATGGGGTCAAAATGGTCATCGTTCCACCTATGTGGAGCACAAATGCACTCAGCAAGTTTCATTCCAAAGTGTTGGACACTCAAGTTTCATGGCAATCTGCCCTGTAGATTCTGAGATATTGTGTGAGCAAGTGGAATGTGTGGAGGAAAGGTCTATGTGGGGTCACATCTATCTGGGTTAATCCTCCCTGGAGAATGCACTCTGTAGTTTTCAAGATATTTTGTTTTCGAGTAAAGTATTTGAAAAAGTGTAAAGCCTTTGAAAACATAACTTCTTAACCAGTAGCCTACAAGGTAATGTTTGAAGGATTTTTTATGGTTACATTTTTATTATTATTATTATTATTATCTGATACTACTAACATTAGACTAAGCTATTTACTAACAGATAATCAATCGCTGTTGGTTTTCACATACCAGTTGTGTGCGATACCGTTATGTTTTAGTACTTAGCCACTTGAACCCCAGCATGCCTATATTCTGGGAGGAACATTCGCGAAAAAGCAGATCTACAAGCTCAAAACGAGTACAGTCTGAGTATAGTTGTAACTCAAGTCCGTAGAGGATTTAAGTAGTTAAATTGTAGGAAGCAATTGTCCATAGCCTAGACTTGGAAATTGAAGCTGGTATGCTGGTGTATATGTGTACTCAAAATATGCTCTAAAATTGCATGCAGTGAGAATTTTAAAAACTTTGAAAGAGAAGAAATCACATCCTGGATGTTTGTATGAGAGATATGCCTTTAAAATTGTTGCTAGCTGCCTTCTGATCTGAACAAAATGCTATAACACATTAACCTAATTGACTGCTGTCCCATAAGGAATATATTTATGAGCTTCAAGTTATTTATGAGATGTCAGGCCTGAACATTTAATTGTATATATTTAAAAAACAAAAACTGCATCCATAATGATTAAATGTCAGTTCCACAGACGATATTGACCCCTAAAACTCAATCAAGATCAGCTTTCAGTAAATATCCACTTTGAAAAGTGGTGCTGCTACTTCTGTAATTACAAGCAAAATCAACAGTCCTGCAGCAATCAAGCTATAATTGCTGTATAGATTGCAGCATGCTTCCCGTATGCGGCTCCATGCTGCAGGAAAGAGGAGAAAAATCTGGAAATTTACATTCTGGAGTGTTATGTACATAATTTTATTTGGGAATGAATCGAATAAGGATCTAATCACTCTCTACCAAGACCAACGCAACTGTGGTGGAACAGATGGTAGATTATTTTAATATTGTAGTGGTTGAAACAGTTACAACCAGGTTTTCTATTACTGTACAGTATATGAAGGCAACATAGAATATAGCCACTCTTGGTATTGCATTACACATGCTTGACAACGGGTGTTTTTATTTGTGGAATTGTCTCTGAGAACATTTTGTTTCAATATTTGTACTAGTGATTCATTATTTATTGATGTATTTATATTTTTATAGCTTTGTTGATCTGTGTTACTTATGGATTCCTTATGGGTTTGCTGTACAGTATTTTTTATAAAAAATATGAGACTAATGCAATCTCCACCAGAAAACCTTTCAAACAATCCTATAACCAGCCACTAAGAGACCCTTCAGTTTCTAGTGTCCCTTCATAACCTTCAATTATTTCTCACCTCAGAGCACATGATAACCGTCTCACACATCAGGACATGCACCTGAGCCCTTTATATATTTTGTTGATGCCAGTTCGTGACCTCTATATCTTTCTTGTAACAGTAGACAATAGGACTAATTTGTGCCGTTGTCACAGGGTGGCCATCAGATAGAGGGCACAGGGTCACCCTGTGTCAGCTGGTTGGCAAATGGACACATTTAGCCACTATTGCTCTACCTGGCTTAGGTGCCTTTGGCTTGCTTGTTCGTTCAGTCCATTGCCTTGAATTAGGCACTTGAAGAGTCTTACTTCATCTGGTCCATTTGGTCAGATTTGCACACTGAGTTAAATTAACACTGCAGATTTTACTGTGTACTATTTTACTTAAGCCTGAACAATAATGTTAAGGCTTGAGTCCTGTTTGAATCCAAACAGGCAAAGCACTATCTTGGATTAGGCACTGTGGGTACACAATGCACACACATAGATTTAAATCATCTGCACACAACACTGACGTTCACCAATTGAGGTGGCATTTCAAGCACTTGATTCTTCATTAATCCTAGGAAATAAAAGAAAAAAAATGTCGTTGCTATATGCGTGTTAGACGAGTGGTGATGGAACGAAACGGAGAGTTTGCCTCATTTAGTTTAGTCACACACAGCTTGTACATCAGTTGTTTTCGGTGCAGTTCTAGCAGCACGTGTGCAAAAAAGTATAAATGAAGCATGAATGTCTCTCCACTCGTGAGGACAGAAAGAGAGGGAGAGACATCTTCATGTAGCTGATAAATATTCTATAGCCCACTGTACCTCTATACGTAAAAATGTTGTGAATCCATAAGGTCATTGTGCCATTTTTTATCTGTCTCTGTAGTCATCCATATCGATATTGGAGTTCTGAGGGTGCACGGACGGAACGCACTGGCATAATATAATAACCTGAGAATGAGCATGAATATTAACTTTATGTCAAGATATCAAAGATGCCTGTTGGACATGACACATTAGGCTACAGTGATTCTGAGTTTGGACACCTGTAGAAGAGAATGTTTGTTTCTCCAGCATCTCCTGACATTATATGACATTATTAATGCTGCTCCCATAGATTTTAAGCTAGCATGCTTTCACTTCATGCACAAGAACTGGTTTCAACACTAGAAAAGCGTTCTGTGCGTCTCTGCCACCAAAATAGGAATGCGCCTCATGCCGGGGCAGCTCATTCTTAAAGGTGATGGCAGCTGACAATCTTTTTTTTTAAAGATATTTTGGGGGCTTTTCTTCCTTTATTGGATAGTTTAGAAGGACAGGAAACAGGGAGAGAGAGACGGTGAGTGACATGCAGCAAAGGTCGTTAGGCTCGGGAATTGAACCTGCGACTCGCTGACAGGCTGCATTAGAGCCCATGTGGTATGTGTCTTAACCATTAGACTATTATTGGCACCCAGCAGCTATCCATCTGATTGATTAAATTAATGTAATGCCCAAAACACACCCATGACTAATTCAGGGTGTGTTGTGCCAGGTGCTAACACATCGCGCCCACATAAATATGTCCTGTGGATAGCAAACCTGGGCCTCGGCGTGGCTCCAAGGTACAATTTAACTCACCGAGTGCCAGAATTATTTCTGGCTATGTTGTCCCAGTGCCAGAGATTTTTTCAAAGTAAAAAAAAGTGGGTGGCATTTGCTCCTCAACATAGTGTGATTGTGCGTGCAAAGTTTGACCGCAATCGGATGCTGCGTTCATGATTTGCGGCATTTTGTTCAAAACAAGCCACTACTGCAAACTTTAGATGTCAATCTTAGGCAATCAGGATGGAATATGAAAAATCAAACACATCTTTCTTGATCACATGACTATAGAGATCTACAGATGTGAAAAATGCAGGGCAAAGGTTTTTCCTTGACCTCTAGGGAGTGCGCTTACAAAGTTTTACACAGATCGGTGCAGTTATAGGTAAAAACAAGAATCGGCCTGTTATAGGGCCACTATGAGGCTGATTTGAACATTTTCAAGTGCCATTTCTTCCCCGGCATAGTGGAAATATGCGTGCAAAATTTCAAGGAAATTGCATGCTGTGTTCATGATTTGAGGCATTTTGTTCAAAACGGAGCACTCCTGCAAACTTTGGAAGACATTTATAGCCAATCAGGATGGAATATGAGAAATCTGAAAGACCCTTTTGGTTTAATGACTATAGAGATACTGTGTACCGATTTGCGTGTTTTTTCGACAAAATCTGTAGGAGTACTGTCAAAATTTTTTTTTTGCACAAATCTGCCTCCTGGTGGTGCTATAACAGGCCCATTTGAAACATTTGCGGCAGAGGTTCTGAATTGGCATCCAGGGAGTGTGTGTGCACAGTTTCGCTGCGATCAAGCCAACGGTGCCGGAGATTAGCTGTTCACAGACGGACACACGGACGGACGGACACACACACACACACACACACACACACACACACACACACACACACACACGGACGGACGGACGGACAGGGGGCAAAACATACTCTCTCGCCATGCCTTTCGGCCTGGCGGAGACAATAATTACACAAACATGGGTAAAAAGGGGACTCTCAAAACCTGAAAACCCCCTACTCAAAATGCAACTCCATCCTCAACATACCATAATATCTTAATATATCTTTTAACATTTCTCAGCCAAATAAATTGCTTCTAAGAAAAACTTCACAAGTGTTATAAATAACACCACCCTGGATCCTGAGAACCTCTCAAACACACTCTCTTAATGAACACCTCCTACATATCACTTTCATGCCTGGCTGGTGATTACCTTCATCTCAACCCAAAAATTGATTACATTCCCTTAAATTGGCAATTTACCCACCTAGGTAATGCTCACACCCATTTAATATGATTTCCCCTCCAAGGATGGATGGCACTCAAAGCATCTGCCAAGCAGTGGCCTTCCTTTGCTACGTGTATCCCTGAAGGTCAAGCAGCCTGCTGTATGGCAACTTAGTCCCATGCAGGGCCTTCTGGTATACACTGGTAATCAGAGTCAGGTCACAATTCTAAGGGTTTCTGTTTGTTGTTGCTAAGCTGTATGGATCAGAGAAACAAATATTGGCGTGCTTTGTATGTTATCTCTCTTCACTTGACATTTACTTACTGTTGAAAACAATAACTCTGTGACAATGGTAGACACTATGGATATTTTTCTGTTGGATTAATAGTGATAAAATATTGGATTAAATTAATAATGTGTAACTGCCAGTGAAGATAGGACAATTCCTAGCACTTGCTGTTCAAATAAAATAAAGAAAGAAAGAAAAGGAAAATACTTCACAGTACAATAAGGTCAGTAAGGTCAATTTGAACAAATGATGGCATCGTGTAGACTTGAATGAATCAACTGTAACATGAAATGTGTGACCAAAGACAAGATGATCAGGATTATTTCTGAGACCTCTAGTCTACAGTGGTGGATTTATACATGCATCATCATATATTCCATTAATAATTATAATAAAATGATAATCCTAAAAAACAACATGCAAAATACATTGTGATATGATCGTGGATCGCGATTCTGCCTCACAAAAATCGTGATATGATATTTTGGCCATATTGTGCACCCCTATGAATAGTTATATCAGCATGCCCATATATGGGCAATTTGGCATATACTCATGACATCATTGATCTACATAACACACACACACACACACACACACACACACACACACACACACACACACACACACACACACACACACACACACACACACACACACACACACGTGTGTGTGTGTGTGTGTGTGTGATATATATATATATATATATATATATATATATATATATATCACACACACACACACACACCCCACCGACGGCGTCGTAGGAGAGTGAGGGAGTTCTGAGGAGAGAGAGTCAGCTTATATCGCCCCAAACAGACTGTTTAATCAGCCCTCCAAGGAACTACACTGTAACTATTTCCCATTGATTTACCACATGAATTGGCACATACAGTACCTTCCATCAATCAACTGACCTCCAGCTATATAATGTCCGTGGTGCTCAACTCTCTTGCCCTCCCCACCTGGAGGGCGAGCTTGTGTGGTCGGGCCCATAGTGACAACCCCCCCACACCACCACCACCAACCCTGAGAACATTTTGCTGCCAACTCCATTCCTGTATATCGCTAACGTTTCATTCATTACTTGAGTTGAGTTGAATTACGCCAAGGTAATTGGGCTTGTTATGCGATCAGCCCCACTTTGTTTATCTACACTGTACAGTAGTAATGCAATGGGCAATTGAGTGAACACCTTGATGTAAATTATGCTCTCTATAATGTGATGTGGTTTCTGCTCTGATTTAAGCCTTCCGGGCAGACGCATTTCCGTCAGCTTCTGTTAATTAACGCGTTCACATGTCATCGTCGACTCGTCAGCACCGTCAGTTTCATTGTACATTTTGTTGTGTAGATTTTGTCGTCCATTTACTGTACATCATTAAGCTGATTTTACATTATTCTCAGTTAGCTGTGTTGTGTATCTATTCAGAATAAGTTTCACAGTTCACAGTTGGCTTCCTCCATACTGAACCTTGTGTTAAATTAGTCAAAGACAGAGATCATATTCAGAAGGGAGCCTGGTGTGAGAATTACTTGCAAAAACTCTTATTACCAGACAATTTGTTCTTTGTAGCTTAAAGGAGACCTTATTAACTCACACATTTGCACTTTCTCTGCCTCTCTCTGTTGTGGTAAGATTCAACTTTAACTGTGCATTAAATGTTTTCTTTTCTTTCACTGAATATTTGCCATAATCACAGTAAAGCACAGTTAAGACCCTCATTGATCAAGGTCTCTCAGGGTCTTGGGTCATTTCTTTTTTCCATCCTCACCGAATCTGTTCACTGAAAATAGCCTATCTACACGCTCACAACGTGACGTGTTGTGAGCTTGTAGATCTGGTATTTTTGCTGAATGTTTGCCTATTTTGGCCAAATGTTCTCCTATTTTAACATGCTCAGAACAGGGACACTAGGGTTCATGTGGTTAACTTTCCCTATTAAACAAACAAACACCACAATATTATGCCATCCGTGCATTCCCATCGTGGTAGATCTGGTCAAATTTGACTCCTTTGAGTTTGACCATTGAAGTGCACTTGCAAATAGGTAGAGACAAGATCCCATAGAATAACAAGAAAGAAAATGACTTGAAGTCATATTCTACCAGGTGCTCTGTGTGTGTGTGTGTGTGTGTGTGTGTGTGTGTGTGTGTGTGTGTGTGTGTGTGTGTGTGTGTGTGTGTGTGTGTGTGTGTGTGTGTGTTTGTTTTCATAGACCTGATTACTTGTTTTTCGGATTGCTTGTTTCTCTCGCCAAACCTGGCAACAGAATTTGCGACGCTAAACGCTAATAATGTTTTTTATATAAGTGATGGCAACATTTTTAGACACCACACAGGTCTTCCCAACAATAGCGAAGATGGAAGTCAGTGTGAACATGGCCAAATAATAACTTAATAGCCAAACTAGGTCTAATGAAGCACGCTAGCATTTAGGCTAACTGTCCTGCCTGAGGCTGCAATACAACTTGCACTGTCTGCAACTGTTGCAGTGTGAAATGAGGGGAGCGGACAGCGGAGCGCTGTTAATGTGGGGGGTGGGCCGTCTCCCCATTCGTGTGGCCATTGGCTTAAAGGAGTGAAGGACAGCCAGGACAGCCAATGACGCAAATGTGTCGAAAATGGCACCTGGTAAAAATGAAATGTTAAATGTTGATAGAATATGTCAGTATAAAAGATTTACTCACTTGAGGAGAACCATTTTCTGTGGATAAAGGGCACGTGAATGGTAAGGTAAGGCGAATATAAAGTTTTATAAAGTACCTTTCAAAACAAATATTACAAGGTGCTGTACAATAAATAAGCTAAAATAAAACAAGAACATCGTCTTGTAATAGAGCAACAATAAAAAATAAGTTACAAACAAAGCAAACAGCTTTTTAAAGGTATCGACTAACTCTGATTTTTTTTGAGGACAGTGGTAAGCCATTCCAGAGAGTTGGGGCTACCACTGCAAAAGGTCGATCACCTTTTGTTTTCAGCCTTGTTGTAGGGACATTGAGAAGGCCTTTGTCTGAAGATTTAAGTAATCTCACATTGACCTTGGAGCGCAGTAGTTCGGTTAAATAATTTGGGACCAGCCCATGGAGAGCTTTATGAGTGATTAAAATAATTTTAAATACAATTCTGCAGTCAATTGGTAGCACAGGTGTGATATGTGACCTTCTATATGTATTTTAAAAGTCGAGCAGCCACATTCTGCACCAGCTGGAGGCGGTGAATAGAGGAGCGACTCAAGGTGGTAAACAAGGAATTACAGTAGTCCAAACGGGAGGAAATAAAAGCATCCATTCATCCACAGAAAAGGTGTCTCCACAAGTGAGCACAAGAACAAATAGCGATGGAAATGCTTAGGTTGAATTAGTACAGTGGGTGTCATATTCATCAATGTGAGAATTTGACATACTGTAACTACAGTCCTGAAAACCCACTGGACATCCACTCTGAACTATTCCGTGCAGGAGGCTTTGAATGAGAAACTAATGACCTACTTTAACCTATTGAGTTTCTATCTCTTTCTTTTATAGGTTAGTCGTGATTCAGCCTCAGTTTTCTATATTTTCTAAAAATGTCCTCGGTTAAAATGAGGGGCTGGCTACAGCCCACTCCTGTTGCTCCCGGCCTGTCAAAAGACTCTTAATTCTTTTTGATAAGAGCGTCTGGTAAATGGCTAAATTGTAAATTAGTTTTTATTGTGCTGCACTTTGCTTGTGTCTTCAGGCGCAACGACTAATGTTTGTTAATGTTGCCCTTTTCATGTGTCAGCCATTTGTTAACTGTCAGTGTCTTATCTGCTATGTGTTTTGTGCTCTGCATGAACACTTGTCCAGTGGTGGAAGAAGTACTCTGTTTTTTTTTTTACTTAAGTAAAAGTATTAATACAGCAATATAAAAATACTTACAAGTAAAAGTCCTGTACAAAAGTACTTTTGTTTAATTTAAATTAATCTCTCAAGAACAGATTCTGCTCTCCGCTTGAATCTGTCGGGGGGTTCGTCATATCGCGTACTGGCCTACAAGTGGGCGTGCCTTCAGATCAGGAAGCAGGCCGCGCTTTACCCAATAAAATGTAGTGGGTGGGATTTACGTGTGTGCCGATCCTTCCCCACTAGAAACAAACCGAAACTCATTTAACAATAGCGTCCTCGGAGCAGACAAAACCACGGAAAGATATTCACATTTTAACTTGCTCTTTCATCATAGAAACAAGTGCGCTTATAACCAAAACGATCCATGTTCTCTGGGAGAAGTGGTTTAGCTCCCCCCAGAGCTAAGTGAAAGAGTAAAAAACAGCAGAGGGCGCTGTTTTTCCTTTCTTATTTGGCGATGGGTTCCCAGATTGAATTGAAATTGATGCACTTGTACATGTCATTATAGGCAAACATGTTCAAAGTTTTTAAAAACATCTTTCGCCGCAGACTGAAAACCCACCTCTTCAGTAAACACTACCCTTCCTCTTCGCCTTGCCTACTTGTTGTTAACTAGTTGTACGAACTCTTGTTTTATTATTGTATTGTTTTATTGGATCTTCTTTTGTCAATACACATATTTGTTTTAGCTCTTGCTCATTTGATTTTGCTATTTGTCTCATCTGTTTAAGAAAGTAGGTAGCTGATATATTGCACTTTTACCTTAGCAGTCGCTTTGGATAAAAGTGTCTGCTAAATGACTGTAATGTAATTTAAAGTTTTTCCCTTCCAAAATAGCCATACTGTAGGTTGGGCCACCAAGAACCCACTTTTAGTTTTTTGTGACCTTATTTTGAAACTTTTGTTCCTCACATTTTCCTTTCATGTTAAATTCATTCAATACATAGTATCTGCATTATGTCAAGGCAAATGTCAAAAACATATTGAAATTAATGGTTGAATTCATTCAAACAAATGTTTCACAATACAATACTTTGAAAATGAATCATGAGTGTTAATTTAACTGTAAAAGTGACTAAATTGCCCCGAGTACACACGTTCAGTTACAGTAAAAGGACACTGCATATTAATATGACAACATTTAGCAAGATCTTGTTTTCAATCATTTCTGGTACTGTATATAACTTGTTAATTTATCAAAGGGCTTTTCTCCTGTAACACAGCTGGGGTGCTCTAAATATCTTGAGTCACACTGACATCTGCTGGGACAGCATAATGCAACTGGCTAGAAAATGTCCTTGGGATTTGGAGACTTGTGCACTGTATACAGCTCCTAATACTAGTGGAACACCTACTGCATGAAACATTTCCTGGGACATACTGTGTGTGTGGGTGGGTGGGTGGGTGGGTGTGTGTGTGTGTGTTACCTCATGATATATTACCTTTTGTTTACCTTGTTTACTGTAAATTGCTCTGGTTTAAGAGCATTTGCTAAATGCCTAAATTGTAAAGTGTGTGTGTGTGTGTGTGTGTGTGTGTGTGTGTGTGTGTGTGTGTGTGTGTGTGTGTGTGTGTGTGTGTGTGTGTGTGTGTGTGTGTGTGTGTGTGTGTGTGTGTGTGTGTGTGTGTGTGTGTGTGAGTGAAAGTTCTGTTTTTTATTTGAAACTAGAGTTTCGGGGGGCTACGCCCCCCTCAACCCCAGCCGCGCACGGGGCTTTGCGTTTGTTGGTCCCTCCGTGTCCCTGTGTCTGTATCCGTGTAGCTGCAGCACAGAGTGGGCAGTATAGATGGGGATTATGGCTGTTAGAGGCATGTACGCGCACGGGGCCCGCGTGGGCGTGTGTATATGGGGGTAGACAAATTGTCTAAGTAACATTTGCAAAAAGGGGGGAAAAAAAAAAAATTGTAAGAAAGTGTAATGTAAAAGTTACAAAATGATGAAAAATAAGTAGAAGAAATTATATTTTGTATGTTTCGCGGAGCACCAGGGGGTCCGCGGACCCCCTGGTGGTCCGCGCGGAAATCGTGGGATGAAAATTTCCAAAAGGAAAAAAAAATAAAAAAAAAAAAAATATGAAGGTGGTTGCTTGTTTTTCTGAAAACTGGCGAATGGCAGCCCTTTCTGCAAGATGGCGGCCGCCTGGTGTTGTTGTGATTTGGTCGTGCGCACGTGCTCTCGGTTACACAGCGTTGTACTGGCGAAGTATAGTTCTCGCTTACACAGACATGTCCAGACATGTTGTAGGTCCCTCCGTGTCCCTGTCTGTGTGTCCGTGTAGCTGCAGCACAGAGTGGAGTGAGGCGTTTCGAGCTTGTAGATCGGCTATTTTCACAATATTTACTTGTGGGACGGAGTCAAACAGAATGGGGGGGTCCCAGATCAAGTACGTGTATTTGGGGGGGGGGGGGGGGGGGGGGGGGGGGGCGGCGTGAAAGGGTTGATAAACACTGCTGTAATCGGAGCGAAATTATCTGAAATTACTACATGACCATAATGCAGCGTAACATGCGTTGCAGGGGGCGGTCCTGCCATTACGTTAGTTACTGTAGTTGCTGTGGAGCTACATAGTTCTCCAGAAGACACACACAAACATACAGCATCTACAATGGACGAACTGAGCAGCAATATAGACATTCACCACACGAACGTGCATTGTTGACAAAGTGATTGCACAGCCGCTGCAGGCATGACAACCAGGTTAGCGTTAGCGACATGGCAGCTATCACAGCGCCCTGTCCGTCGTGCTGCAACTGCCTGTGATGGCTACAGCAGTAACAGCAAGCTGTCTGCGATGCCATTGTCTGGAGACTGCTCTTAGCGTGACACGACCAATGAGAGTGAGCGCTGTAGTTGTTGCTAAGATACGGTGGCGTCTCTGCCCCATAGCTTGTAGATCTCTCACACATGATTGGCGTAGGCTGCGTTGCCAGGTCTGACTTTGTGTCTAAGCAATGGTCGGCTTATTTTTGCGCGCCTTTGGGCTCGTTTGCATTGTGCGCACGGCAGCGCTTGTTTAGCGTACGTCAGCGCGACGTGGCAACGGACGTGGCAACGTGAAAGGTGATTGGCTGGTGAAAAGAAACAGCCGACGTTACACCGGAAATGGTGCCTGGAGAAAATGGTGACCAAAAAAAAAGTTTGGAAAAAAAGGAAAAAACCCCCGCAGCGGCTGGCTGCTGTTGTGGTGATGAGGTCGTGCGCACGGTAAACGGTACGAAGCTGGCTCCCCTTCCGTTTTGTCCGACATTTGGTGAGTAGAATTAATTATGTTGCGCGGTGGAAACGGTGTAGTGAGCAGTGAGATGTCCCCTACGCGAGGCGTAAATTCAGCGCGGCGGCCGTGGCGAGTCAGTAGGCGACATGTGGTCTGGCGGTGCGTTGTTTATTCGATAACAGAGCTGTGGGGTGTCACCACCGAGGGTGCGGAAGTTGCTCGCCATTTATATAGTTAGATATGCAGCAAATTGTTCTCCAGTACACAGACATTGAAATACGTAGGCCTGGTGCAGTACTGTAGGTGGACAGGCAATAAGAGAGAGGGGGCAAATTGCAGCGCTGACTAAAGAGACTTCTGCAGAGGTTTCTGTGAGATGTATTTAGACACAAAACCTCACGATCCGCATAATGATGTCTGAGAGACAGGGATTTGCATATAGACTCAACAGCACTGTTGTAGGGGCATGCTTAAAGTTTTGTAACTTGCCCACAAATTGTGTGTTCAGACCTGATAAGCATAATGATTTAAACAAGGCACTTTTCACTCTAATTGCACTCAGTTCCCACCATCACGTCCAAATAGGTGCCCCTTTTCCCATTCTTTTTTTCTTTTCTTGCTGAGGGTAAGATGACTTTCTCTGTCATCATCATTCATCAGTGATGAAAACCTCCTGTATCTGAAAGGTATTGCAAGGCACAGTCAAATACACGTCTCAATTTCAGAAGGCGTCTTTTCAACCTAAAAACCATTAAAGCAGATGAGTCCATATCTCCTGTAGAGAGAGCGTTGTGGAATGGCAGCTGAGACAAGATACGTTGATTGCTCCCTCCAGCTTTATTTTGAGTCAGTCTGTCTCTGTTGATACTCATCTTGGTAATTTACAATTCACTCACTCCTGCTGAGGCTCTCAATTGGTTCTGACCTTAGATGTTGCCTGGAGACTTTGACGGAATGAGTTTATTAATACTTTGAGACCGAAAGAGACATACCGTGTGCGTGCGTGCGTGCGTGCGTGCGTGCGTGCGTGTGTGTGTGTGTGCATGCGTGCGTGCGCAAACATGCTCACATATGCACACATTTCTACATGTTTGTGTGTGTGATCAGGTGCCATTAAGACCCAATTAGGTCCCATTTGGCCTTTGTTACTTTCTGAATACTAATGACCCCTCCTAAAGCACAATTCCTCTGCTCAGACAGTGTGACATGCTCCTCGATTAGCCAGACCAGAATCACTTTTACAGGGCCTTCGGTCCGTTTGAAGATAGACCTTGTGGGGAATCGTTTCAGATGTTTTCTCAGCTCATGGGGAATGCAGCTTGCTGACAGTGAGCTTTAGACTGAATCATGCTGCCTGCACTATCGAGTTGGCAAAGAGCATGTCATACAATCTCCTTTTGAACAAGGCAATTCATTTCTTCCTCTTGCTGGGGTCTGAAAAGCACAGCCGATGAGTCCTGTCTGCCTTTCCATGATGGTATTTTGATTTCGGTTTCCTATTTCCAGTTTATCACAGTTTGCTAAGGTCACCTCACGCCATCACCTGTGGTATCCAACTCCATTTACTCAAGCGCCCCGAAATGCTATTATCAATATGAAATATTGCCCAGACAGACCACAGTTTTTCCAACAAGGACAACGCCAATGTTTACTGTTCGGGAATCAAGCCCCGGTCTCAGGTGCCAGACACTATCTGTCCTCTGTGGGGAAAAAAAAAAACCTCCAACAGGTTTGCTAATCCCCTGCCTGTTTGTCGTGCTGCTCCAATTCCACGAAACAAGATTATCCCAGTGGTTGCTAACAATTTGGGCGCCCAGATGAAATGATAAATACCAACAAATGGTTTATTTTGTTGAATAAACTCCATAATCCATTATGAATAGATATGTATGCATTATTAATTGTAATGCATTTATTTATCATTCCCCCCACCTACTGTACCCAGCTGACAGCTCTTGATCCGGAGCATTACTTGCCAGCTGTGAGAAGTTATGATTTCTATACCAATGCCACAGTCTCTTGTCTTCTACCAGAACTAACAAAGAGCCCCTCCATTCTCTTTTGCAGAGATGTACACTTATTTTCATCCATTTCCATCGGCCTGTAAAGACAGTCCATCTGGATACTGGCAAATCTACAACATGGAATGTCAATGGGTGGGAAACATTTAAATAAAATACATAAAGTGTATGAATATACTACTATTTTACTTAATGGAAAGTACTTTCTAATTAACAATGATGGCTTTTACTGCGTGTATGCAAATACTATACATTCTCCAGATGAATATTAGTTCAGGTGGCCTGTGTGCAATTTTCTCCAGACTGACTTAGAAGGAAGAAAACAATACCCCAAAGCATAAGAAAACGGCCAACATATTTAACCTCACACAAGTATTAGATCTGCAAGGTGGCAAAGTTTTCCCAGCTTCAATGCATCAAGAACAAATAGTCAGAGAAAGCTTAAGCTGACAGACGGTCAATGCTTGGGCAGGTTTTTGCAGCAAATGAGATGGGGAGGACATTTCAGTCCAAAGCATATTATCCAGCTGTTGTTGTTGGTACTAGCTATTGTGCTTACAAGGCATTGGCAAGTGATGTGTCAGCAAGTCACAACCCCTGTCCCAAGTGGGTCTGGAGCTTCAATTTTAAATGTGTGGGAAAAGTTGCGACACGTTGTGAGCTTGTCGATCGGCTATTTTCAGCAAAATCCTTCCCCATGCAGAAAACCGAAAATACACTAGTATAGAGCCCTGAGGGACTCCGGTCTCCGGTCAACCATTTTGGTTTTAAGTGGTTAATAGAACACGACCATACAGTATCTTGGTTGTGAGAACATTTTATGTGTAATGTAGGCTGGCATAGTGTATGTTGATATGAGCGGGGACACCCAGCCATGTTGAGTCTTTAATCCACGGTTGTTGTTTTTTCTGTGTAATTTCTGTTTTCAATGTATAGCACGGGATGATCTGCAAATATGTACTGTATGTACTGACTATGATAGTCAGCATAGCATGCTGTAAAATACTTTCCAAAATGAACATAAACTGGATATGAAATATCTCTGATGTCAAATGTTATGTCCCTCAATGTAGTCCCATGATAATATACCCAGTAGATATCATTTTTGTCACACTAGTATAAGGAGAGTCCCTGCAGTCAGCAGCGTAAGGCTGTGTGGCTTACAGGACTTGAGTCACAGCCTTACACAGTGTGCATGGGGAAAAGTGAAAGGGTGATTGTGTGTGAGACTTAGACCCACTTGTGAGATTTTCCACCCCTTCCTTTTCTTGGTCCCCGTCTCAATCACAATGACGAGCACGGAGGCAGTCACCAGCTCTCTCTAGTACAATAGGACACCAGATACAAGGGCATCAGCTGAGCGTCTCCACTTCATCATTTTTTAAAGTATCCTGGCGACTTTATTGGACACACACACCCCAAGGTTCATTTCCAGTTGAATGGCCACCGTGCGTTACAGTTTTCTGTCGCCTGATTTATATCTAGTTGTGCGGTGGTGTCCCACACTCGCAACGTATCACGATGCGTTGTGAGCTTGTGCATCTGCTATTTTCATTGTAATGCACAACACGGTGTGAAACCATATCAGCCATAAGATCATCTATCTTGTTGGCCTCATGAGCCTGAAATCTGTTTGAGAATCACTGTTTGCTGCAGCAAAAAAAAAGAATAAGAATGATGACATAATATGACATTAGAAATGAAACACATTTCATGGACCTTTTATTGCCAAGTATGATGCACCGTATACGACTTATATTAGTGCAGTTTTAAGTTGCTAAAGGTTTAGGATTTAAATGCTGCTACTACTACTATCATTCAAGTACAATTTCAATTCCATAACTGAATTTAGGTAAATAAATGACCAATCTAATTTTTCTGGTGAATGATGGCAGAAGGCAGAACAGAGTAGCTTAATTGCAACCCATCATATTATAGCATTTTGGTTTTCATTTTAGCCGGGTCATACTTTAGTATTTGTCTGTAATTTGCAGATAAGAACCTATAGTTCATGTTTTGCCCAAAGCTTTTCAGAATTCAAACACCATACGATATGAAACACTGATACATTTGCAACTCAGTACAGTATGCATGCTTCTGATACCTACTGTACATAATTATGAAGACAACACAAAATGGAAAATCACAGCTAGATGTCAAATAAAGATGATGACACTGTAATACAATTATTTATTTACATATTTAACTGACAAGGTTAACCAAGTATGATCAAATGAACATGTGTTCGCACCGTAGATGGTACTCTAGACCCCAACCCTATTTATAATAATGTTTTATTCAAATGTTACCATAATATAATGTGACGAATTCATATATATTGGAATAAGTGTATATATACTGCTTATACCCCCTTTGGTAATGTCAACAGCCTGAAGGTTATGATAATGAAATGTTCCCTTTTTGCACTGTTCTTGTAGGCCACTGGGGGGCAAAGTAGCACTATCAACATTTTGGCACAGCCCTGACCCATTTTCCAAATGTTTTGCTCTGCTCCAGCATTTGTTATTGCCTCTTTGAAGTGAAAAACATGTATGTTGACATAAACATACAACACATTACCATATCAATCAGCTGTGTCACTGCAACAAAGGCCAAGCATGTCATTAAGCGCGCTGTGGACATCAGGTCATGACACGTCATTCCTCCTGTCTTGTCATTAGGATAGACGAGAGCGAGATGTAATGACTGATTTATACGTGGTTGCGCGCTGTGTCGCATGGCGAAAATAGACGATCTACAAGCTCACAACGTGGCACACCACCTTCACCACGACGCATTGTGAGCATGTACATGCGACACTGGTGTGCAACTACAGTAAGTATACATCACTCTTAATAAAGCACTAATGGAGCAATACTTACAGGATCATACACCTGATTATTCCCAACAGAACACACTAGTGTGACATGGTCCACCACATTATATTGTGCCTTCAAGATTCTGAATATTCTTGAATCTTGAGAATGAATAGTGAATCTTGAATCTTGAGGGTACTTATGGGACTTAACAGGATTTGAGACTACTGCTATGTGACCATAAATAATCCACCTCAAGTATCCTCTCTTACTTCAAAGTGATGCCGGCTGAAGATTAGCATTTTGCTTTTACTGCGTGTGTGTGCAGGGATAAAAATAAATGAGTTGTGTTGCAGGGAAAAGCTTTTTTTTGGGGGTTGGTGAAAGGAAGCGTTTGTGTTTCTAAGGACTCAGTGTGAGGGATGAGAATCTTTCGTCACAGGCCGGAATCCATTCATGTCCAGTAGCTAACTGATTGTATGCTCAATTAAATCTTGACCACCCCAACTGAGGTCATTTGAAATGCTTTCCAGCACGTTGGCAGGGGCAAATCCTGAAGAGCAAATAGATAAATAATGGTTGATATTGTAGATCCAAATAATAATCCAGTCATATTCAACTGCCGGCCCGCGGGCCAAATTCGGCCCAAGCAGAGCTTTAATTTGGAACACATTCCATATTCCAGTATAAAAATAAATGTAACACATTATTATTGGATGGTTGGTTGTACAGAATGACCATTTTGAATGTTTTTCATAACCGTTAACCAAAGCTCATTAATGATTAACCGATAAGAATAAAATGTAGGCTACTGTTTAGAATGGAGGAATGTTTGTGACTCACTCGGAGTCCCAAATAAACACTCACCAGTACTGTATTTGCAGTCAAGACACTGCTATAAGAACCCAAATGCGGGTAAATGTAATCTTTGGTGAGTAAATTATGGAGACCATCCACCACTCTGGGCGGTATGTATTTACTAATATGCTACTGTAGATCTGCTCTGCTGCGTGTTGTTGTAGCACGTCTGGGGTAACTAGATTAGGCAGGGGGCTACAGTTATAACATTACTTGAAGTTGGGGGCCAAGGCTGTGACAACAAAATGAACAAAAAGTTCATAGATTACCGTTTAGACATTTGTAATAAAGGTGTGATAAAGGGTTCATTGTCTCCGCCAGGCCGAAAGGCATGGCGACTCTTGGCGAGAGAGTATGTTTTACCCCCTGTCCGTCCGTCTGTCTGTGTGTCCGTCTGTGTGTCCGTCCGTCCGTCCGTCTGTGAACAGCTAATCTCCCGCACCGTTGGCACACACACTCCCTGGATGCCAATTCAGAACCTCTGCCCCAATTTTTTTGTTATAGCGCCACCAGGAGGCCCAGTGGCGTCGTTAGGCGGGGGCTTCGGTGGCTTTAGCCACCAATGTTTTGTCCAAAGCCACCAATAAAAATAAAATAAATAAATAAATAAAGTTTTTATTTTATTTTAATTATATATATAACCCTAACCTAACCCTACCCCTAACCCTAAAACCGAAATAAAGTAACAAAAAACGGGGAAAAAAGTACCCGAATCCGCCGAAATCCGCACGCGCTCCCGAGAGGTCAAGAAAAAACCCTGCATTTTTCACAATTGCCTTTTATAGCGCCACCAGGAGGCCGACTTATGTAAAACACATTTCTTCCGATTTTATCCAAAATGCTCACAAATCGGTACACATGATCTCTATAGTCATGTGATCAAGACTGTGATCAAGGATCTGTTTCATTTTTATATTCCATCCTGATTGGCTAAGATTCACATTTGGAGTTTGCAGTAGTGGCTTGTTTTGAACAAAATGCCGCAAATCTGCTTCATGATTTCTGCCCAATTCTGTCTTACACATTAAACATGGAGAAATAAAAAGTACTTACTTGAGTAAAGGTACGGATATCTTACTTGAAAGATATTTTTACTCCAATAAAAGTTAATAGAAGTCACAAGGTATCTGGTGTTAAGATGTAGGTTATTTAAGTATCAAAAGTAAAATAAAAAGTATCAAAAGTAAAAGTATAAAGACCTTTTCATGGTAAAAAAAAAAGAAACAAAATAGCCACAAATGTTGTCTACTTCTCACTACTTTTCACTACTTTCAGAATAATGTCAATCAACGTAAAAGAGCACAACAGATGAGTTTTGAGTGCAATTCATCCATCACATGCCATCCATTTGTAGCTATTTCTGAGTTTCGAGTGACTGTTTCACAAAGACAGAATTCTCCTTCTTTGCTAGTTTTGAGTGGATTTTGTCCAGCTTCCATCTTCTACATCTTCATTCACTTGTAGGTGTTATACTGTATGATTAATTCGTCCTCAATTAGCCTGGTAAAGCCCCTCCCTCCGGAAAATCTCATTTCTATTTGATATCAGGAAGGAGTCTGGCCTGAAGGCTTGTCTGGGCATTTCTAGCCCGTTCACCAAATGGACGAGCCTACCAGCGTCGTCGCTCATCGTTCTGTGATTGACAGCAAAAGTTGGCCAATCAGGTGGCGTGTTCAAGTGAGCCCGAATGGAACCGAGTGCAGCCGACCAAAAAACGAATGGCAGCCATTGTTTTTTGTGCGTTGTATTTACATCTTACTTTCGGTTTTAAAACGCTCTCAAACTTCTTTTTTGAGGCGCGGAATTTACTTTTAAGATATCGTTTGGATAGAATTTAGTTGTTTAACTTCATATATGTGGTCAATTAATCATGACAGAGCCTATTTGAAAATAAAAATTCAGAGAACCGGCAGGGGCGGGCAGTGACACGCATGTATCCGAATAAGGCAACCTATTTTGGGCATGGCCGTCTCAAAAGTCCCGTTGCGTCACATTAGTCTGGAGGTGGTAAAAATGCACTGGCTGAAGGGGAACACTGCTGATTGGCTGAAGGGGTTGTCAGTCAACGGTATTACTCCCGCCCAACTCCAGCCCACAGCCAAAATTGCAGAATGGGCGATCATGCCAGATAATAATAAATTACAAATGAGATTTCCGGAGGGAGGGTTTACCAGGCTAGTCCTCAATAGCGTCCTGGGGTGAATGATGGTCTAACTCTCAACTGATGGTTCTTTCCTTCATACAAACACGTAAACACTTTCACCATGCCAGCCTGCTTCCACTTCTCTTCTCACAAAGACGCTTCCATGCCAGGGACCCGTGCACAGATCACACTTAAATATCTACTTCCAATTTGTCAATATCCAAATCAAAGCCTTTGCATTATAAAGGATGGCACAGAAAGTATCCTATCCAACCTCAAAAGGCATTAATGCAGTTTGAAGCAGGCAAGTTACCATAAAGGACACAATTATGTCCATTGTTGTGTTCTATATGGCACACACAACAAACGGTCAAACGGTTTACAACAAACACAGTCTTGACACAGCCCCTGACTTCAAGTCATTTTTACAATTATGGCCTCCTGCCTAATCTAGTTGAATACCCCTGCAATAATCCAAACGATATGGAAAGAGGACCTGTGCGTGACCCTAAGTGGACAGGGAAAAACACCAGTCGGTTATTGTCCGCAGCAGCTCAAATCACAGCGAGAGAGAGAGAGGGTCATTTATCTTTACGTTCCCACAAAATAGAAAATGGGAATATTTTGCGCATATTTGCGAATGGTGATTATTCATGGTTAATCAATTATTAATCTGATTGCAATTTGTGCGTGCGCGCGTGCGTGCTGTACATCCAGAGAGAGAGAGAGAGATAGGGGGGTAGATTTCGCAAGTTAATACAATTGTGCAGCCTCCAAGAACCTGGCCCTATGCCATGAAGGAACCACAATGTACTAATGTACTGAGTCTGTCTTTGTGATACCGTAGCTTTCACACCGCCAAGATTGCACAAGACCTAACATCACACAGGAACAGCAAACCATCATTATGGCTGAATATGAATGAGATCAATAGAAGAAAAAAATCACAAGATAAAGCGATCCATTCTCTAATCTCTGCTGCCAAGGCCAGAGAGGACTGCTGGGGGAAAATGTAGAATGTGTTAATGCATAAGTTAGAACATTTGGCACCCATCATCATTAAGTAGGCATGGATATTTAATTTATAATTAAGAATAAAAACCCATTACACCTTCATTGGGAATATCCAGGATCTCTAATGGCAAATGGTTTGTGGTACATGCTGTATTTTCATCACTTACTGTAACCTTTTAAATGCAACCCCAGCAGTACAACGAGATGTTGGCTTCCGATAAATACAATGTACCAGTGCCTTCAAAGTGATGAATAATTGCAGTGTTCTAATTATGTCTGTTTGGTAGTACATGTATGCATATTTAAGAGCCAATATAGCTGCAGCAAAAGGCTACGTGCATTGGCATAATATCATTCCAGTTGGTAAATGGCGAGGAAACACTACTGACATAATGAAACTAACATAATCAAATACAATTCTACTGAATAAGCTGAGGGTGATTGGTTTTGATATCACATCATTAAACTGGATGCAATCCTATCTTGAGGGAAGAGAACAAACGACATCAACGGAACCTCGTCCTCGTCCCTCCCAGTGAATGCAGTGAGTCTCAACCTTTTCTGGATCAGGGCCCCACTTGAAAATCTCTAAACGGCTGCCGGAAAAGCGGTCTGATGGGTGGGCCGCGTGCATTTTCAGAGCATGTTTATTTGTGTTCCCGCCTTCAATCAATGGAACTAACATTAAGTTCCTATTTGTCGGCATCACAATAAAAACGTTGTGTTTCGCCAATTATAGTTGGGGGTCTACTTGCAATACCCTCACGGCCCATCAGTGGGCCCCGGCCCACAGGTTGATAATGACTGGCCCGATGCATAGGGTCCTTAAAACTAAAAAAGTTTGAGAATCACTGCGCTACTGCAGGGGTCTTCAACAGGGGGTCTGGGACCCCTAGGGGGTCCTCAGAGTTACTACAGGGAGTCCGCCAAATCTTTGTGCGATAGGGAATACTAGCCAAAAATAGCAGATCTACAAGCTTAATGCGAGGTGTTGTGAGCTTGTAGATTGGCTATTTTCAGAGACGTTGGTGTAGAGGGAAAAGAGCAGACCAAGTACAGAGCCAAAGTTGACTAAATATTAAGGGTTGTCAAGTTTACTAAATATTTATGGTTTAAAAGGTTATGGCATGAATCCAACTATCTACAGTATGAAAACTATGATGAAGTTTAATCTGCAACACAGTGTTATACAATATGTAGTGGTGGGGGGGGGGTCCCTGCTTCATCTCTCTCTCAGCTAAGGGGTCCTTAGGCTGAAAACGTTGCACTACTGTATGTGTGCTGGTTGCAATGCATACTGTTCACTCCTCTGTAACTTCATGGCTTTAACCACATTCCTTTCTCAAGAAGTCTGCCAGGCCTCCCTCCGCAGATAAGCTTTAACATTCATGTCAAGGAAGGGTGATGCTGTTTTTCCCAGAGAGCTGATGAGTCAGGAGGTGAACCTTTTTTCACGGTTTCGATGTGTTGACCTGAACATAACCTGCTCTGGACTGGAGCGCAGCCTAGTAAGTTGTCATGGCAATGTAGCTCTGTAAAGAGGGCTACAAATGCGATATCAAAAAGCCACGGTTAACCACATGAACCCTACGCTCCCTATTGTGGGCATCTAAATAAGCTCACCACGCGCCACAACACATTGTGAGCTTGGAGATTGGTTCTTTTCTATATTTTGATGTACAACAAAGTATTATACGGTTTAAGTGGTTAACCACTTAAACCCCAGCATCGGTATTGTGGGGAAAGCTTTCGCTGAAATAGCAGATGGACAAGCTCACAACGCGATGCAACACGTCGCTGCTATTTTCAGCGAATGCTTTCCCCACAATAACAGAAAACAGAAAATACACTAGTATTGAGCCCTGAGGAACTCTGGTTACCCATATGGGGTTTAAGTGGTTAAACTGGGTTAAAAGTCAGTAGCTTGCTAACCCACTGATCCTGCTTTGTGACATACAGGCCCCTTGTCTCCTGTGTTGTATTCACTGAAAATAGCTCACCCATTTGAGCCCACAGAAAAGATTAACACTGTAGCTATTCTCTGATGTAACAATTGCAACATTGTGCAACCACAACTCACTGATTACAATTATGCTTTTTTTCCTTTTTGGAAATGGCCTCCAGCAATGCAATATGTAAACCTATGTAATTACACCCATGCAACTCTAGGCAAGCATAAAATACATGTTTAATACATTTTTATTGACCTTTTTTTTAAAATACGATTTTCAGCAAGATGGATGCACATTGTATTCAAATCAAAAAATATATCTGTGAAACTTTGTATTGATTTATCACTTTATTTAATGTGATGTATAAATGAATATGCTGCCATGCTTAAAAATCTATGATTTAGAGTGAAATCACATCACTGCAAAATTCCAAGACAAACATTTTAAATTTGACAGATTCCTGAACATTTTACTCATTGCTGACCTAAACACTGGGTCAGTCTGTCTTTTGAGGATGAACTGACCAGATGAAAATTCTGTTTTCCAAAGCGTTTAACCTATTTCAGACTTGTAAGCTGATCCACCTGCCTCCTCCGACAGTACCATTTACAGAGAGAGACGGAGACAGCTAATTACTGCAATTCATTCACCTGTTTGAGTCATGTAACGCTAAAAATATCTTGCTTGGTAGCCAGCACACATCATTATACTGTAAGTTGTACAGTTGCATCATGCTTGTCTGAACTCAACGCATTTGATATTGGCAATCTATTTCAGGTTTCTTCTTTCTTTAGCAACTTGAACCCTACAGTAGCATCCGTATTCTGGGCAAGTCCTAGGACCTACAGAATAGGTGAACATTTGGTCAAAACATGGCAGATCTACAAGTTCACACAACACACACTGAGTTTATAGATTAACTATTTTCTGTGAAGAGATTTGTTGTAGAGGGAAGAAAGGTAGACCCCTGGTGGACCCCGCTCAACGATAGGTTAAAGGAGTAGTTCACCCAAAAATGACTTATTTTGTATCAATTACACATGCCATGAAGCCTTGAATTATTATTTTTTTGTTCTGTTTTTTTGCCAATAATTTGATGATCGGGTGGCTGCTCAGTAGGAGACTCTTTGGCTCTTTGAGTCTATAAGCGAATAGACACTGCCGGTCATCACCGGTCATCAAATTATTGGCTTAAGAATGAGACAAAAACAAATTAAGTCCATGAATTTAAGGCTTCATGGGGTGTCTAATAATAGAAAATAAGTAATTTTTTGGTTGAACTACTCCTTTAAGTGGTTAATGTGTTCATGAAGTAATACTGGCCCTCATGTCGGTATTATATTTCGAAAGCCTTGTTTTTAAATCAAGAACTACTGTATGACTGAAAGAAGACGAACCTGAAAAAGAAATTACTCACCATGACTACTTGTAAATAGGGTAATTTACTCTACACTCCATGTACAATGGCGCCTCTGCCAAGAAACAGTCTGTGTTACTTTTCACGTGCATGCCGGGCTGCAGAATACCTGCACTCTTGTGAAACAAGTCGTTAGAGGAAAGCGGGAGGCTTGTACCTAACCATGCTTCTGAAACAAGTAACTTGGGGGACTCCCGAAAGGCCTTAGCCTACTTCACTTCAAGTGTGTGTTTGCAGCAGCAGCAGCAGGAGGAATAAGGAACAACGCAACAGCTGCCGAGCAGACTGCACGCTATCTGACTCCACAATAACTCCTTGAAACCCAAAGCCCATGTCTGTGCCTTATTGAGGTTCAGGATCTTTCAGCCTTTTTTTTATAAGCCCCTAGCTTGCTGGTTTCTAACAATAATATCCAGATGGCAAAAAAAAATGTTTTGTTCAGTCGGTTGTAGGAAGTGCATTGCAAAAGTTGTGAATTACAGTGTTTTCTTGCCTTTGCTTGTGCAGGCAGGCATGTCATCTGTCAGATGTGTTCGCAATCACCTCGGCTACAGTGCTGTTGTTTTGCCACTTTATACAGTTGACTATTTCAACACACTCCCAGGTTTGTCATTCTCCGCCCTCCAGGTGACCTTGTGCGTCCTTTAGGAGAGTCACCCCGGTGTGAGTGGGACACTCTGAGGGTGATATCACCAGTAGTGGATACTAGGGTTGGGATCCTGAACCCAAAGGAACCGGATGGGGTACCAGTTTCCATCACATTTGGAACCGTGTCCGGAACCGGTTTTGTCACACTGTCAGAGCTGGTTATGTGGACTTCACGTCTGCTATACAATTGCAATTCTAGTGGTTCTCAAACTTTTTTTAATTTCAAGGACCACCATAACTCTGAGAGGGTACAAATGAACCAAATGGACCCCTACAGGTCAATTTGGTTCCATTTGTACCCTCTCAGGTAGCCTCTTAGGTCAGTCAGTAACCCTCTCAGAGTTACTGACTTCTAAGGTTCCATTTGGAACCCCCTGTAGGAATCGTTGAGGGGAACCGTTAAGGAATCGGACCGTTGGAATCGTTAAGGAACCGGAATCTTTAAAATCCTAAAGGATTCCAATCCTATTACTCCTGGTCAAACATTACTCAATTGATACAAGTGAAAGTTGCTCTGTCAAATTTGCACTTGAGTTAAAGTACTGGAGTGCTTGCATTTAACAAATACTTCCCAAGAAATTCAAAGATCTTCCAGAAATGTTAAAAGAATATCAGTAGTCACCTTTTAGATCTGCTATTTTCACTATTTGAAATAGTAAGTATCCAAAAATATACTATTTTATATTTTACTTGAATCCAAAAAAAGTACAAATACAAATACAAGTACAAGTAAAATACAAATACTCAAAAACATACAGTACTTGAGTACAGTACTCAAGTTAATGTACTTTGTTACACCACAGGATATCACATCACCTCAATGGCATTTTTTTGAGACCCTCGGCTGGCCGAATAGTCGATGTTGTTTAATTGACTGACTGATTCCCCATTGTTGAACACGCATGCAGTGTCCAAAATAAATAGCAATGTATTCCATTTAGTCTTTTTTACTTTCCTGACTAACTCCATCTCTATTATCCCATGGCCAGCTGTGTGCAGGGCATAACGGGCATGTTCCTCTCTGGTTATATTTTTGAAAACGTATGAACATTTTTGAATTTCTTTACCTAATGACATGCTTTAAATAGGCTTAATGTGGTTAAGGTCACATACAGTATAGCCAAAATGTGTTGTACATACAGTAGCTCTTACACTCAGAGAGGGTGATTAACCATATGAACCCTAGCGTCCCTATTCTGGGCATGTCATAATATAGGAAAAACATAGACAAAACATTTGGCAAAAATAGACAAAAGTGGAGAAAATAGGCAAACATTCTGCAAAAAAAAGCAGATTTACAAGCTCACAACACGTTGTGTTTGCGATGGCATTGTGAGTTGTAGATTGTCAATTTGCCAGTTTCTGCTATTAACATAAAACAAAGTAGCCTATATTAAACTGTGTTTAATATAGTAAGTAAATGTTAGAATTACTTACTTGTTACAAAAAACTCCTCCCTGTTTCACAAGCCATTAAAAATGTCATCCATTTGCGCAGTGGTAAAGTAACTGCCGTGGGTTCAAAGCTTCTATGCGAACACAGTTGGCCCATGTTTGAAGCCGGGCGAGGAGGGTGAATACAGGGTGTTCTACACGTACACCTACAGGCTGGGGTCAGCGGGGAGTGTTGGGCCGGAGGAGTAGGACAAATGCTCTATGTCCTCCCGGTGGGGGCTCCTCACTGGCAGGTGAGTCAGTAGGATACAACAGCCGTGACAACACACACATTTCTGTGTGTGAGAATGATACATTTGCATATATAAATTGGGGAGGGAAAAAAGACAATTTCTTCCATTTCCGACTTCGACACAGAGAGGCCAGTCAAGCTGCCCAGGAGGGAGGCTAATAGAATTGCAGTCGTCTGTGCCAGAGCAAGTTAGAAAGTTTAGTTTAAGGGAAGATTGGAGCTATCCAGTGAGTGCACATTGTTGAGAAAAGCTTGGAGTACAAGAATGTGAGTGTCTGCAGTGTTTCTACCAGCTCTGTGTCTTGTGTGAACTAATCAATAAACAACCTGAACTTGGGTCTATACAATGCTGGAGGTGTGTTAGAAATAATTTTGGAAAAGGGGATCCATAACATTGATCCACTGCTGCAAGAATGAAACCAATTGGTAACTGTTACATACATTGTAATTGTTTGACTATAATGTTAGGGTACCTGAATGTGTTTGTAGATAATGTATGCTATACTGTAGCTGGCTTATATATTGTTCCTGAGTAGGCATTATTGAAATGGGGCTGTACTGTACAATCATTTCATTTTTCTTATTGTTTTGGGGTTTGTAAAGTAACTTGAGAAATCTACAGTATAGAATCTTCAACAGAGCCCTGAGGAGTCTCTCGTTTCAAACATAGTGATATTACATTTGTAATTAAACTCTTACTCTAATGTTTTATTGAGTGAGTAAGTTTATTTATTCATTTGAAATAAACAACTCCTCTCTGGTGCCATCTAGCAGATGTTTTGCGTTGGCATCGTACTTGAGGGACCACATTAAATAAGCCATCTACAACGGTTTGTGTACTGATGGGGAACCCACAAATAATGCCATCCACCATCACTCACTGCCTTGGAATCATGGTGCAAGCACATTTTTAGCTCTGTGACTTGGCTCTGATGGCCGTCAGTTTGCTTATCTGAATCATAAATGTCCCTCGCACCCTCTGTGTCCACAAAATTCCAACTCGGGGCCAAAACATGGAGCTATTCCATAATGTTTTCCGTTTATAAAGGCAGTCTCTGCCTTGTATTCACCTGTCAAAATGGGGGCTTAGGCATTAAAATCATCAGCGGTATGCAGGGGAAGATAATGCAAAAGTTCAGAGACTGCCGACCAAATTATTTCAGAGGATTAGCCTCCCAACTGTCATCTTTGCCTTGCTCAGTCTGGCATTCAGAAGCCTGCTGACTCCATGGACAAACAGCAACCTTTGACTTTGAAAGTTTGGAGTTGTTCTGTTTACCTCAAAACCTTTTTTTCCCCCAGTAATAGACAGTGGTGGAAAATACTTCTGCATACAAATATTCAGACACGGATTGCTCTGAAAAAGGAATTTATTTTATGCAGTGCCTGTACAGTCCCTACAATTAATTAAGAATTACCATTGCTGGAGCTGTTGAAATGGTATCGTCCTGTAGGCGAAATGACAAGTATACTGTACTCCGGGCGCCCGTAGGCCCTTTCGCCAACCCCACCTAGGGTATGGGCACTGATGACGCGGAGGAGAGAACACGCACTCAGCGCCCACAGCACCACGGCCCCGGCGGGAATCAAACCCAGGACCTTCTAGCTGTGAGGTGACAGTGCTACCGTTTGTGTTGCAGAACAAACTTTTTCATAGGTTTCATAGATGGCTGCAAAGACTTGTTTGACAGCACTGTCATCAGTGTTGTGTAAATTAATGTTTGTTTGTTTGTTTACACATGATGTATATGGGGGTCCGGGCGTCTGGACCCCCATATACATGGGGGACCCCTGGGGGTCCGCGGACCCCCTGGGAGTGTTGGGACCCCCGCGGACCCCCGTGAAACATTGTGGACCCCTTCGGCTGGGTTTCTTTTTTCTCATGAAGGTGGTTGCTTGTTTCTGGCGCACATCTGGCAACACTGACCTGTCTGCTTTTCTTTTCCCAACGTGGCAACCCAGATGCCGAGTTGTGTGTTGTTGTTGTGGGGAGATTACAAAAGCGGCTGCGTGGCGTTGGTTGTCTTTGGGATGTACATGGCACGTGAATGGCGGAGATATTACCGTGAGTGTGGTGGGATAGAGACATCACCAAACAAAAAGGTAAGCAAGAGCGGGGGTTGAAGCGAAGGACGCGCGTCTGTTGTTGTTGTGGCGATGCAGAGATTTCAATGGCCGCCGCTTCGTGTTGCTTCGGCTGTGGCCGTCGGCGTTCGGTTGTGCTCACGGTAAACGGTGCTAAAGTGTTTCCCCGTCCGCTGTGGTGGTAATGTGGTGAGTAGAATTAATTATGTTCCGAGGAGGTAAATGTGTAGTGAGCAATGAGAAGTACCCTACGCCACCCGTAAGTTCATCGCGCACGTTGTGGCTAGTGTTGTGGTGACATGTGATGTGTAGTTGTTGTGTTTAGTCCAAATGGAGTGGGTATGGCGTCAGCGGCGAGAGGTCCAAATGAATGGAGTGGGTGTGGCGTCAGCGGCGAGAGGTTGAAATGAATGGAGTGTGCGGCGAGAGGTTTAAATGAATGGAGTGGGTGTGGCGTCAGCGGCGAGAGGTAACAATCCAATTGTAAAGATAGATGGCGGCTGGGGGAAAAGAAAGCCCTTCCTCATGAACAGGACAAAAGCACTGGGTATACAGTATTTGTAGTGTACAAACGCAGACAAACAACTCCAGCTCTAACACTGCTTCTCAATAGGGGATACAAAGGCAATCACTACAGTGTTGTGATTCTGATGTCCTTCAGTGAAACTTGTGTGCGTGCGTGCGCTTTATGCTGGGCAAGAGCCTCCAGTTCTCAGGTAAGACCTCAAATGACAGGAATTTGTGTGACATCCTATCATGTATTCTGCGTATCTTGAATGACCTTTAACAGAGGTGTTATTAAGACTTCAAACAAATCACCTCGGTTTTGGCTCGAGGCAGCTTACTATGCGGGTGTTGGATGTCTGTATCCAAGGAAGAAAATGAAATGTAGTGTAATGACGGCAACCAAGGGAGCAGTGTCATACTATAACTAAAATACTGACAACACAATGTGAAATTGAAAATGTATATACCCCCTTTGAACAATGCGAGTGTGTGTGACATGATGGATCCCTTCTCCTCGGCCCGCCCTACCGACAGCTGACATTTATGACTGTACGGAGACAATGCAAATCGACGCTGTTGGGTGGAAACCTTGTATGTCCAAAACATACCAGATCTACAAGCTCGCATCGCTACGTATTGTGAGCTTGTAGATTTTTTGCTACTTTTGTGTGACACAATGATATGACACTCACACAAAAAAAGGTTGAAATACCGAGATACAAGGTTTTTGCCCGACAAAATGATAGTTGCACCCAAATTGCTCCTTTTATTCTAGACTCCCCTCAGTTGATCGGCATCACCTCGGCGCACATTATATTGTGCCGTGGAACATCACGGAACACGACAGGCTGTTTATAATGCCCGCCAGGGATCAAAACATGTGCACTTCCTAAATCATTGCGACCGTAGGTCGCATTTACTATAGAAACCTGCTCCAGGTGTCCGTCCGTCCCTCCGTCACACACGTCCCGTCACACTTTTGCCCTGCTCATATCTCCGCACCCGTTGCCCCGATCCATGCCAGATTTTGCACACACACTCCTTACCTGCCAAACTACACCCTCCAAGGACCCCCGGACCTCCAGGGACCCCCAGCTGCCTCGGGGACCCCCAAGTGTAAAAAATGAGCACATGTGGACAAATTACCAAATGACCACCCCAACGGGGCTGCTCACGGGGCATTCCCGGGGACCACCCACTCCTGGTGCTCCAGAACGGATGCAAAAGTGGTGGCGCCCCCAGTGGAGGACCCCCTGCCACTGCAGCTCACATAAAATGCCGTAACTCGGGCTAGGAGCGTCCGGGAGAGCCGCGGCCGGTACCTATTCGTCCGCCAAGGCAACGCGGACACCCCACCCCTAATTTCTCACATGGCCCTCTTCTAGCGCCACCTTCAGGCCGCTTTTCACAACACATTTTTGCCCACTACTCCTACAGTTTTGCCCCTAAAAACACGCAAATTGCTACACACTACACAGTATGTGTACACTCATGTCATCAACATGCCTGCCACCACATTTCTTAGACCACCAAACAAAACTATACATTGCCCACACAACTACGAACCAATCGCCGTTACAGCCCTCTTCTGTATACATGTGACCTGCGGTCGCTTATCTCCCGATTAGGGAGTCTTACTGGTTGTACGTAATGGAAAGTGAGCAGGTGATGGCGAGACACCTACGTGCCCCACCTACACACTTAATTAATATTCAGACGCCTCTGACAGCCGCGCGATTCACATGCCAATCACCCTGCCACTGGGCAATTAGACGGAAAGGAGAACAATCCAGCTGCAGCTAATCTGATGGGAAAGGTGGAGAGGAGGGAGAGAGAGCCACATGATAGAGATGGATGAGCTAGAGAGACGGGGGAGGGGTGAGGCCTCAGGCTTTGTGTCCACTAAAGTCTTTCTTCCCTGCTGAAAACGCCAGGCGCTCGCCTACAAACACTTCCAACAGCCGTGTGTTGAAAATATTGCAGCTCCTGGCAAGCAGGTGAAAACGGCACACGTGAACGCAGGAGCGCGAAACATATGCTCAGCACCTCGTCAATATGTAGCGCCTCGTCATCTGCTACTTTCACTATTTTTGAAATAGGGCTTACGTGGTTAGTTCATTTTTATATATATATTTTGTTTGGGTCCCGGGATGGCACCACATTTCTCTTTTGGGTCTCAAACAGAAAAAGGTTTGGGAACCACAGCTTTAAAGGACCTGTTTAGCCCATTACATCACTGGTTCTCAACCTGTGAGCCGGGGCCCACTGGCCCAATTGACAAAACACAGATTTGAATGATAATATAACATGAATATTGCAAATTGATACCAATAAATAAGAACTTAAAGTATACTACAGTAGTTCCATTGATCCAAGCCGGAACACAATCAGTTGTTTGATCATTAAATTTAACATGATCTGAAAATGCACTTGCTGCCCACCCATCTAACCACTGCTTAACACGACAGCCATTCGGCTGCCGTGTTAAGTGGTCAGATGAGTGGGCCACGATTGCTTTCAAGATTTTCATGTGGCCCCTGATCCAGAAAAGGTAGGGAACCACTGCTTTACATTACTGCTAATCGTTTTTTCCAAAATTCAAACAACCTACGGAATAGTTTTTTGAGGACTGGATTATATTAATTTCTGCGTATGAAAATCTACTTGTAGAGACTTCAAACAGGTAATCTAATACACTAAATAATGTTTTTTTTTTGTTAAAGTTACATTATCGTTGCATTTCAAAGCACAGCATAGTCCCTGGTGAAAAGGTTGATTTAAAAACAAATATCCATGACATTAAAGACAATGATGATGTGTGGTCATACATTCTTTGTTTATTTTTTAGTTTCTTCAGCTTTCAGCATGATCACAGATGTTTAAAAACACTGAATTATTTTGTTGATTACAATATAAAACTTATTAAAAAAATGCTATTGCCTATCAAAAAAATCTAATAACCTAAAACAAATCTAAAATCCACTATCATTTAAGAGTCATGCACATGTACAGTATAGGATTGGTGATTTCTTGTATCTCTCAGTTCGGCATGCTAGAGTGTCCAGTTAGTCTCCATTCCTTGTTTGGCGACCGGAGAGATCTCCTCCCCGAGGCGGGGTAGCCAGTTTCTGAAGTTGGACTTGAAGAGCTTCCTTCACAGTTGAGTGCGCCTCTCTGCTAGGGTGCACAATGTGAGGGTGCGGAGAGCCTCTGTGTAACTCGAGTACTTCCGGCCAAGGATGATTTTGCAAGCCCGTTTCTGAACACATGTACCGAACTTCTGAATACATGTACTGAATTCTTCAGTGTTGGTAAACATTTGAATGACTTCGTAAACGATGTGCGTGCCGGTGTATGGCTGAAGCATTGATTAGTATTGATTAGACAAGGTCATGTTGACGGCGGCATGGTCCTTTAAGAGCCTGCTAATGGAAGAATGACACCACAATGCACGCCAAGTGTCTGCGATGTCGACACACATATACATACAACCTTTTTAACTGTGGCACCATTAGGCTGCTGAGAGGAATTCAAAGATATTGTGTCGTCCTGGACCTTGAATCAAATTATCTCGCAAACTGGATTTTTATGTATATCCTATGTTTTGTCTGTCTGTACTCATGGCTTATTTCTGGGCAAGAAACGTGTGTCAGACAATTGGCAGACGTTCCAGCGTGTTAATTGTACAGCGGAAAAAACAATGCATAGAAGTCACACACATCACACACATCGAAATACCATTTAAAGTAGGTGCTGGACCAAACAGAAGACTGCAATAACAACATGAAAGAACGGTATACGCACACTGTGTAGGCTCCCTTAAGTGCAATTTATTGGCACATATCGACAAGTGACGTTTCAGGCTAATGCTCTTCTTCAGACTTAGCTATATATAGCCTACCTACAGAGACACGCTCCTTATATAAACACACTGTGACTATAATTTGACAGACAATTTTGGCCTTACTGACAGAGGTTTGCAAATCTCATTATCTCGGTAGTCTCACATTTCGTTGCATGCCGTCTTAGTGTAAATGACATGACACTTATGCTCTAGCCTACTTCATGCTATTTTTACTGTTTTTGAAAGTTGTTTTCTTTTTTTATGTTTCTTCCAAAATGTCATGCCCATTTTGGATAGAGTATTCATCGATATGTTTGAATAATTGATTAAATTGATTAGTTTGACTGTTGAATTCCGACTGGAAAGTATGTCCTTCAGACCATTACTTTCTGAAATGAGAGAATACCAATAAAAACTATGAATTATTTTTAAAAAGACATCATGAAGTTAGTATCTGGACTTAGGCAACTCTGAGGAACCAATCAGGAGAGAGAACTCATACGGGATACAGGATTAACCAGGACGCTGGGCAAGACCTAGACCCTGAGTGTCAAAAACGGAAGTACCAGATTTACCCCTGTTACTGAACACTCACTCGCTATGATTACTATCCGAATGTAAGGCTTTAATGTCTTTAAGACAATGTACAAAAGTTTTAGTACTGTATCAAACTAAACTTAAACAATGCAGAGTGGACAATTCAGAATCTTAGATATCATGTTATTGGACAATGATTACTGTTCATTATCATTAACCACTTAAGCCCTAATTAATACTTCAGCTATTTGAAAATAGCAGATCTACAAGCTCACAACGTGTCACATCTTTTCTTTTTAATTGTGTTTGATGAATAATTATTAATAATACAAATCTGTAACTAATGCTGTAATTGTAGTGGAGTAAAACGTATGATATTTGTATAAAGTATCACAAATGGAAATACTCCAGTAAAGTACCTCAAAATTGTACTGTACAGTACTTGTGTACTTTTTTTACACCACTGGGCGCTGTTCAATAGTTGCCCACTGCTCCTAATAGTTAGGACGGTTTAAATGCAGAGGCTGAATTAGAAGTATGTGCAAATGTACTCGACAGATTCAGTTATTTCTTCACACAATAAGCAGGTGAAGATGTGCCCCCCCCCCCCCCTGCAAAAAAGACAAAACAAAAAACGATGACATATTTAAACAGGCATAGCGATAAAATGAATATTCAAAATAAAATATGGCCTTATACCCAGCGAGTGAGTTATGTGCTTGCTGTAGCTTTGAATAAAGATCAGCAGGCTGGCTCAGCCACTGAGGGGGTCGGTTTGACCTCTGGGCCCTGCAGTCACTGCAGAGGAGGGGAGAGCCACTTTTGAGTTAGCCCTGTAACCCAGGCATAGCCCCATCCACTTCCACTTGCAGCGGGCGAGGTTAATCGACTCGCCAAAGAGAAAAGTGGCGGGTGGAGAAGTGTAGCGTGGGTAGCCATACTTAAAGAACCAGTGACCCTGAATGGATCATAAATTAGCTATCTGCTAAATGATGGGTTTTGTAAACACAGGGCATGTTGGGAAATCCATTTACCCATGTATAAATCATTGTGGGATTTTCAGCCTGAGGCCCTGGCACTGGCCAATTTCAGTGAGGGCACATTTGTGATCGAGGTATTTTGTACTCCTGCTCAATCTCTATAATTGACTGTGACGTTTTTGTCTTTTTAATTGATTGTTGAGAAATTAAATCTCATAAAAGAGTGGGAGTGAAATGTGGTCCTCTGGCTCTAGAGAGCATGCGAGAAGCATGAGGCAGCCAAGAGCGAATGGAAGATGAAGGCAATGTTTGTGACATAATCAGTGAAGACCATGACTTATCTGGCACAAACGTTCATGTTTCTGATCAAGCTGCTATGGATGTGCCAGCACGCCTGAAAGAGGCTTACAGACAGTGCTGAGCTGTGGACGTGTGCTTTCAGCGGGCAGAAGTTTGCTGTCTCAATTCCCCTCATATAAAGGTCAAATCCATAATCCAAATGAAATGTGCTTTACACATAAGTTTGATTGATTGGAATTACTTTGCAAATAAAAGAACATAAGATAAGACATTTTCTTGTGCTTCAGTTTAAGGATTCTCTAGGCAAGGGCTGTTGTTAAATAGGCAACTGCATAACAGTGAACCATATTGAGGTTTGCAAATCTACTTGGTATGCTTGAATTGTATAGTTGGGATGAAAAGAAGTTGTATAAAGCTCTAACCTATAAGCATAATTCACAGGGGCTAAAGAAAATCCCAGATTTGAAGAGTAAACTAACCCAAAGGCAATGGCTTCTGTGACAAAAGGTGAGAGCTCCTCGCTGATTCACTTGAGCAAACCATCCCCAGCACAAAGCAGGGATAATACACCAGGAGCTGAGTGTATGCCAAGAAAAAAACGCATCCTATTAGACATATCAACATACATTGTGATTATTTGCTACTCAGAATTTGCAATAAAATAGTTGCACGATGCTGATAGTTATTTTAATTACAGTACATAAATTGCTTGAACAGAAAACATTTGTTAGACTTTTTCATCACATATGAAGATAAAACATGTTATTCAGCTGGGGACTTCTTTGTATCATTCTAGAATTACTCTAGTAAAGAAAACCTTGAATAACTGGCATTCTGGAGTTATAGGTTTTGATTTGAAGCAAACGCCAAACACATACTGACACAATGACCATCATTCTAGTAAACAAGCTTTTAAAGGCATAGAACAGCCTCAGGTATTTCAGCTGAGCACAGAATAGCAAAAGCTTGTGTTGGTCTAGCTACCACCACCAGCATTTGGTATGTTAAGTGAATGCCAATGAAAGAAACGTTCAAATATGTTGACTAGCTTGTATCCTGCTCATAATAGACGAAGTTGCATTGACCAAGTTTGGGCCTTGCATTCCAAGATGACATTCATTATTTAATTCACGTCAACAATCCATCTCATTGTGCGAGCAGTTCTTGGAAGGACATGATCCCAGAGATTCTATCTCCGCCTTCAATGGTCAACTTGGTACTGTACGAGACTTCAGCTCACTAAAAAGTTTAAATATCCTTTTGTGCAAACAGAACTCGCTGAAGAATGTAGCTTTGTTGAAACGAAGAGGACTCGCATGCAGAGGGGGAATGATAGGAGTAATTTGTTTCTGCTCTGGTTCACAACTCCTGATAAAAGTCACATTATTCTCTCCTTTTTAATTTTCTCTTTTTACCTTATCAAGCTGGATTGGAGCAGTATACAAAGGGGTTATTTAATGAAAGAATGTCCTGTGACATGATGGCATTAGATCCTGATGCACATTATGTTTCCGAATAATTGAATAGATATCTGCTAATCCTTCCTATTTTATTTTATTTTTTCAGGCTGATGCATGTGTTTTTGAATCAGTTTTAAGAGGATAACGCTCATTCATTTGACAAATGGAATGAGACAGATAGCTGATAACATAAGGGCCTAGAATGCAAAGTCAGCTGTGGACTACCTAGCAAGGAACAGGGTGTTGTTAATCACTTAGTCTTGGACTACCTCTAGTCTTGGAGAACCGGACTTGAATTACAACTGTACTAACCCAAAAATAGGCGATCTACAAGCTCACACGTGTATATCTGTCTGTCAGTGTCACCTTTATGCCCATATATGGAGTCGCATTGTGTGAGTGCCTTGACGACTGTTCCATTGCGTCTCATGAGCAGTCGAGTTATTTTTGTGCCAGCCTGCGCTTGCATACTGAGTCTGAAGTCGGCCAGTCAGACGTTTCTTGATATACGTGAAGACACACACACAAAGTCATGTGGTCTTTATATCACTAGCTTTATGTAGGCCTACATTAAAACAATTATGAAACTCATTATGATTATAATGTTGTTGCTGACAATTAGAAAATAAAATAACAGAACTATGAATTAATTAATTGCTATAACAAAAGTGTTTCAGGCACTGAAGGCTCTGAACAGGACAACCTAAAGATGGATGACTTTCATTATAGTATCAGTCTCCCTAGGCTCAAATTCATCAGCGCCGCAGCTTATTTCATAACCCAGTGTTTGTACAGAAAATGTGTTCGTCTGACCAAAAAAAATGGGGGGACTCTGGGTCTCATAATTGTCTGGTTTCCCTCTGGTAGGGCTGTTTATAAGCCCTGTGGCGTATAATTTATTCATCTAATAACTTGCATCCCTGTCCTCTGATGAGATTATAGCAAACCAAGGCTTCTTCTCCCACTTGGTTTGAATCATGTCCCACGCCCTCATTGGTCAACTTGTGCAAGTTCAATCACTTAAACCATTAAGGCCTGAGGTTCGCATTCTACAAAATGTCTTCTAAATAAATGTTGCTATTGATCAGTGGTGCTCAAAAAATGTCATGTCAAGGACCTCCAAAATGATATGTATTTGGCCGCCGACCCCCATCTGAAAATGTTTTGTTCCAGGGACCCCCCCCCCCCCCCCCCCCAGAAGCAAAGATTTGAGGTAAAAATGTTTGCTTTGAAAATATATATATTCAAAGATTTGCGCAAATTTTCACGATTTTTCAAGAATAGCAGATCTGCTATTTTTGAATAGCCAAAGTATAAAATAAAGGTTTAAGTGGTTACGCAGATGCGTTCCCGGTTTTAATGGGTTAAACCCTCTGGACTTAGTAAACCGGACCTGAGAGTTGGCTCTGTACTTGGATCGCTTTTTTCCGTCTACACCAAATCTCTTTGGCAAAAATAGCATTGTGAGCTTGTAGATTGGCCTTTTCTCACTACTGTCCCTCAACACTGTATGACTTCAGTATAAAATAGGGCATTCATTTGTGAAAAAAGAAGACACAAATATTTAATATAGAAATACAAGGTTTCTGAACGACACACAGAGGTACATACAGTAAGACATTTAGGCTAAAAGGATAACACAAAAAGTCCTGGGGACTTGTTTCCATTGTAGGCCTATGCATTCACTTTATTGTGTGTATAAAGAAATAATAACCTCTGATCTTATTTTCAACAAACATAATGGCAAAGCCAATATTTCCCTGTTCTACTTGCTGAATCCTTCATGGTGACAGGTGGATCTGCTGTAAGTGTATGAGTATGATTTATCGGGTACCACACTGGCCTATCTCTAATGGTGGACTGCCTATGGGATTCAGACTGATCACTGTCCACCAATCTTTTACTGCGAACTGGTGAGAAAAATGACAGGAAAAGTTCTGTAGAATGGCTAATCAATACTGTATTTATACCCAGCATGGAGACAACATCGCTCACTGGCCAGCACAAGAGGGCTTTTATCGATACATCCCTGCAAATTTCTGTGGAGAGATGATGAACATTTCTTTATTTAGAGCAACCAAAATGATACGGTCAATAGTTATAGTGGAAAATACAGTGTCTTGAAAAGCACTGATAAATCATTGCTGTTTTTCATACATTCAATATGAAGTGCTTCTCAGAATTTCTTTCTTTTATACATTATGTCATGAAATAAAAAAACAAGCAAAAACAATATTGCTCTTAAAAAGGTTTGACAAATGAAAAATAAGTTCTTGAAATTGGTTCGATATCCTCACAAATGTAAATACAGGTCTTTTGTACTCTACATTCAAATGTAACCAAACCGTTTACAAACATACATTTATTTTAGTTATGTATCTTGTATGAAAGGTTTCTTAAGACCTCACACAGCGCTCTTTTCCCTGAGCGCTGTGTATGCTTTGAATAGTTTTTCATGGGAGTGCCCCTTATTTACGCTATGCTAGAAACACCTAACCTGACTAGCCAGATAGCAGCGGGATCATCCCATCATCTGCCTAGTAGCTTGAAAAAAAGAAAAACCGTCTGTCATCGATTCTGCTTACGGAGTCTCAGATGGAAGTAGCCTGTGAAATAAAGTTGTGTCGCAAGCTTCTTCCATTTGACGGTGTCAGGTTAAGAAACACCAGCAGTGTGATGAGACGCACACTGAGACGTGTACTGTACGTCTGCCGTTTTTATAGTTGATTTTTTTTTTTACTTTGGGTGTTTTCGGCTGGGGAATGAAAACAACTGCAGTCATTTTTTCCCCCCAAATGACTGTTTACTGTTTTATTTTGAATCACTTACATAGTTACATACCAAATCTCACAGAGCTTTGTTTACATCATCTGCCCACTGTCTCTTGCCCCAAAAGGAAGTGATTGACAGAGTTACAGTACATGCAAGTGCTCTCAGACTACATGACATGGTGAAAAGGCAAACGATCATTTTCTTCTTAGGTTTGATGAAGACACTACAAAATATGACTAATTTGCACCTTAAACGTTAATCGTTTTACTATCAACCATCAGCTCCAAACCTCTTTAAACACGTAGGAACCATTTGAAAGATTTGTGTTTGTATCACATTGCCGTTTATTTTGTGGTGCCTGTTTTGCAGTTCAGTGCCAACTGAAGAGTACCGTCCCTCAAGGACAAATTGTTTGAATTGCTTGATTTTGTTGCGATCAACTATTGAATTGAAAATTGTCTGTTTATTCTTTGAAAAGCAGCAGCTGGTGTCTCCATGTGTATCAGAGAAGGCATGTGGCTGTCTACACCCACCCCGGTGACAGGGACCACAGTACAACATGGGGGGATTTGGTGATGACTAAATTGAGGAGAAAATGTGGAAAAACGTGAGAACAAACTAAAAGTGATATGGTCTAATGCCAATGGACAAAGCATTGCTTTTGGACGCCGTTCTGAGGCCAATTCTACAAATGCCTTCTAAATCAGTAGTTATCACACTTTCAAGATTTTTCAAACATGTTCAAAAATAGCAGATGTACAAGCTCGCAGCGCGGCACGAAGTGACGCGCTGTGAGCTTGTATATCTGCTATTTTTGAATGCCAACACAAAAATCAAAAATTAGTACACAGATGCTCTCCCGGTTTTAATGGGTTAATGCCAGGAATTTAGTGTTTTTTATAACTTTAAAATGTTCACACATTTTTTTTTTCTCATTATGATCGTAAGTCCAATCGTTTATAAACACACCGGCGATTCCGATCGGGGCGGAGTCTCTGTCCACCAGCCCAGCGTTAAAACACCATGTATCACCATGTGAACGGAACTTTTTCACCTCGCCACAGACCTCGCTAAATCCCTTATGATCGCGTGTTCAACCGTTTGTAGACACACAGGGTAGTTGTGTGAGTGGCCCAGAGAAGAAATTTTCAATCAGCGACATTCCATTTTGCAGTAGTAGCAGTTTCTAAACAGCGTTTCTAAACAGCGTTTCTAAACGGCGTTCCACGGCGGAGAAAAACAAAGCCGAGGTAATGCCATTTTAGAGGGGGACTTAAACAGGAAGCAGGCGGAAACGAAAATCTTCGATTGACGTCATTTCCGTATCCGGGTGTGCTACAATGAAATGTGTCACTGCGAGAGATGAAGGACGGTGAGATCTTTTAAAATCAAAGTTTTTTCAAAATTACGTTTTTTACGTTCTAGGCAGAATTGGTAATTGGAAATAATTACGTTTTTTACATTCTTGGCAGGGAATGAGTTAACTTATAGAAACAGTTTGTTTGGTATATCCATCCTTTATTCCAACTCGTAGCTACTGGCGACACTAAACTAGTAGTTATACTCGATTTGAACAGGGGGAACCAAAACAAGGCGCCAAAAAGCCGGAACCCACACACCCGGAACCAGAGGGTTTTTTTCCTTTTTATTTCAGTAGGCGTGGCCTAGGCCGGATCACACGGGCCATTTAATAACGAATACCAGGCTTTCCTCCGAGGTGGAAAGTCTTGTGACGCGAGGTTACTAGTACATCAGTTCGGTTCAAAATCATTTTAATTTCAAGAACCCCCAGTTTGATTTGCATTAGACCCCCATTTGATATGGCTTTTAATCTCTGGGGCCCCAGTCTACACTGCAAAATCCTCACTTTTATAACTCTGAGAGAGATCAAATGGAACCAAATGGAATTTTCTTTCCTAACTATCAATAATATAGCTGGGAACCCCCTTAATGAACCCTGGGGGTCCCCAGACCCCATGTTGAGGAGTACAAGTGTAGGCTACTAATGTGATGCCGGACATTTTAGACAAATTTGTTTGAAGATTTGCACAGGCTGCTTGACATAGACAAATATAATATTGATTTACATATTTTTTCTTAGAAGTCCAACTGGCATTCATCAACCAAACGGATGGCACAGACACACAGTTTTAAATAGCTGACTTGGAACTAGCAAGCACATGGCATACTGTAGGTAAAACATGTGCGGCACCGGCGTCATTATAAATGCCTTTTTGTCTGTGAAGGCTGTTCCATCTGTGTTTGATAACTTACTGCTGTTGGGCAGAAACCTCGTATCTCCATGTTTCAACTTTTTCTCTTTTTTTCAATTAGTTTTTACCCCTTTTTCCCCCCAATTTAGTTGTTATGCCAATTGATTCCTCTCCACACAAATGTCTGTGTTGTCACTGCGGTCGTACCCTACTGACTCACTTGCCAGTGAGGAGGCCCCACCAGGAGGACGTAGAGCTTTCATCCTACTCCTCCCGCCCAACACTCCCCGCTGACAGGTGCCGCCCCAGCCCGCATGAGTACATGCAATGACAATTATCACTTACTTCGTCATAATACGGTGTCACACAAAAGTAGCAAAAACACATTTTTTATTAATTTTATTATTAGATTTTTTGGTGTGAAATGGAAAGTGTTTAAGTCTGTTCCTGGATTTAATAGTATAAATAAATAAAAAAAGATATGAAAAATATAAAGTAAGTACAAATAACAACTATGTTGGATCCATAGAACACAGGTTCTTTTTTCCATTTCCAAAGTAACAGTTTTGGACATACAAGGGTTCCACTCGACAGCAAGCAATACCAATTAACCATAATATAAACCATATCCTCCATATTCTGGACATGTTATAATAAGCAGACAATCTGCAAAAATGGACTATCTATAAGTGACATATTGTGAGCTTGAAAATTGGCCATTATCGGCGAAGAGTGTATTGGTGTAGAGGGAAAAAAACTAAGGGACCAATTATAGACTCGAGGACGGCTGTCAAGTAAGTGTATAGGGTTTAAGTGGTTTGAATAAGTACCACCTTTCCATCAAAGCCTTCTAAAAGAACCAGGGTACTTAAGCTGTATTGGCATGCTTAAATGAATGATGTTCTTCAGTCTGGTGTCATTCAGTCAATAACACAGTTTGTCACTGGAACAGAGGTGGAGCAGAGCCAGAGGATACAGCGTCGTTGTCGGGTGGGAAACCCTGTATGTCCAAAACTGTTACTTCTCAGAAAAAGGAAAAAAAGAACCGTCGTTCCAATGTAGTTATTATTTAGTCACAAGCTCATGTTCATACTTTTTGTTAGTTCAATATTTATAAAAACCCGCAGACACTTTCACTTTTATTTAAAAAAAAAAATAGCAGATCTACAAGCTCAATGCGTTGTGAGCTTGTCGGCTATTTCTGCTACTTTTGTGTGACAATGTAGTGTGACGAAGTTTGAATTAACTCATAGTAAAATGTACACATTTTGAAATAATGGAGATACAAGGTTTCTACCAGACAGTGACGATAGGATGCTCTTGACCGACTTTTATCGGAAGGGGATTGGCTGTGAGACATTGAGCTCTTTCAGTTACCAAAATCCGCTATTGTTTGATGATTAAGAAGGGCATGTGTTCATCCCATCTGAGGACGCTGGTGAATGTGGAGCTTTGAGGGGGAGGGGAACGGGGGCAGTGATGGACAAAGTACTCAACTCCACAAAAAATGTGTACGGGACGGGAGTCAAAGCACTGGAGTACTTGCTTTGAAAAATACATTTAGTATTCAAAAGTATAAATTACAAAGCACATTTTCTTTTAATGCCACATTTTTACATAAAGAAATACATTAATTGAAACATTTTCCAGAAATCTTCTAGTATAGTTAAAATACTGTAGAAAGAAATCTAATAGTGAAAATAGAAAGAAATCTAATAGTGAAAATAGAAAGAAATATAATAGTGAAAATAGAAAGAAATATAATAGTGAAAATAGCAGTCCTACAAGCTCACAACATGTCGTGATGCATTTTAAATAGGGCACTTCACCCATTTTCAACCTTATCTTCATATAATTGGCCCTCATTACTGTTGATTATAAGATGGAACAATTTCTCTCTGCTCACTCTGCGTCTCACTGGCGGGCTGTGGACAGTTCAGAAACCTACCTGTAGATTCTATTCCAATCTAATAGAAACCACATCCTTTCTCTTCCTGAAAGTAGAAGCCATTGTTCTTACATTAATTGCCTCCGAGAGAGTATGTTTTGCACCCTGTCTGTCCGTCCGTCCGTCCTTCTGTCTGTGAACAGCTAATCTCCGGCACCGTTGGCCCGGTCACTGCAAAACTGTGCACACACACTCCCTGGATGCCAATTCAGAACCCCTGCCCTGAATCTTTCAGATCAGCCTGTCATAGCGCCACCATTAGGCAATTTTTTGCAAAACCTACTATTTTTAATATTACTCCTACAGATTTTGTCCAAAAATCACGCGAATCGGTACACAGTATCTCTATAGTCATGTGATCAACACAGATCTGTCCCATTTTCATCTCAGTCTCATCTGTTTAAGAAAGTAGGTAGCTGATATATAGCACTTTTACCTTAGCGCTAGGTATACTCTTGGTTGCTTGTTTTTGCAGGAAATGCACTTAAAGGAGACACACCATGAATTTAAAAAAAATATTTGATATTTAATATCATATGGTGTATGTCCCTCAAACCATTTTCAAAAGGTTTGAGCCTAAATCAACACTCAGATATACTCATCCCAAGTAATTCTCTCAGGCTTATAAAGCACTTTCAGCTGCAATACCAAAACGTCCTGTTGGGCAGAGGGGTGCTACTGAGCAATTCCGTCTGTCAAAATACATGGGCAGGAAGTTTCGTGATGTAAGCAAACATGCCATTTCTGAGATGGCCTGTTCAGACACGCCCATTCTGAAAATCTCTGAAATGAGAATGAATGACTGAATGTTAAAAAAAAATATTTTTTGGGGTACAAGAGACACTGGGGAGCCCAAAAAATACAAAAAAAAGGAAAAAAAGTGAAATTCATGGTGTGTCTCCTTTAAGACTTCTGGTGATTAGTAGTTTCGTTCCCTACCTATGTTGAATGCACTTATTGTAAGTCGCTTTGGATAAAAGTACTTAAAAGATACTTACTTCTAAACATAGGGGGATATAGTAGTTTTATAGTGTGCTCTTAATCTATGCAGGGCTCATAACTTAAATTATTGCTTTACCTTTAGCTGACCACTGACATATTTGACTATAAAACACATTGCCTTTTTGTTTTATTGTCTCCGCCAGGCCGAAAGGCATGACAAGAGAGTATGTTTTGCACCCTATCCGTCCGTCCGTGTGTCTGTCCGTGTGTCTGTCCGTTTGTCCTGTCCGTGTGCGAGCAGCTAATCTCCCGCACCGTCGGCCCGGTTGCTGCGAAACTGTGCACACAGACTCCCTGGATGCCAATTCAGAATTTTTCACATGGGCCTGTTATATCGCCACCAGGAGGCCGATTTGTGCAAAACCCATTTCTTTATATTGCTCACACAGATTTTATCCAAACGTCATGCAAATCGGTACACAGTATCTCTATAGTCATGTGATCAGTACGGATCAGTCTGATTTCCCATATTCCATCCTCATTGGCTAAGGTTGGCTTCCAAAGTTTGCAGGATTGGTCCGTTTTGAACAAAATGCCTCAAATTATGAATGCAGTGTCTGATTGCCGTGAAAGGCCTAAGTTGATGTCACTGGTAGGCAGGTTGCTGAACTGTCCACAGCCCTCCTCTGAAACGCAAACCTACTGTAGTAGACATAAATGGTGCTATCTTATGATGATTATTAGTGAGGACCAATTATATGAAGATAGGTTGAAAATGGTTGAAGTGGTCCTTTAAGTGGTTAATTCATGATGGTCATAGAAATGTAGTGGAGTCAAACGTAAAATAATTATTTGTTTTTGAAATATATACATTCTCAGAAAAGTACAGATACAAAAAAAAAAGTATTAAGTACGGCACTCAAGCAACTATATAGTGCATTACTGTCCCCCACTGGGAGAGAGAGATGTCATAGGAATTCATGTTTGTTGGTGATGAGTCGTGCAGACCACACACAGGGTGATGTCATCTGCCAGATTAAGCCATTTGATTGACAAGTGGTGGGGAGTTTAGTCACGCTGCAGCATTAATAACAACAATAACATGAGGATTGGGGGACTCTGCAATAATGAAACAAGACACAGAGTCTGCATTCTCTGTGCAATTGAAAAGGCTTTCAGACAGTAGTTAAACTAATTATCAGTTATCTGGCTTACTGGCTTAAATCCCCCAACATAGTAGCATATATCTTAAAATGCTAATTGAAAACATTTGCTCAATCTTTACTATATGGGAGAATTGCTTTCCTTCATCCTTTTACATTCGGCCACATATAGGATGTGCATATCTTGAACAACGTCTGCACATTTGTGTGCTAAGCCAGACAGTGGTTCCCAAACGTTTTAGCTTGAGACCCAAAAGAGACATTTTGTCTCCCCAGGACCCAAACCAATGAAAATAGCCGATGTACAAGCTCACAAACATGACGTGTTGAAATAATGGAATATACAGAAAAGGGATATTTACTCACGACCCATAAAAATGGGTCCACGACCCACAAATGTGCCTCGACGACCCACTGTTTGGGAAACAGTGTGCTAATCGTCTGCTCAGCTGTGTGGTTCGAATGAGCTGTACTGTGATGGGTCTACTTTTGTGAGGACATACAGACTAGATGGCTGGCCTCTTTGGCGCCATGCTGTTAAAAAGAAAAGACAAATACAACAAAAACAGTTTGAGGATAATTACAAGTGAATGAAGAATGTCTGTTCTAGTTAGCAGGCAGACTGACATGCCATGCTGAGCCTTTGTCATTCTTGACAAACTGACCCACTCAATTTGTCCATGTACTGTACTGTTGCTTAGCAGTTCTGCTGACCTTGTTGAGCTGGCTTTTGGCCAGACAATATTCATCTCTATTTTCATTTCCGTGCACTGCCTCTTGAAGGTGTGTTTGGTTGTCTGAAAGCCTTAGTCAGCCCTGGCATTAATGCATACAGGAATAAGTGTGTGTGTGTGTGTGTGTGTGTGTGTGTGTGTGTGTGTGTGTGTGTGTGTGTGTGTGTGTGTGTGTGTGTGTGTGTGTGTGTGTGTGTGTGTGTGTGTGTGTGTGTGTGTGTGCGTGCGTGCGTGCGTGCGTGCGTGCGCGCGCGTGCGTGTCTGAGAGAGGGAGAGAGAGAGAGAGAGTATAGGTGTGATAACTACTGTATCACTCACATATCTGACTTCACAATCTGTTGTGTGTTGATGATTCGGTCTCCAATAGCCTGTGGGGGTCCACCTACAGATTGCGGTTCAGAGGTTTGGCTGTCTTCAGTTTGTGTGTCTGTATGTTACACCATCTGGACAGTTGCATGGTCAGAATGTCCATAAGGACAGTGGAGATGAGCAGAATGTTCTTTTAATAATGGAGTAGCTGTCAGTGTTAATACAGGTTGATTTGTGTGGTTGGGTGGAGTTAATAAACACTTTTTACAGCAAGTATGGGAAGACTTTTAGTTCCTTTACGATCCATTAGCATTTCACACTGCTTTTGGCAAGGTTTATTAAGCTACAGACAATTTTATTAATTGGAATAGGGATCTCCTGTAGTTTTCCACTTGCCTTGAATATTAGTGTTGTAGCCTACATTATGACTTAACACAACATAACATTAGCCAGAATCAGTTTAATTTGTCACATCACAGTTTACAGGTATAAAGGAGTGGGTGAAATTCTTTTTTTTGTGCGCGCCGCATCATTTTGTAGTATTCCATGAGAAGAGAGAGGACAGGGGTAGAGAGAGAGCAAAGGGAAAGAGATCAAAAGCAGGTTTAATAGAACAAATAAAAATATGCACATACAGTTTATGTGAAAGCAGGTATATAAATGATATTCAGAACATTAGCATCACTGGAATCAACAAGGTGTTGGAAGGCTTAGGATTTGGCCTAATGCATATCGTTGCTATCGGGTAGAAACCTTGTATCTCCAAAACCGTTACTTGGAAAATGGAACAAACATTTTCAGAAATAGTGACATTGCCAATAAATAAGCACACAACGCGGCACAACGCGTGAGCTATTTTCACCACTTTTGCTTCATACTCTTGTACGACGAAGTAGGGCATTAACCCGTTAAGACCTGAGACCAATTCTACATGCCTTCTAAACCAGCAGTTCTCTAACATGGTCATGCCAAGGACCTCCAAATTGAAATGTATTTCGCCATGGACTCCCATCTGAAAATCTTTTGTTTTGTGCCAGGGACCCCCAGAAGAGAAGTTAAAAAAAAAATAATGTCATTTTTTCAAAATGTTTCAAACACTTTCAAGTTTTTTTTATGTTCAAAAATAGCTGAAAATTGTCACGAAGTGACGCACTGTGAGCTTGTAGATCTGCTATTTTGCTTTCCCGGTTTTAATGTAAATGGGTTAAGTGACGAAAAAAACGTAACTCTTTCACTGGCAGGAATTAATTAATTAATTCATCCGCCTACCTTCCCCTTGCCAGCGAAAACGGCGATTTTACTGTACCTTTGAAAAATCATGGAATATTCTCTGTGACCTCCGTCCTCACAGCTCATTACATGTGTGTCGTAGGGTGTCGTAGTTTAGGGGGAAAAAACATTCCAGAGCTATGGCCGTTTGAATGTGGCTTGTTTTTTGAAAAACAACAGAAAGCCGAGAAGAACAGACTTTTATAAATCCTTTAACATGAAAGGTGCCTAGATTTCTTTGTTGTTGTTGTGATCACGTGATTTCTTGGTGTACTCTTCTTCGGTGGTGCTTGGATCTTTCACACATTCACATGTTTTGGCCATTATCTCTGGAACTGAAGGTCGAATCTGCTCAATTCAAAGCGTGTTGGATGTGTGACTTTGAGGCCATTAAGCACATTATTACACCTTTTTTTTGGGGGGGGGGGGGGTTTCGGGCCTAAAAGTATGCTAATTGTTCCCATGAATGTGTGTGTGTGTGTGTGTGTGTGTGTGTGTCTGTGTCTGTGTGTGTGTGTGTGTGTGTATATATATATATATATATATATATATATATATATATATATATATATACACTTACACTTTTAAAAGGCAGTACGTATAGCCTCAGATTAATCTGTTTTTTTTCCATTTCAGATTTGTGTGTCGTGGTATAGCAATGAAGATGTGTTTGTGTGTGTGTGTGTATGTGTGTACTGTGTACTGTAGATTTCTGTGTCACCCGCATAGCAGTGAACATGAAGGCCGTGCCATGTGGTGATATGGTCAAAGGGGAACATGGAAGTGATGATGAAAGACCCAGAAACCAGGCTTTGAGGAACATCATTGGAGAGTGACCTCAAACCATCAATAGTCACTTTCAAAGTACACAGTAAAATACTCAGTGTTAATTTATCACTGAGAGTGTACAAATGTAACCAAATTGACCCTTATACGGTTACATTTGGTTACATCTGCTCACTGTCAGCGTTACAAATGGATAAATTAACATTTGACTGTGTACTAACGTCAATTAAAAATCCCACATTTGTCATACTGAATAATCTTTGCCGTAAACGGGGATGTGAACATTGTGCATTAATTCTATTGTGAAGTGTTATGATATCAGTTCATGACCATATTGGGGTAATAATCAACTACAGATCTCACATTCACCCCGAGCCTTGCAAGAAATCTGAACAAGTGTGGTTTTAAATGGCAAGAAACCTCCCTGTGTTCTTAAGCCATAACTAATTCAACACCAAAGCCTGCAAACACTGCAGAGTAATCCCTCTATCTTGCTATCCAACCTTTGATGAAAGTCAGTAGAGATCAAGGGATCTGTCAAGTGCTTTCCAATTTTCCCCTCCCTAATATAACAGAGAGCCATCCTTCAAAGGGATCCCTCTTGTGGCACCATGTTCTCCAACCTCATCCTCAATAGCCTCTATACCTCAATAGTGCTGATGTCTGCCATATGGCTGGGGTAATGCATTTGCCCCATGGCAGATTTCCCTTTGGGGTAGCTAGTAATACAGAATAGAGATATTAGGTACATCTAGTACAGTTTTGGCAGTGCTCCATAAAACCCCAAAGATGTCAATAGGGCTGCGACTATCGATTATTTTCTCAGTGATTATTCTATACTTTTTTGATTCATCGAATAATTGTGAAGCGCTTTTTATTTACATTAACAAATGGATGCAAACAACTGCAATATATATATATTGTTTAAATAATTGACTAAATCGACCGGTCTGATTAACCACTTAAGCCCTATTTTATACTTTGTCGTAAACCGATGCCACACAAAAAAGCGAAAATAGCCAATCTACAAGTGTGTCACTTTGCGACATATAGAGAGCGCGTTGTTTATGCTTATGTCTGAGTCAGAGTGACGTGGCCGTGGGCCGCCAGCTGGCCTGCCCACCGGCCCTCCCAGTAGCCAATTTAGTTAATATAGGACTTTTGCTACTGTATATAAAAAAAAAGAAATGGATTATTTTAATAAAATGTCCTCTTTTTAAAAAAAATATTCGATTACATCGATTAGTTTGCTGTTGCACCCTAGGGCCTAGATGAAGAATTTATCATGGAACCAAACTAAGGCCGTTTGTCCACCAAAGTGTTTCTTTCCCATCTGATAACGGCATTCTCCTATAAAAACACTTCCAAACGCCCAGAGTTCAAATTATTTCAACTCTGCAGATGTTAATGTGCAGTGCAAAAGTGCAGCAACTCGTCACTTTGCTGCCAGTTCCAGCACAGTGTAAATACGTGGCACTCCTATTGAAAACAATTCATAACATAAACTGTGCTCAGGAGAACAACATCTTGGTGGACAGTGGACACATACAGCCCTTAGGCTTAAGTGTTGTTACAGCTTATAATTTCCTACGTTTAGTACGACAGCTGAGCTGACTCTATGGATGCACAAGATGATAATTTGGTGTAATCTGGCATGATTCAAGTAATCACTTTCACAGCTCTTAATATAATGGATTACCTACTGCTTTAAACATTTGGACAACAAAAAAAAACAATTACTAAAGATCAATTAAAAGCCATTTTAACATTTCCCCTATGACTTCATTTGGTCGCTGGATTTCCATAACCTTGGTACGGCTAATCTAAATGTTTTAGCCTGGGATGATATATGATATGGAATCCTAAAGCTCTGTGATTATCCTGGTTGTCACATGTACATGGAGGCTATAGAAATTAATTCAGTTTAGCTCCCCTGCTTGGATCCTAAGGCGAAGGCTTAAACATTCACCAGCAGTCTTAATATTAGCCAGTCTTTTAGCAGTCCAGTATTGACAATATTTGGATTATGTCCGATTAACATAAATATTTTAAAAATAGCCGATCTTCAAGCTCTGGGTGCAACATGTTGTGAGCTTGTAGGTCTGCTGTACAAATATATATGTATATATTTAAAGAATGCACAACACACACTGCATAGTATACAAACTAATACATTTTAGTTCAATTCAAAACAAGAAATGACTAAAGTCATAATATAGCCGCCAGCGGCAGGCTGTTTTTGCCCCAATCTGCAGCACAAAATGTGAAAGTGGTCTTTAAAATGAAATGTCAGCCATTCCAATGCAACCGAAAGGACTCCACAGAGAGGTTCATCGGTTGGCTACCAATATAAAGTGTGTGTGTGTGTGTGTGTGTGTGTGTGTGTGTGTGTGTGTGTGTGTGTGTGTGTGTGTGTGTGTGTGTGTGTGTGTGTGTGTGTGTGTGTGTGTGTGTGTGTGTGTGTGTGTGTGTGTGTGTGTGTGTGTTACCAGACCATACTGAAGTCTGTGGGTTTCAGATACCACATAGCCTTTATGAAAGTGAAGCTCACAACGTGTCTTTTAATTTCATGCAAGTTTGCCCTTTTCACTACTGGCTTACATGAACAAAATACCCAAATGGGTCCATTTGGTTTCATTAATGTCTTTTCTAATTCAAGTATTCAATAAAAAATGAAAAAGAGCAGATCTACAAGCACACAAGGCGGCCAAGCGTTGTGAGCTTGTAGATCTGCTATTTTAATGAAGCATGAAACACGCTGATTGTAGCGTCAGTTTTGATGCTAAAAGCATCATCAATCTTGGAATGGTTTGCATCATTTTAATCACAAGGCACGTACCTTTAAAATGGTATATAGATTGACAATGTAGGTGACACACACGCAAGTGTAAATGTGTTTGTTTGGGGAAAAAACGCTTGTTTCGGCGCTTGTTTTTCATTCACACACACACACACACACACACACACACACACACACACACACACACACACACACTGTTCGGATCTTCAAACTCTTAGCCCTCCGAATAGGCTGACAGGAATCACACGTCTTTGTCACAACTCGTGTTTTGTCTTTTTGTAGTTTTATTTCTAACAAATGTCCACAGTACACAGACCACAGATGACACACAGGTCATAAACCTGGGAATATAGAAAATAAACGGCATTACCATATATTCATAGAATATATGATTCACAAATAAACAGCAAGTAATGTAGTACAGTCTATCACAGTAGAACCGAAATAGCAGAAAATGACTACATTACCCATGAGGCGTTCTGAACGTACAACGCGCCCCCCTCTACCATTAAGTTACAGTGTCCAAGTTACAATACACAAAATACACCAAAATAATACTTTTCAATGGACTACTTGGGTAGCACTGATAACATTAACCACAGTAAGGTTCATAAAGTTTGTAGATGAGATGTTTACATTGTTAGTTCAGTCACGGTGACGACGTTAGCATTAACGTTAGCCGCATGCTAATGCTAAACGTCCGTTAGCTTAGCAACACGCTAACGGCTCATATTAAGTTGGTTTGGCTAATAATCATTAATCCCAACTAATGCCAACACAGTAATGGATGTAAACGTTCACAGACATGCTTTGGACATTATTATCAGGTTGCATTATGAACCAGCAGTTACACAATACAAGTAGCAGGCCATGCTAGCAGCTAACAACATACCAACTGGCTGTGTGATCCTGACGCAGGTAGAATAGGAATGAACGTCTCCACCATTGTAATATATTTTTACAAGTCACATTATTTAGACCCATTAATACTTTTACAATACTTTCAACCAATACTTTTAACTTAGTGACCTAAAAGTCTTGACACACACACACACACACACACACACACACACACACACACACACACACACACACACACACACACACACACACACACACACACAGTGTTGCCATGTGTACTAATTTTAAGCGACCTCGTGTTCTGTGAAGTTGCTTGTAAATATTGGTAGTTGCTTTTTATTTGTTATTATTTTGTTGTGAGCTTGTAGATCGGCTACTTCCAAATAGTCTATTTTCAAATAGCCGATGCATATAGGTTTAATAGTCACTTATATATTTGGCTTGTTTTCATTGACCTGGTTGCTTATTTCTCTCTCATAAATCTGGCAACCGTGTCTTTGTTTAGACCAGCGAAGAAGGAAATGCGGAAGTGATGTTTTTTTCCCGTGTGAAAGACAGTATTATGTTGCGAAAATATAAAGACATTACAGCACCATAACATGGTTAATACATTTTATTGTGGGATGTACAATACATGAAAAGTACGGGTGTAATAACGCGACTTGCGTCGAGACCTAATGGAGAGCGGACATGACCGCGTTTGGCTAAAAACTGTTAGTTAGTTGCTGTTACTATTAGCCAAAATCGGCTAGCGCTGGAAGGAAGCCACTTCACATTAACACATTTATATCATATTTACATGCCGAGTTAAGCTCTGACATTTAAGTGATATGTAGCCTGATATTACCAGATTGCTATAGTGGGTTTAGAATATTGTAGACGTTTTTTTTCATTTGCTCATTGCTCATTTCAGCTCTTCTGGAAAATCAGCCAGCCCTAGAAGACTGTCTTCATGGGCAGTCAGAGGCGTGTCTAGTCCCATTAGCTTGGGGAGGACGAGGCCGGCCGTTCAGAGTATGGGAACGTATCCCATTGGCTTAAACGACAGCCAATCACGCAAAAAAAGTGTTCAATACATGTCGGAAATCTGTCGGGTCAGAGTCAGAGTGAATATAGAGCCGCGCTTTCAGCTGGCGGCTAAAAATGAAATTGACAAATATAGCATTTGAGCATGAGTGGAAACTGAATAGGAACTAACTATCTAGTTAAAAGCAATGGTTTGAAATTAACCATTTTTCTTGCCACTGTAACAAGGTGATACATTTCCTGGACACTTTTTCCACCTTGTTAGCACCTGTGACTGAAGACTAGAAGAGAATGGCGAATATACTGTTAATGTGTGACATTACAGAAATCATTAGCCAGCGGATTTGTGTCGAGCTGTTTTTGTGAGGAGGGCCTCCACTTATCCAACACGATTGCTTCCGACAGTTTCTAACATGTTTAAGTCACAGAAAGTTCAGTTTTCCCTTGATCTGTGCTATAATGTTCCAACCACCAAAAGGTAGCAGGTGACGCAGCCATTTTGCATTTACGCCGGTGGTGAACCACTCCCGGGCCCGGATGGGAATGTGAAGTATTGTAAAAGGAAAATGGCCTGTGTGTGAATATCGTCTGTCGGGTGGAAACCTCATACTGTATGTCCAAAACTGTTACTTTCAGGATTCAAATTCAAAATGATCAAAAGTAGCAGATCGTCAAGCTCAAGTTTGTGGATCTGCTACTTTCAATGGTCATTGGTACTGTAAAGACTGGGCACAAAGGTGCTTGTCAGATGTTACAAACAGGTAAACATATAGACATAGAAATTGCTAACAGCTGTCATATTGAGTGTTCCATACATTAGTAGAAAGAAAAAGCCAGCCAGCAAAATTCACTTAAATATTACACACACAGGCACACATACAAAGATTATGGTTTTAACAACACGCTATCAGATTTAGTTCTCTACTGGGTCCCCTCCTGTTTTCAATCTACACCATATGTCTTTGCTGACAACAGCCAATCTGCAAGCTCACAACGCGTCGCAACACACCAGTAGATCGGCTATTTCCCCCAAATATTTTCGCCGAATGCTTGTGGACCACAATGGAAACAAGCTTTGGCTTTTTTTTTAGTTCATCCACCTTTTTATTGTTGTACTTCAATGCCAATAAAAAAAAAATTCTATTCTAACCCCAGCATCCCTATTCTGGGGGCGAAGTTCACCAAAAATAGCAGATCTACAAGCTCACAATGCATTGCAAGCATTGAGCTTGTAGATCGGCTACATTTGTCAAAGTGATTTGGTGAGTGAAAAAAGGGCGTACCAAGTAAAGTTGCGACCCAGGTCCGTTTTAATAAGTATAGAGGGTGTACGTGGTTAGATAGCATCCGTAGCATCTTTGTACATGGTAGTGGAGGATACATGGTACTGTACAGAAAAGCTGCTATTGGCCAATGAATTAGTTACTGGGCTATTAGACTGATCAGGGAAGCTGAACAGGCAAGCAGTCTAGCCCTGCTTGGTTTCTCTCCTTGATTAACACTGAGAGCTGAGAAGAGTATGATCGATCGGCTCCTTCCTCAATCCTCGATCTTTTAAAAGGCACATGTTTAGCCAGCGCAGTGATACAGCACGTAGATGTATAAAACACCCCACTTGCACCCTCCACCAAGGTATAGAGGGGGAAATTTAGAGGATATCTTATTGATGAATTCATATCAATCAACATAGGCTGCATATTCCTTCATTTGTTTTACTACAATCTGGTTTTTTTTGCTAATTTAATACCAAGTAGGTTATGGTGATAATTGAAATCATTAGATGCAGAGGGTAGGTAGGTTGTGTATTTGTGGGGTCTGTCCTTGATGTTTTCTCTTCTTGGGCTGTGTTTGTGTGACAAAGCCTTGTAGTTTACTTGATAGTCGAGACACTCATAGTTGAGGTCAATACTCTCACCACAACACTAGGGATTCAAGGTCCAATATTTGTATTGTTTCAGTACATCTTTTATTACAGAAGGTATTTTTTTTGTTTTGTTTTGTTTTTTTAAACAAAGGAAATGCATAATCAAAATGAAAGGAAACAGACAAGGGATTATTTACTAAACACAAAGATAAGACGGTCAACGTGGTTTGACACAGAGGAGTAACATAAAGCAGTGAGATAATTCAAATATTTGTAACAGTTGTCTCATCTATAGGAGACCAAGGAGAGAACGTGGTCCTGGCGGATTTCAGCATGAGTGGGTGAGATTGAGAGTACAGGAATAGTGCTAGACAAGGTCTCCACCTAGCATTACACCTAACGTCACTCAAAATCCAATGTTCATCTGAGGTCGATTTTGGGTGTCTATAGTCTCAGTTATTCTTAGTTATGTGTCAGTGTTGCGTGTCGTGAAAAAAACGTTCAGTGCGACGCGTTCTGAGCTTGAAGATCTGCTATCTCTGGCACTCGACACAGACGCACAACTAAGTATAAATCAGTCTTTAGTGCTGGGGAATGTTTTATGTTTTTCTAAAAAACAATGAATCATCACTCTGAGATTTAATGGCTGGTCAATAAACTCATCAGAAACCAAAATAAAAGTGTTTTTTTTTTTTTTGAAGTGTGGCTTTATAGATTGGAGTCCGTCTTTAATAATCAGTGCCATCTGAAAATACTTACTTCTGAACATAAGGGAATATAGTAGTTTTATAGTGTGTTATTAATCTATGCAGGGCTCATAACTTAAAGTATTGCTTTACCTTTAGCAGGCCACTGACATATTTGACTATAAAACACATTGTCTGCAATAACTTTTTTGTTTTATTGCTGTCGTTTTCTCGACTTGAGTCACATATGTACAGTATATATATATATAGATATACAGTATATATACTATATATAAGTTTCTCTCTCTCTCTCTCTCTCTCTCTCTCTCTCTCTCTCTCTCTCTGACACACATAGCCTACACACAGACACTCAAGTCGAGAAAAATGCAATAAAACTAAAATCTTATTATAGACAATTACTCCCTTTTAGGCAGGCCAATACAAGATATAAATACCCAATATATACAGTACATTTACAAACTCTATATTATGCATCATTCTAGTGTTTTTTAGGTTTTGTTTACTAACGAGCAGAATCTCTTAACTTTCCCAGGTGTTGGACTGCTCATGTCCACCCCATGACATATACATCCAGAAGTATGGGTGCATAGGGGAGAACATTTTAAATGAGTTGCACAGTGGATGACAGAGTTATAAAAAGACAGAGATCCTTACCCTCATGGGAGTGCTGGTGCAGTGAGTGACAAATTCAGGTTCACTGATTAAAACTTGGAGCTGTGTGTCTTAACTGATTGCAGCGGCCACCTCAGTCAAACACAGCTCAGGCAAATATTAATTGACCAGCATTTTTAACATCTTAAAATAGACTGTAAATGTATGCATAATTGGCTTAAATATTGTAGAGCAAAGACTGAGCCATGATTTGCCTGGCAGGGCAGGGGCTGATAATGTATTCTCTGCTCTCCAACTTTGTATGTCCTTGCTAGCAGCAGACATATAATGCTATAATTTATTCTCAATCGTATGACGGTGCCCTGCTCTGAAAATAGCAGATCTACAAGCTTGTAGATTGGCTATTTTTGGCACGGGACACCGTCAAATGTACAGTACAGTATATAGTATAAATCAGGCTATAGTGTCTGCTGTGCATGTTAAAATGTACTGTACTCTACTGTAGATGCACGCTGTAATTCATTCAAAGACCTAACAGCCAAAGGCTTACAGATATACAAGCTTATAGCGCGTCACTTCGTGCCGCGCTATGAGCTTGTAGATCTGCTATTTTTAGAGAAATCTTGAACGTTTGGGGGGCAGTTAACGTACAGTATAGGGTTTGAGTGGTTTTAAATTCCCAGCTAACTTTATATGGCTAAGAGAGTGATACCATCTAAGAAAGATAGCAGATTTAGTGAAGAAAACTATATTTTTTATAACTGTGATTAATTATATGTAAAAATGGCTTTGTATAATGTTCTAATCCCTGTTATCTTGCATGACAGCAAAGAATTAAACAATGTACAAATAATGGGCAATTCCTGTAGAGCTCACAAACTGTATAGGCTACCACAGCTCTAGTCTATTATGTACTGTATTCCTGCTCACAAGGACTCTACTAGGCTTAAATAAGGGAATTGAAATGGAAACACTTGATTTGTTCAAGACATGCATTGAATCAGACAGAATCCCTCGCTGCCTCGCAACCTGTATAGCCTTGCCTATAATATCAAGGTCATTGCACTCTAAACACCAGCATTAGATGCAGTCTGAGGACTTATTTACCCTTTCGTTTGGTTTTGTTTAGTTTTTTTTTTCAAATGTCAAGCTGTAGCTCAGCTTCTGCAACTAACTGCCAACTTTTCACTGATTTAATTCAGACAATAGAGCGTATTATTAGTCTTATACCCCGGCAGCAAGCGTTCGCAGGCATTCCCAAAACATGTTAACTGCCATTCACACTCTGACAAATGGGGCAGAGAAATAGGTGAGGGTTTAATTTCCTTCCCTAGTGCGACACAATTAAGGTAATATCAGTATGATAAATGTGAATCATATTTTTTGTATTTATCTGCTTAGCTCCAGTGTGCCTTGTCGGGGATGATACGGAAGGGATTGTGGAGCTGTATTACAATATGTGGGCTCATTTCATTGAAACCACGAGTTACTAAGCAGTGGTGCTGAGTAAAGATAATTAGTCATATGCCTGTGAAAAAAGTGCTTATCATTGCTGTCGGGCAGAAACCTTGTATATCCACATTTCCCCCCCCCCATGAATTCATGCCCTTTGCGACAGTAAAAGTAATGTAGCATTTTACTGCATTTGTTTGCATATCTTTTTTTTCTCCTTTCTTTTTATTAACAAGCCTTCTACTGTTTGCTATCTTGTAATACACAGAAAAATCATGCATGTTAATTTAACTCTGATTATACATTCGCTGATTTATCTGTGTACCACCCCAGATACAAAGCCGACAAAAATGAAAGCATATCATCCCACACTATCTATGGCCACTAGGGAATAATGAAAAAAACCTAAACTATCTGGGCCATGGTATAGTCGTTTTAAACAATCTTCCTCTCCTAGTAGCTTGGATATCAGTGTGGAAGCAAAAGTCAGGAGCTTATGGGTGATTTATACTTAGTTGCACAGCAGTGTCGTGTACCGAAAATAGCCAGTCTACAAGCTCACAAGGCCTTATTATGCCGTGACGTGTTGTGGGCTTGTAGATCTGCTATGTTCAGTACGGTACACGGCACGCTACCACGTATAAATCAGGTTTTACCATCCACTTCCTCTGAGCACTGTCTGCTACGTCAATGCAGTGCCCAGAATAGCGTGTGTTTAGTATCAGACCCATGTAAAATTCTAATGGGGCACCTCAAGCACAAATGTGTCATGAGTCATTGTCCAGCCTCCCATACAAACACATGACCTGGAAATGACTGGAGCACATTCAATACTAAAGCTGTGGTCGTATCAGATGCTGGAATGTTCCAAGCAAATGTTCCCAGACATTTTTTGATATTTGACATCGCAACTTCAGCATTGAAAGAAAATCCCCTGCCCTAACCGACAACCAGAATAAGTGACCTTGGCGGTAAGCCCACCAGATCACTTTTAAAGAAATCAATCTAGGGCAAAATTAAAAACAAATATACTGTTCACTAATAATAACGTTTACATAAATCTGTCCCATTTTCGTTTCGGGGGTATTGGCCAAGTACATTTGCACATTCTGTACCTGGAATTTGTTAATTCTAACTATTAGGAGCAGTGGGCAACTATTGAACAGCACCTGGTGATTGTTTAGGGATAGGGTTTGAACGGAACCTTCCGGTTCCCAAATGGCCTCTCTACCGCCTGAGCCACTGCCACCCTAACAGTACCTGAGTGGTTCATTGGAAAAGGGGAGTGTGATTGACTCTGACCCTTCACTTTAACATGGGCAAGTTGTCACTTTGCCCAGTCATTGATAAGAGTGAATAACTCTTCTCTAAATACGCAAGCGTCACATCCTATTTTCGCTGAGTCCCACAAACTGTCAGTAGATAGTGGTATTTCAAATGACAGCCGCTTATCTGAGCAGGCTCTACTGCATTCGGCAAGCATGGAATTGGTGATATACTAACTACATTATTGTTGAAAGCCCAGCATTCTTAAGACTTTGGTCTCCTTGTAGGAGTAGCTGCCAATACAGTATCTTTTCTTTCCTGCTGAATGTTGTGTAGGTAGTAGGTACCCTATTATGTTCCCTGGTGGTGGGCTATACATTGCCTGCAGAAGGTGCTTTTAGATGGAAAGAATAATGTTTCACATTGAATACTACAGTAATTGCTGGTAAGAGAACATTGTATTTAATCTAGAGCGCAAAGCTAATACATTGTATCTAATTAAATTGCAAATGTTCCACTGGACGGCAGCATCAATGGCATATCTGTACATGAAATTAACCCACATCTTAAGACACCTCTGAAAAACACTATAAAAGGAATAATTATTACTGCTGGGTGAGGGTATCCAATTAATGTCAATGAAGGCTAATTAGACAAGTAACCATGACACCCTTTTCTCTGTAGTTATTCATCTGGAACATGGAGAATTCATTACAGGTGCTGTTAATTGTAATTTGAATTAGTCAAAATGCAGCACTATAATTTAACAAAAATGCTGTATGCACTTCTTTTGCATTCAGCAATACCAGGACACTACTTTGTGATGGTGAATAAGAAGTGATCTGATATGCAGTGTACTATATCAGATTCCTTCTTATTCAGATCACTGCCCTGACATTCAGCCCAAATTATGTTTTTTTTTCACTGTCTTGGACCCGTTTTGAACAAGTAATTGTTCATAGATATGGAAAATATGGCTACTCTGGCCAAGTTATGTCAAGATTAAAAATTTAAGAAGAAAAAAAAAACTGAATAAGATCACAGCCAGACAGAATAATCTTTTGAAAAGAGAATAAGGAGAATACTTTTTGAACATGGGTGGAAGAGGTCTCCCTACTGTGTGATGAAGATGAATAAACCATCTGAGTCTCTGTAATAAAACAGAATTGTGTTGATTTACAACGTGTTGTCAAAGCGCAGTGTGGTGCTACCAAAGGAAGGAAGAGGAAACATACAACACTCCCTCAAGTTTATACATTTTCCCTGATAAAACTCCAAATGGCTCCAGTCAGAAATGACCATTATTGTGCAGTGCAGGGGAGGGTCCTCCAGGGGAAGGCAAACTTTGTGACAGTGAGGGATTGTGGCACCACAAGTCCTTCCTGGTGGGACATTAGTCATCATTGCCAGTTCAGTCATTTCAGGGTTAGGCCTGGGTATTAATCTTGTGGTGACCTGAGAGAGTCTTGTTGAATGAAGGAGGATTGGGTTATTTATGGACAGAGTAAGTAAATACCCTGTCCGCAGCGGTTGGGAGGCGCCAGTGCTGAGCCAGATCATTGGTGACCTTTCTTATTTATGACTATTGTCTTGCACTGATGTCAAAAGACGTACTGTCAAGGACTCCATGTCTTACCGGCAACATATGTATTTACTATGTCTATATGGACTAATATCTAAAAAGCCATAATGCAATATATGTCTTACCTACCTCCACAAAAGACATCAACCCCATCTCATACTCGGCCAAACCTCATCCTTTTACTACATCACTTTGTAAAACTATGTACTTTTCTCTCTACACCAAATCTCCACACGGTAAATAGCAGATGTACAAGCTCACAACGTGTTGTGTTTTGTGACACATTGTGAGATTGTAGATCTGCTATTTTCACTTAATGTTCAACTATTGTGACATGCCCACAATAGGGATGCTAGGATTCATGTGCTTAAATCTGACATACTGTATGCTACAGTAGCACATAGAGAACAGTCCAAAGACGCAGTTCTTCTTTAATATTTAACATGCACTTCATACGGCTTTGATAATAGTACCACAGCACAGCACATCAACAAATCAATCTCAACTGTCCAGTCCTATTTTCAAGAAGTGGGAAGGAAAACAATATATATACGGTACATACAAATATCTCAATAGATAGTATTCGTTCTTATTCTGGCCAGCCCAGATTTTCATTTCCTTGCACCTTGTTTCTTGCAACCAGTGAAATGCAAAATAAAAAAAGGAAAATAGACTACATTTCTACCTGCCTAAATCCCAGAGGGACTTGAAATAAAGAAAGGTAATTTTTGGATTGTTGCCGCATGTATATCCTCATAGCATGGGTAAACGCAAACTAGAGAAATATTGTATTGGCATACCAAAAACAGTGTGTTTGTTTACTAATGATATAGGTGTGCCTATGGGACCATTCTGAAGATCTGTATAAAGCTTATGCCTTACCATCCCACACACTTTCTATGTTCTACTCCATCTTTACAGCATAATGACTTTTTCTTTTAAGTTATTAAGTTTGTATACTTTTAGAAAGCAGCCCATGAGTAAGAAAATATATTTGACATGTAATGAACTAACGTGGGTGTGAAGGATGCAGGGTGATTAGAAAACATGCATTGTAATAAATATCCTTAGAAAGTGGCCAAAACCTACCAACTTTCTGGAGAATAGTCTGTAAAGCTTCATTACAGTATGTGATACCTAAATAAGGGGATTTACAAATACAGGCTGTTGTGTTTAAAAACACGCCAGCTCTACCCGTTTGATTTAGCTCTCATTTAAGTATACCATTGGATTATGACCCAGGCATTCGTTATTGCCCTTAACCGTTAGGTGAGGGCTGATGGCAGCTGCGCCCGAGGTTGGATACTGAGAGCCAAATGCTGGGTGAAAATGTCTTCATCACATTACCACTGCCTTATTTAGTCACAAAGACAATGAGAACGTACTATAGGATTCGATCAACACCAGCTGATGGTGTGGGAAGGGAGTTGGCTGAGAACACAGCAGGTGTTGCTGGTGGGCCTCACGGCTGTTGGTACACAGCTACGTTGTGAACCATCACAGGTTGCTATTTGCTATGTGTTTTACTGTGTCGCCCAGATAAACAGCGTGGCTGTTTCTTGTGCTTGCTAGTATCTCCCCACATCTTTTTTTCCACACATTTAATATTTTGTGAAATATTGAACATGAACAGATCGGGCTGAAATAATGCCCAAATATGGAGCCCCACGTCATAGTACAGACTGGCCACATGGAGTATGAGATCCACAGGGAATCTGTTACGAGACCTTGTTTTTTTTCCTGTTTTCGATGATGCTGCCTTTTCATGTTCAGACGTACCGCGGATATGGCTGAACATGAAGAGGCGGAACTGTTGCCTTCATCCTCCTCCATTTGACGTAATATGAATAGGCGGCTGAAGCAATACGTCAACAGCTAACGCTGAGATCAATCAAGCTTCTGATGTCTTTGGCATCTAATTATCGATGCCATGAGATTTCTATAGAAGTGTATTGGACTACTGCACACATGTAAACATGATGCTACAGGGCATTCCATGGTGTCGGCCAGAGATGTCCGGGGTACTTGACTAAGTGGACATATTTGACAAGTTGGGAATGAGAATGGGTTGGTCACTTACTTTCAAGTGTCAGTGAGTAGTTTCATCAAGTCTGTGTGTTTGTCCGGCGCTAATCTTGCAAACTACTGGATCAATCTGTGCCAAACGTGTGCACACTGCCAATAGGCTCAACTCATTTAAATCTCAACTCACATGAAATATTTAACTTTTCTTTTAGCACATACCATTACCCAGCAAGCACAGTCAGGACCCGGACCAATCAGTGACGTCTCGATTGGGGCTAGATCAAGTCAAACCAAGACAAGTCAGATCTGGCCCAGAAAATCTCCTGATTTCAACCAAAATTAATCCTGACCACAAAAACGTCACTTCCAGGACGTCATCTAAACACATTCTCATCACCCAAAATTGCTGTCCAAATGTCCATATGATGTCCCGGTGATGACGTCCTGTAAATGACGTAAAGATCATCCCCATATGGGCTGTGATCTGGCCTAGTCCTGAACGTCACCGGGGTGATGACCGGGCGTCATCATAACGTCATCATGACGTCATTGTGCTTGCTGGGTAAGGTTCAGTCCTTGCGCAGCCAAACTGTGTTCAAATCCGGCCCTTTGCTGCATGTCCTTTCTCATCTCTCCTGCCGTTTCCTGTCTCTCTCCACTATGGCTATCAAATATAGCCCCCCCGCCCACAAAATAAAAAATGAAGAAGTCAATGGGGCTTGAATCAGGTTGAAACCTTACATCATACATCATAGACGACTGATGTTACAGGCTGGCCGTCTTGAGATCTACATGGGAGCCACCCGTTGTCAACATGACACATTTTTGTAAATACATATATTTTATTAGAACAATAAAACATGTAACAGTAGCTAAGCATTTTTCTATGTATAGCTACAATGTTAGCAGTTCATTGCACTTATCCGTTTATAACATTGTAGTGCACATCACACGCCTTTGACACAGCAAATGTATCATATTACATAGTAGAGCAGCTGATGTCTCATTATGGCCAGAGCATACAAGGTGAACAGTGTTCAGATAAATGTGGACTTTACTCCTGGGGCCTGGGTGTGGGTGTTTAACCTCTCTCAGGAGAAGGGGGTGTCACCTAAGCTTAGCAGCAAGTGGCCTGAGCCATGTACAGCACAAATTGTCGAATGTGGTCTACCAGGTCCCACTGGTGGGGCTGCAAGGTGTGGGGGCTGCAAGGTGGTCCTTCACCAGGACTGACTGGCACCGTACCAGCCTCTCGCTGAGGCAGATGAGAAATGGGGGGGGAGGAGGAAAGCGACTCCATACCAGATGTGTCTCCCTAGGAGACACCAGAAAGACAGAGACAGTTGAACCAGCACCTCCGGGACTATGGGTTGGGTGAGTGAGTGGGTGGGTTACTGGGGACAGTAGAATCCCTCAGGTAGGGACTGTGTACAAGGCCGGATTAAATGGATAGATTACTCTAGGCAGACTGTAAAATCAGCAAGCAGGGGTAGGTGCGTAGAAACAACTCTCTCTCTCTCTCTCTCTCTCTCTCTCTCTCTCTCTCTCTCTCTCTCTCTCTCTCTCTCTCTCTCTCTCTCTCTCTCTCATATTGCTCTTCTGCCTGATTGCTTTAATGGGGATAGAATGGAGTTAGCTACAAAAGTTCTATTTGCAACCACGAAAAACAGTCCTGTCCATGGTGCTGAATTCCATACATTGTGTGTGTACTGTAGGTCTATAGAAATAATATGTAAATATATTCACATTTAAATAATGTTTTTAATTGCCTTTATTTAAGAGTTAAAAGTTATGTCAAATATCATTTAATGTATAGACATTTGACATGCTTTACCCCTCTGTCTGGGCCCCCTAGTGGCATGTGCCTAGAATGCCTGTGCATATATCCAGCCCCAGCTATCAGTGGGTGGGGAAGATTTCCCAGTATGCCCCAGGGTGTGCTTGGTTCTGTAAGGGGCCATGTGCACTGGGAATGTGTTCTGGGGACTGTTATAGGGATTCATGTGCCAGGTTGTTTTGTGTCATTCATTCCTTAATCCATTTGTTATATGGGTGTTTTTGGTTACACCATGAGTGGTAAATGAAGGAACCCCCCCCCCCCCCCCCTTCCATGCCATTAGAGTTAGATAGATAGATAGATAGATAGATAGATAGAATACTTTATTAAACATACCAGTCATAACATAAAGTAAGTGGGCTGGTATGGTAGACTTAAATGGTTTAATTGATACATACTGTATGTGCTGTGCAGTAGGATAAACCTAAGTATAAAGCTAAAGGGGCTCAGTCTGGACAGAGTAGAGTTCAACCATCACTAGTGGTGCATGTCGGCACCACGCTGTGGTAAAAAAGCAGTCTGTATCCCATATTAGACACACTTACACAGCTATTTAATGTGTTCCAGTAAGAACTGCTTAGTTTTGAGAAACGGTAAGGAATAAACATCCACACTCTCAGGAGAAGTTTACGAGTCTTTAATGATGATGAAGCTCCGCAGCAGCTGTCTACCAAACAGGACGGACGTGTTTCGGCATGTCGGCCTTCCTCAGCGTTACTAAAGTAGTTGCGTCAAGCAGAAGTGACATATATACAGTAGCTCATGGACAATTGAAACCATACAGCTGTGTCTCATTAAATGACATGTACCATACAGTATTTTTACATACATAATAGCAGAACAGCACAGTTTGTATGAGGTATTATAACATATAATATATAATATTTTTGTATAATTTACAAGAGTTATTATAATTGTTTTTGTAAATCGGGCCTAAGCAGATAGTGATATATTTCTGTGTACACAGTGAGCTGGGAAGTCAGCCATGGTTTGTACACCAGCCCACAACATGCGTTTACAACCCACGCCATGTGAGTTCCTTACATGGCAAGGTCACAGTGACAGTTCAGCACCTGGTGGCACTTTACTTTAGCTTGCATTGATTCAGCGACTGTCAGCTTCTATCAGCCCTAGATCTGAGAACAGTTACAGTATATCCGTAGGGTTGATATTAGTTCACCGTCTCTGCCCTTGTATCACTCCCCTCAATCTGGGCAAAAGAATGCTAGGGTATAAATTCTGACCCAGCGTGAGAAATATGTCTGAAATTATTTAGGTTAAAAACAAAAAGAGCTAAATGCAGTTTTGAATCTTCAAGTGCTTATCTATCCTATCATTCACCTAAAAGTCCAAACTGAAATGGGCATGTATGAATTATATGCAAAGCATAAATATCAAGTCAGGTTTAGTCCTACTAGAGAGGCAGACTTACCGCTGTTGTTAAATCAAATGAGCTGATTGTAAAGTCTTTCATATGATGGTGCAATAACATCACAATGTCAACCCTCGGTTTATCTGTCATGTCAAGTTTGAAATAAAATGAACTAGAAAAGGTTATCCTCGGAGCACAGGTCTCCGTCAGGTCAGGTAGGTAATTGTGGCTTCCTGGTGGGGCTATAATAGGCTAATGTGAAAATAGTGGCATTTCTTCCTCGGCCTAGTGGGAATGTGTGTGCAAAATGTCACGGAAATGGCACGCTGCGTTCATGATAGGCATTTTGTTCAAAACTAACCAATCCTGCAAACTTTGGAAGCCAATCTTAGCCAATCAGGATGGAATATGGAAAATCGGACAGATCTGTGTTGATAACCATGTTTGGACAAAATCTGTAGGAGTAATATTAAAAAATGTGTTTTGCACAAATCAGCCTCCTGGTGGCGCTATAACAGGCCAATCTGAGTGCGCCATTAATATGGCAGTTCATCAGTTGCACACTGTACTTCATGTATTCCATCAAGTTAGCCATTTGTGTGCATCTAGAGAGGACTACAAACTAAATGTTTGCTGAACTACATCTCCCATTTGGGCAAGAGTAAGACAGCACAGGTGTAATTTCATTGCTGATTGCTTGTTTATGGGCTTGTTTCATTGTGAAGGTGGCTCTGCCCTGATGAAGGTCATCTGACCAAACCCTTGGTTATTATTACATGAACTTGCATTGATCCAAGTGTGCCGGACCTCCTTCCCTTATACCATGTCTAAAATAAATATTTGTGTAATAGGAGAATCGTGCCAGCCAGATTATGGATCTATTTGGGTGAGTGAAATTCTACGTGCAGTAGTTTATTTTAGTTATTGACATCTCTGACATTTTTTAAGGAGTAACTGTGTTCCCTATATAGCTTTCACATATCCAGACCTCAGAGGCTGCATACCTTTCCTCCAAACAAAGGGAGACTTTCTCACCTGAGCTCAGGTAGCACTAGCCTATTCAAATACAATGCATTCTGGGATAGGGTCTGACTAGAGAACAAAACATAATGTATTTGTGTTGTAAACTAAATAAAAAAACTAGAAAAGGTGCTCCTCGGATCACAGGTCTCCGCCAGGTCAGGTAGGTTATTGTGGGCCAGCTATGTTTTAAATTTGCCAATCAGGATGGAATATGAAAATTCTGAAAGACCTGTTTGGTTTAATGACTATAGAGATACTATGTACCGATTTGCGTGATGTTTGGACAAAATCTGTAGGAGTAATATAAAAAAAAATGTTTAGCAAAGATCGTCATCCTGGTGGCGCTATAACAGGCCCATGTGAAACATTTGGGCCATAGGTTCTGCTCTGGCATCCAGGGAGTGTGTGCGCAGTTTCATATCTTGCCGCGCCTTTGGCCTGGCGGAGACAATGAAATGAAAATATTTGAATGTTAGTGTTTCAAAGATCCCACCGTTTCCTGTGTTTGACTCTTAACTTGTGCACATTCATTTCCCAATACAGAGGCAATTTCTATCTATATACTGTACTCCCTCAAAAATTAAGAATGCATGAATAAATTACACACTTGCGTGTATATTTATTGATTTATTTAAAGTTTATATTTTTTACCTGCGGCATCCCTGTTTTGGTGCTTATTTTATTCATTTATCTCACACATTTCCAAAACTATTTAGCTATTTTTGCGATGAATACAGAGTGCCTTGAGATTTTGACTTGCCCATTGGTGTGTGTGCCTTGGGCATAAAAAGTTTAGTCTAGGGAAAGTGGGTATTTTTGTCACAGTACATTTACACATACGTGAAATTTGTCCTCTGCATTTACTCATCCTAACTATTAGGAGCAGTGGGTGCTCCTTAATACAGCATCCAGGGAGCACTTAGGATTTAAGTATCTTGCTCAGGGACACTTCAATACATAGACTGGGCCAGGGAGCAAACCTGATTCCCAGAAGGCCTCTCTAGCATTCAGCTATGGCTGCCCATGGTCATTGTTTGTTTCCCACGTTGTCACAGTTTAGACTACATTCTTAAATTCTTTACATCTTGGAAAGCCATAGCTTGCGATCATGAATGTCTTCATTTGATGTGACATAAATGATTTCACACTTTCAAAGAAGCAGTCACATTATTTCCACTGACAGAGATTGCCATCCTGACTTACTAATAGCACTATATCAGTAGGGTTGAGCTAATCCAAAACGGTTTCACAGCATCATGAGCTGTGGTAGTCTAAACTGAATAGATCTAATCACCACACTCCTCTGCAATGATGCCATAATACGATTGGATTGGGTTAATTCACTCAGGCAGGAGGGTGAAGACATCTTCACCCTGGAGGGTGAAGACATCTTCACCCTGAAGGTAGGCCCTCAAGGCAATAAGCTGTTCTGGTTTTAACTGTAACTGTATGCTATTTTACATCGCCATCGTTTCCCAATTCCGATGCCCCAATGGGTGACATTTCCTGTTGCCTCTCCAGGCAACTCATATTTGCTACAGCTACACCCCATCTACTTCACTTGATGCTTAATGGTCATGGAACTTACTGTGACCTTGCACTTTTGTAAGTCACTCTGGATAAGTAAGAGTATCTGCTAAATGCCTGAATGTTAAATCCACAACTATGGTTTGTTCGATCAGGTCAACTTTTGTTATGTTTTTCTCTTTCTCTCTCTCTCTTTCCAGATGTGATGGTAACAATAGAATTCAATCCGCTTCTGAACATAATATTATTATGTCTCCAGCACTCTCTCACATCATCTTTTTAGCACCCTTTATACAACTCCCCAGAGCTTTTCTGCTGAAGGGGCACAGTGAGGAAGAAGAATGGATTATTTGTCCTCTTTTTTTAGCTTTTGATAAGGTTAATAAATCTCTCCTCCAGGTCTTTTGACTCATCCTTGTTAAAAACAGGAAATTGAAAGAGCCCCACTGCATTCTTAGTTCTGTAATACCATTCAGAGGAAACACATTGGCCCTGAAATTACTCTGTTGACTCTAGGATGAATTTGAGTTTTTGGGATGTATTCTTATACTGTACTGAGCATAGACAAAGAATGTGGGATACTGTTGAGCGTGGATTTTTTATTTTTTATTTTTTATTATACATTCATTTTTACCACTTTCAACCTGGCGTCCCTATTTTGGGCAGGTCATTATGGCTGAAAATGCTCAATAAACTAAGAAATCACACCCAGTGTGAGTAAGCGGTGCCTACTCTGTTTGATGAGTGTGTGCTGTCATTCAGGCGGTACAAATCTATTTGATGTGTGGGCGCTGGCATTCAGGAGGTACTACTCTATTTGATGTGTGGGTGCTGGTATTGAGGCGGTACTAAAAGAGTATTTGTACAGTTTTTATCAACTTTTAACTATTTTTACTCATTTGAGTACTACTGAGTATTTTTACTCAATTTAAGTACTCTTAGGTATTGTTACTCAATGTATTTACTTTAAAGTATTTTTAGTCACTTTATTTACTTTAAAGTATTTTTTACTAATTTTTACAACTTTTAAGTATTTTTACTCTTTTTATCAACTATTAAATATTTGTACTCTATTTACTTTTAATAATTATAATAGCCTGTGTGTGCATGTCTTTATTAAGTGGCACATGTGTTGCACTGTGTCCTGTTTGTGTTTAATCAGCTGCAGCTGCTTATGCCGTGCTCGGACGGACAGACACGCAAACACACACGGTCAAATGTAGAGCGGCTGGCACCGCTATAAACTAAACAAGCAAGCTCACAACACGTTGAGAGTTTGTAGATGAGCTAATTTTTTTTTGCTACTTTTGAAAAGGGCCTGACTGGGGGGTTAAAATAAATATTGTTATTTTAAAGGTAGGTTAAGTGATTTTCCTTTGTTAAAATAAGTGTTAAATAGCTCAATATATTGTGATAGTTATCAATGCTATAGAGCGTTTTTTTTTCCAGTAACAGCGGTCTCCCCGTCTCTCCAGCTCTTTAGTAAAGAGTACAGTAATTGCATTTTCTGGTCGGGATACCAATTTCATCCAATTAGGAGAGAGAACTCACACAGGATAAAGGATGAACAAGTGAAATTGGAAGTGATGACACAAAGAAATAAGCAGACAAATCAGGCAGCCCACCTGAAAATCTATTTTCTGTTTATTAAAGAGCTGGAGAGACGGGGAGAACCCTGGTACCGAACAAACACTCTTTAGCAATTATTACTATCAGAATATAGAGCTTTAACCTATTCATAAAAAAACCCCTATCTTTAACACAAACCTTTGAAATCATATTTTTAATGCTCTTGAGGAGAAGCCTTGATCTCAGTCAGGATGGACCTGCTCTGGTCCTTAATAAATAATCTGAGAAAATGAATGGTGAGGGAGCAGATCTACTTTAAGCAATCATCCTCATTGAGTAAATCCCACTGGCTCACAAATCATCTGTATGCTTATGCCAAGTTAATTAAGATCTAGTGTCTGGAATTAATCGAGTCATACCATCTCTAATGTCTTCAATCATTGGTCCTGCATCTATCTTGTCTGCAATTACTTCCTCTACTGATATAATTTCTATTGCTATAATTGTAATAATTACCTATCATAATAAGCATGATTATCATTATTATTATTGTTGTAGTTGCTATTTGAAACTTTAGACATTTGCATATGAAGATTCAGAAAAGATTGGTGATTTCACAGAATGATAATGTACACTCCAGGCCCTATTTCATGTAAATTACAGCAAACAATAAGAAATACCAGGCTGAGATGGCATTGTACAAATGGCTTTAAAGTTGAGGTGAGTGGAATATAATGTAAGCTTGTAACATGGGAAATACTGTACATTCTCAGGGTTCTCTCTCCTCCAGAGATAAGAAAAAATGAGTGAGATTTAACCTCATTTTTCTTCTCAATGCCAGCATTTTCCTTTCCATTGCCTGTTGTAATTGTGCCCTCCAGACTTTTATACAGTGAGCTCAGAAATTGGTTGGCCAAAGAGAATACTGTTGGATGAATCTTAATGCCCTAGTGAACCATTTGCCGGTGCTGTTGTGAAGTATACAAATAAACAATCACCTTTATTGAGCTGAGTTAATTGAATATGATAATGAGTGAAAAAGAGGAATTTGATTTCTGTTCTCTAAGGAAGGCACAAAACTTCCTCATAATTACTTATGCTTAACTGTTGCTGCAAGTAATCCAATAGATTAACAAAAGATTAATCATTTGTTGAGGTGTTTGAAGAGACAATTACCACCCACATTTCCAGCAGTATGAAATATCCCTGCACAGATGGTCTTCATATCTGTGTGTTCTATCTTTGTCTCTAATTTTACTGCTTTATTGTTTGACAGTGTGAGAGGTGCAGTAACAAGACAGACAGTACATCATGTCTCTGTAGGAGGCAAGCCAGGCGGCTTGTCTACAAATTGGTCTGTCGGTGTGTCTGTGTCTGTGTCTCTGGGGCTAATATCACAAACCACTGGACCGATCAGCACCAAATGTCTTGTGCACACTGTCAGTAGGCCACAGACGTACCTCCATGCATTTTCCCCAAGTCCTATATCTACATGTCGGAATGTGGGCCTTTCGCGTGACTTTTTGACTATTGATTCGAATGGTTGACTGGCAGCCTTCTTTTCCCAGCGTCCGCTATCGCTTCCCATGCTCTGGAGGGGCAGTCACAGATTCTGCTCTCTGGATGTCCAGCGCTCCTCAGAACAGATACGGGCGGTGCTGGGAACAAGGCTGGAAACAGACAGGACAGACAGACAGGACTGCTGCAGCTTGTCTCTAAACAAACTATTAATTTTAGCCGATAAATAGATCACGTAGTTGTTCAGTATTGATTACTATTGCATATACAGCCTCTTTGTTTTAGCTGTAAAGGATAATTCCTTTTAACAGGTCGTTCATGAAAGTCCTTGCGGTCTTGTTTCCAATGAGAACCTGTGAGCAATTTGGGGTTAAGAGTCTTGCTCAGGGACAAATTTCATTTCATCGACACATATGCTGGCCTGGCCGGGAATCGAACCTGCGGCAACCAGGGCCTCTGGCTCCTTAGGCGGACTCACTAACCACTCAGCTATGGCCGCCCCATTCTACCGGGTCCGAATGGCTTGCACCACCGGTAGACCCGCCAGAATGCAAATAGACAAAAACGATGTTACTGTGTTTGTTTGTCACATACGCTGAATGTGAGTGTACTGTACATTTGCAGACTGTCACCAGCCATGAAGTGTGTGTGTGTGTCTGCTGTGTCCGCTTCGCTGGTTGTTTTATGTACACAGATTTACAAATAAAAGAGGGTCGAAAAAGGTTCATGCATTAAATGACTTATTACTTATGTAATTTCTTCTTGTTTATAGTAGGCATGTGACGGGGCAATGTCACATGTTTTTTTTGTGAGGTGTCGGTTTGTGTCATCATCAGTGCATGTTGCCCGTCCACCCTTCCACCAACCATTAGGCAATTTTAATATAGGATATATATATATATATATATATATATATATATATATATATATATATATATATATATAATTAAAATGTATTTATTTTTATTATGGAAGAGAACAGGGGTCTGATCGGACTGAAACCTTTCCCAAATATGGAGTCATATATCATAGATTGATGATAGACTGGCGACATGAAGTGGGAGGCCACGCTGTTTATTAGACCCAGTCTTGTTTCAATTCAGTTCAAATCAATGTAACTTTATTGTCTACACAAGACAGAGATTTGTCCTTAGTCATTGGCACTTTGAAATTGAAACGGAAATGACAGCATTACTGTTATATCAGTTGTATGTGTCAGTGATACCCCATGCATACTGTTACAGTATGTTCAGTCCCAATATTATCTTCCCATATCTGCATGAAATGTAGTTTTTGTCTCCGCCAGGCCGAAAGCATGGTGGAGAGTATGTTTTCACTTCGTCTGTCCGTCCGTCCGTGTGTGTGTGTGTGTGTCTGTGTGTGTGTCCGTCCGTCTGTGAACACCTAATCTTTTGGATTGGTCAAGCTTCACGGGACATCACAATATGTAATATAAATAGGTAAGACAGAATTAGGTCAGTACTTTCTAGTGTGATACTATCAACTTCCTGACCTGGCGGAGACCTGTGCTCCGAGGAGCACATTTTCTAGTTTGTCTCTGTTTTTTTTGTGTGTGCTTACCAATGTCAATTTGCATCCATTCCAAATACGGTACCGCACTGATTCTCAACATCGGGTCGGGGGACCACCAGGGGTCCAAAGGGACCTTTACTGATATGTAACTCTGAGTTGGTTCCATTTGTACACTCTCAGTTCAATTAACTCTGAGGAATTTATAGTGTCGATTGGGGTCCCAAATGGAGGTCTGTGGCCTAATGCATATCAAACTGGGGGTCCTTGAAATTAAAAAAGGTTGAGAATCACTGCAGTACAGCCATTAAACAAAACAGAAAGATAAATGGAGCCAAGGTTAACCTTGCCCCATTGGGCCTGAAGGCGACACTAAAATTAAAGATCTAATTAGAGCTTTAACAGATCAAAAGACCATATGACTCACATTGTGGGTTAAATGAAAGCATAGTTTAGCATTTTTATGAGCAGATTGTTTCATGGCAAAGGGCATTACTGGATTAAATGTAAGTGCATAAACAGGTATGCCCACATACATTTAAACATAAACATACATTTGTATATATTTATCTGAACAAATGGTTTTCATCAAATGTAATTGCTTTTCAGCACGAATGCCAAAAGTGCATTAGGTAAAGGCCATGAGCATTTGAGTCTGGATGTTGTATTATTTTAACTGCCTTTTGTTTTATTCATCTCTGTATACCTACCTGATGCAGCCTGGTCATTAATGAATACAGTATGTGCTTTAGAAATAGCACTTTCAACAGAATTTCACAGCCAATCTCCAAGCACACAAAGCGTTATGTTGCGATGTGTTTGCAAGCTTTTAGATCTGCTATTTTGTTCACCTATTTTCACTGACTGTTCGCCTCTTATGACATGCCCAGAGTAGGAACACTAGGGCTCATTTGGTTAATGGTGGTCAATAGGCAGTGGAATAATAAAATGAAATATAGCTGCAAGCAGCGATAATACGGGGCCAGTGAATAGAGAGAGAGAGAGACATGGAAACGGAATAGATTGAAGAGAGAGAGAGTGACATGGAAACAATAGATTGATGAGAGAGAGAGATGGAAACATAATGGTTTGATTGGACATCTCAACCTACTGCCATTAACAGGATTCGAACTCTCAACCTTCAGACTAATAGGCTGCAACACTACCTATAGTGCTATAGCTTTGTCCAGGCTGATATTGTCTGTTGAAGATCATAAACTCTTGCCTTCTTTCATGAACCAAGCCCCTGTTTCACTAACACTAAGATCACTCGTTCACAAACCATTTACCAATGAAGAAATTGTACATCTCCTCAGAACTAGTGAAAGTAGCCAATCTACAAGCTCACAAACCATGAAAAGTTGTGAGATTGTAGATCAGCTATTTTCAGAATGAAGTATGTCATACGTTGAAAAAACATACTCTCAAATAAGCATTTCAGGTTATCTTTACCATTTGCACATGTATTCATTGATACAGTCATGTTGTTTGCAATTCAACTTAAATTAAGTCTGCATCAAGTGAGGCTTGAACTGGCGACCTTGAGATTGTGAGGCATTAATTTAAGGGAGACGCCATTGGCCCAACAGACAAGTAACTGTGAAAAAGGAGATCAAACAGATGATACAGTTTCACGCAAATAGCTGAAAAATCCTGGGTTTAAGTGTTTTTCAAACTGCTCAAAATTGCGGACAATCTAAGGGCGGAGCTTACTGGTCAAAGCGATAGATGTGTTCCTCATGAGTCAAGGCACAAGTGTAAGCAAGTTTCACGACTTTCGGCCAAACGAGGCATGACTTTTGCCTGTTTAAAGTTTGCATTTTCAAAAAATTGCTATAGCGCCCCCCTTTGGCCAGTTGGAGTGAGATTGGTTTCAGTGATATTTGGAATGACTCTCTACATTACTGCAACGTTTCAAAGAAATGTGAGTCTTGCATGTATGTGTTAGGGGCAGATGAATAATTTTCATAAAACTGCAATAGTTAAAATCTATTTCCTCCTGGGATTTTTGAGTAATCTGCACAAAACATTTTACACATGAACTTAGGACCTTTGCCGACAAAACAAAAGCGGCGGATTTTCCATAAGTAAAAAAATGCAGAAGTTATGAGCCAATGGCTGTTTTTCATATAATTCAAAATGGTGGGCGATCTAAAGGTCAGAGGTCAAAAGTCAGACCACGAAAGTTGTCGGGCATGAAGAGACGCATGTGTGTATTGAAGTTTCATGGTTGTAGGTCAAACAGGGCATGAGTTGTACCTGTTCAAAGTTGGCACTTTCAATTGAGTGCTATAGCGCCACCCTTTGACGAATGAGTGTGAGAATTATTTCTTGGTAGTTTTTCATGAGCATCTACCATATGGCCGAGTTTCGTAAAAAGCGTATGCACGGTTAAGCCAGAACTGGCAAAAACAAGTATTTTTCAAACTGCTCAAAATTGCGGAAAATCTAAGGGCGGAGCTTACTAGTCAAATCGATACGTGTGTTCCTCATGAGTCAAGGCACATGTGTAAGCAAGTTTCACGACTTTCGGCCAAACGAGGCATGACTTATGCCTGTTTAAAGTCTGCCTTTTCAAAAAATTGCTATAGCGCCCCCTTTTGGCCAATTGGAGTGAGATTGGTTTCAGTGATATTTGGAATGACCCTGTACATTTCTGCAAAGTTTCAAAGAAATGTGAGTCTGCATGTATGTTTTAGGCACAGATGAATAATTTTCATAAAACTGTAATAGTTAAAATCTATCTCCTCCTGGGATTTTTGAGCAATCTGCAAGAAATTTTTAACACTTGAACTTTGGACCACTGCCTACAAAAAATTCCAACGGATTTTCCATAAGTGAAAAAATGCAGAAGTTAGGAGCCAATGACTGTTTTTCATATAATTCAAAATGGTGGGAGATCTAAAGGTCAGACGTCAAAAGTCAGAGGGTGAAAGTTGTTCAGCATGAGGAGACGCATATGTGTATCCAAGTTTCATGGCTGTAGGTCAAACAGGGCATGAGTTGTACCTGTTCAAAGTTGTCATTTTCAATTGAGTGCTATAGCGCCACCTTTTGACGAAAGATTGTGAGAATTATTTCTTGATCGTTTTTCATAACCATCTACCATATGGCCGAGTTTCGTAAAAAGCGACAGCACAGTTAAGCCAGAACTAAGATTAGCCTTGAATTGAGAGGGAGCGAAAAACAATTCGTAATATAGCTGCAAGCAGCGATAATACGGGGCCAGTGAATAGAGAGAGAGAGAGAGACATGGAAACGGAATAGATTGAAGAAAGAGAGAGTGACATGGAAACAATAGATTGATGAGAGAGAGAGATGGAAACATAATGGTTTGATTGGACATCTCAACCTACTGCCATTAACAGGATTCGAACTCTCAACCTTCAGACTAATAGGCTGCAACACTACCTATAGTGCTATAGCTTTGTCCAGGCTGATATTGTCTGTTGAAGATCATAAGCTCTTGCCTTCTTTCATGAACCAAGCCCCTGTTTCACTAACACTAAGATCACTCGTTCACAAACCATTTACCAATGAAGAAATTGTACATCTCCTCAGAACCAAAACTAATGAAAGTAGCCGATCTACAAGCTCACAAACCATGAAAAGTTGTGAGATTGTAGATCAGCTATTTTCAGAATGAAGTATGTCATACGTTGAAAAAACGTACTCTCAAATAAGCATTTCAGGTTATCTTTACCATTTGCACATGTATTCATTGATACAGTCATGTTGTTTGCAATTCAACTTAAATTAAGTCTGCATCAAGTGAGGCTTGAACTGGCAACCTTGAGATTATGAGGCATTCATTTAAGGGAGACGCCATTGGCCCAACAGACAAGTAACTGTGAAAAAGGAGATCACACAGATGATACAGTTTCACGCAAATAGCTGAAAAATCCTGGGTTTAAGTGTTTTTCAAACTGCTCAAAATTGCGGACAATCTAAGGGCGGAGCTTAATGGTCAAATCGATACGTGTGTTCCTCATGAGTCAAGGCACATGTGTAAGCAAGTTTCACGACTTTCGGCCAAACGAGGCATGACTTATGCCTGTTTAAAGTCTGCCTTTTCAAAAAATTGCTATAGCGCCCCCTTTTGGCTAATTGGAGTGAGATTGGTTTCAGTGATATTTGGAAGGACCCTGTACATTTCTGCAAAGTTTCAAAGAAATGTGAGTCTGCATGTATGTTTTAGGCACAGATGAATAATTTTCATTAAACTGTAATAGTTAAAATCTATCTCCTCCTGGGATTTTTGAGCAATCTGCACGAAACGTTTAACACTTGAACTTTGGACCACTGTCTACAAAAATTTCCAACGGATTTTCCATAAGTGAAAAAATGCAGAAGTTAGGAGCCAATGACTGTTTTACATATAATTCAAAATGGTGGGCGATCTAAAGGTCAGAGGTCAAAAGTCAGACCACGAAAGTTGTCGGGCATGAAGAGACGCATGTGTGTATCGAAGTTTCATGGTTGTAGGTCAAACAGGGCATGAGTTGTACCTGTTCAAAGTTGGCACTTTCAATTGAGTGCTATAGCGCCACCTTTTGACGAAAGATTGTGAGATTTATTTTTTGATCGTTTTTCATGACCATCTATCATATGGCCGAGTTTTGTAAAAAGCGACAGCACGGTTAAGCCAGAACTAAGATTAGCCTTGAATCGAGAGGGAGCGAAAAACAATTCGTAATATAGCTGCAAGCAGCGATAATACGGGGCCAGTGAGAGAGAGACAGACAGACATGGAAACTGGAGAGAGAGAGAGAGAGAGAGAGAGAGAGATGGAAACTGGAGAGAGAGAGAGAGAGAGAGAGAGAGAGAGAGAGAGAGAGAGAGAGAGCCAAGGAAACGGAATAGATTGAAGAGAGACATGGAAACGGAATAGATTGATGAGAGAGAGAGAGATGGAAACAGAATGGATAGATTGGACATCTCAACCTATTGCCATTAACAGGAATCGAACTCTCAACCTTCGGACTAGGATAAGGATAATTCCTTTTAACAGGTCGTTCATGAAAGTCCTTGCGGTCTTGTTTCCAATGAGAACCTGTGAGCAATTAGGGGTTAAGAGTCTTGCTCAGGGACAAATTTCATTTCATCGACGCATATGCTGGGATGGCCTGGAATCGAACCTGGGGCAACCAGGGCCTCTGGTTCCCTAGGCGTGCTCACTAACCACCCAGCTATGGCCGCCCCATGATAGGCTAATAGCTTTGTCCAGGCTGGTGTTGTCTGTTGAAGATCATAAACTCTTGCCTTCTGTCATGAACCAAGCCAACACTAAGATCACTCGTTCACAAACCATTTACCAATAGAGAAATTGTATGTATCCTCGCTACCGAAAACAGTGAAAGCAGCCGATCTACAAGCTCAGAAACACGTTGCTATCTGAAAAGTTTTGAGATTGTAGATCGGCTATTTTCAGAATGAAGTATGTCATACATTGAGAAATCGTACTCTCAAATAAGCATTTCAGGTTATCTTTACCATTTGCACATGTATTCATTGATACAGTCATGTTGTTTGCTATTCAACTTAAATTAAGTCTGCATCAAGTGAGGCTTGAACTGGCGACCTTGAGATTGTGAGGCACTCATTTAAGGGAGACGCCATTGGACCAACAGACAAGGAACTATGAAAAAGGAGATTAAACAGATGATACAGTTTCACGCAAATAGCTGAAAAATCCTGGGTTTAAGTGTTTTTCAAACTGCTCAAAATTGCGGACAATCTAAGGGCGGAGCTTACTGGTCAAAGAGATAGATGTGTTCCTCATGAGTCAAGGCACATGTGTAAGCAAGTTTCACGACTTTCGGCCAAACGAGGCATGACTTATGCCTGTTTAAAGTCTGCCTTTTCAAAAAATTGCTATAGCGCCCCCTTTTGGCCAATTGGAGTGAGATTGGTTTCAGTGATATTTGGAATGACCCTGTACATTTCTGCCAAGTTTCAAAGAAATGTGAGTCTGCATGTATGTTTTAGGCACAGATGAATAATTTTCATAAAACTGTAATAGTTAAAATCTATCTCCTCCTGGGATTTTTGAGCAATCTGCACGAAACATTTTACACATGAACTTTGGACCACTGCCTACAAAAATTTCCAACGGATTTTCCATAAGTGAAAAAATGCAGAAGTTAGGAGCCAATGACTGTTTTTCATATAATTCAAAATGGTGGGCGATCTAAAGGTCAGAGGTCAAAAGTCAGACCACGAAAGTTGTCGGGCATGAAGAGACGCATGTGTGTATCGAAGTTTCATGGTTGTAGGTCAAACAGGGCATGAGTTGTACCTGTTCAAAGTTGGCACTTTCAATTGAGTGCTATAGCGCCACCCTTTGACGAATGAGTGTGAGAATTATTTCTTGGTGGTTTTTCATGAGCATCTACCATATGGCCGAGTTTCGTAAAAAGCGTATGCACGGTTAAGCCAGAACTGGCAAAAACAAGTATTTTTCAAACTGCTCAAAATTGCGGAAAATCTAAGGGCGGAGCTTAATGGTCAAATCGATACGTGTGTTCCTCATGAGTCAAGGCACATGTGTAAGCAAGTTTCACGACTTTCGGCCAAACGAGGCATGACTTATGCCTGTTTAAAGTCTGCCTTTTCAAAAAATTGCTATAGCGCCCCCTTTTGGCCAATTGGAGTAAGATTGGTTTCAGTGATATTTGGAATGACCCTGTACATTTCTGCAAAGTTTCAAAGAAATGTGAGTCTGCATGTATGTTTTAGGCACAGATGAATAATTTTCATAAAACTGTAATAGTTAAAATCTATCTCCTCCTGGGATTTTTGAGCAATCTGCACGAAACGTTTCGTACTTGAACTTTGGACCACTTTCTACAAAAATTTCCAACGGATTTTCCATAAGTGAAAAAATGCAGAAGTTAGGAGCCAATGACTGTTTTTCATATAATTCAAAATGGTGGGAGATCTAAAGGTCAGAGGTCAAAAGTCAGAGTGTGAAAGTTGTTAAGCATGAGGAGACGCATATGTGTATCCAAGTTTCATGGCTGTAGGTCAAACAGGGCATGAATTGTACCTGGTCAAAGTTGGCATTTTCAATTGAGTGCTATAGCGCCACCTTTGGACGAAAGATTGTGAGAATTATTTTTTGATCGTTTTTCATGACCATCTACCATATGGCCGAGTTTCGTAAAAACCGACAGCGCGGTTCAGCCAGAACTGCGAAAAGTGGCAGAAGAAGAAGTGACAGAATAATGCGAATAACAATACGTGTCCAGAGCAGAGCTCTGGCCCCGTAAATATAGCTGCAAGCAGCGATAATACGGGGCCAGTGAATAGAGAGAGAGAGAGACATGGAAACGAAATAGATTGAAGAGAGAGAGAGTGACATGGAAACAATAGATTGATGAGAGAGAGAGATGGAAACATAATGGTTTGATTGGACATCTCAACCTACTGCCATTAACAGGATTCGAACTCTCAACCTTCAGACTAATAGGCTGCAACACTACCTATAGTGCTATAGCTTTGTCCAGGCTGATATTGTCTGTTGAAGATCATAAACTCTTGCCTTCTTTCATGAACCAAGGCCCTGTTTCACTAACACTAAGATCACTCGTTCACAAACCATTTACCAATGAAGAAATTGTACATCTCCTCAGAACCAAAACTAGTGAAAGTAGCCGATCTACAAGCTCACAAACCATGAAAAGTTGTGAGATTGTAGATCAGCTATTTTCAGAATGAAGTATGTCATACGTTGAAAAAACGTACTCTCAAATAAGCATTTCAGGTTATCTTTACCATGTGCACATGTATTCATTGATACAGTCATGTTGTTTGCAATTCAACTTAAATTAAGTCTGCATCAAGTGAGGCTTGAACTGGCGACCTTGAGATTGTGAGGCATTCATTTAAGGGAGACGCCATTGGCCCAACAGACAAGTAACTGTGAAAAAGGAGATCACACAGATGATACAGTTTCACGCAAATAGCTGAAAAATCCTGGGTTTAAGTGTTTTTCAAACTGCTCAAAATTGCGGACAATCTAAGGGCGGAGCCTACTGGTCAAAGCGATAGATGTGTTCCTCATGAGTCAAGGCACAAGTGTAAGCAAGTTTCACGACTTTCGGCCAAACGAGGCATGACTTTTGCCTGTTTAAAGTTTGCATTTAAAAAAAATTGCTATAGCGCCCCCCTTTGGCCAGTTGGAGTGAGATTGGTTTCAGTGATATTTGGAATGACTCTCTACATTACTGCAACGTTTCAAAGAAATGTGAGTCTTGCATGTATGTGTTAGGGGCAGATGAATAATTTTCATAAAACTGCAATAGTTAAAATCTATTTCCTCCTGGGATTTTTGAGTAATCTGCACGAAACATTTTACACATGAACTTAGGACCTTTGCCGACAAAACAAAAGCGACGGATTTTCCATAAGTGAAAAAATGCAGAAGTTATGAGCCAATGACTGTTTTTCATATAATTCAAAATGGTGGGCGATCTAAAGGTCAGAGGTCAAAAGTCAGACCACGAAAGTTGTCGGGCATGAAGAGACGCATGTGTGTATCGAAGTTTCATGGTTGTAGGTCAAACAGGGCATGAGTTGTACCTGTTCAAAGTTGGCACTTTCAATTGAGTGCTATAGCGCCACCCTTTGACGAATGAGTGTGAGAATTATTTCTTGGTAGTTTTTCATGAGCATCTACCATATGGCCGAGTTTCGTAAAAAGCGTATGCACGGTTAAGCCAGAACTGTCAAAAACAAGTATTTTTCAAACTGCTCAAAATTGCGGAAAATCTAAGAGCGGAGCTTAATGGTCAAATCGATACGTGTGTTCCTCATGAGTCAAGGCACATGTGTAAGCAAGTTTCACGACTTTCGGCCAAACGAGGCATGACTTATGCCTGTTTAAAGTCTGCCTTTAAAAAAAATTGCTATAGCGCCCCCTTTTGGCCAATTGGAGTGATATTGGTTTCAGTGATATTTGGAATTACCGTGTACATTTCTGCAAAGTTTCAAAGAAATGTGAGTCTGCATGTATGTTTTAGGCACAGATGAATAATTTTCATAAAACTGTAATAGTTAAAATCTATCTCCTCCTGGGATTTTTGAGCAATCTGCACGAAACGTTTAACACTTGAACTTTGGACCACTGCCTACAAAAATTTCCAACGGATTTTCCATAAGTGAAAAAATGCAGAAGTTAGGAGCCAATGACTGTTTTTCATATAATTCAAAATGGTGGGCGATCTAAAGGTTAGAGGTCAAAAGTCAGACCACGAAAGTTGTCGGGCATGAAGAGACGCATGTGTGTATCGAAGTTTCATGGTTGTAGGTCAAACAGGGCATGAGTTGTACCTGTTCAAAGTTGGCACTTTCAATTGAGTGCTATAGCGCCACCCTTTGACGAATGAGTGTGAGAATTATTTCTTGGTAGTTTTTCATGAGCATCTACCATATGGCCGAGTTTCGTAAAAAAGCGTATGCACGGTTAAGCCAGAACTGGCAAAAACAAGTATTTTTCAAACTGCTCAAAATTGCGGAAAATCTAAGGGCGGAGCTTACTGGTCAAAGCGATAGATGTGTTCCTCATGAGTCAAGGCACATGTGTAAGCAAGTTTCACGACTTTCGGCCAAACGAGGCATGACTTATGCCTGTTTAAAGTCTGCCTTTTCAAAAAATTGCTATAGCGCCCCCTTTTGGCCAATTGGAGTAAGATTGGTTTCAGTGATATTTGGAATGACCCTGTACATTTCTGCAAAGTTTCAAAGAAATGTGAGTCTGCATGTATGTTTTAGGCACAGATGAATAATTTTCATAAAACTGTAATAGTTAAAATCTATCTCCTCCTGGGATTTTTGAGCAATCTGCACGAAACGTTTCGTACTTGAACTTTGGACCACTTTCTACAAAAATTTCCAACGGATTTTCCATAAGTGAAAAAATGCAGAAGTTAGGAGCCAATGACTGTTTTTCATATAATTCAAAATGGTGGGAGATCTAAAGGTCAGAGGTCAAAAGTCAGAGTGTGAAAGTTGTTAAGCATGAGGAGACGCATATGTGTATCCAAGTTTCATGGCTGTAGGTCAAACAGGGCATGAATTGTACCTGGTCAAAGTTGGCATTTTCAATTGAGTGCTATAGCGCCACCTTTGGACGAAAGATTGTGAGAATTATTTTTTGATCGTTTTTCATGACCATCTACCATATGGCCGAGTTTCGTAAAAACCGACAGCGCGGTTCAGCCAGAACTGCGAAAAGTGGCAGAAGAAGAAGAAGTGACAGAATAATGCGAATAACAATACGTGTCCAGAGCAGAGCTCTGGCCCCGTAATAAATATAATTTTAAAAGTCCAATCCAATGTAGATAATGATGGGCTTCAAACTGGGTTGAGAAGAACGCTACTTCACAACACGCAATAGATTCGTGGGACACTTCTTGTGATGAAAAATATTGCATATCCTAATCATGATTCTCAAATATATGAAATATATTCCAAATTGTTCTCATTTCTTTCTAGATTTCTTTTAGAAAATAGCAGATCTACAACCTCACAGCAACGCATTGTAGGGTTAAAGTGGTTAACCTGATTTTCATGCTATATTAACCAATTTTCCTGGGGACCCCCTGGAACCCCACCAAGGACCCCACTTTGAGAATCACTGGTATAGTCAGAGGATTCATACACATACAGTGTGAAAATAGACATTCACACATCCTGTTCTAGGGTTCTTGACTGAGGTTCAATAAATAGGACAGAGTCTGCACACTTGTATATGCTCCAATACATCTTTAAAGAAACAATGTGTCCATCATAATGGACCTTTGTCAGGTTCATTTCAAGAAGTATAGGCCAGGGGTCTTCAACGTTTTCAGGCCAAGGACCCCCTAGCTGAGAGAGAGATGAAGCAGGGACCCCCTCAATATTGTATAAAATTGTGTTTCAGATAAACTTCTGCTGCTCTTTTTTCCCTTACACTAACTCTTTGCCAAAAATAGCCGATCTACAAGCTCACAAGCCTGGCAGCCGAGGCGTTGTGAGCTTGTAGATCTGCTTTTTTTGGCTAAAGTTCTACTCAGAAAAGGGATGCTAGGGTTCAAGTGGTTAATGTAAAAAAAAAAAAAACATCACACAAAGATTTGGCGGACCCCCTGTATTAACTCTGATGACACCCTAGGGGTCCCGGACCCCCTGTTGAAGACCCCTGGTATAGGCTATAAATGCACCCTTTTTATGTTCTTATATGCTGTCAACTAGGGCTGCAACTATTAATATAGTAAGTATTATTCTATCGTGTGTGTGTGTGTGTGTGTGTGTGTGTGTGTGTGTGTGTGTGTGTGTGTGTGTGTGTGTGTGTGTGTGTGTGTGTGTGTGTGTGTGTGTGTGTGTGTGTGTGTGTGTGTGTGTAATTCGGTTTACAATATTTGCCTACTGTATGACTACCTAGGGGATCATAGAATAAAAAGCACCATATACTACCAAGCAAGTATGAATATGCCACAAATCCATTGAAAAATCTCCTATGGGCTTTTATAAAACTATACACACACTTATTAATACGTACACTGGTAGCATTTTCCAAATCGGAGGCAATTGTACCGGCCCTGAAAACTAATTCATTATTGATAAGACCTGATTGGCTCCTGTCTGCCTAGAAATTGGACGATTAACCATCTGAAATTGAGCATAACCTCTTTTGAGATATTCCCTCGTTGCGTATATATTTTCCCTAGTTTCCTAACTGCAATCCATATGTCAGTGTCAAATTTGATCTGAGTGGTTGATTCATTTTATCCGAAGATATTAGTTCCATTTGAGTAATATCTGAATGGAAATTGCTCTCACAGTTGCATTCACCTTGAAGTGAGGGGAATCCATCTCTGGGATGACAGTTTCTGCCTAAATAGGCATTACTGTGAGCTGCTACACTCAATTCAGTTTTTGCAAATTTGTTGTCACTATCTAAATTGTTTATAACCTCAGGGTTAAATACAAACTATATTTGCATACATACAAATCATCAATTTAGCGTTTTGGAAATTGACAATAAGTTTCAATGCAGAAAAGCAGGCATGTGGAATTTGTCCCTGGGGACTACCTCTATCTTTCTGAATCATGCCAGAACTCTCTTTCTGGGAGCAGTTTGCAGAGGGAATTTCTCCTGATACAATATGATGCTTGATGTTAAAGTGCTTTCACATCAATAAAATGAGCATTTTGTGTTTTGCCAAGGAAAAGATTATACTGATTGTTCTACAGATGAGTTCGTTTTCAAATGTCGTTGGTTTAAAGCTACACTACAGAACTTTTTTTAAATAAATAAAATGTTATTTTAAGCAGTCTGTACCATACGTTAATACTATACACTAGAACATCTGCAGTTAAATAAATAAAATAATAAAAACAGTGGTTAGAGATGGTCTAAGTAAATGGTGCATTTATATAGCGCTTCTATCCGAAGCGCTTTACATTGATTGTGCCATTAACCCATTCACACACACATTCATACACCGATTGTGGAGGAAACCATGCAAGGCACCAACCTGCTCATCGGGAGCAATTAGGGATTCAGCGTCTTGCTCAAGGACACTTCGGCACTAACTCTAGGGGAGCGCCCCAGCCCGGGATCGAACTGGGAACCTTGCGGTTTTCCAGTTCACTCTACCCAGCCACTCTACCCCTGAGCCACTGCCGCCTAATGCCATTGTGGGTAGGACACAATGTCAATAAAGGTCCCCAGAATGGACACTTCATGTGTCAAAATCTTTATTGTATTTCTGACATTGTTGCTTCTACTTCTCTCCAGCAGGAGAAAGAGTCAACATACATAAAACCTATGGGTTGTAGCTTTAAATGACACTGGGAGATTATCTACTATACTGTAGGTCTCCAACTCTCCATTAGTCTCATCACTTTTTTTTAAACTGAAAACGTATTAAGGGTCTTTCCTCCTTGGTAATTGCAGACATGCCATTTTGATGACATCATTATCTCAATCAGTTAGTGCTAATCCCAGATTTCATTATATCAAGATAGATGGCTGCAAGTCAGAGAACTGTAAACCTTGGTGTTTTGTTTTGTCAAGGTTTTTCTGTGCCACATGTACTGTGGCAATACTGCAGGCAGTGACATTCTTGTACTCACAAAGCCTCCTCAGCAGTGTAGGGACAAACATAAAAAATGGAATACTGTGACATCCAAAATAGCCATAATAATATTTTTTTTTATACCATCTGACTTTGGAAGGAAAGATAGGATGTCTAACATTTTGTGCAATTATTCCTACTCGTGTTGAACACTATACAACTTTTCCCCTTTACATTAGAGACCCGCTTAAATGTCTGTTGGTGCCTTTCACATCATTACGTATCTCTCATGTTTTTAGACGATAAACAATAAAAGTATTGTTCCATTGCTGGAGGGTTGAATTGCGACCATCAACCAGCTGCTATAACACTACTGTATGCTAAACACCTTGGATTGAACAGAGTTGCTTAAATTGGCTGCTGTTTCCAATCTTTTGGAGTGCATTTAGATTTCTGAGCTAGAGGAATTTGAACAAAGGGTTAAGATCATAAATAATATGTCCTGTATCAGTGGCCGACATGTGCACACCCTCACAGAAAGTCATGCAGAGGTCAGATGGAGAGCCTCTGATAGACTGTATCAGCATATCTGCTGAGCATGTGCTGGCTGGAAGCAGTGAGAATATTACACCAATTGATATACAAGATGTCTGAACATTTGGATCATCAAATGTGCCAGCTTCTTAAATATTTCATGTTTTTGTGGCGAGCACACGTTTGCTAACTTACAGTAGTCATAGACTGTTAAACATTAGCAGAGAAAAGCCTTGATCTGACAAATACCAAAGTTACTCATATAAGCCCTTAACACTTATGTCTTATATACTTGGTCACACAACAAATAGCAACAAAATAGAAGATCTACAAGCTTGTATTGTGTCATTGTATTGCTCATATACAGTACAAGCATGTATTTATTTAACTGCAGACGTGCTAGTTGTCTTGTATTAACAAAGTAACAAACTCTACCATATACAGACTGATAAATATAATTGTATTGACAAATATAATTGTATTTATTACAGTACTTCCCCACCTGTAGAGCAATCATTGTATACCTTGTTTCTCAAACATTTCACTTGTACTTGTTTCAGTCAATGACAAAATAAACCCCTTTGAATCTGGTTACAGAAGAAAAAAAAACTTAAATCTTTATACCTGAAATACTTCTGAAAGTAATTCTGATAAGTCTGTGGGGGCAGCTGAAGTTATCTGGATCAAGGGGAGAGTCACATATAGCTTTTCTAGGGGAAAGCTATATCACTGTGAAAACAGTTAGATTGTTTCCACAAGAGCAAATGCTGTCAATTGTGCCCTATAAACAAATACTGTTTCTTAACTACTGACTTAGGTCCTCCAATTAGTGGCAATGCAATATTATGTTATGTGATGGATATATCCAATAAACACTTTTCAACCAGTAGTTCCCAATGCCTGTTTTGGCTATAGAGCATCATATTAAACTGGGCAGAGACAGCATCCTTTCATGATATGAATAAAGATGAGTCTGCATTATTTGAATACCAGTCAGTGTCCAATGTAAATGTTGCTTCAGCAGGAACTTAAGTGAATGTCATTGCATGCATAAGTGAAATAATGAGCAATAAAATCTATGAGGAAGTGTTAGCACAGACAAACAGTCAAAAAGTCATTTATATAAGTTTTCTTTTCTTGTTTCCGTCCACTTAAGCATGGTAACCAAGCCTACACGGTAAAATCCTAAGTGTTAAATGATCCATTTCTCAATTTGGTTACATTTTAGAGTTAAATGAACACTGAGGATTTCACTGTGCACTCTTGGTGTATAGCAATGACAGTTTAACACTCTTCCCTTGTTTATTTTGTGCAAGATGAAAGGTTCATATGCAGGCTGTGCACCGCCACCAACCAATGCCATTTTAATTTGTCATTCCGGCATGCATGGCACCCTTGCTCATGTTGGAGGTCTGGCAAGGTGGCCAGGGGCACCTAACCCTCTGTAGGCAGAACAATGAGGGTCTGCACCCTATTGTATATGACATGGATTGAATGGATTGCAGTCTTATAACAACCCCTAAAATAACATTGCAAGAGATGAGTGCACAATAGGTATATATCATCACTGTCGGTGGAAACCTCCTATGTCCAAAACCGTTACTTTTCATGGATATCGAGAAAAAAAACAGTCTTCCAATGGATTCAATGTAGTTATTATTTAGTCACAAGCTAAAAATCTTGGAAAAATAGTGAAAATAGCAGATCTACAGGCTCATCATGTTTCATGTTCTGAGCTTGTAGATCAGCTATGTTTGTGCGACACTCTTTACAACAGAGTATGTCATTAATTGGAAAAAAAACAAAGTTGAAATAGGTAGATATACATAAGGTTTCTGCTCGTTCATTGTGTAATTACTATAGCATTTATATCGGTATAGAATATTGTTAACAGTAGCCACAATGTTATCCTGGCAGGGTGTTACAAAATCACATTGCATGACCAAACGGTATAGCACCTTAATCACCTGGGAGATGAGGGTGGTGAGGGCACACACACACACACACACACACACACACACACACACACACACACACACACACACACACACACACACACACACACACACACACACACACACACACACACACCTTTGGCTCCTATTAAGCCTACATATCTTTAGATTCCGTTGCGGTCAGCGGTGAGGATTTAATTTAAAAAGCATTAACATGTGCATTTAGACTGGACTTGTTTTACATTGCAGGCTAGTTTTAATTAACTCTTATCTTAGCCCAATTTTCTGGCCCAAGTCATCATCATAATTTCTCAATAACAACCTCTGAATAAATTCAACAACTGCTTATTAGGTAGATTTGTGGGGCTCTTGTCAAAACAAACACAGCGTTATCCTCTAATCTAATCAATCCTAATATTTGGGCATTCATTTCAGGCATTAGAATAAGATCATTTTAACTCTTCAGTGTAGCTGTCACCGAAGGTGTACATCGGCACTTTTGGGGTAATCGGTGTGTGTGGGAGTAGCTACGCCTTTATGTGTGAGTATTTGTGTTGTATTATTGTTTCATGTGTTGTATTTTCTGTATCCAACTGTGTTGAGGTAGCCTGGTAAACCCTCCCTCCGGAAATCTCATTTCCATTTGATTTCAGGAGTGAGTCTGGCCTGATCGCCCATTCTGCAATATTGGCTGTGTGCACCAAACGGACGAGCCTATCAGCGTCATCGCACATCGTTCTGTGATTGACAGCGACAGTTGGCCAATCAGTTGGCGAGTTCGAGTGAGCCCGAATGGCACCGAGTGCAGCCTGAATGCAGCCGACAAAACACGAACGGCAGCCATCTTTTCTGTCCGCTATTTTCTCCGCTGTTTTTTTACTTCAAAAAGCTCTCAAACTTCTATTTTGAGGCACGGAATTTATTTATAAGATATCGTTTGGATAGAATTTAGTTGTTTAACTTCATATATGTGGTCAATTAATCATGACAGAGCCTATTTAAAAATAAAAATTTAGAGAACCGGCCGGGGCGGGCAGTGACACACATGTATCCGAATAAGGCAACCTATTTTGGGCATGGCCGTCTCAAAAGTCCCGTTGCGTCACATTAGTCTGGTGAACTGCTGATTGGCTGAAGGGGAAATACGATCATTGGCTGAAGGGGTTGTCAGTCAACGGTATTACTCCCGCCCAACTCCAGCCCACAGCCAATATTGCAGAATGGGCGATCAGGCCAGACTCACTCCTGAAATCAAATGGAAATGAGATTTCCGGAGGGAGGGTTTACTAGGCTAGCGTTGAGGACCCCCTTGAAAATGACATGCATGGGGTTTACTAAAACAAGAGAAATATTACACAGTCATATTATACCAGGTTGCAGATACATACAGTGGCCAACACAGTATTGCGGGTCGTCTTTAGATCCCATATTCTGAGAGGACATTGAGCCCTCATTGGCTAAATGACCAGCCAATGAGGAAAAGGTCACGCAAAAGGACCAGCCAATGGGGAAAAAAGTGACCACTAGCGAGTGTAGATATAGACCAGGTTTGGCAACCTGGTAAAAAAAAATAATAATAATAATATACAATAGGGGTAATAGAAATTAGCCAGAGGATAGACTTGGCTAATACCATACATAGTGTAGTTTATGATACTCTCTCTCTAGGTCGTCCTCAGACGAGCCCTCCATCGTTGCTTCCAGTCATCCCGATTCTCCATACATCTGGCCAGCTCATTGGTGCTATGGGCTCCTGCATCCTTCTTGAGCGTGTCCACGTATGTTAGTGTGGGGCGTCCTCTTGACCGGTGCCCATGTGTTGGTTCCCACAGCACCAGTTTGCTGGCTGGCAGCTCTCGGTGCCTTTGGCAGTGTCCTGCTAGTCTCATTCTCCTTACAGCAATCTTCTCGCTCACCCTTGGTATTCCCTCATACAGGATTCTGTTGGTAACATGCGCACTCTTGCTGATGTTAAGCACTGCACGCAGCATCCTGGTGTAGCACCCGTCCAGGGACTTCTCAAGGGCTGGTTTCAGGGTCCAGCATTCACTGCCATAGAGAAGAACGGACTCTACTGTCGCGTTGAAGAAGCTGAGTTTGATTTGGCGGGGGAGATTGGAGTTCCATACACTGGTCATGCCATTCAGGGCCCTCCATGCAAGTGCCTTCCTCACTTTAAGATCTTGCTCAGTTGAGTTGACCCATGCGCCCAGGTATTTGAAGTCCTCGACTTCTTTCAGCACAGTATATACTCATACTCTGCTTCCTGTGTTTTAACACATTTGTGCTGCAATTTAGCAATTAACCAGAATCCTGCACTAAAATACAGAAATACCACATACTGATGACTAAATGATGCATTTCTCTTACAGTAAGTGCTTTAACCAAAAAAATATGTTTTAGATTAATTTGACATGCAATTAATGCAAATCACTAACAGTAGGCATATTCTGTATGATGATGCAAAGTGTCATTCTTGTATCATTTTCCAGTCAAGACATGTAATTTACCAGAATGTTTTCACTGAAGCATTCCATCAAATACCATGACAAAGTCATAATTACGATAAGATCACCTCAAGCCTTCTCTTGGTGGTCAAGTTAATGCTTCTGAGTGCTTCTGTTAGATGCATAATAGTTAAGTGCCACTCTTAAGTTTTAGTATAGGCTAGTCAGGGCCATTTGAAAGATGCAGTAAAAGTACATTTGTCATTTCTGCCCTCCCTCCTATTGTTTATCCCAACACACACACACACACACACACACACACACACACACACACACACACACACACACACACACACACACACACACACACACACACACACACACACAGAGTACACCGTACATAAACTTGCAATTTACAGCAGCATCAAAGCATCCCTACCCATTTTCCTCCCATTTTCCTCCATAATATCTCCCTCCACCTTCAAATGAGTCTCTCACACACACACACACACACACACACACACACACACACACACACACACACACACACACACACACACACACACACACACACACACACACTAATACGTGATTATAAAATTGTAGGCTACAGATTTTTGCGCCACCACCTCCTTAAGCACATCACTTCCAAATACATTTTGACAAGCTGCAATAAACGAATGACGGACGCACGGGTGTGTGTACTAGGCTACTCACCGGTGAAAGTCACCGGGAAATGGAAATTGTGTGTGCCTGAAATACACACACGTCTCTAAACTTAGTTCATTCTCCAGTGTATAAGCGTGCTTGACGGGATGATTATGTGCAGATGACAGCTTAAACTCTAGCCCAATTCATTCTCCGTACAACGGCGTCGCTTGCCGAAGCTTCTTGTCAGCGACATCGTGTGATTGAGCTCAAACCCAAGCACACGACACTAGGCTGTTAGGCTATTGCAGAGACGAGACCGAGTCCTCCTCACCGTAACCGGAAGAATCGCCCCAAAACACGCTCACCCCCATTTGTTTTCTCTGACCGCTCGCCCCCAGCGGTTCTTGTATTCTTGTATATATTGTATTGAGGATACGGTTAGAAATAAGTGTAGGCATAGTTCTACTGAGGTTACGTTTAGGAATAAGGTTAGGTTTAGGCATAGTTTACTGAGTTTAAGTTTAGGAATATACCAGGTGACGAACGTTCCGAGGTTGCCGGAATTGCCCCGGGACGACTGTGTTTTGGGGCGAGCGTTTTGGTATTCCTACACGCACGCACGCACGCACGCACGCACGCACACACACACACACACACACACACACACACACACACACACACACACACACACACACACACACACACACACACGCGCGCACACACGCACACACACACGAGATCTTCTCAAGTGATTCTGTGGTGATTACGGAAAGTGAGCTGCGTGTGAGGAGGATTGGAGTAAATACTTTAGGAACTTTAGGCTAGTTAGCAATTAAAGAAACTATACTGCAATTGCATGTATCAGTCTCTCTCAGCTCCTGCACTTGACTTGAAAGTCGGCAGCTTTACAGTCTCCTCTCCTCCAGGCATCAAGAAAACAAGAGACTTGGGGGGTGATGCATCTCTGCGCTGTGCGCTCTGAGCATCCATTTCACGGCGATTACAATTTGAGCCCAGAGACGATCAGAGACGCTCCGCATTTCATTTCTCCCACACAAACAACACCGTCGGTGCTTTTTCCACCGAAGCCACTTCTTAAAGGGCAGCGAGAGATGTTTCTTCAACAGTGAGAGACTGTATTATAGTCTACTGAAATCCTAAGGCGTGCAGATCATACTTTTCTACTACATTTGCGCAACGGACGGTCAGACAGACGGCATTTCAGCGCCTGTTTAATTGGGGCAAATCAGGTCGCCCACAATCATCAGCGCATCTTGTGGAGGAGTATTTATAGCTTTAACATCGCGGTCCTGTCGTTTGTGGCGGAAGACGTTAAGGAATAATATTTGACATTTCTAAGTTTTCGTGGAAGTTGCGCAGAGAGACAAACATCATGGGAATGTGTGGCTGTTTCGCTGTACCTGGGAAATGCCTGGTTGTCATCGGACTAAAATTGTTGTTCCTTGTACCTGCAGGACTTCCAGCAAAAAGCGGGGATTCTTTATTAAGGGACAACATCACCGTGAGACAGGGGGACAGTGCCGTTCTGAAGTAAGTCTTTTTTATTTATTTATTTACTTATTTATTTATTTGTTGTCCATGGTATATTTTGTGTGCGTGTGTTGACAAGACATGCAGCAGATCGATCTAGGCCACATGAGCACTTTTAAACCTATATGCATCGGCTATTTGAAAATCCGATCTACAAGCTCAGGAAGCCTTGTGAGCTTGTAGATATGCTATTTTCAAAAACTCTTCAAATAAAATGTGGAATATTTGGAACATTTACGAAACATTCTTTAACAACACAAATGCTCCCTGGCACAAGCACACAAATGCCCAGGACTTATTTATAAGGCATAATTATAACATGCTTAGGCTACAACTGATTTTGTCATTTCAGTCCTTAACCGATGCAACTGTATTCCAAAAAGAGCGTTTTAAGTTAGTGCGCTGATCGCAAAACTCGTGTTTTTTGCCATTGCCCTTGAATGTTATTGATCTGGCTAATATCTTATTGAGGGTTCTCAGAGCAGAGTGACTACTGTGTGAGTGGGGGTTAGGTAGGCCTATTGATTACCCAACTGAATATTCAGGTCTGTCTGTCTTACTTGTATCTGATTTTAGTCTAATGACTGTGAAGATCGGGGAGGCTACTTTTTTTTTTATCAGTTACGATGCTGGTGCTGCTGCAAATAAAGAGCTCAGCAGAAAGATGCGACCCAAGGCCCCCACGCCAGTAGCCTATTACCCAGTTAAGTGGTTGCAATCTTTTTAGCTTGAGACCCAAAAAATACATCCCCATACATACATCTCCCCCAAGGACCGGACCCAAACTAGAGAAAGTAACCGATCTACAAGCTCACCACAGATCTGCTATTTTCACTAGTTCTAAAAGTATTTTCCCCGACCAATTCATGGATTTAAAAAAACAAAATTGAAAAATGTTTGAATTGGTAAATAAAGCAAGGTCTGGAAATGTCCAACACACACTTGGGAACTTTTACAGGAGATATAACACATGAATCAATAGGGATGTTACTTCACTTGGGTGGAGCTCAAGCAGAAGGTTGAGTTATGGTCTCAGCTATATCACAGTTGTCTTGGGTACTTTAAAATAGAAATGTCTAGTCCTGCCCTGACAGTATATATATTAAACATGATAAGTGCACTCAAAATGATGTCAAGTATGACACTGATGCTTTCTTGTAACACTGTTGAAAACCAAAGTAACATAATGTTGCAGCTATACAGAGCAGAGGTGCCCATTTATTGGAATTCTGTTGAGATTTTGTTCTTTATTTATTTATTTAAAATCTAAGAAAGCTTTACGTTGTGGCACATATTGGCATAAAGTTTTGAATTCTATTGGCTATACCTATAACCTACTGGGATTACAGTATGCCACCAACATTATGAGCAACTAACAGGGAATTCAATTGTATTTAACAGGATGTATTTCGATACTAGACCACTGAATTGTGTTGTCACATGGGCAGCACAATGGATACAGCACAGTTTCAGAGCACAAATGAAAAGAGGTGTAAAGAATAGAATTGAATATGAATGTATATATCCAATGCTCTTTTTCTGCATTTGATTATTCTACCATTAGACCACCATTGCATTCATTGAAGCAGATTCTGGTGGGTGTTGAAGCTGCTATAAATAAATCCGTATGAAGGATGCCTTACTGTCACTGCTTCTGCCCCTGCCTGACAGGAGTGTACCATACTTCTGAATAGACATACATTTGATGATCTGTTGACATTAACATCTGTACCATGGTTTTGTTGTCAAATATATTTAGAGAACAAAGTAAGATGTTAAAACATATAGGCCGGTGCACCTGGCTTGGCCGAGCATCTATGTATGAATACAATTGGCTGTACCGTTCGAGGGAGAGAAGCTGGGTGGGGAGGGCGGTCTTTTTCGCTGCGCTAGCAACTCGTACGGGCCAGGGCGGCACCTGTCAGTGGGGGGTGTTGAACGTGAGGAGTAGGACGAAGGCAATACGTCCTCCTGGTCAGTGTGGGCGTCGTTCTCACTGGCAGGTGAGGCAGTAGGGTAGAACAGCAGTGGCAACACAGAAATGTGCGGGGAGGGTGCAGGCAAAATTTACTACTATAAATTAAAAAGAAAAGAAAAGACTGAAATACATGTAGGCTTAATGGTTGCAGTATGTGGCATCTCTTGTGACATTATTCAACCTATTTTAAGGATAAATCATTTTGGCAGTCCCATTCATTTTATCTGGATGGCCAGAATTGATATTGCCCTACATACTGTACTGTAGGTCAATAGGAATGACACCTGCACATACACAAGTTTAAACCTTTATGATTGTCTGACCCCTTTGGACCAATAAACTCATTCCTCCTGAAGCAGTCTAACCACTTAAGCCCTACATCGTATGATGAATTCACAACGCATCTTGACACGTGGTGAGCTTGTAGATCTGCTATTGTGTAATATTTTGTAATATTTCTGAAGGTTTACACATATAATGACCAAAAATAGGGAGGTTGACAGTGGCTAATCTTAGTGGTTGTCATTATTAGAAGTTTGCAGAAAAAAACACATGAAAGTACAGTTCAATAGGTCAGCTAATAGGAGTAAAAAAAAAACAAGAAAGCCATTGGCTTGTTTCCATTGGGGTCCTTTAAAGGCATTGGTTGGTGCAAATGGCATTAATTTATCTCCAGAGGTTTGATACTTGTGCCAACTCATCAAACCCTGTAACTAGTAGTACTCCTACTGTACTTGTATGGTTGGAATTGTGGATTCAGAATGAATGGAAAGCTCAGATCACAGAGAGCAACAGCAAATGAGATAACATATTTGACTGTGTCAGTATCCCAGATAATATCAGAATATGACAGGCAACTTATCCAGTCTTTCTAAAACCAGAATAACGGCTTATCAGGGTTTTAGAGAACAAGATATGGCATAAGCTGACAAACAGAACACTTTGATATTAAGGCAAAATTGGTGCAAACATCAGAGCCATATTAACTTATGATTCATATTACAAAAGAAAAGAGTATTCTGGGTTTAAACAGTGTAACACAGTGTATATTTCAGTCATTTAGTAATTTAGGTTCTCAATGTAAGGTCCGAGGACCCCCAGGGGTCATTTAGGGGGTTCCAGGAGGTACTCAAATGATTTATACCTAGGAACCAAATGGACCCTTATGGGTCTGTAATTCCGAGAGTGCACAAATGGAACCAAATCTATTAAGGTTCCATTTGTACACTCTTAAAGTTAAATTAACACTGAGGATACAAATCTAATTGAATGGGGTCCATGGCCTAAATGCATAATTATCATGCTGGGTGTCCTCGAAATTACAAAGGTTGAGAATTACTGATTTACTGTAGGCTAACTATGCCTAGAAGTCAGGGAATGTTAACAAAATGTGCTAATGGATTTGGATTGTTAGCACAACATTAGCTTGCTGGCTCACTGCTGTTTGGGACTTACATAAACGCAATCTGTTGCCATGTCTTTGCTGCTAGACGAGTTTTCAAATCCTAAACAGTGTTGACAACTTGGCAGAACCCTCACATAAAGACAGATTTCACAGATGTTTTGTGTTTCAGTCTTTAGAACGCACACAAGACAATTTTGTTCTAAACAGCAGTCACACATTTAACACGTTTATTCTTGCAATCAGTCAGAACCCATTTTTATAGCAGACTTAGAACAAAACAAACATGGAGGCAGACAGCAGACATACATCTTGTCCTACTTGTTGTGTGTGCCTTGTTTAAACATTTAATACTTGTTCATAGTGTTGCCACAATAGCTTTAATTGCTATATCTTTCATGTCTTCCATCCATCTGACTTGGGAGACAGTGGAAGCCTTCTTCTTGTTCACTACCATGTTTATGCAGTTGTGAGTCAGCGACTAATTTACTATTGTGTGTTTCTTTTCCAAAGCTATTGCCGTCATGCAACAGGAATTTGAGTCATTCGAATATCAAATCAGATTCAGCTTTATTGTCACATCACAGGGGTTGTTTTTGTGCACGCTCCATCATTTTGTAAATGATGATTCATGATGAAATAGGTTTTAGATTTAGGTTTTCAAAATGGGCGTGTTAATATACTGTCTGTAAACACTACAAATCTACAGGACCATTTGAGAAGATAATCAGTTGAGACCAGCCTCAAATGGTTGAATCGGGACCCACAATCCCTATAGTTTGCACCAGCCAGTAGGTGCGTCATAATATGACACTGTGGCATTATGCTATGGTGGTTTTTCCTCTGCTGGAGAATCTCATATTAATAAGGGTCTGAGAGTGCTTGAGTGATAAGTAGAACTATATTATAAGGATAGTTAACCAAGCAGTCCGTTCATAGAAGGATAGCCTATTTTATATATTTTTCCCAGTCAGGTGAAAAAAGAAAATGGAAATAGGCTTGCTACTCTCGGTGGAATGCTACTGTACTGCCTACCAAATGCAGTAAAGGTACTTTAAGACTCTTGCTCTTACTTTTATCTAGATATTTCCTTTGAAAAATTCGGAGACAGTCTGCAAAAAGAGAAAACTACTGGTATTTTCACCTCAGAGGCGTCTCAGAGATTTTGATTTTTTTGTGACTGACTTAGTCAATCTGAACAATGTCCGTTTCTGTTGAAGACTGCACTAAACTACTCTATTCCATTAACCACTTTAAAATAGCAGATCAATAACAAGCGAAAACGGAAAAGACACTTGTATAGAGCCCTGAGGTACGACTTCACTAATTTTTAACCTATCTTCATACAATTGGTCCTCAAAGATCTACGTACACATTACAAATGAACAAATACAATGTCATGTACGTACAATTTCATTGATCCACTTGAACACCCCCCGTTCTGGGGGGGAACATTTAGCAGAAATAGCCGATATACAAGTTCAGATCAAGCGATGCATTGTCAGCTTAGGTGGTATTTTCAGCGAAAAATGTACAGAGTTTAAGTTGTTAAAGACCAGGGTTGAGCTGTAGGGGGTACGGGGGGGTACGGCGTACCCTTAGTTCTGACACTGTGGGAGCTGGGGGCGCGCGTGCACGCACCGTCAGCGGCGGTCTTTAACGCCTTAAAGTTTAAAAACAATAGCCTCTCAAGGTTCGCACCGTCAGTGGCGAGCCGTTCTCAATAGCGTCTACCTGGCTGCTTTGCATAACATTAGGCTACTCGAGAAAAGACACGGACTTGAATTGAATGTGTTCCTCTCACAATGACAGACAACAGTCTCTGCACTGCAAGGTGTGAAGGGGATCGCTTAGCAGAGGACCCAGTTCTCTGAGACAAGACAAACACAAGTTGTCTGATTATTTTAAGTAGGCCTACTTATGTGTGGGTGAGTCTATGTAAAGGGCTTTTATATAAAATTAAAAGGAACATAAAATAATTAATTTGAAACAAAAATAAAAACAACAAATTAACAATGCAACAATACAACAAAATAATAATACATATGATTACATTAATAATCACATGTTGAATACAGTATTTCAACTAGCACTGAGCTGAGTGGCTATGTGCGCGCACGTGCGCGCGCGTGACGTCATAAAATACAGTACCCTTGGTTCAAAAATCCACAGCTCACCACTGTTAAAGACTGACACTGGTATAATCCACAGGTAGGTCCAAGGAAGAGCGAAGGTCTGAGACCAGCCTGACGACACCGCCTGTCATCAGGCTGTGTCTGCTGAACAAGACTCATGCCTTGTTCAGCAGTCTGATGGCAGCCGGGTGGAAAATGTTCATGAACCTGGTGGTGCTGCTCTTGATACTGCGATAGGCCCCCTTGCCCGGCCGCGGCCGTTGTAGGGGCTGCTTGTCCTTGATGATGCGCTGGGCTTCGACTACACACCGCTTTTTGTACAGTTCCTGGAGCGTGGGGAGCTCGCCTCCCATTATGAGCTCTGCCGATCGCACTACTCGCTGTAGGCTTATCTTTTCTCGGGCAGTACATTTTCCATACCAGGCCGTAACACAGCCTGATAGAACGCCTTCAACTGAGATGTTGTGTCTGAGGATGCGGTGTCCTATTCAGAACTTCTTCAGGCGGCGGAGCCAGTAGAGTCGCTGCTGAGCCTTTTTCCTCACGTGTGTAGTGTTTCCCATTTGAGGTTCTCCTCGATGTGTACTCCGAGGAACTTGAAGTCGCTGACCCTTTCCACTGCAGCGCCGAAAATGAGAATGGGCACATGATCTCTCCGTGGCCTCCTGAAGTCGATGTGCTCCATTGTTTGCTCCTCTCCGCAAGCACACATTCATGAAGGCTGGCCAAGCAGGGGCCATGTCCGGTCCTGAATCGGTTAAGGGTTGACCACTGTCTCCAGGGACCTGTTGGGTGCAGTGTTAATTTTGTCGACTAAGACTAAAAGACTAAAAGACTAAGGTTTTGATATTTAGTCAACTAAGACTAAACAATTTCAGAAGACTAAAATAGGACTAAAACCAAATGGTGTGTTATTCAAAGGACTAAGACTAAGACTAAATCAGAATTTGCTGCAGTGTAATTGTTTTTGACTAAGACTAAAAGACTAAGGTTTTGATATTTAGTCGACTAAGACTAGACTAAGACTAAACAATTTCAGAAGACTAAAATAGGACTAAAACTAAATGGTGTGTTATTCAAAAGACTAAGACTAAATCAAAATTTGCTGTCAAAATTAACACTGGTTGGGTGGGGTCTGACTCCAGGTTTTTTTGTTGGACCTCCTTGGACTCCCATTCCTTTTGCCAGGCTGATTGAATGGTAAAGTCAGCTGTTGGGATGTTCTTCCAAATTGGAAGAAATTGTTCATCTATGGAAGTCGAGCAGTATGTGGGTTGAGGATATCTGCGTGGATTGGTCAATGGTAGATGGAAAGAGTCTTTGACCTTTTGAAGGATCCTTTATTATGTTGATTAGATAGCCTTTTTATACAGGTTATAATATTAATACTGGTTTATAGCTACAATTTGGTATGTATTTTAAGTAACGGTTTAGTATGGTAGCATATGTTACAATATGCAATAAAAATAGCACATCTGCAGTGGTTGGAGGTGGTCTCCCTACTTTTCCTGTGAGACATTTCAACCCTGGTGTCCGGTAGGACACATAGTGGTTGACAATGTTATTTGAAGCAGACTTGGACCCCTTATGTGCCGCCATCTTTATTGTAGTTTCAATATTGTTGCAATTACCTCTCTCCACCAGGAGAGACATGTATATATATACATACAGTTTAAAGATTGTAGCTTTTCAATAAACAATTTGATAGTATTTTTACTGAGCAAGAGTTTTGGCAAAAATAAATTCAATGCTCTGAGCAAGCTGTGCTGTAATCAACAAAATATTCACTTTTTGAATTCACATGAAACAGGAAATTATAATCAAGCCATGTACTGACCAAAATCTGAGGTAGGCTGAGGTAGGGACTGTTAGATTGCTCTGAATGCAAATCACTCTCTGTGGCCAAGTTGTTTTTTTAAGAATCCAATATTAATTCAAACATCAGATTTTTGTTTTGTACAATTGGATTATATAATCAAATGGAATATTCATTGACAACCCTAGTGTCCTGAGTGATTGAATTGTAAGTGGATTGCACAAAGACGCATAAATGTTGAATTACCCAAACTGCTTCCAAAGGTGGTCAGAGACGCATTTGGCTGATTAATAATGAAATATATTTGCAAAGTGCCTCCAATCTGGTTACAGAAACTGAAATAACCAACAGCCGCCTGGATTCGAACCATGGACTGTGTGGGGAAATCAAATATCTATCACTTAACCATAGGGGAATACCTCTTGGCCAAGGCAGATATTAAGCCCCTGGGCTACAGGCAGTACTGCTCTGCCACATGTGCACAGATCCAACTATGAAGTATACACATAGTGTAAAAGCAATAGGCGACCAGGTGGTATAACACTACCAGAAACAGAACATGGATTTTCCTTCAGTGCATTTGCTATCTTTCTGGAGGATGGAAGAGGACAATATGTCCACAGCAAACATTTTGTGAAAGGTGCAGTTTCATTGTGTATACTGTCATGTGAATGTGTAGATGTACTTAAATGCCAGTTGTAAATGTAATTTGGCCTAACACATTCAAAACACTTAGTTACTAAAAGCATATTAACGCCAGGTGTAAAGGGCATTGGTTTGCCACCTTTTGTTAACAATGACATACTTTTAGCATTCCAAGCATAGCCACAATTGCATTCTTTATAAACCAACTTGAATTCTCCACTCTAGAAGTCCTTGAGTCTCCTAAATGGCTCCTTCTAGTTTACTCTGCTTATCATGGGATCAGTCTCCATTGTGGACCCTCCATAATAAATGGACATAAGAGTCTGTAATTGCTGACAGATTGTCTCTCCAAAAAACCTATTTGCTACATCTGCTGACATTTCCATTAATTATTATGAGGGAATAGAAACATTAAGAAATATCCTACCCCCCCAAAAAAAGATGGCTTGCAGAGTTATAATAAGCCTGCTTTTAAATTAATATCTGCTTTTATCATCATTATGGACTGAGAAAGAAGTAAACATGAACTCTTTCATATTTAGACTTGAAATGCCGGAATACTTCCTCATCTTTGCATATTATATTAGCAACTTGAAATATGCTAAATTCTTAGGATACATGATTTGGAATACATGAATGTTAATTTCAGATGTGCAGTCTCTTTCAATGTAATCACAAAGCTAATTTGTGATCTCACATTATGCCATGGTTTTTGCAATTTTTTTGGATTGCATTTAATGACTATGATTGTCCACAGCACAGGACAATTCAGAAAAATACTATGCATTTGTAATAGCATCCATTTGGCAATACCATATACATTTAAACGTCACAGTTAGACAATATCAGATAAACAACTTGTGTGTGTGTGTGTGTGTGTGTGTGTGTGTGTGTGTGTGTGTGTGTGTGTGTGTGTGTGTGTGTGTGTGTGTGTGTGTGTGTGTGTGGGTGGGTGGGTGGGTGGGTGGGTGGGTGGGTGGGTGAGTGAGAGAGAGCACCTTGTAATGCCTTTCTTAGGAGTTATGTTCTTAATACTCTAATAGTACTTTTGATACTATACTTGTTTTGCATACTATGAATTATTTGTTTGATATCTTCGAATCTGTATTCCTGTGATGTCTTGTTTTTAACTCTGGATTGCTGGATTTTCCATCTGCACAACAAATGTACACGTGGATACTAATAAACAAACCTTTACCTGGACATTCATTGTATAGTGTTTTAATCAATAACGTATAAAATAGCCTGTCTGGCTGTAGCTGTAAAATTTGACAAATGGGCCTAAATAAGAGTACCATTTTACAGAATACTGTGCTCTCAATTTACTATACAAGATTTTCTTTTTTTACCCATTCATGCCCAGTTTAACTTGGCAACTAAACAATATGTAACTGGCTACACAAGTACATGATACTGTTGAGCCATCTTTTAAACTGTCAGGTTAGTATTGGTGTCAATGGGGCACCAATAGCTGAGTAGTTAAGGCACGTGCCACATAGGCTCTGATGCCAGACCCTGGTTTGATTCCCAGCCTGGGTGGACCTTTGCTGCATGTCACTCCTGACACTCACTCCATGTTTCCTGTGTCTGTAACTATCGATAAAGGAAAGAAAAGCCATAATAACTAAACAACACAAGATAACTAAATATTAACTTATAAAGTATTGCTGTCAGCTGCCTTGTTTATTGTATCCGAAATGAGTATTTTATACAGAAGTCTGCTGCTTTTCTGATAGTTCTGACAGTAAGCATGCCAGTTCATAATTATTAATTCTGATTATTAAAAAACTATCGATCGATCCAAACAAACATAGAATAAAGATTTGTGTTTTTATTCCACTCAAATTATAATATCTTATATCCTATTAAGTGTTTATTAAATATTGTCATTCATTTGAATTACTTAATTGATTTTTTATTTTGTTTGATTATATTTTCTAACATGATGCTTTATTTTTGAGTTCTTGTAGTTCTTGTATCGCTACTCATTAGAGGGTGAGTTTTAAATGAGGATGTATCGCTTCATCACAGTCCGTCCTCTCTGTCAGATTTAGCTCAAAACTTTGTGGGGTGATAGTTCAAGTAGGTCTTATTCACACTAGTCCCTCAACAAGATGTCACGAATAATTTGCACAGCTTATCACACTGCTTTGTTGCATATACAATTCAGATTGGTCAATCAAGGCATTCTGTGATCTGTTATTTCCTGATGGCAGAATGCCGATCTGAATAACAAGCAGCTGTCAGTATCATGCCATTGGAAGGTTGAATGCTAATAATAATGTTTGAATCAATGTAATTGTTTTGATTGGTCCTGCTCCACCCTGTCAGGGTATATTTTATATGAATATAGCTAGAGTCACAAGATGCGTACCTCTTTAAAAGAAGGAAACCTTTATCTCATTTTGTGCTTGTGGCCACGTGTCCTACAAACGCCCAGTAATCATGACCTTTTTATTCTGATCACAGCACCAGTGTTTTGTTGTTGTTGGATCTGAGCCTTCAATCGTTTGGAGGAACTGTATCAGCTTGTGTAAGTTCATACACATCCTCTTGAAGCCTGTCAAGTTCATTCAAATGGCAAGTCAAGAATCTGGTTTAATAGGAGGCAGAAGTGACAGCCATTACTTTCAGATGACAGTTTCCCTGAACCTAGATGGAAGTTTTGGTGTGTGATGGGCATGGGGGTTTGAAAACAACAGTTACCAATGTAACGTTGAGCTTTTCACTTGATATTGGATGATCAGTAAATGTCATACTTTTGGTCAACTTGAATGTAGCATCTTGTGTTTAAATACATACTGCTGTTTGATTTGCTCTTAAAGACAGTCCTCTTCACTTATGGCAAACATTTTCAATGACAAAGGAAAAATAAATAGGCACCAGCACCTTTGCTGAAGCATGCCAATATGCCCGTTTAAGGTAATAGTGTGGTAATGTACAAGAAGGGAATTACTTCGGCCAGCACAAAGAAACCGTGGCACTGGTGTGTACTGTATGTGTGTTTGGCTAATGCAGGTGGAGAGGTGTAGTAGGGTGTGTGTTATTTGCAAATCAGCAGTGCGTTGCAATTTTGGATTACATTGCTTCACACATTGCACTCTCTGCCGCTCGCCTGCTCGGAAAACATAAACCATCGTAGAGTGAAGCGAGCCCTCGTCCGTTGCTATTTTCATCACTAGTTGGCGGAGGCTCACCCAGATAGACATCTCCAAAATCACACAGTCCTGCTTTATATACAGTATATGCTATATTTGTCTGTTTAGGTCAAGCTGGAACCGAGCATGTTTCGATGTATTTTAACCCACACTTGACAATGGTTAAAGGTTGTATCCAAAACTGTTGCGTGTGAGTCATGAAGATTTCCGGTTTCTCCATCATAAAAGGCTTACACAATGGTGTACTGCTTAGATTATTATACTGCCAGGTTCTGTTTGGCTCACCAGACATCATCAAACCACTTCTTAAGGTGCTTATGTGATGTTTAAAAACAGGCAGCAGACGAATATACAGATTAAGAGTTCAGTGGACTGTCTTGCCTTTCATGCTCCAGTGTATTGTGTAATTTAGACTAGTACGTAGTGTAATGTATACAACATTTAAATATGACAATTGAAAAATGACTGAGCTGCTTAGAGTCCACTTTGGGTCCAATTGTCCACATGGACCCTGCGGACATCAAAATACTTTACTCGCCGATTATGGGGTGCCAGGATGAGGATTGTGAACTGGGCTTGAGAAACGCTTCTCAGGATTAAATGCATTTGTATTTTTTTCCCAAGATAATTTAATATAGATAGCAAACCATATTTCTGAGGCTTTTCTTCCATGACACTGTGGAAATTGAAATATAACAGGAAAGGTCATTGTCAAAATGCCCGGGGGTCAACACCTGGAAAGTAAATATGTTTTTTTATTGGGCATAGCAGTGGCGGCCATTTTCTGGTTCCATCGCTCCAGCCCCCATTCATTTGTCCCATAGAGATTTCCAAAAATATTGATATCAATTCATTTGATTTTTCTCACAGAATCAAATGTTTTATGGTCATGAATCACCAGGAACGTGGATGGCTTGATTCTAGGCTTGAAATAAAGTTGGAATATATATATATATATAGAACATTGTGACTTCATGGACATACAGTAGACACCACATAATAAGACAGATAGATATAGATATACAGAAAACTTATTGTAGAGAAGAGGAGAGACTGAGTGACGTGTGGGGGGGAAGAGAGATGAGTTAAAAGGTCTAGTAGCCGCAGGAAGTAGCCAGCTAAATTGATCTGACCTGCTATAAAATGTTAAATTAAAATGTTCCTTCCATTATGCATTATGAAACAGCATTGCATATGACCAACTAGAGTAGCATAACAGAATAAACCATTTAAAGTATCATTTCTTCAAGTGGACATTATTTCAGACCTAATGCTGCAGATACATATATGATCTATACATTTGCAAAACATGTATCTGTCTGTGTGTGTGTCTTTGCCGGGCATAATCCGGGGACGGTCTGACCGTTTGACTTCAAACTTGGTGTATGTGTCGCCGATGATCCGGGGGTGCAGTGCTGAGTGGGAATTCGGTCAGGCTGGTGGTTTTCCAGAACCCCAAAACCCACCGAATCTCTGTGCCTGTGGGGGTGTAGGCAATGGCTTCCCTGATTGGCCAACCCAACCTATCGGCTTCACGGATTGGCCGAGCTTTGTGTCACGTTTGTGCCAGAGTTCCCAGTACTGCTCTGGGTACAGCGAGTACTCTGACAGGTACAATGGGTATTGCATAACCCGGGAGGTGCATGCATTTCCAACTTGCATCGTTTCTCGACTTGCATACTGCAGTTTAGTTTCTGACTTGCGTGGTCCCAGAGTAGGCCCTTGTACAAATAAAACAAATGAATTCCTTGATATATGAATACAGTTTTGCTTACCATTGGATTGGTCAGTGCGTGATTCTATTCGAGAGTTAGAATCTATTACTGTATAATGTGCCAAGGACATTGGGGAAATTAGTCATTTCAGTTTTACTTACAGTATCTTTACAGCTATACTTTTGTATATTTTCTGACCATTGGAGGTGGGAGGACATGCATTCCACCATATACAGACATGCAAAGCACAGGCCCTCAGAAAATAGAGGCAGTGTTTCAACAGACTATAGGAGGAGAATAGGAGCTTAGTGAGACCGGATGTGTCTTAGTTGTTATTGACTACGTACCTCCTATCACAGATGCTTCGTTGAATACACTCAGGACACAGACAGCTGAACAGTTAATTTTGGTGTCTCAGCCCCCCCCACCCCCCCCCACGCAAGCTGACTTATGCACGCACGCACGCTCACACACAGGATTCAGCACTGAATCCTTCCCCCATATTATTTATAACCTGATAAGACTTAGTTCTTATAAGAAGAACAAAAAACTGATAAACAGTAAAGAGTTAGAGGTAATGATTAAGTTGCATATAATGCACCATTGCACTGTATTGTTGTGTTCTAGTTTAACTAGAACTAGTTCAAGTCAGAGCTAATTTATAATGTCACACAACCATTATGGACATGTGTCCCACCCCCAAGTGTGATGTAAGAGCTAAATGGTTGGTTGTGAATATGGTCAATGCTCTGAAACCAAATGCAGTGTCTCCTGTGGAGCTGGGTAATTTAGATGGTATAAATGGCCTTTTAAGACAGCACTTCCTTGCGCAGGGCACTCTGGACACCCAGAGAGAATCATATCAATCAAGGAGATACAAGTTACAGTAAGTAACGTTGAATAAATAAATTAGCAGTTTGGTTTTGCTACCAATCAACCCTTAAAGAAAACCCACAAAAGGACATTTGAATGTCAGCACACTACTTAAGAGAATTAATATGGTGTTCTACTACTACTGTGGTCAATATTCAACTTCTCCCTCTGTCATATGGTTGATTTTACAACAGAGACTGACCAGCCAAGTTCAAGTGATTTTCTCTTCTTGTCCCCTTGAAAAGAATCCTTCGGCTCTTCTCTTCGGTAACTTAAGAATATCAATACTCGACACGGTGCAGTAATGTCGTTTACATACCCGGAGGTCAGGTTTTAGATGTGCCATGCACGATGGCTCACAGAGGCTACATCAGTCTTCCTCTACTATTCCCTGGACATCCATCTTAGACAAGTAAGGCTTCAGCATCTTTGTGTTGTCGTAAATCACGGAGATGGTCATTAATTTTTAATATCCAGAAACCTATGCACTGTGCTGCAGTCCAAGCAGATCCTCCATTCCTGTGCGCAAGCCACATCCATTACAGCCTGTCTTTGCCCTTCCCCTCCTCACACATGTTTGGGTGCACTTTTCTGATATCATTAATACTCATCAGTGGGAACACCGTCCATTCAGCCACTAGCTGCCAGGCCGTTCACGCTTGGCTGCATTCAGTCTCCCTCTGCGTTTCTTGTACCATTCTTGCCACATTTCTATTCCTCTTACTTTCAGTATATGCGTTAGAACATTAACCTTTTAATGGACAATTTGACAATGAACATAACAAACTGGAGGAAGTCGGCACCAAAGCTGTATTTATAAGAGCTTACAAAGGAAGTCTCTCAAGCACTGCAGAGACGCTCAAAGGAATTCATAACCCAGAGTAAATACCTTTCACATGTTTTAAAAGCTACCATCTTGCAGTTTTGAAAGCTGAATAAATAAATAAATAGAATTTGTAGTTTCATATGTACTGGGTAAAACCTACCATAATTTTACATTCAAAACCCATGCAGCAGCCCTGAAAATAGTTTGAATAAACCTGCACAATAGTGATATTATTTAAGTTGCTTTTTCCTCTCAGCAAATGAGAAGTTGTCCAATGACAAACACAAAAAATTCCTCTTACCAAGTCGACGAAGTTGACTCTTAGTTGCTGAAGAAGTAGGACATATTGTGCAGAGGCAATGAAGGTACCCTTGGAAAAGTTCTGCATTCTGCTGTGTCAGCACTAACTCTTTGCTCGCCTACCAAGTGGGGAGATTGTGTTAATTCATCCATTTACAACTCAGGGGGTGAACAAATATAGCCAAATGGACCCGTTGCATTTGTACACTCTGAGTTAAAACTAGAAATAGCCCACTATGTTGTGGTTGCAGCACCAACCAGTTTCCGTTGGCATCCGTGTCTGTCCAGTATGTGTCGTGAATGAAGACATTGAAATAATTGAAATTAACATGTTTTGTGAGGTCAAAGTAACCTTGACCTTTGACCACCTACTTCTAATCAGTTCATCCTTGAGTCCAGGTGGACGTTTCATGTAATTCCCTCACGGTGTTCCTGAGATATCACGTTCACAAGCTTGGGACGGACATGAGGTCATAGTGACCTTGCCTTTGACCTTTTTTTTGACCACCTACTTCTAAACAGTTTATCCGTGTGTCCAAGTGGACATTTTTGCCAGATGTCATGAAATTCCCTCAAGGTGTTGCTGAGAAATCACATTCAGAATGTAGAAGGTTGGCATGGACGGACAGATGGACATACCTACGTACTGTATGTAATCTATGTATGTATACGTACGTACGTGCGTACACGGACAACCCAGATGTATATTGCCTCCAGCCACGGCTGTCACTGCCACAGGCATAAGAACACTGAGGGTTCTAATCGGGAATTTTCAGGAGTACTTGTTGCAGACCCATGGCAGTGATTGAATAGCGCACATTCTTCATCGCGTGCTTGCCCATTTAAGTCGTGCCATATGTGTTGATCCACTACTGCTAGCCATTAAAGTGACTCTTCCAATCTTGTACGCTATACTCTTCTTTTTTCTCGTTCCACTTGAAGTCTGAACTAATTTCAAATTAGACGTCTCCAGCCATCTGTCAACACAAAGTATTGGTCTCCCGTGACCACACAAATCATTCCTAATCCTCTAGCCTCTTTTGGAGATCGCAGCCCTCACTCTTCCAACAAAACAGATCTCCCTAATGGGGAAATATAGCAGAGAAAAGTGCCTTCCATTGATTCAGTTCCCTGGCCAATGCCATCTCAAGGATAGTGCCGTTAAACTATACTCAGAATCACAGATGAGGAGGATCTGTGATTCTGCAATATTTGAGGATTTCTATTGTATTTTAAAAGTACTGAAATGGTGGGATGGACATTTACTTAAATAGGGAAGTAATACCACACGGTAGTGTGCCTAACCAACCAGTTGCAGTTTACATCCGTGTTTGTCCAAACAGATATGGTTCATATCATATATAATTTAATTAATGTGTTTTGTGATTTCACAGTTACCTGTGACCACCTACAGTACTTCTAATCAGTTTATCCTTGAGTCCAAGTGAATGTTTGTGCCAAATGTCATGACATTCTCTCAATGTGTTCCTGAGACAAAAATGGGACGTACGTACGGATGGACAGACGTATGGAAGGACACCCCAAAAACATATTGCCTCTGGCCACGGCTGTCGCAAACGGAGGCACAATGAAGTAGAATATGCTGTGCTGAAAACCATGTAGCATGATTACATCTGTCATATAGCAGAATATGCATCACAGTCATTACATTTACATTGACAACTTTCTTTTAATAATTGACTATATTCTCACGGCTGCATTATGTTGAACTCAACTTTTAATTGTGTAGCTCTAAATCACAAAGGACTAAAATGGCTTCACCAGTCAATGCCATAAAACTAGAGTGTAATCACAAAACAAAAATGTACTGTAGACAAACAACTATGCTAAATAAGACAAGGAATGATTATGTTGGGAACAACCATAAACAGAGAAAAGAGATGGGCTAATTTAAACTAATTTAATCCAAATTGACAGTGTGATTAGCTTTTGCACACAGTGTTTATCTAACACTATCCCTAGTGTTTGGCAATGTGTTGCTACCAGTAATGTGGAAAGTCTGACCATTGGAAACAGCAAGGAGATGACAATCTACTAAGCAAAGGCATTTGTGTTAAAAAACATAACATCTCTGTCCATTTTCCCTCCACTGTTCCTGAGTATTTGATAGATGTCGGGTGGTAATACACATCGGTTTGGCTGGTTCAAATACATAAAAATCAACATTTTTCTTTGATTCATTATTGCAACAACATTTCTCTTGGAAAGAGGAAATCTGTTCCAAGTTGTTCAGGCAGTGTTGTTGTTAATAAGGATATACATTTCCAAAAGGAACCTGGGAATGACCCTAACGGGTTCATTTGGTTACATTTGTACACTCTTGGAGTTACAAATGGATAAATTAACACTGAAGTGTTTTTTGTAGCTGAAACCCCAGGACTTAATGAATTGATTTTCATGACATGGATCTCCATTTTCCCGCACTGTTAATCCAATTTAGAAATCTTGATTATGGTTCAAATTGTCATTCTATCTGTTCACTTCTGTCTATCAGTGTGTGTAATTATAAGTTAATGGCAATTAACAGAGTTTCCGACTTTGGAATATGTTTCCAGCGTACATGCCTTTTAATGATATGGACCGTAAGCTTACAATATTTTCTACCCCTGAAAAGAGTGCTAATTCTTAGCATTACATACTTCTAAAAATATGTTTCTTTCTTACTGAAAAGAGTATGTTAGGGTATTTTTTTTTTTATGTATGTATTTATTTATTCATTCATTCATTCAATTATATTTTGTTATTATTTTATTACGTTTTTTATTCATTTTTCAGATGACCGGAAACCGTTTCAACATTCAACCTGGGTGTCAACATTCAACCTGACCTAAATATCTGTTGTAAGGCTTAAGGGCTAACACTCCATTAGAAGCCATAGCACTGAGCAGTCTTATTTTTTGTGTCTCTGAAACAACACTGGGAAGGTGCACTGAAAGGTTTACTCCATTCACGTCACTGGGGTTTAATACTGCACACTTAAATTCTGGTTGTTAGACACTACCCTGGGGGACTGTGACATTGTCCTTGTTCACTGAGTACTCCGAAATTGCGATCTTGACTTCAGATATAAATATGAATCAGGTTGATATAATGGCAGCCGTATAGTTATGGCTTTGCCAGGCCGTTGCTTAACCCACGAAATGCAACATGGGAATTGGCGGAACACAGAGTACAGGCAAAATAAATAAACAAATGTCAATAATGGTATCATGAATATTGTTGTTTCAATAGACTATGATAATAACCATCAACAATTAAATGAAGTGCAAATCAAGAGTGTGGGCTTAACTCTAAGCTAAACTACAGCCAGACATCATGTGGATCGGGCGGTAGAGAGGCCGCCTGGGAATCGTAAGTTTGCCAGTTCGATCCTCGGCTCCTCCAGGCATCAGATGTTTGCTAGTCGGAAGTTTGCCAGTTCGATATTCAGCTCCTCCAGGCTTTGTGTCGAAGTGTCCCTGAGCAAGACACTTTTTAAACAGCTCCCCAGGTGCTGTTAAAAAAATGTTGCTGCTCCCAATAGTTAAGATGTGTACTGTAAATGTACATGAGGAGTTCCAGGTATGTGCAAATGACAATTATTATTATTGTCACTTTAAAATTCCATATCTTAAAATGGATATTTGGTATGCAGCAAGGCATACAATATAGAACTTTGACAGTCTGTGACAAAACAAACAATCTTTCTGTGTTAAACAGAGCAGAGATCCATTCAATGCTCCTGACTCACTGATCGATATAAAATGCTAATGGCCACGCACGTCAGAATTGAAGGAAGAAAAATAACATGTGCCATTACTTGGCCACAGTCTCTGTGAAGCCAACTACAATCCCAACACTACAGATTGTAATTAACCTCAGGCGTGACATGTAGGCTATTATGACTCGTTGGGGTACTTTTCCTCCACCTGTTACATGTAATGAGCCATCAGCGTTGTTGCTAGTACACTGGGTTAAAACCATGTGGCCCTCTTCATGCTATTCTCATACACCTTTGAGCTGCTATCTGTATTGAGATGGATAACTGCAGTATTGCGTTATTGTTGAGTTGTTGACATTGCTTTTCTCTAAGTACTTTATTTTGTGTATTAAGTGTTGGCTCAGGTTTTGCCACAATTATGAGTGAAGCATGATCCAGAGTAGCTTTGCAGAATGCTACTACATGTAGTGCTGGAAAGCACAGTGTTTGTCATTTAGCTTTGTAGAATACACTGCATGTAGTATATGTGTCATTTGCATTTTTTCCTGGTGCAGCTTTGATGCACCCACCTTTTTATAGAAGCAACATTTTATGTAATTGTCTCCGCCAGGCCGAAAGGCATGGCGAGAGAGTATGTTTTGCACCCTGTCTGTCCGTGTGTGTGTGTCCGTCCGTCCGTGTGTCCGTCTGTGAACAGGTTATCTCTGGCACTGTTGGCTTGATCGCAGCGAAACTGTGCACACACACTCCCTGGGTGCCAATTCAGAACCTTTGCCCCAAATGCCTAGCCTGGTAAACCCTCCCTCCGGAAATCTCATTTCAATTCGATTTCAGAAAGGAGTCTGGTCTGAAACGCCTTTCTGCAATAATCGCTGTGGGCTGGAGTTGGGCGGGAGTAATACCGTTGACTGACAACCCCTTCAACCAATGATCGTTTTTCCCCTTCAGCCAATGAGCAGTTCAATTTGACGAGCTCCAGACTATGTGACGCAACGGGACTTTTGGGACGGCCATGCCGAAAATAGGTTGCCTTATTGGGATACATGCGTGTCACTCCCCGCCCCTGCCGGTTCTCTAAATTTATATTTTTAAATAGGCTCTGTCATGATTAATTGACCACATATATGAAGTTAAACAACTAAATTCTATCCAAACGATATCTTATAAGTAAATTCCGTGCCTCAAAAAAGAAGTTTGAAAGCGTTATAAAACTGAAAGTAAGAAGTGAAGGCACTCGCACAAACAACAATGGCTGCCGTTCGTCTTTTTTCGGCGGCTCTCAGGCTGCACTCGGGTTCATTCGGGCTCACTCGAACTCGCCACCTGATTGGCCAACTGTCGCTGTCAATCACAGAACAATGAGCGACGACGCTGATAGGCTCGTCGGCTCGGCGAGCAGAGCGATTATTGGAGAAAGGCGTTTCAGACCAGACTCCTTTCTGAAATCGAATTGAAATGAGATTTCCGGAGGGAGGGTTTACCAGGCTACCAAATGCCACCAGGAGGCCGCTTTTTGCAAAACATATTTTTTGACAGTACTCCTACAGATTGTCCAAACGTCATGCAAATCGGTACAGTATCTCTATAGTCATTACACAAAATGGGTCTTTCAGATTTTTCATATTCCATACTGATTGGCTACAAATGGCTTCCAAAGTTTGCAAGAGTGCTCCGTTTTGAACAAAATGCCTCAAATCATGAACACAGCTTGCAATTTCAGTGAAATTTTGCACGCACATTCCTGCACATTCCCAGTTAGTTAGCTAGTTAGACTTCAATTACAGTTATGGGAAAAGAAATAACAAAAGTCAAATTAAATGGGTGAAAAAATAAATCTTTGGGATACAGAGGACATGACATGAATGGATCTGTCGAACGAAATGCACATGTAGCCTAGCTTTAATCTAGTTTCCGGTTAAATTACTTTTGAATAACCCAGATAATTAGATAATAATTGTTGGCATAATAACCGCTGTCAGTCCCTTGTTGTTCCAATGCTAACCATTTATCTTGCCGAGCTCCATTTTGGATTAAATTGGATTAAATGAAATTATCTGTATCTCAGAACCATTATGTCTGTTGCATCCATTCATTATGCTTCCTTTGGTACTGCTCAAGTAAATTGTGATTAGCCTTGAAAGGGCAGCATATGCCATGTGTGTAGTGTAGTGTAGTGTAGTGTAGTGTAGTGTAGTGTAGTGTATTGTACTGTATGTGTGCAATGATGTAAGGCAGCAGGTAGAAAAGCAAATTAAGTAAGGTGTTGTGTAAGCTGCTTAAGGTTTCTATATAAACCAGCGGTGACTCTGTAGGCATTATTTACATTGGACAGCCTAAGAGTTTGGCAACTGTGTACCATTCATTAGGTGTACTGTACTTTATCCTTGTGATTGTTCAGCAGTTATTTTATATGCTAGTGTACAGCTCTTTTCCTCTCACTGTCACAATCATGCAATTCTATGATTTCATGTGTTATGTAATTGTGTTTTTTTGGCATTGATCCTTACATTCCTGTTTGCACTTTTGTAAATAAAAAAATGCACAGAGCTGAACTGAACATAAATGTCTACTCACTAAATATACAAAGAAATTACTGCTAATGACCGGTACCAATAATAAAAACAAATCATGTACTATGACCATAACAGCTCATATACTTAATCATTTCATATTGAATATTTGTCCCAAAATGTTTTGCCCTAAATGCACATGCGACATGAAAATAATGATGGAAATATGACATTTCTGTTCATTACATCCAGCTATGCAAAAACGATACAAATAATTGTGATTAGCTCAAAAGAAGGCCCTATCTTGCCTTATGTCCTCTTATCCCTAATCTTCTTAGGCTTTTTTTAATACTTGTGAAAAACAAAAATAGCCGATCTACAAGCTCACAATGCGTAGATGTTGATCAGTTTTTTTTTCACTATTTACTTAGTTTTTCAAATAAAAAAAAATACTTAAGAAGATCAGGGATGAGGCATAAGGCAAGAAATGGCCCATATATGTAATTGTGACAGGAGTAGGCCTTGTGTTTGTGGTACTTGTGTTTGTGTTAGATAACACACATTCATTCAGTGACAAAAACACAGTTTGTAATGTTCAGCCATTTATATTCAACCAGTTATTACATCTTAGTGAATATGAATGAAGAGCTGTTTGTAAAATAAAAGCACTAAGCTACCAATGCACTATAGTATTATTAAGAGATGCCACCAAGAAGACTCTGTTGGCAATAAATACACATACTACATTACTTCAATGTTGAAGAAAGAAAGAAGGAAAAAAATAAATAACATTGTCTAACCCTAACCCTAACCCTAACCCTAATGTAGTATTTAGTTTAGAAATCTATCCAAACAGTTCAGCCGGTAGCAGAGGAGTTTGCTGATTCAGTGAAATTCAAGCAGTCATTACAGTTGAAGTAACTTGTTCCTCCTGATCCAGACCAATAATACAAGCACCAACTCACACCACTAAATAAATTAACAACATACTGCAAGATCTCCATCTGCTGGTCTAAAGCGTACACTATTACACTACAGTAGGTAACCCTAAAATGTAGCAAATGAATGACTGATTACTGCTAAACCTTATCATTCTGAATATTGCAACATTTAGTGTGAGTACCGTAGAGCCTTCATTTGAAATATGAAATAACGGCTTCATACTACTTGAGGGATGAGGTGCTGAGAGATGGAGTTGGTTAATGGGCTGACTGACACACTTTTCTTCCTGTGTGATTCATTTACATATTGAAGATCTGCTATGATATTGTAGTGTCTTTCAAGATCCCTTTCACAGAATAATAACTCCAGTGTGCCAGACTGCCAGTAGTTGGCCAAATTATCGCATACCAAGCAAGCAATAATTGGCTGATTTAGGCCATTGGCTGGTGTTGTTGCAGTCATGGTGTACCAGCAGATTATTGCAGACATTAAGGAGATGTATCATTGGAATTATTTGAAACCAAGGTAAAAAAAAACAAAACATCATCAACATGATCAACTACGAAAATCAAGGCAATTTTCAATCAAAAGGCTCAATGCAGCTTTAATGCTAGGATTGTAACTCAGTCCCTCCTGCAGCCTTTTCAAGCAGACTTCTTTCTTCCCCTGCCAAGCGGCACAATGTTAGCTAATCCAATATACAGTAGCAATGGATCAAACGGCAACCGGACATTGCAAACGGAGTTAACCAGTGCCAAAGGCTAACGCACAGCAGCTGTTTGCCTTTATTGGCCTGAACGTGCATAGCTTTCATTGACTCAATAGCATACGATAAATCATCACTTAAAGTAAAGCTGAATGAGTTGAAATTTTAGAAACATTTCAAAAAAAGCTTCCCGTATCGGATGTCATCTGTGGCATCATTAGAGGCTTAGGGACATAGAAATGTCCATGTTGGTACAGTTCTATCAGTAAACCTGTGTAACGAATTACTGAATGTACCATTCAGCACATCATAGTAAAAATAAGGATGTTTTGCCCTGTCTCCTTATATGAATTGTACAATGCATTGTTTTGGTTGACACTGCTGCTTAACATCGTATTCCCTACTAGCACCTCCTAGACTTGTACATCTAGGTATGTTGCGCTTCATTGTATGGGAGATCACCTTGGTCATATAAATGTCATACCTGCCTCCAGCCCTAATTAACTCCTCCATATAAGGTATTCCATAACCTTTACCATTCAGACGAATAGGCGCTTGCCATTAAACCCAAAGTCTTCATGTCTGGCCATGCTGCAAGTCATCAAGACTACAACAATTATTTAGTGCAAAATAAAGCTAAAAAAAAGTTTAGTGAAACTAAATCAAAATGTTTGTAGCGGATGAAAGGTAGACCTCGTTTAAGAAGCCAATTGTAAGATTAATCTTCCATGTTATTTGAGGCTCATTGCATAACAGTATAAAGCTTTGAGTGTCAACAAAATAACTCAAACATAAAGAATGTAGCTGGCCATATCCCCACAGATATAAGCAGACTCCACCTTTGTTGATGATTAATGGCATGGAAAGAAGCCTCAATCGACTTATCAAAGTGCTGAATTTTCATCTTTCTAATGCGTAGCCTCTGCTACCTTATTCATCTTGCTTGCTTGCCTGTTTCCTAATTTGACAGGAGTCTTTTGGCACTAAAATGAAAATTCCTTGAAGTGTGTAAACTGGTGTTAGTGTGTTAGTTTATGAATCCAAAACAACAAATCTTCCTCTGTGATGTGCTGAAACTGAGCCTTGTGGTGCTGCTGTAGCAGCTAGCTAGCCGATCCAACCTAGATTAACTTATGCTGAGGGCTCCGGGGGACATGTTTGAAGTCTGATGCTTTCCTGCAGTATCTCATTTAATCGAAGGGCACACTCCCGGTCATCTTTCTAACAATAGCTCTCTTCTTCGAGTTCTTTTTGTGGAAGTTGTCCTGGTGTTCAGGTTCTAAAAGTGTTGTTCTAGTTTTAAATCATCTTCCATAGTTGTATGGTCTTGACTGAAGGCAAAATGATTGGGACTTTCCCACAAGGGCTCCTAGAATTTGGAATTACCTGCCTGATGATATAAGACCAGCAAACTCCCAGTGTCTTTTTATTTATTACTAATAGACTATTACACTGTGTATTTTATTTTTTGTTTCTATTATTCTTGTGTGCCTTCTACAATCTTCAAACAATTATCTTGCTTTTTGTAGACCTCACCCACAGGTCTTGTTTTGTGAAGTGCTTTGCAACTGTTTTAAATCAGTGCTATACAAATAATTGTATTATTTTATTATTATTACTGTATTACTACTACTACATGGCTGGCAGTGGCTCAAGAAGTAGAGCGGCTATTTGGGAGCCGGAATGTTCCCAGTTCAACCCTTCTGGTTTTGTGTCTAGTGTCCTTGAGCAAGGCACTCTGCTCTCAATGAGCAGGTTGGTGTCTTGTATGGTTTATGCATGAATGTAAAGCACATTGTAAAGTGCTCTGGATAAAAATATGCTATATGCAGACCATTTACACTTACCATTCACATGAAATGTACTGGCCACTGTTCAGGTTGTGGGCAGATTGCCAATGTCCTCAAGGAATAAAAAGTTGAGCCGCACTCTGTTGTTGCCCCTTTAGTCTGTTTTTTTTATTTATCTTCCAATTACAAGTGATGTTTAGAGGCCACGCTCTTCTTCAGACTGAGTATGAGTCAGAACAAGAGCATGGGCTCGAAACGTCACCTGTAATTGAACAATAAAGAAAACTGACTAAGAGAGCAAAAACAGTTTGCAGCTCAACTTTTTATTCTTTGATTCCAGCACCTGCCTTCAAGACGTCGGATGTGTGCTACTATTACTCTTTGATCTCAATTTCCTCAAGGAGCATCCTTTGCTCTAGCTATAGAGTCTATAGTAGTATGTCTACGTCTATTATATTATAGACATACCGTCTATCTATAGTAGCCTATAGACATACCACTTTGACGTGGTTATTTAGATTTTTACTTTGTACCATGATTGTTGTCTCCGCCAGGCCGAAAGGCATGGCCGAGACTATGTTTTGCACCCTGTCCGTCCGTCCGTGTGTGTGTCCGTCTATCTGCGAGCAGCTAATCTCCGGCACTGTTGGCCCGGTCGCTGCGAAACTGTGCACACACTCCCTGGATGCCAAAGCCGAACTTCTGCCCCAAATTGTTCAGATTGGCCTGTTATAGCGCCTCCAGGAGGCCGATTTTTGCTAAACACGTTTTTTGATATTACTCCCACAGAGTTTGTCGAAACATCACGCAAATCAGTACACAGTATAGTCATGTGGTCAGCACGGATCTGTCCGATTATCCATATTCCATCCTGATTGGCTAAGATTGGCTTCCGAAGCTTGCAGGATCTGTTTGTTTTGAACAAAATGCCTCAAATCATGACATTTTGCACGCACATTCCCACTAGGCCGAGGAAGAAACGCCATTTGAAAATGTCCAAATCAGCCTCATGGTGGCGCTATAACATTTGTGTTTTTACCGATAACTGCACCAATCTGCGTGAAACTTTGCACGCACACCCCCTAAAGGCCAAGAAAAAACCTTTGCCTTGCATTTTTCATATCTGCCTTTTAGAGTGTCCTGGTGGCACTCTAAAAGTGGCTGACTTATGTAAAAAGAAATGCAAATCGGTACACAGTATCTCTGTAGTCATGTTATCAAGACGAATGTGTCCGATATTTCATATTCCATCCTAATTGGCTAACATTGGCTTCCAAAGTTTGCAGGACAGGTCCGTTTTGAACAAAATGCCTCAAATCATGAACGCACTCAACGCAGCGTGCAATTCCCGTGAAATTTTGCACACACATTCCCACTAGGCCGAGGAAGAAATGCCATCCTTTTCACATTGGCCTGTTGTAGCGCCACCAGCAGGTCGAATTTATCAAAACACACTTTTGGAAAGAAATGCCTCAAATCATGAATGCAGTGTCCGATTGCCGTGGCACCCAAGAACTGGCACCCTTTTCACATTGGCATATTATAGCGACACCAGGAGGCCACAATGACCTACCTAACCTGGCGGAGACCTGTGCTCCGAGGAGCAATTTTTCTAGTTTTGGGGTTTGTTCAAATGTCATCCCAATTCCCACAAAAACCGTGTGATAAAACTGTGATGACAAAAATGTGATAAAACTGTTAATGCTCTTATCCTTCTACCAGTGGTGGACAATAACTAAGTACATTTGCTTGAGTACTGTACTTAAGTAAAAAAAGAATATATATATATATATATATTATATATATATATATATATATATATATATATATATATATATATATATATATATATATATATATATTAGGGATGTCCGATATTATCGGCCGATATCAGCATAAAAATTGATATCGGGAAATATCGGTATCGTTTTTTTTTTGCTTTATAAATAAGTTACAGGAGTTCTTACTGTATATGGTGTGTGTGATATGAAATTTGAGCTTACCCTAATCACAATAATCCCCGCATATATCGGTATCGGTTGATATCGGTATCGGTAATTAAGAGTTGGACAATATCGGTATTTCGGTTATCGGTAAAAAAGCCAATATCGGACAACCCTAATATATATATATATATATATATATATATATATATATATATATATATATATATATATATATATATATTTGTAGTTTACTAGAGTATTTATTTGTTTTGGATACTGGGTGTTTTTCACTGGACTACATTTCAAAGACAAATATTGTACTTTTGACTTGAAATAATTTTGACACATTTTTCTTGGGGGGACATTCACTGCATTGATTTTAAACAAAATTCACTTTGTAATTTGTATTTTTATTTATTTATTTTTAAACGTTTTATACTTAAGCTTCAAGTACAAATTAGACTGTTGTTGAGTAATATTTGACCCGTAGTATCTATACTTCTTTGACTCAAGTAGTCTACTGGGGTTGAGTACTTTGTCCACCACTGTTCTCGACACAGTCGAGCCTGAGTGCTCAGCAAGAGGTGACGGGGACAGCTCAAACATTGTTGCAAGAAATATCCCAGATGAGTTGTTCCTGGCACGAATCAACAAAAAGGTCACCTGATATCTAAACAAAAACAATATGTCTAAAGGGCACCCAGAGGGGTGCCTGCAGGCTATCAAAAATGAACAGACAAACAGGTTTATTTATTAATTTTAGAAACAAGCAGATGGTTATTGAGTGCATTTGTGAAAGTGCTCCAGCTCTACCCAGTAGCAAAGGTCTAACTGAAGCACTGAACATGAGGCTCAGTTTAACTGAATACTGCGAAGTTCAGATGTAGTTCGTAGTGCACCTGTTTGGCTTTGACACAAATTCTGAAAAGATTTGCTAAAAATAGTAACATGTAAAATCATCATTCAAATGTGGTTCCGCTTCCTCAGCATTGCCGTGGTTACTTTAGCTATAAGGTCACTTACAAATACTATACGTGGACACATTGGCTCTGTCTTTTCAAGGAAGTAAGCGGAAGTGATTCATCCATGGAGGACATTTGCTTTGAAGCAGTGATGGAATAAGTAGGCCTACTCGGATTTTTACTAAAGTAAGTAAAGTTTTCAAAAAATAGCAGATCTACAAGCTTACAACACTTCACAGTGCGACGCGTTGAGCTTTTAGATCAGCTATTTTCAAATAGCCAAAGTATATATATATTATGTAATAATCCTATATTAAAATTGGCTAATGGGATGGCCGGCCTTAAGTACAAATTGTACTTAAGTACAGCAGTACTTGAGTAAATGTACTTACTTACTTTCCACCACTGCTTGTGGATTCATTCTGTGTGCTATGCAGATCCCTGTATCCGTGAATTTCTGCAAATTGCTGTGAAAACGAAATGATGGCCCTTATGACCTAACTACTATTGTATAGCCTATCTGACGTTAAATCTGGTCATTTATCATTTATTAAATTTTAACTGCCTCAGCATCAGCTTCTTTTTATATCATTAACCACATGAACTGAAGCGACACGTTGTGAGCTTGTAGATCAGCACTTTTCGACAATGATATTTGTATAGACCTCTGCTGGACCCCGGTCTATGGAGTATATAGGCTTTAATTGGGTGATAAGTACAGTAGTATCACAATGGAATAACATTAATATACTTGCCAAACTGCTTTAAATGTTTGGTAAAGCAAACCATATCAGCACTGGTCAGTGAAACATGACCTTTAAGTAAAATATATGGTTTGTAACAATACACAGCAATTTTGTTGTGCACAATTCAACATGAAATCTGGTTTATGTTTAACTCTTATGATTTACTTACAGAATGCCGATTGCATGCAGAATGCAAACATTTGTACCAGTGCTCTTGGTCATTGGTCATTATTGTCTCCGCCAGGCCGAAAGGCATGGCGAGAGAGTATGTTTTTCCCCCTGTCCGTGCGTCCGTCGGTCTGTCCGTGTGTCCGTGTGTCCGTCCGTGTGTCCGTGTGGCCAATTCAGAATCTCTGCCCCATTGGCCCCAAGGCCCATGAGAATTTTTCTCATGGGCCTTTTATAGCACCACCAGGAGGCCGATTTGTGCAAAACATATTTTTTGACAGTACTCCTACAGATTGTGTCCAAAAATCACGCAAATCGGTACACAGTATCTCTATAGTCATTAAACGAAACAGGTCTTTCAGATTTTTCATATTCCAACCTGATTGGCAAAAAATGTCTTCCAAAGTTTGCAGGAGTGCTCCGTTTTGAACAAAATGCCTCAAATCATGAACACAGCATGCAATTTCCGTGAAATTTTGCACGCACATTCCAATTAGGCCGAGGAAGAAATACCATTTGAAAATTTTCAAATCAGCCTCATGGTGGCGCTATAACAGGCCGATTCGTATTTTTACCTATAACTGCACCGATCTGTGTAAAACTTTGTATGCACACTCCCTAGAGGTCAAGGAAAAGCCTTTTCCTTGCATTTTTCACATCTGCCTTTTATAGCGCGACCAGTAGGCCGACTTATGTAAAACACATTATTTTATACACATGATATCTATAGTTATGTGATCAAGACGGATGTGTTTGATTTTGTGGCTAAGATTGACATCTAAAGTTTGCATTATTGGCTTGTTTTGAACAACATTGCGCAAATCATGAACGCACCATCTGATTACGGTCAAACTTTGCACGCACATTCACACTATGTTGAGGAGCAAATGCCACCCTTTTAACATTGGCCTATTATAGCACCACCAGCAGGTCTAATTTAGCAAAACAAATGTTTTTAATAGAGGTGGGCATAGATTAATTTTTTTAATCTAGATTAATCTATCTGCAATCCTGGAGTTAATCTAGATTAATCTAGATTAAAATGGCTCATTTGAAGTCTGCCGAAGGCATTCAAAATGTGTGTTCTAGGGATGCACCGATGGGATTTTGGCCGATATCGATATCCGATATGATATATTGCTGTTATGACCGATAACCGATATAACCGATGTCGATATGATCGATAAAAAAAACAGTTTTATCCAGTCTGAAAAACATGTGTAAACACTGCATTTGAAAAGGCAATCCCTGTTTATTCCAAATTATTTTATATTATCATCTGGATAATCCCCAGAGCAAAAAACATATGTGTCAACTGCAAAAAGTACCAGTGACAGCAGCTTAGAAAGAAACTTGGCAAATATCAATTGATATTGAATAATTGAATAAAAAGTTTGGGCCCCAATACTGACCCCTGGGAGACGCCCAAATGATTTGAGCTGTATTTGCCCAGCTTCACAAACTGTTGACGTCTGTCCAAATAACTTTGTTTTAATCCAGTCTACTGCAATGCCTCTAATACCAATTTTCTCCAGTTTGTTTATTAATATGGTGTGATAGATAGTGTCAAAAGCTTTTTTGGGGTAAATTAATATTCCAATTGCAACTGTGATTCTTTCAATGGATTCCATCAATGCCTGAGATGTTGATCTGTTAGTTCTAAAACCATATTGACTCTCTGAGAGTAGGCTACATTACATTTTTCCAAAAAAGAATCTAGTCTGCTATTGAAAAGTTTCTCCAGTAGGCCTATCATTGAAAATTGTGAACAATTGGTTCCATTTGGACACTGAATTTACAGACCCATAAGCCATAAGGGTCCATTTGGTTTGTACACTCCGAGTTACAGACCCATATAAGGACCCACTTTTAGAACCACTGTCCTACACTCTGTGTGTGTGTGTGTGTGTGTGTGTGTGTGTGTGTGTGTGTGTGTGTGTGTGTGTGCGTGTGCACCCGCACGCTTAATAGCATACATGTGTTTGTTGTTGTTAGCATGTAGCACTCATTAGCATGCTCACGCAACAAGTATTACCAAACAGCGCCCAACTACTGCTATGTTTGTTCATCAACACGGTAGCGGTCGGAGGCTCTGCTTTTGTCCAATGACCACTTTAATAAGCTTCGCTGGGCTTACAGACCTGAAGCAAATGAATTAACGAGTGGAGCAACACGCTCCTCCTCTCTCTGTCTGAGTGAAATGAATGAGAGGCAGTGCGCACGTCTGACCATGTGAAACCCGACACCTATTCCCCCCCCCCACACACACACACACACACACACACACACACACACACAGAGTAATTCGCCCAGCTACATCAGCTAATGTTTTGGCTCCCAGACCGAACTTTGAGAATAGATTAACGGCGGTAATTTTTTTTATCGCACGATAAGAGTCCGCGTTAACTTAGCCCGTTAACGGCGTTAACGGCCCGGCCTTAGTTTTTAACAAAATTCCTCAAATCATGAATACAGTCGGTGTCCGATTGTCATGCAAGGCCTAAGAAGAAATGGCACCCTTTTCACATTGGCCTATTACAGCGCCATCAGGACGCCACAATAGCCTACCTGACCTGGCGGAGACCTGTGCTCCGAGGAGCACTTTTTGTAGTTATTATTATTATTATGGGGCCAGGCTTCCAGCATGGACCCATATTGTTATTGGCATTATTCCGTTTCTTCTTCTTCTTCCGCCGTTTTTGCCAGTTCTGGCTGAACCGTGCAGTCGCTTTTTATGAAACTCGGCCATATGGTAGATGGTCATGAAAAACGATCAAAAAATAAATCTCACAATCTTTCGTCAAAAGGTGGCGCTATAGCACTCAGTTGAAAATGACAACTTTGAACAGGTACAACTCATGCCCTGTTTCACCTACAGCCATGAAACTTCGATGCACACATGCGTCTCCTCATGCTGAACAACTTTCACACTCTGACTTTTGACCTCTGACCTTTAGATCTCCCACCATTTTGAATTATATGAAAAACAGTTAAAACCTATCTCCTCCTGGGATTTTTGAGTAATCTGCACGAAACTTTTTACACATGAACTTTGGACCTATACCAAAAAACGTTTGCAAAATATCTTCCATAAGTGAAAAAATGAAGCTTTAATGAGCCAATGAATATTGCAGTTTTATGACAATTATTCATCTGCCCCTAACACATACATGCAGACTTACCATTCTTTGAAACTTTGCAGAAATGTAAAGGGCCATTCCAAATATCACTGAAACCAATCTTACTCCAATTGGTCAAACGGGGGCGCTATAGCAATTTTTTGAAAATTGAAACTTTAAACAGGCAAAAGTCATGCCTCGTTTGGCCGACAGCCATTAGACCTGCTTACACATGTGCCTTGACTAATGAGGAACACATCTATCACGTTGACCAGTAAGCACCGCCCTTAGATTGTCCGCAATCTTGAGCAGTTTGAAAAACACTTAAACCCAGGATTTTTCAGCTATTTGCGTGACACTGTATGATCTGTGTGATCTCCTTTTTCACAGGTTCTTGTCTGTTGGTGGCTTCTCGCTTAAATGTGTGCCCCACAACCTGAAGGTCACCAGTTCAAGCCTCACTTGGTGCAGACTTCATCTAAGTTGCATTTCACACAACATGACTATCAATGAATACATCTGCAATTGTTAAAGATAACATGAAATACTTAATTGAGTGTTTTTTACATACAGCTGATCTACAATCTCACAACTTTTCAGATAGCAATGAGAGTATGTTTTTTCAATGTATAACATACTTCATTGTGAAAATAGCCAATGTACAATCTGACAACTTTTAATGGTTTGTGAGCTTGTAGATCGGCTACTTTCACTAATTTTGGTTCTGAGGAGATGTACAATTTCTTCATTGGTAAATGGTTTGTGAACGAGTGATCTTAGTGTTAGTGAAACAGGGGCTTGGGTCATGACAGAAGGCAAGAGTTTGTGATCCTCAACAGACAATATCAGCCTGGACAAAGATATAGCACTATAGGTAGTGTTGCAGCTACCTAAGAGTGCTTCATGACCGTAAGGTTGCCGGTTCAAGCCTCACTTGATGCAGACTCATTTAAGTTGAAATGCAAAAAACATGACTCAATCTATTCTGTTTCCATGGCGCTCTCTCTCTCTCTTCAATCTATTCCATTTCCATGTCTTTCTCTTCAATCTATTCCGTTTCCATGTCTCTCTCTCTTCAATCTATTCCGTATCTATCTATCTATCTATCTATCTATCTATCTATCTATCTATCTATCTCTCTCTCTCTCTCTCTCTCTCTCTCTCTCTCTCTCTCCTCTCTCCTCTCTCCTCTCTCTCCTCTCTCTCTCTCTCTCTCTCTCTCTCTGAGGGGTGGCCATAGCTGAGTGGTTAGTGAGCCCGCCTAGGGAGCCAGAGACTCTGGTTGCCCCAGGTACGATTCCAGGTCAGGCCAGCAAATGTGTCGATGAAATGAAATTTGTCCCTGAGCAAGACTCTTAACCCCTAATTGCTCACAGGCACTCATTGGAAACAAGACCGCAAGGACTTTCATGAACTGACCTGTTAAAGGAATTATCATTTCTCTTTCTCTCTCCTGGCCCCATATTATCGCTGCTTGCAGCTATATTTATTATTATTATTATCCTCCTATAATTCCACAAACCTCTGAGCCCAAACCTCTGATGCGCGCGGGGGGGGACGTGCAATGACCCCGCGTTTGCAACTACTTTCGCCTGCGCGCTTCACCGGGTATGGTCTAGTCCTACTAATTCTACAAAGCTCTGTAGTGGTGGTGAGGTGGTGAGGCCAAAATTTGTTCTGCCCGGTTCTCCTCAGTGGCTGGAGCAATTGATCTGAATTTGCACACAGCCATTGACCATTACCATCCGCACGGAACAGCAAAGCCCGTTTTTCGATTTCACCAAATCTCAGCTGTTTATTAGCGTTTTTGTGTAAAATAATGTCGCCATGGTTACGGCGGCCCAGCTGTGGGATGGCCCCGCGAGCTATGGGATGAACTGCCTCCCGGGTTGCCAGATCATGTGGGCATATCCCCCCACGGGTATGGACTAGTCATATTAATTTCAGTCACTTCCAAATGTCCTGGTCAATTTTCCAAGATCACCTTCATTAGGCTGATGTGATGATGTAATTTGAGTCAATGTCATAAATCTGTTTTTAGCCTTAATATCTGTCATATATTTGAAAAGCCCAAGCCAAATGTGTGTGTGTGTGTGTGTGTGTGTGTGTGTGTGTGTGTGTGTGTGTGTGTGTGTGTGTGTGTGTGTGTGTGTGTGTGTGTGTGTGTGTGTGTGTGTGTGTGTGTGTGTGCGCGTGCGCGCGTGTAAATGCATGCATGTTTATATGTATGAACGGTGTGGAGCCTATTAATTGTATGCCTCATTTGCACATACGTATCTAATTGGGTATGAAACATTAGGACAAGGGGCAAAGTGTAAGACAAGAACACGCATAAATACGTTGAAGCCCACGGCGCTGTGGTGGGGCCATTCAACCACCTGATTTGTGTGTAACAATGGTGATGTGTGCAGGTGCGGTTGCTATTTATTTATTTATTGTGTACCTTTATTTACCCTGGGGAGGTTCGCTGAGAACGAAGTGTCTTTTTCAGGAACGCCCTGCTTCCTATGATTCACACAGACACACACACATTAAAACCCATGGGAGCTACCCCAGTACAACCACAGTCTTACTGTTGGCCACTGAGCAGCTCCACTGGATCAGTTGGGGCCTTGCTCAAGAGCACTTCAGCAGTGTTGGGGGCAGGGGTGTATTGGTGATTTTTTTCCCGGCTGAACGGTATTTTAGTGACGTCACATGCGTTTTTTAGCTTAGTTTTAGTCTTTTTAAACAATAACATTTCAAGGAATGCCATGAATTATAGAGCTGAAACTAAAAGTTTGCTTTGAACAAGTGTCTTTCTCTTCTTCGACGGTGGCTGAGGCATTGCTGTGTGGAGATAGGATACTGGCAGCAGCGGCTACTGAAGCCAAGATGCTGTGTTGCTTACCGTGTAGCCTACAAACTCACTCATCTAACCTTTAGGATGGCCACTTCATTTGTCCATAGTGTCCTGAATTTGGCATTGTATGCCCACACTAGCCGAGTAATACAGCCCCAGTACCCTAAATGTATAAATGTACACTGAGGGCTCTATATAGAAGATCTATGGCAGTGGTTCGCAACCTGTGGGTCCCCACATGATTTTTGGGGGGTCCCCAGATGACAGTGAAGTGACAATTTAAGGCCTTTTAAGACCTTTTTAATACCTAAAAAAAACGAAACTATACTATATAAAAACTGGTCAAACATTGGCCAAATTGTCAAATAAGAAAGAGGTAAAAGTTGTGAAAATGGCCGATCTACAAGCTCACACCGCCTTGCGTTGAGAGGCGCTGTGAACTTGTAGTGATCTGCTATTTTCACAATATTTATCTGTGGAACTGAGTCAAACTAAATATAATGCCTCAACTCCTACAATTCCAAGTGCTTGTCAGGGTGGGGCGTCCCCAGTTCTAATATGATTATTTTTGGGGGGGTCAGGGCCTGAAAAGATTGAGAACCACTGATCTATGGCACACTGTCTATAACGCAGGCCAGGGCACAACTGCATCTGGGGTGTGTCCAAAACCAATTGTGGTATTGTTAAACTACATGTTATCTGAGCGGAAAGTGTGGCACACAGCGCAAAGGGGTTGTATTTAGACTGGGTGTGTTTGGGCATTACATTAATTAAAGCAATCAGAGTGTCAGCTTTCATTACTTTTGAATAGCAGGTGTGCCTGCTCCATGCCGTTGCTATTTAAATGACGGATGACAGAGAACGCTGCGCATTCCGTGAGCCGTCGGAGCCCCAATTGGATATTGATGATGACCTTACTGCTGTACAGACATAAAGAAAGCCAGGAGGCTATGGATACATGATATTCTTACATGACAACTGTAGGGTTCTTATTGAAATAATCTGCCTTAACTCTCTCTCCCTTTCTCTCTCTCCTTACCGCTCTGGTCTCCAAAGTTTCACAGAGACATTCTTATTGTTATGCATATAGATAATCTGGCCCAGATCATTAATTCATGTTTGAACTTCAATGCTGACTCCCATGTCAATGTCATTGAAGTTGAACATGAGTGTTGAATTCTGATTGAAAGCAGTGTGCGTGAACCCACTTATATAGGCGCGCGTCTTAATTTGAATGCACTCTCTAAATAGTAAGGAGATATCTGTTCTGTTCTAAGCTAATGGCTTTTTGACATTTCTCACTGTACGTAAGATAGTAATGCGCCAAACCACACCTCATTACACTGATTCTTGGAACCGTTCCACAGATAAAAGATGCCACCTTTCTTCACATCACATAGCAATTGCACAGTCCTCGGCTTGACTTTGTGTACTTTGTCGTGTATGCATTTGCTTTGAACAGTTTTTGAGATTCAGCAATAAATAATCACTGATAGGTAATTAGCCGTTTCCATCTGTCATGTCACCTGAGGAAACAACCTGTCGGTACATCATTTTGAGAAGAGAGGAATAAATCAAAAGATTGTCTTGAATTTGAAACATCTGTCTCAACAAACCTGAGAAGGCCTTGCTTTTAACCTGCCTTTTCATCTCAAAAATAGGGCTTTCCGCCCAGCACTTAATGAGACTCTAGCGGAAAGACAAGATTAAATTTGGCATTGAACTTCAGTATCATCATCATTATATATTTGCCTACCTTTGTGCCTTTCATGATGAAAAGCAGTGCATATTACCTTAACAGGATACTGACTAGAGGGGCATAATTATGACACATGGACCACTTATCTCAGACAGTGTTGTGTTTAATGTTCAATGTGAAACTTGCAGAAGGATATTTGTGTTGCAACAATCTCCTCATACACAAGGCCCATACATTATCCAGACCATGAATATTGAAATTTTATGATCTTGTGATCTTCAATTCGCTGCACCTCCTTGCCCCTCTTCCCATTTGGCATTGGGAATAATGAGAACCATGAACAGCAGGTTGTTTATAGTGACCCCTTTAAAACTCAGCATAAAATTTACAGCCCCAAAGTAGAGATGAGATATTACCGGCTGTGGGGGTCAAAGGTAAGATGCCCATAAAGATTTAATTGTAGGGCTGGGCTTTGAGATACACTTTAATCCCATATGCAGTTTTATTTCATCAGTTACACTATGTAATACATAACTAATATGATGGGATACCGTACATTGTGCAGCAGTGGCGTAGCCAGAACGCTAGCCGAGGCTGGGCCTCGGGAGTTGCGGGTGGGCACACACGCGTTCGGTTATTAGCGGTTTTAGACACTTTTTTTCGTGGGTTTGTGACGGATTTCGGATACCTATATAAATACACTGTTATCAAAATGGCTGAATATGATATGAAAAAAAAAAAAATGTAAATGTAAATTATATATTTTTATTTTTTTAATTGGGTGGGCAGAAAAAACAAATGGGTGGGCCCAGGCCTACCTATGCCCACCCGTGGCTACGCCCCTGTTGTGCAGTATACTGAGAAATATGGTCTCCTCCTAGCCTCGCGTAGCCAGACAATATCACACGACACACTGCGTGGATATTAGTCTGGTCCCTATCAACGGTAGATTTTCTTCCAAGGGGCGGTTACAAAAAGATCCAAACGGACTCTATTGGTTAGACCTAAACCAATCAGAGCAGTGCTTCCTTGAACGAACCAATCAGAGCAGTGCTTCCTTGTACGTCATTGCTGCAAATAAGGTGATAAGCCCGCCCACATTTGGATACTGGGCCCTGGTTGGTTCCGCGCAACTGCGGAGGGAGAGAATTTAAATCTCTATGGAGGGGGGCCAGACCTAATCTGCCGAGGGCTAAAGTGCATGCAATTTTGCAAAGGCAGATTCGTCTGGAACCAGGCTAGTCTCCTCCTCCTTGGAATTTATGTCAATTATAAAGTATCATCTGGTTGTTGAAATTAATTATTTCCAGTAAAATGTAGTAGCCTAATAATAAAACGTATAATGATAACAATATAACAATACTAATTAATATATGGCACAATTCAGATAGTGATTTTTATAACATCAGGCCAGAGTGCAAAATGCTGCAGAGTGCATGTGCAGACCCTGCAGGAGTCCCTATAGGCTAACGATATTGGGATGGAAATTAATCATTGTGCTTAGTGACCCGCCGTGGTGCTCTTCTTGACCAAAATCCTAATTTATCATTGGGATACTATCACAGTGATGAGTTAGCCACAGAAATGAGTGCACCTGGGAACAGTCAATTCTGCACATTGTCCAATTTCTAGCTTACCGTTGCTGTCGGGCTAGTCTCGCATGGCCAGACTGTTGCCTCCCACAATTTCCAAATGCTTCCGGTCATACAGTCTGGGACACGGAAGCTCTTTTGATGAGTAAAATATAAAGCTGATGTGTAGCCTCCTCCTCACTTCCGTTTCGTCTTTACAGTCGCACAAATGCATCCTAATATAAATCGAAATAATCTAAGCATAATAGCTTGCTGTTAAGCAGAAATGGAAATTAAAAAAATAAGATGTAAAGATATTTTAAAATGTATTTTCCTGAACGGAAATGCCAGCTTCCTGACTCAGATTTCGGGAGGTGTAGTTCCAGACTCTATATAGCATTCAGAGATTGTGGAATAGTTGTCTGGGCAGAAACCTCTTATCTCCATGTTCTAACGTTTTGTGTTATTTTGTGATTTAATGCTCTACTTGATCATACTACAGCGTCACACAAAAGCATCAAGCGACGCGTTTCGAGCTTGTCGATCTGCTACTTGTGACGCTTTTGAATTTGAATCCCGAAACCTAACAGTTTTGGATATATGAGGTTTCCACCCGGCAGAGACGTTATGCATTACTGTTTGAAGAAATATGATTATACGTACTGTACTGGATTATTTATCATCTTTACAGAAGCTCATAATCTGTGAAAGTGATCGTTAATGTAATCATTGCTTTGTTTTTCAACATGGAAGTAGTACTTTGGCGAACTACTAAAGGGCCTGTGGATTTGAAATTCCCTAGAGAGGTTGGGCTGGCAAAAGCAGTGATATAATTATGAGGGAATATACAAACACATCAATTAAGTCCAGTGATATGTTTTAAATTGCTCTGCAAACCACGTGTTCACTGGCAGACATTTACAGCACATAATTTTGTTTGTCTTCCAATTCAATCCACAATTTTTTTTCTCTGGCATTTTTATTGCTTTCCTCCGCCTAGCAGGTCAGTAATGGCTGTCGCAGATCAAAAGTGTATCTTTTCACTGTCTACTGGGTGAACAACAATTCATATTACTGTGTGTCTTGTCTTTTACAAACGTGAAAGGCTATAGTATATTTGTCGTACAGTTCAATTTCACTGAAAACCACTGTGACTGAGTTCACAACAGAAAAGGTTAGTATTTTTCTTTCTTTTTTTCTAAACTGTCAAAGTGTTGTAGCCGTTCATTCGTTCTTGCCCGGCCCCCTGGTTGTGTGTGTCAGTGTGAACCATTGCCAGAGTCAACCCCCTTAGTGGGCTCTCTTCACATTACACAGTCTTGCTACAGTGAGCCCTTTCTCCCGCTGGTGGTGTTTCCTACCTTGCAGAAATACAAAACCAAAAATACAGTGTTAGAGAACATTGGAGCACAAGAAAACATTGTCCAGTGCTGGAATATTTCTGTCATGCATGCTGGGACCGGGGCAGATGATGATGTACTATTGGACGCTCTAAATAACAGATAACATTTCATTTTGGGAGGGAGCACATATAATATGGTAATTTGCTGACGAATGAAATTCTATGGGAAGGTGCCCTCCATATAGATTAATATCTAAACAGGACACTGATAGTGCTTAAATTAATCATTAAAAGGGCCTTGTTTGTGCTCTCTTGGATATACTGTAGGGCTCACACTGGTGGAGAATCTATGGCTGTGAGGGTTCACAGGGCCAATGATGTTGTTCTCCACATAATGCCTTGCACTCATTTGTCTGCCTCACGGGTGGCACATTTGTCCTGCAAATAAAATAGAATGCTTCCAGACCGTGGTAGTACATCTGATAAAATTAGCTCGAGAACAAGGACAATGCCACCTTCGTAAGCCTTGATAGTGGACTGTCTTTCTGGTGCACTTTTAAACTTAGTGGGAAATTTCCTGCTCTGCTCCAGATCCATACCCTTGTCTTGAGTGAAATGAGCCGTGGCCCTCCGAATCGGTGCCGCTTTATCACCTCGGAGTTAGAAAACTGCTAGGCTCTTCTTCACAAAGTTTTCGCCGGCTTCACCAGATCAGTAACTCCCCCCGAAGGACCTTCTTGTTTGCGGACATTTATTCTCATTGTGAGCCTCAAGTCCGATGTTGTTTTGGGACTCAGTTTGCTACATATTGGGAATAGAAACAATTTGGTTCATAGAGTCATTTGAGTGTAGAAATAAACTCATATTTCTTTGTGTACCAGAGCTGATGGCATAGCAATTCTGAAGATATGAAGAGCAGAGACCTTTTTTGTTTTTATTTTTTTGAAAATGAGTATCCACTATATCCGAGGGAGTCTTATCTTACTCCTCATGCTCTCACTGACATTGCGTTCAACATCCCTGTTGTTAACTTTAGACTGTATTTGCAGATTACAGAAAGGTCACCATTTTTCAAGCCCTGAGGCCTCTAACATTTTTATAGAGCGGTACATAGCAGCATCCATGGGGAAGGTGTGATTGATCTGTTACAACACATTTTCACTCTAAACAGGGAATGGTGGTCGTCCTGCTGCTTATGCTATGATTTTTAACAGTTTGTTGTTGCTTTTGGTATTTATGTATTATCTGTCTATCGTTTTACGGCATAGCTCTATAGGAGGCAAAGACGTCTAGAAGAGGTGCTTGTCTGTGAGTGCATCTGTGTGTTGTCTGGGACTAATCTAGCAAACCATTGGACCGATCGCACATTTCTTGTGCACGCTGCCTAATAGGCCAAGGAAGTACCTCCATGCATTTTCTCTTTTCTGTTTCACATGTTTTATATTTTGAAATATATAACTTATATAACTATAACTAATTTATAATGGAAGTGAAAGTGGTCAGATCGGGTTCATCGCCCAAATTTAGAGTGATTGATACATCATAGATACGTAATAGACATGTCCACCACATGAAGTCCATGATCCACATATAGCCGCACTGTTCCCATATGGATCCAGATTTTTGATAGGTAATCATCTTTTAATAAAAAGGTGATTGATATATTCCATTTTCTATCTTATGATGAACCTAAAACAGATTGGCAAACAGTAGGCCTAGTTGGCTTGATTTCTCCCCTGTCTGGAGACAAACTCTGAAGGCTTCATGGTGCTTTTACCACATCACAGAAAATGTGATTAATTGGTGCATTACTGTTGCATTACAACCATCGATGAGAGAGAATAGATTGAGACAAAGTTGAAGCTAGATAGATATGATCCATTAGGTATCAGCATTCAGTAATGTTTGTGAGCAAGAATACAGTAAAATCCTCAGTGATAATTTAACTCAGAGTGTAGGAGTAAAATTGTGTAGGAGTAGGGAGTGTTTGACTTTGTTGTCATCTGCAGAAAATACAGCATATTTAAAGGGGATGGTTTTGCGCTAATGAGGTAGAAGCAGAACTGGAATCCACATGGATCTCTCTTTGTTATTTATTTGTGAACATTCGTAGGATTCAGTCCATTTTGAGCTGACTTATTAGTTTGTTTGAAACCCATTTCCGCACTGGGAAGGGAAAGGGAATGGATGTGTTTGGTGGCAGATGCTTCAATTCCAGACTAAAGGAGACACACAAACACATGCACGCGCGCGCGCACACACACACACACACACACACACACACACACACACACACACACACACACACACACACACACACACACACACACACACACACACACACACACACACACACACACACACACACACACACACACACACAGACACACTCAGACACACTCACAGCTCAAATCATGCCTCCATCAGCTTTGACTTGTCTGTCTTACAGATATTGATTTGCAGGCCAGTTCTGATCTGGCTCCGGAGCCACCTCAGGAGTTTTATAGAAACATGATAAACATCATCAATCTCTTTATACAGCTTCAAAGGGTGGCAGATGGTTCATAGCTTTTTAATCAATTGGGATTCAGTGGTCCAGCAGTGCATATGATCATGCTCATGGCACGTAGGCACACTACGCTGAGAGCTCATTCTGTTCACAGCAATTTAGCACACCTGTTATTTTCAACATTAGCCAAGCCCATTTTCTGTATCATCGGTGAAAATGCAAGATATCCCTGTAATCCCATCTGCATTTAAGAGGTTTTCTGTGATGTAATGCACAATTTAATGCAGGATTTGATTTGGCAAGAGCATTTCTTAATCCCCCATAGCATTCATTGCAAATCAGCTATGTCCTTTCTGTCTTTTACCTTCACCCCAAATTCTGCTTATTTTACTGTTCAATGTCAGATTAATTAGAAATGTTAATATTTAGGATCATGCATAATTGTTTGAACCATCACACACATTGGTGAAGGTTTAGGTATAGATTTAGGGCCGTAGCGCAGCGCAAACATAGAACGCAGGTGTCATTGATAGTTTCCAACCAACGCAGATTTTCACTGCCAGCGCCCATGTTTTATAATTACACTCACCTGTGCACCCATGATTATGTTTGTCTTAAAATGAGGTGTGATTTGGATTTGGCGTATTGCTATATTATGTACAAAAGTCAAAAAGCCATTGTGCCCCGAGTCCGACCAGCCCAGAGCTGGTCTTAAATCCAGATCAGTGACAGTGCAGATATTTCCTTACTATTTAGAGGGCGCATTTATATTAAGATGCACACCTACCTGGTACTTGTAGCGTAGGGCTAAAGCACCACCGCCGAGTCTAGTGGTTTCAATCCGTCGCAGTGCATCAATTTTGGCCAAGTGTCTATACAAACACAACTGCCTGTGTTCAGGGGAGGAAAGCCGGGCAGGGAGGGGGATCTTTGTCGCTGCACATACTATGGGCTTGGGCAACACCTGTCAGTGGGGAATGTTCAATGGGAGGAGTAAGACGGAGGAGCTACGTCCTCCCGGTGGGCCCTCCTCACTGGTCCAGTAAGGTACAACAGCAGTGGTAACACCAAAATGTGTGGGGAGTAATTAATTGGTATAACAACTAAGTTGCAGAGAAAAAGATGATAAATCATTTCCTACTATAAATTCAAGGGGGAAAAAAGATGCACGCATATGTACGTAGGTGGGTTCACAATGTGCGCACACCGCTTGCAATAAAAATTCAACACAACACTCATGTTCAACTTGGCAAATGACATTGCCAAGGGACTCAGCTTTGAGGTTCAAACATTAATTAATGATCTGGGCCAGATTATCCATATATTGCATAATAATAAATAAGAATGTCTCCGTGCATCTTTGGAGACCAGAATAGGCCGAGCACAGAGAGAGAGAGAGAGAGAGAGAGAGAGAGAGAGAGAGAATGTTCAAATCTATCGTCATGTAAGAATTTTGTGAATCTATAGCCTCCTCGCTTTCTTTATCTGTTTCTGTACAGCAATAAGGTCATCATCAATATCCAATTGGGGCTCCGACGACACAGAATATGTTGAATGGGATGATCCCCACTGTATGCACTAGGCCATGAACCCCCATTTGATAAGATTTTGTCTCTGGTACCCCAATCTAAGAAGATCTTTTGTTGTCTCCGCCAGGCCGAAAGGCATGGTGAGAGAGTATGTTTTGCACCCTGTCCGTCCGTCCTCCCGTGTGTCCGTCCGTGCGTGCTTCATTGAGAGAGTATGTTTTACCCTCCGTCCGTCAGTCCGTGTGTGTGTGTGTGTCCGTGTGTGTGTCCGTCCTGTCTGTGTGTTACCAGCTAATCTCCGGCACTGTTGGCCCGTTCGCTCCGAAACTGTGCACACACACTCCCTGGATGCCAATTCAGAACCTCTGCCCCAATTTTTTTCACATGGGCCTGTTATAGCGCCACCAGGAGGCCGATTTGTGCAAAACACTTTTTTTTTACATTACTCCTACAGATTTTATCCAAACGTCATGCAAATCGGTACACAGTATCTCTATAGCCATGTGATCAACACGGATCTGTCCGATTTCCCAGATCACATGGCTAAAAGGGTGCCATTTATTCTTAGGTCTTTCAGGGCAATCAGACACTGCATTCATGATTTGAATGCAGTGTCTGATTGCCCTGAAAGACCTAAGAATAAATGGCACCCTTTTCACATTGGCCTATTATAGCGCCACCAGGAGGCCAGAATAACGTACCTGACCTGGCGGAGACCTGTGCTCCGAGTAGCACTTTTTCTAGTTCTGTCTGTGGACAGCTGATCTCCGGCACCGTTGGCTTGATCGCAGCGAAACCCTAGATGCCAATTCAGAACCTCAGCCCCCAAATGTTCACATGGGCAATTTTCACATTGGCCACCAGCAGGCCGATTTTGTCCAAAAACCCCTTAAATCGGTACATGACTCTATGGTCATTAAACCAAACAGGTCTTTCAGATGTTTCATATTTCATCCCTTGGCAAAAATTTTAACCAATTGCCTCAAATCATATACACAGCGTGCAATTTCCGTGATATTTTGCACGCACATTCCCACTAGGCAGAGGAAGAAATGCCTGCTATAACAGGCCGATTCGTCTTTTTACCTATAACTGCACCGATCTGTGTAACACTTTGTGTGCGCACTCCCTAAAGGCCAAGGAAAAACCTTTGCCCTGCATTTTTCACATTTGCCTTTTATAACGCCACCAGGAGGCCGACTTATGTAAAACAATCTTATTTATATTAAGCCTTCAGATTTTTTTTTTTTTAAAGATTTGTTTTTGGTATTTTTTTATTGTTTTTTTTATTGGAGAGGGACAGGGAAAGTAGTCTGACAGGAAGAATGGGGAGAGAGATGGGGGGAAGACATGCAGGAAAGGCCGACGGGAACGGGACGCGAACCCGCGGCACACTGCTATTAAGGATTTGCAACCAGGGTGCCTAGACCGCGACGCCACGGTCTAGGCCAAGCCTTCAGATTTTATAAAAAAATCACGAAAATCGGTACACATGATCTCTATAGTCATGTGATCAAGACGGATCTGTTTGATTTTTCATATTCCATCCTGATTGGCTAAGATTGACATCTAAAGTTTGCAGGAGTGGCCCGTTTTTGCAGCCATCGTAAAATGCAGCATTTGGCCCACCAGCACATTATTAGCGAAAGTACTACCGATTTTACATTCATGTTGAGATAAGTGTTTGCACATGTACAGGCCATGTAGGTGATAATTACATTTATGTCCATTCAGGCCCTTCCCATCAACCCTCTTCACCACACTGTTGTAAATGATGTCTTGCTGCAATTAAACTATGTATGACCTGAAACATCCTATTCATTTTAGTGATGAAACTGAGATTATACTGATAGTCCCGACTCCCCAATAAGGCAGCAGATAGGTAATATAGTAAATTATGGCATAATGACAGAATAGTACACCAGTAAACAGGGCAAGACAATTATGTATGGATGAAAGAATGAATTCCGCTGACAAGTGTCTCCTGTCCAAAAAATAGTTAAAGCCACTGCTTTAGAGGAATAATATATGAAGAGTCAGTCGTGATATAAGTGGCATTATATCGTCACTGTCAGGAGGAAACCTTGTACAGTATGTCCAAAATATTTACTTAAGGAAATGGAAAATAGAATAGAAATAAATAGAAATAGTTCCAATGGATCCAATGTAGTTATTTAGTCACAAGTTAATATTTATAAAACCAATACACAGACTGAACCATTTTAACCTGGTATCTGTATTTTGGGCATGTCACTATTAGCCTGGAAACAGACAAATCTGCCAGAGCTAAAAAATAAATAAATAAAAAATAGCAGATATACAAGCTCACAGCTTATAAATCAGCTTTTTTTGCTACTTTTGCCAGACACTGTCATACAACAAAATATAAATTCATTTATGAAAAAAACAACGTCAAACTTTTCTAAATGAATGATACAAGGTTTCTGCCCAACAGCGAACAAGGGGTTTGTTCACCGATAGAGACCAACCTGCTGGTATCACTTTATTACACATGGTAGAAAGAAACTATGTGCCAGAGTGTAATCTTTTCTTTGATTGTAATACCATTCAAAACTACCACAACATTAAGCAAATAGAATACACTGCATGTTGGAGGTGTCTGGTCCCATGTTGTGCTGTTAGGATTTAAATATTGAATGAGGTCTAATTAGCAGGATTCTTTAGTATCATCTAAATGAGTTTATCACCCACCCCACTTATTCCATTTCATGCTTCCGTTCATGAGCACACCTTGTGTACTTGTAAAATGAAATTCGGAGTTGGAAGTCAATGCGTTATGCGGTCCCTCAAGAGTTAGGCTAAACATTATAGAGCTGTTTTCAAAATGAGATTTTCCTAGGAGCCATTTTTATACTTTCATACTGTATTTAAATGAACATTCAGGATTTTACTGTGTAATAGGTCAACAGGACTTGACTGGAATATGAGGTTATACAAATGAAACATAAGCATGACTCTTGGATCTTCTGAATCTATTCATAGTAGAACACATTACCATAAATCCCCAAATGATTATGCCAAGCATTCTGTTTATTGTCTTCATATTGTTGGTACATTACTGTGCCGCCTGGTAAACAGTTCCCGGCTTCCAGTGAAACGCAACTCATGCTAAATTAGGTTGGGGGAATGAATTGGGTTATTTTGTGAACGCTTATTTATATGGAATTCAGATTCCCATGCTCCTGACTGAGTGCACAATTTAGCTCACTTTGATCTTGTAGAGTAGAGCACAGGCTGAAGTAAGACCTTACACATCCACTGGAACAAAGACTTTCAGGTTTGGGGAACTCCTAGATAGAGGGTATACTATAGACAAAATGGTTTGTAGTCAGCCTGTGTCACAGTATATTATACAAATACTGTGGTCTTCCAAGTTATGCCATCTACTCAAAACACTCTGGATGACAATGTTTCAGAATAAAGGAGGAAGGCATTGTAAGATGGTCAGATTCCAGATGTAGAAAACTCCTCATTAAACAAGACTTTGAGTGGTCAGCCAATTTTACTAAAGCAAATCTGACAACTGAGTGGCAGAATCGTGCTTTAATACTGCAAAAATCAGTTGATGCATGAAGATAGAGTAGACCCCAATAGAGTCTATTGGTTTCACTTGTTTTTCTTATTTCTTATTGATTGACAAGGTTCTCCACGGAGAGTCCAAGCCACACCAATATGGTGCAAGACTAAATCATAATGTTGATGTTGAAGTTGATGGTATTTGAAAATACATTTGCCAGAAGTTTGCCAAAAGTTCTCCAGTCTCTGGCAAATTATTACCATCAATTGAGTGAGCTCACTTGTGTTCCACTTGACTGCACATGGACTTACTGTATGAGTCACTCTTTGTTATAATCTATTATATATATATGCGATGCTACAGCCAACAAGTCGGTAGGCTGCTCTAATGAGCTGTAAACTCTGGAAGAGTGGATAATTAGCGTGGATGGAGTGAAAAAGTCAGTGGTGAATATACTTGTTAATTATTTATTTACAAAGGCTTGAGTATTTTCGTGAAAGGCCTAGTGAGAACATTAAGGTCACCCATAGCCTGTTTATATTCAGGATACTCAATTAATTTATTTGTACGAGTCTATATAACTCATTTTCATTATTCTAGAATCTTCAATAATGTAAATCTGCAATCTAGAGATAATATATTGTACTGGCTAGGTAAAATCACAATGAGGTACCAGAGATATGCCCTTGATTGATATGACCCATTTGTAGGTTTGTTCATGTCTTCTGCATAAACACAGTTTCCATGGTAATATTTTGTGTATATGACTACCTTTATTGCAATATACTGTATGTGGGCAGGTAATGAAGATGGATATAGCCTAAGCAGACACTTGAACCCTACCATCCTTTGTGGGCATGTCATAATAGGTGAATATTCTGCAAAAAAAAAGGTTTGGCTATTTTCAGCAAAGACATTTGGTGTAGAGGGGAAAGCATGGGAGGGGGGGGGGCAATGTTAGACCCCTGGGGGACCCTGGTCAACGAAGTATATAGGGTTTAAGTGGTTTTAAGGAAACCTCGACTGGGATACAAGTGATTAACCAGAATACTTTGTATGAAGATTAGGGTGTTTTCCTCTGGTCACACTCCAACTCACTATCTGCAATTTCTTGCAAGAAATGTCAAGATTTCTCATTACAACCTCTTGTGCAACAATGCGTTTCCCATTTTTGAAAAACCTAAGCATTGTTTTGGTTGTACAGGTTTTTAGATGCATCTGATTTCGATGTAAAAATGCACTAGAAATGGTAACCACTGTCATGATGATATACTGTAATAGGTTTTAACACATGAAGATATCAATTATGTTTTGGTCTACTTGGATGACATTCCAACTATGCCACACAAGCGTGCATAATTAATCCCAGGTTACACTGAATCGTTCGTAACAAATTCATTTTAACACATTCAATTGGAATGTGTACTGGGCTGATGGCAAATCCATTGTGACATTTAATCTGCCGTTGCAGATCCTCTGCAGCAACGGCAGAGAAGCCTGTGTACATACAGAAGTGCACAGAGGCACGTCCGTCCATGTAGCCCTCACTCTGCCAGGCTCTCCCTCATCAATCTTAGTATGGAAAGCTCATACGAATCCATCTGGGCCCGTTTTGCACCCGTGATGCTTGACAGCTTCAATTGAACAGAAAGCACCATGGTCACTCGGTGACAGAATGCACAGGGTTTTCAAGCCCACCGAAGAGCTTCCAAAAACACCTCTCGGCGCCACCTCTAGCGACAAAACAGAGGAGCCGGGCGTGGTATTAACTTATACTCTGAGGTTGAGTGGATCTTTGATTGACCAGAGGATAGGTTCTCAGCGAGGTGGCAGAGCCTGACTGGCAATCTGCAAATAATGACACTCAGTGGAGGGAACGACGGCCTTTCGCCTCAAGCTTCATCGCCTTGCCAGCTCAGGCGGCTTCTTGCTTTTCTTTCTCTTTCCTCCAGTTTAATTTTGCTCTGGGTGCAGTCAGTGACATCTCACAAATCTCTCGCAGGCTTTGAAACGTCCACACCCTTATAGATTCTCTCTGGCTAGATCTGCCAGTCTGGAATGAGGTCAACGTCTCATCAGCAAGATAATGATTTCATGTTGACATTCTTCGAGTTAATTGAGAACCCTTTATTGCAGAGAGGTGTTGATGGTCTAGAGAGAGGATAGAAATGCTATTTTTAGTTCCTGGACATGATGTATGCTCTGAAGTCAGGAACAGGCTCTTATTGAAGGAGGGGGGGGGGGGACGAGTCTGATAAAAGCCAATGGTCTGCAATCACACTGGTATGCAATAAGCAAGCATTGTGTAATATCTTGCAAAGAAATCAGAATGCTCTGATTATACATGGGTAGTCAGATTAAGGCTCTTTTGTTGTCAGTAATGGGAAATGGGCATCAAAATGAAAGCTGCTGACTATTCTCCAGCCATATGCTGAACAGACTGAGCCTCACACACCATGGCACATTCAGCTTAACTGAACCCAAAAGAGACCAGTCCCCATATCCCATAACTGAGCTGCACAGACTTTACTGATAAACTAATGACCCAGAGTACATTTGTTATTGTTCCAATAAAGACTAGCTTAGCATTAATCAAGCGACTAATGTCTAAATGTCTTCCTAGAATTTCCGTTTTTATTTTTTATTTTTTTACTGTAATACCAATTTAGGAATTGCAATGCTAATCCAAAAGGTCCAAGTGTTTGACTTAAAGGGATATTTCACTTTGAAAAAAATGTTGGTAATTTCATCGTCTACTCAGGCTTTTGGGAGCACCCCGGACAGTTTTTAAGTTGCTTGATTCAGTATTTAGATATTTGATATTCATTTTATCAGACATGCCCCCTTCCTATACAAACCCATTGTAACTTCAAACTCCATTTTAAGTTTGATTCATCAGAAACACCCGTCCTGGGTTCTGGTGACTGATATCGTCCTTCTAATACGTGAGGAGACCGTGTTTTTTCAATTACTTCTTTCATTTATTTTTAATATTTCTTTTGGAAAATGAAAAAAAAATAAAAAAAATAATAAATGAAAAAAATAATCGAAAAAACACGGCCCCCTCACATATTAGGAGAGCAGGATGGGTCACCAGAATCAAGGACGGGTGTTTTCTATAAATCTAACTGTTAAAAATGGAGTTTGAAGTTACAATGGGTTTGTATAGGAAGGGGGCGTGTCTGATAAAATGAACATCAAATATCTAAATACTGAATCAAGCAACTGTCTGGGGGCTCACAACAGCCAGAGTAGAAGATAATATGACCAAAAAATGTTTTGAAAGTGAAATATCCCTTTAACCACATGCACCCTATGGCCTATGGCATCCCTATTCTGGGCGTCTCATAATAGGTGAACATTATGCGAGAAATAGCAGATCACAATGCGTCACATCACGACACGTTGTGAGCTTCACTGGATGTTTTCGCTATTTTACGTACAAAGGAGTCTGTAGGGTTTAAGTGGTTAACAACAGCAGAGAACAACTCTGATAAATAACAAGCCTCTGCAAGGAGTTTGTGTTAAGGGTTGGATGCACCATGCTCTCTGACATTGTCATATAGCACAGTGATAAGCTCTGACATGGGGCAGGGGGGTATACTTTTACCATGGGAGGAATTTACTCCATGTTTGGCCTTTGGAATCATCTTCAGTGTGTAGCCTCCTGCACACTGCCCCTGGGGCACAGCAAGTGGTTCTTCCCCATCCCTACTCCCTTATTCTGGCCTGGCTTGTGTAACGGAAAAGGGAATGCCTAGCTTATTGTAAATGTGCTTCAGGCATGGTCTGTGTGTGTGTGTGTGTGTGTGTGTGTGTGTGTGTGTGTGTGTGTGTGTGTGTGTGTGTGTGTGTGTGTGTGTGTGTGTGTGTGTGTGTGTGTGTGTGTGTGTGTGTGTGTGTGTGTGTGTGTGTGTGTGTGTGTGTGTGTGTGTGTGTGAGTGAAAGAGAGGAAGGAGAGCCAGTCAGTGCATCAGTCAGTCAGTCAGTCAGTGAGTGAGTGTGTGTGTCAGTCAGTCAGTCAGTCAGTCAGTGAGTGCATCAGTCAGTCAGTCAGTCAGTCAGTCAGTCAGTCAGTCAGTCAGTCAGTCAGTCAGTCAGTGCATCAGTGAGTCAGTGAGAGCACAAGAAAGAGAAAAGGAGATGCTTGTGTCTGGGATTTGTATGAGTGAGCAGGTGCATGTTCATACTGGGGGCGGGTTGGGGTATAAATTGTGTTTTCTGACTACTTGTATATGCCAGAATATGTTCAAAATTTGATTATATCTTAAATGGAATTAAGAAATGGAATTAAGAAATGGTTTTACCTTTAGTCTAGGTAAACTTAATTATTTGCAAAACATGACATCCCTCATTCAAAACAGATGGCGAATGCATTCTTCTCTTTATAGGGCCTACACAGGTAATAAAATTGCCTGTGAGACCTTCATGAATTGAACCTCACAGTCAGCAGTCAGTCAAGCTTGTACCTCTAATTTTGTGGGGGGAGTCATCTAATGCAATCTTTAATTATACACATTTGCAAACATGGAGGTATATGCCTACTTGCAAAATGTTTATAACATCTCCTAAAACCTAACCATGTTTATACATATATATAAACAAAGATTCAACACAAAAAGTAGACCACACATATGAAACAGGGAACATGCCTGAACATGCCCCTAAAGCCTGAAACAAGCAGATGGGCCATCAATGACCCAATGGGCCATCAACAGCACCAACCAATGAGAATAATGGCCACATGGAAGCCACACCCACAACAAAAAACACATAAATACAGGAAGAGAAGAACAGGAATTCATTCTCATCCGGAGGATCGCATCTGATGAAGTACAATAACAGTACGAAAACGTTTATGCATTTGAGAATGAACCAACAAACCAGTGGACGAAGACAGGCCTGGCAGGAAAGAGCCAGACCAGATGGAGAAACCAGGAACAACCACAGACCCAGGAGACATGTGGTACCAGGCCAGGTAAGCCAGGTAGGTAGGCACAGACAAACTTACATACACACACCACATGAGGAGAGAAACAGTGATTTCCACAAATCAATTAGGGGGATAAACAATTTGATCATTGCACTACACCATTCACAGAATGTAGACATAAACAAATACCCAGAGGGTATTGCTAGAAAAGAACAAGAACTGATGGATTTTATAAAACCAGCAAAACCAACAGATAGAACCTTACTGCTACTACAAGGAAGTGCAAAGCATTGGTCTTACACCACTTTGTTAATATTAATAGAACACTTCAGCCAATTGATTGAAAACACAAAAAAAGACCTGTCCCAGTGCTTAACACAGGAATACGACAGGGCCTTCTCCATTGCCACTAAATGGGCAAGAAAAAATCTGGGAAGGCGCCTAACAGAGAAGACTCTGGGCTTAGCCCATACAGCAGTAAGGGAAATATATAACACAAAAACACACACAGCACACCCCACACCACACGTTTCCCCCCCATCCCCCAGCCCCCCCTCCCTTCCTTCTTCTCCCTCTACAGGTAACCCAGGCATGGGAGAAGACTCAACTGGAGGATTGGAAACCACAGGAGCAACAACACAGAGAATAATAGAATTTACACAGGCAGAGTTCCCAGACCTGCCCACACCTGAGGGGCCATGGACATCGATTGGACGGAAGGGAAAACAAAAGAAACAGAAAGACACCAACAAAACCACACAGCCTGCAGGGAGGAACACGGAAGAACAACAGAACCCAGGAAACACCCCGAAACCACAGAGGGAACGTCCCACCAGGAGGCAGACTACACCACCCAGGGACACACCCCAGAGGACAACCCAGGAGAGAAGGAACAGTGGAGGGAACCAAACAACACCAGAGGGACCCACCGAAGACACTACTACACAGAGGGAAACACCAGCACAGGAAGAAACAATCGAGACGAGACCTAGGAAACCACGCCACTGGAGAGGCGGATCAAAGGATAATAAGGCCACATGGAGATTTGTAACCGAACCGAACCGAAACATCATCATAATTGGGGACTCCAACCTGGCTAGGATCCCAACAATCACAGATGACAGAATTCAGATAGAATCCTACTCTGGAATGAACCTGGAATGGGCCGGAACAGTCTTGCAAAAAGCGGAGAAAAATCTGGACGTCACACACCTCATCATCTCAGTAGGAATTAACAACAAGAACCAAAAATCAAGAAAAACAAGCTACACAGCCCTGAAGAAACTCCGCACTGCAGCCGCAGCAAAATTCCCCAAAGCAGAGAGACGCATAGCACTAATCAACTACTCAGATGGCCTGAGTACTGACCAAAAGGAGATTCTGACATACATAAATGAGGAGATAAAGAAAGAGCCCCACCTCCCAAAATTGCCTGCAAACAGCTTCAAAACAGACAACGAAAACGTCCACTGGCTCAGGGGCACAGCCGAATCCATGTTACAGCATTGGATAAACTCTTTAAACTAATAAGGCCCAACAGCTCAAACCGGCAGGGCCTTATGGAGTCGGATATAATCAATCTGTCTCATTATTTCCAACCAAACGAACACCAGAAAACACTTCTGGAAAAAGGTTTATCATTCGTCCCCACATTAGACCTCTACAGGCAACAATCACAAAACTTGAGAACAGATGTGTCGAAATACCATCGCAGACTCAAATTAGCCACACATTTTGGAGCTGGAAATGACACGGAAATTCCGCGCTTCCATCTTCCATCCTACTGGGAACCAGACAATGACAAACTACCGGACAGCCTAAAGCAATTGATCCAGATGGACAGAGCCACAGTACAAAATGTACCAGGACACCTGAAAGAAAAGAATAACATCACAACGGATCAGGTGAGAGCTCTAAGATCATTAGCTAACAACCGGGACATTGTAATTAAGCCTGCGGACAAAGGGAGTCGTATAGTCATTCTGGACAGACAACAATATGTTTTTGAGGGTTTAAGACAGTTGAATAACTCAAATCACTATGTGGAATTGGAAGCACCCATTTTTGAACAAACAGCAATAGAGGTGAGGGGAATCATTACAAAGTTAAGGGAGAAAAAGTTTATAGACCATAAACAAGAAAAATACCTACGGGGCGAAAATTCCCCCAGGGCTAGAGTCCTTTATCTTCTACCCAAAATCCACAAGGATCCAAACAGCTGGACTATTCCTTATGAAATTCCACCTGCACGCCCAATTGTCTCGGATTGTAACTCAGAAACATATGCCACAGCAGAATATATTGAGTTCTACTTAAACCCACTATCTGTAAAACACCCAAGCTATATTAAGGATACATATGACTTTATTGACAAAATAAAAAACATCACGGTTCCTCAGGGTGCCTTCTTGTTTTCAATAGATGTTGATAGCCTTTATACCAACATAAATACATTAGCGGGAATGAAAGCAATCAGAGATATCTTTAAAAAGTATCCTGACAGACAAAGACCAGACGCAGAATTATTGGAACTACTAGAATTAAATTTGACCAAAAACGACTTTTCATTTGATGGGAAAACCTTCCTTCAGATCAGTGGAACAGCTATGGGAAAGAAATTTGCGCCATCGTACGCAAATATATATTTGGCTTTATGGGAAGAAACCGCCCTTAAAAAATGCAGATTCAAACCCACACATTATTTTAGGTTTCTAGATGATATTTTTGGAGTATTTGAGCACTCCACAGAGGAATTTGAGCAATTCATACGAGTCTTAAACACACATCATGCCTCAATAACAGTGAAATATGTCACAAACAAAGAACACATTGACTTCTTGGATGTTACAGTCTTCAAAGGGAAAGATTTTAACACCACCGGCAAACTGGACTCAAAGGTGTTTTTTAAGGAGACTGATACACATGCACTGCTCCACAAGACATCCTTCCATCCAACCCATTGTTTCGCAGGAATAGTCAAGTCTCAACTCCTACGTTTCAAAAGAATCTGCACACAAACAGCAGATTTTGAAAATGCCTGCAAAACTCTATTCACAGCATTAAGGAAACGTGGATATACAAGAACATTCCTCAGGAAATCATACAACACATTCCAGGAAGTGAAAGTAAGGAATGAGAAACCCACACTAGCCTTAGTAACCACATTTTCCAGCCAAAGTTTATTGGCAAACAGAGCCATCAAAAACAATTTTGAAAACAGGGGGGGAAACCTCCTACAGAACTTTAAGATAATTTCGGCCTATAGGAAAAACAAAAATCTGAAAGACTACTTGATCCACAGCAAATTGAAGCCATGGAACCAAGTAGCACGGGCAAGGCCTAACTACTTTAGCCCGAAACAAACGGTTAAAAACAGGACAAACAAAAACATTATTAGCCTAAGACAGAACATCACATACAACACCAGAAATTGTGTTTATCTGATTACTTGCCAAGTGTGTGGATTACAGTATGTAGGAGAGACAGGCAACTCCATAGCAATTAGAATAAGCCAACACAGGTACACCATTAATAATGAAAAAGATACCCATTTATTAATTGTTCAACACTTTATGACACATGGGATTGATGCCATAAAAGTATGCGGCTTGGAATTCAATGACTGCTGGACAATGGGACAGAGAAGATTCCATGAAAAAGAATGGATTACAAGACTTAGCACAAAATATCCAGGAGGCCTAAACTTCTAAACTGCCCAAAAAAACTGAAACTATCCACATATTCTTACTAAACTAAACAATAGAGTTGATCACCTACATCAACCACAAAGTTGTGGGGGAGATCTCATTGTTGAGCTAATGAGAATATCAATGAAGGCACATTGATACCAAGAGCCATCAACATTTGGACCATCAACAGGGAGCTAATTGTCTTCCAAATTGGAGGTGTGAACATCAGAACTGTGGATATGCTAACTTGTTTCCAAAACTGTATCCCTTCAGTATCTACCCCATAGTCCTAAAAAATATAGTGTAAACACATCCTTAAATGGAATTAGGAAATAGTTTTAACCCGAGGGTATGCGGTCACCCTGACTCAGAGATTAGACGCCTCTGCCCTGCACAGTCTAATAGAAAGCACAAAGCTTTAAAAAATAAGGCTGCCTCATCCAGGCAGTGGGCCAGGAGCCACTTTGAGTGGTAGTTGGGATAAACGCAGTCAGTGGAACAAACGCAGTCCGCACCAATAATATTTACGATTCTGTCCCTATCGGTACATAACTCGGACGGCGCTGAGTCGACTAGCAGCCCAGCGGCTGGTCGACGCGGCCACTCGCGCCTGGAGGCGCGAGGGGGCGTCTCCTCAGCCTTAAGGTCTGCTGAGTCGGCGCGCCTCCGTCATGGCCCATAACTTATAATTATAAATCATAGGGAAAACACATCCTTAAATGGAATTAAGAAATGGTTTTACCTTTAGTCTAGGTAAACTTAATTATTTGCAAAACATGACATCCCTCATTCAAAACAGATGGCGAATGCATTCTTCTCTTTATAGGGCCTACACAGGTAATAAAATTGCCTGTGAGACCTTCATGAATTGAACCTCACAGTCAGCAGTCAGTCAGTCAGTCAGTCAGTCAGTCAGTCAGTCAGTCAGTCAGTGCATCAGTGAGTCAGTGAGAGCACAAGAAAGAGAAAAGGAGATGCTTGTGTCTGGGATTTGTATGAGTGAGCAGGTGCATGTTCATACTGGGGGCGGGTTGGGGTATAAATTGTGTTTTCTGACTACTTGTATATGCCAGAATATGTTCAAAATTTGATTATATCTTTGCTCCACTCTACAGACATAAGTTATTCTGTTTTGGAAGAAGTTCTGCCCAGAAATCCTGTGCATTCATTTTTAATGTGCAGAGAAGCTGTCATTTTTTGGTTATTTATTCATTATTTAACCACAAAAGCCAAACAGGACGAAAAAAACAAACATTTATTCGGTGCTGGGAAGCATCACGTACAGAAGAAGACATTAGTGATACATTCTTTACTGTGCACAGCTTCTATATTGTAATTCTGGACTGCCTCTCCGTCTGTCTCTGTCTGTGTGTGTCTGTCTGTCTGTCTGTGTGTGTGTGTGTGTGTGTGTGTGTGTGTGTGTGTGTGTGTGTGTGTGTGTGTGTGTGTGTGTGTGTGTGTGTGTGTGTGTGTGTGTGTGTGTGTGTGTGTGTGTGTGTGTGTGTGTGTGTGTGTGTGTTTGTGTGTGTGTGTTTCTCTCTCTCTCTCACACACGCACACACACACACACACACACACACACACACACACACACACACACACACACACACACACACACACACACACACACACACACACACACACACACACACCTAATTGCAATAGAAATCCTTGTGATGATGATCCCATCTTACACTGTACAACTGTTTGGTAGTACGATTTAATTAGATAGGCAGTGGCCAATATACTATCCTCTGAACACAAGAGAAAGGGGTCTTTTTAAATAGGCGTATTTGAACTTTGGACGCATTCTTGCTAACAGAAGAGTATAACAGTCTGGTGGGACAGTAGACAAGGCATTACAGATTCCTGTCAGCCTGTTTGTTGTAGACAGTGGATTCACATTTGCCGTTCCACAACTGGAAGGCTCTGCTCAACAGCCCTTTACTCTCCATCAAGAAATGTTTGATTGATCTAAGTCTTTGGAAGCTGTCTTGCTGTGTGTTTGTGTGTGTGTGTGTGTGTGTGTGTGTGTGTGGGGGTGGGGGTGGGTGGCTTGTGTTTTTTTGTGCTAATGGTAAGTGTGTGCGTGGTCGTGTTTGCGTGTCCTAGAAGAAAGATAAGCAATAGAAAACAAATGGCCTGCTGAATGCTTTGACAGTGAGATTGTTAAGTATGTGGGCATATTCACCCGTCTTGTGTTTAGTGGTTTTGCAGTGGTTTTGCAGTGAGCATTGAGTAAATCCTTCAATGTAATACAGGAGTGGAATTCTGTGGCATCTAATGTCCAAAGTTGTAAAACATCCTCTTATAGAGAATGAAACATATCCCTGACATTCTTGCTTAAACCCTTGATGAATCCCTCGATGTGGTACCAGACATTGTTACACATCTTTGTCAAATGCTCAATTCTCTTTGGTCAATCAAGGGATACTGTTGTCTGTTATCTCACAATACTGAACCACTGTTCTCAATAACAGACCACTGCTCTCCCTCTGTTTACGTTGCCATTGAGGCAGAATCTTGTAAGCTACTAAAATTCTTTTTAATTCAGTATTTCAGGACACATGATTGTTTTTGTCTTGTAAGTAGCCATGTACAGTAATAACCCAGATCATGTACACTGTACAGTGAGTTGGATTTGACCAACTTTTGGGATTTATTGTCCAATAATGACTGCCTCACTCTATACTGTATTATCCTTTACATACCACCTACAGTAAATTTAAACCCAATGTTATAAATGGGCTCCAGTCAAGCTTTTCAGAAATCATTCTATTACTGAAGTTGAAGTTTTATTGTTATGTTCCCACTTTATTGTCTCCGCCAGGCCGAAAGGCATGGCGAGAGAGTATGTTTTGCCCCCTGTCCGTCCGTCCGTGTGTGTGTCCGTGTGTCTGTGTGTGTGTGTGTGTCCGTCTGTGAACAGCTAATCTCCGGCACCGCTGGCTTGATCGCAGTGAAACTGTGCACACACACTCCTTGGATGCCAATTCAGAACCTCTGCCCCAAATGTTTCACATGGGCCTGTTATAGCGCCACCAGGAGGCCGCTTTTTCCAAAACACATGTTTTGACAGTACTCCTACAAATTTTGTCCAAACATCACACAAATCGGTACATAGTATCTCTAAAGTCATTAAACAAAACGTGTATTTCAGATTTTTCATATTCCATTCTGATTGGCTAAAAATGGCTTCCAAAGTTTGCAGGAGTGCTCCGTTTTGAACAAAATGCCTCAAATCATGATCACAGCATGCAATTTCCCTGAAATTCTGCACACCCATTCCCACTAGGCCGAGGAAGAAATGTCACAAAAAAATCACATCAGCCTCATGGTGGCGCTATAACAGGCCGATTCGTGTTTTTACCTATAACTGCACCGATCTGTATAAAACCTTGCATACGCACTTCCTAGAGGCCAAGGACAAACCTTTGCCCTGCATTTTCCACATCTGCCTTTTATAGCGCCACCAAGAGGCCGACTTATGTAAAACATTTTTTTTAATATTACTCCTTCACATTTTATCCAAATTTTACGCAAATCGGTACACATGATCTCTAGTAATGTGATCAAGATGGATCTGTTTGATTGTTCATATTCCATCCTGATTGGCTAAGATTAACATCTAAAGTTTGCAGTAGTGACTTGTTTTGAACAAAATGCCGCAAATCATGAATGCAAATCATCATGTCTGATTGCGGTGAAACTTTCCACGCACATTCACACTATGTTGAGGAACAAATGCCACCCTTTTAATTTTGGCCTGTTACGGCGCCACCAGCAGGTCAAATTTAGCAAAACGCATTTTTAGAACAAAATCAACACCTCAAATCATGAATGTAGTGTCCGATTGCCGTGCACGGCCTTGGAAGAAATGGCACCCCTTTCACATTGGCCTATTATAGTGCCACCAGGAGGCCATAATGGGGCAGTGGCTCAGGGGTAGAGTGGCCGGGTAGAGTGAACTGGAAAACCGCAAGGTTCCCAGTTCGATCCCGGGCTGGGGCGCTTCCTTTGAGTTAGTGTCGAAGTGTCCTTGAGCAAGACGCTGAACCCCTAATTGCTCCCGATGAGCAGGTTGGTGCCTTGCTTGGTTTCCTCCGCCATCGGTGTATGAATGTGTGTGTGAATGGGTTAATGGCACAATCAATGTAAAGCGCTTTGGTTAAAAGCGCTATATAAATGCACCATTTACCATTTATAATAACCTACTTGACCTGGCGGAGACCTGTGCTCCGAGGAGCACTTTTTCTAGTTTGTATTTGCCAGACCCAAGGGGTCGGGCTTACATGAGGCTTTGTATCTGTTTTCTCCATACATGGGCATGGTCACCAGCCCTAAAAAGTCTGTCCCCCTTTCGTCATAGAAGTGACATAGAAGGGACACACGTCATGCGAAGCCCGGCCATTCAGATTTCAACCACTAGGGGTCTGGCAGTACCAGGTCTCCTGGTTCCCTTGTTATTTTTTATTGAATTCAATTGAAAGAAGTTAAATCTGTTATGGTATCCACATTTAGTAACACCGGGAAATAATTAGTTGAAGCCACCAGCAGAATAAATGATCAATCGTTTGGGGATTTCTTTTGAACAACAAAGCCAGATGCAGCTGTTTACTCCATCCATAACATTATGTTCTTCAATCCAAATCATGCGAACAATGAGTTGATTTGGATAAGAGATGACATATTCAACCTCTTCAGTCTTGCACCATAGGGTGCACAAAACAGCAACTTTCATAGTGACTAGGGCTGGGCAATATATCAATATTATATGATATATGAGGCTCTATCATATGGGATGTTGAATATTGTGTGTTGCATTTTCCTGGTTTTAATCTCTTCTATACTTTCAAAAAGTCTGTGTGTGTGTTTTGTTTTTAGTTTTTTATATTATTACGGGGGGGGTCATCACAATATAATCAACTTTGAGGTATTTGGTCCAAAATATTGTGATATTTTATTTTGTCCTTATCGTATATTTTGAAATGTCTTTCAGGCGGAGTCATTGTTCTAATTTGTGGTACAATTAGGCTGCAATATATTTCTAATCACAATTATGGCTTCAACAACACTGCACAACACTGCAGGAACATGAATGCTTTACCAAATGTGTGCTCTGCCACATATCCCTTCTTGTAACGCCATGTGTGTGTGTGGGTGGCATGGTGAACCTAATGGCTCATGCAGTGTCTATCCTGGTTATTGCCAATTTGTTCCTGGATTGATGTGTTTTTGAAAGGGAAGTCATGTTGTGAATCATCATCAGGAAGTCTAGGCCTACATCCTATCCAGATAACGTGGTGGTCTCTGCTTGAACTGCTGATTTGGCAGCCATGGCTATTCATTTGATGTGTTACTAGCTGTGTCTTACATCCCTGGGTGTTTATATTATACGCGTGTGTGTGTGTGTGTGTGTGTGTGTGTGTGTGTGTGTGTGTGTGTGTGTGTGTGTGTGTGTGTGTGTGTGTGTGTGTGTGTGTGTGTGTGTGTGTGTGTGTGTGTGTGTGTGCGTGCGTGCGTGCGTGCGTGCGTGAGTGAGTGTGTGCGCACGTGTGCATGCATGCACATGCGTGTGCGTATAACCGTCATTTGAAATGTCATTCGAAATGACAGGAACATTTGCAATAATTTCTCCTGCTCATTATTGCAAATCTGAAATGTATTTGTGGTAATAGAAAAGGGTCTACCAGACATCAGATGGCCCATTGCTACTCAGTAATGTGTAGTGTACAAATGGACCCAACAGTGTAGTCACCAATCTACACTGGCTTGCTTATACCCAACAGCAAATCATATTGATATCTGCAGTTATTTACCATTTAGCATTACCATTGCAGAATTTAGGGTGGTCCTTCATATGGGATGGTATTGGTATTGTTTGTCAAAGCAATTGCCGTAGGTTTGTTATTTCTGGTTTTGTCTGGCATCCCAGCCCATTCATTGAATTTAGATTTTCCCAGTCATATCAGTAGGTGGAGATCTCTGATCAACTGCCAAATCTATGTTTGGGGGTAGGTATTACCTGCTTCCCTGAATGGCCAAGCTTTTATGCCGATATGGCATGTACATCATGGACATGAGCAACTTATGACGACATCAGGGATCCACGTATCTCCATATTTGGTCGATCAGTTGTATGGTAATGGTATACCGCACTGGGTACTCTGACAACAGGCACAGTGGGTATTGCATAACCGGGTGTTGCATGAATTCCCAACTTGCATTGTTCCCGACTTACAGTGTCCCCGACTTGCGGGAATATGGTCCCCAAGTAGGCCCCCAAGTCTCTTCTGAAAAACCTGTTTTCTTCAACAGTGTAGTGCCATGTAAGACTGCTAATGGTAGTGTTAACACTGTGATTGGCAGCAGTTTGTATGTGTGTGTGAAACCAGCCTCCTGTGGGATTGCTGGTCTTGGAATAGCAGAAGAAAGTAGATGAGTCAGATCCACAAGCTCAACACTGAGAGGAGGAATGTCTGCACTTCTCACCGTTGAGAGGAGGATATCTGCACGTTGCTCTGAAGCATTTACTTGGGACCTGGGGTGGGCGGAACTATCCAATGAAGTACTATCCAGTGAAAAACGCCTGTGGCGTTGCCGTTGTTGAGGCCTGCTAGACCTGCCTACCTCGAGAACAGGAGGTAGGCACGTGTCCCCATCGACAATAGGATGGAGGATGTCTTCATGTCTCACCATCGAGAAGATGATGTGGGCACGTCTCAACATCGAAAGGAGTGAATGTCTTACCATGCATGTCTCTCTCACTGTCTCATCCTCTCACTATAGTGCAGTAGCGTCCCAGGAATTACATTTACGGCAGGCGAGTTTTTTTTTTAACCCCCCCGGCGAAAGTGGCCGTTTTCAAGATGTTCCATTATCTCTGGAACGGAAGGTCCAATCTGCTCAGTTCAAAGCGTGTTGGATGCGTGACTTTGCGGACATTAAGCACGCAATGACACATTTTCGGGTTATTTGGGTTTTCTAGGGGAGGCGAGATCTTAGTTGGGCAGGCGACCGCCTGTCCTGCCTCTACAGTGGGTACGCCACTGCTATAGTGTCTCTTCCTATGTTAGATCATGAGGTGTTAATTACTCTGCGCAAGTATTCTTCCCACTGTGATAAGAACCCCACCTATTCCTCAATCCTCATTATCAGCTGTGAAAGTGCATTTATCACCTATGGGTGTGACATCCCAGTGTACAGTATCTGACCTCCGTGATTTAGTTCCTTTCCACTGTTATTATAATAATAACAATAATACATCACACTTATATAAAAAATAGAAAATTATTAGGAGAGTAGTATATAAAAGGCAAAAACTTGAGCAAAGAAGAAAAACATTAAGCTAAGACTAAAAGGAAGAAAGGGAGATTTGATTTGAGTTGAGGCAGGGAAAGCGAGTCTGAAAAAGTCGGTTTTAAGGGAGGCTTTGAACACGGCGAGGGCAATAGGGAGTAAGTTCCAAAGGCTGCAACTGGAAAAGCCCTGTCACCCCAGGTGTTTTTTTTGGGGGGGGGGGGTTTCCAGGAGGTTGGCATCACCAGACCTGAGGGAGCGGGAGGGGACGTGGCGTTGGAGGAGGTCAGAGAGGTAGCGGGGAGCCTGGTTGTTGAGGCCCTTGTAGGGGGTGATCAGTACCTTGAAATCGATTCTGTGTTCTACTGGGAGCCAGTGAAGGTCGTGGAGGGTGATGTAGTCTCTGGATCGGGTTCTGGTGAGGAGGCGGGCAGCCGAGCTTTGCACATATTGAAGTTTCTTGAGAACTTTGGAGGTGGCACCCTCCATATATATATATATATATATATATATATATATATATATATATATATGGCATCAATAAGGTTAAAGTAGGGAAATTATTTTTTTCTTCTTTTTTTTTCCTAACATTTATTATGTTTTCCCTATTTCAGTATATTTAGATATTGGAGCACCTGTTTTGTAGGTTATCACTTCCATATTGGAACTGATATAAAGTACATTCATAACGAAATCATGGATACTGGTTTTGTTGACTGATAAATCTCTGGCTATAGAAGTTATCAGATTTCCTGTCACTTTTTTCCTGGTGAATGTGGAAATGAAAACTGTGTCTGCAGGGCAGGATTTGCTGCTCTAGTTATCAGACCCTGTCTGTATTAATTCAGATTGATGAAAGATAAAGAAAGGTGATTGTAAGGCTGATGGACAGCTGCATCAGAGATCCATCTGGCCATCTCCCATCCGTCTGGATTGACAATTGTACAGGCTCTCTTCTGCCTCCGTCATGCATGTTAGCCAGACGTCAACTGAAAACTGATAGTCCCAGCTCTGCCGTGCGCATGCAGGGATTGCGTGAAATGATGTGCAGATTTCCATACCCACTATCAACGGTTGATAAGTCTGAACAATCCTGAGTTCTGCTCGACGCTTTGGGAAACGCCTTTTAGTTGTATTTCACGGTTATGCATGCACAATTTCCCACAGATTGAAGTTACAGGTCACAGGTGAGCCAACACACAAACCATGAGTGTTCTTTTGTGTTTATACAATAGCATATTTCAGCGGTTAACTTAACAATTTCAGAAACTTCACTGCTGCAATGGGCTTGTCAGGCAACTGGGAAATGAAGATATATCACTCCATCTTTCTCAGGTGTCAAGCGAGGGCGTCCAATAAATCTTCAGTGACTCCCAGATCAGTAATGATAAAACATGGCCCTGGTAGAATAAAAGCACCATGTGTTTTCGTCATTTCCCCCCCTTTTTTCCCTCTTTGTGTGTGTGTGTGCGCGCGCGCGCGTGCGTACGTGCGTGTGTGTGTGTGAGACTGTGTTTGATGCAGTACATCATTATTGTGTGAGCCTCCTTACAGATCTGGGGGAGCATGATGCAAAGTGCATCCTCACAGTGAGATTATTGATTAAATATACTTTTATATACTTTTAACGCCATTCCGTTGAATAGATCTGCGGTCTATAGATCTGCATCCCATTAATTAAACTTGATACATATAAATGTACTGTGGCAGTGATCTCTCTGATGGTGTCACATATCTGTCACTCTATTCTGAGCTAAGATTAAGATAACATTTTGATGCTGAATCGAGCGTCAGATTACATTATTATTGGTGGTATAGTCCATACGTACCTTTATAGATTGCTACAGTATATCCAAATACTCTCCACATTCTTGTCTCTAGCACTGGATATTATAGTAGTTGGGGTTATTTTTTATTTGGTCCTAGACAAACGGATGAGCCTCAGACTTGCTCTGACACTTTATTGCATAATGCATAGGAGCATTGAATCATTGAGTCATTCTTTCGTTTATAACATTATTTCAGGAATCTTTGACATCTCTGAAACATCATGGTGGTCTGTATTTTTTGGCCACAGCTGAACTGCCATTGTGTCATGCGGAAATGTGGCATGTATCTAATGTGGCTGGCGTAATGACACACATCCACAAACGTGTAATAAGTGAGTTAGTATCCGTGTTTATGAATCGGCACCCTTTTGTGATGTCTCAGCCCCTTGCTAAACCTTGGAGTAAGTGTTCGTAATAACCCCTGGTGGCTCGCAAGCTTATGTGGGAGTAAATCAAATGCTGCAGCTTGCTAAGGTATTTCCTGGGCACAAGGGATCATTGGGCTTTTCTCGTTTTGTTTGGATGATGAACGATGACGCTGTCTCTTCTCTGCTGACCTCGTTTCCCTCGACCCCCAAAGTGAAGGCAGGGTTTAAACCAAATCTTGTCATGGGGGTGCTTTGGTGTGGTGATTCCGGGTGTATGACTGGCAGATTATTTCCTGGTCACTGTGTAACAGTGCCAGCTAGTACTTTGCTCTACAGTATGTCTACCCTAGCATTACAACTTCCCCAACAGCACAAGAAATGTTATTAGCTACCTAACACCACATCCTTCAAATACAAGACTGACTGGTAAAGGGTTTGCTTTAAATACTAGCTCTGAGCTCAAGCTACCTGCTAATTAAATGCATGTACCCCTTTGTTTTACAAACAGCCATAAAATGGTTTCATAATATTATGCATACGTCCTTTCCAATGCTCGAAAAGGTCAGTGTGCATCTGGTTCAGCTGCAGCCAATTGGTAAAATGTCTCACAGCCCATGCTGTCTGCCTTGTGTTGATGTTTCTTGCCTTCTCAAGTTGGCTTAAATACTCATCTCTCACCACAGTATGCTGGCAGAGGATTGATGCTTCGACTCAATGCTGGTGCTGGAAAATGCCAATAGTGTTTGCAACAGATTCTCTCATTCTCTTGCCTTCAATTGTCTATATCAAAAATGTATGCCTGACACATTGGCTGGCTAAGGCTGTCACTACTGTTAATAGTGTTTCAACTGCTACGAGTATAAATGTACAAATCTAACAATACTGTGTAGACTTAAAAAATATGAACTACACATGTCAATCATCCGCTAGTGTTACAAATACGTGAATGCTGGAGAGAAGTGAAAATGAAATGATCTTACATATAAAGACAACTGTTTTGCGTACTCATTTTCTCAAGGATGCATGGCAATGCTTCACTATACGTAGTTTGAGATTCACTGACAGTTTTAGATTTGAGATCCCAGTACTCTAGGGGATTCAATTACATTCCATTGTCATGCATTTCAAACAAGTAAAAAAAATGGATACGCTGTTTTTTTTTGTGTGCACTTCATAATGTGTGAACAAACACAGTGTGCATGTTTGTGTATTGTTGAATAAAGGCACCGGCTGTTTCGCTAAGTCAGTGTTTCAGACTCGTTTTGATGGTGTGTAATCTAGTCATACAAAAAGAATGTGGTACCGTATATAACAAGATGGAAGATGATTGATATGATAAATCAATCCACTTCAACCAATAACGGTCATTACTGTACATTTTATCTCTACATCAGTTCAGTTGAAGGCTTTTCTCTACTCAACATGATGGCTGAAAAGAAATGTTAGTGGTTTTCTCCCATTGCGTCCCCTTACCCCAGTTCAATAATCTACTAGTACAGGACTGGAAGCTTTAGTAGAATCTTTGGTGGCAATGACATGGTAGAATGAATGACGATACGTGTGCGTGTATAGCCTATTCCCCAAAAAAGTATGTCAATTCAAATTAAGGAACATTTAAGTGTGACGATGAAAGGTGAAAGCATTGCCATGATAAAGCCATGATGAAACTGGTTGACCGCTGAAGTTAAGGACAGAGCGATTATCTATACTGTATGTGAGGATGTAAAATAATGATTTTCTCCACATCACAGGATTCTTTAATAACGTACTGTAACAGCATAATCTTATGAGTATATTGCTAGATCGCTGTCTGTTCAGCTATAGAATTTCATCAAAATGTACTTACCATACTTTACTTCTATATTGCCTGGCTTGACTAAGAGGACATGAATAATAGTGAATCAAATGGAGGCGGATGTGCTGAACATGATGTGTGTCTGTTGTAAAAAAACTTCCTCTTGATATGTAGGCCTACAGTATAGCTGCTTGTTGACTGCCTTTGTTGAGGTGGTCTGACTAACAAAACTAGCGCTAATCCTTTGTGCTGAAGAGCAAGTATGCCTCGCAAACCCTTTTCTTTCTGGGCTAAAGGGCTTGGTCTGCCCTTTTCAATCATCTCCTTGTTGTCTCATCTCATAGATTACGGAATTTGTCAATCTTGTGCACCTTCACAACATGACAGCTCCAGCAGCATACAGGAAGTAGCTGTTTTCATTGATCAAAAATGACACTTGATAGGGCTTGCAGTGAATGTCCAGAAAGCTGTGATGATCACCACTGCTCAGTCATTTAACCACTTAAACTCTATTTTCTAATTCTAAATAGTTTGCAATCTCAACAATATAAAAATAAAACATGTTGCATTGTGACACAGTGTGAGCTTGTAGATCTGCTATTTTTGAAATGTGTTTGAAAATCTTAGCCTATAATTACATGCCCAAAATAGGGACCAAAACAGTGGTTAAGCAAGTTGCTAGTTGGGTATAACATTGAGTGTTTAGTAAAGAAGTGTCCATTTCCACTTTCTCCTGCTCAAATTAGTCAATTATATCAACACTCAAAGTAAAAACGAGTCAATATTTTTCCTCATTAAAATTTAATTGCTCCACCAGATTTGCTGATTTGCACTGTAGCTGAAAGAGTCACAGCTCACATTCGGCTCACATCCATGTTTAACATACTGACTGATTTACAAAATGTGTTCAGTAGTCCCATTTGAATGTTTTGAAGTGACATGAATAGTGTGAGGGTAATTATCACTTGGTCTCGTTTTTTGTTAGTGTCAGATATTTTTTGTACTACTAACAGCTTCATATCACTGTACACATTTTAAATTCCCTATCATCATACTGTATAGAGATGACCCCTTAACAAACGACGTCACACTGATAAGAACCAGTATGCGCGCAACCAGTATGTGCGCAATGAAACCCATTCTGTCAGGTCTCGCTAGGACGCGCCTCACTAGCCAACACACAAGAGGGGGTTGGGGTGCGCTGAAACCAGCGCACCCCGAAACAACAGGTTGGGAATTGATTGCGTGAAACAATCACCTGTGCATCCAGTCTCAATGTTAGTAAACAAATAATTAGTCTATACTGCTGTATTTGTCTGACATTTGTTTTCCTTAGTCAATGCTTTGAAGGAAAAAAATATACTTAAAGAGAAGGCTCATACACATATCTGATTAGAGTTACCACAGATGTTATCTGAAAAACTAGAAAGACAAGGCAACTAAGACTTTTGTTTTCAAATGGGTCCCTTTGACAGAGTGGTCATGCTTGGCTTGAGCACACTTAAAGGAAAGTTTCTTAATATTGCAACAGTGCACAGTTGTTTTACGCTCTAAGGCAGACTACTAATAGAAAACAAACCCTGGTCCTGCCCTTGTTGGTCTGGGTTGTGCTGTAAAGCATTATTGGTTTCTAATACTCACTGGTGTGGGGAAAGAATGAATTGTAGTTTAACAACAATGTGACTTCAGACAGTCGTAAAAAATATAACATTTCTATATTTCTCAAAATAACTACCTCACAAGCCATGCATTATTAGTGGTGTGGCCTCCCTTTCCAAAATGTAGCTATCAAAAGTAAGTTATTTGTGCAGTTTGTGAATGAAGCCACTTAAATCACAATGAGGTGTTCAGTGTAAAAGCTGTACTATACAGTTTTTCTCGTGATTATGTTTCTGCTGTATAGCTAATTATTTATTAACTAACAGGTGTGTGTGTGTGTGTGTGTGTGTGTGTGTGTGTGTGTGTGTGTGTGTGTGTGTGTGTGTGTGTGTGTGTGTGTGTGTGTGTGTGTGTCTACAGTAGTTGGCCATTTGCTAAAGATTTAACAAAAACTATCTCTGATTTTCCTCAAGGGTGATGGATTGCCATATTTAATTTACGGGCTTGGACAGTAGCTACTAAATAGAAATGAACAGACAAACAAACAAGCTGTTTTGCACAGTTATACAAGCTAATGTCATGCTCTTTCAATGCACTGCTGAAGGCAAGTCTTAGCTTCAGAGCAGATCCTTTTGAAGTACAATTCCCATTCCTATCACTACACCACCACCTTGCTGCTGCTATTTTGTTGAGGTCCTCTTGTTTCACACTAGAATCCCCATTCACAACTATCCATTGAGGACAAGCCTTTAGCTTTTAAATACCAGTTCATAGCAGTCTCAGTCTTAGTCTTCTCTCAATCTTAGTCTTTAATATTATTGGGGCGGCCATAGCTGAATGGTTAGTGAGCCCGCCTAGGGAGCCAGAGGCCCTGGTTGCCCCAGGTTCGATTCCAGGCCAGATCAGCATATGCGTCGACATTCGCACTACGTTGAAGAACAAACGCCACCCTTTTAACATAGCCCTGTTATAGCGCCACCAGCAGGCCGATTTGTGCAAAACCATTTTTTTATATTACTCCTACAGATTCTATCCAAACATCACGCAAAGGTATCTCTATATTCATTTGATCAACACGGATCTGTCTGATTTTCCATATTCCATCCTGATTGGCTAAGGTTGGCTTCCAAAGTTTGCAGGATTGGTCCATTTTTAACTAAATGCCTCAAATCATGAACGCAGCTTGCGATTTCCGTGAAATTTCACACACACATTCCCACTAGGCCGAGGAAGAAATGCCACTTGAACATTTTGAAATCAGCCAAGGAAAAACATCTGCCCTGTATTTTTCATATTAGCCTTTTATAGCGCCACCAGGAGGCCGACTTATGTAAAACACATATTTTGAGATTAAGCTTTCATATTTTATCCAAATTTCACGCAAGTCGGTATACATGATCTCTATAGTCATGTGATCAAGATGGATCTGTTCGATTTTTCATATTCCATCCTGATTGGCTAACATTGACATCTAAAGTTTGCAGGAGTGGCCCGTTTTGAACAAAATGCCGCAAATCATGAACGCAGCGTCCGATTGTGGTGGAACTTTGCATGCACATTCGCACTACGTTGAAGAACAAACGCCACCCTTTAAACATTGCCCTATTATAGCGCCACCAGGAGGCCGACTTTTCTTTTTTATATTACTCCTACACATTTTGTCCAAACATCATGCACATCAGTACACATTACCTCTATAGTCAAGTGATCAAGATGGTTCCGTCCGATTTCTTATATTCCATCCTGATTGGCAAATTCTGAACATTGCTGGCCCACAATAACCTACCTGACCTGGCGGAGACCTGTGCTCCGAGGAGCACTTTTTCTAGTCTTCACCTCTTTCTCTCCTCTGGAAACCAGGCTGTGTTGCCATGTCTGCTTATTATAAGTGACTTTGGGCTTGTTTTTTTACAAAGTCTTTCTATGAAGACGAGTTGTGAGCTTGTAGATATATTTTCAAAATATGTATATTGGTCATGTGGCCTAAAGTCGCTTGTTTTGGTAGACCTGGCTGCTTATTTCTATTGCAAAATCTGGCAACACTGCTCTCCACAAGTTGCTGCTTTACTTTCACTTTCACATGCTGCACAGATCTGATCTACAAGCATACGCTCACGCAGCGACTGTTTTTTGCTTGGAGATCAGATATTTTGGGCAGAAGTAGCAGCATTGAGCAAATGTGTGAAACTTACCGATGTGTGTTCACTTGTTGTGATAGAAGTGGGAGATGCTTTAAAGGTTTCATGACATTCAGATTTACAAAAAAATTAAAAGTCTTTATCATGGTCCTTCAAACGTGTATTAAAAAGTTTTAAATGAAAAATCCACCCCAGTGAGCCATGGCAGGTTTTTTTCTCTCTGTTCTGAGGCCTTTTCAGCTGCAATAAAAAAAATAACTATTTGCTTGCGGGTTTCGCTGTTGAGGGATTTTTCCTGTCAATCATCGCCTCTACGAATGAATGAGGATATGGATTTGCAATGTTTGATGGCTGGTGGCAGGCCAGGGCGTTCCACATTTTGGTGGCAGAATAGTAGAATGCATTCATACCCATGTTTGTGCCGAAACTGTGGCGATATCAATTGCTCTGACAATCACATGAGAGTTAAGTATGTTTTGCTGGAAGAGGGCGGGGTTTCTTCCGGTCAGAGGAGATTGTTGTTTAAAAAACAGTTCACTATAACAATGTAAAAAAAACAACAACAAAAAAGTTTGTACCATTATACAAAATAAAGTCAAATATTTCAAAAAGTATGAAACGTGAAAAAAGATTCCTGGAGGGCCATGTTTTAAACAAGAAGGGAAAAAAGTACACACACAAAGAAAATTCCCTCCGTTGTGAAAGAACTGCTGACGTACCACTGATGATATTGTCAACACAATGGATAGCTTGTTAGTACATTTATTAGCTTCAATTTACTTTACTTTACAAAGAAAACTGTCTAAAATATTGCTCTGTCCCGGTTGCATTTCTTCTAGTGATTATGGATATTGACAAAGGAGAAATGCAATAGGTGTCTCCTACTTAATAGGATGTGCAAAGTAAGTAGGTCAAAAGGCTGTAACCTCATGCAATGAGACAGAGATATCCTTGACAACATAACTTTATCAGAATATGAAATGTTATGCAGAAGATAAACGAAGCAAAGATGTTTTGTTGTTTTTGTTGTTTGTGACATCTGAGTTATTTTGTTTCACAGTGAATGTAGCAGGGTGGCTTGAGCTTGGCAGCATTGGATATAGTGTAGTAGTGCCTTGAAAATGTACTGTTCATTGACCAAGACTTTGATGTTACAGCAACACCTTCTATTGGCCATGTTTTCCATTTCTATTCGCAGCCTTATTCACTTCGCACTCAGGTATTAGGAGTAACACTAAGTTCACCGTGATTGTATTCCAGCTGAATTAGAGGAACAACAACAGCGTGACAATTGTTATTTCATTGATCCAGTTCTGTCCAGAGTTGCTTTAAGCCAGCATTGGTGGAATATTGGACACAGAAAAATTGTGAGTGTTCATTTAACTAACAAGTATAAAACATTGACCCTTTCAGAGTAAAAATAATACTTAGGATGTTGCTGTGTAGAGGTTGGTGTTGCCTTATTACCAATGTAACCAAAGACCCGTGTAATTAAAGGCCGATGCTGCAGTGACTTGTTGGCCCTATTATTAGTTGTGCTGGTAGTAATAGACAGTGGTATTTCTCCTTTTTGACTTTTCATCTCTTTCTTACACGAACAAAGAAACGGTAGATGTCAGAGGCTAGATCCCATCAATGCCCGATGATAAGAGCAAGTGTAAACAGAGAGATGACAGCTGCTCACTTAGAGGTTAAAGTCACAACACTTCAAATATGCACTTCTGAATTGATTGCAAACCGCAATGTGATGAATTCCATCAATTGTGGAGTATACTGTATGTTCGAGGTAGAGTGCGTCCGTTTGTGTTGTATTTTTCAGTTTTCACTGCTGTGTGTGTGTGTGTGTGTGTGTGTGTGTGTGTGTGTGTGTGTGTGTGTGTGTGTGTGTGTGTGTGTGTGTGTGTGTGTGTGTGTGTGTGTGTGTGTGTGTGTGTGTGTGTGTGTGTGTGTGTGTGTGTGTGTGTGTGTGTGTGTGCGTGCGCGCGCATGCGAGGGCCCTATTTAGACGATCTATGGCACACAGTCTAAAACACAGGGCACAAAATGTGTCCGAGGTGTGTCCACCTCAATTTCTCTAGTTAGGCGGCATGTTATATGGGTGAAAGCTCGGTTTTAAGCACAAATGGGTGGTATTATGCCTCTGAATTAGTCATGGGTGTGTTTTGGGCATAATTATTTAAATGACGGATTGGAACAATTTTCTTCTGTGGAAAAGTGAGTGTGCAACCATCAAGCAGCATCAATAATGTGATATAGCTTAATTTCAGGAGATGAGGGCATCCAAAGAAAATCACACCTTCCTCCAGCATTGTCTCCTCTTGTGTCCAAGATACATCAGTGATATCTTGACATATCAACTTAATAATCACTCTCTCATTTTCAGTTATGTTCTTCTTTTAGAAGAGACAATAGTTTCATGACATTCTCACAGGATGAGAGGTATTTGAAGATATTCTGTAATAAAGTGGCTCCTACTAATTGTAAACTACCTAAACTATAGGATACCGGCTAAAATAGATGCTTTTAGCATCTATTTTCTCTCCCTTTCTCTCCCTCCCTCTCTCCCCACCGCTCATCTCCAAGCAAAGAAAACGGTCACTTACATACGTTACTTTAAATTAGTAAAGTTGTTCATTTACTATTTACTGCTTTAAAAAAGTAACTTGGTTAATTTACTTGTTACTGCACTATAAAAGTAACTAGTTACGTTACTTGCTACTTTTGCGTTACTTTTATTTTTTTTATTTTTCTTCAATAGGCCTGTTAATGCACAAGACAACTCTCATCTATTGTAGCTCACTATGATGAAAGCTAGTAGAAATAGGAAGCATGTCTTTAACAACAACAACAACATACCTTGAAACCAGCGCCTCCATTTTAAATTTGGTGCAGGCAGGCTGACTAAAACTTGCTGGTTTAATTAATGTAAAGCCCAAAACACACCCATGACTAATTCAGGATGTGTTGTGCCAGGCACTAACACATTGCGCCCACATAATGGGCTATGTAGTAAAATTGTAGATAGTGGCCATACCCCCAGTGTGCAAAGTTCTGCTGTTAAAATAGGGCCCCCAGTGTCTATATAATATATAACATATTAATGTTGCATATTGCCATTCCTATAATGATAAATAAATCACTGGTGGTATCACTTGTAGTATTTAAAGGCATTATATTCAATGCCGCTGGTATGCTATTTGACCAGATTGACCAGATCAGACAGAGGGAGAAAGAATTATTCTCTCCAAATTGCCAAAGATTTTCCTGTCTTTTATTTGTATTTATTTGTTACCAGCAGTGCATAAGTGCTTTAGTATTTTAAAAGGTAATTTTGTGATGAGGCTTTTGGAACCTTGTCTAAAGCTGCCATAGAGGAAATCAAACATTTAAGAAGAACAAATCATTTTGAGATTAGTTTCTGTAGTGACTGTGAGAAACCCAATGAACACAAATTGATGCCACTGTCACTGTTGTTTACTATCTTAATCCTGATAGAATAATGATGTTGAATCGGGAGGGCAATTGAATTATCGTTCCCCTTTTCTGGGTAAACAGTGGCTTATAGAGCATGATGTGACCTCGGCAGAGTTGTGGCAGTAAAGGAGACCTGAGTGGTTATGCTAAGAAAATACTAATCACGATCACCTAACCTTTCAGCTGACACAAATGCATAGATTTCTGTCTTGAAGATCGTGGAGCAGAGGCAGATGAACAATAGTGTACTGCACTAATATATATTTTCTTAATATATTTATTTCCAAATGTGACTGTAGTCCTACTGTATGTACTGTACTGTACAATAGATGATTCACTGAATAGGATGAGATGCCTTAAATAAGTAATGAACATGAACAACATGAACTATATAATTTCTCGGGCTAAAAAGTGGTTTAGTGTGCAAAGTCCAGGATTGTGCAAGATGCAAAAATGTGCAAATACCACATGAGTAATAATTTATAGTATGGCAACATATGTATGTTTGTCGATTTGCAGATAATTATTATTGTCTCCGCCAGGCCGAAAGCACTCCGCGGAGCACTTTTTCTAGTTTTGTTTCTTTTTCCTCTCTTTCTTCTTAGTCATTATACCAAATCCCGATTTGCACCACACTTCTGTGTCACGCCTACCAAGGACTACAGTTGGTAATGAGGGAGGATATAGACAAACATGATTCTCCCATGCACATGAAGTGTCCAGCCGCTTCTTATCACCTGAAAGCCAGGAGTCAGTTATTAGATAAACTCCCACAAGTAATTGTGCACACTACTCCCACCAGTGTCAATACTCTATATCTTGTGCATGGGTACGCTATCAAAGCTGGCATAAGGGTTGAGTCAAGGTTCATGAAAGTATCACTGAGCTGCCATGTTATTGCCATTAAGAAAACATTAAACAACAAGCACTGACCCTGTTTTATTTGTTTTTTTCCTGAGGCTTGAAGAGCGAAACTAACCTTTGTGTGTTTTTTGTATTGGTGAAAAAAGTTTTCTTTTTTCTTTTTTTTTCTTTCTTTTTTGAGTGTATAAACGGGAGCACTGAGAAGGCATCTCCACATCATTATTCTGGCAAAAGTGATCTCCTTTTGTCTAACATGCGCTTTTAAATGAGGTAGACTTGTCATCCGTTATGCAGGAGGGCGCAGGATTTATGAGTGTTAGACTGAAGGAAGAAGTGTTATTACTTACTAGCATAACGCCTGTGACAAAAATGGCCTGAATATCTGTGGCAATTGTCTATTGAATGTGAGAAACACATGACATGCTTTGGAAACTAAATCATTTTGTGGTTTCAAGCATTTTGCACCCGTTAAATACCAGTTAAGCGCACTACAGACCCATTTAAGTGCATTAATATTTGCATATGCTGAACATGGTCAGGCTGTGCACTCAGTGCTATCTGGCAGCCACTATTGTAATGATGTGGAATTGTTGACATGAGGTTGGAGCCAGCCTATGACTTATCTACTAGCTATTATGAATTGTGACAGGCCAGTAACATCCATTTGGTATACAGTTCTGATGACCTTGCTCTTGAATACATGAACGCTGCCTGAATAATTATGAATAGTTTATGGTAATTCTTAAGTTCAATAGTGCACCCAAGTGTAACAACTAGAAGGACCCTTTACTGTGGCTAATATTTTGGGAATTCTCCTAAAGGAAGGTTAAGATTAAGAGAGATTGAAGTGCTAAGGGGTAAGGTGGAGTCTGAAGGGGTGAGTCTTCAGATTGCTGCACGAAAATTGGTAGTGAATCTGCATTTCTGACTGCAGTTTGTTCCACAGTTCGGGAGCCAGGAGGGAGAAGAGTTCCCTGTGTTAGCTGATCTGAGTGAGCGGGAGGGGTTGTAAGGTTGAATCAGGTTTTGAAGGTCCCCATACCTTCAATGCAGTGCCATGCCTTTGGTTGCCTTGTAGACCTGTGTTGTACTCATTGCGGGCAATGGGAGCCAATGGACGGAGCGGAAAAGGGGGGAGACATGTTACATTATTATGGTTCTTTCACATTTGTGGGCAGAAGTGAAAGCGCTCATAGAGGTGCGCCGTATGAGGCCCCTCAATATGTGATTGATTGGATGTTGCATTCACGGTATATGGCTGTTGATTTTTTGTAGATTTTGTTTTGTTGGTAGTGTGCCCTGTAGCCACTTCCGGATGGCTTTCTTACAAGCAACCAAGATGACTGTATACAGATATACATATGTCCTGGGTCATGAGTTTGACAGGGATCTTTCCCAAATTGGCCCTTTAACTATGCATTACAAGTTGCATTCAGATGTACTTCTGCTTCACATGGAGACCCTGAACATTGTAATAGAGCTGCTTTCTCATCTAGCTATCTCCTTTGACTGTGTGCATCATACAGAACAACATGAGTTATGATATTCATCCACTTTAGTCCAGTGAGTGGAAGGCTAGGCACGGAGGCTTGAGAAAACAATGATCTGTCCTGAATATGAATCTTTTGTCACCAGTTGTGTTCTCGGGACTCTGAGGGAGAGAGTTCAGGGTGTATTTTATTGTTGTAAATGGATGGCCAAATGTTCCGTTGTGCTCTCCAGCTAATGTTAAAGATATGCAAATCAGCACGGAGTCTTTATAAATTGAAAATTTCAAACGTGCTGACAGTTCGCCCAGTGAAGCATGATGATCATTATACAATGGACTGTAGCATTATTCTGTGGATTATGGCTGCAGAATGTTATTAGAGTTGTTATTGTTATTGCTGTTGTTGCTGTGCACTCCACCACCCCCCCCCCCTTCTCTCTCGCTCTCCCTCTCCCTCTCCCTCTCCCTCTCTCTCTCTCTCTCTCTCTCTCTCTCTCTCTCTCTCTCTCTCTCTCTCTTCTAAAACCCGGTCAAGGCAGATGGCCGCCCACCTAGAGCCGGGTTCAGCTTGTGGTTTCTTCCCATTAAAGGGGAGTGTTTTGTTGCCATTGCCAAGTTCTTGCTCATGAGGGAATTGTTGTGATTTGGTGCTATATAAATAGACTTGACATGACTTGACAATACTTAAACTTTGGCATTGGTTTACTTTTCTATTGCCAGTGAGTGTTTGCAGAGACTGTTGGAGTGGAGTAGTATGTGGTGTGAAATAAATCATGTCTTTGATCTTTATACAGTATCATGCTTTTCTTGTGTATTATACTTCTCAAAACAATACATTCAGTTGATCTCTACAGTTGGTATTTGAGGACTTCCAAGACCTAGATAATATCCATTTTACTATGACAGGGGTGGAAGGGGTGATGAAACCCGAGGTATATAGTTTGTTTTCCAGTTCAGGTTAATAACTACAGCAAGGTAAAAAATATGGGTGGCCGCATACTGACCTTTTAGTACACCGTGTGATGTAAGCAATACAACTGCAGTGAAAAACTAACTACAAAATCAGCCTAGGCTTTCAAGCCCCTTTAAATGAAAACTTTCTCTGAAATATTGGACTTAGACATCTTCATTCATTATTTTGCTTTATTATTTAATTTTACTGTTTCTTGATGCAGTGTCTTTTAGTCTATTACAGTATCTTCAATATTAATGTCAGGGTGATATGAGGTACTATATCATATGAAAACGCAGATTCTAAAGTGGGGAAATAAGGTATTCTATCCTATCTGAAACACATCTGTGATAGGAAGCATAGCACTTGTTTGGGTGAGTAGGATATGACAAGAGTGAAGTACGTTTGTCAACACATTCACTGCCAGGTATTATTTAATTAATTCATCCGCTGTTATTCATCCGTTTTTTACCTTATTTTGACGATCTTTGGAGAGCCGCGGAAGCCACGTTGTGCACGCGGATGTAAACAAAGAGTGTCTGGGGGGTGGGGGAGGGTCTTGTCTATCCACCGGAGCAAACATTTTTTTACCACGATCTGCCATTTTGTTGCGCCCATTGAATATGGCTCGTTTTCACCAAAAAAAGAAGACATTCGAGCTAGATGTGTTTTTCTACAAATCCTAACATAGGAGTGTACGGAAGTGACATTTTTTGGGATGACGTCACATCCGTCCATTCCTTCTATCAGAGTCGAGGGATCATTCCTAAGTTACGTTGGAGCGCCCTCCATAATAATTTTCTAATTGACGTAGATCTACGTCACGTGGCGGAAGTGTAATGTAGCCTCCGTTAGAATGTTATCGCTATTAATCGCTGACCGTTAATATGGGCTTTCCCATAGACGATGCTAATAGTAAGCTAATAATCGCTAACCATTAACATGGCCTTTCCCATAGACGATGCTAATAGTAAACTAATAACCGCTAAAAGCTACGAACCAGAGCGCCAGGACCACCGCTCCAGCAAAGGCAGTTTAGGCTGTGTGTTTAGGCTTCTCTGTTACAACAAAAATAACATTTTTGACCTCAGACAGAGTTTTTTTTTTCACAATAAAAAGTTTACACTTATTCAAAATAAACTCCATCAATTATACACAAGTAATATGTACTGTCTCTGTCTTCGATGTGCGGGCCAGGCTACTAGAAGTGAGGGCAGCGTAGCGGTCTGAACCTCTAGTGATGTACAAGGGCTGATCGCAAAGGTTAGACGTGTTTAAAAAAAGAGGGGGAAAAAGAAAATGCACATGCTGTACATTATATTGTATTTTTGCAATCCTCTTCCACATTGCATATCACTGGGGGAGATATTTCTTTGAAGGGGTTAGCTACAATGTTGTATGTCAGAACATTTCAATCACCCCTCATATACGTATGAAGAAAAGTTAAAAAATAAACAGGAGTTTCATGGAGGACAGCTGCCAACGTAATAGGACTGGAGCACACCCAGAGGACTATGCCCATTTAGATTTAGAACCTGGAAGTATATGCAGTAGTATTGTTTAATTTAATATGGTTTTGCAATCTACACATCTGGATGATTGTAACAACCCTAAATACTTGGCAGCACATCAGTCTCAAACTGAGCTATAATTACTGAGCATCTAAGTATGTATTTAGACCCTAAATTGAGAACAAACTTGCACTTACATTTTTTCATATTTCATACATATGCATGAGGACATGCATGATAACTGAGTGCTATAAACGATCTAATTCAACCTGGTCCTTAAGGATTTCCTCCAAAACTGTAGCCTACCTGACTTTCCTTGAACAAAGATATTTTCTTTCTATGTAGCACAGAAAATAAAATGAAATATTGAGAATGCTACAGTAACAATATGACCTGGATCTACTTTTCCTTAAGTAAATATAGCTTTTTAGAGTAGGTTTTTAGACATGTAGGCTGTCCAGTCTTAACCGTTTTACCACATTAAAGTGTCTAGACGGCACAGCAAATGTAATTTGAAGTGCAGTTGAAAGAATCAATTCAAAAGTATGCTACATTGCACAAAGCCCTTTGTCATGTGGTGTAATTTAGAAAAGTACATCAATTGTCACACGATTGATGGGAGAGTAGTTTTTGACAATGTCACCCATTGTTGGACAGTACCCAAATACTGGTTCTCAGAAATGTACCCTCTTTGAAAGCTGTCTGGGTTATGATTTAGTGGTTGAAGACCTTGATGTGCCATCTTGTCAGCAAGGTCCCTTAGTTGGACAAAACCCTGTCAAAACTGAGTACTAAATACCTCGCATGAAAGCACTCGGTAAGAGCAGACTTCAGTACAATTTGGCTGTACCAATGCCCTGTCACAGCAAACACACTTTAATGGAGATGTATGTGTTACAGCACAAGACACAAGGGCAAATTAGAATGGATCTACTGCATATTAACAATGCCACATACTGTACATCCACTATACCTATATATTAAGGTTTAATGTGTTTCAACATTAAAACATTTTTCTGGGACTGTTCTTGGACATCATTAAAGGCTGCGAGTGTGACACATCGTCTGTGGCCAAAAATCGCATGTACACCAATCCGGTGTGTACACAACCATCAGCGGCAGTGAGGTGTCTGTGTTGCTCTACCCTTAATAAATCGGGGTCTCCCATCGAGGTGTAGAGCTCTTGTTGGCTTTTTAGCCTTGTTCAGCCTGAGCAAATTATTTTTCCTTCTCTTCTGCTTCTGATGCAGGAACAACCAACTTAGATAAGCCACAGCCAGTGCCTGTAGCACATTTGAACTATAATACCATATTCTCAATTCCTATCCCGAGCACATACTACACCAGACTAGAGTAAAAATGCTCTGTGTCTTTTCTTTTGTTCTCAATGTTGCTTCAGCTTCCAGTTCTTTCAAGACTGCAGACTACAACCTCCTGGCATGGACAATTATTTCATTGTTTTTGCACACAGGCGCACAACAGAGCCAGGTGTCTGTGCGATGTGTACACTTGTACAACCAATGTCTGATCTGACTGATCTCAGTTAGGTCTTAGTCTGTAGTAGCCAGGACAGTCGGTTTGATGGGTAGGGGGCGAATCCTTGTCGTTTTTTCTTTTGTTTTATTATTACTTTTCTTCTTCCCTTGAGTTGAATGCAACATGAATTTTTGATGTACAAACTCCGATACTGTACATCAAACTTTTCCCTGTCGGCCAAATGGTGGCTCTATAATTAAAGGTTGAAATAGACTTTAGAAAGTCCATATCAGAATAATGGACTAAGGGACTGGATAAGCCAGTAAATCTGAAATAAGATATAGACGGATTTCCGCGCGACGTCATCACAGAGCAGAATGCGCAATCTGCGCATGCTCGGGGGAAACGAATTGTTGCGCCGTTCACTCTGTTGTTGTGTTCGGGAGTTAGATAGCCATAATTCTGCTATTATAGGCATAATAGGCATAATGCTGCTATTATATACAAACAGATCCAACTTCCGACAAATCATTTTTATTGAGTAAACAAGGTATTACAAACTGCATAATTTAATCTACTTTCATTAAACCCGGTGAAGATCATTTCTTTTATGAATGGACATTTGACCAGAGCTGCTGCGGGTAATGGCGCCCTCTATAGGCTTACCCCTCCTCTGCGCGGTCATATCCTCTCATGTTTACTAACAGGAAACCCGTCTATGGCCTTAAAGAAAAATGACTTCACAATGCGACACTTTGTGGGCTTGTAGATTGGCAGATTGGCAAGCGCTACAAAGTAGGGCATTTATTTACTGACCATTTGGAGAAATAAAAATAAAGAAGTCCTGATTGACCTTATAGTCCAATATCCAGTATGAACAAAACAAAAACAAAACTCTCTGTTGCTTCAAGGCCTTAACACTACCAACAATTTAATTAGTCCATGTTGATTTAAACAATACAAAAAAATAGACCCCTTCAGTCCAACCCTCAATATCCTTGGCCAGAATAATAAACAGACCAACAGTTCAACATTTGGTGGTCGAGTGTGGGTTGGGTGTGGGTCCTTGTACTCCTACTAGGAGTACAAGGACCCACACCCATCCAGTGAGAAAAGTTCTGTGGTGCAAAAATAAGCGGCTGGGTTTTAACAGTCATGACTCCAGTTCCCAGCATGCTAAACACCAAATAAATACCATTTAAAATAATGTAACAAGTAGTCTATTTGAATTAGAATTAGTATGTGCAGATTGCAGAATGTTTTGTTTAATAGGGCATTGATCAGTAATTCAGCGGGAACCTAGTTGAGTACCTTTTATGCTCTAAGGCCTGTGTAGAACAGGCTCACTGATGTAGAACGTGCCCTGGCTGCAACTGTACTGTAGTAGCCATGTGACCCTTGAGGCTGAAGTTATTGTTGGAGCCCTTCATCTGTGTGGGAGGCTCTCTGTTATGCTGATTTGAACATAGGTTGGGTACAAAGACATAGGCTTCAGGCATGACCTGTGGGTTAACATCACTGTTGGACATTTTAAAGTTCATCTTGGCTCTCTGAATGTTACCAAATAATGTTCACAGCGCCACTTGCCCACAATGTTTTCTGAGAAATCCTATGATAATTTGATTTTAACAAATAAATGGATGGCAGGTGTTTTAGCAAAGGACCTAGCACATGGTTAATGTGTTGAAAACAGACAGACAGACAGACAGACATATATTTAATGATCCCATGAGAGAAATGTAGTCACCATGGCAGTTTCTAGCCTGGTAAACCCTCCCTCCGGAAATCTCATTTGGAAATGAGATTTTCCGGAGGGAGGGTTTACCAGGCCAGGCAGTTTCAGCAGTCATACAAAAAGCAATAAAGAACAGATAACAACACAGCATACGTGAACGATAAAAGACACAAGAACTAGTGTCACATTGGTCATTTGACCGTGGACCCAATCAGATGGTGTTATGTAAGATCAAGGCAACAAACAAAAAAAAAGTGCGCGGGGGGGATATATTGTATGTTTTGCTGTTCTGCGTGGTGTACTGTACATTTCCTTAACATATTTTTAATCCACCAAAGCTCTTAGAAAGCAAGGTAAATACAAATGTAATAGTTTTACCAGGTAGGGACTAATTTATTCACTGATTGTCCTGGCAGCATTAGTCCCCTCCACAGAGAAAGGCTACGGTAATTTCAGCTTTGATTGGTTTGTGGTCACTTTTAGAATTGATGCTGAAATAAATTCAAGTGTCTCCATATAGGGAAAACATAGTAGTGTGTCGTCTTGTAGAATGTGGTAACATTGACATTGGCCATAAGGGGTGTGCAATATGTCACCAGTCTATATTTATGCATAAGGGTTGTGCAGTATGTGGGCCATGTGGGTAGTGCAATATGTTGTCATTGTCAGCAGGTGTGTATACTTGAATTGTGATACTGATGTTTTTTCCCCCCTCCCTTATGTGGAACTGCAGAATGGACCAAAGGAAATCTCCCCATGGGGACAATAAAAAAATATATCATATCTTATAGTGTGGTGGTCTTGATTGCTCTAAGCTTCAAGCAGTGAATATCATGGTATGTCATCTTCTTGAAACCACTTCCAGAAACCAATCTCAGTCAGGACTTCAGTTTGAAAATCTATTGAGAGTTTAAACAGGTTGACCTATTTGTTCTAAAACTTTCTTTGGTTGACTTTTTTTCTTTTGGCAACATGACATGAATCATGCCCATCTACAATCTCACAGCGAGCGTTGTAGATCTGCAAAAAAAAAAGGATTTTGTTTTTTGATATATTCCCCTCAATAGGGATGCCAGGGTTAATGCAGGCCTGTCACTATAATTACATCATTTCCTATCACGATGCAACACGTTGTGAGCTTGTATATTGGCCATCTGCACTACTTAGATGTTTTAAAAAAATATATAAAACCATTAAATGTCAGTATTGTCTTTGCATAATTTCAATTATTTGTCATATCTGTGCAATTTTTGTTTACGAAGGCTAACAGAAATGTAATTTTAATTTATATGTTCCAATGTTGAATGCCAAAAACACAATTGTTAATCGCAATCATTTTGTATTAATTAATCATCAAGTAATTAAAATGTCATGAGTGTGACAGCCCTATCTACTAATTTTGAATACATTAAAATGCATTTGTTTTTCAGAAAATTTGCCCTAAAAAAGGGACACCAGGGTTAATGTGGTTAAATATGAATCAGTAACCTATTTTATCTTCCTTCCTACCAGATGCAATGTGGACAGCAAGGTGTCACGCGTGGCGTGGTTGAACCGGACCACCATTCTGTTTGCAGGCAACGAGAAGTGGTCCCTGGACCCTCGCGTCGTGCTGATGGAGAACACAGCGGTGACGGAGTACAGCATCATGATCCAGAATGTGGACGTCCACGATGAAGGACCCTACGTCTGCTCCATCCTCACAAACAAGAAACCCAAGTCCACAAAAGTACATCTCATTGTTCAAGGTAAATAAAACGAAAATGCTCTCACCCCTCTATCCCTGCCCAGCAAAATCCTGATTGTTAATTTAACCCATTAAGACCTGAGGCCTTCGAAATCAGTAGTTCTCAAACTTTTTCATGCCAAGGACCCCCAAACTTATATATATATATTTGGCCGCGGACACCCATCTGAAAATGTTTTGTGCCAGGCCCCGCCCCCCAGAAGAGAAGACAACATTTTTTTTAAACACTTACAAGATTTTTCAAAAAATATTCAAAAATAGCAGATGTACAAGCTCGCAGCACGGCACAAAGTGACACGCTGTGAGCTTGTAGATCTGTTGTTTTTGAGAACCACTGTTCTAAACCACTATTCTAAATCCAAATGGGTCAGCTTAGTATAGGCTTTTGACCTTAGCTGCCAGTGGATAGACTCTCGTTATCTTTTCAAATAAAATCTATTTCATTCATGATTAGTCTCCAAAAACAACAATCACAGCTATGGGGCTGCCTGTGAAGTCCAGATCATGTAGACATTTTAACACCTGACAATTAAAAGTTAGATTAAATAATTGTAGGAGATTCCTTTGGTGTGAATCATATTTTTACAGTAGGATTACACTGCCACTGACAAAAGGAATGTAATCACATTGACCTGAAGGTCAGCCGATTGCACCACTAGAGATTTGAAACCACAGAGGCTTATTTTGTTGCCTTTTAAAAAAACGTAAGTAACTTCATACCAACATAAGATCACGTAGTACAAATTAACCTTTATGCATAACGTTTGATCCTAATTATAGAATGTGGTAATAAAATTATTTGAAAAAAACTGCAGCCACTAATCAGCTTGCGGAAGAAATTCACCAACACGTGTCCTTCATGAACAAATTGGTGATGCTGAGACCTCATTGAAAACTGTAATTAACGTGGAGCATTTCTGTCACGCGATATGGTTCATAATGATGTGTTATTAACTCATTACTGAAGCTTAGATGAAGGTGCTTTATACAGGACATTTTTAATTAAGCCCAGGGTGTTATATCTTAGCATTTGCTTGGATAGACGTATTCAATTAGATTTTCCACTGCACTTTATCTGTCCTTTTTGTCTGACCCTCTGTAACCTCATGAATTACCTGGATGCTGCTACTGTAGCTCATATTTCAAACTCAAAAGGAGCCACAATATTCTGCTTGCTTATAAAGCTGAATTCAGTCTTATTACGACATTGTTGTGTGCCAAAATTTGCAGTGAGGTTGTAGATTAGCTATTTCCGATAGGCGACACCATCATAGGACAAAGTATCAATTAGGCTCACAGCTTATTCTTATGATACACCAAGACAACAAGCAAAAAAATAAATGGTGCTTCCTAGAGTTCACCTGCTCCAGGATTGAATGTGAAATTGTCAGATTGCCTCATATAAATTGTCTCAGCTAACCACAGCCCAGGTATTGCCATAGTCCCCTTTTAAGTGTGTTGTAATATTTCATTTTGGGCTGAGACATAAAATGCACCTATAAGGAGCATAGTGAGTGCATGCTACATCAATTTAGCACACTCCCTTGTTCACCACCCACTGGGCTATTTATGCATAGTTAGAAATGATCAGTATGGCTATTATGCAGCTATTCAGTGCAATGAAAATCTATCACTAGGCTCTAATCTGTTGGAGTAACCCCACCCTCATTGTTAACAGTAAAGTGTAATCTGGTGAAGAAGATATCAAGGCCTCAATTTAAAGGCGTACTGTAAGAATGATACTTCAAAATATTTAGATGGAGTTTGTCACCAGTTTTGCAAGAAAGGAGAATAAGTAATTCTTAAAAATATGTTTAATATGTGGCCTCTCTGTCCTCTTTATTGCTATTAGTGCTTGAAAGTGTCAGTAATAGAGTGGACAATTTATTTAGGGTTTGCAACAGGCTATTTCCATATAGAGTAAGTATGTGAGGTTGGAAAAACATACAATAGTGTGACAAATGTGTCTCCCAGGATGGAACAGCTTTCATGGTGGCATGATGTACAGTTTGTGTCCGTCTGATTGTAGATGCAGCAGTACAAGCGTTCAAATACAGTGAGCATAAAGTCATGTAAATTACATTGCCTCTCAGCTCGTTCGTTGAGCGGATTTCCCTCTCCTGGTGGGAGGTTGCATACATTTATGTCACACTCAGATGCAAGTTGTGCCTGAGTACAGTATAGAATCCCACCTTAATGGCTATGAAATATTAATTCCATGGGGATGTTAGTGTTCCTCTGGTCCCCATAGACTCTCCCAAGCCCTCTTCTCTCTAGCACCACTGAAATGGAGATCCGAGTTGAACCTGAACACAGGGAAGGACTCTGGAGGCTAGCATCAATCAGCCCAGTGACCTTGTCAAGTGATACCCGCAGGAATATAGGGCATCTGCTTCCATGGTGACTGCACAGAAAAACCAGACCGTCTGCAGTTAAGCAACAGTGTCAGAAAGAGTAGCATCCAGGAATGCATTGTAATGCATACCCTATAGAATAATGTTATGGTTATTGTAGAAGTTACACCAAGGACCCAATCGATATCAACATGAAGTGGTAGTTAAACTGTCTCAATTTAAGCTTGCTCTGCTCCCTGTATAAGCAAATATCTGCAATGCTTGCTTTTTTTCTCCTTTGGATCGTGAAAGTCTACAGCAAGATCTTAGGGTCATAATGACACCTACATTACTTCATAACATCCACATTTCTTTTTAACAGCTGGGATTCTAATTCACTATACATGGTACTAGCAAACGTAATAATACCTGTTGACTTTATGCGGTATCTATTTATCAATTTAGAAACATGGGATTGTTGATTTACTGTAATAAGTAATTGGGATAGTACTTTTGTGAAACAGCTGCATTTCAACTACTCTAACCTTACCCTCTTAGCAACTTAAACCCTACCGTCCCTATTCTGGGGTGAAAATTCAGCACAAATATTTAGTATAGAAGGGAAAAAGGAGGTGGCCTAATATAGAAACCTGGAGGACTGCAGTCAACTAAGTACTGTAGGGTTCATGTGGTTAACTCAAACATATTTTGAAATTTTGTGACTAAGAGTTAAATCTGAACTGATGCTATTTTGACAACATTTGTCACTTTTGATTGTTAGCAACTGAGTTACAGTACTGTAGCTGTTTGGCAGACTGACAAGTATTTAAATATATAGTGAACACTCGAGTAATTTGGTTCAGGGTCATTACCTTCATGAACTCTCTTCTCTCCCACACAGTCTTTAACTTCTTGCATGAGTCAGGGTAAGCTAGATTTTTGTCTGCAGTGTTTGGCATCATTTTGTCACATTGCAATGTTTGTTTTGTGCAACTTGTTATGGAACTTGTTGCAGAGATATGGTACTTGAGAGACATTTTTCATAAGTTAGAATCTGTTAAGAGTTTAAGAGAAACTATATGCTATAGCAGTGGAAACGTAGTGAGCTTGTAGATCGGTTATTTATTTATACGAACAGCACACCCACTTCACCAGCACCTACTGTACCACCCACCCTCCTGCCCACATTATTCCTGCTCAATTACACTTTAACATCATTGGGGTTAATTTAACTCTGCTCCCTCAGAGTTGAATCAACTCTGCACATGAGTGTGCAATTAATCTATGAAACCCATTAGATTCAATATTGATGCCTCTTAAATTGTGCATATGTCTAAATAGATGACAGTTATGACCAATGCTTTTTTGTGGTATTTAAAACATGATTTTGACTGGATTTGTCAGTATTGCCCTTGTGAATTTGATACTCTCGGCAAGAGAGCGTATCAAAGACTATAAATTCGACTTTATTCTCTTGGGGTGCATTGAGAGGAGTGTGGATTCCATTTCCACTCTTGCGAGCACAGAAGGCCAGAAGCAGCTAGCAGTAAAGAAAATACTGGTGGCAGTAATAAATAACATTATACTGTAGGTCAAACACTCTGAACCAGCCCTTTTAAAAAGTCATAGAAGAGAGGCTTGGCATGGTAGCATTGTAGCAGTAAGAACATATTTGACAGAAATTGAACCATAATATTTCATTCATAGTTTTCCCAAATAATTCAAGATTTTCAATGTAAAATGAAATACACTGTTTGAGCAAGATAGAAAAGGTTTTACAGCATCAGAACAGTATATGACTTTTATTTTATATACGTATAATATGTGAACTAGTAAGCCTTGGAAAAGTTACTGTACTTTAAACCCTTGAATATTGTACTTACTGAGCATAGTGAAATTGTTAATTAGAGTGGTGCACTTGATTACTTGATTACAACGTTAAAGCTAACAGGGAAAACAAGGCTATTATGATCTAAAGACTTTGTAACTGATCTAGCAAAGTAATTTGATCTTAGCTATCGTGGTATCAACACTGTCATTACAAGGAACTGGTTCATTAATTCAGTGGAAACAAATGGTATTTGGATGTGCTATTCCACATGGTTAATTTCACTCGCACATTGTGTAATAGACAAGGGGGTAAAAGCGCATGTTTATCCCCTGCACAGGTGCATAGCCTTTAGGTGCTATTCATGCCATTTGCCACAATTTCAGGAGTTGGGAAGATTATTGCCTCCACCAGGCCGGATGGCCGAAAGCCGGAGACTATGTTTTTGCCCTTGTCCGTCCATGTGTCCGTGAGCTGCTAATCTCCGGCACCGTCGGACCAATCAGCATGAAACGTTTCACGCATACTCCCTGTAGGCCAATGAATAACTTTCACCCCAATTCTTTCAAATCAGCCTCATGGTGGCGTTTTAACAGCCCACTTCACGTTTTGGTCTATAACTATTGAACTGTTCAATGAAAAAAATATTTAAAAAATCCCCTGGATTCCTTAGATCATAACGCTACTCCCATATAGACCATTTGTGCCAGAAGTAGATTTTACACCACTTTTTGCTACTACTCCTACAATTCTTGTCCCAAACACACACAACTCAGTACACATTATGTCTGGAGTCTTTGGATCAAGATGTATCAGTCAGATTCTTCAGGTTCCATTCCATTTGGCTATGACTGCCTTCCAAAATTTGCGGGCCCTGAATAGACTTGCACTCCGATGAGTGCCCTTTTCTAGTTAAATATGAAGCAACTTTCTAAATAATTATGCTGATCAAAATAAAATGATTGAGTGCGCTAATTTAGTATTTTAACATAATGACATAATAATTACAAATTTAAGTTTCAGATTATTAGTACTACTTAACAGTGCTCGAGAAAGAGCCCAAGGCTCTGCAATTTGACACAGCACAAGCAAGTACACCAATCTGACAAGTCTTATAAGATATGCAATTTACACAATTTGTGATCAGCTGATTTTACTTGACAACCAAATGGCGAATTTGACTATTTTTATTCCCTCCAGAATCTAAGCCCTCCAGTACTAAATCTGATTAGATAATTAAGCATTATCTTCATATTTACAGGCAAATGACAGATGCGTTCAACTGATTTCGTTTAAAATGGATAAATGATGATTTGTTGGCTTTTTCTGTAAATTGCGCAGCCCTTCAATGATCGCCCATTTTCTTTTGCTGGGTTAGGGTTAGGACTACAGAAGCAGTCAACCAACATTTGCCCTCCCTAGGTTATGCCATCATGACTGGCATCCATGAGCCTTGCCCCATTTCTCTGTAAGACACAAGTACAGATTTTCAGGAAATTATTTGATCCATTCATTGGCAGAGACTCACGTTTTACCCTCCAAAAAAAATCTGGTGTAATGACATGCCTAGCACGTCTGTCTCATGCATGTCATACCCTCATGTGTGAACTTGCTAGGTTCCATTGATAGGCTGTTTAATGGGTTAGGTCCATCCATCTGTCTTAGGCCCTCACAAGTTACTGTGAATATTACAGCATGAATTGACATAGAATGTGCTGTGCACCTTCATGCTCCACGGAGGATGAAACCTGCTGATTTTGGTGACCTCCATGACATTTCCTTTTGCACCACACTTTTCCACTTGTACACTAAAATAAACACTACTTATTTTGATGACCCCATGGCCTTTCCCCTAGCAACAGCCCTTCCAAGAGTCTGTGCATGGTCCTGCTACTAATGCAACATGCTATTGATGGATCATGCATTGCTCAGTATCTTCCAGTTGTGTGAAAAGGGCTATGAGCCCATCCATTATATGGCACATACAGTAGGACATGGTGGTAATAGCTAATGGTTTTCGCACACTGAACCCATCAATCCTAAACCTAACCATTCCATTTCAATATTGAGGACAGAAGTCTGTTTTAGAATAAAGGTGACATTTGTCCCTGCTTGAATTATTGCATATTTCTAACATGTAAACACAGAACGAAAGAAAGGATCATTGCCCTAACTTATTTTTATAGCCTTTAAGTCTTTACTTCTTCCAATCCTAGCTAACAGGGAAAACGCAGTGAGTTGAGCATTTTGTTAATCCGTTTAGCCTTCCCAGCAGTAGTGGCACACACTGACAACGCAGGGCTAGACCACGGGGAGCAGCTGCATTAGCAACACTTCTCACATTAGACTTGGTTAACCCATTAAGACCTGAGGGCGATTCTACAAATGTCTTCTAAATCCTAACAGTTTTCTGAAAAACATGTTTCTATGTCAGTGGTTCGCAAACTTTTTCATGTCAAAATTATATGGATTTGGCAATGGACCCAATCTCAAAATGTTTTGGTCCAGGGACCCCCAGAGGCAAAGATTTGAGTTAAAAGTGTTCGCATGAAAGAAATATAGATATTTTTTAAAAATCACACATTTTCACGATTTAAAAAAAAATAGCAGATCTACAAGCTCGTAACGCGGCATGAAGTGACACGCTATGAGCTTGTATATCTGCTATTTTTGAATAGCCAAAGTATAAAATAATGGTTAAAGTGGTTCATATTTAAAATGTCCCGCTTTAATGAGTTAAGGAACACTATGATTCATGTGGCCATTTCAGGGCAAGCATTTGGGGTGAGGGTGTTGCAGCATACATGTACACCATCTCTTGGAAAATAATGCCACAGACATTGTGATACGTTAAAGGGCAAGAGTAATTCAATTCAATTATATAACACCGTAAATGGGCTACAGGATTATCCCCTTTAGTTTCGTCAAGTGTAATGATGTGGCTCTGTGTTTTTGTGATTAGGACCCAAGCCTTCTCTGCTATGGGGAAAAGAAAGAGGAAGCACTGGCCCTTTCAAATTCAATGCACATCGGTCTAATAAGCTTCAGGCCTCATTATAGAGCAGAGAGAAGCTACTCTTCTTTCCGCAAAGTGCAAGTAATGAGGCATTTGAAATATTCCACAACATTAGGATAACTGAAATTGGAGAGCAAGCCCTATAAACTTTACTTGTGTAACATATTAAAAGTGTTCCTTCATTCTTGATGCTGGCCGTGGGTGGGTAATGGTATTTCACATTACATTTCTCACCTACTGAGCTTTATGGGTATTTGACCTGATAGATGCTGCTTTCATTTGCCTTTACGTAGCGACATTGTTTACAATACGAGCACATGCCTGATTGTTATAGCACCTTCATTGGTATTCATCCAATGGCAAACATAACCTTTCAAATGCAGTATTCCATAACATTTGTTTACTATTAATTGTCTGCACATTTCTATGGTAGAATTGTACCCTGGGCTACCCTGGCACAGTGCCGTAATGTGTATTTGCCAATTAGCCATTAAAATTGGACAATAATGGGTTCATCTGATGCATAATTTCAAAAGTAAGCAAGCCTTGTTCAAGCTGATGCGGCTCATTGCTAAGGAGATTATGTGCTGTCTCTGAGGCATGAAGCAGCTTACCGTAAGCATACAGTATAGCCCTCTGCACAGGAAGCCGGTCCATTACAGGGGCTTACCCCAAATCTATCTTTTAACCCATTCAATCCGGGAACGCATCTGTGTCATTTAAGATTTCTTTGGGCTATTCAAAAATAGCAGATATACAAGTTCATAGCGCGGCGATATGCTATTTTTTTAAAAATCGTGAACATTTGTTCGCGATTATATATATATATATATATATATATATATATATATATATATATATATATATATATATATATATATATATATATATATATATATTTTTTTTTTTTTTTTTTTTAGAGACATTTTAAACTCAAATCTTTGCTTCTGGGGGGGGGGGGGGGGGGTCCCTGGAACAAAATATTTTGAGATGGGGGTCCGTGGCCAAATACATATCATTTTGGGGGTCCTTGACATGACAAAGTTTGAGAACCACTGATATATAGCAACATAAGTTAAAAAAAAAGAAAATGTTAGGATTTAGAAGACATTGTAGAGTCCCCAGAGGCAAAGATTTGAGTTAAAAATGTTTGCTTTAAAAAATATATATATATTCAAAGATTTGCACACATTTTCATGATTTTTCGAAATAATTGCCAAAGAAATCTAAAACTGACATAGATGCGTTCCCGGTCTTAATGGGTTAAACATTGAATGCCAAGCAGAGAAACATCAGCTCCCATATTTTAAGTATTTGATTTGAGTCAGTCAGGGATGGAACTCAGAACCTCCCAGTGACACGGACCACTAGGCTGCACGATTATGATGATAATCCCAATTGCACTGCTTAATATTGTAATCACGATTATTAATCATCATCATTTTTTATTTTTTTACCATTTTCTTATTGCCTTTATTACTCGTTGTGCTTGACGGTACCATATAACATATTAAATCATTGCTGTTGGGAAGAAACCTTGTATCTCCATATTTGATCTTTTTATGATTTCTCACAAGTTAATGCCCTATTTTACACATACATACATAGTCATTTGACAGTGTTGTACAAAACTAGCTAAATTAGCCAATCTACAAGCTTGCAATGCAAAGTGTTGCAGTATGACATGTTGTGAGTTTAGATATGACATTTTTGCTATTTTTGAAAAATTATTACATTGTTTGCCTATAATAATAACATGCCCAAAATCGGGTATTTTTTTAAGTTTAACCAATGAAAAGTATTAACTACAATGGTTCCATTTTCTTTTTTTCAATATCCGATTTTGGACATACAAGGTTTGCCACAGTGACAATATAGAAATTATATGTAATGACCTGTGTTATTTTATTGTTCCTCTTTGACACTGATTTATGGGGAGATCAGTGCTACGAGTTGTGAGCTTGTAGCTTGTAGCAAGAGGGCCTTGGGTTCGAACCCAGCTGGACTGACTGGGCCCAAGGCACTGGCCTTGGAGCTGGAGCTGGTTCTCAGAAGCCGGAGAATAGCTGTCCCAGGCTGTCCTCGTAAATAAGAATGTGTTCTTGACTGACTTGCCTGCTCAAATAAACACATTATTTTGCTTTTGAAAGTGTCAAGTAGTCTTTAGATTCTGACTGACAGCTTTTAAACCCAATCAAACATACAGGAACTTGCTGTGCATACAGTATATTGTAGCAGCTGTGTAGCAAATGAAGGAATCCATGGTCAAGGTTAAAATTACAATATTAATGATAGGGTATCCGTATTTGGACATATAGCCTACAGTATACAGGCACACACAATAACTGTTTTTATAGTCCAGCTTATGAAATTGTGCCTGGCTGAAATAAGACTTTTGTCCATATAATATGGCATTATAATACAGCCTGTGGCAGTGGGCATTGTCATGCAATCAGCAATTGATGCAACAATCAGCCTGTCATGACATGGGCTGTCTGTTATCAGCAAACATTGAGAGACATAAATGTAGTGTGTAAATGTAGTCTCCCACTTCATCAGGCACTTCAACAAGGTCTCTTAAAGATTCATGGGGAAATGATGCTTGACATCCAACACATAATGAAGTGTCAAGGCTGAAACCACAAATGCAAGGAAACCTCCTTACTGTTATTATTCTGCAGTAACATATAGCGATTCAATGCATGAGCATTGAATGAGCAAGTACTAGGAAATTGATAGTTGGCCTTCTTTCAATCTTTTTTATTTAGAATAGACAATCTTTTTTTTTTTTTTTTTTTTTTGCTCCCTCAAACACGGGCGGTTGTGTTCGCGTCTGAATGCTCGGCAAACTGGATGCTCCACGGTGGATGGGAACCCCTAGAATCCATGACGGTGGACATGTACAGTACTTCTACCATGTGGTTATACATAAAGACATCTGAAATAAGTACTGGAGACATACTTCAGTGTTTTCAAACTGGTATTACACACGTATTTGCTTTTGCACCCCTGTAACGTCAACCCTATGGCAAAATTCCCAATAGTGATTATTGTTGGTTAGCACAGGATTGCATGATCAGATTGAAAAGATAATCATGCGGTCGGTGTTGACATTAGCTGATAAACTCAGCTGATGTTAGATATCCACTTAATACTCTCACCCAGCTGCAGCTAACACAATGTATAATGGGTGTGTTAGGTTTAGGTGTGCCTGCCAATGGGCAAGAATAGACAGAAGTCAACAGTATTGTCAATACTTACAGATTGCCATCTTAAATTCATACAACTTGCAATGCACTAGACAACTAAAAAAAACAACATGGGTATGGAAACTGTTACTTACAACTCAACTAGATGATGGTTATAATTAGGTACAGCTGCTGCTATTCAGCTAGCTCTTAATGGAGGACTTGAAGTTAGCATTAGAGCTAATGGAAATAAGGCTTGCAGGTAACCCAACGTTCTTCAGTGGTAGAAAAAGTACTCCGATTTTTTACTTAAGTTACAAGTAAAAGTCTGGAATTCAAAATGTACTTGTGTAAAAGTACCAAAGTATTGGTACAGTATCAAACATGCACCTAAAGTACCAAAAGTAGAAAGTACTCATTATGCAGTCTCATTTCAGAAGTTTACAAATGTATAAAATGTATAAAAATATTTTGAAAGTGGCCGAAATATAGTGTTGAAGTGGTTAATATATGTGTTGTAATAATAATCAAAATATACAAAGTAACTATAGTAACTAAAGTTTTCAAATAATTGTAGTGGAGTAAAAGTACAATATTTGCCACTGAGATGTAGTGGAGTAGAAGTAAAAGTATTGAAAAATGGAAATACTCCAGTAAAGTAAAAGTACCTCAAAATTCTACTTGGGTAATTGTACTCAGTTACTTTACACCACTGCTTACCACACATACTCAGTATGCCACCAAGGTGCACCAGTCTCATTATTTTCATCACACACATAGCCAACCCATGCAGATTGAACATGTGCTCTCGCTGAGTCACCTACACACTTGGCAGTAGCCAGTATACTGTCAGAAAACAATATTTCATTAGTTGTCCTAAAAAATGAATGGGACCAGAAGTTTTCCTTTTCTCTTTCGCTCTCAAACACCAAACTGCCTCCGGAAATAAAGCAGAAAATGAACAGTAGCTCAGTCTGCTTCAGTTTACAACACCGTTTATTTCAGAAGAAGCCGTTTAATATGTGTGATATTTGAGAAGATGGACCCGCAGGCAAGAGCATAAAGCTAACAAAAACAGAGTAGAGGAGATTGACGAACACATTGAAGAAGGCAAGACAGGCCTTTATGGAACATCTAAGTTACAGTAATGCTGTTTAGATAAGTGTAACACCATTGATAATTCGGATTGAGTCACAAAGTGTGCTGAGCTTTGAGGTTTTATTGTGACATTCTCCAAATATAGTACATACAGTATGCTGTAAGATCTGATAATGATCAATTAATTAATACATATAGATAAAGGTGAAAGCACCATATTTCAAGGAAATAGTTCAATATTTGAGGTAGATCGCCTGATGCTAAGTGTGGCAGGCTGAGAGAGTTTGATCTGATGGTTTGCATGTTAATTTGTAAGCACAGAGCATCCAGTTTTGACGGTTTTATTGTCTAGAATCGATCTACTTAAAATGTGTTAATGCCCTCTGGTTTTAAATGATAATTTAAGAAGACCATAATTTTAGCACGTTTGTTTAAAATATAAAAAAAATCCATTCATGGATTTACATCAACCACAGAGTAGCAGTATTCTTTGTAATATTGTAGTTTCTGGCTTAATTGATACTCCATCGCACAACAGTGTCGCTGTCGCTTGCCAAAAAGAACAGATGTACAAGGTAACCACACGTTGCACCTAGACACAAGTGTGTGTGTGTGTGTGTGTGTGTGTGTGTGTGTGTGTGTGTGTGTGTGTGTGTGTGTGTGTGTGTGTGTGTGTGTGTGTGTGTGTGTGTGTGTGTGTGTGTGTGTGTGTGTGTGTGTGTGTGTGTGTGTGTGTGTGTGTGTGTGTGTGTGTGTGTGTGTGTGTGTGTGTGTGTGTGTGTGTGTGTGTGTGTGCGCGTGTGTGTGTGTGTGTGTGTTGGGGGGGCTCAAATCAATCAAGATAATCAAATAGAAAAGGGGCAAGACATAGAACAACTGTTGACAATCTTGTTGTTGTGTGGAATTGTCAAGAGTTGGTCTATGTCTTGCCCCTTTTCTATTTGATTATCTTGATTGATAACATGTTTTTTTTAAAAGGATGACTGACAACAAGATTGCATCCCCACAGATGTGTGTGTGTGTGTGTGTGTGTGTGTGTGTGTGTGTGTGTGTGTGTGTGTGTGTGTGTGTGTGTGTGTGTGTGTGTGTGTGTGTGTGTGTGTGTGTGTGTGTGTGTGTGTGTGTGTGTGTGTGTGTGTGTGTGTGCACACGCGCGCAATCATGGACACACCTCCAACACAGCTGTGGTGGACAATCATGTAATTATGGGTTGTATTTTAAGCACTGTGCCACTTTAGTCTTGAGAAAGGCCCTTGTGACACAAACATCGACCTTTCAGTTTTGTGATTTTCAGTCATGTGATGGTGCATACATTATGCATTAGTCTTTATATTGTGTACATCTCCTCATGTCAGTTTATATTTTCAATCAGCTTGTGTGTGCCTCATTACCTGAATCCAAGGGATAAGTCAATCATTGCAGAGTCAGAATTGGTTTAGGATAATTGAAGGACACGCTAAAAGTCATGATTGAATGATAATCAGGATTTTCGGAGGGGGAAAAACTCTGTGCACCTAAGCGCTTCGTTTACTCGGCATCATCCCATGCAACTCTAAATGGACCCAGTCAACTATGAAGTACGCTTTTCTGGGTTGAGGTCATGGATTCATTTTTGTCTCACAGCTCTGAGCCACTGGGCAGTTTTGGTTGTGGCGTTATCTTGTCGTGTATGGTTGCAAAGCTATCTTGCAGCCACTACCTTCATGTCAGTTATGCAAATTATTAGAATTCTATGTTTTGCACCCTAACTATGTTTTGCACACTGTCCGTCCGTATGTGTGTCCGTCCGTGTGTCCGTCTGTCTGCGAGCAGCTAATCTCCGGCACTGTTGCCCCGGTCACTGCGAAACTGTGCACACACACTCCCTGGATGCCAAATCCGAACCTCTGCCCGAATTTTTCAGATTGGCCTGTTATAGCGCCACCAGGAGGCAGATTTTAGCAAAACCCATTTTTGGATATTACTCCTACAGATTTTGTCCAAACATCACACAAATCGGTACACAGTATCTCTATAGTCATGTGATTAACACGGATCTGTCCGATTTTCCATATTCCTTCATAATTGGCTAACATTGGCTTCCAAAGTTTGCGATAGGTTTGTTTTGAATAAAATGCCTGAAATTATGAACGCAGCATGCGATTTCCGTGAAATTGCATGCACATTCCCTCTAGGCTGAGGAAGAAATGTCCCTTTAACATTTTCAAATCAGCCTCATGGTGGCGCTATAACAGGCCGATTCGTGTTTTTACTTATAACTGCACCAATCTGCGTAAAACTTTGCACGCACACTCCCTAGAGGCCAAGGAAAATCCTTTGCCCTGCATTTTTAACATCTGCCTTTTAGAGTGCCACCAGGAGGCTGACTATTGTAAAATAGAGAAATGCCACCCTTTTCACATTGCCCTGTTATAGCGCCACCAGCAGGTCTAATTTAGCAAAACACATTTTTGGAACAAAATGCCTCAAATCATGAATGCAGTGTCCGATTGCCAGGAAAGGCCTAAGAAGAAATGGCACCCTTTTCACATTGACCTATTATAGCGCCACCAGGAGGCCATAATAACCTACCTGTCCTAGCGGAGACCTGTGCTCCAAGGAGCGCTTTTTCTAGTTCAATATATTTTACTTTGCCAGATGCATAGGGTGATGCATTTGAACCACTTTAACCCTGTCTCTATTTTGGGTATGACATTATAGGTGGAAATGTAAAGAAAATCTTTTTTTTATTCCCCAAACTTCAAACTTGAAAAATGGGATACATTTTCTAAAATAGCAATTTGTAGAGCTACAGGGTAGATCTGCTATTTTCTCTATTCACCATATGACAAAATATATAGGTCATAGGTCTCAAGTGGTTTATATGTTAGAACATTACCGTATTACACAACAAGGATACCAAGGCAATATTGTAATGTTACTTCTAGTCAACTGTCATGAATGCATGCCATTCCCATGTTAAGTCACAAGAGCTTTCACAACACGTCACACTCTGCCATTTGGTTTCACTTCAATGGCACTTTCATCCCTTTGGACTGGAGCCTAGAACACAACATGCAATGGGTTTAAGTAAGTCCCCCATGGAAAGTTGCCTTTGAACTGAGAACACTTGGCAGTTTGAAGGCAGGTGTCACCACTCTTTGCCTTCAACCGACCGGTGGGAAAACTAACCTAGTTCATGTCTAGCCCCTCCTAAGCACCGGCAGCCTCATGTGTTTTACCAGGCTCCAATATTTGTGAATTTTCCTTCTCGTTCAGCTGTCCTTGTGTACTTCACTGAAATGGTAATGACTGAACACGACATGACATATTGCATGAGGTTGTCCAATGACATGACATGGTAGCTCTGAAATACCTCTCTCACTTACCCACTCATACACAAACACTGTTGCTTTGCTCAATTGTGGAACAAAGTAGCCTACTGTAGGCTACATTGTTCATTTCAAATTGCTATTTGACAATGTGATGATTAATTAACACATACTGTTATCTTGGGTGGCTGAATTTGTAGTGGCATTATATTGTTGGTTCATTGTTCACATTCTGTACATCATACTTATCATATTTCTTCATAGAGCATACAAAATGAGAAATGATACTGTGAATATATAACTTGTGAAAATGAGTGGCCACATACTGTAGCAATTGCTCAGTGTATTGTATGCCATTGCCATTAGTCTGCAATAGTGTTAACACGGGTTGAAGCCGCACATTGTGTCACTAATGAACTACCGCATCTGCTCTTTTAGCTCTGAAATAAGCAAATTTGATTGGGAAATGTGGTTGAAAATGTTACTGATAAGTGGAGAAGAAGTCACATCACTGAAGGCCTATGATTAAATAAACACCCAAAGAAGGTGTCCATTTCCTCTTTCGGCAGCCTCTTGATCCCATTTCCCAATTAATTACTGCTGCGAAACCTTTGCCATGTTGATATGAAGATTGACACATCTACTATAGGCCCCTGTGGAAATTGGCAAGACAGATGCATTTTAATCACACAGCCCCTGGCATTATCAAGGTGAAGGACCTGTCCCCTCTTCCACACACTGGCAGTATTTCATTCATTCATCTTGGTTAGAGCTCATTATGGTCAAGCAGGTGCTGCCTGCGGTAACCGGAATGCTCGCCCCAAAACACAGTCGCCCCCCATTTTTTTCACGGACCGCTCGCCCCCAGCGGTTCTTGTATTTGTTTTACTGAGGTTAAGGTTCAGAATAAGGTTAGGTTTAGGCATAGCTTTACTGAGGTTAAGGTCAGGAATAAGGTTAGGGTTAGACATAGTTTTACTGAGGTTACGCTTGGCGACCGTTCCGAGCTCGCTGGATTTGACCCGTGGCGAGCGTGTTTTGTGGTGAGCATTCTTGTACAGATCAACCACAACTTCTGACAGAGCAGGAAACAAAATATAACTGCAGCAAAGAGAATAGAACTCTGCTTGACCTTATAGTTAGACAGAATCATAAATTTACTTTTGCAGTGGTTCTGAAACGGTGTGCCATGAGACAAGTCCAGGCGTGACTTGGGATTTTTGTGAAAAACGCACATTATTGCAATATAGACAACTATACAAAAAGTACTTCATCTTTTAACTGGTGTCCCTATTTTGGTCACGTGAGCTTGTAAATCGGCTATTTTTGCAGTGAATACCTGATGTGCCTTGAGATATTGACTTTCCTATTGCCTTGGGCAAAATAAATGTGAAAACCACCTATTATATATGCATTCTATACAGTACGTGCAATACATAATATGTACTATACAGTGTTATATATTTATTTTAACACACAGTGGTAGTGATACACTGTAAGCTTATTGAGAAGTAATTTTTTCCTGTAGATAATTGCAAATATTTGTTAGATAACGGTCAGTTTATAAATGTTCATGTGAATCAGTATATTCAATGCCTACTCTGATACCCTACAGTGTAGTCCATCATGCACACTATCAATTCTGCTCAACAATATTTAATTGAAAGTTTTATTTTACATTTCTCAGTGCAATTGGTACCATGTGTACATGTACTGAATGTCAATTTCCATTTTGAGTTGTCACTTGATTTGATCGTTATTAAACTGTGTCTTCCCTGGAAATAGCCAATCTACAAGCGTCACATTGCGGTGCATTGTGAGCTTGTAGATTGCTGTGTACAGATTTGAAAGTCCTTACTCGTGACACTGGTTTCACATCCAAAAACGGCATGTCTTGAGACTCATGAAACATGAATCAGAATACTTTTCATATGGTAATGTGGCATTTGTTTTTGTTTTTTTAAGTTCAGAGATCAGTTTCAATAAAGTCAAGCTGTACAGTAAGTGTAACTAAAATGCATCTTACCTGTTTTAAAAAATATATATCTTTGCCATGTAAGTAAATTGAAATGGTATGCTAAACAGGACAACAGTTCCTGCTATGAATATATTATAGCAAGTTGAATATAAGGGTCATGTGTAAATCAGGTGAGGAGGATTACCATTAGCATAATGTTCAATCTCTTTGGGTAAATTAAATTATATACTAACTAAGACTAACCAATGACTTTTGGTCTCAACCCACAGTCAGGCATAGGTTACCCATAAACAAGTACTGTCAATACTTAACTCCAGCTGGCCTGTCAATTATGCTTTACTTTATATCTGGCTAATGCTCATCTAATGAGCAGTGTATAAATGAATCATGTGATATCACAGTAAGCCAGGTAATAGTCAAATTTCCCAAATCCTCAGAATTTTCTAATCCTATTTGTATACTTAGTAGGAAAGAAAGGTGCATGTAATTAATTGAATGAAGAAAAACAAGACGAGTTTAATAACGACTTATTATATTATATTCCATATGGATCTTGGTCTTCATGTGGTCAGTCATCTATGATATATGACGTATGACTCCATTATGTGGGCAAGGGTTCAGCCCAGTCCTCTTACTGACATTTAAATATTTCAAAAGATATTAAACATAATGGGGGGAAAAATGCACATTTACTGTACTGCCTTTGCCTGCTGGCAGTGTGCATTAACATTTTGGATCAGCTCTGGGCACATATATATTGACAGACAGACAAACTCACAGACCCATTTCTAGACAGCTTGCCCCCTACAGAGCCATGTATCATACTTTGTCGTTTTTTCCCCTTTTAGTACCTGCGAGAATCACTAACATATCGACGGACATCACAGTAAATGAGGGCAGCAATGTCAATCTAATGTGCCTGGCGATTGGTCGACCTGAGCCAAGTGTCATATGGAAGCATCATTCTGCAAGAGGTAAGCTCATCATCAATCAACCAAGCTTATTATGCTCTCTTCTTTTCCCTGAATTATGAGATACCATGTGGAGAATTTCTGTATAATGGCCACTCTTTGTCAAAGCATTCCTGGTGTGCAGAGTTTATTTTCATTATAAGACTTCACTTATGGTCTACTCTGGAGTTTTAATGAAGTGGTTATTTGAGATGTTTTCCTATATAATGGATATTGACAAAGCTTCAACAGAATTACTTTAAGTTCCATTGTAAGTTTACTGAATCAATTCCTTCGCATGTGGCCCTTGTCAATCTTCCCAGCCAATGCAATCCTCTCAACACTTTAATGAGAACATTTGCCTACACAAGCTGTTCCCTTCCTATGGGATTAAATTAATTTACAGCTTTTGTTTGAATATATCCTGACTGAAATGATGATAAATAATGCCAGCCTTTAATCTGTAGAGTGAGGCTGTGTTTTCTTTTCAACATGGAGGATGAGGGGTTGGTGCCACACAACCTGTGCCCTGACGGGGCCAGGCTCCAATCAACTGTGCAAATGATTTGGCCAGAGGCCAACATTGGCTTGGTAGGGGTTGTTGTGCTGGCACCTAAAGCCTGGATGAGAGCCAAGTAGCTGTGTGTGTGTGTGTGTGTGTGTGTGTGTGTGTGTGTGTGTGTGTGTGTGTGTGTGTGTGTGCGTGTGTGCGTGTGCGTGCGCGCGTGCGTGTGCGTGCGCGCGCACATACACACACAGTGTTCTGTGCTTTAATCGCGGTGGCCCCACACTTCCCACTGAACATTCAGTAGCGTGAGTCATGTGCTGCCTCTATAGGATCAGATGCTCAGCCTCCAACATGACATGAATATCTACAGCCCAGCTGTTCCTCCCTCCTTCCCTGTTTCTGTACAAGGAAGCCAGAAGGAGTCTGCCACCCACAGCCAAGACACTGTCGCCTACCTCCTCCATCAACATGTTCACTCCCTCATTTTCCTTATTATGACCACTGAACATCATAATCTCTTTACCGACTGTTCAAGTGAAGAATGGATCGTAATCACATTCAGGAATATTCAGCAGAAGGCTGTGAAACCCCAGACAGTTTGTGCCATGTTCATATTGGACACTATGCTTTCAACTGAACTGGGTCTTTATGAATTGCCAGTCCTAATCAGCCATGTCAGTCGCTTGAAATTGCAGGACCAAAAGCACAAAGTTGATAACCTTTCACAACCCAGCATGGACAGCTTTTGCATGAGTGATTTGTGTAGCAAGTTGGGAGAGAAGTGGACCAGTGCTTTGGCCGTGAGTTGTTCCTAAAAGGTTCAGGTTCCAATGGCGCGCGGCTCTCTGATTGTGGTGTTGGGATGTGGTGGAGTCTTCTGTGGCTTTCTGGCTGCCTGCATGAAAAGTTTGATGCGAATCAGTCCATCGGTTTGTGAGATTAGCACCAGTCTCATGCAGTCACACGTACACACACACACACACACACACACACACACACACACACACACACACACACACACACACACACACACACACACACACACACACACGGACACGGACACGGACACACACGGACACACACTCCGCCTCCGGCCTGGCAGAGATAACTACTGTTACTACTGTATATGAATAATATGAGTTGGATCATCGACATAAGTACAGTAGTACAATAGGTGGTGCCAGTCCAGTAAGGTTAGACAATTATTAGAGCTGATGGATTCACCCATTGGCAATTTCACACTCTTTAGTCCAAAAATAAAAATGTGCACGACCTACCATGCCATACTGAAGTCCATTGGTTGAGCAGAGAGGGTGAGAGGTTTCTTTCAATTAGGCTTCATTTGGGAATTGGACTATTCATGAAAAACATTGTTGTTTCAGACAGACAGTCTGTCCACCTGAGCACCTTTTTACTTATATAATTATGTACTGCCAGTGAACCAAGTTATGCATGTTGCAAAGCCATACACAATTGCACACATTTTTCACCCAGCGCTTTCAAGGCTGCCCGTGGCCGGATTGTGTTATACATACAGCAATTAACTGCTACATATGAAGAAACAAAATGTGCACGTGTAGGCTACTTAAGAATGTTTTTTCATGAACATAGTGGCAATCTTCATTTATTTTATCATCTGATTTTGTTCTTTGGTACAATTAAAATGTGTTTGGAAACATATTGGAATGTACTTGGTTGTCTTGGCGACTGGCGTCTACTTAGAATTGTCCTGTTCTTTATCAAAAAACACCTCAACCACGCATTGTTATTATTATCATTATTATTATTGTCTCCGCCAGGCCGGAAGGCATGGCGAGAGAGTATGTTTTGCCGTCCGTCTGTCCGTCCGTCCGTCCGTCCGTCCGTCCGTCCGTCCGTCCGTCCGTGTGTGTGTCCGTCATTCTGTCTGTGTACAGCTAATCTCCGGCACCGTTGGCTTGCTCGCAGCGAAACTGTGCACACACACTCCCTGGATAACACAGCAGAACCTCTGCCCCAAATTTTTCACATGGGTCTTTTATAGCGCCACCAGGAGGCCGATTTGTGCAAAACATATTTTTTGACAGTACTCCTACAGATGTTGTCCAAAAATCCTGCAAATCGGTACACAGTATCTCTATAGTCATTAAACAAAACGAGTCTTTAAGATTTTTCATATTCCATCCTGATTGGCTAAAAATGGCTTCCAAAGTTTGCAGGAGTGCTCCGTTTTGAACAAAATGCCTCTAATCATGAACACAGCATGCAATTTCCTTGAAATTTTGCACGCGTATTTCCACTATGCCGAGGAAGAAATGCCACTTGAAAATGTTCAAATCAGCCTCATGGTGGCGCTATAACAGGCCGATTCGTGTTTTTACCTATAACTGCACCGATCTATGTAAAACTTTGTAAGCGCACTCCCTAGAGGTCAAAGAAAAACCCTTGCCCTGCATTTTTCACATTTGCCTTTTATAGCGCCACCAGGAGGCCGACTTATGTAAAACAATTGTTTTATATTACTCCTTCCGATTGTATCCAAATTTCACGCAAATTGGTACACATGATCTCTATAGTCATGTGATCAAGACGGATGTGTTTGCTTTTTCATATTGGCTAAGATTGACATCTAAAGTTTGAAGTAGTGGCTTGTTTTGAACAAAATGCCGCAAATCATGAACGCAGCATCCGATTGCAGTCAAACTTTGCACGCACATTCACACTATGTTGAGGAGCAAATGCCACCCTTTTAACATTGGCATGTTACAGCGCCACCAGCAGGTCTAATTTAGCAAAACACATTTTTTGAACAAAATGCCTCAAATCATGAATGCAGTGTCCAATTGCCGTGCAAGGCCTAAGAACAAATGGCACCCTTTTCACATTGGCCTATTATAGTGCCACCAGGAGGCCACAACAACCTACCTGACCTGGCGTAGACCTGTGTTTGTATTAGTTTTTTGCTAAATTGGGTACTTTTTTATTTTCATTCTATCATCTCCATTTCAAAAGCACCGTAATTTCAAAACAATCTGAAAAAAATGATCTGAAAGTGAATATTTGGGCTTGCGAAGGGAGACTGTTGTTGTTGTGTGCTGGTCATGGGTTGCTGTCAAAAGAGAACATATTGGGTTATCTTAGCTGACATTTTTTTCAGTAGCACTAATGAAAAGAAAGGCGATGGTGAGGATGTTTGGGGCGCCAAAGAAATCCTCTCTGACAATGAGAACTTGAAATGTTTTCCCTGCAGCATGGCATTTTCCAGACTACTGTAGCTTCCTCACCATTTGCTTTTCATGTTTGTCAGCATCAGTAATAATGGACCATGGATAGTGTTTGTGTCTGTTAGGATGGTACTAAAGTGAGCAGACTTCTCCCTCGGTTAAGCCACATTTCCAGAAAATCACAAATGTTTCCATTTAGTGGCGTGTTCTTCCCACTGTATATAATTTCAGCTGTTCACACAAACTGGTGTCAGCTATCCGAGCAAATGTACTGTAGCAGCTGGTGATGCAGAAAGACATGTCACCTTTCACTGATTTCATTGCAAGTGACAGGAGAAAACTGTCCTGAGGAACAATACAAAAAGTTTGCTATCTAATCCTTATTGTCAACAAAAAGTAAGTTATTTTAACTTTGACATTGAAGGCTCCGCTCCATACAGTACATCCATAACTGATATTTCTATTGTGATATGTGCAAAGGAGAAACCCACGAGCTCTTAGCTGCCATGGCCACTAATCCTATCAATTTTCCTTTCTGCTTTGTTTTGTGCACTACAAGCCCTTCTTCTTATTTCAAGTCAGTGAGTGCAACATCAATTATTCAACAATGTCCACTTAATCTTTGGCTGCTGGCCACCAAAAGGATAAGATATATGCAGGCAGGGAGCAGTGAATTCAAAGAACAATACTAAATGGATCAATTTTACCCATTTAGACTCATTATATTGATTAGGTTGTGAACATATACTCACTCTCTTGTCAGTTGTTCGTTATTTTGTCGCATTAATGTATAATTGTTTGTACTACAGTCACATCACAGGTTGTCAGATTGTTGTGACGTTTGCTGTCCTTTGAGTTTCAGTTGATTTCATATTTTTTGTCATTGCATCCATTAAAATGAAGCCTCATCTACAGTATGATAGGAATGACAGCACGTCATTGTACATCAATCAATCCTCTAGAAAAAAATTCAGCAGAGAGTTTTTATTTTATTTCATGTCCCCCCCTAATTTGAATCATAGTTGGGAAATGTCTAGCTGGAAAAAATAAAACATAATAATAATTCCGAAGGTCACTCCAATCTGACGTGTCGGCAAGTGTGAGGAAGCCTTTTCTCACCCACTGTGTCACAGCGAGTGATTGACAAAACTATGGCACCATAGACAGACATTACATTGTCTGTCAGTGATTGGTCCCATGATGACTGCAATTCACACTATTATGCAGCGCAAATGTATGGCATGCCATGTTCCCTGACGCGTTTGTCAGTGAGAATAATACTCAGGCTGGTTGACATCAACCATGCAGAAATCACCAGGGGGTAAAAAAAAAAGAAAAAGACATGTGAGCAGGTGTTTCTCACTAAGTAGGTAACAGAAAATATCCTTAGAAAATGGGATTGTATGCCACTTGGCAGCAATATTTCCCTCCCTCTGGAAAACAAAGCAAAAATTGTAATAAGCCTGTCTGATTATGGGATATACTGTAGGCCTGATTTAGACTTTGTTGCGCGCTGGTGTCGCGTGCCAAAAATATGAATAATAAACTGATCTACAAGCTCATACAAGAATACCTACGGTTTTCTTGGCCCTAAGCAAGTTTTTTTTGGTGCCCCCCCCCCCAAACACCCCCATTATAAAATCATTGTCATGTCATTTTTTTTACTGAATATTAAAATAACGCTAGTTGCATAGCGGGACCTCTATACCTCCCCTTATGCCTTATCCATTTGGTTGTTTACAAGACCGTGCCTCAGGTGGCATCCTGTACATTTTGGAGAGGTTTGGACATTTCACGCTCAATACAGAGCATCTCTTTGAGGAAGAATAATCTTCTTGCAGCTGATAAATATTCTCAAATAGCCTAGTACCGTCATGTCGCAAATCCATAGCGTTGTTGTGCCACGCCGTGTCTGTCTCTATATAGCTACAGAAAAAATGTTAACGGACATTTTGCAGAGACGCAAGAGTCACACAACATAATGTCTTCCTCACACCTAATTCTCAAATAATCTCTGATTCAAATTTTCCTATAATCAGCAGAAGTGAGAGTGTCAATTCCTTGTGTCAATTGTGTCTATATAAGATGTTAGTCTATTCAAAGACAATGGTTTGTGCTGCCCGGTGGGCGGTGGCTGCTCCGAAAAAAACAGATTGCTATAATATAACATTCTCTATAATCAGTAACATGTGGGTGTTAATTATGTGTATCAAATATGATTTTATTCCAAGGCGATAAATGCTACAGCTTGGAATCAAAACATCGGAATGTATTGGACGTTACATAAGAGGCGGCTGCAGACACACTCTGTAGCCACATAGACTACGCTTGGACACCGGCACTTTATAACAATTTTACTGTAATCCTCACAAGTGTGACTGTTAATTCCTTGTGTCAATAAGTGTTTTTATGAGCAGTTGCCAGTAAAGCTTATCTAAGACAAATAAAATGTTGTTAGATGTGCGTTCGCTATAACCACACCAGACCATCTGTATAATTACTCATTAACACAAGGAATTGCTATAATTTAAAGTTCTCTATAACCAGCAACGTGTGGGTGATAATTCTATGTATCAAATATGATTTTACCCCAATGGCAATCAAATGCTACGCTGATTGGTTGGATTATTGTAACACTCAAACACTATGCATAATGTAAGGGGTAGCGCAGTTGTTTTAGGGACAAGGCTGGTGGCGCACAATGGTCACGGCCCACACGCAAAGCTTTATCCCCAAATAGTGGGTAAAGCATCTTTCGCGGCCAATAGGGCCCAAAGTCATTCTATTATGTCCGAGTCATAGTAGCCTTGGTACCCAGGCTTTGATTTTCGTTCGCGTTCGACTCAAGAGTCATAGTAACTGGTTTGTGGTCCCAGTGGACTTGGCAGTGGACCACCGTAACAATGAACAATTTACATATTGTAGCTTTAAAGGAGTAGTTCACCCAAAAAACTATGATAATTTGATGACCGGCGGAGTCTCCGGTAGTAGACTGAAAGAGTCTCCTATAGATCGATGACCTGGTCTCGCACGCACGCACGCACGCACGCACGCACGCACGCACGCACGCACGCACGCACGCACGCACGCACGCACGCACGCACGCACGCACGCACGCACGCACACACACACACACCACAGTAACAGCCAACTTCTGCCCTTCATTTCAAAGTCTGTCTCAGCTTTGGCCTTGCCTTGCCCATCACCATCTTTTACTGTAGGTTTCCTTCCCTCCACTTTCTCACACACGCACGCACGCACGCACGCACGCACGCACGCACGCACGCACGCACGCACGCACGCACGCACGCACACACACACACACACACACACACACACACACACACACACACACACACACACACACACACACACACACACACACACACACACACACACACACACACACACACACACACACACACACACACACACACACACACACATACACACACACACTGTAAACACTTGCACAATGCTCTCTTTAGGAGAGAGGCTAGTCCCACTTCAACTGCTGCTCATTTAAGAATGGTGCTTGAAATCCTTATGGCATTATAATCAATGTACTGTATGCTATTTGACATTTAACCCAAAATATGGGTCTACTTAGTGTACCTCTAGGTATAATATTAAGCTTAAAAAGGTCTATGAGGAGGAGTTGTAAGCTGTTTTGTAGGGTATGAGGGAAAAATGGCCTTGTAGCAATTTCAGAATTACTTTGAGATCAAAGCAGCCAGAGGCATTTGCTAAATAAAGACTTGCTTATTCAGAGCTGTTTGTTCTCTTCACTGCATACAAAATATAGAAGTGCCAAGCAATATGCTGCAATATTATCCTACCTAGGTAAAACATACTGACAGATATAGTTGCAGAAGCACATTCATTAGATTAATTATTTAGAATGGGTACCATGATGAAAACAACGACTTTGCAGCAGCAAATCTTGATTTGCCACTTGTACTAACTTTCATTTTTGTAACACGTTTATAGTGGCCGTGAAATGCACAACATTTTACAAATAAAGGTCATTAAAAGACCAACAACTCCAAAATCATGATGGTAAGCGTCACTCCACTGCTGACAAATGATCTGAGGCATATTGTGGGTTTTGTCAATTAGCTGTACAGCTGGTTGATCACCAATCCTAAGGAAATTGCTTCAGAATAAGTTACTAAATCGCTTCACCCATATGCATATTTTGCATATTTTACCACTGTTATAAAGACTAATGAGAGTCTTTCAATTCAATCTATCTGTTGTTTTGCCTGAGGCATATTAATAGATAACTCAAAGCGCACATCTGACCCCCACCTCAGTGAATATAATTTAGTGTCATTCTTGTCATGGAGTGTGTGATGAACTCAGGCAAATTGCTCACATGTTTTATTCAAAATCTCTATGTGTATTAAGTGGTTTAGAATTCAGTTTTAATTCCTATACAGTATCACTCTATTTTGTGTATATGAATGTGTCCAAAATAACACTATTTAGATGCATATTGGCAGAAAGTTTCAAGGTTTTGATATGCAGTTACGATACTGTACATCTATGTGGCAGCATTGCAGGCAGTGACATTCTTGTACTTACAGCTTCCTCAACAGTGTAGACAAAGATAATAAAAAAAGTAAGATGATTCAAAATAGTCATAAAAAGCTGTACATATAGCATTGCAAAATAATAAATATAAAATAAAAGCACCTGCACAGCCGTATTTGTGAGGCTATAAACCTATATATTCTATATACTATATGGCTATATACACTAGGTGTATAATAAATAGCTCAGTTACATATAGCCTGCAGTAGTGGTGATAAAGTGAACCGTGCATTATAATACAGAATACTGTGGATGTACTGTACTGTACACAAGCTGTGTCAGTACTGTATGGGGTCTGGGAGTCACAGTCCATAGAAACTGTCCCTGAGCCCTGGTGCTCCAGTACTGTTTGACAGATGGTAGCAGTGTGAACATTGCCATGAACAGAATCCGTTGCTTGGGTGACTGTGGACCCTGATGGCCCTCTGGGCCTTCACCGTGCTCCTCTGGGTGTAGAAGTGCTGCATGACTGGCAGATTTGGGGGCCCACTTGCAATATTCTCATGGCCCACCAAGTACCCTGGTGCTCTAGAACCTTGTGGTCGTAGGTGGAACAGAAGAAGTTTTAGATTATAATGAATTTGTCTTTTGTCGAGCTGCTTGTCCAACCCCCCCCCCCCCCCCCTCCTAGTTTGTCAATTATTTCATCTCTATTGGATAGATTAGATGAGAGAAAAAGAAGGTGCAGTTGTCAGATTTACTGTAATGTTATGTTTGTATGGAGAGAATCTGGAAACAGCCCTGCAATCTATGATGAAATGTGCAGTGTCAAGGCTAGCCGCAGGCCTATAAATAATTTTACATATTCATATTTTCTTTAGTGCCGGCATTAATTTGCATAACACTTCTCATCACTGACACTAATATCCCACAAAGTTAAAGCTACTGTTTTATATGTAAATTGTGTAAGTTTTATGTCTCTCTAATTGCAGTGATGTTCAAACTACAATAAAGATGGCAGCGCATCTTGTGTCTAATCTGCTCCGCCGTCAAATAACTTTATTGACATTGTCAATCAGGGTCAAAATGTCTCAATCATCTAACCATTAGTATTTGGGTTTTAATGAGTATTAACCATACAGATTGATTAAAATATCATTTTATTGATAGAATAAGTCCTGGATTGTAGCTTAAATACTTGAGACAAATCTTGCTTCATGTATCAATTGATGATGATTACTGTAATGTCTTTAACCAGTTACTAGTATTGACATTATGTTGTGACATTGTGTTGTGGCATTGAAACCGTTTTTGTTGTGAAGGCAGTAGTTTCTAACAGAGTTGGTGATGTCATACTGCATAAATTATATAATACATGAAATCATACATCTTATACATTGATGTACTTAAGACGGAGTCATCAAGTACAGGTTTGCACCAAATATAATCTCTTGGCTAGTTAAAGTCATAGTGGTTTCCACGCTATGGTCATAAAATTATTATTATTGAAGAGGCCAGATGCTCTATTATTTACCTTCATCGAGGGCATATGGACCGAGATTTAATTTGTCCCTTTGCTTTGACATTGAACCATTTGGCTCTTAAGAGAAATGACACTCAGCAATTCATTAGAAATGCACAGGTTGCCCACGGGATACACAAGCTGAGACAAATTCATCACAATATATGAATTGAACGCGCAGTGCTGCATAAAATCTCATTTTGGGAACCCCTGCTGTTGCCGTGTTTGATTGTGTGCCTCTTTCTTTTATCCTTTATTTCTGGAGATGTATACGCATACGGTATAGGCCCGCTTTGGACAAGAAACTGCCTATAGGCATCTTTTATGCATTAACATCCCAAACCATTTGGCTACACACTGCCACTTCTGCCAGCAGCTGGGAAGATGAATACAAATGTGATTGCACAGTATGTCCACAGTAAAGACCACAGAGAACCGTTAAGGACCTGTAATGCTTCAAATTTACAATATGTGATATTATGACAAAACTACTGTAACTGTTATCATCCTAAAATACTGAAGTGTATAATTAGATCGACTTAGCTAAAATTGTTAATTTCATAGTTACAGCTTTTGATTGCTTCTGGAATTGTCAGTGCTTCTGCAGCATACTGTACTATATATCGTTGCTGTTGGGCAGAAACCTTATATCTCTATATTTAAACTTTTCATGTTTTTTCGTAAATGAATACCCTACTTCGTCATACAGTGTCACACAAAAGTAGCAAAAATAGACGACCTACAAGGTAAAAGCGTGTCGCGACCCTTTGTGAAAGTGGTTAAGTCTACCTGTGGGTTTTATACATACTGTACCAATGAAAAGTATTAAAGGGACTACACCATGAATTTTAACTTTGTCTTATTTTTTGTGTGTTTTTGGTCTCCCCTACCTCTCTTCTATCCCCAAAAATACCCCAGTTTGAACACTCAGGCTTTCACAGCAAATCTGGGGTTTTCTGTAAATTGGACTCAAAACAGGCCAAACTGATTTGCACCCTTACATGACGTCACGTCAGGGTACAATACCTCCCGTTTTTCAGTTTCAACCAATTTTTTTTTTTTTTTTTAATATTTGTATTTATTTTTTCTTATTTTATTTTTTTACTTTTTCCACACAGAACCAGGAAATAACGTGCATACAAACTGGCTCAATAGCGCCCCGTGCCAAACAGGACAATGTGGTATTGCAGGTGAAAGTGCTTTATAAGCCAGAGAGAAGTTAGTTGGAATGAGTATTATCTGAGGCTTGATTTAGGCTCAAACCTTTTGAAAAACGTTTGAGGGACATAAACAATATGATATTAAATATTATTATTATTTTTTAAATTCATGGTGTAGATCCTTTAATGACTAAAACGTTACTAAATATTAACTACATTGGCTCCATTGGAACACAGGTTCTTTTTCCATTTCCCGAAAAGTAGCCATTTTGGGCATAGGCCTACAAGGTATCCGCCTGACAATGGCGATATGTTCCTTAAACCTTGCACAAGTACTACTGTATTGTCTTCCAGTGGTGGTAAAAAATACTCACATGTTTTACTTAAGTAAAAGTATCAATACTGCAATGTAGAAATACTCTTTACAAGTAAAAGTACCAGTATTCAAAATCTACTTAAAAGTACAAAAGTATTGGCATCAAAATATAAGTACTAAAAGTAAAAGTACTCATTATGCACGATGTCCCATTTCACAAGTGTATTGTGTAACTTGAGTTCTGGGCTTCCTGACACAGAGGCAGCAGGCGGTCAGGGTTGGCAGCCGCACATCAAAACCCATCTCAGTGCATCCAGGTAGTTTAAGGGAAAAGTTCCTGCCCACCACCGAGGAGACAAGGAGTTTGAATCCTGACAATAGGCCATGTTTGAGGGTGGGACGCTGGGCGGGGAGTGCGATCTCTTTCGCTGCACTAGTGATTCCTACAAGTCTGTCTGGGAGCCGGTTCAGCAGGGAGAAGAACTAGGTCGGATAGCGTGTTCCTCCGCGTGGTGTTACGTGAAGAGAAGCGGCTGGTGATGTCATGTGTATCGGAGACACATGCTCGTCTACAGCCTCCCACATGACCACCTGTAGGGGTTAGCAGCGACAGGGACTGCATGGGTGTAGGGAAAATTGGGGAATTGGCATAACAACATGGGGTAAAAAGATCCATCTCAGTTCACCCCAGGGCTGCGTCCTGACTCCTGAACCCCTGTTGTTCACTCTGCTAACCCATGACTGTACTGCCAGACTCAACCCATCACGCTACACAACCGACGATACAATACTGTGTCTCGTCGTCAGTGATAATAATGAATACACGATGGAGGTGGAGCAGCTAACAGTGTGGTGTGGTTCCCTCCCCCTCAACGCCAGCAAAACAAAAGACATGGCGATTGATTTCAGGAGGGGCGGTGCGCACCATCACACGCTGCTGCTGCTGTGGAGAGGGCAAGTAACATCAAGTTCCTGGAAGCACACCTGCACCACTGAAAAAGCCTTCTAACCTACAGCTTCCTGGTTTGGTGACTGCAAAGTGAATAAACGTCACCAACTGAACAGGACAGTGATGATAGCCAGCTAGATCATCGGTGGCCCACTCCCCTTCTTGCTGGTGACTTCTTATCTCCACTGCATTCTTCACAGATCCTCTAGCATCATCAAGGATCTCAACCACCCTTCTTCCCGCAGTTTGTTTTCCCTCCTGCCGTCTGGGAAGAGGTACAGGAGCATTGTGTGTGTGTGAAATCTTTTATCCACAAGCAGTCAGGACCGCATGTACAGGCTGTGCCCCCCACTAACATGCCCCCTCCACGTACCTCTGACCCCCAACATGCCCCATCACCCCTTGACATATACCAGCTGTGAAGAACTGAAACAGATCTGCACTTTCTCTCTATGGACTTTTTCTCTGTCATGTCTTTTTTTTTGTGGTTCTATATATGCTTGTTTAGGTAGCCTACAGTACCGTATGCAATACAAGGAAATGACAAACTGAATCTCGCGTTCAAAAAAGTATAATGAAGGTGCTCTTTGGTTGTGGACTCAAAATGTGCAACAAAGGAACCAAGGCACTCTTCTGGTGAAAAAGCTAAAAAGCCTTTATTCAGGTGGCTCTTTCATCGTTGAAAGTGATGCGTAGCAGCCCCATGGCCTTCTTCAGGTTTTCTTGTTTTGTTTATCATTTGAACACGTTTTGTGTTTGCACTGAGCTGCAATAAAAGGTTGAGGACCAAGTGTTGCCAAAGAAAATGTAATTTATGGGTCCAAAATGCAACAAATGTAATCAAGACAGTTCATTACATGACTATTATAGCACAGCTATAATAGTTGCTGTATTGTACATAATAATGTATGGCAGATGTCTGCAACCTTTTCCAGCATAAGTGCTTCTTGGCCATTTTCCAAGACTGACAACATCTCATTATAAGCTGTTAATTAGAAAAATGCAAAAATAGAATGAGACATAAAACCAAACAGAATATGGCAATAATTGGGCTACAAATGGTTAGGGCACATACCACATAAGCTTTACTGCCTGACAGTGAATCCCTGGTTCAATTCCCGGCCAACCAGACCATTTAAATAAAGAAAATATAGAAAGAAAGAAGAGTTCAAGAGTATTATTTGACAACACAACATCACAAATTACATATACACATGTATATATAGTATACTGTATGTGTGCAAAATATATATATGTAATGTATTATATCACTGTTATAATCCAAGCAAGTATGACTTCAATATAAAATCAAATGAAAAAAAAATGCAGTCCCAATGATAAGCATGAAATCTAATTTCACGTCTGTTACTGTCTATTGCAGCAACACAAAACTATCTTCTGTGGTGTCTCACACTTAGTGGGGGAGTTGGCACGGCAGGAACGAGGTGCCAGTCCATTAAAGTCAGCTTGGCAGCTGGTGGTTGCAATTCTCGGAGGTAACATGCTGGTCATCTGTCACTATTGATCCGTATGACTAAAAAGCCTTCATGAGAAAACATAGACTCACGGCACCATCCATCGCGTCCTTCATCTTCAGGATTTACCCTATAGTGCTTGCTGCTGAATAGTGTAATGATCGTATAAAAATGGGGGAAAATCACAGACGTGTGGTCGCTGGTCGTCGTGGCCCACAATGGCTGGGATGCCCGGCTGTCGTTAAGGAAGCAAGGGTCCGTTTGGTTTCCGAACTATTAATGATTCAGCTGGGGACCACCTGGAACTGCCTCAAGGACCCCTGGGGTCCCTGCACCCCACGTTGAGAAGCACTGGTGTAGGTGACAGGCCATGAATGCACGGAAAATGTCCTCACCTCTTGTGTGCCCTTAACCCATTCAATCCTGGAACACACATCGGTGTCATTTTAGATGTCTTTGGCTATTCAAAAATAGCAGATATACAAGCTCACGAGTGCCACACTATGAGCTTGTAGATCTGCTATTTTTGAAAAATCTTGAAAATGTGTGCAAATCTTTGAATATATTTTTAAAACAAACATTTGTAAAATATTTTGTCTCAGGGACCTCCAGAAGCAAAGATTTGAGTTAAAAATGTTGTTTTAAAAAAATATATGTATTCGAAGATTTGCACAAATGAACAGATCTACAAGCTCATAGCGCTTCACTCGGTGCCGCGCTATGAGCTTGTATATCTGCTATTTTTGAATAGCCAAAGTATAAAATAATGTTTATAGCTCAAATGGAAAATTGACACAGATGCGCTCCCGGATTTAATTGGTTAAACTGTGAGCAACTACTCCTATTGCGCGCACACACAATGGGAGGCTGAAGATGGCCGCCTTTAACTTTACCACCCGGCTTTGTGAAAACAGACTGGCATGTTGTTAGTTGAGATTTCACTTCCTCCTTTCTTTGACTCTGTTCACTTTTGTCTGGGAAAAAGTTTTGTCAAATGATTTGTGATTTGTCAGAAAGTGTCTTTCCACATTTTCTTTCTTCACCATCGCTGCACAGGTGTTGCAGCGGAGGCGAATACATTTTTGACATGACAAAAAAGATATTCACTTCCCTTCCCATTCTGCCTGGAAATGGTACGTCTTTTGTCTCTTAGCATCTTTCCCGAATTCGTTCTTAATACTGTTGTCTTGTCTCATCGCGTTAGCTGTGGTTGAAAAGTAGCAGTAGCCTAGTACTTGACAGGTAACACACTTGGACAACATATGGTGCCAGGGCCATTATAATGCTATTTTGTGCTGCGCCACGCCGCTGATATGATTCATTATAGGTCTTCAACGTTTTTTTCAGCCCAAGGACCCCTTAGCTGAGAGAGAAATGAAGCAGCCCCCCCCCATCACATATTGTATAAGATTGTGTTTCATATTAAACTTTTTCATAGATTTCTTTGTTTGACAGCGCTGTCATCAGTGTACATTGGATTCATGTTAATGAATAATGTCAGACATTTAACCACTTAAACTGGCAATAATTAGTAAACTTGACCTTTCACTCTGTATTTGGTCGGCTCTTTTTTCCCTCTACACCAAACCTCTTTGCCGAAAATAGCCGATCAACAAGCGTGTGAGCTTGTTGATTTGCTATTTTTGATTAAAGTTCTCCTCTAAATAGGGATGCTGAGGTTCAAGTGATTAATGTAAAAAAATATATCCTATCACACAAAGATTTGGCGGCCCCCCTGTAGTAACTTTGAGGACCCCCTAGTGGTCCCGTACATCAGTACAATTTAAAGCATAGCTTGAAAAGTTTTATTTATACAGTCCATGGATTTTGTTTCTTTTCTCCCCCCCTCAATGTAAAATCATTTGACCTGAGTAATGTCACCTGTATGACACTATTCCAGGCAGTCTTCAAGGACGTGACCACTACTATGATTTTTTTTAACCAGATGGACTTTTATTCAAATGGGAATTATTTCCAAAGAAATTGCTCAGGCTGATAGATAGAAGAATTACCGGATTTATATTTTAGAAAAGCTAAAGCATCCAGAAAAGACCTTGGAAAGAAATAGGACAATCGACGGTGTGGAAATATTCTTCTGCTCATAATTTGGCTATTTTGACCTTATTAAAAAGCTAGCCGTTTTGTACAACACCATAATCCAGTTGGGACAATTACAGAGTACACTTGGGCCAAATAGAAAGTTATTGCACTCCAAGGAACACTTTGGGATTCCTAATAGTCCTTGAATAAATAGGGCTTTGTTCATCAACACTTATGTAGAGCAGACTGGCGGAGCTCAAAATACCCCTTTTATTGCTGCACAGGACAATTCTAAGATAAATGAGGGACATGGGTCAGCAGGCATCTCAACCGGAAAAAAACAACAAAAAATATAGCAACCATTTTGATTATACATCGTACAACTTGTTTTAGGCTGCTACTGGGTGGTGGAAAATAATGAAATAGCATGTTGTATAAGTAAGACAAAGTGGGAGAACAAAAGTGACAGTGTTGAACCATCATGGTAATAAATTGATACAATGTCAAGGAATCTCGACTAGAAGTGAAATAGAAAGAATATGCATGTTGCACCAAGCACTGAGGCACTGTCTGTGACAGAGGACTTTCATTCAGGTTTGTATGTACTTTCTGCCCTCTGGAATGGCACGGTTTCAGACACCATTGAGCGTGCCATGTCAAAGGTGTAATCTCCTTCTGGACAAACTGTACTGTAACCCTCTTCTCCAAAATGGTGATATTATAAGGGAAATGTAGCTGGGGAGCAACACAAGACACGTAATTAATCACTGTGTTATATAATGTAATAAAATGTCAAATCCAAGGTGATTATCCAAGGAATTTTGCTGCTATAGAAAGATTTAATTTTGTTTCTGTTGTCCTTGTTGTCAGGGGTGTCAATTGTGGCAAGGTGTGGCAGCTGCAATATATTGGCTCCCTGCTCAGTATTGAAATGTGCTTGTTAAAATACATTTCAGGAAACATTTCAGCATTAGATTTTTTTTGTTAAAATACAACCGAGGTAGCGGGGTATCGCCAGGTAGCCTATTGCTTAGCAGGTGGCTGATTATTTTACTGGTCTGTGTTTTCATCAGGTGAAATAAGTGCTTCATTTAGGAAAATGCTCATTTTGCTGTTTTGTCTTGGCTGTGCTGCTCCTCCCTGTGTAGATTGCAGAGGAGCAATCAGGCATTTGATTGTTCTTTCTCCCATGTCATGGACCTGAGTACCATGGATACTGTAGGTGTGATCAACTGTATGACACAATCCAATATACATCACCCTACTCAAGGCCCAGTGATAAACGGCCAAAAGTTTAGTAAGATGAAAAGGACACAAGCAACTCTCAGAAAATGTAACACATTGTTTGTGGCATTCTCTGAGGTGATGTTATCTCAGATCAAATGAGAGCTTTTTCTATATATTTTAATGAGTTCAAATTCACTGGAGGACCCCCACCAGTGATGATAGATTAACTAATCTCATGCTAATAGTTGTGGAACCGAATTTGATACCTTGTTGTTACCCCTTGATGGGATGATTGCCTGTGGTTGGATTCCATTAATTTGAGTTCATTTTATATAATTTCGCATAGCTTGTGTCATATGGGACATTGTCTCCTCTGTATTTGTTGGATTTGGACAAACTGGGGATCTTGCAAATATGTTATATTGTGTAATATTGTTGCATAGTATGGATGGAATCAGTAACATTGATTAAGTTGCTTGTCACAAGACATGTGGCTTGCGATGTTTTAATTAGTTTCAACTGAAATGGGCATCACAACTGGAACAAGCCTCATCTCAATGATGAATTCCAAAAGATTTGTTTTGAAATCCCCATGAATAAAACAACCTTATTTCACCCTCTTCTGCTCTGGAACTTACACTGTCCATGGTGCTGAATGATGCATGTCAGAGCAAAGACCAGTTGTTGATTTAAACATTGTGTTGCCTACAGAACTAACCATAGAAGGGTGAGAATGCATTTGAAAGCTTTAGCAAGTTTAGTTTTTTTTTTAAAGATTAAAACAATTACATCTATAATAGAGCGTTTAAAGTGAGCATTTTCACTTTCAAGCCATTGTTTGTTGTGCTATCCTTTTTTTTGTATACATTTTTACCTATAAGGTGGTACGACTGCCGCTGAATGTTTACATACTGTATATCTTGGTGAATTCTATTTGAATATGTTTAAATAATGATGCAGTTTGTCATGTGATGCTGTTGCTGTGTACCTTGAATTAGCAAGGTTAGGGTTAGGGTAGACAAACTCGTTTTATAGCCCAGGATGCTGCCCCCAGTGATTTCAATAGTCTGACTGGTGTGATGTGTCATATTGTGTCTGTCAGGTGGAAACCTTGTATGTCCAAAGCCGTACATCTTTTATTATTACTTTCTTTTTTAAATAAGTGAAAATAGCTGATCTACAAGCGCACAATATGTTGCATCATGATGTGTTGTGAGCTTGTACATTTACTATTTTCAGTATTTTGATGCAACATTCTTCTATGATGAAGTAGGACATTCATTTACTAAAAGAAAAAACATGACATTTGCAGTATCGAGATACAAGGTTTCTGCCTGACAGCAACGATATATTTTAGTTTTTTTTTCAGTCTTTATGAGTCAATCTGCAACAAGAATTAAGCAAGGATGCAGTAGAAATTCATTACCGTAGAGGGAACGCCCAGCCATACTTGAGCCAACAACTGTAAATATATGTTTTAATAGTAACGTTGAAGATGGTTTTTGACCTGCCAGCATGACACTGTATGATCCTGACCAGTGAAAATAATACTTAGGAGATTAAGTGAAGCTATTTCCAGTGACCTGTTACATGGGCCTGCGTGCTTTGGGGATACATAGTCTTTTAGCAAGCTTCCTTTTCAAATTAATTGGCCGGATACACTTCCAGAATCTCAGTGTGGGAGTGTGGTATGCTGTTTGACTGAAAGGCATGTGATGTGTGTGCAGTGTGTGCATGTGTGTCTGTACAAGCTTTCTGGGGGGGCTATGTTGATTTTAGTGAAACTTTCTCTTTTTGACCTGCCGCCCACACACGGCGCAAAGGCTGTGAGAAAATAAAGCAGTGTAGTTAGAGTGAAAATGAGTTTAAGTCAGAGCCAGGTAGCATACTGTAGATCGTTTGGGACCACAAGAGTGTGAGGGAGGAAAGAGTGTGGGGGGGGAAAGAAAAAAAAATGCTGTGAAAGAGTAGAAGGGGCTTGGAGGCTAAAGGAAAGATTAGTACGCCACGGAGCTCCCAATTTGCTCCGAGCGGTGTTTCATCCGTAGCGTTCTCAAGGTAAGAGTCATCAAGCCTCAGACAGGTGTGGCGCGTTCTAACTGAATGGCTTCTGCTCTCGTGTCCTATGTCATTAATCACAGACAAATGTAGCTAATTCCTCTTCAAACCCTCGTCATTAATAACACATAGTAAGGTGGACATTTGCACCCACACCTGTTTTCCCCCTTCCTCTTTCGCTATGGAGGGAGGCAATGGTTGCAGCATCTTATCTTTTGACTGGAGGTTAGGAGGAGTGGTGTTTTCTAATTAATTGCTATATATCAAGATAATGGATTGTTCATTTATACTGCTGTCCTCAAGGGCAAGATTAGTTCATTCTGATGAGGGGAACTATTCAACGAGATACTAAGTAATTTTAATTAGATAATTAGTGGTTTAAATGTGCTAGCGAGTCATTTGAAAAACTAACTAAAATGTTTTTTCCTTATATGACTCAGTGGCGTCATCTTGACGCCGCTGTGAAACAAGAGATGCTTCCTGCACCTCCAATGGATTCCGACACAACAATGATCTTTCTAAGTGGTCAAAAATCTTGAGTATGACAGTGAAGCTTGCCTCTTCTTTCAACTGGCAGGTTTCCTCAGCTATATTCAGTACATAGAAAGAAGACACGGCTAGAAGAAGCACTTGTGGTTAAGCAAGCTCTTGTTTGGAGGTTGACTTGACTCTGTGGAATACTGCTATCCATTTTACCGTACACCTCACGGCGGGCAGTCTAACACAGTGTTTGCTTCTAATGTGGTCTGTGGATCCGTTGAGGGTCACTTTTATCTATCGACTTACCAATGGCTAATGACTTACCAAACACATTGATTGAAAATACTGGAATTTTTGCCTTTCCTCGCTTACATTTCACTCTAGGGAACTCTAGAGACATGTAGTAGTAGTAGTAGTAGTAGTAGTAATAATAATAATAATAATAATAATAATAATAATAATAATAAATAAATAAAGTGCTTGTGAAGATTGTTTTACTTTTTACTGTACATTGTATTCGTTGCTTAGAAATTATCTTTAGAAGTGATACTACGAGAGTGAATGGGCAGTAAGCATTCCATTGTTATTGTTATACATGGCAATAGAGAATGAAGAAATCTCTTTCTCTCTGCTTGGGATTCAGAGGACAATGTCCTTGTTGTCCCTTGTTTTCTCTCTTCAACAACTTGTTTCACTTTGACACATTCATGCCTTTCTGAAGACAGGCATTCTAATGTATTGTTTTCCCACTGAATGCAGTAATGTTTCAAGGTCTAAATGTCATTTTCTTATCCTTTTAAGAGGGAAGTCAAAAGATGTGTCTGTTAATCTCAGCTATCTATTAAGGCTTTACTATTGTTTCATCTTTATTACAATAGCCCCTTTTACACAGCCTGTTCAAGACTGTTGTGCCTGTTATTCCACAGGCACATTCCATTATGTATAGAAGGTACAGACAGAAATTGAGGGGCATTGTTGTGCTGCCTTTGAGCCGGCAATGGTGGTAGTCACAGAGCCGAATCAACGTCAGTGTTAAAGACACAGCCGCCACGGTGGGACAGGGGTGTAATATCTAAAGCAGTGGTTTTCAAACTTTTTGTGCCCAATGTGCAAGTCAAAATCTAAAGGCACACCTGTATTCATAGTCAAAATAGCAGATCTAAAAGTGTCGTATCGTGACGTGTTGTGAGCTTGTAGATTGGCTATTTTCACTATTTTTGAATACATATATATTTTTGGGATTTTTTGCCTCTGTATTGGGACAGTTTTGTATAATTGTATGTATTGCAATAATATATGGTTGACACAAAATCCCAAGGCACACCTTTCTGCCTTGAACCTCTCCCTGCTTCGATTCAATGTCTCCTCTAATGTATTTGTAAATAGTGAACACTTTGTTATTTTCACAACCAATCCTGAACTGCTGTCAATAAAGACGGAGACATTTATTTACTCATTTATTTTAGAGTATTTTCTGTAGAAAAAATACAAAGCTTTTAGTTCATGACAAAATGGTTGAGACACGAGTCAGTCCTGACCTACAAGAACAACAGATTTAAATCAATTCACCTGCCCTAAGAGAGAGAGAGAGAGAGAGAGAGAGAGAGAGAGAGAGAGAGAGAGAGAGAGAGAGAGAGAGAGAGAGAGAGAGAGAGAGAGAGAGAGAGAGAGAGAGAGAGAGAGAGAGAGAGAGAGAGAGAGAGAGAGAGAGAGAGAGAGAGAGAGAGAGAGAGAGAGAGAGAGATTACATCATCATGAAGTGAGTTTTGTAACTTTAATTCACATTATCATGTGTCTTTTGCAGACCGGTCTGAGCGTTTTGCAGAAACCAAAAAGTGGAAGAGCCAATCAGCGTCAGGGCTCTGATTGACAGACGCTGATTATTATACTGGAGATATTGCTATGTGAGCTGAATAAAGAAATAAACAAATTGTACAATGTAATGTGACAATGTCAAGTTAGCTAGCTTCATTTACCCATTGTATGTATGACCTTAGCCATCATTGCAACATTTGCCTCCCACCCCGCCCACCCACACTCCAATAGATATGTAAATGTAATCGATCTACCGACAACAGCAGCTGTCCACTTACTGTAAAGTTTAAAAAGCATAACACTAGACACTGACGCTGTTGGGTTATACCCGGCACTAATGATGGTTCTCCGTTGCGCCACTATTGCGGGCTCAAGATAGCCTGGTAAAGCCCCTCCCTCCGGAAATCTTGGAAATGAGATTTCCGGAGGGAGGGGCTTTACCAGGCTAGGCTCAAGTGCCTATTGAGTCGTACTTGAACAAAAGACTTATTTCCCTAGAAATCAACTGAGAAAAATATCAGAAACCATTTGCAGGAGACTGAATGTAGCAATGATTCATTCATCAATTTTCTAACACTTAACCTTGAGCATGGAGAACGTTGGAGTAATTGACTCATAACTCTTCCAAGTCATTCAACGCCAGGCTACTGTTATTGGGAGATGATGTGAATAGTAGCCTTCCTTCCTAGTCTAGAAAGATAGTTTGAGTGTTGGATGTTGACTGTACAGGTTGTGATTGATTTTGACAAGATTTTGTCAAGACGCTCCCGTCATCAAACAGACTAATTGTATTTAACGGTTGTAGCAACAATGGAGGCGTCAAGTGGACGTGCCAAAACCTGTGTACGTTGCATCAAGTTATTAAAGCGTTCAAACTTGCATTGCAGTGTGTAAAGTATTACCGTTCTACATTCTCGTTTCCAAAATAAAATCATTTTGAATTGTAGACGAAGGTCAGCACAGATTTTGTGTGTGTGTGGAAACTACAGTAGTGCTGTATATTTAGCTGCTGACGGTAGCGCTTTAAATGGCAAAAATATGGATGAGGAGAACGATGTACAAAAGCAGGCTACCCTGCTGATACAATGAGTTCAAGTTCAATAGCTCTTTGCCAGCATAAGTCCATGTACAGTAGAACAGAGAGAGAAAGAGAAGAGAGTGAATGGCATGATGGAGGTACGTAACAGACAGTCCCAGTGGGCGTGTGTTGAAAAGAGTATAAAAGGGTCCAAAACAGGAGAAAAAACTATTAACAGTAAAAATGTTTTGACCTAAAATACAAGGATACCCAAGAACACTAGAGAAACCTTAATGTTAGCCTATTTAAAAATGTTCACAAGTTTCATTGTCCATGGTCCATTTTTTTAGATTGGAGCGCTTCCGTGAACTGAAAAGGAATTTTACGCAAAGGTTGTGCGTCTGAATTGCACCTGCCAATGCTCTCCGGTGGCAGCCCTTGTGATTCCGTTTTATAAATTCCCCTATAGAAGGCGGGCATAACCCATGTAATATTTTATACACGACACATGTCTGTTTGAAGAGCTTCCAGTTATCAAAGGTAAATAAACTATATATGTTTTAGGATGTTGCAGTGATGGTACCTACAGAATGTGTGTTTTTTTTTTTATCAAATACCTTTATGGCTGTCTTATACTGTAACATTCTAAAGGCAAGTGGACTAACTTGACGTGCTTCAGTAATGCTTGCGCCAATGACACAGTGTGTCTGGGCCATTTATAAGTTCTTGAATAGTGTGGCAATACAATAAAATAAAACCGTGTGTGCATACCAACTGTGCAAAACCGTGTGTGCATACCAAGCCAACATGTCAATTTGACCTACACGGACACCTAGTGACATTTAAAAGTTATTTACATAATATTACCAACCAGATACAGCATCCACCTTGTTGTGTTTAGGCAGAGTCCTCATAGTTTGTGTTTGTTTATGTGCTAAAAGTGGTATTTTGAGACCTTTTTCCCCATGCACTGAGAGTGAATCAAGAGAGGATTCAGCGTTTCTCTCATGTAGTACAGGAGAAGAGCTGAATATGTTTGACAAATGTGGACTTATATTTTGGACCAAATGATGTAGCTATATAGCACAAGGTTCTACCATAGTTACGTCACTTGAAATGAAGTTAGTCTGTTTCCTGGTGAGTGTGTGAACACATTCTTCTTTTGGTATCCACATTGCCAAACACAACATATCATCTCAGGATGATGATATATTGAAGGAGGCATTTCTTACAGCTACCGGCGATAATGGATACCACCCACAGCCCTCAGTTTTCCAGGAGAACAAAGAGATGTCATGCTACTGTATCTGTCTGCAAAACAGATGTGTTGCACATTCTGCATTTTATATTGAAGGCCAATAACAACCACTGCTTGTATTCTTCATTTTCCTGTGAAATAAGAGAATATGGCATTACTGTATAAATCGTTATTTTGTGGTGTACCACGTTCCCAATGGGCATCGGCCTAGTTACTGTAATATTATAATTATTATTGTTATCAATATTATTATTATTATCCATACACACTGTAGTCAGAATGCATCTTGATTTATTATTGGTATGGATGTTTTTTAGTTTTGTAATTGACTTTCTATTTTTGCAATATTCTGATTAGCAGTCTACAATAACACTTAAAAGCAATGGTGGTTTCACTGTCTGTTTCACAGACTACTGGTGGTAGATCTCTCCAGCGGCTCGAGAGATCTACCATCGTCAGTGTATAGGCTGGAGTCCAGCTATACAAAGGGCAAAGTAGATCTCATGCACCAAAACAACACATTCTCACCCACAACGCTTGTCAGGACCCCTTGGTATCACTTGTTCATCCGTATTCAACATCCAGTGTAGTCTGATAAGTAGACTGTTACGTAACCGATGACAAAATGTGGACGTGATAGAGAATAAGGCAATGTTGCCATTAAAACATTCATAACTAGTTAAAAACATTGAACAGATGCAGGCTTGAGTCAGGCAATAGCCAAGCTAGTACCCGCACTGAGGGGTGTGAAGCTTGCTTCTGCAGACCGATTTGCATACCGAATCCAATAGGATTGGTATCAGTTATGATCCGTCATCGTCAACATGGTATGCGAAATGACGTCCTCTTACCAGGAACATTGAAATATGATGAGTTGGGAAAGAAAAAAGCACTACGGTTCCCCAGCTCTACAGTCTACAGCACTTTTCCATTTTCCATGGACCTAAGTTCCGAATGAGTCAACATTTCCAAAACGGTTTCAGACAATTGCAGCAGTATGAAGAACCTTCTGGGCAACACTTATTTTCCACATAGCAGCAATATCTAGCTGTAAAACCAGCAGTTAAGAAATGTGTTTTTCAAGTTCTTTAACTAGATTATTTGGCAAAGACACTTATTTTCTAAAAATGTGCACTCTCCTTATTGCACTGGACATGGCACAGATTGCCTCCCTAATAACAGAAGGCAAGATATCAGAGTAGGTAGACCTATAAAAATGCCCAGATGCAGAACCAGGTGTTTTAAGAAAGCGTATTAATAATGCAGTAGCCTGTGGTGATTCTGGTGAATTATTGTACTACAGGCAATTCCTGAGAGAAATGTGTGCACAGATACAAGAAACTGAATTAATTGAAACTTAGTGGATATTAGTTAAATGTATTGAATGACTTTAGGGAAGTTGCTGTTTAAAAGTACTTTAAAGTAGTTTAAAGTAGTTTTTTAAAGTACTTAAAAGTAGTGTAAGGCCTGCAGTTTCCAGTGGGAACTGAAATGGATTTAGAAGATATAGAATGAGCTGTTAATTAGTAGTTTTATTTATGGACTAGCTTGTTTGAATACTTAATGACATAATCTTCAGAAAGTGCATCAAACGATTTTTATCTCCATATGGGGTAATCAGCCCACACAGTGGCAGCGGCATTTCATAACACAGTTTTTTTTTAATCTAGCGGTTGGGTTTAATCAGAACAGGTCTGATTGAGGGGAAAAACACAACTACTGATTGAGTATTATTTTCTGTAAAGGTCATGCATTTGAAGTGAATGAGGTGGTTTGAGAGACAGCAATAATGTCCCGTGATTAAATTACGACATCCACAGATTAGTGGGGGCGGTGTGTATCGAGGGGTCGGGGAGTTAGGGCCGAACTTCAAAGAACGACCAGTGAATCCATCATAGCAAGAAGAGAGATCATGAAAGGCCCAGGGAACCAGAGGAAAATGATGCTTCTGTCAAATGAGCAAGGGCAGTATTGGGAGAGACAAGGCAATCTGGGGTTGGAAACATTACGACCCCAGCTGACATTTTAATTCACCACTAATAGCACTAACACACAAACAGACTGGCACAGAGACAGATGGACAGACACACTCATTATTAGATGTGTCGAAGAAGTCAGATATTTGGTGAGGGCATCACAATGAAAGGATGTTAAGTTTTTCTTCTAATGGTGGCTATGACAACGTTTTGTTTAAATGAAAGGATGGAATCACTGATAGCTACTGGTTCGCTTTTTCTCAATATAGTGGACAGTTCGAAATGGCTTGAAGTTATGTCATGGTGCTCATGACATGACTTCAGTGGTCAAATTACATTGTGGCTTTCGGGGGTGGGTGTTGGAGGGTTGCACACACAAGTACATGCACACGCATACAATATACTATTACTACTTCTAAAATATGCTATCAATTTAATTTATACAGAGAATGTTTAGTCTGGCACATTAACAAAACAGAGAAGTTAGTTACCGTTCAATGTTTTATCTCTCTCTGCTGAGAAACAACACAAATGCAAAAACCCAGTGGACGAGCTCTGGTTTCCATCACTTTGTTAAACAGAGCAAACCTAGGTTGCATCCTGCATTGCATCATGCCCACAGCCTCAGACATCAGAAAATGTACTGTGTGGTGTGTAATGTGCATTGACTGCACTATGCATGGAGGGCCACAGCAGCAAAAGACAATATTGTGTTTATTAGGCACAAATCATTGGAAATTGCTTGCGCAAATAAACATAAGTACTTTATTTCAGGAACCTAAACATATAGGAAAGTATAAATGTATACAAGGGGGGAAATGGTGGACCTTAAATAAATCAATTATGTTTCAGCTTCCCCTAAATTTCTCAAATGAGGATTTATGGGGAACTAAGGCGGTAGATCCGCTGTATTTCGAATCCTTGATGGATTTATGTCAGGCAGATTTTGAGTTGTGGGGAAATCGCTTAGTCGCATCAGCCATATGTGACCTGTGAGTCTAAATCTATGTTGCACTTTGTCGACAGGGAGAAAGCACAAATAAGTTTAATATATTTCCACACACCCAGAGCTGTCCCTTATAGTAGTATGATATTGCTTTTTACCATGGACCGAGACTGCAGAAACTCAATTTATCCTCATCTCTCTACTAGGCTATGTGTGTATTTTAGTCATAAATGCCTGTGGAACACTGGGTTGCTGACTCAGGTGTGCAAATTCCCCCAGCTGTTCAATAACATTGTACTGTAGCTATGATACATTCAGTACTCCTACATAGCAAAGAGAAAAGTTGTTCCGTTTTTGTTTTGTTGTTTTCTTTTATGTTTTCCTGTTGCATGTGAGCTTGCAGGATCATTTGGGTGTGTGTTTGTGGAGTATACAATACGGTACTTTTGAAGTATGCAACCTCCAACTTTTGTTTCTCTGTGCATTATTCATCAAACATTTAAACAACCTACTTACCGGCAAAGTGAAGCAATTTTTTTTCTTAATAATTATGCTGTTATCTTGCCATAATTAGGGCATTGTGAAATAAAGTGTAACCATTTTTCAATATATAATTTGTTATGCACTGCTGAGAAAGCAAGATTTTTATCGCCATATATCAAATTAGACTGTCCCCATTCTGTCAACTTCTAAGAAGATCCAACCAAGAAAGTGAGAGTACTTTCTTGGCTGTGAATGGATTTTTTTTTTCTCCTGTTCAGCAAGGATATGGGTCACCAGAAAATGAAGGCACAAACAGATGTTGTCATTAAATCAGAAGCACTTAAAATGAATTGATTTGATTAATCTTTCTTACTCTTCTGTATTTCCTCCATAAGATTTTTTTCTACTGAGATTGTGATACGTTGTACCTGTAGGAATTATGTCTGTAGTCATATTTTTATTCCAGGCCTCTGGAGACTGCTGTATATGTGTTGGACATAACTTATAAGGTCAAAATGCAGCCTCGGGACCTTATTCCCAATTCACTTCATTTACTCTGCTTTACAATTTAGTCCTGCCCAACGGGGCTGCAGTTTCCTCACATTCTATTGTGAAATGTTATTCCAAGGACACCCAACTGTATTATTTAGTGTAGCGTCGCTTTTGGGTGGAAACTAAGCCGAAAAACGTTATTTTTCAGGAAATGGAAAAAATAACCTTTATTCCAGTGGATAAAGTGCAGTTATTATAGTCACAAGCTCTTGTTAATATTTTTCATTGTTTAAATATTTATCAAATGCACAGAAAACCACTTTCAACCTAGCCTCTCTATTTTGGGCATGTGATTATAGAAGAAATCTTTCAATTTTTCCCAAATTTTCTCATACATTGCGAATAGTAAATAGCTGATAATAGCTAATGAAAAGATGAAATATAGCGATAGAAGGTTACTGCCTGACAGCGACGGTATCTTTGTAACTGAGCTTGACAATTTGACCAAACTATACGGTAGAGTAGCACATTCAAAGCTTGGAAGTGCATTAACATACATTTAAGGTATGGGGGTTGTACTGTAATGGTAAACTGTAGCTTCATTGATGAAGCTTTTTGACCCAGGGATTTGAGGGAAGGCAGTCAGGACTACATCAGCTGTGGGATAAAGATCAATGGATCCCTGTCAGTGTGATGATGTTGATTAAGCTTCTGTTACAGGATAACAGCCAAAGGGAAAAGCCAGTCCCTACTTCCACTAACTTGTACTTTCACAAGTACTAAGAATTGTGAATATTCTAAAATTAGCTAGATATGCAAATGTCTACTTCTTAATGATAGTCCCCTGCCACTATCATTCAAGATCATCATCATTATAGATTACGGATTCCCCACCACTTAGTAGCTGTACATTTTCAGTAGGTAGAGTTTAAATTAGTTTCAGGGATTGGGGGGGTAGGTGGTAGACCATTATTATTTCAATTAATATTAAAAGTATGTTTTTAAATATACTGTAGAATAAGGTTCCCTTACACTGACTGGTTCAGGTTAAAACACAGCACTTCAGTAAGACAGATGTTGAATGAATAACTAATAGACTATTAAGTCTACAATATGAATAAAACCTTTTCAGTGTGCCATTAAAAAAAAAAAACCATTATCAGTATGATAGTTATTCTGCCATCAAGAGGTAGAGTAGAACTAAGGCTAGATTGTTTGTGAGAGGAATAAACCCATTTGTATTACTGGAAGATCACTAGGCTAGTAGCTACAGTAGTAGCACTTTTCCAAAGTGAAGTAACCATTTGCTGTCCTCTAAATAGCTGTGAATTATACAGATAACAGATGTACAGTGTCCACTGAAAATAACATGAATTCTATTTAATTAAATGAATAAAGAAGAAGTAGTGCAGTGTGGCTGTTCTGGACTATCAATATAGGTTCTACATAATGGCTTTTGCAATAAACAAAAGCAAACAGATTCAGCCTTTTATACTGTAGACTTTGAGATGAATACATGCCATTAAAGTTTCAGCACACTTGCTGTTATGGTTATATATTTTACACCCAAGCAAGTGATTTTAAAAGTCTTGATAGATGTGTTGAACCTTCTGTTTGACAGAATGTGGTATTACAGATAAGTGTGGGTAATGCAATGTCTCCTAAGTCGATGTGGCATTTCCACTTAAACTAATGTAGCAGCTAAGTGAAACGCTTTTCTTTATGACAGAGCCTCTGACATAACGTCAGCCTGGCCCTACTGGGATGACAGAGCCATTGGCAGACAGGTGAAAAGGGCCACAAGCTGAGTGGCTGTCAGACGTTAGTTACAAGAGAGCAGACTGCAGTCATTCAGACATATAGGTGATGCCTGTCAGAAAAGATTTTCCACTCTGATCTCCAGAGTGAGGGTAAAGGGTAACGTGTGATTAAATATCACAGCTTCCCCGTAAAGGTTTTGAAATACTCTTGCCTTTTCACATAATGAGCTTCAGCACCCCATGAGATTCTGTATGAAAATATATTTGATTTCATGGAGGTCATCGCATGGCAAGCCACCCGTGTCCAGGTAAACATAATTGAATTTATAGCATGGCCACTCAAGAGTTGCCTATGACCAGAAATGCATTTTGACATGGTTGGTGGTATACAATATTTAGCTTAATTCGTGGTACAAATCTGACATCATGTTAGCAGTTACTCTGAATAGGTACCACCAACGCTATATATATTGCACACATAATGTACTGTATGCGCTCAGATGTACGTAATGGATTCTTGCTTTAGCTCGCAGTCCGCTTCCTTGTTCCACTCAACAGTAGCCTAATGTCCTTTGTTCTTACATCCTGCTCACCTGCACAGAAACCCCACGAGGACATTTCATTGAACGCTATTCTTCTTGTAGGTTTCAAAGGAGCAAAAACATTAATGAACTGTTCAATGAGCTCAAGCTCTTTGGTCCCAAAAGCAATTGCTAATGGGTTAGGGTCTCTCCCGAGAGCTCTCTAAACTTTATCTCCTCTAGCTCCCATATCACATCATTACCAGGGCATCCTTCGCTGAATTTTATGCACAATCAGTCTTTTCTACATATTATTAAACCAGTCGCATACCTGATGAAGCCTGAATGCAATGTGTATTCCCTGTACACATCACTTCCCCTTTCATCTCACATGTGTAACTACTGTCTCCGCCTGGGCATTGTCAAATGCCACCAGGGTACAGCTGAGATCGTGTGCATGAATGCCTCACTGGTGGATCGTTATTAATTATCATCAGGTAGAATTATCGCACTGACGCAACAGAAGCCTGGGAATTTCACGCCCCACTGTCACGCTGTATATCTTGGGATTTTTGGTGCTTTTGTGTTCGGGTGTTGATTTGGGCGGGCTTTGCTGACACGAGTAGGGGCTGTTCATAGATGCGCGACTGTTTTCTTATTTTATGTGACAGGCATGAAAGCAGAGCTAACCCGCTTTAAATTGAGTAGGTCAGTAAAAATAAATTCTATATTATTTTGCGAGCTTAAGAGATCATGCGTTCGGTCCTGCGTGTCTGTCTGTCCACAGCTAATCTTGCATACTGCTAGGCAGATCAGCGTCATATTCTTTGTGCATGCTAAGCAGGCCAAGCACATACATTCCTCAATATTTAAAAAGAACAATGTTTTAATAAGCACAGCGCAATCATCATAAGGGTCCCACCAGGCTATGGAATGGAACTAGCCAATAGGAGACATGCACGTTAAACAACGCTGCTGCATGAACACAAACATACCCCACCTCTTCCAATCTTATGCCATTACAACAAGTCACGTTTCTGCATCTATATTCGACTATTACTTACAATTAATGTGTCCTGTTTGAAACAGATATAACAACAGACGTGTTGTAGTACATGCCTTGCTTATCGCGAAGGAAGTGGGACAGCAAAAACCTGACACTTACACATTTCATATTGTAACTTTTGATTGACTGGTGATAAACATAATTGACACAAAGCATTAACAAGCAGAATGTGTGGATTACAGAGACCTTTGAATGACATAAATCAGTTCAACGTAGTACATGTGAGATCTTATAAAATGTTTTGCTGGAATTGCCTGATATATCATGTTTGTCTTCGTGATGACAACTTTGAAGTGTTCAGTGTCCAAAGATTTGTCTCCAAATAGCCTATCTGCTATAATAATGTAATGACCGCCCTTTTTTATATCCCTTCCCACCATTGCCCTGAGTTTTTTTCATACTTGTGCACAACCCCAAAACATTGTCATCACATACAGTAACCCAGACAGAGAGAAGGATGGAAAGAGGTAGACAATGAATGTGTATGAGAGAGTCTAAAGTAGAAAATAAAGACGATGTAAAACTGACATCACATCCCACACTATATTTTCATGGCTGTAGGTAGAAATTTTACTTAATACATTGCTATTAGTATTAGAGCATGCCTCGTGGCATCTCTACCGAGGGAACCTTCCTAGTTATGACAGAAATTATGCTTCCTCAGATTATTTATATGCAAGCACGCAGAGGCGTCATTTCTGGGGGAAAAAAAGAAACACTAGAAGGTGGCAAAAAAGTGACAATTTAAGCCCTATACCCAAACACATTTGTAAGCTCACAACTAGCTTGTGAGTTTGTACAGTAGATCTGCTATTTTAGAATTTTAGAAAATGGTACCCTATTATAATTTATTTTATCAAAAAATTGTGAAAATAGCCAGTTCACATGTTGTGAGCTTGTAGATTGGCTATGTTTGCTATTTGTCTAAGAAGTACTATAAATAGGGGTTAAGTGATTAAGAAAATGTACACCTGCTAGTTAAAAACTATCAATATTCTGTACTTTCCATACAGTTCTGTTGAAGTCCCCTTCTGTCGATCTCAAGTGGTGCGTATCTCTGCTGAAAAATCGCTCCACCCTCATGCACTCCCAGATCAGCATTTTAAAAGAGCACCTTGTGTTTTAAGCTGGGGGCAAAAATAAATAAACACTTTTCAAAATATTTAACATTTCCAAACCTTTTTATTTTTTTCTAAAAGCTCACAACGAGTTGCATCGGGATCAGTTCTTCTTGGGTCTATAATAAACAATGTTTTCAAAGTATGGTAGTGTTATGTTAATCTATATTAAACTTTTATTTAAATTTTTGTGATTTTTTTGTGCCTAGCCACGGCCCCTTTTAGCCAATCATCGATTAAGGTTTAATCAGTTCTTCCAGGGCCCCAGGGTCAACCTTTCACCCCGGTTTTGTGCAACTCATAACTGCTGTGCTTGATATATCAGACAGACAGACAGACAGACAGACAGACAGGGGCAAAAACAGACAGGGGCAAAAACATTACCATATACCATCTGGTCATTAAGACAATGAATTGGAAAACTATTTGTCACATTTGATGTCTAGACGTTCTTGATGGTTGGTTGCTGCGTGTTAGCAAGCAAAAGTGTATCAGATTTGTATGTAACCGACATTAACCACGTAAAGCCTACTCAACTCTCAACTCAACTCAAACTTTATGAAATAATCATCTCTATCCATCCATCAAGGCAAGCAACTCATAAGAAGGGCCATAAATACACACTCAGTTATAGTTGAAAGCCATAGAGAAGAAGAGAGTCTTTAAGGATGCTTTAAAACCCTCCAGTGACTGGGCACCATGAATATGAGGAGGCAAGCTGTTCCAGAGCCTATGGGCAGCTGCTGCAAAGGCTCTGTCACCTCAGTTTTTTGGCTGGTTTGGCTATGTATATGCTTTGTTGACCAGGGTCCCCCAGGTGTCTATAATTACGTAGTATCCTTGTGAGCTTCTAGATATGCTATTTTTGCTGAATGTTCTCATGACATGCCCAGAATAAGCTTTCATTTAATAAATCATAGAGAGGGGCACTGTACCAACGTGGAAGTTTCCTCCACCATGCGTTCCCACTTCTATAGCCTTATTCATACATTTTGTTCAACAAGATAATAACCACATGAACACACTTTTAAAATTTTAGTTTTTTAGTGATGGTGGTCTGTCTTAGGGTTTTTATAACCAATGAAACAAGATGAGCATGTGACTAAATAATAGTTACTTGGATCCATTGGAACACAGGTTCGTTTTTCCATTTCCTGAAAGGTAACGTTTTTAGACATACAAGGTTTCCGCCCAACAGCGCCAATTTGCTAAGTACATGTGCATTTACCCATCCTAAGTATTAGGAGCAGTGGGTGACTATTTTTAACATCGCCCGGGGAGCAGTTTGGGGTTAAGTGTCTTGTTCAGGGATACTTCGACGCCGAGCCTGGAGGAGCCGAGGATCGAACCTGTGACCTTCCTATTCCCTACCTCCTGATCCATGGCCGCAATCTCACACATGTTGGATTAACCCATTATTTAACCACATGAACCCCAGTGTCCCTATTCTGTGGAGAATAATTTGCAAAGATAGCCAATCTACAAGTGTAATGCGACACGTTGTGAGCTTGTAGATCTGCCCTTTCTGGTATAGAAGGAAAAGAGGAAGGGACTTACAGACCACTGGGTGACTCCAGTCAATTAAGTATATATAGGGTTTAAACTATAAACACACCTTCACTGGGTGAAGAAGAGTTACTTACTGTAATATTTGTAAACAAATCATGTTTTAACAGATGGTTTGTAAATGAGTGGAAATTAGGATTAGATTTGCATGTGGCCTCTATTCGGCAAAGATAATGTTTAGTTTTCCATTGCATTGCAGAGTAACACATGTGCTGGTGAACCCATTACTTTCAACACTGCTACACCCTTATCAAATGTCAGCAGTCTTTTAATTAGTGTAGTTTACTCACACAGAAGTCATAATTGTCATTTGAAAGGCCCTTTTACATTCATGGATGATTGCATTTCACAATTAGATGTTTTGGGCAACAATAATGGTCAGCAATTCATCGTTAATCATTGGCACTGGGGAATCTCATAATTGTCACCCTGTGATGTGTTTATATTAAATTATGGCAAACTGTAGGGGCTGTGTGGCATGTGAGGTAGAGGTTACACAGTGACTGACTGTTGAACCAGCCTGAGCCGGAGAAAATAAAAGAATATGTCCTCCAATTAAGGCATGACCCCATCAATCACAGACGTTGCTCTTTAAAGATCATAATATGGACGTTGTTTTTTTACCAAACGCACACCAATTACATAAAAATAGGATATTGTGTAAATATTGTAATTAAAATAACTGTATTGCTAATTGTATTACCCTAACCCTGCCGATTGTTGCCACACACACACACACACACACACACACACACACACACACACACACACACACACACACACACACACACACACACACACACCATTCATTTAAAACATTTCTGAAGGCCTTTTGTTTGCATTTGACATCGACAGTTTCCTGTGTCCTTCCAAAGTCAGCTGTGACTGAAAAATATTTTTTTTCCCCCGGACAGATGGTATCTCAATGAAGCTTTGGTAGTTAATATTTAGGGAGAATGCTAAACGACCACTCCAGATTTAAAGGGCATATGGCAGAAGTCATACAGGAATTAAATGGCTGGTGGGAGCAGAAGGCCAATATTCCTTCCCCCTTTTAAGCTGACAATAGCAGCTTTGAATAATGCACTGCAATTTTACACTCTTGTGGAGAAAAGGTGACAGGTTTTGTGAATATGCTTGTGCCTGCTGATCCAAATTCCAGTCTAATAATTAGGATGATATTAAACATCTATGAGGAATACGTTTTCCAAGACTATATGCTATACTGTATGTAATCAAATGCAATCATGAACCCTAGTGTCCATATTTTGGGTATGACATAATAGACGAAAATAGCAGGCAATGCGTCCAGTTCCAATATTGTCTGCTCATTTTCTTTGTTTCATCACTTCCAATTGCACTCATTTATCCTGTGTCCTGTGCGAGTTCTCTATCCTGATTGGATAATATTGGTATCCTAACCTGAAAATGTGTTTTCTGTTTACTAAAGAGCTGGAGAGACAGGGAGACCCGTCATTGAACTGTATAGCAATTATTACTATTATTACTAGAATATAGAGCTATTTACCACTTATTTTAACAAAAGGATTTATTGTTGTTGTAAATACTGTTAGTGTCCTATTTCTCTGCATACTGTTTACACTTGAAGGGAGAACAAACAGGGAAATACATAATACTGTAATCTCCTTTAGTTTTGTAGCCCACAGCAACTACTGTATATTTGTTTGATTAGAGTAAATGTCTAAGCAGCGGTATCCTTTTCAATATAATGGCATCATCCAGGGAAACGTGACGTCTTTTTAGGCTCTTCCTGATCTGCATAATTGTCTCCGACCAGGCCGAAAGGCATGGCGAGAGAGTATGTTTTGCCCCCTGTCCGTCCATCCGTCCGTCTGTGCGTGTGTGTGTGAGTCCGTCCTGTCTGTGTGTTAGCAGCTAATCTCCGGCGCCGTTGGCCCGGTCGCTGCGAAACTGTGCACACACACTCCCTGGATGCCAATTCAGAACCTCTGCCCCACATTTTTCACATGGGTCTGTTATAGCGCCACCTGGAGGCCGATGTGTGCAAAACCCATTTTTTCCCGTTACTCCTACAGCTTTTAACTAAACGTCATGCAAATCGGTACACAGTATCTCTATAGTCATGTGATCAACCCGGATCTGTTCAATGAGCTCCATTTGAAAACAAAGGCGACTTAAAGGGTGAGGGGCTGCTAATGTTGTTATGTAGGGTTTACACAGACCGGCCCATGGCCTCGTTGGCCCCAATGACCGTACACCTCTGCTCATGGTGGTGCTATAACAGGCCAATTTGCATTTTTAACTATAACTGCACCGATCTGCGTGAAACTTTGCACGCATACTCCCTAGAGGCCAAGGAAAAACATCTGCACTGCATTTTTCACATCTGCTTTTTACAGCGCCACCAGGAGGCAGACTTATGTCAAATACATTTTTGGATATTAATCCTTCTGATTTTATCCAAACATCACGCAAATCGGTACACAGTATCTCTATAGTCATGTGATAAAGACGCATCTGTCCGATATTTCATATTCCATCCTGATTGGCTAAGGTTGGCTTCCAAAGTTTGCAGGATTGGTCCGTTTTGAACAAAATGTCTCAAATCATGAACACGGCATGCAATTTCCGTGAAATTTTACATGCACATTACCACTAGGCCGCGGAAGAAATGCCACCCTTTTCACATTGCCCTGTTATAGCGCCACCAGCAGGTCTACTTTAGCAAAACACATTTTTGCAACAAAATGCCTCAAATCATGAATGCACGCACATTTAGTCCATGGGCCAGACGAGAAGTCAGGGACACGTAAGGTGGCAAAATCTCTTTGGCACCATTTTGTTTGTAGGGTCCATATAAGTACTTTGAAACATGATAACCTTTTCAAATGAGTAGCTTTAATACTTTTTTAGGACATTCATGTTTTTGCCATTATCTCCCCACATTATCTGCACAGTAGTTCTGTACCTGGCCAATAGAACCGTTCGCAATTTGGTGTTAGGAGAATTTCTCACTTGAACTGAGTCAATGGGTACCTAGACATGAAAAACAGAGGTTCTCATCCGCCATAGTGCCACGAATGGCGCAATGGCCAAATCAAAAATGGCCGCCATCGCCTAAGATGAAAATCCAACTTTTTTTGTTTCTGAGTGTATATACACATGCAATACCTCCATGTTGACTAATTGTGGGGTGGGGAATTCATTTCTGTTATGACCACTTTGGGTGATGTTGACCTTGAAAGGTCATGGTCAAGGTCATCTTGCTATTTCGAAGACCTTGGCCATAACTTGGCCATTGTTAGGACTAAAAACAGGTGTAATAAGACTAATTAAACTAATTCTGGCATTTATAATTCCTTTCTGATATTGTTTTGACCATTAAGGAGCATCTTGTCATTGAAATATGTAAGTCAATGCAATTTTTCAATAACTCAATTACTCAATAACTTTCATTGTATTTTTTTTCCAATAATGATTTGTATTATTTCTAACAAAAGACATACAAATAAAATCGTAACTCAAAATCAAATAACAATTCCTCTCAAAGTGCACCATATGTGTGCATGCTGGTTAGTGTGATGGACTTTTACAGGATGGATTTTAAATGTTTCCATGGCAGAATATGATGCATGGAACTCCAGCAGCACGGCACCCACATCGGCGAGTGTCACACTTGCCTGAATACTTGCATGCTGTGAGCAGACTTGGTGGTAAGGCCTTCAGACACTTAGATGGCAGGAGTGTACCAAAGTGCTCCTCCCATCCATGTTCCATTGGTACTAGTCTTGCCTGAGGTTTCTTGGCTGTCGCAACAGGTCGCAAGCCCTATGCACCAGAAAGACACCTTGGATGTGGCCTCTGATCACACTACTTGTGGGAGGGAGAGCATCCATTCCAGCACTGGCACAGGTATAGTTTTCTACCCTGAGGTCATCAAATGTCTTGCTGTTGTACTTGAACTGGACCCTGCCCAGACACGCACCAAGTACTTCTCTGTCAACGCGGTGTCTTGTTCGGTCAAGGTGTCTGCCTCTCCAAAGATTGTCAGATATTGCACTGGGTCAAAAGCCATATCTGCATGTTTGGTCCCCACCTTACTCATGTAGTCATCTCCAGTCAGGATGTGTGCCTTGATCACTGTCTTGGCTAGTGGTGCTCCAAGATGAGAGACTGCTTGATGCAGTGGGAGGATGCGCCGCTTCTCACCAGTGCCATACTGCTGCCAGATCTCCTTCATCCTCAGTGCTTGGAAGTAAGTATATGGGGTGTAGTATAGCAGTAATGTGAAGGTGTGTGTGTCATTGGAGACTATGACAACTCTCTTACAATGTTTCACATGAACAGCCCACTCCACATGCACCACCATGGGGCGGCAGTGGCTCAGGGGTAGAGTGCCCGGGTAGAGTGAACTGGAAACCGCAAGGTTCCTAGTTCGATCCCGGGCTCCCCCAGAGTTAGTGTCGAAGTGTTCTTGAGCAAGACATTGAACCCCTAATTTCTCTGAGCAGTTTGGTGCCTTGCATGGTTTCCTCCGCCATCGGTGGGTGAATGTAACGTACAATCTATGTAAAGCGCTTTGGATAAAAACGCTATATAAATGCACCATTTAGCATTTACCACCAGTCTGTCAGCCTCAGCACCAATGGCTGTCCTGGAACTTATGGCCTGCAAGTGTGTACGGACCTGCAAGTTTCCAGACTGTTCCTGCCTTGCCAACAAATTAAAGTGCACAGAAATGTGCAAGCTACAAACCTGCAGCAATCAGAAGGAAGAGGAGGAAGATGAAGTGGAACTGATTGATTATGATGATGATAATGATGACGATGACGAATACTGAAGAATTGATATTGGTATGACAGTTATGATGATGGTGATGATGATCATTGATTAAAGTACCTCTCAAGCCTACTCCATAAACCGACTCTGTCACGGACCCTGTGGTCCACAGACTTGGACCTCCTCTCTGTCCTTAAGGCAAACAAGTGAACCATGTTCTGAACCTTGTTCTGAAGGCTCTGTCGGGGACAGAGCCTTCAGTGTGGCAGCCCCCACCCTGTGGAACTCTCTCCCAATAGGGATTGGTCATGCTCCTGCTCCATGCTCATGCAACACTGGACTCTTAAGGCTGTGTGTCTTGAAAAGACACCTATTCTCTCAGGCTTATGGCATATAGTTGTTTGTTGTTTTGTTAGTTTGGCTGTTGGTTGTTCATTGTTTTTGAAAGGCGCCATATACATTCAAGCTACTATTATTATTATTATTTTATTAATATTAAAGTGAATGAAAGAGAGAAAATTATTCTCCCCCCCCCCCCCTCTGTATCACATGTTCTGTTCAAAAAAAGTGGCACGCTTTCTTAATTATTTGAATATATGGTTGGTGTCTTTGAAGACTGATAACTGTGACTAATCTACCACTTGGGAAAGGCTATCATGATCAAATATCATCTAGGGATATAGACCTATTCAAAATACAAAACTAGATTTTGCAAATGTTGCACTTGAGTGACCCCGATTAGTGAAAATGCTGTTCACATCGTATCACAACGTGAAGTGTTGTGAGCTTGTAGACATGCCATTTGCTGAATGTTTGCCACAGAATAGGCATGCTAGGGTTCATGTGGTTAAATAAGTGAATGAAAGAGATTGAATAATGTTTTTTTCCCTCTGTATGACATGTTCTATTCAAAAAAGGTTAGGCGATTTTTCCATTCTTTGGATCTAAGGTTGGTGTCATTGAAGGCTGATAACTAGGACTAAGCTACTACTTGGGAAGGGTTATCATGTTGAAATATTATCTAGGGATATAGACCTTTTCAAAATACCAAACTAGAATTTGCCACCTTGAGTGTCCCTGATTAGTGAAAATTCTGACCTGGGCCCATGGACTAATTCCCACTAGGCCGAGGAAGAAATGGCACCCTTTTCACATTGGCCTATTATAGCACCACCAGGAGGCCACAATAACCTACCTGACCTGTGCTCCGAGGAGCACTTTTTCTAGTTTATCTTAGTTTTCTATTGCCTACTGTACATCTTTTTTGCCGCCCAAAGGGCGCACATTGGGATACCATTTGCTGATCTTTTTAACTACAGCAATTGCACACAATAACTAAAACGATAGGTCACAATTTCAAGCCCATGAACCTCTTTCTGTACTAGGCTGGGAATGATGTTGTTGGGAACGTATGGCGTTCCGGTAATAAACTTAACTTGGAGGCCAGTCTATGATTATAGACAGTTATATAGTCAGTTATATATTATAGTCAGTAATGTGTGAAACAGACAGACACACACGCACGTATAACAATAAAATAATAAAATAAATAAATACATGAAAAAAAAAATATATATTTTTTTGTATAATGTTACAATGGGTTTGTATAGGAAGGGAGCCTGTCTGATAAAATGAATATCAAATATCTAAATAATGAATCAAGCAACTTAAAAACTGTCTTGGGTGCTCACTGTAGACACCACAAAAGTCTGATATTTAATATGCATTAAATATACCGTAACATATACATAGATTACATTGTGATCTTTGAGCAAAAATATCGCTTTGATGGGCATGACTACTATACAACAATTGTTGCATCCTGCCAAACCGCACCAAACCTGGCACAAACCGTTCAGGGGTCTGGCATGAGAATAAGAACCTAAATTGCACACACATGGGGCACTACAGCAGTGTTACAACAGTGTTTAACACTTCAAATGGCTATAACTCAGTGACCATTGCTCTGCTCAGCACAATATCGGACTAGAGAATCTAGAGTTAACATAAAAAAGCTGTTAAATTCCAGACTTGACTGAAAACTTTGCATGTTACAGTTAATTGATTATCCCTAACAACCTGATGTGATGATCTCACTCTCACATGGGTCACTTTCAAAAGTATGTGCAGTACAGTGCATTATACTGTGTTTTAAGGTAACCACGTATGAAAAATCTGTAAAAGGTTTGCCTTATACTGTAGTATGTGAAATAAACACTGTCATTTTTACATGTGTCAGAGAGGATTTTTAGCGGTGCCAACCGCTCTACGTTCGACTCTGTCTGCGTGTCCGTCCGTCCGTCCGTTTGTTTGAGCCTGGGATGAGCATGTGAAAGAAGCAACACATACAAACACACGCACACACACACACACACACACACACACACACACACACACACACACGGACTTGGAGATTGCCTATGCCATCTCTCCTCTCATTGGCCACACGTGCCACTGGTTATCAAAGAGGGGTCCAGGGACCCCCAGCGTATGTTATGTCCGTCCGCCCGTATGAGCACGGGATGAGCACGGGATTTCAAACAGCTATAACTCCAGTTTGCAGCATGCCACCAAGTTCAAATTTGGTATGTGGACTTAGACCACCAATAGGGACGAGCATGCATTGCTGAAGTTATAAAAGAGGGGTACAGGGACCCCCAGCGTATGTTATGTCCGTCCGCCCGTATGAGCACGGGATTTTAAACAGCTATAACTCCAGTTTGCAGCATGCCACCAAGTCCAAATTTGGTATGTGGACTTAGACCACCAATAGGGACGAGCATGCATTGCTGAAGCCCCGCCCCCTCTGTCTTCCCATTGGCTGGCCTTTAAACAGCCATAACTCAAGTTCGCAGCATGCTACGGAGTACAAATTTTGTACATGGACTACAACCACCAATAGGGACGAACTGTAATTAGTTAAGCCCCGCCCCCTCTGTCTGCCCATTGGCTGGGCTTTAAACAGCCATCATTCCAGTTTGCAGCATGCTACCAAGTACAAATTTGGTAAGTGGACTCAGACCACCAATAGGGACGAACTGAAATGAGTTAAGCCCCGCCCCAAAGGCACCGCTTCCTTCACACAGGGTGTGATTTTTAGCAGTGCCAACCGCTCTACACTTGGCTTTGTCCGTATGAGTGTCCGTCCGTCCGTATGTTATGTCCATGAGCACGCGATGAGCACGGGACTTTAAACAGCTATAACTCCAGTTTGCAGCATGCCACCAAGTCCACATTTGGTATGTGGACTTAGACCACCAATAGGCACCAGCATGAATTGATGAAGTTATCAAAGAGGGGTCCAGGGACCCCCAGCGCCCGTATGAGCACGGATGAGCACGGGATTTTAAACAGCTATAACTCCAGTTTGCAGCATGCCACCAAGTCCACATTTGGTATGTGGACTTAGACCACCAATAGGCACGAGCATGAATTGATGAAGTTATCAAAGAGGGGTCCAGGGACCCCCAGCGCCCGCATGAGCACGGGATGAGCACGAGATTTTAAACAGCTATAACTCCAGTTTGCAGCATGCCACCAAGTCCACATTTGGTATGTGGACTTAGACCACCAATAGGCACGAGCATGAATTGATGCAGTTATCAAAGAGGGGTCCAGGGACCCCCAGCGCCCGTATGAGCACGGGATGAGCACGGGATTTTAAACAGCTATAACTCCAGTTTGCAGCATGCCACCAAGTCCACATTTGGTATGTGGACTTAGACCACCAATAGGGACCAGCATGAATTGCTGAAGCCCGAACCCTCTGTCTTCCCATTGGCTGGCCTTCAAACAGCCATAACTCAAGTTCGCAGCATGCTACGGAGTCCAAATTTTGTACATGGACTAAAAGCAGCAATAGGGACGAACTGTAATTACTTAAGCCCCGCCCCCTCTGTCTGCCCATTGGCTGGGCTTTAAACAGCCATCATTCCAGTTTGCAGCATGCTAACAAGTACAAATTTGGTAAGTGGACTCCGATCACCAATAGGGACGAACTGAAATGAGTTAAGCCCCGCCCCAAAGGCACCGCTTCCTTCACACAGGGTGTGATTTTTAGCGGTGCCAACCGCTCTAAGCTTGACTTTGTCTCCGTGTCCGTCCGTATGAGCGCGGGATGAGCACGGCAAAGAAGCAAACAGCTATAACTTCAGTTTGCAGCATGCCACCAAGTCCAAATTTGGTATGTGGACTTAGACCACCAATAGGGACGAGCATGAATTGATGACGTTATCAAAGAGGGGTCCAGGGACCCCCCCGCGCCCGTATGAGCACGGGATGAGCACGGGATTTTAAACAGCTATAACTCCAGTTTGCAATATGCCACCAAGTCCACATTTGGTATGTGGACTTAGACCACCAATAGGCACGAGCATGAATTCATGAAGTTATCAAAGAGGGGTCCAGGGACCCCCCGCGCCCGTATGAGCACGGGATGAGCACGGGATTTTAAACAGCTATAACTCCAGTTTGCAGCATGCCACCAAGTCCACATTTGGTATGTGGACTTAGACCACCAATAGGGACCCATTGAAATGAGTTAAGGCCCGCCCCAAAGGCACCGCTTCCTTCACACAGGGTGTGATTTTTTATTAATGAACACATTTAACCACATGTATGTATGTGTGTATGACAGATTTCCCTTAGGGACACTAAAGTCACATTCAACCTCCCACATGAACCCTAGCCTCCATATTCTGAGCACGTCATAATAGGGGAACATTTGGTGAAAAATAGTCAATCTACAAGATCACTGCACACATCACTTTGTGACGTGTTACAAGCTTGTAGATCGGCTATTTTTGCGAAGAGGAGAAATGGGAGAGGCGTATTGAGCCCTGGAGGACCCTGGTCAATACAGTATGGGGTTTAAGTGGTTAAAAGAATGAGCGCGTCAGGTGTCTTTTCGGAAGCAAATGTATATACTGTATATACTGTATGAGTATAGGGAAATATGATTGCTTCTACTGTTTTGCAGCAGGGATAATGCTCAAACAGCAACAGGGAAAACAAACCTGCCTGCCTGGACAAACGTGTTATCACCTGTACATTGACTTCTTCAAATCTATTTCAAAGATTACAAAGTGAATCTCTTTTCATAGCAGTGGTACATAAATTAGTGAATTGGAGTGATGTTTCACGTATAAGTCCATTCATGATTTTATGTTTTCCTTGTGAAAAATGGTGGATAACCTGATAAGCGACACATGAGTGTCAAATGTGAATGAAGTATGAATGGGGTCAAAGATATTTACAGTGTGGTGTTAAAGGGGCCAGTCATCTAGAGAACACTGGTTCTCAACGTCTTATGGCTCTGTAACTCTGAGAGTGTACAACTGGAACCAAATGGAAAATTGATCCATTTTACATTTGTTTTCACGTTTTCAGTTGATTTTAAGATATTGCTTTTTATTGTGGGGATTCAAACCAGTTAGTCAGATAACTGCTGACAAGTCTGAAACTGTTTGTAAGCCTAGCTAGGGAAGCCACGCCATTATTAAAAGTATTTTAAAATTCAAGTTCCTTTTGTTTAGTTTACATATTAAGGATAACTTTCCAGTTTAGCAGTTTCAAATGAGTGAAGATTTCTTTGAATGGCTTCACATCACAGTCACATTGTGTCCAGTTTTTCCAGTGAAACGGTTTTGGTTGCTCAGACAACCGGATTCTTTTGCACAAAGTATGCAGCACCCATTAATTATTTTAATTGGGCTTACCGTTGTGACAATCTACTGCAGTTTGACTGAAAAAAAAAACACTGTTTCCAATAGCTAGGGTGTTATAATAATAGAGCACATGAAGTGTCTAAAAGCCCTACTAGCCGGCTATGCTGCCGCTCACAACCAGACGAAAGAGATCTCTGCCTACTGATAAATATGATTATGCTCTAATTCTGTGTGGGCTAGATAGAGATGGGTGGTAACAAATCGGAAAAAGAAAAAAGAAAACTCAATTTCAGAACCGATGCAAAGGATGGAGGAGGGTCCTTACTAATCGGTCATACAGTCTCTTACTCTCTTGTCCTAAAAAATAAATAAAAAAAAACACTAGGGTGTGGTTTTGTCACTGGTTGCCTTTGCCGGCCGTCCAAGCTTAGCCCATACAATGAATTTAAATATATCCAGATGATTGGTAGGACATAGGTGGTAAAGATATCTAAGTGGTATATAAGATATCTGATCATCAGACTAACGATGAATACACAAGATTAGAGCCCCCACTCTCACTGGGGGTGAGGCATTCATTGTACAGTATATTCACTGAAGGAGGCCTTGGGGTCAAAGGGGTTGAATTCCGTTCCCTGTATTTGCTCTATAAAAACTCTCCATTGCTCTGCTCTACTCAGACAGTCAAGAACTTTGGTAAAGAGCTTTCATGGGCATGGCACAGAGCAAAATATGACCTTAAAATAAGTGGCATTGTGTTTACGATTTATGAGTTTGCTTGAAGCTATGCTTGTGGTATGCTTGTGGTAATAAATAAACAGATGAAATGGATGAAAATTTGTTTTAGAAAGTATCATAATATTATACAACCCCCATCACCACACCATGGCCGTTATCTGAAGTATTACAGCCCTGTGAGAGAAAGGTTGGCATGGCTGTTCAACAGTGTAAACAGACATGCTGTGGACTACTGTACCACAAGGCAGATGAGAGGCGTAATGCTTATTCGTACAACGGCGTCGCACGCAAAAAAAGCCAAGATAAGCTCACACAGCATCATGGCTCTCAGATAACAAATTGTCATTGCACCTGAGAAAAACTGAATCCATTCTGTTTGGGTCAAGTATCAACCTCAACAAGTCCCAGGGTTTCACGGTTAGAGTCGGTGACAATGTTGTCACAAATAAGGAAGAGGTCACTTGGGTTGTATATTGGATAACAAACTCACGGGTGAAAAAATGGCGTTGAAGGTGATCTCGATGGTCAACCAAAGAACAAGATTCTTGGGCAGGATATTTCCATGTCAACAGCAGTGCAATGAGGACCTTGGCCGGTGCTCTCATTCAGTGTCACTTTGACTATGCATGTACCTCACGCCTCACAGTACAGGGGTATCTCCAAGTCTCTGAAGACAAAGCTGCTGACCTTCCAAAACAAGCTTGTGAGGTTACTTCTAAAATTGAACCCTAGGTCTCATCTTACCTCCACCCACTTCAGTAGCCTGGGATGGCTAAGAGTGGAGGAGAGAGTATCTCATCTCTCACTGTGTCTGGTCTTCAAGATCCTAGATGCTTCTGTTCCCAAATACTTATTACCTGCCCATTACCTGTGAGGGGTGCTCACAGGTACCAAACCAGGGGAAGTTTATATGACCTCGTATCCCCCCAGTTTCGGGACGCTTAATGGGAAAAATGCATTTTATCGCGCAGCCACTATAGTGGAATGCCCTCCCTTCAGCCCTGAAATCCCGAAATTCTCTTGCAAGATTTAAGAATGATCTCAAATCATGGCTCCATCTTAACACTAACTGGTCATAGTTAGATCTCTACCCCGGATAGCCCACTCTGCATTGGATTCTTCTCTTAGGGTACCTCTTGTCCTTATATGTATTGCTCCCAACTTTATATATAAGGGTTGATTGTTCTTTGTTTCATGGTTGTTTGTACAGTTTGTTGCGTGTTGTTTTATGTCTCAATGTGGACCACAATGGAAACAAGCTTTGGCTTTTTTGTGTATCCACGTTGCTGTTTATCCTAAATAATGACATTGTTGTGATTTTTTTTTAACTGCCAATAAAGTATTCTATCTATTCTATCTATCTATGGATGCAATCCATTTTAAACTTGTTAATCAGCTATTTTCAGCACGCAACAACGTTGCACGATGGAGTATAAATCAGCGTAAGGAGGAAGAGAGATGAGCTTCAGTGGAGAGAGTAAAAATGTCCTTCAGTGAAATATGGACACTTCATAAAACTTCCATTATTTTGGAGAATTATGAAGTGTGATGGGGAAGCCCACTTTCCCTTGTAAATGAGCATCCCACTTGTACTGAGCAGTAGCAAGGTTGTGCATCCTAACATGTGAGAATATTTGTGCCTCACTGAGGGTCATGGATGTCTTAAGAGGGAAGTGGTTTGGTTTTGCTTCTTTTTTTTATGCCGTGGCTCTGCAAGAGGCTAGTCATGTATGGGATGTGTGTGTGTGTGTGTGTGTGTGTGTGTGTGTGTGTGTGTGTGTGTGTGTGTGTGTGTGTGTGTGTGTGTGTGTGTGTGTGTGTGTGTGTGTGTGTGTGTGTGTGTGTGTGTGTGTGTGTGTGTGTGTGCGTGCGTGCGTGCGTGCGTGCGTGCGTGCGTGCGTGTGTTAACTCGCAAGTCTTGTCAGCACCACATTTGGTATGCACACTGCCAATAGGCCACAGAAGTCCACTACAATTTTTGTTTTCCTTTTTACGGTTCATACTTTAAAAAATATATATTTATGTTTCATTTTATAATGGAAGTCAGTGGGCCCTGATCAGGCTGACACCTTACCCAAATACCTACATCATAGAAGCTAGATCCCAAGATCCACATGATTCATTTTTATTTTATAACCAGACCCCCTCCATTCTACAGTATATCGCTCCTTGGAGAAAAGGATTCATGTATTTATTATTAGTAATGCTATATTTATTTATTTATTTAGTTATGTATTTATTGACCAGTGAGTTGCTACAAAGAAAGAGGTTACAAACAAATCAATTGCAACAAGAACTCTCAAACATTTAAACATAATATTAAATTCACCTCCCACTACGACAGTATGTGTAGAGCTGCTGTCTGTCATTTATTAATCTAAAGTTCTAGAGACCTAGACACCTTACATCTGGTGTCTCCAGAGAGATAGTGGGGGCTATGTGGAGATGGAGGGGTAAAAGGGTGGAGGAACGTACAATTGAGAAGGGGCTCTGCCATGGGATGGAAGCTGCAGTATGAAGTCATCAGGAATTCAGTGATACCCTCAGCGGAGGGTCAAGAGGAAGAGGCTATATGAGTGTTGCCGTCCCATAAGGGATGGAGTGGTGCCGGAGGACATGGCTACATTCACCTCCGTGCGGTGGTGGTGCTGGCTTCAGTTCCAGAGGGAGCCATGAAAGGGACAGTTAAAGGTAGGACAAGAAGGTCATCACACAGGATAAAAGATGGCAGCAGGTGGTATCCAAGCTCTAGTCTGCCCTTCACCATGCAGACTGACGCCTCAGGCAGGGGGACTAGTAGTGCGTTGTCGCAAGGTGAGGGAGATGAGAAAAGGCCAGTGGCCTGCAACGGGAGAAAAGTGTCCCTGTGGGACACACAGCACTCAGCTGGGCAGGCGAAGTGTCTATGCCACATCAAACGATCCATAGGTTGTGGCAATACAAGCTGCTAGTGAGAAAATTGGAGACTGACCGCAGGGCTCTGCAACGGTTCAACTCATGAAATTCTGGAATTACCTGCTGGTTCCTTTCATGCTAGTCCTGGCGCCTCATCTCAGGTGTCTTTGGTTCAAGAACAGTCCAGTGAACAATTCAGTCTTGACTTTATGCCTTGCATCCCAGGTGGTGAGCTTAATACCTCTTCTCGCAGTGCAATATCATGATCATGTACTGTATATTTTTGATTGATTGATTGAATACTGTGGATAGAAATGTAAACAGCACAAGGTACATTCAGACATGTAGGCTAAAAGGATGGCACACAAATGTTCAGGGGACTTTAAATGGCATATGATGTGAGGATATACTGCCAAGGACAAGTGCCAAATATTTGTTATATACTAATTTCTCTGAGAGAGAGGCTTTTTGGATGTGTCTGTACACACACTGAGCTCTTGTAATACACTAGAGGTCCGGGCGCCCGTCCCTAGCCACGCACAGGGCTCTAGCGAGGCCTCGCTTTTTTTTGGGGGGGGGGGGACCCCCTGGTGGGGGACCTCCTGGTGGTCCACGGGCCCCCGCGAAACATCGCGGACCCCTTCGGCTGTTTTTTTTCCCATGAAGGTGGTTGCTTGTTTCTGGCGCACATCTGGCAACACAGACCTATCTGCTTGTCAACGCCAACGTGGCAACCCAGATGCCGACTCATGTGTTGTTGTTGTGGCGAGATTACAAAAGCGGCTGCGTGGTGTTGGTTGTCTTTGGGATGTACATGGCACGCGAATGACGGACATATTACCGTGAGTGTGGTGTGATAAAGACATGAGTAAAGTGAAAGCAACGGCGCGGGTTGAAGCGAAGTGGTCGCGTGTGTTGTTGTTGTGGGGAGATTTCAATGGCGGCTGCGTCGTGTTAGTTTCGGTTTGGCTCCGCGGTGCCGTGGTGAGCAATGAAAAGTAGCCTATGGCACGTGTCAATTAATCGCGCACGTTGTGGCTTGTGTGGTTAGTGACAGTGATATGTTGTGGTTGTGTTAATGGAAGGGAAACAATGATAACGGAAGTGAATGAGTGAATGGTGACGGAAGTCGGGATTTATCTGCAATGTATTATAGGATACTGTATATTTCTTATAACTATTTTTGCAACATCTGGATCAACTCAGAATTTCATTTTGATCTGGTGTTGATGATGATGATGATTATGACAGCTATAATTTAGATAACAGTTACGTTATGGTTTCAGTGGCAGACATAATGTTATTGTCAATTAAATGATAGGCAGGTCTAGACTACCGGGAACCAATTACAGTATATTTTAGATTTCCAACAGTGTTACCTTGTCATGTATTGTGTAAAGAAGTTGCTGCTTGACAAACACAATTCCTCTCAGGGCTCAAATGTTTGTTGTCATCTGTTATTTTGTGTTCTATGTTATGATAAAGATGCTGCCATGTCTGGGGGCAATATATAAATAACACAAGTTGGAGTAGTTAGAATGTGTCTGACTGAGACTGATGACAAGTTAACTTCTGAACAAAACACTGAGGCCCTTCAGTGCATTTAAAGCATGCACTAAAGCTTAGAAGTTTCAATGTTGACACCACCTTTATGAGGAGGTTTATACTTGTTTTATTGAATCTGTTTTAACCTTCTCTTTTATTTCCTGGTTTGGGTGTCACCTACTATGAAAAACTGGAACAGGCTGGAAGGTATTGTCAGAATGTGCAGTAAAATTGCGGGCACAACTTCACCTCAGAGTCAGAGTTACAAAAACAGCCCAGTCTATTCTTGCTGACGCTAGTCACCCCCCGTTCAGTGAGTTCAGCTTACTCCCATCTGGTCGCAGATACAATCTGCCAAGATGCAGGACCAAGAGATTTTAAAGCTAATTTGTCCCTACTGCTAGTGGCCTTTTCAATGTAATTCTCTTTCTCATGTGTATTGTTTGTGTGTTGATTGTTGATGATGATTGTAGTATCTACTGCTGGCTCTGTAAACAAATTGTTCCTTGGGGATTCTTATGTTTACCTAGACCCTGATCAAACGGTAATACAATTGTAATGAGCCTATTGACAGAAACTCTGGACAAATCGCCTGTTAAAGCTTTAGTTTGTCAAGGAATAATTCATCAAACGTTGATTAGATGAAAACAAAAATCACAATCCTCATTACCTTTAACCACTTTCAACCTGGCATCCCTATTTGTGTGCATGTTTGCACTGTACATGTCTGAAATAAAATAAAAAAAAGTACAAAAATAGCAGATGTACAAGCTCACAATGTGTTGAGTTACCTCCGCAGAATGCATTATTTTTTCAATAACCACAGAGCTCAGAGTTGCTACTTAACATTTACAATGTAAGTGATTATTCATATTTTGGGGCTGTAAATGTTAATTGTATTGGCATTATCTCCAACAACCTTGGACTAAACATGACATACCACTCCAGCAAGTGGGAAAAGCTGAGAAGACCTAGAAACATACCAACTACGTGCTCTAAGGTGTTCAGTTATCTGAAAATAATCAACCAATCAGAAACAAGCATTCTCCATGGCTATATACAGTTTTAAGGCACACATTCCAACCCATCAGAAACAAGTATTCAGCCAGACCATGGTATTAAATAATCATCCTCATCATCATCATCATCATCATCATAATATTGGTCAATAACCTCAGTTTTTCTTCCTCAATTTGCATTACATAGATACACAATTCTCCTTTCTAGCAGTTCCCATGGTGTTCTATGCGACAAGCTGATTATCCATAGCCTACAACCTTTCCTGTGAATCCCCAGCCAGCAGCAGTAGAGGATTTGGGGAAAACATAATGATATTATGCTAATGTAGAGATATTGCTGGATTGACATTTCCACTGATTGGGATAAGTGCTCCTATCTATTTTCCCACCCACACAAGCACTAGCTTAGGGTTTAACTGTCACCAGAACATGCTTTGAGCATTGCTAGTGTCTGGGACAATGTGTGGTCTTATTCAAGCGGAGTAGTTTGATTGCTATTAATTAGTTTTCTTTGTAAAATTAGCATAAATTGTCTGCATTTTTCATGTTGAAAGGAAAGTGAGTAGTCATCACAGTTTGTTTGTGTTCCGCACAGTCTGATAACTTGTTGACAAACTTGAACATGCAGTAGGTGTAAGTCACAGACCTGTGTAGCCTATGTATAAAATCTACATCTTTCGTCATGCATATTTTCAACCTCTTAAACACTATATCATTCTTTGTCCTGGGTCCCCCAGGGGACCATACATCCCCCCTTAATATCTTAGGCAAAAATTGCCGATCTACAAGTTCTCAACGCATCGTGCTGTGAGCCAAATGTTTACATATTTTTTCAAAATGTTTGCCTATATTAACTTGACCAGAATAGGGACGATGTGTTTAAGAAGACACATGTTTAACATGGTGATTTTGTGCCCCTTGAGTGTCAGTTCATGTGCGATTATTAAAGTTTTTAGATTTTTTTAAATTACCCTGACACTTAACTGATCATCGTCACACGGCAGCCATTTTTCCTCTTATGTCATAGTGAAGAGGTGGGAAGCGGAAGCCCAGCTATGTGCTCTTTTTTCATTCACTCTTTTTGATCTTCCAGTAGTCAATACAAAAATATCATCATTGTTTTAACCTGTCGCCCAACAAAGGGGGGGAAAACATGCAAGTGTTACAGGTGTTACTGTACATGACTGGCTCAAATACTAAGAAATAAGAAACACTGTCGCCTCTTTTAAACTAAGTTCTACTCTCCTTCTGAAGCTTTTGTATGTGTTGAATTTGATGTATTAATTCTATATCCTTTCATTTTCTACATAGGCGTACATAGATTTGCCACTGAGGGGGAACATCTGGAGTTGCCAGCCATCACCAAAGAACAGTCGGGAACGTATGAATGTATTGCCTCCAGTGACATCTCTGCTACGGACACCAGGACAGTTCAAGTCACCGTCAACTGTAAGAACAAAAACAAAACCAACCTCTCACCATTGACTGTACTCACATGGTGGCCATGTTTTCTCTTACTTCTTACGTCATACTCGAGTATGGCCGTTGTGTGACTGTGGGCAATGGTACCCTACAATCTTTACCTAGCAGTCACTATAATGTCTTCACCCAGTATGATAGGAAGGTGTCAGACAACATATTGTAGTGTTGCTGTCCTGTACTATTAGGTATATTTAGCAGACTATAGCATGTTACTGTACAACTTATTCAACTGTGATGCGTTATCCATTCTGCAGACCCTCCGTTCATTTCCAAGACAAGAGGTACGGGTGCTCCAGTTGGACAGAAAGGAATTCTCCAATGTGAGGCATCTGCTGTACCAACAGCAGATTTTGAGTGGTACAAAGAAGACCGGAGGCAAGTCCCTCTTTTCAGTTCAGTGATTATCTTAGGACTGGCCTTGTTTTGTCAATGCTTTTTAAACACTGCACCACTTAACCGCTTGACCACATAACAGGTTGTGGTCTTTGTCTTCTTCTTCTTCTTCTTCTAGTTAAAAAAAAGCATGCCATAGAATCCAGAGTGTTAATATAACTGTACGGGTCCAATTGGTTACATTTGTTCACTCTCAGTTTTACACATGGATAAATGAACACTAAGGATTTTACTGTGCAGGTAGGGCATTGATTTACTGCATTTAAAAGGACCCACACTAGCAATACTACTGTAGGTGATGGCTTCTTCCCCATATTGTTTAACATAAGATTCTCTCCGTGATTTTCTGCTCTCCCTGGGCAACGACCTGATCTAATTACATTATCGGCTTACTATTCAACTGCATTTCCTCATAGTCACACCCTTCGCTAAACAGCCATGGCCACCAAAGGCAAATTATATTTGTGTTTATGTAATATGTTTATGTGAATGGGTTACCCTGCTGGGTTTAGAGGATATTAACATGATGCACAGCCAAATCCTGTGTTCATTTCACTATGAGGCCTCTATTTTGAAGTGGTATTTATAGTGTTTATCGGCAGCAAAGTTTATGGGTTTGCAAGTTTTGGGGCCAAAGTGGGCTCAGTGGGGCCAAAGGGGTCCGAAAAGGGTGCCAATTTTGGCACCATTCCAGGTTAGGTCTGAGCTAGGCCAAACGGGGCCAAACACTTCATAATGACGTGATCACTCACTGACTTTTTATTTAGACCAGGATCATAGTGTTTTATAATTATCATACTGTAGTTGTATTGCATTTTAAAACTTCATATTGTATTATAATCACAGTTATAATTGTATTATAGTGTATTATAGTTATCATAGTTGTAATACATTATAAATAGATTATATTGAATTGTAATCACAGTTATAATTGTATTATAGCGTATTATAATTGTCATAGTTGTAATACATTATAGATAGATTATATTGCATTATAATCACTGTTTTATTATAGTGTATTATAATTATCATAGTTGTAATACCCTATAAGACTTCAAATTGTATTATAATCACAGTTATAATCTGTTATAGTGTATTATAACTATCATAGTTGTAAAACATAATAATTTACAGTGTCGCAAAAATATACAGACATGAAAGAGGATTGTAGGACCAAAACGAAAGAAATAAAAACTTTGCATTTATGTGGTCGCACTGGTCGATACACAATACTTTAACCACTTATAAACGTATATATATATATATTGGCTCTACTTGATCCGCTCTTTTTGTTTTACCCCTCTACATCAAATCTCTTTGCCAAAAATAGCCGATCTACGAGCTTGTAGATCGGCTATTTTCGGCAAATGTTCCCCCTAGAATAGGGATGCAAGTGGTTAAAGGTAGGGTAAGTGATATTTTTTGGTTAAAACAAAAGGTTAAAGCACTATCTTCTGATAATAATCATTGATATAGAGTGTTTGTTCAGTTACAGGAGTCTCCATGTCTCTCCAGCTCTTTAATAAACAGAAAATACATTTTCCGGTAGGTGTCAAAATCTCAGCCAATCAGGAGAAAGTACCCATTTTTAAGCTTCATTTTTATAGTGTTCCAGTTCCAATTTTGCCTGCTCATTTCTTTGTGTCATCACTTCCAATTTCACTTGTTTAATCTATATCCTGATTGAGTTCTCTATCCTGATTGGATAAAATTGGAAATGAAACTGAAACTGAAACGAAAATGCATTTTCTGTGTTATAAAGAGCTGGAGAGACAAGGAGACTCCGTTTACTGAACAAACACTCTATAGCAATGAGTACTATCAGAATATAGAGCTATTTAACACTTATTTTAATCAAACCTTTAACTGACGGTCCCCACCAGTGCCATAAGGTAGCTGTTGGGTGGATGTTCTCACTGATGGCAGCGATGCTGTGATGCTGCTGCCAGCTGAGCTGCTGCATTGCTCCTATAGGAGCAATGCAGCAGCATTAAAAAATGAATGAATGTAAAATGAATGAATGTAATTTAGGGAGCTTTGCTACACTACCTTCTCCTCCTGTTCTTTTCTCTCTGGTCCTGGTTGTTTATTACTGCCACTCCCAGATAGATGTGCTCTGCTCCTTGACGTCTTGACGTTCAGTCTAAACCAATGGTTCTGAAAGTGGGGACCGGGGACCATCAGGGTTCTTGAGGGGGTTCCATTTAGGCCCGGCAAAATGAGTTAATATAGGATCAGTTTAACCACGTTAAACAATACATCGGCTATTTGAAAGTAGCTGCTATTTTCAAAACAATACTTGAAACAATGTTTAATATTTTTTAAACAACAAACATTTTCCATGGGGGTCCCTGGCACAAAATATTTTCTTATGGAGGCCCACAGCTAATAAAATGTTTTGGATGCTTGACATGAAAAGGTTTGAGAACCACTGGTAACCACTCATATCATCTCGTCATTGCATATCAGTACATAGTACATAATACCAAAGATATTATTATAAATGATTCATTTAATCGAATTTGTAGAATAAGCATACATTTTGTTATAGATTGCAACTGACTAGTTCACCAAAACAAAAACTTTTCAAGGGCATACAGTATAAAAAATCTTTAATTTAACATGAGCACCGGCGCACTTCTGAGGTGGCTACAGTATCTGAATCACTGGCGAGAGCCCGTATTCCGCCCCAACACATTGTTGGAGAGCCCCGTTCTCCCCACGGGCCCTCCCCACCCCCCACGGGCCCCAGCACAAATGCACTGCCTGTACCGTCTATATTTACACCCCTGCAGTCCCCACTGACAACACTGTCGCGATAAATGTGTACCACTTGCAAACATGGAACAAGGAAATAAAGGCACAGGAAGAGAAAGGCCTGTTTTATATTTAGCTGTGCGCCGGTGTCGCGCACCGAAAATAGCCGATCAAGCAAGCTCAGCTGCAAGCTCACAATGCGTCTCATCGCGACCCGTTGTGAGCTTTTAGATGAGCTTGTTGATGTGCAGCCAAGTATAAATCAGGCGTAACTGTGTAACAAGCAAAAACATGTCATATGAGCTTTGGAGAACCCTGATGACTGCTGTGCAGCAAGGTTGTTGATTTAACGTACGCATGAACTGCATGTAGGGTTTCAGCTCAGGTACTGCAAGAGATGGATTTATTTATTTTAATGAATCTTCTTACTGTGATGCTGATATTCCACACATGTTAAGATTCAGTTTATTGTCTTTTCCACTATTTCTGGTATTTCTGCAGCTACTGTACCTGCAAAACAGTAAATGTTGCAACATTTACTGTTTTGCAAACAAACAGATAATGTGGTATATACTGTACTAAATAAACTGTAAGAGTGCTGTGCAGTACTACAAAAAAAGAGGTACGGTGCAGACATATTGCTCCAGAAATAAAACATGTTGGAGTCCTCACTTGTTCTATGTAGTATGTAGACATATACAGTCAAATCAATACATACTGCAATCCAATTATTTGACAATGAGGATAAATAGAAGCAGCAGATGCTTCATATGTAAAGAACTCTGGCAACAGAAACCCTATTAAATTAAAGATAATGCTGCCTGTTTTGCATTTTATGTTTAAACCATCAACATGCCTACTTTTTTCACAGGCTTTCCAATGGACTGAATGGAGTGAAAATAGAGAACGAAGGTAAACAATCCATGCTTGTCTTTTTCAATGTCTCGGAAGAAGACTATGGAAACTATACGTGTGTGGCCATGAATGCCATGGGAAACACCAATGCCAGCATAATCCTTTATGGTAAGCTGTTTAATGTTAAATATAGAACAGAATTAGCATAACAGTAGTGCCATTCTGTCCGTTCTGCATTCTAATGAACTGCAACGTGCAGTAAAACTGCACACAGCAAGATAATATGAGTTGTCATCTTAACCACATGAACCCCAGCTTCCCTATTTTGGGACGAACATTCAAGGAGATCAACTGTACAAGCTTGTAGCTTGTAGATCGGCTATTCTCTGTATTTGGTGTAGAGGGAAAAAAGGTCTGACCAAGTATGGACTCCTGGGAGACCGCGGTCAATGAAGTATATCGCCGCTGTCTGATAGTTGGATATGATACATTTTCAGGAAATGGAAAAAAATCTCCTGTATTCTAATGGATCAAATGTTGTTACTATTTAGTCTCAAGCTCTTGGTTTCCATTGGTTCAATAATTATAAAAACTCAGACACACTTAACCACTTTCACTTGAAAATCCAAAATAGCTCAAATATAGCCGATCTACAAGCTTGTTCTGAACTTATAGATCAGCTATTGTTATTTTTGCACGACCCTTATACGATGAAGTTGGGCATCAATTTACGAAAGAACATGAAAAGTGGAAATATGGAAATACATGATTTCTGCCCCATGGCAACGATATTAGGTTTAAGTGGTTAAGAGAGAGCCATGTTGTCTTCCTGTACTTCAATTCATCAACAAACAAGAAACAACAATGGATCTCACACAAGTGCAGTATATGTTGATGACTGTAAAATAGCTGAAATCCTATCATAAACACAAACACTTGAGCTAAGTAAGCTGCAAGACACGCTTGTGCTGAAGGACACAAAAAAGAAAACAGGTCACGATATACAATGGACAAACCAAGGACAGCACACGTCGCTCTATAACAGTCTACATGCATCGATTGCTGGTTAGTTCAGCACCACCGCCTGTGGACAGCGACAGGCCATGTGCGATGTGACCCAGCAGCACCGTGCCGTTTATACATGCAAATAATACCCAAGAGAGCAAAGCAGCATAGAGAGCCGGCGCCTGACTGTCTCAAGCCTGATTTTTGCTCACAGCGCACGGAAAATAGCAGACCTACAAGCCCACAATGCGTTGCGGATGCAAGGCGTTGTGGGCTTGTAGGTCTGCTATTTTTGACGTGCAACACCATCGTGCGACGAAGTATGAATTGTGTTCATGTGTCTCCACGCAGGCAATATGTATGCAGTTAGGCCATTACCAACACTGCAGATTCAGCGATAGATGCAAAGAGATAGAAGGCACATACCGGTAGAATGCGAGCTATATTGTGGATGAAAAATTAGTTGTCATTGTGTAGAATACTCTTTGTATTTGGTGCAAATACAAAGCTCTTAACAAAAGTTAAAAACATTGAAAGACATGGTAAGATGCGGCAGTCTAAAACATTATGAAGCCTATTTAAAGATAAAGTAGACACGTCGGTACAGTGGCAGGGGCGCTGGAAGTGGGGTGCTGAGGGTGCTGCAGCACCCCTGGTGGTGGGGAAGAAAAAGAAAAGAATTGGGGATTTTTTTTTTTTTTTTATTAAACCAATATATATAATTTTTAAAGTCTATATACACACTTATATATTAAAACAATGATGTATTTAACTTTGGGGAATAAAATATTTGTTAAACAATGTGAAAGAAAACGCGCACACGATTTAAACTCGGATCGATTCCAGATTGTAATGAAATACAATTATTCATCCATTTTGCCATGTTTTATAGCATACTAAAGATTTGTTTTCCTTTGGTCGGCATGAAAAAAAAAACAGCCCTTACGGGACTGAGCCATGGCATCTAGGGCGCTGACACCCTTTGCCCTCACAGCAGCTCTGCTACTGGTTGCTATATTTCATTTCAATTTTAATAAGCATATACTGTACATGTGTGGGATTCATTCTTGGTTTTTGGTTGTCCCTTTGCTCCATGGATCAGCATCGTTCACTTGCTGGGTAAAAAAATTAATAAACATTGTAACCCTGACCGTAATTGACAGGACTGGTAGGGTAGTTGTCTTCCACTGACACTTTAACCTCAGCTACTCATATTGTCCTGAGGACAAGGAATGATTTAATCTAGTGTGTTGCATCAGAATAAAACATGCACACTGTGAAGAATGAATAAATTCTTGAATTATTACCCTGCCCACAGTGATTTCTGGCAGGGTAATCACTCCTTTCTGTGTATCTATCTATCTGTGTGTGTGTGTGTGTGTGTGTGTGTGTGTGTGTGTGTGTGTGTGTGTGTGTGTGTGTGTGTGTGTGTGTGTGTGTGTGTGTGTGTGTGTGTGTGTGTGTGTGTGTGTGCGGGCGGGCGGGCGGGCGGGCGGGCGGGCGGGCGGGCGTGCGTGAGTGAGTGTGAACAAAATAGTGGATGTTCATGAAACTTTGTGGGAATGATCAGTAGGTTGTCTGGAAGAGATTGCGAACCTTTTAGTCTAAAATCATATAAGCCTAATTTATAGTGCATCATGTTTTGCACTGAAAATAGCTGATCTACAAGCTCACAACACGTCAGACTATTTTCAGTGTGAGACCGAAAATAGTGATCGGTCTCATTATGTGTCAACATATTTATTGTTGACACACAACAATAAATCAGGCAATTAACCGAAAAAATATATAAAATATAATTGAGTAAATGAGAATCGATAATTGTTTTTCATTTCTTATATCAAGTAATCAACGCAAAAAAAGTTCTAATTGATTTCTTATAAGCGACTGAATTGATTAGTTTGATAACCACTTAAGCTTACATTGTACTTTGTTACAAAATTGTAAAAAATAGTCATATTGCCCAGCCCTATACTACTTGGTCGCATCTGAGGGCCAGAGAGCAATAGAAAGGTGATGCAGGCAAGGTGTGTTTGATCTACTTTGGTATTCATGTTGAAAATGTTTCCCCGGCAGGTCCTGGTGCCATTCACGATGTCAGCCGAGCGGCACTACTCCCCCACTGCTCTGTATACCCCCTGACACTAACCTTATTGTGTCTGCTCAAGTTCTGATATGACAATGAGCATCGTCAAGCCTCTCTCAGTGTTGAACAGCAACAACAGACTCTCAGTCCTGTAAGAAGAATGAAAATCCAAGAATGGCAGTGGGTCCCTCTTTTTTTGTGTTCTTTCTGGCTTTGCGTCAGGGTATGTCCTCTGTTGGCCTGCCAAGAGACGAGATGACGCGTCCAACTGGGGAGGGGAGGATTTGAATCATGCACTAATTGATGATGGTATAACTACTGAGTTTATGTCTCCCCAACCTTTTGTATGTGAGAAGGGAAAAAAAAAAGTACCCGTTGATAGTTGACTGTTTTTGCCCAATATTGAAGTGTACATTCAGATTAATAGTGTGTCACGTCCTGTATGATCTCTGTATGATACCATAAGCTTTTTTTAAGTAAAGAAAAAGGAAAAAAAGGGGGAAATATAATGTAATTGTTGAATTTTACTGTATTTTTACAGTTGTATGCAGAAAGAATAACAGGTCATTCACTATAAACAATACAAAACTCTGAATAATATATAATTTCTCAGGCAAGGTCCTACAGCATATTTCATCTGAATATTTCATTCTACTGTTGTGTGTGTACAATGGAAACTGAATTATGCACAGTATTGACAGAACTGTCAATTTTTGTCCTCAAAATGAGAACGCTTAAAATCTGGTTAATAGGACATTTGTAACACCTTTGTGATTTTTTTCTTTTGAGTATTCACGCCATTTAGTCAGATTAAATAAAGTATTCATGTAAAATATGCGTCATTATGTCATAGATGTGGAACCGTGTGCCAGTTTAATGTGCAGGAATTAAGCCCCCCAAACTGCATAAAGACCCTACCGATTCTAAATTGATTTAATGTGTTGTAGTAAAGTTGACAAGATCTAATAGCTACATTAATATGGCTGCCTAATAGACAGTATAATTAATGCGGCTAAGTAACTGGGAGATGGCTTAGTTAGCTTTAAAACAGTGCAGTGAATCTTTCCAATGAAGTGATCCAGCTGATGATGATTTAGCAACTCAAAATGCGGTTTAGACCTTCATACTCTACATAGCTGTTACATTTCAAGCACAGCATAGTCACTAACACTATTGCCAGACAGCCCCACTCCTCCCCAACTCTGGGGTTGATTTGTTTATTCTTGGTTTCCCCATAGTTTTATTTTCGGCTTTGGCTGCAGTAGTCAGTGTGTGTTTTGATAGACAATGGCTGGGGAGCCTGGGGGAAGTGCCATAGCGGAGGGGGAGAGCTGTCTTGTTTCGAAACTCAAGGGCTTGTTATCATAATTTGTGCCCTTGTTTATCAGTAGGGGCCATGTATCGCACAATGCAGCTTTAAAGTGCAGGGTCACCGGCAGAACAAAGTTGGTTCTGAAGCTTCTGTGGGGGGTAAAAGGGTGTGGGGGGTGGCCATCCATCTCTGCATCATGAATGATTAAAAAAGAATATGACACAGTCCAGTCCGTGGTATGTACACCTACACCCACTGACCACCGGTTATTAGCATAGGTGGCATAAGTCATTTCAGTTTTGGCATCCAATAAGTATTCGCTTCTAGCAAGTGGCTGTTAATTTTATTTATATTTTTTTAATGCAGCTATCTACCTGAAGTGTCCTGCTATTTTATTTAATGTGAATAATACAATTATGAGTTGGATTCAAAGTCACACAAGCTATGTTAGTCAAGTAGACAAGTAATGCATTTTGAATCACAGTAAGTGACCACAGTAAGTGACCTCTGTAGCGTTGGAGGGCTAAATAAATCTCCATTAGTAGAACCGAGGACAAAAAAAAAGAAAAAAACATTCCCGGCTAAATTGGTAAAAACCTCCACCTCTATAAGCTGCAAATGGAGTAGATGTTACATGAATATCTTAGGAAAGGTTTGAAAATGAGAGTTTAATCAGCTTGAATAATTTAGCTACCACAAAGCTTTTGTTTAGGTGTTATGAATGGTATCAGCCTGGGTGAAAGTGTACAGTAAGAACCTCAGAGCACACACACAATACTGCTACCATGATGTTGTGTTCTCTGATGATGGGTGCTTTTTCAGGAGACCTTTTAGGTTTCCTCGGCTGATGTTAAAAAAAAAGAACATTTCCAGCTAAAAAATACATAGCCTACCGCACAAGTGACTCATAATGTGATGCTTTGTTAAGCCTGACTCTTGCTTCATCTTATGACGGAGCATAAATTAGGCATTATACAGTAGTCCAGTGGTTCTATTTTTTTTTTTTAAGGACCCCTATAACTCTGAGAGAGTACAAATGGAGCCAAATGAACATTTAAGGGTCCAATTGGTTACATTTGTACACTCTCCGAGTTACAGACCTGTAATGGTCCATTTAGAACCCCCCTCAAGGAACCCTGAGGGTCCCTGGACCCCACTTTGAGAACCCTGTTGTAGTCCACATTCTACAGTAAGTTCTGTATGCATTCCTATGAATAAGTGTCTTCAGGCTCTAACAAAAGGAGTCGGATTGGTGTCATTGGAAATGCTTTTGTTGTACTCAACTGTTGCATTGTGTTTGGAATGGTGATGAAGCGGTCCGTCACAAACTATGCCACAGGACGTAAACTAACTTTTGAAGGTTTGTGCAAAAACCAGGTAAGACTCTTGCCTGTAATAATAAGAAAAAAAATGTTATGGGTTATTCTAACCCTTTTTATGCCAGATAGATGACAATGATATACTATTGATGTCAGTGAGCTTGAGTCTTCTTGTTTCAAGTCCCTATTAAAATGAAATATGATACTGGAATACAATTAAGGTGTATTTTTGCATATGACACAGAGAGAAAGTACTTCCGTTTAAGAGTAATAGCTCTTGTAACTTTAAGGGATGTTTACTTTTAATTTATTCCACAATGAGCTTGAATACTATTCCTCTGAGCATTTCAAATGTTCACAATGCTCCTCTTTAACTTAAGTTTAAGGCCAGTCCACACCAATGCAATTCCTTGGAACATGCAACTACTTGCAACCTTTATCCCCAATGGCAGTTGCAAGGAGTTGCATTGGTGCGGTCTGGCCTTTACAATGTGTGATCCCATTCCCATTTCTGCACACTGTTTGATACGTGTCATCTGACCCTAAGTAACAAAACACAGTATGACTTCATGATGTCATTTTAGTCCACAAAGTTCAGTATTATTATTTCTGTGGTATGAAATATCATTTGATGGAGAGATGGTATAATTGTCCATAAAATGATAAAATATGAGTTCAAGTTGCCAATTATTTATTTGTTATCTGACATTGTGCATGGTTGTCTCCGCCAAGCCGGAGACTATGTTTTTGCACCTGTCCGTCCGTGTGTTTGTGAACAGCTAATCTTCGGTACTGTTGGACCGAACACTCCGAGGAGGCCAAGGAAACACCTCTGCTCCACATTTTTGTTATAGCGCCACTAGGAGGTGGCCAACACATTATTTTATATTACTCATACAAATTTCGTCCAAACCTCATACAAATCAGCACACATTATCTCAACAGTCATGTGATCTTGACCTATCAGTCCGATTTGGCTGATTGGCTTCCAAAGTTTGCGAGAGTGGCCGTTTTGCACAAAATGCCGCGAATCATGAACGCAATGTCCGATTGCCGTGATACTTTGCATGCATATTCCCACTTGACAAAGGAAGAGAAAGCCTATAACAAATAAGCCATGCCCATTTCCACCTGACAAGTTTTACGTTGTTTTGTGTTTTCTTTGCAAAACAATGTTTTTGCTACTAATCCTACCGATTTTGTCCAGACCTCAACCAAATTGGTACACATTATCTCTGTATTCATGTGATCAAGATGCATATGTCCGATATTTCGGATTCTATTCCCAAACTTTTCAGCCCGCGACCCCAAAATAATGCGGAAATTGACTCGCGACCCCACCTAAACCTGGAGGTCATTTATGCACATAAACTTGCACGTTTGGTGCGCATTTGTAGTGTATTAAAATGGTAAAATGTACTATTTGTAATGATTTTAGATTGTATTTCATCCATTCTGTTGAATTTAAAATTGAAAAAAGAAAAAAATATACATTTTTTTAATTACCCAAAATAAATTCCCAAAGTTGGGGTCGCGACCACGGTGGGGCCGCGACCCCAACTTTGGGAACCCCTGCACAAATGGCCAGTTATAGTGCCACCATGAGACAGATTTTTGCAAAACACATTTTCTGTTACTACTCCCACAGATTTTGTCCAAACCTCACGCAAACAGTGGTGGCTTATCCAACCGGCTTGAGGTGCTGAAGCACAGGGCACCAAACGGCGTGAAAAAAAAAGAACGACGCAGAAAAAGCGCAGCAGCCCCCCGCCCCCGCGCTGAATATCAATCATCTGTACATTGAAACTATACTGTACACACTATAGGATGCCAGGTCTACAAATGAACCTGGCATCTCTACATAACATGCTATCTAACATTTTAGCCTTTGCATAAGCTTGCAAGGTCCTCAAGGCTACGGGCTATAAGGTGGAGTCTGAAGAGGTGAGTCTGAAGAGGTGAGTCTTCAGATTACGGCGGAAGATTGGGAGTGAATCTGCAGTTCTAACTGCAATTGGGAGATCGTTCCACAGCCAGAAGGGAGTAGAGTCTGGGGGCCCTATTTTCGCCAGTGCCTTACCCATTATCCCTAAACTTCTTTGACATTTTTTTCACAAAACATTTTCAAATTGTTCAAATAGCCAATATACAAGCCCACAACATGTCGATGTAGATTGGCTATTTTGTTATTTGAAAATGTTTTTAAAAATAGTAAAAAATGCCAAACAAGTTTAGGGATAATGGGTAAGGCACCGGCGAAAATAGGGCCCAAGGACTACTTCTCCTGTTGTGTAAATCCATAAACATACTGTACCCACAGCTATGATTATTGGTATAGTATTCTGCTTTTACAATGACTCAACATGATCACATCCTGGCATTTTGTATGTTCTTATAGGGGAGATAAAATGCCTACATAATAACTGCTATGGTTCAGAAATAAATATTGTTGGTCTCAGTTTCACAATGAACCTTGAACACTTTTTTACTCTTTTTTATGTATTTGTAAATAAGGACTTAACTGGTTTGGCAAGATACATATAACTGATACCAGTCTGCTGTTCCTGTGAAACTTTATGTGAGGACAAATTAGACATGATTCCTTAACAGACCAGTTAGTTGTTAGATGTGATGCAGAGGTCAGAAGAGTCCAAAAGTAGAGGGAGGTGTTGCAAGAACACGTGCATCAGCAACAAACTGCTATCATGCAGAGAGGGCAGCAGAGATAGGGCTGTTTGCCCGCACTGAGAAGGCAGGAAAGACAGAGCCATGAAACTGGGTGCTTAATGCCAAGAAGCTGACAGAATAAACAAGAGAATCAAGCAGTGAAAATGAGAGAGAGAATGCCAAGAAGGCATGGGACAGAAATGGCGAGAGCCCACCTGTGCACTGGGAGAAGTGAAAGCCAAACTGCAAGCTGACATACAGTATAGGAGCACATTCAGGCTTGGTGTGAAGGATTATGTAGAATGACACCCTCGGAAGCGGTATCCGACCAGGAGCAGAAGCCATCCTGGCAATCGAGCCTGATTGGGCCAGTTGATGAGAATGGCAGCAAGGAGGGACAGTTCTGGAGACCACACAAGTACAATGATCTAATTGTGAGATACAGCAGCAGCCCAGTGAGGGAAACAAACTGATATAGTACGGCGGTTAAGCTCCCAGTTTTTTTCAAATCGTGCTTTGTAAGAAGCATGAAACTTTCAGCATAGTTATGCCATAATGTTACTTTTCAGAAGGGGAGGGAAGTCAGATTTGACCTCTGAGGACTGTGAGAGGTCAAATCCAAAATGGACGCTAGTCCAACTTAAAGGAGAATTTTGGACTAAAGTTTTATTACCTTTTCTATGATGTTATGATATCTTAGGATGAATGGTACAGTAGAAAGATTTCATAACTCCACCCATGGTCCGCCACAGTTTAAAAAGGTGCGCGGATAGGCCTTAGGTTAGATCACATATTTCAATAGCTTTTTTTTTTTTTTTTTGAGAGAGAGATCTGACATTCAAAGTGACAGAACACTGTCCAAAAAAAAAAAAAAAAAAAACAGAAGTCTCGCTAGACGAGATTTCAATCTCGTCTAGCGAGACTTCTGTTTTTTTTTTTTTTTGCATAGTGTTCTGTCACTATGAACATCAGATCTAAAAAAAAGGGGGAAAAAAAGCTATTAAAATATGTGATCTAACCTAAGGCCTATCCGCTTCAACTGTAAGTGAGATTCTCCATTCTAGTGAATGAGGCAGCTTAGAGGGCTTTTAAGCTGTGGCGGACCAAGGGTGGAGTTATGATTTTTTTTCTACAGTACCATTCATCCTAAGATATCATAACATCATAGAAAAGGTAATAAAACTTTAGTCCAAAATTCTCCTTTAAATTGGGAACCAACCACAGTAGAAAAAACGTTTAAAATATCAGATTTAAAGGAAATGCATTTAGGTTGAAAAAATATGCCCCAACAAAATGCAGTGATCTCCTCAGAATCAACAAATGGCAGTGTAACAAACACTGGTCTTTTATATAGGGAACACCAACAATGACACACTGATGTGGTTCAGAGAATTAATGTATTAACATTCCTCTAGCAGAGGGCAAGGAACTTTATGCAACCAATGGAATGGAATTGGCCTGCCTTGCCTCATGTTCGCAAGAGGAGGCTGACACTCCTCTGCTTCTGCATGTGGCAGATGCTGTGCAAAAGGGGTGTAAGAAGGTGACCATACGTAGCTACTGTTGATATTGATGTGCCTGTATGTACTGGCTTTGGCTTCATTCAGCAAGATAGGTAACAGTGAGCTGTGGGTTGCCTTTGGTGTTGGATCAAGCTTTTGGTACATGCTGTTCGTGAAATGGTTGCCACAATGACTCCAACACAGTGTCTGACTCTCCCAGTCTTTCACGCTTTCACCTGGTGTGACACTGTATCTGCGTTCGCTGACAGAGGAAAGAAGACTGCCTGGGAAACTTGGAAGTCATTCCCAGAGGTGAATGAGGCTTTCAGTGAACTCCTATGCATGCCAAGTGAGGTCAGTGAACGATCAATGATCCTGCTATAGAGCAATTTGTGGTGCTCATGTATGACCGAACCAGTGAGTGCATGGAAGTGAATGATAGCAGGAAACAGCTCTTCACACAGAAGTCAAGAACACTAGAGAACATTCCTCCAACCCAGGCAGCAGTCAAGCAACATATCAACATCAAGTGCACTTGCTACCAGGTCAACTGTTGGAACCAAGCATTGGTCCTGGAACCAGAGATGCCAGAGCCATTTGATTGGGGCTGGACAAAGGAAACAACTGGTTAGCAACAGTTTTGGACCACTCTCACTGAAGCATCAAAATCGTGCCATGAATTGATCTGCTGTCACTGCATGAAAGGGTGTACTGGTCGATGCAAGTGTGCCAAATCGGCACTCAAATGTATTATCATTACCATTATTATCACAAAGATTCTTTTGGTCTTGTTTTTCTCTCTTTCCTGTACACAAGATGTGAAAACCTTGAACCTAGATTATTGGCATTTGTCATTTACTATTAATATAGTATTAAAACATTCTGTTAATTGTCTCCGCATGGCGAGAGAGTATGTTTTGCACCCTGTCTGTCCGTCCGTCCGTGTGTGTGTTTGTGTCTGTCCGTCCGTCCGTCCGTCCGTCCGTGTGTCCGTCTGTGAACAGGTAATCTCCGGCACCGTTGGAACTGTGCACACACACTCCCTGGATGCCAATTCAGAACCTTTGCCCCATTTTTTTTTACATGGGCCTGTTATAGCACCACCAGGAGGCCGCTTTTTGCAAAACACATTTTTTGACAGTACTCCTACAGATTTTGCCCAAACGTCACGCGAATCGGTACACAGTATCTATATAATCATTACACGAAACAGGTCTTTCAGATTTTTAGCGGTGCCAGCCGCTCTACGTTTGACTCTGTCTGCGTGTCCGTCCGTCCGTCCGTCCGTCCGTCCGTCCGTCCTTCCGTAATATGTCCCTCCGTATGTTTGAACACGGCAAAGAAGCAACACATGCGCCACTTCAACACACACACACACACACACACACACACACACACACACACACACACACACACACACACACACACACACACACCAATACAAAAGCCAATACTGCACACATGCGCACACGCAAACACACGCACACACACACACACACACACACTTGACGTCCGTATGTCCGTCCGTATGTTATGTCCGTCCGTTTGAGCACGGCATTTAAACAGCTATAACTCCAGTTCGCAACTTCAACACACACACACACACACACACACACACACACACACACACACACACACACACACACACACACACACACACACACTTGACGTCCGTATGTCCGTCCGTATGTTATGTCCGGCATTTAAACAGCTATAACTCCAGTTCGCAGCATGCTACGGAGTACACATTTTGTACATGGACTAAAACCACCAATAGGCACGAACTGCAATTAATTAAGCCCCGCCCCCTCTGTCTTCCTATTGGCTGGGCTGTAAACAGCCGTAAGTCCAGTTTGCAGCATGCCACCAAGTCCAAATTTGGTATGTGGACTTAGACCACCAATAGGGACGCACTGTAATTACTTAAGCCCCGCCCCCTTTGTCTGCCCATTGGCTGGGCTTTAAACAGCCATTATTCCAGTTTGCAGCATGCTACCAAGTACAAATTTGGTAAGTGGACTCAGACCACCAATAGGGACGAACTGAAATTAGTTTAGCCCCGCCCCAAAGGCACCGCTTCCTTCACACAGGGTGTGATTTTCATATTCCATCCTGATTGGTTATAAAGGCTTCCAAAGTTTGCACGAGTGCTCCGCTTTGAACGAAATCTCCGTGAAATTTTGCACACACATTCCCACTATGCCGAGGAAGACATGCCACTTGAACATGTTCAAATCAGCCTCATGGTGGCGCTATAACATGACGATTACTGTTTTTACCTATAATTTCACCGATCTGTGTAAAACTTTGTATGTGCACTCCCTAGAGGTCATGGAAAAACCTTTGCCCTGCATTTTCCACATTTGCCTTTTATAGCGCCACCAGGAGGCCGACTTATATAAAACATATTTTTTATATTACTCACATTTTATCCAAATTTCACGCAAATCGGTAGACATGATCTTTATAGTCATGTGATCAAGACGGATCTGTTCGATTTTTCATATTCCATCCTGATTGGCTAAGATTGACATCTAAAGTTTGCAAGAGTGGCACGTTTTGAACAAAATGTTGCAAATCATGAACGCAGCATCCCATTGCGGTGAAACTTCGCACGCACATTTGCACTACGTTGACAAACAAATGCCACCCTTTCAACATTACCCTATTATAGCGCCACCAGGAGGCCAACTTATACAAAACTCATTTTTTTATATTACTTCTTCAGATTTTATCCAAACATCACGCAAATCGGTACGCATGATCTCTATAGTCAACTGATCAAGACTGATTTTTCACATTCCAGCCTGATTGGCGAATTCCAAACATTGCTGCTCCACACTATCCTACCTGACCTTGCGGAGACCTGTGCTCCGAGGAGCACTTTTTCTAGTATTCATAATAAATTCTGTGTTTAAGTATATTGCTCTTATTTTGTTTGAACTCTGAGCCAGGTTCACACATTAAAACTGATAGTTTTGGTCTTCTGAAATTGATAAATGACTTTAAGATATGACAATAAGGAATAAGTGTAAGTACATTAACCACTTTAGCCCTTTTAATACCTAGGCTGTTTGAAAATAGACAATCTATGCGACGCGCTGTGAGCTTGTAGATCTGCTATTTTCAAACATTTTAATATAATATATAATATAATAATTCATAACACTTTTACTTTTGGTACTTTAAGTACATTTTGATACCAATACTTTTGTACTTTTACTCAAGTACATGTTTAATTCCGAACTTTTAGTTGTAACAGAGTTATTCTAAATTGCAGTATTGATACTTTTACTTAAGTAAAACACTTGAGTACTTTTTCCACCACTGATGTTCTGCATAGTAGTGTTTATCTGTCTGTTTTTTAATGTCATGAATTGAGTACATTTGAAAACAAGCCATTAGGCTTTCATGAGCTTTTTTATCCATTTTAGTTGACCTTGTATTTAAACTGTACTTCATGTACTTTATCTCTGCAACCTTCTGAATAAAGTATTCAATCAATCAATCAATCAATCAATCAATCAATTAATCAATCAATCAATCAATCAATCAATCAATCAATCAATCAATGTCATGAACCGACTGGAAAACTCTGGACGCCATCTAGTGTCCATTAGCAGACACTACATGTCATGTGTCTGAAGATTATTATGGATGCTATTAATCAGAGACCCCCACATTAACGTATGCTTTATGGCCACCACGGACCCCTAGGGACCCCCTGGCCCAGGGACCCCATCTGAAAAATATGTAGTGCTAGGGACCCCCAGAAGAGAAAAGTTATGTTAAGAAATTCAACATGATTCAAAATGTTTCAAAACATTTAAAAAAATATCAGATGTACAAGCTCGCTGCGCCGCCTCGAAGTGACGCGCTGTGAGCTTGTAGATCTGATATTTTTGAATAGCCAGAGTATAAAATATGGATAAAGTGGTTAAAATGATTGTGATGCTGTATTTTAAATTGAATCGATTTTTTGTTTTGTTTTAAAACATACTGGTTTTAAATAGACAATTTATTCAAATATGTAAATGATCTCATTAAATATAGACGATTCACATATGCAAAGTACAAAAGTATTCACATTGAAATATACTTAAGTGCTGAAAGTAAAAATAAAAGGATTCCCTCTGCTTGCAATGAGGGAACAGGGCGCATGCGCACGCAGCGACCGGCAGTGCATATATTTAATTTAATGTATGTAATATGTTTTGCTAACTCTTGCTGTAAACCTATTTGCTCTTTTGGGACATTAATAAAGTTGAACCTTGAAAGTAAAAGTACTCATTTTTCAGAATATCCCATTTCACACGTTTCCAAATGTGTAAAAACGCTTTGAAAAGAAGAAAAAAAAAAACAGCAGATCTACAAGCTCACAACCATTGTGAGCTTGTAGATTTCAAATAGCCTAAGTATACATAGGACTGTAGTGGTTAATGTACGTTTTGTAATAATATTAAAAATCTATAAAGTAACCAAAGTTTTCAAGTAATTGTAGTGAAGTAAAAGTACAATATTTGCCTCTGAGGTGTAGTGGAGTAGAAGTAAAAGTATTGGAAATACTCAAGTAAAGTACAAATAACTCAAAATTGTACTTAAGTACAGTACTTGAGTACATAGTTACTTTACACCGCTGCTCTGCACAGGTGAAGATGATTTAGTGTTGATGAGTGAAAAGCAGTCTGTGGATCTATTCACTCTGCAGGATGAAGATCCGGTCAGAAAACGGAAATGGTTTGTACATGTGACGTCCGGGTGAACGTGTTCAACGCACCGGATCCAGTAGGCGGGGCTTTAGACCGGATGTGAATACGGATTTAAGACACGTCTGCTTGGCAGTGCTTTCAAACATTTTGACTTGCAACATGTCACGCTCCTCTGCTGAAGGTAAACTAATGTTTGATTTATATCTAAAGTTTAAACACTCACTGTGTGGGGGTTTGTAGATCTAACCCTGCCATATGTTCATGTGTGTTTATAAATCTACTTAAGCCTTGGATCAAGACGGCCCGTCAGGGTATTATTTATGGTGATCGAGTCTGATGTTTGTTGGTAGTTTTAAACGGATCATAAATCCCCATAAATGAACCCAATCCAACACATAAAGTGTTTAAACACAAAGACACGGATGTTACCCGTCCATACGGGTCTGTTGTGTTCCGTAATATTACGTAGAGTTTAATAAAGACGCGTTTTAGTCCCGTGTGTGTCTGAACGCCGTTCTAGTTCCACATTTACATGCACATTTACCTGCTGCAACAGCGCCACTTTACCAAATAGTTTGTGGTTCTGTGTTTAAGGCTCGTGCGTCTATACTTATGTATGCATTGTAAATATAAAGTGATTATCTTAAAGCCACAGATGTTATCCGTACATACGGGGTGTTAGTGTTCAGTTAATGTTCAGTATAGATTAATAAAGAAGTGTTTTAATCCCCTCTGTGGATGAACGTCATTGTATTTCCTGGATTACATGGGGTGTAATACCGGTGTTCACCTGCAACAGCGCCACTTACACCCATTGAATGATATATACAGTGATGTTCAGACAGACCAGATTGAAACATTTATTTATTGAATAATACGGAATATTACTGAACATAAAGGGTCCGTATGGTGGGATAACATCTGTGGCTTTGGGATAAACACGTTATATTGAGAGTAACATACATTTATCAAGATGTTTGAGACTTTAACATGGAACTGACTACAAACACTATTTTTGGAGAGTGTTAAGAATGTCAAAGATAGGATAATAATAATAATGTCATTTTATTTGTACAGCACTTTTCACATTCCATACTTTTCATGAAATATCTAGAACAAAACAAATGTAAAAGCCTAGGGATAGAGATTAAACTGAGCTAAATTGTAACATAAGATAAATAACACTCAGGCAAACACTCAAGAAATCTGAGTCTTGATCTAAGGCATGAAACTATAATATCGTGTCTATCGGGAGGAAACCATAGAATGTCCCAAACTGTTACTTTTCAGGATTAAAACAATGGCAAAAGTAGCAGATTTACAAGCTCAAAACGTGTTGCTTTGTGCCACGTTTCAAGCTTGTAGATCTGCTACTGTTGATGGTACTACTTGAAAATGTGTCCACATTTTTCAATATGTTTTTTTAAAGCGAACATTTTTAACACTAATATTTGCTTCTGGGGGGATTCTACAAATGTCTTCTAAATCAGTGGTTCTCAAACTTTTTCGTGCCAAGGACCCCCAAATAGACATTTATTAGCCCGCGGACCCCCATTTGAAAAGGTAAGCCAGGGACCCCCTTAATAGAAGATTGTTACGTCTCTCTAGCAGTGATTTTCAACCATTTTAATTTCAAAGACCCCCAGTTTGACATACATTAGGGCTACAGACCCCCATTTAATGGCATGTATGTCTCTGGGACCCCAATTCATATTGTAAAATCAATGTTAATTTAACTCTGAGAGTGTGCAAATGGAACCAAATGGACCCTAACGGGTCCATTTGGTTCCATTTGCACACTCTCAGAGTTACAGACCCATAAGGGTCCATTTGGTTCCTGTCCATCATTTAGCTGGGGACCCCCTGGAACCCCCTCAAGTACCCCTGGGGGTCCCCGGACCCCACTTTGAGAACCAATGTTCTAAATCATACATTTTTTGAAAAAAACGTATGTTGCTATAATCAAACTTTTTCATGTCAAGGAGAAGGACCACCCAAAAATGATATGTATATTTGTTCCAGGGACCCCCCAGAAGCAAACATTTGAGTAAAAGAAATTCAGAAATTTTCACAATTTTTCAAAAAATAGCAGATATGCAGGCTCATAGCGCCGCACACGGTGCCGCGCTATGAGCATGTAGATCTGCTATTTTTGAATAGCCAAAGTATAAGATAATGGTTAAAGTGTTTACACTGACGCGTTCCCGATCTTAAAGGGTTGACACTATAGCATACACGGGCAACTGGCGGCCCGGGGGCCACACGCGGCCCTCACCTTAACTTAATGCGGCCCGCAGGTTAATGGTGATATATATTATTGATTTCAGCTCTTCCAATTCCAAACATGCAATCATGACCCGGCGACCGCTTTAATTACTTCAGTCTATATTATTAGTTCAATGACTTTATATCCAATGTATTTGTATTTAAGTTCATAAAGTTAACTTAATTATAAGCAATTCCATTTGAAATTAAATTAAAAAAACTGTCAGGATTCCAATTCCAAAATAGCTGATCTACAAGCTCAAAACGCGTCGCAATGCGACGCGCTTTGAGCTTGTAGATCAGCTATTTTTGCTACTTTTGTGTGACATACTAGAATGACGAATTTAATTTACAAAAAAAGTAAAAATATGGAGATAAGAGGCGTCTGCCCGACAGCAACAATAATATGCAATGTGTCCCTCTGAAGTGAGTGTGGAAATATAGTGGCCCTCTACACCATCAAAGTTGCATCACCCCTTCACTATAGCCTACTTAAAACCTGTATTTTCTATTATTATTGTTATTATTATACAATGTATTAAATTTAATGTCGGTATATATCTGTGTCTTGCAGGTTAATCATGTGACCTTCTGCAGAGTGGACTAAATCTACTTCATACAGTGAGTTAAAAACGCTGAGTCATGGCTCCTAGCTATGACTCAGCGTTTGACTCACTGTATGAATGCTTCAGGGAAGGTTCAAAGGATGGATGGAGTCATCAGGAGATAGCTGGTAATAGAGTGTCTGTAACTCAGGACAAGGGGCTTGAAGATGGAACCTCGATGGATTCGACGCAGCAACGAGGCCCTGAGAGCTGAAACGTATAACGGTGCCAACGAACGTTCTCCGTTTGAGATGCAAGGCGTACGGTGCTCGGGACGTGGTGCCATACAACCTACGCGGCTCTATTAATACCAGCTATCTTCAACCACGCGGCGGGAGGCCCCGCACGGTACGTACCTGGATCACACCTGGCCAGCAGTGGTGGAAAGTAACTAGGTGCATTTACCTGAGTACTGTATTAAGTGCAATTTTAAGGGCTTTGTACTTTCCTTGAGTATTTCCAAATTTCAATACTTTTACTCCACTACATCTCGGATCCAAATATTGTACTTTTTACTTCACTAAATTTATTTGAAAACTTTATTTTAGTTACTTTGTAGATTTTGACTAATTAAGAAAAACATGTATTAACCACTTCTTGCCCTATATACATTTTGGCCATTTGACATCACAATGCGATGCGACGCATTGTGAGCTTGTAGATCGGCTATTTTTAAAATATTTGAATATATTTTGAAAACTTGTGAAATGGGATATTCTACATAATGAGTACTTTTTATTTTTGGTACTTCAAGTACATTTTGATACCTGTACCTTTGTACTTTTACTCAAGTGAATTTTGAATTCTGGACTTTAACTTGTAACAGAGTATTTCTACATTGCAGTAGTGATACTTTTACTTAAGTAAAAACAAATCAGTATTTTCTTCCACCACTGCTGGCCATTATAAACTAGGGCTGTGTCACCATTACAAAATGGAAGTTGACGATGCATTGTCACATGATTGATTGTGATCAAAGATTTAATTGTGTTTGACGTAGAGCATTGGAACATTATGAATACAAATGTAATTTATTTTTGGCTTTTAGGGCTTCGTAAACAAAAGTTGCACAAGGTAGATATGACACATAATATACATCATTTAATTACAACGAATACATTCATAGTGGGATTAGCAGAGTGGAAATAGCCAATCTACAAGCTCAAAACGTGTCGCATCGCAACATGTTTTGAGCTTGTAGATCTGCTATTTCCACAAAATGTTTGAAAATATATGAACATTTTTAACATGGTAATGATTATGACGATTATGCAAAACATAATTTCAAATTCAAATAATTGCAATTAGGCTATTGCGTAATAATTGTGACCGGTCTAGTATAAACCCGAGGGTTTATACTCATGGTAACTGATGGCTGATATCAGACATCACTTTGAGAGCCACTGGTCTAGCGGCTGAGAGCTGAACCAAGACGTCTGTGGTTTTATTTTCAAGCCGAATCCCAACCCTCAACATTCTGCCTCCTCCAGTGTTATGGAGAAATTGGTGACCTGACAAAAGATGTGTCCATCGTGTCCATCACATGTCAAACATCCAAAGTAAATCACTGCTGTTAGTTTATGAACGGAGTTGCTCTGTTCATAAACAAACGGTTGTTATTTACATTTGGACGTGGTGATGTTTTTGTGAAGTCCACGAGATGGTCGCATGTTTTCTGAAGGTCACCAATTTCACTGTAACACACAACCATGCTGGAGGTAGGAGGCACAAACTGGAGTTTTGGAATCAGCGGCCATATTGGAAATAAATCGGGCCTCTTCCTCATTTCCCTTCACAGGTGTTACCAATGATGCTAATGAAGGCTCTGTTCCAAATGGACCCTTACGGGTGTGTAACTCTTTGAGTGTACAGATGGAAACAAATTACAGTCCATTTGGTTCCATTTGTACACTCAGAGTTATGGGTGTCCTTTGAGAACCACTGTGCTACACTAAATAGAACAGAGCCTTCATTTGTATCATTGGTAACGTGGTAATGTGAAGGAAGTAAGGAAGAGGCCCAATCCTTGGCCAAATGAATATTCATGTGGGGGTCCTTGATATGAAAACATTTGAGAGCCACTGTCTTTAGTTGTTTCTGAAACTTGATGAAATGATAAGCATTGTAGACTTTACTTGAACATGGTGTTTGATACAGGAATAGACGGCACCTCTTTGCTAAATTGGCAATGTTTCTCCCAAAATGTAAAGCAAATGAAGAATTTGCAAAATGTTCTTAAAGCAGGGGTCTTCAACAGGGGGTCCGGGACCCAGAGTTACTACAGGGGGTCCGCCAAATCTTTTTTTACATTAACCACTTGAACCCTAGCATCCCTTTGCTGAGGAGAACTTAAGCCAAAAATAGCAGATCTACAAGTTCACAACGCCTCGCGCTGCAAGGCGTTGTGAGCTTGTAGATCGGCTATTTTTTTTGCAAAGAGTTATAGGTGTAGAGGGGGAAAAAAGAGCAGCAAAAGTTTATCTCAAACATAATTTCATACAATATAGAGGGGGTCCCTGCTTCATCTCTCTCTCAGCTAGGGGGTCCTTGGCCTGAAAACGTTGAAGACCCCTGTCTTAAAGGGATAGTTTAAAACACTTTTATCCTATGGATTAGTCACCCCATGGAGACTTGAATTCATGGATATGTTTTTGTTTTTGTCTCATTCCTAAACCAATAATTTGATGGAGACACAAAGAGTCTCCTTTGAGCCTACCGGTCCATAATTCAAGGCTCCATGGGGTGACTAATCGATAGAAAAAAAGTACGTTTTTGGGTGAACTATCCCTTTTAAGTAATGTAAAGTATACATGATGTGAACATGTAGGGGTGGGTACATCATTATCAGACCTAAAACGTATTGTTTTATGCCCACAGTGGCTGTAGGCCAGTCAAGCATCTTCAAATCATGTACTTAAAGGAGAAGTTCACCCAAAAAATCACTTATTTTCTATAAATTGCACACCCCATGAAGCCTTGAATTCATGATTTAGTTTTTGTCTCATTACTAAGCCAATAATTTGATGACCGGGTGTATTTCCGGTAGGAGACACAAATAATTTACTTTGTGTCTCCTACCGGATACATTAGCCGGTAGGAGACGGGAATCTAATTATTGGCATAGGAATGCGACAAAAACAAATCCATGAATTCAAGGCTTCATTGCGTGTGCAATTGATAGAAAATAAGTCATTTTGTGGGTGAACTACTCCTTTAAGTTACTTAATTACTTACTTTGAGGAATAGGAACGGCCAATTACACATTGAAGTGCCCACTTTTCCCGGGTGCCCACTCTTCTAGTTACAAAAGTGTTGATTTATTTTCAGACATGTTCAATGTTCATGTACAATACAATTTAAATCCTTAATCGCAATTATTTGTGACAATTACTCAAGTAAAATGCCATAATGGTGACACAGCCCTGTCAGTGACCAGCTTATGGCTCTACAGACCATCTTGGCTTCCAAAATGTCACCCTGTAAGGCCTGCTCAACTCAATGTTTTTGTTTTCTTTTTTGTGTCTTTACAGAACACGAAGATGACAAGAAGAAGACGTCCGTAAGTGAAGATGGCAGGAAGGTAGGAACCTTTTGATTGCAGCTGCTGCTTGTTAAGGGGGCTACATGCTACATGCTACCATACCATGTATGTGGTCATTTGCGTCGTCTATCGTTTCATGTCATTTGCATCGCGTCATTTGTGGGTAAAGCTTCATCACGTCGGTCCACATCACATAGGACCATGTGCCTTTCTGTGATGTGGATTTATGTGATTTTATTTATTGTTTCACGTCATTTGCGCCCAACGCTTTGATCACATCGGTCCACATCACATACGACCATATGTGGTCGTAACTTCTCCTCTTTTTCTCTATTCTTTGCTTTAATAAAGCAATAACAAAATTATTTGTTATTATTTACTTTTGTGTCTGAGTTATTTGATCGATTTTTTTATTTTTGTCTATCTTTCTTTTCACAAACACATTTCTTTCTTCTTGCCTGTCTATTGCACTAGTTCTTCACTAGTGGTTTGTGTGTACAAATGTATGTGATGTGGAGCTATGTGATTTATGTCTGGTATCATTATGGTAGCATGTAGCCCCATTAACACTGTGTTAACAGTCATCTATGCTGTAGGTCTGTGCAAACTAAAAGAGAAGGCAAATGATGTGCGTAGTGTCATTTGCTTCTTTCTTAGTGTTTTTTTTATTTCATTTGCTGTTGTCTGAGTCGTGGCTGCTGTTCAAGGTAAGTGATCGTAGTGACACGGTCTATCATTAGTTGTCGGGCAGAAACCTCATTCATATATATATATATATATATATATATATATATATATATATATATATATATATATATATATATATATATATATATATATATATATATATTTATTTATTATTTTGTCGTAAATACATTTCTTTACTTGGTCATACCGTGTGACGGTGTCACATACTAAAGCAGTACAAACAGACGATCTACAAGCTCACAACGCAAAGATCATGATAATTACATTGGATCCATTGGCACACAGGTTATTTTGTGTCTATTTTAAAAAGTAACAATTTTGGACATACAAGGTTTCTGCCTGACCTCCATACTTTAACTTCCCCTCTTTTCTCTTCATTATCTGCTTGAATAAAGTTATAACTTTTTTTCCTTCTAGTGTGTCTTTGAGTTTTTTTTACAAATGGAACCAAATGGACTCTGGTCCATTTGGTTCTATTTGTAGTACTGACAGTATACGTATCCAGGCTGTTTATGTAATGACAGGGTACAGTATATGTAGGCCTACGCTAAGCTGTATAATATAGTGACAGGGTACAGTATATGTATACTAGGTTGTATAATATAGTGACAGGGTATAGTATATGTGGCTCTTGGTCACATAGCAAACTCACATAGTTAAACCTATTTGTGCTTTATCTATTTTTGATAAAGTTAAAAATATAGCTTTTTTTTGCCCTGTCATAGTATCAACTAAACATTTTTTTTAGCTTTAACTGTAAAATTTGCACTATCAGTGCCGCTTGCGTTGCGTCATTTAACGGGTGGCGGGCCAGCGGTTTGCGTCGTTTGCGTTCAATGCCCGTCATTCGTGAGGAATATGTAAGGGACTGGACCAGTTTTTTTTTATTGGGTCACAGCCAGCGTTTGTGTGATTTATGTCTCGTAGCATTTCGCGTCATTTGCGTTTTGATTTGATTTGCGTTGCGCGTCAGGATTTCACGTCATATCCGTGCAGGTAAGTCTTCATCACGTCAGCCCACATCACATAAGTCCGTAGTGTAGTGTAGTGTAGTGTAGTATGTGATGTGGATTGATGTGATGTATGTGTTGTCATTTCACAACACATACGGGTAAAAAATTAAATTTGATTTCACGTCGCTTCTGTCATATGCAGGTAAGTCTTCATCACGTCAGCCCACATCACATATGACCGTACACGGGGGCCGTATGTGATGTGCATTGATGTGATGTATGTCTTGTGTTGTGTCATTTCACAACATATGCGGGTAAAACATCATCACGTTAGTCCACGTCACATATGAACATATGTGGAGGTATGTGATGCATGTCGTCCTTTACGTCGTGTGTCGTTACGCGTAATTTTATTGCCGTTGTACCGTTTTAGGCTATTTGCGAGTAAAGCTTCATCATGTCAATCCACATCACATAATAATAATAATAATAATAATAATAATAATAATAATAATAATAATAATAATAATAATAATAATAATAATAATATCACATTGCTGGTCGTAGGGTTAGGGTTATATGTGATGTGGATTTATGTGATTTTGTGATTATTTCACGACATTTGCGGATAGCTCGTCATTCACATCGGTCGGCAATTTTTTCTTTTAGGCGAGGTACACGCCGTTGTTTACAGTAGGTCAGAACAGGGAGAGATGTAGGGCCATCATTCATATCATATGCATTTAATGACTTTGGTTATTCCTGTTGCTTGTGTTGTATGTTGTGTATTAATGTCATTCATAGTGTTGTATATTGTGTACTAATGTCATTCATAGTGTTGTGTACTAATGTCATTCATGCTGTTGCTGTATTGCTGACAAATATTGGCACAATTGATTTTGCGTTGCGTCATTTGCGGTAAAGCTTAATCACGCCAATCCACATCGCATATGACCAGTATGTGATGTGAAGGTGTTTGACGGATGTCGGCATGTGCATCACATATAGTTACTCGTTATTTGTGCCGTCATTTGCGAGTAAAGCTTCATCACGTCAATCCACATCACATAATAATAATAATAATAATAATAATATAATAATATAATATAAACGATACATACAACCATATGACCAGTATGTGATGTGGACTTCGTTTCACGTTGTTTGCGTACAATGCTCGTCATTTGGCAGGAGAATAATGAAGAAAATGGACTGATGCTGGACTGAGACTGATGCAGAGAACATGAAACAAAGAATGCTGCTGCCATTGCGTCATATGCGCCTCGTATGATTTATGTCAATCGTTCACAAATGATGTAAATTATACGAGTCTCTCTATCTATCCCTCTCTCTGTCTCTTTATCCCTCATCTCTCTATCTCTATCCCTCATCTCTATCTCTCCCCCTGCTAAGTATGTTGGTGAATGTAATGCACATTACAAAGTGCTTTGGTTAAAGGTACTATAGATAAATTCACCATTTAAATTGTAAACTTTGAATTGAACTCATAGGCATCAGCTAGCAGCCACTGTGACACTGTGTAAGAGGCAGTTCAGTCACTGTAGACTGTATTACTCCTGGAAAATAAAATAAACCTTAGTCATAACTGTGTGATTGCATTCTAAACATTAGTCATAACTGATGTCATTCAAAATTTGTAAGCTCTATATTTAACAGCTACCAGGCATTGTGCCACTGCAGAGGTTCCCAAACCTTTTAGCTCAGGACCCAAACTAGTGAAGATAATAGATTTGCAAGCTCACAACGAGCATGTAAATCTATTTTAACAACCTCTTTTTTTTTTTTTTTTTCTAATTTATTGCTTAGATTTGTTGTTTTCACGAAATAGCACATGTTCTATTTTGCTTGCTTCTTATATGTGCTTTTAATTCATTTTAATTTTACTATTTGACCCCAGAAAAAATAGTCACTGTTTGAATCTGGATCTGAAATTATCAATAAAAAGCAATGGCAAAAACACACTGGAATGTAAACATTTCAGTGTAAAGATTTTCATAACGTTTTAGCTCGAGACCCAAAAGAGAAATGTGATGTCTCCCTGGGACCTAGTGAGAATAGCAGATCTGCTGCAAGCTCGGCTTGTAGATCTGCTATTTTCATTACTCTTATTTTAATATTTTAAATGGACTTTCTTTGATTTTTGTTTTTAAATGTATCGGGTTATTTTGAAACATAAGAACGTTTTACTACTCTAAATATGTTATTTTATTCATGTAAAACAAATGTAGGATACTAAAAGGAAAGAGGAATATTTACTGACTGATCTCAAAAACAAATGAAAACTGGCAGAAATAAAGACTCACTCCATAAAAACCTTAAGGAAAACTCCTTAGACAGAGACTAAGAACATATATTTTTATTTTATTTTTTCTATGTTCATCAAGTGCTCCAAGTGCTCAAAGTGAAAAGTGCAGCAACACACATTTAGGTCGTAGGACCATCGTCAGTGCAATTAAAGCTTCATCACGTCAGTCCACATCACATAATGACCGTAGTGTAGTGTAGTATGTGATGTGGATTTCTGTGTTGTCATTTGTGGGTAAAGCTTCATTATTCATGCCGGTCAATAGGCGAGGCACTGACGATGGTCCTTTGACCCAAACGTTTGCTGCTGCACTTTTCACTTTTAGCACTTGGAGCTCTTTATGAGCATGAACAAATAAAAATCTAATATATTTTTTTAGTCTCGGTCTAAGGTGTTTTTCTTAAGGTTTTTGTGGAGTGAGTCTTTTCTTCAACCGGTTTTCCTTTTGTATAAAGATGTTAACATGGCTTCACATTTATGGTCTGTAATGAGTAAATTATTATAAATTTCTAAATGTTTTTGTTTGGAAGAGTCAAGATTGTATTTCACACTTGTAAGTTCTGTGGATATTTTTGCTTTGTTTTTTTGATAAAAATATGATGTATTGTTTACCTGATGATTAAATGCATTATCAGGTTGTCATTAAAAAAAAAAAGTAAAACAAAAAATCCACTGTGCTTTAAAAAGTGTTGAATAAAATAGTTTTTCCTTTTAAAACAATCTTAATTGTGAACTACATTTTGCTCATGTACAGAGCGTTAATCGATAGGGTTATGTTTTGATGTTGTAGATCTTTGATTGAATACTTTATTAACAGGTTGGGGGGGGGGGGGTATTGACTCATGACCCAAGAAAATGTGTCCACGACCCACCATTGAGTCCCGACCCATAACTTGGGAAACAGCGGACCAGGGTCCATTTGTTGCCTTAAATGTATGAGGTTCTTTTGAAATATGAGAACTTTTTATTTCTGTAAGTGTTTTATTTAAAAAAAATGTAGGAAACTAAAAGGAAAAAGATAAAGATTGATAGACAGAGATTAAGAAAATCTATTTTTGTTTTATTTGTTTCATGATCATAAAGTGATCCAAGTGCTCAAGTGAAAAGTGCAGCAACACACATTTAGGTCATAAGACCATCGTCAGTGCTATATCATCAGATCTAATCATTTGCGGTTAAAGCTTCATTACGTCAATCCACATCACATAATGACCATAGTGTATGTATGGTGTAGTGTAGTGTAGTGTAGTATGTGATGTGGATTCATGTCTCGTATCATTTTGCGTAATTTGATTTGCGTCTCTTCTTATCATTTCACGTCACTTATAAGTCATTTGCAGGTAAGTCTTCATCACGTCAGTCCACATCACATATGACCATAGGCGCTGTATGTGATGTGGATTTATGTGTTGTCATTTGCGGGTAAAGCTTCATTATTCACAGCGGTCAGTAGGCGATGCACTGATAATGGTCCTTTGACCCAAACGTTTGCTGTTGCACTTTTCACTTTTAGCACTTGGAGCTCTTTATGAGCATAAAAAATTAAAACACTAATATATTTACTTAGTCTCTGTCGAAGGAGTTTTCCATAAGGTTTTTGTGGAGTGACTCTTTTCTTCAATCGTTTTTTATTTTTTTAAAAGATGTTAACATAGCTACCCATTTATGGTCTGTAAATGATTACATTATTACAATTTTTAAAAATATAAAATTGGTTGGAGGAGTTAAGATTTTATTTCACACTTGTAAGTTTTGTGGACATTTTTGTTTTTTGATAACAAATATGATCTATATGTCGTTTACCCGATTAAAAGCATTATCAGGTTTTTATTAAAACAATGTCCACAGAGCTTTAAAAAAGTGTTAAATAAAATGAAGTTCCTCTAAAAATGTCAATCTTAATTGTGAAACTTAATTACATGTTGCTCATGTACTTAATCCATAGGGTTAGGTTTTCATCTGCCGTAGTTGTAGATCTTTAATTAAATGTTCATTTCTGCTTTAGTTGTAGATCTTTGAAATGTGTAAATCAGTGGTTCTCAACCTTATTCTGGATCTGACCACTTAACATGGCAGCCGTGTTAAGTGGACAGATGGGTGGGCCTTTCCAGAGCATGCTTTGAAGACCAATCAATCCATTGGTACTAACTTAGTATAAATTATTTATTTATTATAACTTTTTTATATTAAATCTTAATGTTTTTGCCAAATATTTAGGAGGAGAACCACTGGTTTAAATTTCAACTAAATGTAAGTTGTATGTTAAACAAATGATTCCCCTACTTTATGGAATTGCTTTTCTTTTTTGAATTTACTTTATGAAATTAGTTTGAGCTTGTAGATCTTCACTCTTGTAGATTTTCATTATTTTCTTTTCTTCATGGAATTTCTTATTTAGCATTTTCTTAAATTACATTATTTTGAATGTTTTTCTTTATTTTGTGACATTGATCTTGTAGATCGGCTATTTTCACTTTTTATAATGTTTTTTGGACATCAACAATATTCCAATATGTCATATCTAATCCATTCAGAACAAACCAATGTAATTTCAAATGTATTTAATACATTACAATGTTCAATGAACCGTAATCCACAGGCCAATAACCTGCTGGAAGCTTTGATTGAATACTTAATTAACAGGTTGGGGGGGGGGGGGGTTTATTTACTCATGACCCAAGAAAATGTGTCCACGACCCATTATTGAGTCCCGACCCATAACTTGGGAAACAGTGGACAAGGGTCCATTTTGTTCCATGTTTCCTTAAATATATGAGGTTCCTTTGAAAAAATAACGTTTTATTTCTGTACATTTCTTTCTTTCTTTTTTATTGTAGCAAACTAAAAGGAAAAAGAGGAATATTTACTGACTGTAGCTGGTCTCAAAAACAAAGCAAAACTGGCAGAAAAAAAGACTCCTTCCACAAACTCCTTAGACGGAGACAAAGAAAAGCTATTTTTATTTTATTCGTTTCATGATCATAAAGTGCTCCAAGGGATCAAAGTGAAAAGTGCAGCAGCAAACATTTAGGTCATAGGACCATCGTCAGTGCTATATCATCAGATCTAATCATTTGCGGTTAAAGCTTCATTACGTCAGTCCACATCACATAATGACCATAGTGTATGTCTGGTGTAGTGTAGTGTAGTGTAGTGTAGTGTAGTATGTGATGTGGATTTATGTCTCGTTTCATTTTGCGTAATTTGATTTGCGTCTCGTCTTATCATTTCACGTCACTTCAGTCATGTGCAGGTAAGTCTTCATCACGTCAGTCCACATCACATATGACCATAGGCGCTGTATGTGATGTGGATTTATGTGTTGTCATTTGCGGGTAAAGCTTCATTATTCACGGCGGTCAGTAGGCGAGGCACTGACGATGGTCCTTTGACCCAAAAGTTTGCTGCTGCACTTTTCACTTAGCTCTTGGAGCGCTTTATGAGCATGAACAAATAAAATGCAAATATATTTTCTTAATCTCTGTCTAAGGAGTTTTCCTTAAAGTTTGTGTGGAGTGAAAACATGGCTACCTATTTATGGCCTGTTCATGAATTTTCCATGGCCAGTCATTTGGGATCAATAAAAGTAGGACAAAAGTCTGTTATTCTAGTCCGGACTTGTCCTTTAACATGGCAACCTTGTTAAGTGGATAAACTAAATTGGTAAATGGATGAACTGTGACGGGATAGATGAGGGAGGTCAGCAAGAGTTTTTTTTTTTTGTGCAAATATTAATTTGAATATCTGTTAGTTTATTGTATTTTATCTGTATTTTGTTTTAGTTTTTCTCCTTTTTTATTGTAATGTTAATTATTGACATGTATTTTGGGTTATTGTTTTCCTGTTTTCTTCTTGGTCGTCATGACTTCATAGGCTTGTCAAAATTACATAATAGCATTAGTCTTGGATATGGATAATATCATTGGAAATTATGTAATATTTGCACACAAAAAAATTCAGTTGTAATGTATGTTTTGTTTTAACTTCCATTTACTGTATTTGAATGTGATGGTATTCTATGTATGTGTTTACCTTGTTTATTGTGAGTCACTCTGGACAAAGAGTATAGATGAATATCTACATTGAAAATTGTGAAGTGACTTTACTGTTGAAATGTAAATGAGTGAATGTTACCATGATTTGTAAATAACAACATAAAAACAAAGGCTCTGGTGTGGTTCTCCTGGTTTACCGGGATGGGGTTCAATTCCCTGCAGTGCCCTACTCAGTGTTGTATTTACCATTTTATATTGTCTGTTTTATTTATGTTCATAGTGTTGTATTTACCCTTTATGGTTTTATGTTTTATTCTTTATGTTCATTGTGTTGTATTTACCCTTACATGGTTTGTTTAATTCTTTGTTCATAGTGTTGTATTTCCCCTTATGTGGTTTATTTTATCTTTATGTTCATAATGTTGTATTTACCCTTACATGGTTTGTTTTATTCTTTATGTTCATTGTGTAGGGTTGGGATCCTTCATTATCATTATAATTGTTGATGACGTTGATGAAACGTAAAAGTTTGAGGACCACTGGTATTGTAATGGTTTATCAGACGTGAAGTCCACACACCAGCTCTTACAGTGTGATGGATACTGTTCCAAATGCTAACGCAGCTACAAGCTCTTAGCCTGTCTCAAAGTGGGGTCCGGGGACCCCCAGGGGTCCTTGGGGGGATTTCAGGGGGTTCCCAGCTAGAGTAGTTAAGGTAGCATCATAAACATTTTAACCACTTTATCCATTTACTAGAGTCTCGGGGGACTACGCCCCCCGAGACCCCAGCCGTTGCGCGGGGCTTTGCGTTCGCTGGTGCTTACGTGTGTCTGTCTTTGTGTTAGTGTCGCTGTAGCACAGAGTGGGCATTAAGATGGGATGTATGCTCCTTTAAGGGAGGTGGATCGTGGGATTCTGTTGTTTGCAAAGACGCGTTGTGAATATTGGCTCATTGCAGACTCACCTTATTGCCACCTGATCGTGTGAGTGAGTGTTGTGTGTACGTAGGGCGGAATAGCTTGCGAGGTTGTGTGCTTTTTTGTTTGCTACTGGGCCTTGCATAGGAATGGATATTTTGAAAAGATGTGTTGTGATGACATGTGAAAAGGAAGTGCAATAATGTGAGATAAATGGGTAGCACTTTACAATAATGACCCGTTATAAAGCATTTATAAACGTTTATAAGTAGTTTGTAGTCTATTAACAAATCATTAACAACCTGTTTGTTGACATTCGTAAATGATTACTAAAACCTTTCTAACTACAGTTACAAATCATTTGTAAAGTATTAGTAAGTAGTGAACTATTCATGAATAAGCCATTTATATACATCTGTAAAAGATTATAAAATCATTTGTAACGACCCATTCTAAAGCATTTATAAACGTTTATAAGCAGTTTGTAGACTATTAACAAATCATTAACAACCTGTTTATTGACATTCGTAAATGATTACTAAAACCTTTATAACTACAGTTACAAATCATCTATAAAGGTATTAGTAACTATTCATGAATAAGCCATGTATAATACATCTGTAAATGATTATTAAATCATTTGTAACTGATGTTACATAATATATACAAGCTATTGGTAGCTTGTTCATGTTTAACATATGCTTTGTTAAACATTCCTAAAGTATCTATAAATCCTTAGTACATGTTATTATGTGCCCTATAGTAAAGTGAAGACAGTTCATCATTTACAACTGTCTGTTAATGTGTTTGTTCATGTTTAACATGCTTTGTAAAACATTCCTAAAATATCTATAAATCCTTTGTACATGTTATTATGTGCCCTACAGTAAAGTGAAGACAGTTCATCATTTATGACTGTCTGTTAATGTGGACTTTCTCCTTACCTGTTGCAAACTACCTGGCTTTCATGAATGCAGACACCAAACAATTACTAGAATTATCATTCATGTTAAGCAAATGATGCGTAAGACATTCGTAAAGAGTATGTAAACCATTTGTGGTGTTAGGGACCAAAAAACTACAAAGTACTACCAATCAACTCTAAATTGCCTGAAACGTACTCCTAACATGTTTTTGGGGGGACGATTTTGGCCTCCACACTTAGTGATTATTTCGGATTTAACTTTCGTTTCGGTAGTTTGATTACAAAATGTAAGTTGTGTAAAAAATAATCTGACTATACTAAGTTGTTATTTGTTTGTTTAAGTCAGGCTATACTCTACTCAGAGTCATAAGTTTACAAAATGTACTAAAGTACAGTGAACGTCTGTGTGGTTTGTCTTCATCACTGAAAATAACGTACATGTAAACTGATGTCATGTGCAGTTGGGGTGAAGAAACACAACCATTTCACTCCTAATAATACCTATTTGATTTGACATCCTGACTTGCTGCTGTAGCTGAGGCTTGAACCTGTTACCTGCGGCTCACTAGTCAGTGACTCTATCCATTCCCCTACAGCTGTTTCCTTGGAATCTGTGGTTCTGAAACGTTTTGTTGTCAACCCCCCAAATTGACATGTATTTGGGCAGTGGACCCCAATGTGAAAAGATGTAGTGTCAGGGCCCCCCATGAAAAAGATTTATATTTATGCTGTAACACATTTTTTTAAAGTTATTTGTCTTGTTTGTTGTTCAAGTCAAAGCACCAGGAAGGCTGTACTTGTCAGCCGTCTGTTAGCTCAATGGGTTGAGACGCAGTATTCATGATCCAGAGGCCATGAGTTCAAATCCCATTGATGTCTTTCCTATGATTCTTTCCTTTGCAGACTGGCTTCCAGAAGATCAACTGAAAACTACCAGGAAGGCTATATTTGTCATCCAACTGTTAGCTCAATGGGTTGAGACGCAGTATACATGATCCAGAGGCCATGAGTTCAAATCCCATTGATGTCTTTCCTATGATTCTTTCCTTTGCAGACTGGCTTCCAGAAGATCAACTGAAAACTACCAGGAAGGCTGTACTTGTCAGCCATCTGTTAGCTCAATGGGTTGAGATGCAGTATTCATGATCCAGAGGCCATGAGTTCAAATCCCGTTGATGTCTTTCCTATGATTCTTTCCTTTGCAGACTGGCTTCCAGAAGATCAACTGAAAACTACCACGAAGGCTGTACTTGTCAGCCATCTGTTAGCTCAATAGGTTGAGACGCAGTATACATGATCCAGAGGCCATGAGTTCAAATCCCACTGGTGTCTTTACTGTGATGCTTTCCTTTGCAGACTAACTTCTAGAAAAACAAGTTAAAACCACCAGGAAACCTGTAACTCTCAGCCAACAGCTTAGCTCAACTGGTAGAGCGTCTGTCCAATAACATGACTTGACTTGAGTGGGTTCGATTCCCACTTGAGTCAAGTGTCCCCGGTAACTTGAGGCAACGGATAAATTGACTGATATCCTTAGTGATGCTTCCCTTTGCAGACTAACTTCTAGAAAAACAAGTTAAAACCACCAGGAAACCTGTAACTCTCAGCCAACAGCTTAGCTCAACTGGTAGAGCGTCTGTCCAATAACATATCAGTCAATTTATCCACTGCCCCAATTTACCGGGGACTTGACGTTAGTGGGAATCGAACCCAGGACCGCTCGGTCCTGGGTTGTACTGGATTTGAACCAGCACACTCCTACAAGTTATTCTACGGATATCAGTCAATTTATCCGTTGACCCAAGTTACCTGGGACACTTGACTCGAGTGGGAATCGAACCCACTCAAGTCAAGTCAAGTCAAGTCATGTTATTGGAGAGACGCTCTACCAGTCGAGCTATGCTGTTGGCTGAGAGTTACAGATTTCCTGGTGGTTTTAACTTGTTTTCTAGAAGTTAGTCTGCAAAGGGAAGCATCACTAAGGATATCAGTCAATTCATCCGTTGCCCCAAGATACCGGGGACACTTGACTCAAGTGGGAATCGAACCCACTCAAGTCAAGTCAAGTCATGTTATTGGAGAGACGCTCTACCAGTCGAGCTATGCTGTTGGCTGAGAGTTACAGATTTCCTGGTGGTTTTAACTTGTTTTCTAGAAGTTAGTCTGCAAAGGGAAGCATCACTAAGGATATCAGTCAATTTATCCGTTGCCCCAAGATACCGGGGACACTTGACTCAAGTGGGAATCGAACCCACTCAAGTCAAGTCAAGTCATGTTATTGGAGAGACGCTCTACCAGTTGAGCTATGCTGTTGGCTGAGAGTTACAGGTTTCCTGGTGGTTTTAACTTGTTTTTCTAGAAGTTAGTCTGCAAAGGGAAGCGTCACTAAGGATATCAGTCAATTTATCCGTTGCCCCAAGTTACCGGGGACACTTGACTCGAGTGGGAATCGAACCCACTCAAGTCAAGTCAAGTCATGTTATTGGACAGACGCTCTACCAGTTGAGCTATGCTGTTGGCTGAGAGTTACAGGTTTTCTGGTGGTTTTAACTTGTTTTTCTAGAAGTTAGTCTGCAAAGGGAAGCATCACAGTAAAGACACCAGTGGGATTTGAACTCATGGCCTCTGGATCATGTATACTGCGTCTCAACCCATTGAGTTAACAGATGGCTGACAAGTACAGCCTTCCTGGTAGTTTTCAGTTGATCTTCTGGAAGCCAGTCTGCAAAGGAAAGAATCATAGGAAAGACATCAATGGGATTTGAACTCATGGCCTCTGGATCATGAATACTGCGTCTCAACCCATTGAGCTAACAGATGGCTGACAAGTACAGCCTTCCTGGTAGTTTTCAGTTGATCTTCTGGAAGCCAGTCTGCAAAGGAAAGAATCATAGGAAAGACATCAATGGGATTTGAACTCATGACCTCTGGATCATGAATACTGCGTCTCAACCCATTGAGCTAACAGATGGCTGACAAATACAGCCTTCCTGGTAGTTTTCAGTTGATCTTCTGGAAGCCAGTCTGCAAAGGAAAGAATCATAGGAAAGACATCAATGGGATTTGAACTCATGGCCTCTGGATCATGAATACTGCGTCTCAACCCATTGAGCTAACAGATGGCTGACAAGTACAGCCTTCCTGGTAGTTTTCAGTTGATCTTCTGGAAGCCAGTCTGCAAAGGAAAGAATCATAGGAAAGACATCAATGGGATTTGAACTCATGGCCTCTGGATCATGTATACTGCGTCTCAACCCATTGAGCTAACAGTTGGATGACAAATATAGCCTTCCTGGTAGTTTTCAGTTGATCTTCTGGAAGCCAGTCTGCAAAGGAAAGAATCATAGGAAAGACATCAATGGGATTTGAACTCATGGCCTCTGGATCATGAATACTGCGTCTCAACCCATTGAGCTAACAGACGGCTGACAAGTACAGCCTTCCTGGTGCTTTGACTTGAACAACAAACAAGACAAATAACTTAAAAAAAATGTGTTACAGCATAAATATAAATCTTTTTCATGGGGGGCCCTGACACTACATCTTTTCACATTGGGGTCCACTGCCCAAATACATGTCAATTTGGGGGGTTGACAACAAAACGTTTCAGAACCACAGATTCCAAGGAAACAGCTGTAGGTGAATGGATAGAGTCACTGACTAATGAGCCGCAGGTAACAGGTTCAAGCCTCAGCTACAGCAGCAAGTCAGGATGTCAAATCAAATAGGTATTATTAGGAGTGAAATGGTTGTGTTTCTTCACCCCAACTGCACATGACATCAGTTTACATGTACGTTATTTTCAGTGATGAAGACAAACCACACAGACGTTCACTGTACTTTAGTACATTTTGTAAACTTATGACTCTGAGTAGAGTATAGCCTGACTTAAACAAACAAATAACAACTTAGTATAGTCAGATTATTTTTTACACAACTTACATTTTGTAATCAAACTACCGAAACGAAAGTTGGTCACCACCGAAACGAAAGTTAAATCCGAAATAATCACTAAGTTTGGAGGCCAAAATCGTCCCCCCAAAAACCTGTTAGGAGTACGTTTCAGGCAATTTAGAGTTGATTGGTAGTACTTTGTAGTGACTTTTTTGGTCCCTAACACCACAAATGGTTTACATACTCTTTACGAATGTCTTACGCATCATTTGCTTAACATGAATGATAATTCTAGTAATTGTTTGGTGTCTGCATTCATGAAAGCCAGGTAGTTTGCAACAGGTAAGGAGAAAGTCCACATTAACAGACAGTCATAAATGATGAACTGTCTTCACTTTACTGTAGGGCACATAATAACATGTACAAAGGATTTATAGATATTTTAGGAATGTTTTACAAAGCATGTTAAACATGAACAAACACATTAACAGACAGTTGTAAATGATGAACTGTCTTCACTTTACTATAGGGCACATAATAACATGTACTAAGGATTTATAGATACTTTAGGAATGTTTAACAAAGCATATGTTAAACATGAACAAGCTACAAATAGCTTGTATATATTATGTAACATCAGTTACAAATGATTTAATAATCATTTACAGATGTATTATACATGGCTTATTCATGAATAGTTACTAATACCTTTATAGATGATTTGTAACCGTAGTTATAAAGGTTTTAGTAATCATTTACGAATGTCAATAAACAGGTTGTTAATGATTTAATAGTCTACAAACTGCTTATAAACGTTTATAAATGCTTTAGAATGGGTCGTTACAAATGATTTAATAATCTTTTACAGATGTATATAAATGGCTTATTCATGAATAGTTCACTACTTACTAATACTTTACAAATGATTTGTAACTGTAGTTATAAAGGTTTTAGTGATCATTTACGAATGTCAACAAACAGGTTGTTAATGATTTGTTAATAGTCTACAAACTACTTATAAACGTTTATAAATGCTTTATAACGGGTCATTATTGTAAAGTGCTACCTTTTTTTTCGTTTCGGTAGTGTCACTACCGAAACGGAAAAAAAATTACGAAGTCCAGAGCTCGATGAATGTTAGGGACCAAAAAAAAAGTCACTACCAATCAACTTTAAATTGCCTGAAACTTACTCCTAACAGGTTTTTGGGGGAACATTTTTTTTGTAGTTTCGGTAGTGTCACTACCGAAACGGAAAAAAAATTACTAAGTCCAGAGCTCGATGAATGTTAGGGACCAAAAAAAAAGTCACTACCAATCAACTTTAAATTGCCTGAAACGTACTCCTAACAGGTTTTTGGGGGAACAATTTTGTTTTCATTTCGGTAGTGTCACTACCGAAACGGAAAAAAAATTACTAAGTCCAGAGCTCGATGAATGTTAGGGACCAAAAAAAAAGTCACTACCAATCAACTTTAAATTGCCTGAAACGTACTCCTAACAGGTTTTTGGGGGAACATTTTTTTTCTTCGTTTCGGTAGTGTCACTACCGAAACGGGAAAAAAATGACTAAGTCCAGAGCTCGATGAATGTTAGGGACCAAAAAAAAAGTCACTACCAATCAAATTTAAATTGCCTGAAACGTACTCCTAACAGGTTTTTGGGGGAACAATTTTTTTTCCTTTTCGGTAGTGACACCATTGTGTCACTACCGAAACGGAAAAACAATTACTAAATCCAGAGCTCGATGAATGTTAGGGACCAAAAAAAGTCACTACAAAGTACTACCAATCAACTCTAAATTGCCTGAAACGTACTCCTAACAGGTTTTTGGGGGGACGATTTTGGCCTCCACACTTAGTGATTTTTTCGGATTTAACTTTCGTTTCGGTAGTGACAAACTTTCATTTCGGTAGTGACAAACTTTCGTTTCGGTAGTGACACAATGGTGAAAAAAAAAGTACGAAGTCCAGAGCTCGATGAATGTTAGGAAACATTTCAAAGATTCCTTTTCAGGCAAACATGTCCACAGTAAGATGAACATTTTAAAGTATGAATGAGGTTACTAGGCGTAAGTATGTAGTTGTAAGCCTGCCTTTAAATGTTCATTTGACGCATTGACAATGCATGGGGCGCTTAAAGTTAAATACCTCCAAAACTTCAAATGATTTCAAAGAAAAAATTTCAAGCATGCATGTCCACAGTAAGGTGGAATTTTTGAACTGTGAATGGAGTTTCTAGGTGAAAGTGTTTTTTTGAGGTCCCAAAATTGTCCATCGACCTCCATTATAAATCTCTGAAATTTGAAAGGAGTACAATTCTAAAACTATTAAACATTTCAAAGATTCCTTTTCAGGCAAACATGTCCACAGTAAGATGAACATTTTAAAGTATGAATGAGGTTAATAGGCGTAAGTATGTAGTTGTAAGCCTGCCTTTAAATGTAGATTTGACTCATTAACAATGCAAGCGGCACTTAAAGTTAAATATATCCAAAACTATAAATCATTTCAAAGTAAAACATCTCAAGGATGCATGTCCACAGTAAGGTGGAATTTTTGAACTGTGAATGGAGTTTCTAGGTGAAAGTGTTTTTTTGAGGTCCAAAAATCTTCCATCGACCTCCATTATAAATCTCTGAACTTTTAAAGGAGTACTATTCTAAAACAATGAAACATTTCAAAGATCCCTTTTCAGGCAAAAATGTCCATTAGGATGAACATTTTAAAGTTTAAATGGGGTTTCTATTCTATATAGGACATTTTGAATCTTTACAGTCAGTTCACCTTCTTTTGGGTCTTGAGTCGAACCAATTACTCCCGCGGAGACATCAGATTTCTCTTTTGCCCTTGAGTCTTGGGACTCAAGGCCCAAAAGAGAAATTTGATGTCTCCGCGGGAGTAATTTGTTCGACTCAAGACTCTTTTGGGTCTTGAGTCTTGGGAAAGAAAAAAAAAGTGCACCAAGATTTGAACCAGGAACCTTCTGGTTGCAAGTCCTGTATCTAAACCACTGCACCACAGAGGTCCTAACCTGTTCAGTTGACTTGCGTGTCATTTTCTGAAAGATTATATAAAGGTAAAAGCCCCAGGTAAAAGTTAACCCTAACCCTAACCTTCCATCCGCCTCCATTATAAATCTCTGACATTTAAAGGAAATAAAGTACGGAAGGCCGATTGAAGACTTTGGGACCTCAAAAAAACACTTTCACCAAGAAACTCTTGTCCATTTTGCCATTGACCATCACTGCTTTTATAGATGTCAGGGTAAAAAGTACAAACTTTGGCAGGCTACTAGTCCTACATACTTACGCCTAGAAACCACATTCAAACTTTAAAATGTTCATCTTACTGTGAACAATGTTTGCCTGAAAACAAATCTTTGAAATGTTTCATAGGTTTAGAAATGTACTCCTCTAAAAGTTTTGGCACCTCAAACAACGCTTTCACCTAGAAACTTCATTCACACTTTTTATAATTCATCTTACTGTGGACACAAATGATTGAACTTTTTACTTTGAAATGTTTTGTAGTTTTTGAGATATTTAACTTTAAGCGCCCAATGCATTGTCAATGGCAATGGATATAGAGGGCCCAAGACTCAAGACCCAAAAGAGTCTTGAGTCAAACCTGTTAGATCCAGGGAGACATCAAATTTCTCTTTTGGGCCTTGAGTCCCAAGACTCAAGGCCCAAAAGAGAAATTTGATGTCTCTAAACCCTTGATTCACCTATTGAGCCACACAGACATAGGAGGTACAATCGGGAATGTAATAGTTAACTCACCTTTCACAATTTAGATGGAAAGTGAAAAATTCTCTTTGGGAACTTTGAACCCAGAACATTTAGATTACACGCCCCTGATTCACCTATTGAGCCACGCAGACACCATAGGAGATGAAAATGGGAATGTAATAGTTAACTCACCTTTCACAATTTAGATGGAAAGTGAAAAATGTTCTTTGGGAGTTTTGAACCCAGAATGTTCAGATTATTAACCCCTGATTTATCATTTGAGCCATGGTTTGTACTCCTGACTCATGTGCCATGCTAGCATGCAACATGCAATTGAGAATGTAATGATTAACTGAGAATGTAATACTTAACCCACCTTTTAGAATTTAGATGGAGAGTGAAAAAGTTCTTAAGGAGTTTTGAACCTTTAAGAGGGGGGCAATGATTTAACCAAAAATCACTTTACACCTTTCAAATAACCCATTACACATCTGGATACAGTGTCTTCATATACATTCATATTCAGATTGAAGTAATCTACGTAAGTAAGATACGTTAAAAAGTTAAAGCTCTACATTGTGATCCATACTAAAGGCTGATGCTTGTATAATACATTTAACAATTCAATGTGACAGTTCAAATATAAATGCCAATACAATGAGCAGGGCACAGCGGGGCATCTCGCTGTCTCTCGAGCGGGGAATTGAACCCCGTCCCAGTAAACCAGGAGCTCCATGCCTCTGCCTTTGTTTTGTGCTTTTTTATTTGTCGCAAAACCCCTAGCAGCATAAAAGGAATAAAAACACGGTTCCTACCTTGAAAACCAATCTTCACTGCAGAGAAGCAGCTCTTCACTGAACAAGCCGCATTGAGTTCCTACCTTATGTCTTCTTCACGTGACTTCATATCCTGAAAAGACACAAAGGAAAAAGTGTTCAGTTATTCATGGTCACATATAGGAAAACATTTATGGGCCCTTTTGGATGTAGCTTTGTCAGCCCCACCCACATTTCTAATTACCTCCCAAATATAACCAAATAGACCCTTACCGGCAGTGGTGGGAAAAGTACAATTTATCAATACTGCAATGTAAAAATACAAGTAAAAATTACAAATAAAAGTCCAGAATTCAGAATGCAAAAGTACAAAAGTATTGGTAGCAAAATGTACTTAAAGTACCAAAAGTAGAAAGTACTCACCATGCAAAATGTCCCATTTCACAAGTTTTCAGATATGTAAAATGTCTAAAAATCTTTTGAAAATAGCCGATCTACGCTTGTACAGTAGATCGGTTATTTTCAAATGGACAAAATGTATATAGGGCTGAAGTGGTTAGTGTGTATTGTAATAATAATACAAATCTACAAAGTAACTAAAGTTTTCAAATATTTGTAGTGGAGCAAAAGTACAAAATTTGCATCTGAGATGTAGTGGAGTAGAAGTTAAAATACTGACAATTGGAAATACTGAAGTAAAGAAAGAAATACCTCAAAGTTGTACTTAAGGTAGGGTAAGTGATTTACTTTGGTTAAAATAAGTGTTAAATAGCACTATATTCTGATAGTACTCATTGAGTGTTTGTTCAGTAAAAGGAGTCTCCCATGTCTCTCCAGCTCTTTATTTAACAGAAAATGCATTTTCAGTGCTCTCTCCTGATTGGCTTAAATTGTGTCACCTACCTGAAAATGTACTATATTCTGTTTACCAAAGAGCTGGAGAGACCCCTGTGACCGAACAAACGCTCTGTAGCAATGATTACTATTAACCTTTTTAACAAACAAAATATCACTTACCCTACCTTTAAGTACAGTACTTGAGTAAAGGTACTTAGTTACTTTACACCACTGTCTAGTTGTGTAGGCCAAATGGCCATGGTCACATTTAGGAAAACGTGTATGCGCCCTTACGGATGTAGCCTTGTCAGCCCCACCCACACTTCTAATTACTTGCAACTTGCCAACTTTACTCACAAGTGTTCTTGTAGTAACCTAGTGTCTGTGACATATTCTAACTCGTAATGATACAACTTGTGTGTGACTATTAAACACAACTTTATATAATATAACCGGACCGCGTGTTATGTCTGAATAACTGCTGCTCCGTTCGATTGTGCTGCGCTCATTTACCCTTGCCTGTTGCCATGAGTGTGGGGATTGTCGGGGATCGATTACTTCAGTCTCACGTGGTTTTGATGTTGATGTTGTTGTTACGTTGTTCTCTGAAGCTAAGAAAGTAAAGTGAAGTTCTCTGGCAAACTGTGTCATGGCCTGATCATTCACAAACATAACATTGGCGACGAAGATGGCTGGTCTTTCTCTCCCACCACCCAACCCTTTCCTGGAATTGCCTGGCGAGCCTCCAGTCCCCTGGACTCGCTGGAAACAGTCGTTTGAGACATGGCTAACGGCTACGGGGCTAACCGGTGTGAACGCGGCTCGTAAAAAAGCGCTTCTACAACACTGTCTGGGAACGGAGGGTCAACGGGTGCTCGGGACGTTGGAAACCGGACCCGGCGAGATCAGCTATGCCGCAGCCGTGGAGCTTCTAAAGGGTCATTTCGCGGCCCCACAAAGTGCCCTTCTCTGCCGTATCTTGTTCAGGCAACGACGCCAGCTTCCCGGTGAGTCTGTACACCAATATGTGGCTAACCTGCGGGGGCTGGTTGGCTCATGCAAATTCGGCGCGCTGCAGGATGAAATGATACGTCAACTCATTGAACACACAAGTAACGTGAAAGTGCGTGAGAGACTATTAATGGAAAAAGATGAACTGTTGCTGTCTGAGGCAGTTGCAATTGCATTTAAAGTTGAGAGTGCAGCTGAGTGTGCTGCTACGTTTGCTACTACACGGCAAGTGCCCACATCCAGCCGGGCTGATCTCTCTCTGAATCCACTGTTGCCACGCAACGACTCACCGGACCCTGACTCCGCAGCTGTGATGCAACTGGAGTGACGTCAGCGCCCTCGACCCATCCACAATCACAACAGCCCTGCGGTAACTGCGGGTCTCGGTCGCATGCTTCAAGAGCCCAGAACTGCCCTGCCCGTGGCCAGTCATGCCGTAACTGTGGTAAGCTACACCATTTCGCTGCTGTCTGTCGCTCTGCCCCGGCTGGCCCAGGGGACCAGGACTCCCAGTCTGGTCCCACCATTATACACAATGTGACCTCAGGTGCAGTGCCCTTCAAATCATGTTCAGTCTACCTCAATGATGTGTGCAGCCGCCTGCTGGTGGACCGGTGCGGGCTGGTCTCTCCTGAACATTGATACCTACAATAACTTTTTCGGTTCACTGCCCCTGTCTGCCCCCTCTACTGCATTGTATGGTTACGGAGGGTCTGGAATCGACTTAGTGGGGTCTCTCCAGGTGACTGTCCGCTACGGGCCAAGACTGTGCCCAGTTTTGTCTTTCAAGTGGCCCGCCGTGGCGCTAACCTGATGGGTTTGGACCTGTTCACCGCTCTGGGGTTCTCCCTCCTGGACACGGGGGGGTCGGCTATTATGACTGTCACCACGCCATGGCAGCAGAAGTGGCCGTCACTGTTTCATGGTCTGGGCTGCCTCTCTGCTTTCGCCCATCAGCCCCTCCTCAACCCCTCAGTTAAACCTGTCATCCAGCCGCTGCGCCGCATCCCGCTGGCTCTACGTGACGGAGTCACAGCTGAGCTACAACAGCTGCTGGAAGCTGGTATCATCGAACCAGTGGACGCTTCACCCTGGGTTTTGAACCTGGTGGTGGCCAAGAAGAAGTCGGGGGCCCTGCGTGTCTGTGTGGACCTGCGTGCAGTCAATAAGGCAGTGGTCCCAGACCAGTACCCCCTCCCCACATCAGAGGAGCTCACAGCTCAGTTCTACGGCTCCACAGTATTTACCAAGCTCGACCTCAGACAGGGGTACCTGCAGGTGCCTCTTCACCCCAGCAGCAGAAACCTCACAGCCTTTGTAACACATGCCGGGGTGTTTCGCTACACTCGGATGCCGTTCGGCCTTTGCTCTGCCCCTAGCTGCTTCCAGAAAGTCATGGTGTCTGTGCTAGCTGGCATACCAGGTGTGGCCATATACCTGGACGATATTGTAGTGCACGGGCCCACGGCTGACGTTCATGATGAACGACTCAACAGGGTGTTTGCAGCCATGGCCAAACACACCCTGACTCTCAATACTGAAAAGTGTGTCCTCTCTGTTCCGGAGATTGAGTTTGTGGGGTTCCGACTGTCTGCAGATGGCATTACTCCACTTCAGTCCAACGTGGACGCAATCCAGGCCATCCCAGAACCAACCTCAGCTGCCCAGGTGGCCTCTCTCTTGGGCATGGCTGGGTACTATTTAAAGTTTCTCCCACAGTACTCTGACACCACAGCCCCCCTGCGCCAGCTGCTGCGTAAGGATGAGCCTTGGGTGTGGTCTCGGGCATGCAGTGACGCTGTAGGTGCCCTGAAAGCGCAACTTACTTCTCCCCCAGTGTTGGCCCACTTTGACATCGCCAGCCCCACCCTCGTGACCTGTGACGCCTCATCTATAGCGATAGGAGCCGTGCTGTCACAGATCCAGAACGGGGTCGAGAAACCCATTGCCTTCGCTTCCCGAGCCCTCAACCAGACTGAGCAGCGGTACTCTGTGGGCGAGCGTGAGGCATTAGCCTGCATTTGGGCCTGTGAGCGGTGGCACCTCTATCTCTATGGCCGCTTTTTCACGCTCAGAACAGATCACCAGGCTCTTACGGCGCTGCTGTCCACGTCCGGGACGGGCCACAGACCACTCAGGCTACACCGCTGGTATGACCGCCTCCGCCAGTACAATTTTGAGCTGAAGTTCACCCCAGGCAGAGATAATGTTGTGGCTGACCTGCTGTCCCGTGCTGTCCCTGCCCCAGCCCCAGCCCTACACGTCAGCACTGACTGTATTGAACAAGACATTATTAACATGTTGCACACGCCCCTCCAGGCCACTGTCTCTCTGCTGGAGCTCAAGGACGCCTCTGAACAGGACCCCATCCTTTCCACACTCTGCACCTACATCCACAATGGCTGGCCTGCTGTGGTCCCGGGGGAGCTGGCCTCGTTCTCCCGTGTACGACAGGAGCTTTCCTGCTGGAACGACACCTGTGTGGCACGGGGGCTGTGCACAGTGATCCCTGGTGCCCTGCGTGCGCGTGTATTATCCATGGCGCACGAGGGCCACCTGGGCATTGTGAAGCTGAAACAGCGCTGCAGAGACCTGGTGTGGTGGCCAGGGATAGATAAAGACATCGAGGCTTTGGTCAAGGACTGCACCGCCTGCCTCGTTAGTGGCAAGACTGGCCACCAGCCGCCCCCACCGATGCAGCCTCTCGCCTGGCCCTCTGAGCCCTGGGATCACCTACAGCTGGACGTCTGTGGTGAGATCCATGGGGTCCCACACCATCAGCGCTTCCTGGTGGTTGCCTACGACCTGCACTCAAAATGGCCGGAGGTCACCCCTACCGGTTCTGTGACCTCTCAGGTGATCATTGATTTTCTGGACTCTCTATTCACTCGCTGGGGCCTTCCCCGGACCCTTACGACGGATAATGGCCCTCAGATGGTCTCTGCAGAGTTCACTGATTATCTCCACAGCAAGGGTATCCGCCATGTGCGTACAGCGTACTATCACCCCCAGGCCAACGGTGGTGTTGAACGCTTCAACCAGTCCTTGAAAAACGGCATCAGGGCACACACGGCCCAGGGGTGCTCCTTTTCTCAGGCCCTCCGTCACACTCTACTGCACTACAGGGCCACCAAGCACTCTACCACGGGTGTCTCCCCAGCCTACCTCATGCTGGGCCGGGAGCTCACCCTGCCCCTTGACAGGCTCCGTTCCCCTACGGCTTTTTCCCCGCCCCTTTCACCTTCCCCTGTGGTCAAGGCCTCAGTCACCCGTCAGCAGGCTCAGATGAAGCACCGCTTTGACCAGTCGAAACGGGCCAAGGCTCCAGTCATCGCCGCCTCCGACTGGGTCAGGGTCCGTCGGCCTCACCGGGACAATAAAATGGCCTCATTCTGGTCCTCTCCCCTTCAAGTTGCCCGCCAGCTGGGCCCCGCCACCTACCTCCTCAACGATGGCTCTCGTTGGCACTCCAGCCGTCTACGCAAGGTCCCTGCTCCGCCACACACGGCTGTTGATATGCCCCTCACCGCGGATTCCCCGGTGCCCTTAGTTGCCCCTGCACAGGTCATGGACATTCCTCGGCCTGCTCGGCCTCAGCCCTGTGCCTCCCCACGTCCTCCTCGCGTGCGTTCACGCCCCGCCCACTTACAGGACTTTGTGTCAGCTTTATATGCTTGAAATTTTGCCGGGGGGGGGGGGGGAAATGTTATGTCTGAATAACTTCTGCTCTGTTCGATTGTGCTGCGCTCATTTACCCTTGCCTGTTGCCATGAGTGTGGGGATTGTCGGGGATCGATTACTTCAGTCTCACGTGGTTTTGATGTTGATGTTGTTGTTACGTTGTTCTCGTGTGACTCTCTCACTCTCTCTCTCTCTCTCTCTCTCTCTCTCTCTCTTTCTCTCTCTCTCTCTCTCTCTCTCTCTCAGAAACACGCACATGCTGTTGAGAGAGAAAGAAGGAGCGAGCGAGAGAGAGCTTGCAAAGCAGAGGATTTGAAATGTGCCTGATTTGCGGTGATAATTAATGAACTGCCATGTCATTGTCAACCGGTCAGGATGTCCGAACAAAGCTGTTAAATGTTGGTGGTTAATAATAATGTTTAGTTACCTGCTTGCAAGTGTGGAGAGCTGGTGTTCCATCTGAACTGAACCAAACCTACACCTGGAGTCTGTCTCACACCTGAGCTCTATTTATACCTAATTTATACGAAACTTGAAAGTTTGTGAACATAGCAAATGTTTTGGACAAAGACAGCTGTAAGTATGTATGCATGTTAAACTTACTTCTGTCCAACATTGTAAACAAAAACAAATTAAGTCATTGCATTATGAAGGTAACCTCGATCTCCAGGCTTTTAATTTCCTTTGCGTGTTGCTCAAAAAAAAGAAAGCCTGGATCAAGCCGTTGACATTCCTGGCATAGGAAGTGGGAGTCAACCTTTCATTTCCCCAACCAACTAGAGCGCTCCAAATGTTGTGACGTCAGGGCTCTCAATGCTGCACATTGGGGGGGGAGGAGGGGGGCGGGGCGGGCGCACAGATCGGTGAACCAATGGGAGCCAATGGATGTTTTCTCCGGAGATTTTGAATCCGCCCCTCTATGCCAGATATCAGATGCGCTGCGGCAGGCCATTATGAAGGAAACAGCTGTCTCAATAGCTTTTCTAATTGACATTGTTACCGTGGTTACCGGTTACATAAAAGGTCAGGTGGGTGTTATTTTTGTTGCCATGACCCCTAAACTTTACTGTGTGGAAACAACCAGCAGCATCATGAGTATTGCCTCCGGTGCCTCCCTAGGCTGGACTTGAACCTGTGACCTTTGCTTGCAGAGGTTGGAATTGAACCTGTGTCTCTGGTCACCGCGTGGTCCTATGCCAAAGGCCAAGAGGTGTCCACCAACTATCCGCTGCCCTATGGCACCTCCACACATTTACACACGTTTCTTTTAGTGCTTTTAGTGTCGTTTCTGAATGTTATTCTTCAAAGCATGCTTCAGAGTGAAGAAGCAGGAGAATTTGAACTATCAACCTTCAAACCACGTAGACCATAGGCGATTTTTACCTCTGCCACCAGGGGGGGCAAAGAAAATACCATTCTACCGAATTGGTTGAAATTGCAGTCCCACAATGAAATATTTTAAAAAACAATTAAGTAGCCAGACCTTACATGTGTACTAATATCATCTTATGATCTATTTAATCACAATACATTAATTGAGAAAAAAAATACTTTATATGTTACTTCATATTGGGAGGTGGCTGTCCCAACCCCTAACTCCTAAATTTAAATTGATGAAAACAATATCTAAATGATTTTTGTCAATTTATTACATTTTGTTTTTAAATACATCCTTTATATTTATCTTAAAGGGAAGTTGAAATATTAAGATCGATTTTGTGGATTTTCTTTAAATTAAAAAACATATAAAAAAAGCTGTCCCATGTTTTCATGTCACTACCGAAACACAACGAGTTTGAGTCCATAGGTGGAGCCTGGTTTTAGCCACACTCCCACACTTTTCACCAAGAAATGACATAGACTTCCTGTTCATCATGGCCACCTGGTGAGTAGCTAGTTTACTTCGGTCAGAAGTAAATGTCTTCCAAAGACTGAAAATCAGTGTGTATTTTTAAGGATTGTCACTACCGAACATATCATTTCTGCAATTATAAACTCCTTTTGGGTTTTACTTCAAATGTGATGTTTTTTTATCCATGTACAACTGCTCAAAGCTGTGTTTGCAAGCCATGTCTTGCCTAGCATTGTTGATACCTGGAACGCATCTGTGTCACTTTAGATGTCTTTGGCTATTTTTGAAAAATCGTGAAAATAAATATTTTATATTTTTTTCCGAAAAATTGTTAGGATTTTGATTTTTTTTAGACACGGCCTCAGGTCTTAAAGGGTTAAGCTAAAAACTAGCTAAAATTGTCACTACCAAAACAGTCACTACCGAAACATTATGCTCAAGTTTCGGTAGTGACATCATTGTTTCGGTAGTGACAAAATTGGATGTTCATGCTTTTGAGACATTATTAAAGTACGTTTTTCAAACATGTACATAATTGTAACATGTACATTATATTTCATCATGTGGTTTTGCAGGGAGAGATAAAACACCTAAATGCCAAAACAAAATGTAAAAAGTGTGGCAGAGGGAGACAGGCAAAGGAGATGGAGAAGTTTTGTTGGGCTTCCACACGACCTAGCACCGAAGGTGATCAGACAGTAGTTATTAACTTGAAGAGCTTGAGCAAAGTTGCAGAAGACCTATGCTGTGACACACAGGCTAACGTCTCATGTATAGGAAGTCACTCCAACACACCACAAGTGCATCAGGGACTGGAGTCACATGGTGGTACCTGTGGCTCATGAAGACAGAGGACTATGAAAAAGGAATGCATGAGCTTTCGATCTTCTCTGCTATGAGTAGAGGAGGTCAGTGTCACAAAAGCTGTGATACAGAGATGTGGGCTAGAAGTGTTGTCTGTGTACACCACATACAGTATGTGTGTCTGTGTACACGACATATGGTACACTCACAATGTCTTATCGCCTTCCATGAAACATGACCATCCTGCCATTTGTGTTCAACTTCAACCAATTATTTAGTTCCTGAAGGACAACAATCCAAACACCCAAAAACGTCTTCATCAGTGATGGGCCGACCGTTCAATATCAAGGAAAGAACCTTCCAGATGGGATTCGCTGCTGTAAATTGGAGTTAGGTACCTGGACGCTGGTCACAGAAAAGGGCCTGCTTATGCCACCATGAAGCTAACTGCAGAATCACAAGTAGCTAGGGGTACGAGTCCGACAAGCCCACGGCTAAAGCCCTTTATAACACACTCCTACCTCTTAAAGTCAAGCTCATCTATGTGGAAGAGGAACATATATGCAGAATAAGCACAATCCTTCCAAAAGAGCTGCCCACTAACAAAGGTACACTGAGCATTCATCAACTTATTTGTACTATCCACAATCCATCCACGCTTCTTTTACAGCTGCGAATGGAGGACAATATATGGTACTGTGCACCATGGACACGGTCATCATCTTAATCCATCCACCTGAGAAAGTCACTCAGAGGCATGTCCAAAGAAGCCCAGCAGTGTCTAAAGCATTGTTCGAAAAGCCAAATCTGTGAAAATATTGATGCATGCTCAAGTGACTTGTAAATGTTTTAGTCAAGTGTTTCAGTTACAAAATACTTAATTTCAATATTAATTGCAAATATTGTTTGTCCTTCCAAATAAATGTATATGGAAGATGAGACCTATTGTTATTGCTTCAATAATGAATTACTATATTTTATTGATCATTTTTCATTATATTTCTAACATAAAGCAAACATATTCACTCATAACATTGTTATGAGTGAATATTTAGCTAAAAGAGTTAAGTGACTATGGCACCGCCTTGTAAATAAAATACTATGGTCACTACCGTAACAATACAGTCACTACCGAAACACCAATTATGTTGTCAAAAATCAAAGATAGTGAGTTATCAACCAATATTTTATGATAATGATTGGTTAGGTGTATGTCAACAATGAATGTTTAGCAAAAAGAGTTAAGTGACAATGGCACAGCCTTGTAAACAAAATACTATGGTCACTACCGTAACAATACAGTCACTACCGAAATAGTGCAGTCACAAGCGAAACACCAGTTATTTTGTCAAAAATCAAAGATAGTGAGTTATCAACCAATATTTTATGATAATGATTGGTTAGGTGTATGTGTAATTTCAACTATCATTAATTCTGAAATCAATATAATCAACTTTATACATTTTACAAAGAAATATAGCATTTAATTTTGATAAATCTTAAGAATTCAATATTAAAAAATCAATTAGAATATTGATCTGGATGTGTCCCTTAGATCTGGTGCAACGTGAATATGGTCAAAGTCTTTCCAAAATAAAATTAAAATTTCACACAATTTCCAACTCTGAATTTGAACCAATTCGGTAGAATGGCTCATATATGTTTTTATATTATGCAACATATATGTTTATCATATATGTGGCATATACGAAATTGTCCGCCTGCATATATGTCTCTATACTGTATATGTACATATATCTGGCATATATGTAGCCTGATTATCAGCCTGAAGCTGAGTGGAGCTTCAGTCTGAAATTAGTCTTGCGTTACCAGACTGTTGCCTCCCACAATTTACAAATGTGGGAGGCATACAGTCTGGGACTCGGAAGCTCTGATAATGTGTAAGGGGAAAGCGGATGCCCCTCCCCTACCCATTTCCGTTTTAGCATTGCAGTGGCGCAAAGGAGTCCGACTGGAATCAACAAATCTCATAAACATCGTTTATGTCTACTAATGTCTTCTTTCACAGTTTTTTCGACGTTAATTCCATGATACCTTTCTCAGTTTTCTGTGATAAACAATCCTCGCACAAATAACATGAATCTACCGCTCCTATGACTATGCTTCCGCCTCGGTTCTGTTTCCACTGGGACTACAGGTCCGCGTCGTGATTGGTCGAATGTCTTTCCGGTCTGAACAACTTCCGTTCAGACCAGCTTTCGGGAAGTGGAGTTCCAGACTCTATATAGCATTCAGAGATTGTGGAATAGTAGTCTGGTGACGCGAGACTAGTCTGAAATTGGCTGCGGTGTCGGCGATTGCAAGGGGGACGGGATTCGAATTTCCCTAAACCAATCACAAGAGATCCACGGATCCGCGTGCATCTGACGTCATCGCACAGCTTGTTTTAGCAGATATTCGCTGATTGGCTTGTCGTTAGACTCACCCCCACCTACGACTCTCATTGGACGGTACTGGAGGGTATCGAAGATATCCTAGGCTCACATTTCAACACCAGACCAAAAGGGAGTCCACTCAGAGAGTGGGCGGCTCAATGGTTTAGAACCAGGCTAGCATATATGTGGACATAGAAGAGACATATTTCCTATATATCCTCATATATGCACATATATGAACCTAAATATGGTATATATGCAGCATATATTCTGCATATACTTGCCATATATTGGCAAAAAAAGAAGAAAAAAATAGAAAATGTGCTCCGCGGAGCACAGGTCTCCGCCAGCGGACCCGTGCTATTTTAACTCTCCATTAATCCTGTCAATATTACATATTGTCATGTGTCACTTGACCAATGTTAGCTTGGCTGATGGATAGGTGTGTCACTTCAAAAGATATAAATGATCTTTTGAAGTGACACGCCTATTTAAGGGTCTCTATTTCATCATGCGTCTCGCTAGCCAATCAAAGCACACCCTTTCAACATATTGTCACGTGTCACGTGAAGCTTGACCAATGTTAGCTTGGTGGACACACGGAAGGACGAGAACGAAAACATAGTCTTCTGGCGGGGGACAACAAATATGTCCGGCCACCAGGGGGGGCAAGTGCCCCCCATGCCCTCCCTAAAGATCGCCTATGACGTAGACAGTGTGTTAACACAGTAAGCTACCATGCTGCCTGCTCCAAACCCGTTTTCATTCTGCTTCAACTAACAACGCAACTGTGTTGGCTACGTCACGGTAGTTACGCCCCTGCTGACCTGGCGGAGACCTGTGCTCCGAGGAGCACTTTTTGTCTCCGCCAGGAGACTATGTTTTCGTTCTCGTCCTTCCGTGTGTCCACCGAACTAACATTGGTCAAGCTTCACGTGACACGTGACAATATGTTGAAAGGGTGTGCTTTGATTGGCTAGCGAGACGCATGATGAAATAGAGCCTATAAATAGGTGTGTCACTTCAAAAGATCATTTATATCTTTTGAAGTGAGGTAAGACAGGATTAATCAGGAACAGTACTGGCGGAGACCTGTGCTCCGAGGAGCACATTTTCTAGTTCTAGTTTGTTTTGTATTGTTCCTATTGTCACAAAATGGAAGTAAAGTTTCACTATATTGCAGTATAATCCAGTGTCCAAGATAAAATATACTTATTACAATGTAAATTGACCTTGACCTTGATTTAATGGGTGTCCTTGGGTTCTGGCAATCTCCAAAGTATCATCAAATGAATGGGCAATCCCAACTTAGTTGGAAAGAACGCCTTAAATGTTTTTCTCCAGTATTTAGTTCCACAATTATATGTGTTTGGCCATCTGTATTCTTGCTCTGTAAAGCACTTTGAGCTGCATTTCATGTCATGAAAGGTGCTATACAAATAAAGTTTATTATTATTATTGTCTCCGCCAGAGGTGGAGAGTATGTTTTCGTTCTTGTCCTTCCGTGTGTCCGTCCGTCTCAGCCAAGCTAACATTGGTCAAGCTTCACGTGACACGTGACAATATGTTGTCATCAATGCTTTTGATTGGCTAGCGAGACGCATGACGAAATAGAAACCTAGAAATAGGTTCAAAAAATCATTTATATTTTTTGAAGTGAGTCAGATTTGACCTCTCAGAGGTCAAATCTGACTTCCCTCCCCTTCTGAAAATGTATGTTATGGTATTTACTAACTATGCTGAAAGTTTCATGCGTCCTACAAAAAGTGCACGATTTTATTGCTAATCTGCCCAGGAGACAGACATGTGATGTTGTAAATTGATTGGAGGGTGAGATGATGAATAAGGTCGAGTAAGTGTTTGAAAGCTTACCTTATAGAGGGAACGGACCAGTGGGCTACTTGGCCGATCCTATCAGGTGTCTGGCGCCAAGGATAATCATTTGATCTCTTGAAGCACTCTCTCTAAAGACAAGTTAAACCCTTGCTTCAAAAAGGGAGACATTAAACTCAACACTAAAACCTCTATTTAATACAGTATGGTGGTGTAATACAATTACAGTGCCATACCGTAAATATAACCTGTTATAAAATAGCCTGCTATGCTATCTCATAAAAAAATACCACATGCTGTGCTACAGTGTATTGAAGAAAATAATAAAAAAAACAAGGAAGATAATGGGGTGGCTTCATGTGGAACTCGAATTGCCGTGTAATAGCTATTATTTAGATTTGGGTCAATTTTGCACATCCCATCTTGTCAGATAGTGAAGGTAGCCTACTGGCTAGCTGACCCCAGTAGTTTCCAGCACAAAATGCTGACAGAAAAAAAGGACATGAGAATCAAGCAGCTGGACATTTCTCAGTAAACGTAGTAGTGATTTAAAAACAGTTTTCAGCTATTATAAGAAACATTACAATGTTCATATGTGGTGTGGTGCAGCCCCACCCCTTGTTTGATTGACACATTTCATATTCAAGCTCCCTTTCAAATTTGTTTCTGTCATTCCCCATGCATGTGTGTCCTGTCATGTCCCATGATGGAAAAGCTGTGATACATCATTGAGGTGGTTTCGTGACTTAAAGGTCCCGTAAACAGGAAGTACCGTAACCCAGTATGAGTAGGCCTATAAGCAGTATTATGTATTAAATTTGTGTCGGACCACAGAATAATATGTTATAAACCACACAGCCAAAGAATTAGAATCATTGAAAAACAATTGTTAAGCATATAAAAATTGGTTTCAAAGTCATGAAATATAGGCTGTAGTTTTTCTGCTAATGACTGTGGGGGGTGTCCACTGAAGGCAGTGAATAATTATTTTAGCCAAAAGATGGCGATGCACTCTCAGGTGTAGCATCAGAAGACTCGTGTACCTTGGCAAAAGACTGGTGTAGTTATTCAGTGGCTCTGATGACATCACTGAAACTCACCTGAGCATGTCATCACTCGAGGTGTTTAGCCCCATCCAGAAAAACATAGATATAGAAAGCTAGATACCTCATTGGCTGCTGCAGTTCATTGGAGCGACCTATATCCGCGGCCGCCATATTCGGGAAGGTAGCCAGCCTTCTAATGCATGCATGTCCATTGAAGCAGATAGTCTCTCCACTATTAAAATCATCACAACTCCAATTTTCTTTGTAACAAATGTCAGACATGGATCAAGTATACTTGGTATCTAAAATGCATATTTTCAAACCAGAATACCCTTATCTATATCCAAGTAACAGCAATGGTCAGAAAACATTTCTGTCTCCAGTCACTGAAATAGATAATAATATAGCCTACATGATGTAGGCCACATTGCCGAATTGCCTTTTCTATATCCAACATCCTCATCATGCTATTCAGGTCATCTATGGATGTTTTTAGGTCCAAACATAAAATAATAAATACCACAATTAAATAAATAAACAACAATGAATTTTATATTTATTATTTCATCTTTGGACCAAAACATTTCTATTTGTTATCAACTTTGAAAGACTGAAATAATTGACCATCATGAGTTTTATTTTTTGTTTCTTTTTACAAAAACAGCAAATACAAATGAGTCTGTGTTCTATATTTGAATGGCACTGAAACAGAACACATACAACTCCAAGACAGTTGAAAGCAATTATAACATCAAAGTCGCAGAGCATTATAATATATAACTAAATAAATAAATAAACAAACAAATAAATAAAGGAAAATAATAAAAATCCCTGGAAGATAACTATTTTGCAAAACTTTTGCCGTGTTGCCACTCTGTAATTTATAGTTTGGTGATGATGTGGTGAAGCCTCATTTTGTAAATTTAAGACAAAACTAAGTAATGACAATAACATAACATGATGAAGGCTGTTGAATACATCTTCGTTCTGAACCAATCTCATACCAAGCTGCACACAAACTGACCCTGTCTCTGGTCTGGGGCCCTGTTTAGACTGCAGTAAAATCCGATTTAGTTCAGAAATCCGAATGGTGAGTTCGGCAAGTTCCAACTAACAGTAGCAGGAAATGCCCAAAACAGTGCATTTCCTGTTTACGGGCTCCTTAATTAATGAATTATTTTACTTATTTTTCCCAATATTGAGCTGATCAGGTCCAGTATCACATCTTTTCCAAAGTGCACAAGGACACACATGTTGCCGTGCATCTCACGTGTGTCCCTGGGGAGTGACAGAAAGCGCATTTTAGAAAAGGATCCCAAATATGAAATATGTCAATGAGGACTGCACCACATCACATGAAAACATTGTAATAATGTTTCTAGTTGAAAACCGCTTTTAAATCAGCACTACGGTTACTGAGAAATGTCCACTGGAAGCTTGTTAGCATTTTGTAGTGTATAACGCTAATGGAAACAAATGGGGTCATCCAGCTAGTACCTACAGGCTCTATCTGACCTGAGCTCACAACCTAAGAGTCATATGCAGTTTGGGGCTGTATACAAGTACCTGCAGAACATTTTTTATTTGTTTGTTTTATAACCATTAAACTACTTCTACTAAGATGAAGTATTTTGGTATGATTTTTATTTATTTAACTAAGTATCCTATATCCTAATCATATCAAACCAATATGGCAGCTGTGCTGACACATCGCTCCAATGAACAGCACCGGTAAATGTAGTATCTACGTTTATTATATCTATAGGACCTCTGTAACAGTATAATGACATGAGCTACAGTAGCAGGTGCTTTATAGCCTGAGACATACTGTATGTACATCATTCAGACCATAATATAGTGACCAGCCATGTGTAACCAGTTATTCTAATCTAGAGTATAGAAGGTCCAGGGACCTTGGGCAACCAGAAAGGACAGCAAAATGAAACATTTAGCCTTTTGTGAGCAGAGACTATTCTTGAGACGCCAAGCAGAAAATCCCATTGGGCCCTTCTGACCAACTTGAATGAGCCCTCGGGGCCCCTTATAGCTCTGGGCTCCAAGTACAGGACTTGCCTACTGTTCATAAAATGTGCCTCTGTACTGTATGTGGGGTCTTTTTGGTTGAAATTAAAGGTCTCTGTTGGTCCAATTTTCTAGAGGGCCCCCTGGCATTTGGATCTGGGCCTGACAGGCTGATTCAGGGATCCAGCTCATTCAGGGGTCCACTGTGAAAACTACTCCCCACCCCAGAGGATGTCAGCCATTCTGAATATATTGCTGCGTTTTTGTGCATTTTATGCCATTTACATGCGGGCAAGTAAAAGTATCAATACGTCAATGTAGAAATATTCTTTTACAAGTAAAAGTCTGGAATTCAAAATGTTCTTGAGTAAAAAAATAAAAGAATTGGCATCAAAATGTACTTAAGGCTATGGGACTTTCGAGCCTTTGCACCCTCACCACAGGCTGGCATAGCCTCTCGTCTGCTGTTAAATTAAGAAATACACTTTCGCTACTCACCAAAACAAAGACGGTTTTATGGAGTTGAAAGCCAACTCTACTAAGTGGGAACACTCTGAGCCCCCCACCTCAAGTCTAAAATACACTTTTTGGCCAAAATGTTAAATATTTCACCGGAAAGAAAACATTATTTAGTTACTCCGCTGCACCCTCTACAGATCCGGTCAATCAAAATGTTCTATAGATTTTTTCCGTCTTTGTTTTACAGTATATGGTCCATCTAGGCTATGGACCAGAGCTAAAGAAAAGTGTACTGTACTTCTGGGTGCTTCATGCGCTGGTGAGCAACTTTCATTGAAATGAATAGGTGGGGGCCAGGCCGTCCATTCTCTAGATATGTAATAACTATGGTCCAAAACCATTACTTTTCAGGATATGGAAAAAAGAACCTGTGTTCCAATTAATCCAATCTAGTTATTATTTAGTCAAATAGCGAAAATAGCAGATCTACAAGCTCACAATGTGTTGTAGCTTGTATGGCTATTTTCGCAACTTTTGCAACACTGTCATAAGACTAAGAGTATAAAATAGGACATTAATTTATGAAAAAAATATATATACAGTATGAAATATTCTGTAGGCCTACAAGGTTTCTGCCTGACAGCGATGACATATTCTTGTCTGTCTGTCTGTCTGTCAGGCAGTCCATACTGTACATACTGTATATTCTGGGTCCCATAAACATGCATGTGCAACAGATGATAGGTTGGAATTGGCTTTGAATTGAAATCTGGAAGCACAGTATGATACAGTAATTCCCTGGACTCCTATTTCCTTTGTCCTCGATGCACCTTCACTGGCCTTGGACAAAATGAATGGGGACCGTGAAGGTTGATGACTGTCACATCAATCACTTTTTCAGTTTTCTCCCAACAGAGACGATACTTTTCATCATACAGGACTTCACTGTTGAGGAGATTCCACAAGAAAAACTTTTTAGACACTTTGACAAACGAGTCTGAATGAATGAATCAGTTCTATTCCCTATCCGTATTGAGGCAATTAAAGTGACAAAGTATTGATTATCTTGGCAGCTCAGTGAGTTAAGGGGAATGCTAAGAATTTATGACGTGATGAGTGAGTCTTGATCTGTGCTTAACATCATTCTCTGTTTGCAGACTTTCCTACTTGATTTCTTCTACAGGTGCATAAAGCAGAAATTGCAGAATAAGTAAACTGACAGGGCATTATCATATATTGTTTTTTAGCCTATAGGGCTTCGAGCTCTATAGGCTCGAAGCCTCTTTGCATCTCTTGGCTTTCACTATTATTGAGAGTTCGAGGCCTTTAGGCTCAAAACCTCTTTGAAACTGTTGGGTTTCATTATTCTTCCGCCGTTTTTTTCTGTCCTGGCCAAACCGTGTGGTCACTTTTTACGAAAATCGGCAATATGGTAGAGGGCTATGCCAAACGGCCAAGGCCCGAAACTCAAAACCATTGGCCAAAGGGTGGCGCTATAGCAATCAATTGAAAATGCCAACTTTGAACAGGTACAACTCATGCCCTGTTTGACCTACAGCCATGAAACTTCAATACACACATGCTTCTCCTCATGCCTAACAACTTTCACACTCTGACTTTTGACCTTTGACCTTAAATCTCCCACCATTTTGAATTATATGAAAAGCAGTTAAAATCAAACTCCTCCTGGGATTTTTGAGCAATCTGCACGAAACTGTCTACACATGTACTTTGGACCTATGCCAACAGATGTGAGCAGCTGGATTTTTTCTAAGTGAAAACGTTAAGCTTTTATGAGCCAATGTATATTGCAGTTTTATGACAATTATTCATCTGCCCCTAACACATACATGCAGACTCACATTTCTTTGAAACTTTGCAATAATGTAGAGGGTCATTCCAAATATCACTGAAACCAATCTTACTCCATTTGGCCACAGCGGGGCGCTATAGCAATTATTTGAAAATACAAACTTTAAACAGGCAAAAATCATGCCTCGTTTGGTCGACAGCCATGAAACTTGCTTACACATGTGCCTTGACTCAAGAGGAACACATCTATCACTTTGACCAGTAAGCTCCGCCCTTAGATTTTCCGCCATATTGAGCAGTTTGAAAAACATTTAAACCCAGGATTTCTGAGCAATTCGCGTGAAACTGTGTCATCTGTGTGAGCTCCTTTTTCACCAGTTCGGGTCTGTTGGTCCAATGGTTGATTGATAAACCAGCTGCCTTGCAACCACAGGGTCGCTGGTTCAAGTTTCACCTCACACAGACTTCATTTCAATTGCATTGCACACAACATGACTGTATCAATGAATACATGTGCAATTGTTAAAGATAACATGAAATGCTTATTTGAGAGAAGTTATTTTCAATGTATGGCGTACTTCGTTGTGAAAAAGCCGATCTACAATCACAACTTTTTGGATAGCAACGCTTGTGAGCTTGTAGATCGGCTACTTTCACTAGTTTTGGTATTTGGTATACACTCTATTGGTAAATGCTTTGTGAACCACTCATGGCAGAAGGCAAGAGTCTATGATCTTCAACAGACACCGTCAGGCTGGATGAAGCCTTAGCTCAATCACTAGTGTGACAGCCTCTGAGTCCAAAGGTTAAGGATTCGATTCCTGTCTATGGCCATGGGTTGAGGTGTCCATGAGTAATGTTCTTAACCCTGGATTGCTAGCCACAATCCCTCAGCTGTTGAGAATGCTCATTTCATTGTTAGTTGTATGGGCTGCTTTGTCTCAAGTTCAATCTATTCTGTTTGTACGTCTTATTGTGCTGTTGTTGCATATCGCTTTTTGCCTCTCATGCCTCGGACCCGTTTATTGCTGCTTGCAGCTATATTTTTTCCTTTATTATATTTTACAGAAAGCATTCATACTTTCCTCAGTGTCAAAACACTGTTGATTTAAACAGTTACTGTTATGCCAATTCTTGTTCATATACAGTATATCCCAATCTACAAGCATCCAACGTGTTCACATCACATTGTTTTCAATGTCATGAGCGGATAAATCTGCACAAAAAAGAAACAACTTATTTTTATGTTTTTATTTTCACCTGTGACTGCTATGACAAGCGCAAAATAGGGACACCAGGATGAAACTGGTTAAGTGCCTCCCTGTGAAAGACAGCCACAGATGTCATTTTTCATGCCTTCAAACAAATCCTTCTGATTTCTATTGAACAATCGATTTAAAGCTGGTAAATCTTGCCAGGCTTTGTTCTGTGTTATCATCTTGTCCAATTATACAAGATATGGACAGAATTTCACAGGCTGAGAGACCGATTTGTTTTCTAAAGTAAAATATACCCTTTACTTTTCCATTTCAGGTCAATTCAAAAGGTAATTTAACCAGTTGTCTAGTATATATTCCTTTCTCTGTGACAGAGATAATAACAGGACGAGTGTGAATATGGAAAACAATAAGTAACAAGTTGAATTTGTGTGGAGGAAGCAGCAGCCCACCTCCTTTCAGCACAGATGGTATTCTCTTTGGTTTTTCATAAGCTTACTGTGTTCTTGTCTTCAGTCAACCACAGCACACCCACACAGTCCTGTGAGACAATCAAAAATGTTTACCAGCTATTAAGACCATGCCTTGATGAGGAAATGGGGAAGGTAGAATGAGAAATTCACAACTGATGGGGGGGACGGCTCGTTAATTTCTTGACTCCATTTTGACATTAATTAGGATGAAATATACTGAAAGGGAGAGAGAGGGAGGAGACTGCTTCTGCTGGGAGTTGGGAGGTTCAAATGCCTTGTCTCCTGTGTTTAAACGTCTATCGTGGGCTTCTGTAAAGCCTATACAGATGTGCCACTTCAAAACTTCACACGTTACTGTTCTTTCCCTGATAGTGCCCTGAAAAGGCTTTTTTTTCCTCCCTTTTCTGCCCTTAAAATGCACTGTTTTGCCCCTGAAAAAAGTTGTCACTACACACCCCCGTTTTTCCCTTCAACAGACATCCATATACATGAGAACAAAAGAATGTGTGTTGAACAAGGTGTCAGACTCATTATGAGGCGAAAGGTGATTTGACCAGTTGCTCAAATTAATTAGCATCATAAAAGCAGTGATCATGAAAATAATTCAGCATTTTAAATGCCCTTCTTTGTCCCTCTTATTGCCCTGGGAATCCCCTGAAAATTTACTGTCTTGGCGATGGCAGGACATGTGAAGTTTTGAAGTGGCACATCTGTATGTAAGTGGTTGTTGTCAGGGTTCCATTTAAAAAAGAAAAAGGAGGGGGGGAGCTATACTTATTCATACGACAAATAGCGCTCAGGGATCACATTGCAACGTGTTGTGGGCTTGTGGATCTGCTATTTTCACAACTTTTGAATGAATTCGGCCAAAATAGGGACAGCAGGGTTAATGTAGTTAAATTGTTATAGTATCAAGCATAAATATAAAAAATATCACAGTCAAAATGTCCCCAAAATAATTGCATGTATTTAATTCAGCCTGACCAAAAGCAGGTATAAAACATATCCCATGGGCCCACTGGGATAATGAATGACCAGAGGGGGATATCAAAAACAGAGGCTTGGATCCCACCCCCCCTTAGCAAATCGAACCCTGGTTGTTGTGCTGCACGGTATTGTGTGACAATAACATTTCTATCTGCTGCTGGAAGCAGCTTGGCTGCAGTAAAGGACTTTTGACATATTGGCATGGAGCCATTCGTAAATCCTGCTGTCGGGCAGTCATTTTGTTTCATTTGAGACTGAGGGCTTGTCATTTCTACTATGTAATCACAAGGGCTGTAAGAAAATGCATACCTTCTTTTTTTCTCGACAGTTCTTTTTCTCTCTCACACAAACATACTGTATATTTTCATGACAGTTTTTCTCGCTCTCAACAAACCATAACACACTGTATTTTTCATCAAGGTATTGAGTAAGACTGTAAAAAATATTTACAACTGAAGAAATGATAACTGAAAATGACTGATTAAAGTTTTCTCAAAAGCTGAAGTCAGAGAACAGCAACCCTGAACAAAACAGCCTCTGGCAAGTCTGCTCTTCTCAACAAGAAGCTAGAGTGCTCTCTGCCAGATGGGACTGACCCAGGATTTGTGTACCACCCAGAGAAAATCAAAGAAAGATACAAAGGCTTTACATGCTGACAGCCTGGCGTAAACAAGGGATATAAAAAGTGCAAGTGTATTTATTTATTTATTTTCAACTCCCTAAATTGAGAAAGTTACTACCTGCACTTATTGGGATAAAAAGAGGGCGGGGCAGCGTTCCTGTATGAAATCTAACAAAATAAACAGATCTAATTTTAATGGCTGCCAGTTGTACAGACAACATTGTAGATGGTTTTGTGGGCTTAATACAGTGGTACTGCACTGCACTATGTAATTGTGACTTCATAGTTCAGATGTTCTAGCTATAGTTCAAGTTTGGCAAACAGTGAAACTATTCAACAGTGCATTGGTTATTTAACAACTCTCAACCACTGAGAGAAAATTAATGTCTAACCAAAGTTTAGCAGTGGTTTATCAACTGCAAAGCTCTGTTTTGTAAATGTCTGTAAAGCCGCAAGAAATTGCACCAGAAAACACGCAAATCCAAAAACGAACATAACAGAACTCTGTCAATGGATCTAACTTTGAATAATTTATCTTACAGTAAAACATTCCTCTAAGGCCAGAACTGCTAGTGATGACTGAGCTGAGTGGAGCACTCCATGTTCCTGTTGCATTATTACTGTATCTATACAGAAAATGAATGAGAATAGGAAATTGCTGTTCCGCACAGCTATGCAATTAACATTCATGGTGGGGGCAGAGAAACAGATTCAGCCCATTACGGCAGCCCCCTGCTGTAGCAGTGCATAATTGATGGCCCCCAGAACCCTTGAAATACACTGTGGGTGCACGCTCAGAGACAGAGGCGTGTCATTTAGGGCACTGCAGTTAGCGGTCGTTGGCAATGTACTGGACAGCCCACAATGAGCTCAGCCCAAGGTCAGGGCTTCCGAGGGCCAAGAAAATCGATGGGGCTCTCATTGCTGTGACAGCTGCAACTGTAGACAACTGCGTTGTGCATGTATGTGTGTCTTGGGATGTTGTCTGGTCTGTTTGCAGAGTAGTATTTGTGTTATGGACATATAACCCGATATCTTCTTTGTTCATTTTGTTCATTGAAAACACAGACGTTATCAGACTTACATCTACATGTGCATTTGTGCATTAAAAAGCAAATGTACAGACAGAAAGGTCAAAGACATGATGTTAAGATACAACATTTTATTATTGTCAGTCTTAAATATGAGCACACACTTTTCATAAAGAAAATACACATGTACCAACAATCCTTTACATTGCAGGGAGTCGAATAGAACATTATCTTCCCTCCACTTTGGAATAATCCAGAATCAAAGAGAGCCTTGTGAACTTGTAACTAGGCAAAGGGCAGAATGAATGCCGATCCTTCAAAATAAAAGTCAAACAGATCATGAGACTACTTCATGCATCTGCTATGATGACATCCACTGTTATTCCAGACAAAAGTTAGATTTTCCATGTCTAACCAAAGTTCACATTCATAAATTCTTCCACTCTCCAACTCATATTGAACAAATGTCACACAACACCTAGAATCAATAGTACTATAGGGTAGGTACAATACAAGCTTTGTCAGTATTTGTTTTTCATAATTAATGGATTAAAACTTTCCTAGAAACATGGTCTTTTTTAATGCATTATGTCTGGAGACAGAAACAAATATATACATAAAAAAATAAACATTTTAAACTTTTATTGAATCTACCCTAAGCATTTGTTTTCGCTCGCTCGTCTTTACTTTGCTAGACAGTGAGTGAATGATGAGTCTACCAAATATTCAAATAGACACTGGCATTGGTCATATTAACAACAAATTATCCTTTCACAGACTGCAATTCAGAGTTGTCTGACACAAGTCACACGCCTGTCAGATGGGACAAAAGAAAAATCAATGAGTGTTCAGACGTGCTCTGTGCAAGTTCTTGTCATTTAACTTTGGCGGCGAACCAAGCAACCAAGAATATTGAAATCGGCCAACACTTGTTTTAAGATGCCACAGCTTCTATCTACTCAGTCTGTCTCAGAGATGGGCTGTGGATAGTTCAGAAACCTGCCTACCAATGACATCATGGATGGGGATTTCAAGCTACAGCCTTTCGCTTCTCGGAAAGTAAGCACGGCGAAGTAGAAGGCTTTGCATCAATAAAAAAGTTTGAAATCAAGCCTGCCGATGATGTCATTGGTAGGCTGGTTTCTGACCTGCCCACCACGGCCCTCCTCTGAGACACAGAGACAAAATGGTATATTTCTTATAATGAGCATTAGTGAGGACCAATTATATTAAGATAAGGTTGAGAATGGGTCAAGTGCTCCTTTAAGCGAACATCACAAAAAACCTTCTGGTTCGACTCCTACACGACTGCTACCCCAGGGAATATCTGTGTGGTCAACAAGCTGTTTATTCTGAAGTATAGAATTGGGAATCCTGTAATGAGCTGGGTGAGACAGACACACCCCCTATGCAGCACAATGCAATGTCAATGGAGCAAGCAAATGCCAATGATAACAGGGTGACTACTGAAAGCTTATTAGACTTGTTACAGAATCATATTTTCCCAAGCGACTAAACCAAAGAGGAGGTCCGTTGTGTTACAGAAAATATAATTATCCCTCATTAAATTCAATGGCATTATATATATTTAATTTCTCTGCAAACCTTTAGGCCACATCTGCCCCCTATCCATTAGTGATGAGTAATACAAAGCATTTTGCATCCAAATCCACACTAACCCTCAAAGTACCTCATACAAGCTACAGGCAACTTCCACATGCTTCAATGACCATTGTCAAATGCCAATCTGTCAGAACAGCGATGTTTTCTTGCATTAAAGTTCAAGAACACCCCACCAAAAATAGAAGAAAGGTAATGCTGGGGATGTATGTGATTTGAGACATGCACTATAGTCTCTTACACCCCCAATGGAACAACAGATAAACCAGTGCACAATTACACTTTAATCATCTGGTGAGGCATGTCAATGTCATGTTTGTCCTGCACAGTATGCCAAAAAAAAAAGCAAATATAAAACTACTAAACTTCTCCTGTTCTTTGCTTCATTACGTGTCTCTGAGAACAGATGTCTCCCAAAAAAGTGGCCATATCCCACTTTTACTACCAAAAATGAATTTACATTTTAGTTGTCACCGCTGTACAGGCTTAACTCTGAAATGCAGTCACAGTAGCCTTATGGCATTTCTGTTTCTAAGTTAATTTATAGTCAGTCATATAACCATATAACATCCTGATTGCTGATTGATTTTTAAATAAATAATGCCCTTTAATAAATTCCTTTTATTTCATTTTCACACAAATGCATGCTATATTTTGACAACAGCTCCGCTGGGTCATACAAATCCTTTTAACTTAAGGTAATCCCTTTAACACGGCTTTGTCCTCAATATGTGCTCATGAAATCCAACTCTGTGGTGTTTGATATGTGACATTAAACTCAGCAGAAGTAGCACAACTACAGTATTAAGGATAAAATAATAATATGCAAACATTTACTTGTCTCCAATGTCCTTTAAGAAATCTATGGAGTGATAATATTTCAAAGTAGCCATACTCCTGAAATAAAAATAGCTTTCCACTTGTAGTATAACTAAAAGTCCATATTATTTTCAGGTAATTGCTGTGCAATTAAGTAATTAGACACATTGCTGAAAAACTTCTCAGAGGTAGTAAAAAAATAAATGACCCAGATTTTACGATGTGTGCTTGGCTGTCCTACAAAAGAAATGAGCCTTGTTGGGCAGACATATATATACAGTATAATGTTTCACCTTAGGTCCACCAAATTCAAGGTGTTTTCACACATGGCCTGTTTCAGTCTTTTGGCAGAACTGAAAGCAATTAGTTATTGTTTTAATATGCACATATTCCTAGTGACCTCAGACTGTTCAGAAAGGTACATACTGTACTAATTTAAAACTCTATTTCTATTACTCAGGGGGGGCACTTGAGTTGTACATTGTGAACTGCTGTTACTTGCAGTAATTGTTGACAGTCTGTCTACTGATTAAATTAGATTATATATGAGATGAGATATGATCGACATTAGTCCGTGAGCCCCAAAATTGAGCAATGATTATCGAAAGAGTGGGCAAAACCATACCTATATTAAATTGTTTATAGGGTCATTTTAAGTAAATAAATGTATGATAACCTTTCCACAGGAGCAGCTTTTTCATATTTATCACACTTGTTATTTTCCCCATACGTATGACAGGTGAAAAAATTACAACATTTAAAAAATAGTTATAATGAAACTTCCCTAGTTGATTACTTACATGAAGGCAATGATTTATCGTATTACAAGTTTTCTGAAATTGTATATTTAAATATGCAAATTAGGCATTTAGTCCATGAGCTAGAGCCCCAAAATTGAGCCAGATATTGATTTTTCCCTCGTTAAAAACCTTTGACTCCAACATCTTAACAAAATGAAATAAGAATGTTCACTCTGGCTTTGTCCAATGTTGATTCTGGAAAGTTATGCAAATTGGGGCATATTTTCCTAATGCATAATTTGCATATTTAAATATACAATTTCAGAAAACTTGTAATACGATAAATCATGGTCAAGTAATCAACTGGGGATGTTTCATTATGATAACTATTTTTTTCATTTTTTTCATCTGTCATGTACGCATGGGGAAAATAACAAAATGTGTGATAAATATGAAGAAGAAAAAAGAAAAAAAAAAGCTGCTCCTGTGGAAAGGTTATCATATATCTATTTACTTATATTGACCCTATAAACAATTTAATATAGGTATGGTTTTGCCCACTCTTTCGATAATGAAATCTTATCTGGCTCATGGATCATGGATACATCTTTTAAGGCTGAATGAAAGGGGATTTTTTTTAAAAACATCACTGTGCTACAGATGAATATTGGTGCGCAATAGCTGTCATTGCCTCCTTGTCTTGTGTGGGAGAAGAAAGACCCTGATTAGCGAAATCAAATTCAATGAATAGGGCCTTCTGATTTTGATGTTGGCTCCTTCCCATATCAAGAAGCACACGTCGGCACCCAAATAAACAACAAAAGGCCTGAGCTAAAGAGAAACCCAGCTGTAAATAGAAAAATAAAAAAGACAGACCTCGTCAGAGCCAAAATGAAGCAGACAAAATGTACACAATTTCTGTTTTCGCTGTTCATTTTGGTCAGCCAGAAGCAGAATGAGTTCAAGGGAAAAAACAAAGAAAACACCCAGTGTGACTGTAAAAGCATACCTTACGCAAACTTTTTTTTTGTTTGTTATACTTTGTTGTTCTTGATTGATATTTTGTTGTAATCCAAGTCCTCCAATGATTCAGCGCAGTACACAATCAAACAGTGTTATGTGTGCAGCTCTCACAGTGGCCAAGTGCATAAAAGTACTGCACACCTTTAGGTGCATGATGTCTGTTTCCTTGTATTCCTTAGCTGACATTTTAAAACATAAAAAGTACCCTATATCAAATATGCTTTGATTCTAATTAATTATTTTTCCTACTGCTGGGGTAGTAGTTGCTATAATAAACTGTACATTTGCTTAAAAATGAATGAGAAATAATTAGTAAGGAATAAGTAATTCACTGCAGTCATGTTTGTGAGAAGTTTCTGGTTGCTATAAAAACTCTGTAGTTCATGATTGGATGGTAATAAGAGGTTTGGTACTTATTTGATGATTGTACAGATACAAACTTTAGACTCTAATTAAACTACTTCTAATGGCAAACAAAAAACAAAAAACCTTTGTACTCAGGATTGATTGGCTTCATGTATAAGTAAAAATCCCATGATGTCAGGTTGTATGTTTTTTGGGGGAATATTCTTGGTTTTCCTTACGCTATTTTGACACATTACATGACAGCCATTACTGATCACAAGCTAATGTCTACTGTGATAACAGAGGTAGGCCATTTGCACAAATCTATTGTTTCTCTAGGTCCCATAGCCAGACTAAGGAACTGCAACATTTTCACATGATGCCTCTAGTGGTATTAACTTTGAGCAGCTGAAGAAATCATGTACTGTGATGATATTTATGTTTAAGTCAAAATTGCATACAGATTTGGTTGACACCCCTCATCTATTCTTCCAATTAAAAAACATAACTATGAAATAATTAATTTTAATATTTAAGTATTTGTTTGGTTATGAGACTTGGTGAAAACAGAAATACTATGAAAGTATTGTGTAGTATAAACAATTCACGTCTCTTTGGGTTATTGGCATTTAAAGTATGGGAAGAGGGTTCATTTTATCACATGATTCTAGTGAATGGCCCCTCGGCCTCTAGTACTGGTCTGGTAAAAGAAGAACATTTTCGAAATAACTGCGTAGTAAACGTGTGAATACATTATAACTTAAAACCTCCCGCCAACTGCAGCGGTGTTAATACATTTGTATTACTTAAGTTTGATGTAGACTCCACACAACTGGAATGGTCTTCCTCTCCCAGTAACTCGTTCATTATGACACAATTATTCTTGTACAACTGTACTAGTAAAAAAGAAAAAAAGAACAAACAAACAAAAAAAGAAACAAAGAAATTAAAACAGGCTATTTGCCTAAATAATTATATTTTCCCTTCTCACAAATATGTTAAAAATGATTACCATAACACAACTGAAAATATATCACTATAATGCTGAGAAAATAATGCTTCAAGGTCAAAAACAACTTCCTCTCACAAATCACCATATTGAATCATAATTACTATACATTAAAATTATGATAATATCAGGTTTTAAGCCTCAGGGTGATACTGATTCATTGTCTCTGTTTGACTTTGAGGTATTTAACATTCACCTCTTTACTTGCTGTAAATTTGACTTTCTGTGGAAAAATAAAATAAAATAAAAATAAATTTGAATAAGACACACCACAATTAAAAAGTCTGTTTTGACATAAACAGTCATAAAATTATATAATTTAGGGAGGAATAATATTAAACATAATCAAAACAAGAAATTAAACACTTGTTACATCCTTCACGTAAAAAAGTGGGAAAATGATATAAACAGAAACTTTCGTTACATACTTTCTTTTAGTTGTTCAACATGGTTATGTAGTAGAATACCTCATGCACTTTGTGCATCAGTTTGTGGTTCAGGTGGAAAAAAAAGAAAAGAAAAAGACACCACACAAAACACTCCTTCCGGACCCACATTCCACTTCAAAATCGAAGCAGAAATGGCAGAAGCGCAACGAGGAGTAGACAGCTGTGTGAGTGCATTCCCATCGCCCCGCCGTTCCCATCTTGAACTGCTCTCGGCCCTGTCAGAGGCAAGGAAACAACACCAGGATAAGATTCACCTTTTCGGATTAGCTTCAACCATCTTCTTCAACCTGAGTTATATTTAGTTGCACTGACGACAGCAGATCTACAAGCTCACACACAACGTGTCACGCTCCAATGCGAGGTGAGCTTGGAGTTCGGCTAATTTTGGCGCGACACCGGCACACAACTAAATATAAATCAGGCATTACACCAAGTAATTGGTATGAACTGATGTTAGAAGTACCACTACCTTAACTGACCACATTCACACGTCAGCTCCTTGTGAGTACCTTTACGGTACTGACAAAATCTCTACCTCCTTCTCTACATGAAGAGAGCAGTGTAGAGCTTGCATTCAAGTATGTATACTGTATGCATACTTGCTTCCTTGCTTTCCTTTGTTTGCTCATCTAACTAGTGTAACTAGTGTTAAAGGTTTCATGACGTTCAGTTTTACCACACATTAAAAGTCTTTGTCATGGTCCTTCAAACGTGTATAGAAAGTTTTAACAAAAAATTCCACTCCAGTGATCCATGGCAGGTGTTTTTCTCTCACATTTCTAAAGCCTTTTCAACTGCAATGAAAAAATAAATCTTTGCCTGCGGGTGTCGCTGGTGAGGGATTTTGCCTGTGAATCATCACCTCTGCTCCGCCCCCCCCCAAAGGAAAGGATAGGGGAGGGGAGGGGCGAGGAGGAGAGTGGGCGGGATTAATCGACAGTGACCTCACTGTCGAAGGGCCAAGCTCAGATTACTTTTCAGCCTAATTATTCAGAAAACCCCAGACCACAGAAAATCCACTGAATGTTCAAAGTTCAGATTTTTTGGGTGTAATTGAGGTCATAAAACCCCCCAAAAAACATAAAACTAAAAAAAGTGAAGATGAATGTCATAGAACCTTTAACATCTACACATCTACAGATTATTTTCTACTGTTGGGAGGTTATATTCCATTCCTTACAATTAGTCCTGGATTAGGTTAAAATTGTGAGGTTTTATTCATCACAAACCTGCCTGTATAGTATTGGTGTCAGAGGCTGCCTTTTGAAGAAGAGACGAGGTCACATCTAAAACAGATGCTGACCTTTCTAAAAGAGAGGTTATATTGACCATATTCACACGGCGGTCATTCTGCTTGCGTCAAACTTGGGTGTGTGACGTGAGAGCAACGGCTGTGGTGTGAATATGGTCACTCAGTGAAAAGTTTACATAACAGTGCATGTTTCACTGCTTGCACTGGAACTTAAATGGTGATCATTAGTTTGCTGTGACAGAACTGGTGATTGGTTACATTTATTCAACCAGCTTGCTTAGAAATTATCTGTTAAAAATGTGTGATGACAGATGAGATTTTAGTGAGCTAAATCGGATATATTTTAGATTGTAACATTATCTATTTAGGCATGTGTGGAGTACTCATTCTGTCCTTTTGGTCTGTTTTTCGTTCCATTGGGTCATATTATTAATATACAAATACTGATGATACACTGTTGTATCTGACTGAATACCACTGATGCAAGCAGCCTTCATACATTCATTCGTTAAAATGCCCATTACTTAATTTATTCTGTAGATCAGATCCGTTATAATTAATTAATATTACAAATACTTTTTTTAAAATATATAGTTTAAGTCTGAGGAATAAACGATATCTAACCTTTATATTCTACCATCATTTATAATAATGTATACATTACATTATGATATTTGATAGCTTGTAAGAGCCTAGATGTCTCCACTAGGCCTGATAGCTATTGTTTATGTTACAGCCCATCTTGTTATGGTTCAGCTTGTCCTTGTAGCAGCTGCAGTATAACTATGGTCTGAACCCTGTGCTCTTGGCAGAACTACTGTACTACTGACCTGAGTGCTATTGTATTTCTCCCCATGATATCATGTACATTAAAGCATAACCATCACCACCACCATAGCCAAGTTCATAGCCGTCTAAAACAGGGTTTGTTCTATAACTTAAATACATTTGTTAACCACTTTAAAACTGCCTATTTTGCTTATGTTTTATTTTGTGAAAATTGCAAGCAGTTGAAAGTCTACGCATGCACAAATAAAATGTATAAGTCAGTAATCTCTTAGATAGACTAACTTCGCAAATTGCAAAACACTAATATGCAAATCTTTATTAAAGGTCTACTCCATGTAAAAATAAATAAATAAAGGCACATCTTTCTCTAAGTTGTCATGGAGAGAGCAGCAAACTTAACATTAGCTGAGTGACTACCTTTCCAGGGTCAGGAGAGGCAAACACATCTTTTATTGTTTCTTTTGTGTGAAATCCAACTCTTATGGCCTTCCTTGAGACTACTCCAGAGCTATTTTAATTACTTGGTGTCAGGCAGATATGGTTGACTATTGATGGTGAAAGAATGCCAAGTGAGAATGAAGAAAATGTTTGTTGTTGTTGAGCACCACAAATAATGACTCGCCCGATGTTTCAGAAAAGATTCTATCACAGAGGGAGTAAATGAGCCATAACTGATGCTGTCAATAACAGCCACCCAGAGAGGCATGGTCTGTAGCATTCCTGTGGACTATGCTGCTGCAGCACTCAGGTTTAAAAGGATTAAACTTGAAAGCTGCCAGCATCTAATGCTAAAAGAAGGTCATTGAGCATTTACAAAGAGGACTTCTTTGGAAAACTGATAGGATCACCTCTAATTCTGAGCCGAGTTTGGGTAGGATACCTGTACATGTAGGATTACATAGTAGTTACTGTAGATGGTTAATTTACATAGTTATGTATTTAATTCTGACTATAGAGGTTTTTTGTATTTGTATTCCTGTATTTGATTCGTTTTTTTATTTAATGTTTCAGAAAAGCCGCCTGGATGGTGTTGAAAATCAGCCATTGACCATTACCATGTGCACGGAACACCAAAGCCCGTTTTTCGCTTTCCCCAAATGTCAGCTGTTTATTAGCGTTTTTGTGTTCGCTGGCTCCCGGGTTGCCAAATTGCAATGTAGTATACATCTACTAGTAAATAAAGTGTAATTCATTTGGTAACCACTAAAATGATATTAAATATATGATATTAAAATTCAAGCCAAATAAATCTATCACAGGACAACTGAGGACAAAATCTAAGTTTTTACTTTGAAGCTCATAGCACAATAACTTCTAATTTCCCATGGATTTCCATAAGTTCTCCATGCTTTCCTTTGGGGCATCTATCCAATTATCCTACCACAGTAGATTATCCCTAATCCTGCATATGGCTAATTAGAATAACACTTCCTCATAATCAAAATCAAAGCAATTTGTGCAAATATAAAGAGTTAATGGAGTGGGTTTCTTTTACTTCTAACACTAGTCACAAGGACACACAAAGTGAAAAGTTGAGCTACACATTGCACATAATTGCCTTTTATCCTTGTATCAAAGCATCAAACATTGTACTTCAGAGTCACGTGTAAAAGTGCATGTGGGAACAACTACACCAGACATCTATACTCTTACAACAATTCAGCCCCAAACGAGACCTAAGGGCTCACAATTGTTGGTCTTGCTAATTTTCACTGTGGGATGAAATGCTGATATATGAATACAAAAAAGATAAATACTTACATTAGAGCAGAGCATGCAAAAATTGAAAACGAAGCCATGCCACACAGAAACACGGTTAGATATGCAAAAGGAAAAAGGTGAAAGATGGTTGAGAAAACACACTTTAACCATTAACCATTAACCATTTCCACAAAGATTAAGATGGCATCCTGTATTGGATTGAATCCCCACTCCTACCCCACTTACCAGATTTCATATTCCAACACAATCATTTATTAATCTGCACATGTATAAATGTTCCATATGACTGAAACGGTCTGGGAAATGGTTGAATCTGGACAGATAATGACTCCTCTTCAATTGCTGCAAAAGTACAGCAACAGCGGCACAGGAACCACATCTTTGTGAAAATGTTAATAACGTGTTAGCATGCTGCAAAGCCTTTAATAAACAGCGGACGCACATGCCCAGGTACATTATACTAACCTTGCAATAGTGTTGAGCTAGTGGGTTCAATTACCTCTACATCAGGGAAACAAATGGAACAGAGCAACATATCGAAAGACATAAACAGTAACACATCATTGGCAACACTTGTGAACTGCATGAAGCTAGGCTGCTGAATGAAGTTTTGCATTTTGGGAGCATTGGCACATACTGAACTTGGACTTGCAATTCATCAACAAAGCCCATACACTAAAACGCAGATGTTACCTAAAGGGCATTTCAAAGGCAGAACGCTGTCTCAATTGTGACCACATTAACCAATGCATTCCTAAAGTTAAATAGGGAATCATACAATAAAACATGGCACTTCCATCACATTGATGCTATAGATGTAAGGGATGCAAGTACTCACCATAAAGGAGAAAGCTTGTGTTTGAGGTCCCGAGTTTATTGATGGCAACGCAAGTGTAGTTGCCATAATCTCCATCAGAAACATTGAAAAATGTCAGCGTGGACAGGGATCCAGTGCTCACAATATCCATGCCATCAAAGCCAAGCAACAGCCTGAACAGAAAGGAAAGACCAAAACAAATTAAATAAAACAAATAAACACATAGACAGACAGACAGATAGTTAGAGCAAGAATAAATATTAATGACAGCAATACCAAGTACTGTACATGTGCACACGCGCACACGCAGGCACACGCACGCACGCACGCACGCACGCACGCACGCACGCACGCACGCACGCACGCACACACACACACACACACACACACACACTATTATTTCTCATTTGGCTACTTAATAAGGAAATCTATAACCCATTACCTTCTGTCATCTTTATACCACTCATAATCGGCTTCTGGCACTGCATCCGCCTCACACTCCAACACCCCTCTCTGGCCCAGAGTCACTCCAACATCTCTGCCCTCTGTCACAGTTGGAGCATCTATAGAACAGACAGGCAGACAGACAGACAGACAGACAGACAGACAGACAGACAGACAGAGCACAGTAATCACAGCTGCAGGCAGAAGAGGTGAACGTTTTTGTGAGAGCGCTCACTGTTCATTTAACTCCGACGAGTGTACAAATGGAACCTCCTGCGGGTACATTTAGTTCCATTTGTACACTAGTGTTAAATGAACGCTAAGGATTTTACTGTGTACTGCCCAGAAGACTGTTCAACTACAATTATTTTCTACACATTCATAACTCAAGAGCTAACTATAGATGTATTGTTTAGACTATAAACAACTCTATTATAGAGTTATATATAGACTATACTATATAGACTATATTACTTTAAACTCTCTAGACTTTAGAGAGTGTATGCTACAGTATTTGTTGACTTATATAACAGCTATAGTGAGCAAATAAATGTGCCATGTTCTTGCTTTGCAAACAGCAATGTGATTTACAGCAGAAAGCTCACAATGTGCCGCATTATGCCACAATGTGATTTTGCAGATCTGTTTCTGGCATGGGACACTGTTGTACAACATAGTATACATTTGGCATAACACACACACACACACACACACACACACACACACTAAGTCAACTGGTTAAGGTGTTTAAAGCAGTCCTGTACTTTGTATTGACCACGTAAACCCTATTGTCTGGGGTTCCACAGGGCTTTATACGTGGTCCGCTCAATTTTCCCTCAACAACAAATCTCTTGAAAATAGCTGATCGACAAACTCACAAGGTGTCACGATGTGACATGTTGTGAGCTTGCATTTCTGCTATGTTTGCTGAATGTTTGCCCCAGAATAGGGACGCTAGGGTTCGTTAAAAGTGCCAAATATGGGTGTGCTCTGATGTTACAGTATGTGTACCATGCAGTATTCACACGATACTGGATCTGAATCCAGCTCAAGACCTGTGGTCAATGATTATCTGCCATGTTTTCCCCGTCCCAGCCCTCTCTCTCTTTGGCACATCACTTTCTAAGAAAGCAGAAATTCCATCTTACAACAAATTTAAAGCATTGGGAATCTATAAAGAATAGATTCTGATATCTGGGCATCAAAATGTATCGACTGATACAAGTTTAAAAAGCAGTTCTCATGATCTCACAGAAGAACCAGTATTTTCAAAAACACTGCTTTATGCCTTCATACCGTCACAATTGACATGTTGAGTTACCCAGGCAACCATTACATTAATTTCCTTGGGGAGAGTGAAAAGAACATTTATTTATTTTCACCTCTAGGTAAAATATGTGAGACAGAAGTAGCATCTTATAAATCAATGTGGCATATCCACGGTGGTGGTATTAAGCACCTGGAGGCCTGTTTTGAAGAGCCAATGCCATAAAAATAACATTGCAAAAATGAGGCATTATGTGCACTTTCAGCATCATAGACAGCTCAACATGGAAATAATACAAACAATTCCCTTAATTAAAAATGAATAAAAACTGCATAAACTGAAACAATTACATTTTTGCTTTGTAATGAGGAGAAGCCTTCACCTTATTTGCAACTACTGTACTAGTCTGTGTTTCTTGGCTGGCTATAGGATAATATTGTGCTGTAGTATACCACAGTCCCCTTATTTTCTGTTGATTATCTTGTTATGCATGCAATGTTGGCCTGGTAGGATAATTTACCTCCAAATAATTGCTTGTAGAGAGTATTATAATTAAGTGTATTTGCTTTACTCAAAGGCCTTTGTGCAATTGCTAGTTGCTAGTTTTTCTGTCCCTAAGATTTAATTGCACTGTTCACCTATTTAACTGTTTAAACGACAAAAAATAAATCCACAGCATAAACACTTATTGTGTCTCAAATGTGTGGGATTTGTTACGGACAGAATGATGAAGACACGTATCTATCTATATTTGATCAACTTTACTTAATATAAAATTCCTCTAACAGAAATAAATAAGGCTTCACTTAACTAAATGAAATAATTTCCAACTTCCCAGACATTCAGTCTAGTGTGTGAACTCACAGTTCACTGTGATGTCTACAGCCTGGGCATCAGTGTCGATTTCATTGAAGGCTGTGCACTCGTACGTCCCAGCTCTCTGTCTGGATATAGCTGGGATTTCCAGGTACTCATCATCTGATGCCAGGTCCCCTGTGAAATGACAACATGAAGTGGCAAAGAGGAGAGATCAGTGACCTGCAAATGCTTGTGTGTTGAAATATCATTTTCACATGTGGCCTATGGGGGGCAGAGGAAAACAATGATATGAACTGTGCTGGACACAGAGGTATAAAGGTGATGATTATAACAGGTTCAATCCATACACATGTGGTCATTTAGTATAGATTCATATTCATCACATCATTCAAATTCAAAATTATTCACTATGTTACAGTACCATACAGACCACAATAAAGGAAATATTAAATATGCAGCTGTTGTGTTTGGCTTTCAGTGGGAGCCAAAATCTGTGCATAATCGCAGGCTTTAGCTGTTTTGAGCTGTGAAATGTCTTAATGATTACCCACATTTTTGAGAAAATGACAAACCCATTTGTTTTTGGCATCTTAACCAAGAGAAAAGCTTAGCCCTGGGTCCAATTCAATTCCAAGTAGCTGAAATCTATGTTCCAGTAACAACATGCTAAGAAGCTTGATCTGATTCAAACAGCTATACACATAGCAAAATGCACCAAAATTGAGCTCTGGAAGTGTAAAGGTGGACACGCCGAATAGAAAACTAGACTTCTAAGCAGATTCTCAACAGTGTCTGTCTCTCTGATTCCTGTCCATAGTGCTGTTAAACTCCTACTCAGATTTGAGCTTGCTGACATTTTTCTGTGATTGTTACAAGACTTGCTGATTAATACTGTAGTCTTCATAAGGCCCACAACTCATTATCCCTTGTCCTTCAGGATCTCCCTCTCATAGCCTACAAGTAGATTATAACAAAAGGGGAAATGCCAACCCAGGATACTTTTTCTCAGTTTGTCATGCTTGGGAGAGACAGCTAATATGGCACTTAACGTGAAAGAACAAAGGCTGACTTCAAAACCTCCTCCCGAGATTTTGTGCAGTGACATTAACAGATCGCACGTGGTTTCAATTTGCTGGGTTTAGGTGTGATACGGACTTGCACCTGGGAAGGTTTGTTACGGAGAGCAGTCATCCCGACATGCTGATCACCTGACGAGGGGTGTCAGGAGATCTCTTATGCGAGAACAGCTTCCAGCCTGCCCCCCTTTCTGTGTCTCTTGTTCATTTTTCATGTCAGTTCTTTTTTATATTATTATTTGGAGTCTGACTTGACAAGGGCTACTACATTCTGCCAATAGAGACCACGCCGTCAGTTGAACACACGTCGCCTAAATCCTCCACAGAGAGCTAAACGAGAGCGATGCATTAATCTGATGCACACTTCCAAAGTATTCACATTAAGCATCAGTTTTACAGCCGTTGCCTTAGCATTAGCAGTTAGGGACAGCCATTCTCAAGATCGACAAGGTGATTATATGAAATCAATGTTCCCGCACACTTAATGGCTCTAATAAAAAAGCTTGGCAATAAAAACTAAAGATGGCTATCTCTGTGACTGTCAGGGAGGGAGCAAGAATGAGCCTCTGCTTGTGGCTGATGCTTTGCTGTGGTCTTTGCTCACTTTGTATTGTTTGAATGCTAGTAGACCAACTGTGCCACTAAGAACAATGCCCATCATGTCAAAACAAGACAAGACACATTCTGCGAAAAAGAGAAGAGTAAACATCGGCTCAGCGAAGGCAAACAGTTCATGGGAGGCTTCACTGTCTAACTGCTGTAAACAGTAAACTCGCAAGAACCACATCCAATTTAGAAATCCAATTTGTGTCAAATTACATAATAGCACAGCCATAGAACTTTGTTGAAAGTCCACATGCGGCAAATATAGTGTGTGTGCTCTACGACTGTGTTTTCTCTGATTGCATTCTGTTGTTTGCACTCTAATTTCTCAGTCTACTACAAGGAGGACTGATGCGTCATCTGTCCCTGACCAAGAGGTTGAGGTACAGTAAGACAGCCTCCAAGGCTGTCCTCTGTTACCGTCGTCCTAATGGTGGGACATCTGGGAGAGCGTGCAGAGGGCAAGATGGAAGATATTAAAGTAGGTAGGTGGGGGGTGGGAGTTAATCTCCGGAGGGCCAGGCAAGAGACCTTGTACCCCCTCTGTCCTGAAACACCACTCCGGTGCTTTGCTTTCAGCAAAGTCAAGAGCAGCGAGGAAAATGGGGTAGAAGGAAACGGAGAGAGGCAACCGTTGAGAGGAGAAGGCAGGAGAGCAGAGGGATAGAAGTACTTAAAGGAGAGAAAACAGGAGATTATGGTAACACAGGTTTATATTTAAACAAGCAAGGGTCCACAAGGGAGGATGAGGAGGAATAGTTGGATGCTATAGCTGGACACTAGCTGGAGCACTCATCCAATGTCATTTTGAGTATGCATGCACCTCATGGTACTCTAGCACCTCAAAGGCATTAAAAGCAAAACTTCAGACCTCTCTACTACTAAACCTCACACCTTGGACTCACCCAACCCCTGCTCATTATGCTAGGGTGGGATGGCTCAGGGTAGAGGACAGAGTACAACAACTTGCAATGGGCCTGGTCTTCAAGATACTCAAGGGACCACCAGTTTGACTACCTGTTTGACTACTTCAAAAAAGTGAGTCACAACACCAGAGGGAGCTCCACTGATCTAATTTCCCCCAGATTCGGCACAAACATGGGGGTGAATTAATTCTAAAAGTATACCACCAAAATGTGGACTGCTACAAACAGCCATCAAAAAGTGTGACTCCATACCCTCCTTCAAAACTGCCATAAAAGAGCCCCTGTCTGCAATTTGCAACTGGACCTAGACCGTCTAGCTTGCCAAAATAAATTACCCCCAATATTTTTTCTCCTAGCACTGATGATCTCTTGTACAGTATGTCTTTATGTCTTGATGAATTGCATACACAGGACCACAATGGAAACATGCTCAGGGCTTTTTGTGTCATCCTTTTAGCATTATTGTATAACTGTACCTCTGTTGCAAACTGTTAATAAAGTATTCAATCAATCGTGGAGAACTCCTCTATTACTGAACTTTGAAATATGCCTCTAAAGAGAAACTGAACTTATAGTCACTCATATACTGTTCATATCTTCATCCAGATACTCACTGTGGAAGATATGTATAAAGTATACATTCACATATTAACTGTTGACGCATACATTTATTGATAATAAGTACATTCATATAAAGTACTATATATATATATATATATATATATATGTATACATATATATATATATATGTATATATATATATATATATATATATATATATATATATATATATATATATATATATATATATATATATATATATATATATATATATATATAGTACTTTATATGAATGTACTTATTATCAATAAATGTATATATATGTATATATATATATATATATATATATATATATATATATATATATATATATATATATTATTTTTTTTGACTGTCACTTATATTGACAGCGTGGCACAAGCGGTTTGATTGTTGGTGCCAGAGTTATGCCCGGGACACACTGACATACATACACAGGTTTTGTGAATTAAATTATATATTGATGAGATATTTACTAGCGATAGATGCCTAGTGATATATTTATATGAATTAATATATTCACTGTACATTTACAATACTGTACATTATGTTCACTACTTCACTCATACATACACTCATTCAGAGATCCAGTGCATAAGGCCAGCAGCTAAGCATATTATTTTATCTTTATTTTTTATCTATCTTGGTTTGGCTTTTGACTCTTACCCTGACCTGTATGTCTCCTGTGTTTCATTCTCACTTCTGTTTGTGCTACGACACCTATGATCCCCTCTGGGGATCAATAATGGTTTATCTTATCTGATCTTATCTGGGAAGGGGGAAGAGAAACAAACTGAAGGATAGATGGAAGCTGATATAAGGAGTGAAAAAAGCAATGCAGTGGCAGGGTGAGTGAGAGTGTAACTGGAGAAGAGATTGATTCAGCAACGCCTAGATGAAACCTCCTCTTGAGATGACATGTGCTCAAGAAATAATTTGTTTATTTTTTTACTCACTTTGTACTGACAAAAAAAAAACACTGACTTTTAAGCCCTATACACTATAGAAATGTGCAAAACATTTTTTTAAATGTGTCTAAAATAGGGACACCTATAGGGTTAATGTAGTTACATGATTCCCAAGAAAATAAGACAATAAGGGAAGGGGGGGATGGGGGCGAAAACAGTTCAGGGCTGATTTCAGTGTAAATAAACATGGCCTGTTACAGAACATCTGGTACTTTAAACTGTGCCTCTCAAGAAGCTGAAGAGAGAGGTAAATACTGCATGCAGATAGCTATTTTCTACTGATTATCAGCCTTGGGCACATGGAATTTTATAATGTGCCAATACAGCTTTGATGTACGATCCCCTTTGATGAAAACAAACATAAAAGGAGAGAAGAAAAAACCCATACAAATACTGTAGCTTGGGGTTCTATTACCCCAAAGTAATAAGGCAGGCTTTCTTCTATTGAAGAGGTTGCCAGCGCCGCAGAGAATCTGTTGTGACAGTATCACTTTGATTTGACCCATCAATAGCAGGCATATTTTTTGAACTACAAAGCAGAAAGATGAGCGTGACTGTTGCTAATGTGACTTAAGGCCACAGATCCTCTCTGTCTCATCACAATCAAGGATGATGATGCGGTGATGTAAGTGGAGGGTACTTGATTGTTTATTGTGTTACTGTGTATCATACAGTGCATACTGTACAGCCGTGTTTGAATGTTCTCGGACCATATCATCACCCTAGAATACGGACGCTAAGCATGCACATGATACTGTGATTTTATTTATCTCCGCCAGGCTGAAAGGCAGGAGGCGAAGATTGCCGCTTCATGTTTTGGCCAAGCTCTTAAACCGTAGGTCGTGCAACAACAAAAAACTCTAGCAACTTCCCTTATAGGCCCTGCCCAATTATGCCTAACTAGACTAGATGCTGTGCCATTTTGCGCTTTCTTCAAAACAAACTTTTTGCAAGTACTACTCCTACTAATTTTGTCCAAAACTCACACAAATTATCTCTTGGGTCATATGATCAAGATGTATCAGTCAGATTTTTCATATTCAATTCCAAATGGCTATGATTGGCTTCCAAAATGTGCAGACTGTTTTCTTAGTCCAGCTTCTACCCACTCTTGCTGGATTTCTGACCATTCACGCCGCTCCCGCAATGATTTCATTTCTCTCACCAACAGTTAACTTCTGACCGACTGCTCCCGCCTGCATACAAAATGTAAGTGCCTCTTTATTCCCACATAATCACGCAATATTACTGTCAATCCCACAATATTTCCATTGGGCCTCAGAAACAGTAACACGGGGAGAGTAAGAGAGAAGGTCATTACAGCACCACGGACAGCGACACAGTGGGCTCAGCTGGGCTTACAGCTTGACAGTAGGTTATTAAATGGATGCCTTATGCTGCACATACCTGTCTGCTATTTATACCCAGGTATTTAAAAAAAAAAACGCCATGCACAATTATGAACAGTACAGTATACTAAACTTATATTGATTTTCCTGTGCCTTCCTGTTATTTTTTGTTCTGTGTTCCTTTATTCTACATTTTCTGTTGATATTGATATTGTAACTCTTCCGGTAACTGCAATGCTGAAAACACAATTTCACCCAATCTTTAATACAATAACAAGAATAGCCTTGTAACGATAAAAACATGAATGCTAGGCAGGTACTGTACGCTCCGCATGCACTTTAGCCAAGTGCATGAAAAGACATTGCATATGTAATATAATAATAGTGAATACATACAAAATACTGAAGGGTACATATAAATACAGCTACAGTTTACCAACTGTGCAACAAATCGCTGGTTGGGTGGTTTCAGTAACATTGGCAATGACAGCAGAATTCACAGCAACACATTTAGTACAATCGACAGAACCATATTCAGCTGCAAAGATTTCCATCATTGCTCCAGATGAATATTAAAAATGATCCATACAACATTATGATCTCTAGTATGGCGCAAGCCTCTGCCTTGCAATGTTAATGTGCTCTGTCTTACACACAACCATAAGGCAAAATAGCAGATCTGCAAGCTTACGCCACAAAATATATAGGTTTCTGTGCATTAAATTACAATGCACAGAAACTGACATAGTCTTAGCTTATTTACGCGTTTCTGTTCAACAAAGTCTGTAAAAGCAGGGTATCCAGGTCCACAAGATACAAAACCAACTAGAAAAAGTGCTCCTCGGAGCACAGGTCTCCGCCAGGTCAGGTAGGTTATTGTGGTCCAGAAATGTTCGGAATGCGCCAATCAGGATGACTATACCAACCATCTTGACTATAGAGATAATATGTACCGATTTGCATGATGTTTGGACAAAATGTTTAGGAGTAATAAAAAGAAATGTTGCAAAAATCGGTTTCCTGGTGGCGCTATAATAGGGCAATGTTAAAATGGTGGCATTTGTTCCTCAAGGTAGTGCGAATGTGTGTGCAAAGTTTCACCGCAATCGGTTGCGTTAATGATTTTTTTTTTGTTCCAAACCGGGTCACTCCTGCAAACTTTAGATTTTCTTAGCCGATCTTAGACTTTCTTAGTCGATCAGGATGGAATATGAAAAATCAAACACATCCGTCTTGATCACATGACTATAGAGATCATGTGTACCGATTTGCGTGAAAATTGGATAAAATCTGAAGTAGTAATATAAAAAAAATGTTTTACATAAGTCGGCCTCCTGGTGGTGCTATAAAAGGTAGATGTGAAAAATGCAGGGTAAAGGTTTTTCCTTGGCCTCTAGAGAATGCACAAAGTTTACACAGATCGGTTATAAGTAAAAATACGAATCGGCCTGTTATAGCGCCACCATGAGGCTGATTTGAATAATTTCAAGTGGCATTTCTTCCTCGGCCTAGTGGGAATGTGCGTGCACAATTTCACGGAAATCGCAAGCTGCCTTCATGATTTGAGGCATTTTGTTCAAAACGGACCAATCCTGCAAACTTTGGAAGCCAACCGTAGCCAATCAGGATGGAATATGGAAAATCGGACAGATCCGTGTTGATCACATGACAATAGAGATACTGTGTACCGATTTGCGTGATGTTTCGATAAAATCTGTAGGAGTAATATCCAAAAAAGGGTTTTGCACAAATCGGCCTCCTGGTGGCGCTATAACAGGCCCATGTGAAAAATCTGGGGAAGATGTTCTGAATTGGCATCCAGGGAGCGTGTGTGAACAGTTTCGCCGCGTTCGGGCCAACGGTGCCGGAGTTTAGCTGCTCGCAGACAGATGGACACATGGACAGACACATGGACACATGGACTCTCTGAAAATGTAATCATAAAGTACTAGGCATGTAACGATTCACTCAACTCACGATACGATTCGAATCACGATTCGAGGTTCACGATACGATTCTTCACGATTTTTTAACGATTTTTTTAGCACATTTATTTTCCAGACAAAATTATTTATTTTACAAAAATCATGTATTTTTAAAAAACTATATTTTCTCTTATCCTCTTTTTAATACATGAAATTAAATAAAGCCTTTTTATTCACGAGGTACATGCATTAACTGTCACATTAAGACATATACTTTTTTATTTGTAAAATAATAACTTTAAATATATAAGTCTTATGAAATAAATTAATTTTAAAACATATATCCCAGATGAAATAAATTATAAAGAAAACCTTCAAATAAACAAACTAAGGCTTAGCCTTGGGATTTACACGTTATTTTTTATCTATGCTACATTCTCAGCATTCTGTATAAAACAACACATTTATGTACAGTAATAAGGGAAACTGTTTTAAACTGCTCCAAATGAGATTATATAAGAATTAATTGATTAATATCAATGAAATTCGCTATATATCTGAAAGACAGTGTTGAAAGGAGTTTGGCGCTGTCAGCGGTCTGATACAATTGTTAAATTATTAAATTAGATTATTATTCATTGTACTCTGCAGCCGCACCGAGGAGCTCCAGAATTTGCCGTTTTCATTAAGCCTTATCAGTTGTATGTTTCCTACAGAGTTTAAATCAGACAGCTAACAACGTCGTCAGACGGGGGAGGGGGGTAAACGGTATAGTTTGGGCAATTCATCAATCAAATAAACATGTTTACATGCGACGCACATTTCCCTCTTTATGCAGTGCGATCGCCTAGTTGTTTAGATTTCATAGCCTGAGAGGACATGAACCCCACTCTGCCGTTCATAGCCTGTTGTTCAGTGAGTGAAGAAGAGACGAACGCAGGCAGCTATGGTGGCCCTGAGGGGACAAAATAGTAGGCGGAGAACAAGGTAGGGAGTCTGACTCGATTGCGCCCTCTGCTGGTTGCATCGCGATGTCATATTTTATTGCATCGATTTAAATCGTCACCACTTTGAATCGATTTAAATCGATATACGATAAATCGTTACATGCCTATAAAGTACTAGTAAAGTTATGTTAGCTGAGCTCTTCATTTAGGACCTACTTGTCTTATATTCTCATACTGTATATCACACTGATCAAATCTTGATATTACTTAATAATAATCACTAGTTATTTACTACTGTAAGTGCTATTTGATTGGATGGTCTTGTAATCTAATCCCAACACAGACATACCCAACAATAAAAGATGATTTTGATGAAGATATGAAATGAAGAAACGATGAACGAGAGTTTGAAGATCTGAGCAAAGTGAGACATAAGTTGTTTCTGTATTAGCAGTTGGTAGATTTCAATATATTATCACAAGTTTCCACTGAGGTTCAAAGTCCAGGTAATTATTATAGTTTAACCGCTATTCATAGTACTCTTATTCAAAATAATTGAACATTTCATAGAAAAAGAAAGGTTTCGTACTTTGTGTAATACAGTATTAACAATACAAAGAGAAGACACAAATATTTGACTAATACTATTGATATTAACACATTGACCGCCAGAGGTTAATCTCATAATGTACTCACCAGTGCCAACGTTTTATTGTTGTTTTTTTGTTTTTTTCACGTCGCCATAGACCTTGTTAAAATCCTTAAAATTGAGCTGCGCACTGTTTGTAAACATCGCGGACATCTGCCTGGTTCGAGCAGTGAAAACCACGTGTCAAACGGAATCTCCATGTTGTAGTTAGAACGGTTTATGTTAGACAGTGATCACCGAGGAGAAGAAAACAACAAGGAGAAAATTGAGTTTCAGTTTCGTCATTAGAACGAGGGCTGACGGCATCGGCAAAACCGGATCCCGATTAATTCTGTTTCCGGTGGTGTTACAATGAAATGTGTCGTACCGGAAATTGGAAAAAAAAATAAAAAATAAAAAAAAAGGAAAAAGCACCACGGCCCGTAGGCTACGGGATCGGCGCTTTACAGTTGGATTTATCGGCCCGTAGGCTACGGGCCTGGCGGTGAGAGTGTTAAACTATCATTATCTAGCTGTAAAGCTATCAAACAACTTCAACAGAAACCTTTCTTTGACCATGAAGTCACCCACAGGGCAAAAACAAAGGCATCTTCAAAAAACAACCCACCAGCCACAAACAACTCACAATCATTCCAGTTTCAAATTAACACGTCCAACTAACTGAGCCAATTCATTTATGGAAATGCCTATTGTTCCCAGGCCAATTTCAATCATGCACATGTTCATTTTGGCGAATTTCATGTGCCAGTGTATCTGCCGGTGGCCTGGGTTTGACAAACTTTGCAGTCAGGCACTGGGGGTCTGCGGGACATACCGAGGATCACTTATGATCTGCCACAGACCCCTAAAGCCATCTATCTATCAGGGTGAGGGGCTGCAGCTGGCTGGCTTCAGAGCTGGGTCATGGCTGTGCGAGAGGCCCAGACAGAGCCTGGAATAACATCAATCCGCGCGCGCGCGCGCACACACACACACACACACACACACACACACACACACACACACACACACACACACACACACACACACACACACACACACACACACACACACACACACACACACACACACACACACACACACACACACACACACACACACACACACACACACACACACACACACACACACACACACACACACACGCATGCATACCCTCACTCTCCAAGTGTATATTTAAATATTTTCTGCTTTTCAACACTGTGGGAAGCTTGTAATAACTGGGCCCACACTGAATGGCCGCAGGCTGGTAGTATAGTAGCATTGGAAATGCAGGATACTGGAACTAAAGTTGTTTCTACTGCAGAGTGCTGGGGCAGTGTGTGTGCTCAGCTATCTCTGCAAGTCAGGGTGAGGGGAGAACACTCTGTGTAGCTACATGGTGAACCAAACGCCCATACACTGTCGATGAACCTGATCTACAAGGTGAGCGGAGAATAGGGGGCAGTGGCACGGTGCCATGCGACAAATATGCACCCGTGTGTGTGTGTGTGTGGGGGACGGGGGACGGGGGACGGGGGACGGGGGACGGGGGGGGGACTGGTGAATCGTGGATGTCCTTTATCTCTATTGAAGAGCGCCCAAACAAGCTGTACTAAGTCAATTTTCACATTCACCCAATGTTAAAGTTAAAAACCCACACTGTCAGAGATCTCTAAATCAAAGGCTGGCTAGTTTAGATAAAGGGGGGGGGAATCATATTTTCTAGTACTTTCAATTCATGCACTTGGTCGGACTGGAAGAGAGCACTGAGGTGAGAAAATGGTCTCTTTTTTATTATTATTTTCTCAGAGATTTTCTTGCTTTATTGGCAAGAATGCTGTGAAGAAAATGGGAAAGATGGGCTGGGCGGGGGGGGGGGGAGAGAGAGAGAGATAGAGAGATACAGAGATACAGAGAGACAGGATAGGTTGACTAATATTGGCAATATTCCTATTATTAAAATGTAAAGAACGCCTGCATTATAAGGTACACAGTCTTTGACTTTTTCTAGACTGAATCAATACCAGGGGAGGCAATTATTATGCCATCAATCCTTGTGATAATGTCACCGGCTGTTGAACATCAGTTTCAGTAGCGCAATATTATGCTATTCAATGTTTGAAAACCACTGTCTCTCTAGGTTATTGTCCCAGAAAAATCATAGGATTGAGCATACTGTCTGCCAGCAAGTACAGCCAAGAGTGTTGGTCTGTGATAACACTGCATGATCTAAGATAAGATAAAATAAGATAAGATAAACCTTTATTGAATCCTAGGGGGAAATTCGGGTGTCATAATAGCAATAGCAGTAAGCTTTGATTTATACTTGGTTGCATGCGGGTGTCGCACATTGAAAATAGTCAATCTGCTATTTTATGTGTGCAACACTGACTCACAACCAAGAATAAATCAAGCTTAAGAGTGAAACACAGAAACAGGGAGGCATAAGAGAGTCAAGAGCCAATACAAAATAAAATAAAGATGACGTAAAATGAAATAAAATAAAATACAAAGGTTAGCCAGGTTCTGACTCAAGACATATCCACACTGGGTCTCTGAATAAATGAGTTAATATTATGTAACATACAGTATGTAGATTCACACTTTGAATCTTAAATGTTAGTACAAATTCACAGTCTATTACTGTGTGTGTCTCTCCTTCCGACCAACTCGGTCCCTGACAATTACCAATGAATATATGAATGAATGTACATATTTTATCAATGAATAAGATGAATGGATATAATCTGTATGTTCAGACTATCAACAGTGAATATGAGAATGAATATACAGGTACAGGATACTTGTCAACAGGCTTCAATAGTGATATCTGGGTATTACATACAAAACAGTATGAATAAATGGAAAGGGGTGCTCCGCGGAGTGCATATCTCTGCCAGGTCAGGTGGCCTATACTGGGTAAGGGGGTTGTCGGTCGTGGATTGCAGCCGTCAGTATCCGAGGAAGCTGTGGGGCAAACAGCGCTTCCATGACATAAAGTTTGACTTTTCGCATTTGTAGCGTCCCCTTTAGACAAGAAATGAAAGCACTTGGGATGTGCTCTCTATAGAGGCCCCTCAACATGTGATTCCAATTTGGGGTTGATTGGATGTGTTCATACAAGCCAATTATAGCCAATCAGTATGAAATATAAAAATCTGTATGATACATGCTCATCACATGACGCCAAAGATAATGTGTAGCGCTTTGTGCGATTTCTGGACAAAGTAGGTAGGTCTGTAGGAGTAGTAGCAAAAAGTGTGTGTGTGTGTGTGTTTTTTTAGAACATGCAACATGGCAGAAAATCTAGTTAAGCTGGATCTGGCCAATATGGGAGAGTTGTGATACGATCCAATGAATCCGGGTCAAAACATGAAGTGACATGGGTCTTTCTTGGCCTACAGGCAGTGTACAAGAGTATGTGCTGATGATAGGTCCAGCAGTTCGGGAATTGGCTGGACATACAAAGACACACGCACAAAGGGGTGAAAACATAATCTCCCCAGCCTTCAGCGTGGCACAGATACATATATGAACAGTCAACACTGAATATAAAAGCGAATATGTGAATAATAAGTCAGCAGTGTTTGCACGTGTGATGTATAGAGTTCAAAGAATCAATGGCTTTAACAGAACCTGACATCTGTTATTAATGCTTGCCATGGCATGAGCATGATAAAGAAATAAAGAAAACAAAAAGACATATGGAAAAGTAGGTAATGCATAATATAATTGTCATATTTCACTACAATAGTCCAATAGTATCTGCTGAAATACCATTTAATTGCATTTGATTGCATTTCCATTCTTTGGGGTAAATGCAAATGATCCCATTATGTCTTTGACTATTTTGCAATGGCTCACACCGCCAATGACAAGAATGACGAGATTTTGTGTTTTCAGTGGTTTAAGATAGAGGGTGCTCTTCCGCAGCCTGTGAATGATCCCAGGATCACCCAAGAAGAGTAGGCCTACGCCCAGAAATCATGTGATCACAACAAAATGAGGCTGGTTTCGTATAGTATAATAGTAAACATGTCTCTGCTTTCTGTTGTTTTTGGAGAAAACAAGCCACATTCAACTGCCAATAACTATGCAATGGATTATCCCGATGGCATGCTTTTTTCCCTCCGATTCTCCGAGACCCCCATACGTACGTGTAATGAGGCGATCGCCGGGTGGATCGCTGTGAAAAATAATATTCTATGATTTTTCAAAGGTTAGTAAAAATGCTCGGAATCGCTGGCAGTGGCTTGACAGTTTTCTGAAAAACTCTGGCAGTTAAAGAGTTAAAGTACTGGTTGCTAGAAGGACATTTTGACAGCAGGTGACTCAGACACTTCCATCTAAACCCTCAACACACTCATAAACAATTATATTTGATTGCACCTTCAAGAGGCCTGTGCTTATACGACTTCACATCTTTTCTCATCATGTATATTCAATCATATATTCAGTGCAGATATCTAAGGCCAGCAGCTCACTATTTTATTTAATCTTTATTTATTTATTTATATTTATTCTTATTTATGATGGCTTGGTTATTGACTCTTACCTGTACCTCTCATGTGCTTTATTCTCACTGCTGTTGCTGCTATGGCACCTGCATTTCCCTCTGGGGCTCAGTAAAGTTTTATCTTATCTTATCAAGCTACAAAGTGAACTCAGCTGTGAAGCCCAGCTGTTGGATACCGTTAATGAGATTCCACAGTAATAGGTGCAATTGACTAAGAGCAGCTCATAATCATATTGGAATGGGATTAATGCACACTCTGCTGGTTTCAAAGTCTATTGATTGGGCTGTTTCAGGGGTCTAGGCAAATAAGCAGCTTTCCCTAATTAAGGAGAATGTTGCCTTCTTATCCTCTCAGCTGGAACACCAGGGCAATGACATGGAAAGAGGAGAGTTTTAACTTTCATTTGGGGTCCCATTCTATCGCTATGGTATTTATATATATATTTGTTTACAGTGATTCACTGTTAAGTATTGAAATGTAAAGGACACGTCAAATCCAGTTACATTAAAAGCATAATATGCCCATTATGTTATTTTTCCATTTTGATAGTGATAACAGTCCAATTTAAATTATTATATAAGTACATTTATCATGAATCTTTTTCATCATGGATATTGTTGAGCTGTCATGCTAAAACCAGCGATATACTGTACTGTATGCCATGTTTTGACACGCTACTAACGTCCTTCCTTCTATTTAATGAAATATGCAGGTGACAAAAATGGAAATGGTCACAAATGGCAGAGGAGTATCAGCACTGAAGCACGTTTCAGTTCCACTGATGAGGCTCTGTATCAAAGCATTTTTGCTCAAACAGAGGAAAACTCAAAAAACTGATTCTCCGCTCAGAATATCATTTGGGCTCCTTGGTATGAATCATATCACTATGCAACAGAGACAAGAAGAAACATTTCCCCAGAATAAAGAACAATGCCAAGTCCCGCACAACAGCAATTCTTGCATCAAAACATAGCTAAAGCGGATCACAGATAGGTTGAGTTGCATTCGGTTAACAAGAGGGCAGCAGTTTTAGCTTGTCACCAAATTAGATCCTTAAGGGGTTCTCCAGTCTAGATGGCCATTAGAGATGAACACAAAACAAGGAATTGACCCTCCCAGTGTGCTAAATAAGCCTTGGATCATGAAACTGTTGTGTTTCACATATCAGGGTGTAATCTGGAAAGCTTTTTGGGACATACCAGTGGAGGTGGTTGAGTGTTCTGTGCTTTTGGCAGCTGACTATAATGCCCACACAAAGGCTATAATATAGTCTATATTATGTTTGCCTAAAAGCCCACAGATGGACGAGGTAATGACATTTAACTCTCCTACTTTTTCTCACTATAATTATAAAGCTGCAACTTTATAGTTATAGCTTATTTGGTGAAATCAGTACATCATTTATAACATAATTATTTTACAATCACTTTAAATTGTAGGCATGTAACGTGTGATGTATTTCAACATTGATTGTTGGGACATTTTCCAGACATAATCAGCTTTTATAATTTCTAAACAGCTCAGAACATTCCGTAAACACAAAAACAGATAAATTGCAAATGCACTGAGAATTTGTCATAAAGAATGATTGTTAAAGCTACAAACTGCTAGCAAAATGTTTAACCACTTTCAACTTTTTTGGGCATGGCATTACCTGCATGCCATTATATTATTATTATCATTTAAATCACGCAATCTGAATCAGCTATTTTCGCGTGACACTGCTGTACAACGAGGTATACAATAGGGCTTAAGTGGTTAATGACAGGAGAAACGGTCAGTTTCATGGGAAAACAATAAATAAATGAAGGTGAACAGAAAAACAGAGGCATCAAAAAGCACCATCGTTCCCAAGCAGCAGCTCTGATGGGTTGACCACCCCAGCAGGAAGCAGTAGGGCTTCATCCCCTGGAGAGGCCATTACCAACAGCTGAGCTGGAGCCATCGCACTGCTGCTAGAGGACAGAAACGGATCAGCTGGGAGGGAGATCAGAAGACCATATCCCTCGAGGAATTGACCATATTCACGTGGCTTACTTCATACTTGGGGGCTGGGGATGGCGATAAACTCTGCCTACCCCCAAGCCCACCTGCTGTGTGAATATAGTCTGTATGTGGGACACATAGACCAGTGAGTCTCAAAGTGGGGTCTGGGGACCCCCAGGCGTCTTTGAAGGGGTTCCGGGGGGAACCCCTTCAAAAATGAAGAACAGTTGAACCACTTTAACCCTATTTTACTTAGGCTATTAACTCATTCACTGCCAAAAACATATTTTTTTTTCTTCAGATTACCCATACTGCCAAAAAAATGTAAAACGTTATTTTTTATTTTATGTATTTTTTTATTGTTTTTATTTCGCACACAGAACCAGGAGATAACGTGATCCAAAGATTTGCTGCTCCATTCACTTTCTGAATTTAGAATAATGATGTTTAAAAACACAAATCTTCACTCATGGGGGTCCAGTCCCTAGCACAAAACTTTTCAGATAGGAATCGGCGGCCAAATACATATCAATTTGGGGACCCTTGACATGAAAATAGACAATGTGGCTCCACAGTAAGGTGTTAATTTACTCGGAGAAATTAAGATTTGGTTACATCTGGGTGCACTTGGAGCAGGATGCGTCATGACAGAGTTTGACGCGTCGAAAGAAGGCGGCCAGGAAAATATTCTCAGAGGCAACTTAAATGAGACTTGTTTCCATGGTTACACCTGCAGCAGTGGCTGAAGACTTCTCCATCCTGCTTGTATGGACAAGGAAAATCCAGCGCTGAGTGAAGGTCCCACATTTTTTGAATGATCCAAGTCAGCACTGGAAAACATGGTAAATGTAGTGGACAACATGGCCTAGCCTCCCTGGATGACAGTACTGTATGTTTGTTATGTCATAAATACTGTTCTCAGGTAGTTGGTGTGCACATACTGTAAGGTGACTAATGGATTACTAATGGTTGTGGTCCTTTTGACTTGCCATCAACAGACAACTTCAGTTTATGTTTAGAAAAGAACGCTTGAATCCATTAGGCACTATACGAAAGTGAAAATATCCACGGTGTAGAGTATAGCTCTCTACTTGTACTGCATGTCTCCCCTGGGATTCAAGTGCTTGCAAAGTTTCTTAATGAGTGGAAAGTGGATCCAGGGTTTACCTCTAGGTCGTGGCTTTTGAAAAACTTTTCAGGGAATTAGAATCAAGCCTGGAGATGTCCTGGGGGTTCCAGGACATCTTGTTCCAATTGTTCTGTCCAGGACTGAGTTTAAACGTATTATACCACAGTTACTGTAGTTCCGACATGGCAAATCAATCATCTGACAGGCATTCCAATTAGTGCCAATATCTTTCGATGACAGCGCTAGTCCCAACCATAAAGGAGTTCACCCCCCCCCCCCCCCAAAAAAAGGGATTTTCTATCAATTACACACCCCATGAAGCCTTGAATTCATGGAGATTTTTTTGTTTTTGTCGCATTCCTAAGCCAATAATTTGATGACCAGCGGAGTGTCCTGCAAGAGACTCAATTGACCCGCAAATGAGTCTCCTACCGGAGACTCCGCCAGTCATCAAATTATAATTTCAGTCATTTTTAGGGTGAACTACTCCTTTAACTTAACTGTAACCTAGCAACGGCTGCCAGCCATCGTTAGTAATACGTAGATTTCTAACCATAAATATTAATAATGAAACGGTTGAATAACAGCAATAATACTGTACACTTGAGGTCATGCTATACAGTGCGATATTGGCACTGGGGTGCTGATATTGACCACAGCACACCAGTGTCAATATCTCACGTTATAGCACAACCTGGAGAGTATTTTTGCTTAAAGGAGCACTTCACCCATTTTCAACCTTACAGTATATTTGTATATATTTGTATTTGTATTGGTCCCCACTAATGCTCATTATAAGATGGCAGAATTTCCGTCTCTTTTTATTAATGCAATGCCTTCATTTCAGTATACTAACTTTCCAGGAAAAGAAAGGCTGTAGTTTCTATTAGCTTGGAATCTCCATCGATGGCAGGTTTTCTGAACTGTCCACTCCACAGCCCTCCTCTGAAACCCAGAACTAGTAAAGAGATATGGTACCATCTGATAATGAGCATTGCATTAGTGAGAACCAATTACATGAAGATACTGTAGGTTGAAAATGGGTGAAATGGTCCTTTAAGTAATGTAAACCTGCTATAGTGAGTAAACTGCAGTTTATACAACATGCTTGTGTCAGCGTTAGCAGCTCTGCTAGTAGTCAGTCTCCTTCTTGCCGAAGTAATTGTAGCTATTGCTAAACTAGCTCAAGGGATTTGTATCACATAACAGTAAAGATTTATACATGGTTGTATGATGACCCCGTACCGAAAATAGCCGATCTACAAGCTCACAACACATTGTCAACTTGTCGATCGATTATTTTTGGGCCTGCGACACCATTGTATAACACAGCATTTCAATCAGGCTTAAGAAAGCATTAGCATCTTTGGAAAAAGCAGGATACAGTGTTTCTCTAAAGCCGTTGCTTGTGATCAGTGGTGGTAGTGGATTGCAGCATAAGATTAACACCATAACACTGGGGAAATTAACCTCCACGCAGCACATGTCATTCTCACCTCAATGAGCTGAGGGGAGCTGACGTCCCAAAAACCCCATGCTTCCATTGGCAAACTAGTATTGCCCACTGTCGTTGTAATTACAACAAAATCCCCCAATTAAGCTCTTTTATTAGACCAATCAGTGGCATTCAGTCATTGACGCAACCAGAAATGATGTTATTGGTTATGATGCACATGTAATGTTACTGTACTGCTGCATCAGCTGTAAGCTCAAACCTGACACAGCCATCTCTCCTAGGTATTCCCATTCAATATCCCTCCCAGCTTCCCTTCAGTTAAGAATAGATAAATACAGTACAGGAATGGACTGCCCTCTCTCCTTTTCACAAAACTGACAACACAGGTGGCAGGTAATCTTTTCAGCCAGGCCAGGACAATGATGTGCTCTCTATCAGGATGTTACATTTTGCTAAATAAATAAATAAGGACCCCATCAATGGGGCCTCTCCTCACTTATCTCCTTAGAGACAGGTCAGTCACATTCTTGTCATATTAACATTTCAATTCCCAGATCCCTGTTGTACCACAAAGGACGGAGAAAAGAGGACAATACCACAAAACCTGTGGGTTTAAAATGCAATTAATTATGAATGCAAGCATTTTGCCTGATTAAGTGAAGCATGGAGTCATTTGAATGCAGAAATACACACCAATGTTTGCCTTCCTTCGGTCTTAAGTTAAAGATAAGCTAAATGTATTCAGTGATGTGGAGCATGTACAACGCTGCTATCTTAGCTTTGGACAGACCTACATAATCCACACACACACACACACACACACACACACACACACACACACACACACACACACACACACACACACACACACACACACACACACACACACACACACACACACACACACACACACACACACACACACACACACACACACGTTCTCAGCATTAATTCTGTCAGTCAATGTGCCTGTGCAACATTTACATCTATCCTATTATACTAATTAATGACACCAATTACACTAAAGCTAGTTTATTTTTCTATGTACCATTACGTTGTAATGATGATTAGAGAACAGGTAATGATGGGTAATAAGCAGAGCAATAAATCCACCAGGGGTCACTCAATGTCAAAGAGAGTGGCTTGAATGAATGAGATGAAAAGATGCAGATAGAGGGAGTGTGAGAAGGTGATGATTAAGATGACTGGAAGCACCAGAAAATGAGAAATGTAATGTAATTAATGGGGGGGGGGGGGTGACACTAGTAAAAGATGGGCATACCAGGGAAACATGTAAATGACAAAGTTGCCAAGAGAGAAATACGTTACCTGAAGGAGAGATTAGTTTCCAGCTCACTGAAGGCTCTGGTTTACCGCTGGCTTGGCACAACAGGGTGACATTGGAGCCTTCATTGACAACAATGTCTGTTGACAAGTTGATTATTTTGGGTGGCACTGTGAAAGAAAATTAAAAATATGTAAGTCAGGTGTTTGCCCGTGCCCTGAACATAGCAAACAGAACCACTTGCTTCTCAGTCACAATAGCAACATATGGCAAGTGTTTACAAACCCACTGAAAAGGCTGCTCCAAGGTGAAGATGAGGGTATGTACTTGGATTATAGCGATCATGTGTCCATCCCATCTTTGTTTCATGCAAAAGAACCAATTAAAATGCCTATATTTGCCTATAAAAATAAAGGAGCTATAGTTTCTATTGAAAATTGTGCTTGCAGAAAAAGTCCAAAGTGAGAGGCAATATTCATAAATTAACTTTAAATGAAAAACGCTACATAATTATGTAGTGTTATAATTATCAGTTTTTTAAAACTATGAGAATAAAAGCTTTGCCTTAATTCTGCAAATGTAAGAGGAATACTTCTGTCTGGAGTTCAACATTGCAAACACATTCAATATTCAACACAAAGAACATAGTAGAATACAGTAGACTGACATTATATATTTCTTGCCTTGGCTCCAGCTTGTCAAAGCAAATAAGCATAATTCATGTGACATTGTCTGTTAACCCAACATGAAAAAGAAAATCTCACTACTTTATAAGCTGAAAACATTTGGAAGGAAGCATCAACTATTCACCAAGCTGCTCTTAGTTCAAACTACAATTACAAAAGTTACAGTATATGAGAAAGAAACAATTATTTGCAATGGGCTTTGATGCATGTTCTGAAATAAATGAAGCGGACAGAAAAGTACATGTGACAGCATATGTAAAATATCCACGTAATTCACACCACAAGCAGACATAAATCTGTCAAACTAGAGATGCATTGGGTGATGTTAATCACAGTTAACTAAAGGCCTTGTTTCTTGGCGTAGAAATGTTGCCCGCATCTGAACGATTGGGTGACATTGCCCATCAGTTTATCACACCGCTACTGATGCACTTATTACCTGCTCCAGTTAGGAAACCTCAGCCACCACAGAAATGTGGCATTTAGCTTAATAAACAAACTACTGACTACTGATGGTCTGAAATAAAGCACATTTATTATTTAGTTGCTGTGGTGGCGGGATAGGGTTTGTTGTCGGCTCCAAGCAGAGGGGCACACTGGGTGGCGCTCCACCTGGAATGAATTAGGCTGAATGTCTTGTCAGTCTTAACCACTTGAACCCCAGCATCCATATTCTGGAGGGAGGATTAGTCAAAAATAACCGATGTTCAAGCTCACAATGCACCACGTTGTGACGCGTTACTTGTGAGCTTGTAGATCGGCCATCTTTGGCCATTTGGTAAGGGGAAAAAGCTGTCCACTTTAAAAGTTAGCCTTGCTGTGCTTTGTCTTGCAAACCCAGGTCATGCCACAAGGAGAAGAGACCACACGGACTGATGAACTCAAGCTACAGTGAAGTAGGTGACCAGACTCAAAGACGATTGTTTTAAGAGACAGGTAAAGTATATAATAATAATAATAATAATAATAATAATAATAATAATAATAATAATAATAATAATAATAATACTTTATATAACTTACACTTTATTTGTTATGACATTTACATAAAATATATAAAAAACGGACTTGATACATTAAACATAAGCAAACAAGAAAATGTTTATGCTTTGCATTAAAAGTAGAAAAAATATATCTTAAAAAGAGATCAGCTAAAAGATTTAACAGAAGCATATAATCAATCAATAAGAAAGTTAAATGGAAAATAAAATGCATTTAAAATGGTGTCAAATTGTGCTAAAGCTTGCCGGCCTTTCAAAAATGCCTGCCTCTCGAATGTGTTTAGGTAAGGTGTTCCCCAATTTGGGAGCATAACAAAGCAGCATCTGCAACAACAACAAAAGTGGGTAGGGTCTGCATATCTAGCAAGCCTGCAGAGGATCTGAAGACTTGGGAAGGAACATAAAACAACAGGGAGTCTGTGATGTAGGCCGGCCCTAACCCGTTGAGAGCTTTATAAACAAGTAGAATGACTTTAAAATAGACTCTGGAAGACACAGGGAGGCAGAGTGTAGTCTAGCTACAGTAAGACTGAAGTGATGTGTTCTCTCTTTTTTGTTTTTGTTAGCAGTCTAGCAGCAGAGTTTGCTGTACCCTTTCAATGAACTTTTTAGGAAGATCCGGAAAAGTGCTTTGGAGCAGTCCAACCTACTTCAGATAAAAGCATGAATTAGGCCTATAGTTTTTCACCATCTTGCTGAGTTAGGAATGGCTGTACTTTGGCAATATTTCTAAGATGAAAGAGTGCCGTTACTTAATTTATATCAGCTATAACCCCCAAGCCTGTTACTTCTGGTTTGATGGAGGGAGTTAGGTTGTCAATTAAAGAGCTCATCCTTTTTTGCTTTGGGGCAAACAAATAAGATTTCTGTCTTATCCCCATTTAATTTGAGAACGTTATTACTCATTCATGCATTGATTGCAGAAAGACAGGCAGTGTTGGAGCTTAAAGCATGTGCATTGTTCAGTTCAACAGATACTGAATTATTTTGGTTAAATGTGTCTCACTACTGTTCAATCATTACGTCCAATAAGCCTAGATGCATATCAATTGTCCATTGTGTGACTTGCAGTGTAGGTGTTAAGCGACGTGCGCGTCACGTCAATGAAATAGAGTGCAAGAACATACCAAATGAGCATCGCATGCCTGCTTACCATCATCAAACCTGTAAACAGGTCGGTAAATGTAAATAATAAAATAGTTTGACAGGGCTCTTCAATCTACTGTCAGTAAATAAAAGGGGGTAAAAAAAGGTTAATTTCAACTACTGTAACTCCCAATCTTATTAGTTAGTTCTGATAGCTGAGGTTTAGGGGATCAACATCCTACTGCCAAGAAATCAAGTGCACTGTAATGGTATTGCAATATAGGGGAAATGTGAAACCAATGCCCTCAAATAAGTAGCTGAATATTATTTCATTTTCTGATTTCAGAGCTAAACCTTGTTTTAGTCACATCAAGCTTGTTTTGCAAGACATTTACCATGAATAATTTATTGGATGTCAGCTTAATCCCCGTTTTCCCTTCTTGAATGGCAAAATACAGAGAGCACGTCAGTGTTGAATCTTTTTAGTTGTGGTTCAACAGGCCAAGGATAACTCTCCAATGTTTGTGGAGTTACAACAAAGGGGTTTTCACATCAATTCAGTACAAGCTGCCAAAATGCTGAATATTTGAAGTTACTGTTCCATCGCAATTATGATACAAGGGCCATGCAAAAAAGGTCCATTTATTTTCATAATCCTTGTTTGTTCATGTGATTAGATGTAAAGTGGCTTATATTCGCATGCATCCATTGCAAAACCATAACTGTGCCATTGAAAATTGACAGCAAACTAGCCAGCATGAGGAAACATTATACATATAAACAAGGAGGAAGTATGTCATGATTGAATAACTTTGTTCACATGTAGAAGAAATGGAAACTTTCAAAAGTTATGTTCGGCTGTATAAAGTACACAATAAAATCCTCAGTGTTATCTGAGTGTACAAATGGAACTGAATGGGCGTGTGTTTGGTTCTTCTGTATCTACTGTAGAATGCTGTTATTTGCATTGTCTCACTTGTGAACCATCTTTACCAAACATATTTTCTGGGCATCTGAATAGAAAGGCATACAAAAAGCTACTTTACATCCTGATGCGTTAATAACGGTGTAAGAATTGTTTTCATGTCTGTCATACAGTCCATAAAACATGCATGTGTAAGTGTATACATTTGTTTGTGTATGTTTTCCCTCATGGCTGGTGTTCTTTTAGTGTAAAGCATTTTAACCACTTAAACCCTTACATACTTCGTTGACTGGGGCCCCCAATGAGTGTACTTAGTCTCCCCCTTTTTTCCCACTACACCAAATCTCTTCATCAACGATATCTGATCTACAAGCTCAGATCTCTGATGTCATCAGTACATGCCCATATTATGGGCATATACTGATGACATCAGGGATCTCCATACGTATATGCATGAAAGGGGCAAGGACAGACAGATGGGAACAACAGGTATTGCAATGATAACTAGAAAACGTGCTATTGTGGGCCAGCAATGTTGATGGAATATGAAGAATCGGACAGATCTATCTTGATCAGTAACATTAAAAAAAGTAGTTTCGCAAAAATCGCCCTCTTGGTGGCGCTATAATAGGGCAATGTCAAAAGGGTGGCACTTGTTCCTCAATGTATATAGTGCGAATGTGCGTGGAAAGTTTCACCGTAGTCGGACGCTGCGTTCATGATTTGAGGCATTTTGTTCAAAAAAGGCCACTCCTGCAACTTTTAGATGTCAATCTTAGCCAATCAGGATGGAATATGAAAAATCAAACAGATTTGTCTTGATCATATACCTATTGAGATCATGTGTACATTTTTTATAAAATCTGAAGGAGTAAATACAAAAGTCGGACTCCTGGTGGCGCTATAAAAGGCAGATAATGCAGGGTAAAGGTTTTTTCCTTGGCCTACAGGGAGTGCGCATACGGGATCGATGCAGTTATAGGTAAAAACACGAATCGGCCTGTTATAGCGCCACCATGAGGCTGATTTGAAAAAAAAACAATCAAGTGGCATTTCTTCCTGGACCTAGTGGGAATGTGCGTGCAAAATTCCACGGAAATCGGCGCTGCGTTCATGATTTGAGGCATTTGAGGCAAAACGGAGCACTACTGCAAACTTTGGAAGCCAATCTTAGACCAAACAGGATGGAATATGAAAAATCTGATATTATAAAAATTCAAATCCATTTACTGAAGCTTTGCTGTTACTATTGACTGAGCTGCTGTGGAAGCCTGTCTGATCTAAGTCATTACTGTCAATTAAGTGTTTTAATCCCATCTGTGTCTGAATGTCACTGTATTTCCTCATTGCGTAATACCGGCTTTCATCTGCTGCAACAGCGCCACTACTCTCATTGAGGACTACAGTGAACTTCCGGCACTGACCGGATTAAAACACCTCTTTATGGAACAATATGGAATAATATGGAACACAAAGGTCCACAGATGGGTAACGTCCGTGGCTTTAGGGTAAGCACTTTATATTTTGAATTTGTATGGAGTAGTAGTGGAGTAGGGTATTAAACACAGAATTCCAGTGGCTATTTAGGGTTGGCATCAAAGACTGAGAGAGACACTGAAATGTTAGAATCTGTAAAAACAATCTCAGTCAGTCTTGGTCCAAGGCTAGGATCTCCCGTCTCTCCAGCTATTTAGTAAACAGAACATACATTTTCAGGGCAGGATACCAATTTCATCCAATCAGGATAAATAACTCATACAGGATACAGGAAGAACAAGTGAACTTGGAACTGATGTGGGAAAAAATTAAAAGAGCAGACAAAATTGGAATTGGCATACTAACTGTGGAGACCCTTTGATTATATAACTGATTAACAAAACTAAACTAAAAACTAAAAACAAGGGGAATGATATGTATCCCTTACTAACATATCACTCCAGTTCTTAAATCCTTACGCTGGCTCCCTGTGTGTCAAAGAATTTATTTCAAAATACTTTGTTGGCCTATAAAGCTTTAAATGGTTTAGAGCCAAAATACATTTCTGATCTTGTATGATATCATGAACCATCCAGACCTCTCGGATCATCTGGGAAAGGTCTGCTTTCTGTCTCTAGAACCAAAAATAAGCAGCACAACTAAAAGCAGCATTTCGTTTTTATGCACCACATATCTGGAAGAAATGCCCAGGAAACTGCAGGTCTGCTGCCACTCTTACTTCTTTTAAAACACAACTAAAGACCTTTCTGTTTTCCGCTGCCTTTGATTGAGTTATTTATTTTTCTCTTTTCTTTTACTTCTTTTGTTTTATGCATCCTAAAGTCATTTTATAATTGCTTGCCTTTGCTTGATGTTTTGTGTAAAGCACATTGAATTGCCTTATTGTTGAAATGTGCTATACAAATAAAACTGCCTTGCCTTACAGCACCTTTAACATTGAAAAATGTACTCTGTCGCGAGTTACAGACTATGAAAAATCATGATTCTATGTTTACAATACCTAGAATGTTACATGTTACATATTACATGTAACATGTAATAGTGAAACGATAAATTCAAGCACCTTATTTTGTCAGCTGTTGCACCTTCCCTTGTCTGCTAACCAAGGATTAATATCCAGAACACTGTACAACCCATCTCTCCAACAATAACATGACAGAAGAGGCGAAAATTTGATTACCAATCTTGATTCACAATAAATTATTGTGAATCATACTAAAATCATACTTGTAAATTATTTACAAGTATGATTTTAGCCATAATTGAACAGACCTACTGTAGGTTGTAGCTAGACCCATGATATAGGTTTACCGAGGGACTTGAGGAATAGTGGTCAGAGCTCACATCAGAACCCAGACCCTAGAGACAGCTGCTGGTGCAGAAAGAAACAGCAGGGCCAGTGGCTTTGGTTCAAAAGAAAGGATTTTAGTTTAGGTCCAAAGTGAATAATTCCATTTTATGAGTTCATTCCATAGCTGAAATGGGAGGCAGAAATAGGTGGTCACACTGCATGATTTCTCTACCTTCTGGTATTATTTGGAAACTGGTTGCAAAATTCTGTTACTAAATTGCTGGATAGTTTCAAAGCAGAAACAAACCATTAGCCTTTGGCTAAAAATCAATGTCAAGGTCATTAGGTGCTGTGGACTAAATGTCACCCTAGGTGGAGGTGCAATAGGTAATGTAGATGTAACATACATGAGGACAGGTATAACCCTAATCAAACATGCTGCTTTCACCAACCTATGACTTTTCATTTACCATCTAATCTAGGTTTTTACCATAGGTCAGTGGGTTGCATACTGTAGGTGACATGGGGGCATGACTGAGAACAACTCAAGAGTGTGTACATGTACAGTAACAAATGACTACATGTTTGACTTGGTTGCATGGTGTAAACCAGCGGTTCACAACTATTTTTTTACTTGGAGACCCCCATTCTTACATCTATTTTGTATGCGCACACGCACACAGGTCTGTAACTCGGAGAACGCACAAATGTTCCATTTGTACACTCTCAGTTATATTAAAATCGAGGATTTTACACTGTAGATTGGGGTCCCAGCGATAATAAATCAGGGTCTTTGGCCTAATGCATATCAAACTGGGTGTCCTTTAAATTAAAAGGGTTGATCACTGATCTAAGCCGCTGTTACTGTACTGTATGTACTGTACAGGGTGAGAGACTATTACTCTGCTATTGCTGGGGGGTAAAGACCTTCCAGACAGCACAGCTTGGATTTTGCTGTCATCTTTGGCCAGTGGGACAGATGAGTGTAATGCAGTTGGGATGAAAGGGGTATAGAAAAACACACTGGACAAACCACTGTGACTGTTTTTCCTCGCTATCATTTCGACAAAGGAAACAGAACCATAAGCAATATTTAATATAGAATTATAGGCCTAGTTATGCATGATTTATTGATTGATTGAGTTCTTTATTGACAAATTGCATGTACAATTCATTACAAAAGCAAACAATAGTCAAAAGGATAAACACAATAAAGCTTGAGAGCTTATTCCGTTGTGTTCCTTGGAATTGTGTATGGAGAAAGATGGGGTGGGTATCTGGGGAAAACTACGATATAATGACAAACAATGTACAGTTGCATGTATCAAATACAATGATACATTTCAGTTACATTAATTAACACAAGTAGGATCAGCAAGCCTGGGTGCTGCAGCAGCCAGTGCATGGTTAAGAGTTGGACTAACCATTGTCAGACATTTCTTTTTTTTAATAATTGAGCTTGCATCCAAGTATACGGTTTAGCTTAGGTCATCATCGTAGTTCTAGTTTGTTGTAAGCCTGTGTTGTTGCATTGGATCTTAACATTTATTTCCACTCCTTTGTATACTGAATACAATTTTGACAAAGGAAAAGACGACTAATGACATTTCTGATGTGAAACATTAGCCTGAATGCACCTATTACATTTTCCATGCGTTCCAGTACTTTCCTGGATGATGTTTTTCTTCTTCCCAGAACCCATTTTACTCTTTCGGGGACTTCGGGAAGCAAAGTGCTGCATCTTGAATCCCCCAAGCACTGTTTCTTTTCAGATCTCTAAGCTCACACTCATAGGAGTATGGTAATCACTGAAAACATCCCATACTCATATCCATATCTAAGCTCTCCTCAATAGCCTTGATTGGCACTTGGTGGACTGATATCCAACTGGTATATAAGATCAGGCAAGATGTGCTTTGGGCTTCAGGCAACAGAATAAGTCCTTAACATTATCAGTGTCATCTGGTGTACTGATCTGCGTGACTTCTACAAAGTCTAAAAATGGAAAATACCTCATTGTTATCATCTGACAGGTAAGGCTACTGTGAAGAACAACTCACTCAAAAACAGTCAAAACAGTCCTGTCAATCACCCATGATAAAGAATACTGTATGTAAGCTTTTCCACAGGCTAAGCAAGCAGTACCGTATGTATCAAAAGCCACACGGCCAGGCTATGGAACAGTTTTCACCTGTCAACCATCAAGGCTGTTGAACAAGCGCTGAGCCCTGTTGCCATGTCATTCCTGACAACATAGGCCTTCACTCAGGCATTTATCACTTAATGACTATGAATACACACCACTGCTGTTGCACTGGCACAGTATACAGTATCAGTATACGCTTAAATGTTTGATAACTGCTGCAAACTGATGTCTCTTACTTACACAAGAGACTTGTACAGAATAATATCCAAAGGAGTGGGGAATAAATGATAATAATTATTCTTATTAATAATAATATTGTATTTCTTTTTTCGAGCATGCAACTTGTGTACTAGGCCTGACCTCTAGTCGAGTAGTCGAATAGTCGACTAATTAGTCGAGGGGTGTCTGAGTCGACTGCCAATCTCTTAGTGGAATCATGTGTCCGTCCGTTTGTGTGTGTGTCCTGTCTGTCCGTTAGCAGCTAATCTCCGGCACCGTTGGCCCGGTCACTGCGAAACTGTACACACCCACTCCCTGGATGCCAATTCAGAGCCTCTGCCCCATGTTTTTCACATGGGCCTGTCATAGCGCCACCAGGAGGCCGATTTGTGCAAAACCCATTTTTTTCCATTACTCCTACAGCTTTTATCCAAACGTCATGCAAATCGGTACACAGTATCTCTATAGTCATGTGATCAACCCGGATCTGTCCCATTTTTCATATTCCATCCTCATTGGCAAAGGTTGGCTTCCAAAGTTTGCAGGATTGGTCCGTTTTGAACAAACTGCCTCAAATCATGAACGCAGCTTGTCATTTACATAAAATTGCACACGCACATTCTCACTAGACCGACGAAGAAATGCCACTTGACATTTTTCAAATCAGCCTCATGGTGGCGCTATAACAGGCCGATTTGCATTTTTATATAACTGCACCGATCTGCGTGAAACTTTGCACGCACACTCCCTAGAGGCCAAGGAAAAACATCTGCACTGCATTTTTCACATCTTCTTTTTACAGCGCCACCAGGAGGCCGACTTATGTAAAATACATTTTTGGTTATTCCTTCAGATTCTGTCCAAAAAACTCGCACATTGGTACACAGTAGCTCCATAGTTACGTGATTCTGTGGATCTGTCCGATATTTCATATTTCATCCTATTTGGCTTACAGTGGCTTCCAAAGTTTGCAGGATTGGTCAGTTTTGAACAAAATGCCTCAAAACATGAACGCAGTGTGCGATTTCCGTGAAATTTTGCATGCAGATCCCCACTAGGCCGAGGAAGAAATGCCCCCCTTTTCACATTCACATTGGCCTTTTATAGCGCCATCAGCAGGTCTAATTTTGCAAAACACATTTTTGGAACAAAATGCCTCAAATCATGAATGCAGTGTCCGATTGCTGTGAAAGGCCAGAAGAAATGCCACCCTTTTCACATTGGCCTATTATAGCGCCACCAGGAGGCCACAATAACCTACCTGAACTGGCGGAGACTTGTGCTCTGAGGAGCACTTTTTCTAGTTTTACTATGTATTTTTCAAAAATGTTATTATGTTATTTTCAAAAGGCAGACAATTAATGTCAACAAGGTCCAATGACCTTGTTGACATTTGTGAAACCACACAGTGCAACCCTCAGTAATTAGCACCCATCAGGGGATCGATTATACTGGAGATAAATATTCTGTGACTACTTGAAAAAGGTATAAGAAAATTGAAAAATTGCTGGCACAGTTCGCAATTATTTTTTTTATTTCATTGGCACTTAATGATTAAAAAATATTTTCTTTATTTATCTTTTAAATGGCTTGTGCAAATACTTTATAAACGTTGCTGTTTTCGAAAATAGCCAGTTCAAAATGTAAAAAATGATCAAATGTTGTCCAAATGGGAGAGGACTGGTGTGTGTGTCCTTCATAGAGTTATGTCTGTGTGTGTGCTGCGCTAGTGCATGTCTGCCCGGTCTGGTCGTGTGCGCGCTGACTAGTTTTGTTTATGTGCTGCTTGAGAGCCCGCTAGGAAATGGCAGCTTCACATAAGAGTGCGGTGTGGGATGATTTTGTCAAGATTGAGGCCAAAACAGTGCAATGCAATGCAAATTGTGCAAGACAAAGTATGCAACACTCGTCAACATCAGTGATGTCAAATCCCATTCAAGCGAGACACCCGGTTCCAAAGCCTGCCCTTCACCCAAGAAAGCAGAATGGCAGACTTCACCGTGAAACCTCGCCATTGTGATGACCGGCGGGCACACAACTACTATTTGACAGCCAAGATGATAGCCAAAGATATTATGCCTACTATTAGCATTGTCGAGGGGAAAGGCTTCTGTGAGCTGATGGCATTTCCAGAATACACAGTGCCCTGTCGCCAAACAATGACAGCACGGCGAGAGAGAGGACGTACGCTGAGGTACAAAACAAAACACACCCGCCCCCATTTTTTACTGAGGTTACGTTTAGTAGTACCTGGTGGCGACCGTGTTTTGGGACAAGCATTCACATATTCGCTGAGGTAACCAGAACTCTCTGTAAGAAGATGTTATAAAAGTTTATATCCAGGCCATATAGCTACATATTGTTGAACGTGTTGCGTTATTACTATTAGTATTTGACATCGGGAAGGAGAGCTGAGTCTGTCATCATTCTTCCTAATTTATCAAATGTAGGCATCGTTAGTTATCGGCTGCTGTAGCCTACGGATTAAACTAGTATTCTGTGTTAACACATCTTTACTAAATAAAGTCAAGTTTTTAGTATCATTAGGGCTTTGATGCAAATTCTAAACATGATGGCTGCAGTTGTGTAGCTTAAAGGAAAGCGCAGTTTGCACTCTCCTCTCAACTGCGCAGCAAAAACATAATAATAAATCGATCGGCACATCGATAAATGCCCCCGACACGTCGACACGCAACATATGACTTGTATATGATTATACCACAGCTACTGGTGTTTGCACAATGCAATTACAGTAACAAAGCAATGCCTGTTTCCAGTTAAAAATAAGATTCACCCACAATTTTAACCAATTAAGTATGGTTTCCTACTACAGTAAGATATCTCATGTGTAGCACAGCAGTGGGCAATTGTGATTATACAACACAAAACTTAAATGTGTTACTATGGGGAATTCCAATTGAACCGTGTTCCGATGATCTGGTAGACTGTTGTCTGGGTTGAACTACTGGAAGTGTAGAAACATTTCAGTTCACTGGCATTTGTGAAATCTGAATTCTTTTTTTTTGGGCACTTTTATATAACAAGGAACATGTGCTTAAAATTAGATTGAGGTTTTCCACAAGGGAAAGGAAAAGGGCCTTGACAACTCAATTTACACTCTTCTGTAGTTGTACAGCCTTTAGCAATAACAATTGCTTCCATTTTATGTTATGATCAGTAAACTGTACTGTCTTGCCTGTCCTTTATTTGCCGTCTACTTTGGTTCTTCAGTGTTTAAAAGATTCCTGTAACCAACTTACAAAAGTTCTGTGAGTATCAAACTTGTAGAAAATATTGCAAACACTGAAAACAGAAATACCAAGATCTCTGGAGATGCCCTTAAAGTATTGTGTTTGGTTTCAATAATAGAGTAATAAAAAAAATGTACATCCTCGGACTGAATTTTTCTCGTTCACTATTATCACAAAGAAGCAGTGTGGAATGTTTTCTCACTTCACAATGTAGTTGGTACATGTAGGCTAGCCCATGTGCCAGCAGCTTCTCACAGACAAACATAATTATGTTTGTGTGTAAACAATCTCTTCTCGCTAAACAAATTCATTTGATTGTGTGTGTGTGTGTGTGTGTGTGTGTGTGTGTGTGTGTGTGTGTGTGTGTGTGTGTGTGTGTGTGTGTGTGTGTGTGTGTGTGTGTGTGTCAGTGAGTGGGTCTGTGGATGGGTGTGGGTAATTCCAGGGCATACGGGTTCACTTTCCATCCTTTATTCCCCTAGACTATAAGATTGTAACATAAATCTCCTTGATTTTACTTTTAACCCCCTGTTTTACCATCACCCCGAAGTGGTCCGCAATTAACAAATCATCTTTACTACAACCAAATTCACCAATTGAAGGATCAGCCACAAATGCTTTCCAATCAAAAGCTTCCATTTCCTGCTACTGAACACAAACTATTGAATCTCACACACACACACACACACACACACACACACACACACACACACTACTGCCACACTCCGACACTCTTCCACAGCCACTACTGACACATGTAACAACTAGAATATTCACAATTCTGGGACATTCCAAAGTGTGGTTGCGCCGACGCCAGTCGCGGCCGCCGGGACGCGAGGAATACCGTCGGAGGCTGTGTGACGCGCAATTCGATTCGGTGCCGATCGGATCCCGCGTTTGTGATACGTGCCGTTTTTAGGAAATAGGCCCCTCCCACAAAGGAATAGGCCCCTCCCATAAATGTAACGGGGCCAATTATATTGTCACGTCACTCCTGAGATCACTTGCATTTCATTTTGAGAGGATTGATCCCCCCAAAATCTTGTTTTTGCATCAAACGGTTACATTTTGTGCATTTGTGGCGCCCCCTATGGATCAAAGTGGAAATGCTTTTGGGGATTTGTTGAGTAAACCACCCTTGACATGTGATTCATATTTGGGATTGACTGGATGTTTCGTCCGTGATTTTTGGCATTTTTTGTAAAACAGGCCCCTCCCACTATCTTTGGAAGCCAATTACGGACGAACGGTATGGACTATCAAAATTCCGCTTGGATATGTTTATCGCATGGGTCCAGAGATCATGTGTACCGATTTTTGTGACTGAAATTTGGACAAAATCCGTGGGAGGAGGAGCTAAAAGTGTGTTTTGACGAAAATTCAAAATGGTGGAAAATCTATCCAGAGGCAAATGGGCGTGGCCTATATGGGGAGTTGCGTCATGACCCAATGAATCCAGGGGAAAATATTTTTTTATTCTACGACCTACGGTTCCAGAGTTATAGGCCAAAAGGTAAAGTGGGCTGTTATAGCACCACCATGAGGCTGACTGGTGTAATTATTTTCTTAATAATTTCGCACTGGACTATGAACCTCCACTCCAAGTGCTGTAGCCCTTACGGTTTCCGAGAGAAAAATACTTGAATGGGAGTTTTTTCATTTTCCCATTAAAGTCAATGGGGAAATGTAATGCACTAATACATCAATATCAATTAAACCATACAACCAATCTCTTAGCAAAATGATAGCTAACAATTCCCGATGAAGCTGGTCAATTTGACAGTGTGGGGGAAAAAAACTGTGGGAGGAGTAGCGCGCCAAAATAAAGTTTATCTAGAAAGAAGATAGAAGAATAATAATAAAGTCAGAAGAGTACTATAGTCTGGTTGCCCTGTTAGGGCAACCACATTAATTACAGTAAGATGTTGAGCTTTGATAGCAAACTGTCTATAAACACCTTTAAGAATGAAGGCTAAGAGCTGATGTATTTTGGTTGACAATGCCTTATCACGGCGTAGGCATACAGTATTTACGTGCTTTAATTGATCTTGAATATAAATGATAAATGTGTCAATCCCTGACAAATAAGTATAGGATTTTAAGTCAAGTCACAGTCTTGTCTAGGGATGCTAACATTTAAGCGACTATCAATTCATTGTTAATAATTTAAATTATTTCATTTGAAATTAAATATTGAACTGACCTTTTCTTTCTTACTTACCTTTGTCTAATTTTTTTATTTAACCAGGGTAAAGTGGGCCCTGCTCGTTCATAGCTACACACCTGGGAGCTGTCCAGTACAACCACAGTTTTACATTGTTCGCCACTGAGCAGTTCCACTGGAGCAGTTTTTGGGTTAGGTGCCTTGCTCAAGGGCAGTTTTACTATCACCTTTCCCATTTCAAGGGAGGGATCATGTTAATGCCGTGATAATGCTTTTTTCTGCTGAAGTAACCCATAATATTCTATTCGATTCCATATTCTATTTTTGTTTAATCTTTGATTAAGGAGTATAACATGTACTGTATCTTGTATTCTGTATAAAGCTATATTTAGGTTCTCAGGAAAATGGTATGCCTGGGGTGCCATAGACCCGGCCCTAATGACCTTCCACTTTTCTGTTCTTTAAAGCCCTATATTAATGTTAGAAGCTATTGTGCAAATAGTTCATTAGAGTCATTCTTAATTTACTTAAGTTGTGTTCTGTCATCTTCATTATATATCAGTGCTGGTAAATCACACCTCTGTCCACTGCAATCATTCTCAATGCCCTCTCTAAAATCATGACACAATTATGTTAAACTTGGCATTTAATTAAATAAAATTGTGTCAGCTGTTGCAACATGCCCTCGTCTTCTTACCTTTAACCAGAACATTGTACAACCCATCTCTCTATGTCCATCAGACTCACAGAGGAACAATAACAATAACTCAGAGAGACAACCTGAAGCTCTAGCATCCCTATTCTGGGATGAACATTTGCCAAAAATAGCAGATCTGAAAGCTCACAATGCGTTACGCGATGACACATTGAGACAAACAAACAAACATTAATTAATTTACACAACCATGATGATAGTGATGTCAAGTCTATGAAGCTACTGTATGAAAAAGTTGTATCTGCAACACAATTCTATACAGTATGTATAAACTAGTCAGTGTATGCAGTAGGGGTCCCCGTTTCATCTCTCTGGCCTGAAAAAAAGTTGAAGACCCCTGATCTAGGAAAATAATATGGATTTGAAATGATTCATAATGGGAATCGCAGGCATACTTGATTGGGATATCCTACAGTGTTGCTGTTGGTAAAGTTACTTTAAAAAGTAACATTACTCACTATCAAGGATTTAATGCTACTTGTTTATGTACTGGAGAGCACCTTCATTGTGCTGTGAACATATAAATTGTGGCTAATTTCGAAGGTTAACTGTTCCTACGGTTGCAAGTTTATAGAACATACATTAGTCAACTCAGCTGACAACAAAATTAAATGTTAGACTAACACGAATAGTTTCGTCATGTTGAGGCTCAACATGATGATATGAATATGAAAACATTATTGATGACAGCGCACCGTGTCTGTCAAATGTAACAACATTATTGTTGACAGCGCACAGTGTCTGTCAAATATGCAGACATTATTGTTGACAGCTTAACTTGACAAATATGAAAACATTTTTGTGGCGGTGCAACATTACAAATATGAAAACATTATCAATTGACACCGTAAATTAATCAACCCACCTAAATTAGTAAATGACGTTACCTTAATACCTCAACCAGATTATGCAAATTGTGAATATTCAATTTCCTCACTTGTGTGCTCCAGAAGCACTGCACTCCAGTTTGTTACGTACATGAATTATATCTATATTCTTTTAACCTATTGCTCCCCTGAATAAAGTAATTCCTTACTATTTACACTTTTGAATTAACCATGAATGATTGCAATAACTGGACAAACTATTTTTCTCACACATTTGGGAGGAAAATAAGGTCACCCAAAACTTTCCAGCTAACTTATGTAAAAAAAAAACAACTAAATTGTATGTGATGGCCATTTTCCTTTAACACTGATCCTGGGGAACCTAGAAAGGGCATCTACCACCTGGTAGAACGTAGTTGTATTTAGTATGATGCTGCCTTGGGCCAGAATTGTCTGCAGGGCCAAGTAATACAGGTATGCACAGTAAGAGGCACATACTGTATTATAGCCTATCCAGAGTGAATGACACGGTGCAAGATCGAGATAGAGATTGATGATGTGGCATCTAAAGAGGTGAGTTTTCAGACTATGGCGGAAGATGGGAGCGGGTCTGCAGTCCTGACTGATGGGGCGAGTCAGGAAGAGTCTAGGTCGCTTAGAGAGTTGACCAGGGTGTGATAGGGTCAGGAGGGACAGACCTGTATTTCCTAAATATTGCCTTCAAAATATTGTGCCAACTGGTTCAGCATACATCTTTCCAGAGCTTCAGAGAGGGAATAATAGCCTATAACTTTGGTAACAAAGGTATGTCATTGATTAGTAACAGTAATATTATTACTCCAATGAGATAGTACTGCCGTTATACTACTCTTTAATGCAAATTTGCTAAATATTATATTATTACAGCAATGTGCTACTTTATAATGTATTACTCACAACTCTGCAACCCTAGTTGAACCCTAGCATTCCTATTCTTTTTTTGGCAAAAGATAGCAGATCTACAAGCTCACAACACCCTGCGATGCATTTGAGCACATGATGTGTGCATCATCACATCATTGAGTGTATCTTTGAGCTTGTAACGCTATTTTCGGCGAAGATAGTATAGTATAAAAGCCCTTAGGAATCTGGTCAGCTAAGTATATAGGGTTTATGTGGTTAAATTCCTTTCAGCGTGGTGTGCCGGTGGCTGACTTAATGGTGTGTTGACAACATAATTGCAACATTCCAGATTCTGGCCAGAGACCACCATGTCATTCCCCATCTCTATCCTCAGCTACAGCAAATAAAGCAAAAACGGACTAAAGATAAGAAGAAGAAAAAAGAAAAAGAAAAAACAATTCCTCTCTCACTCACTTGTTCACCTAACAAGATTATAATAACTAGAGTTCGGGCCGCTACGCGGCCCTCACACCTATGTCGCACCGAAGATCCAACCAATATGTCTGAGTCACAACTAGTGTAGGGGGCTTTGTAGTGGCATTGCACCCATCTGTCTGTGTCCATTTTGTGCCCATATATGGAGATCTCTGTATCTGTCTGTCTCCCTGTGCCCATTGTATATATTGTAAATATGGAGGTTTCTGTATCTGTCTGTCTACCCGTGTCCCTTTTATAACCATAATATGGAGATCACTGATGTCATATATGGACATATCAGTTGGATCGGATCGGCGATTGTGGACACCCACATATCTGATCAGCAGGCACCGCACTCCCTCGAGTGAAGTCGATCGGTCCCTTATATGCACATGATCATATATGGGCATAGCGGTCTAATCTGTGGCCCTGGACAACCGAGTCTCCATATATGCCTCTCCATATATGCCTATATATGGGCGGATCACGTTTGTTTATGGCTAGGTCTAAGTCATTGTGACATGCCTATATATGGGAGTATCGGTTTTGTTTATAGTTTTGTCTGAGTCACAATTCAGCATGCTGTCAGAAGGCTGGCCCTCCATTAGCCAATTTTAATATAGGATAATAACCATAATAATAATAATAATAATAAATAATAATACGCTTTATTTGTACAACACCGTTCAAGAACAAAGTGCTTAACATAAGAATTCACAACACATGAACAAATCCAAAACATAATCTGCCTCAAGTATGAGTGACTGACAACCAGATTGTTCAACCTTGTTTTTTTTTTTGGTACAGTATGCACCTTTTATATACTCTTGGCTACTGTATCCGAGAATTTTATAGAGTTTGCCAACTTTGAGCATTGGGTGGGACGTGTCTGCTCGCCCACCACCAATTTTCACAGTTGAATCCTGTGCCAAAATTGCCAACTAGTGTCGTTTACTGCAAAATGATGGTTGAGAACTCTGCCAAACTTCGATTATAAAAAAATGTAAAGATAAATAGGACATGAGAACAACTACCGGAACATTCACTCACAGAAGAGTACACACAGACAGGCAGCACACAATAAATAACACAATATCTTTTTAATCTAGAAAGCTTTTGTTACCTTGGACAAGGATGTGCACAGAAGTGGTTCTCGGTCGACTGCTTGTCTGGACAGCGCAGACATATAGGCCTTCATCTGTCATGTCCACGTTTTCAATCTTGATGGTAAACTCGTCCTGATTGAGGGTCACCAGACTCACTCTGGGATCCACTGACCATTTGTCTTCCCCAGCATAGAGTATACTTGACCGGTTTAGCCAGGCTGTGTGTGTAACAATATCCCCCTGTGCGCACCTGTAAATTAAAGGGGGGAAAAAGAATAACATGTTAAAACTTTCCCTGATATTCCTGATCAACTACTGTATGTGTGTCCGGAGCTAATCTCGCGAACCGCTGAACCGATCAGCACCAAATCACTTGTGCACACTACCAGTAGGCCATCCACAAATTTCTCACCTAAGTTAAATTTGTATTTATTTATAATAGTTTTATAAATGGAAATCATTGGTGATCTGATCGGGCTGAACCTTGCTCAAATTTGGAGTCGTCATAGATATGTTAAAGACAATTGACGTCATTACAGGGTGGCATCATGAAGTCCTAGATCCACATTGTTCCCATGTTGAGCACGATATGATTTCTTTCCTCTTCTTTTTGCTGTTGGTCTTTGGAAATTAATGATCAAATCAAAAGGAAATATTGAACATCTGACAGCTTAATGCATACCACTGATCAGTGAATGTGTCAAAGTGTGAATGCGTTTTTACACATCATTTGCATGGCTGTGTGGGTGATTGGCTGTCAGCAACCTTCCATGAACTGAAAGGCTAAATCTCGATTCACAGTTTCTCTAAAATACTCTTGTCACAATCTTTTACACAAGGGATGTTTGTCATATTTAACTGGACTATAAACAATCACATTTAAAGTGGAATATTAATGCAAATGATTAAATGTTAATCACCAACAATCTCAAACAAGGATAATTACTAGGATGTTAAGCACAATCAAACATAGCTCTCTACTTTGACATTGTAATTATCAGGTTAATTTTGATGATCTGCCCACACACTCCTGTTTCCTGTTCAGACATTTTCTCTATATTTAGAACTCCATTGTGCACTTTTATTGTTACCATGTCAACAAATGTCCACTTGCATATAAGATAATATCAAATGGGCAGATTGCACAATGAACCCGATTTTGATGACCCCATGACCTTTTTCCTCTAGCACCTTCAGTGAATATACAATATGTGCCCACCTCCAGGCCCCCACCCCCAAAATGTACTTAGACCTATGTACTTAACCTATTCTCTCTCTCTCATTTTTAGCTCCACTAGTGAGACCACATGGCTCTAAGTATGCCAATGTAACACATTTCAAACCACTGATATATCTGGTTGGGTGTAAGGAGGAGCACAGCCTCTAGGGGCCGCTAATGGGGCTGACAAAAGGACTGATGTCACAACATTCAGTGGATTGGCATTTGGCAGTGGATGGTTGGAATGTATAGAATCATACTTCTGAAAAGAATGAAGAATGAAGAATGAAAATCACTTCTGAAAATTGCTCCATTGAAATCATGTTCTTTTTCTAAGTTTATTTATCCCTCAATGGCCTGATATGCCTGTGGAGGAATAGAGCGCCTGAGGTTAGTCTAGAAGTGATATAAACACCAGCAATTCAGCATGGTGGAAATATAATGGAAGTAACAACGCTTTGCAGCTGAAAGACTCCTGGCTCCATTTATGCTGTCACAGCTTTGGCTATGACATCAGTCACTTCCACTTCAGTGGCGGCAGTAGGGTCAATGGCATCCTTGGGGCATTTGTGGTGTTATGATGGGAAAAGAAGACAAAACTTCACTGTCTGTGCACAATCGATACATACGTATAAGCAATGGCTTTCAGCGTAATGGACCACGGTGCATGTGAGATGATTGATCAATTTATTGTGACAGTAGCCTGAAGCTACAGTTCATATTTATATTGGCAACAGTAAATGAATTTCTCTGGGCAGTGAGAGAATTTCACAGGGCACAAAACCAACTCAATGGCTGGGCTGCAGTACTTCAAGCCTGTTTTCTTTTACTCTGCGTTCGTAAACAACATACAATAACATCAGCAGCACTATTGCCCTGCCATTGAATTTTCTGACCAATAACAATAGAAGAATAAGAAGAAGCGCTGTTCATGCATAGAACATCAAGCACTTTACGATATTGAGGTCAGCAGACAGTACACCGACCAACCAAGGACAAACATGTAAACAAGTAAGAGGAACTGCTTTACAGTTTTAGGGCAGTTTACTGAACATAATGCACTGTAGTAGATGCAAGGTAAAATCCTCAGTGCTAACTAGTAACTTACACATGGACACCTTTAGGTTTTGAGTAAAATGATCACTGTGGATTTTCCTGTGTCCATTGTTAAACTCCATGAAGGACAGAAGCATGTAATCATCTGTAAGCCCACCCAAGTGAAAATGATACAGTGATGAGACTTTCTTGGAAGAGATCCATTGTACAGTACAACCTCTTTGCTGATTGCCATTTTCAGTCTGTCACCCTCACTGTCCTTGTAAGGCCATTACTTTAAAACAGTGATTCTCAACCTGTGGACCGGGGACCACTGGTGGGCCGCGAGCTAATTGCAAGTGGGCCGCCAAATAACTGGCAAAACGATTTTAATGGTAATATAACATTATGAAAAATAATATACGTAAATAAATGACATGCTATTTTTTTCATTGTGATACCGATAAATAGGAATACTGTTAGTTCCGTTGATACAAGCCAGAACACAATAGATTTATAGATAATTAAAATTAATGCAGCCCACCTATCTGACCACTGAACACGGCAGTTCAAAAGTGGTCAGAACGGTCGCCTGCGAATGCTTTTGAGATTTGTGGGCCCTAATCCAGAAAAGGTTTGGATTTTTATATTATTATTATTAATATGAGTGCTCATTACGACACAGAGGCAGCTATTTTGCATACTATCCTACTGTCTGGACGGACGTGTCATTCTTCAAATGATCTGCTCCGTACTTTGTCTATATTGAGATTCAACTAATTTCATCCACTATAGGGCAGCTAAATGTGATTGGGTATTTTCCCAAAACTGAAAAAAATACCACACACAGAAAAAACGTATAATAACTAAGATATCAGCTGAAAATAATATTATTTTAATAGACAGATTTAGCTGCTACGTCTGCAGACATCACATGGATTTTAAACTGGTAGCGCCTATAGCGCTGCGTTATCTTAAGTACAGTACAGTATAAGTGATAGAAGGTATACACGAAATCCTGAGCGTCCTCAGAGTTTAATTGATACTGAATAATGAATGAAACTGGCTGGGGTCGAGTAGGGAGGCTGGAAATGAGGTGGAGTCTGAATACTTGGGTTTTCAGTCTGTGAAGGAAGATGGGGAGTGACTCTGCAGTCCTGCCCGATGGGAGGTCATTCCACAGCCTGGGAGCCAGGAGGGAGAAGAGTCTAGATCACTTAGAGCAGTGGCCAGGTTATCGTAGGGACGGAGGGATTGGTGACCTGTATTAGCTGATGGATTTAGCCGGGTGTCATGCCCATGGCCACTTTCACTGCAAAAGGTTTTACTCTTGATGTTGAGTCTTTGACCCAAGGATGACAGCATAATGCCACACAATGGCTAGACTTAATCTCATAGAAGATGGGACATTGGAACTAAACTGAAGATATGACATTTTACTGGTTATGTCATACATTATAGAGTTTGACTGAAACATTAAACTATCTTTTTCCTAATATACTAATAAATGAATCCTGCATAAAAATGTTAACTGCTAGTATTCCTGGCTAGTGAAAACAGGGGGGGGGGAAGGGATACATATTTAGCTAACCATACATCTTCACCTCATTTCTTCAGCACAGATGGCAAACAAAATCTAATCCCTGTGTCAACTCTCCCAAGGCCGTGAAAGGGAAAACTGAAGATGTGAAATTGGGAAGTGATTTTTTCCTTTGAACAAACAACTCCTGTCATCTGCCCATGTGTATTCTGACACAGAGTGTGTGCATAATTAAAATGCATACTTCTTGCTTCACAACCGGAGTAGCCTTTTTTTCACACTGTTAATCCGAGATGTTGACAATTGATGGAGTTGATGTTTAATGTATCACTGGCTACATCAGAAAGAGAACAATTAACTTTTCATGAAAGATGACATGAAATGGTATTGGAGAGTATTTGATTTCCGTATTGTGATGTACTTCCTAGTGAAACGGGAGCTGTGTGCGTCTCAGCCAATCACAGCAATGAGGGACGAGGTTGGAACGCACCAAGCTTTCCAACTTGCCCCATGTTTCCAACCTCCACACACCAGCTGTCAGCACATCTTTTATCCGACTATAAGCAATGATTTTGAGCAATGCCGAGTACCATGGCCTGCCTGGATGCCAAGTCAGTCCACAAGGTAAAACAAAATTTAAAAAATCGTACACGGCAGAACTGAATCAAGTTGCCGATTACTGCATTGCCCTGCGTTGCCGGTCTGGTGTATGGGATGTGATCATACAAATACCTGTATGACAGGTGCTTGTCATCATATTATTGGTTCCTGCTGATGTAAGCATGCATGACATTTTTGTTTGACAGAGAGTAATTAAGATTGGACTTGACTTTTGATATAATACATTTTTTTGTAATACATTGTTAACTATATCCCCATTATGACCATATATCTTTACTCTAAAAAAGGAGAAAAATATGTTTTTTTAATTTCAGCTCGTCTTTAATGTAGGGAGCACAGATATCTGTCATTTTGTCCTACACTGATCCAGCAAGTGACATTTAGAAATGATTTAGGCCTATTTCAAAGCTTCCTTTTTTAGCAAAGATCCTAGAAAAGACTGTGGCTAATCAGCTGATAGATTTTATGAATTTTAACAGTATTTTTGAGGACTTCCAATCAGGTTTCTGTGCCCTCCACAGTACAGAAACAACCCTTTTAAAAGTCACAAATGATCTATTACTTGCAGCTGACAATGGTGACGGTTCAATTTTAATACTTTTAGACCTTAGCTCAGCATTCGACACTGTAGACTACGCTATTTTAATCGACCGCCTGGAAAAATGGGTTGGCATTAGGGGCACAGCACTAAACTGGCTACGCTCCTACCTTACCGATAGGAGCTTCTCGGTGGTGATCGGGGAGGCGTCTTCTTCAGAGGTCCCCCTGTCCTGTGGAGTCCCCCAAGGCTCAATTCTGGCTCCACTGCTCTTTTCAATTTATATGCTCCCACTTGGCCATATCATTAGAAATCATAACATACATTTCCACTTCTATGCAGACGACTCCCAACTATACATCCCTCTCAAACAGAACGACACAGATAATATATCCCGGATCCTCGCATGTCTCTCAGACATTAAGTGCTGGATGTCCCAAAACTTCCTCCAACTAAACGAGGCAAAATCCGAGATTCTCCTATTCGGCCCCCCAAGTTCCACCCTCTCTATACAGACACAGCTAGGCAGCCTGGCAAATAATGTGAAGACATCAGCTCGAAATCTAGGGGTGTGGTTCGACTCTGATCTGTCCTTTGATGGGCAAATATCCAAAGTCGTACAGTCATGCTTCTTCCAGTTGAGAAACATCTCCAGAATCAAAAATTTCCTCACATTTTCAGACCTCGAAAAAGTAATAAATGCCTTCATCACCTCACGCCTAGACTATTGTAACTCGCTGTATTCTGGGCTCAGCAAAAAGGCTATCTCTCGCCTCCAACTTATACAGAACTCAGCAGCCAGACTACTGACCAACACTAGGAGGCGTGACCACATCACACCAGTCCTGGCCTCCCTTCACTGGCTGCCAGTGAGATTTAGAATTGATTTTAAGATCCTATTGACAACTTTTAAAGCCCTGCGAGGCCTAGCCCCCTCTTACATCTTCGACATGCTGACACCACATGAACCTGTGCGCAACCTTAGATCGTCAGGCAAGGGTTTCCTCATTCCTTTCCAAACTAACCTTGTCACTAAGGGCGATCGGGCCTTTACAGCCCAGGCACCTACTCTATGGAACGCCTTACCTCAGAACCTGAGGGATGCCGACTCAGTGGCATCCTTTAAATCACTCCTGAAAACCTACCTCTATATCAAGGCCTTCCCTTAAACCATGCGATTATTGTTTTATGGTATTGTACTGTTCTCTTGTCCTTGGCTGTAATGAATTTAATGAATGTATGGAGGTTCATCCTACCATCTGTTTTTAAACTGAAATGCCTCACCGTCAACACCAAATATGTTCTTGGTGTAATGTATTTGACTGCCACTGTAAAGCACTTTGTAACCATGTTTTGAAAAGCGCTTTATAAATAAAGTTTATTATTATTATTATTATTATTTAGCCTGCATATTGTTGTTACTGTACCAACAAGCTATTGCTAAGTATTTGTTCTTTACATCCTAATTGCAATCATTATTTAATTTTCTAAAATTTAGTTTTTTCCCTCTGTTATATGCATGTGCTATCCCTGTGTTATTTCAACTGGTTCATCGCCCGGCCAATGATTCACCTCCCCTTGAGCCACCAAATGGTGCAAAGATTCACCTTCTGGTATCCTCACAGACAGCCGAGTCACTAATTGACAACATGGCCGTATCAGCTAAGCAATAACAAATACAGTAATATAGCTGCAAGCAGCGATAATAAAGGGCCAGACATGGAAACTAGAGAGAGAGAGAGAGAGAGAGAGAGAGAGAGAGAGAGAGAGAGAGAGAGAGAGAGAGAGAGAGAGAGAGAGAGAGACATGGATACTGGAGAGAGAGAGAGAGAGATGGAAACTGGAGAGAGAGAGAGAGAGAGAGAGAGAGAGAGAGAGAGAGACATGGAAACTGGAGAGAGAGAGAGATAGAAACGGAATAGATGAGAGAGAGAGAGAGAGAGAGAGAGAGAGAGAGAGAGAGAGAGAGAGAGAGACATGGAAACGGAATAGATTGATGAGAGAGAGAGAGAGAAAGAGAGCGCCATGGAAACGGAATAGATTGAAGAGAGACATGGAAACGGAATAGATTGATGAGAGAGAGAGATGAAAACAGAATGGATTGATTGGACATCTCAACCTATTGCCATTAACAGGAATCGAACTCTCAACCTTCAGACTAATAGGCTGCAACACTACCTATAGTGCTATAGTTTTGTCCAGGCTGATGTTTTCTGTTGAAGATCATAAACTCTTGCCTTCTGTCATGAACCAAGCCAACACTAAGATCACTCGTTCACAAACCATTTACCAATAGAGAAATTGTATGTCTCCTCGCAACCGAAAACAGTGAAAGCAGCCGATCTACAAGCTCAGAAACACGTTGCTATCTGAAAGGTTTTGAGATTGTAGATCGGCTATTTTCAGAATGAAGTATGTCATACGTTGAAAAACGTACTCTCAAATATGCATTTCAGGTTATCTTTACCATTTGCACATGTATTCATTGATACAGTCATGTTGTTTGCAATTCAACTTAAATGAAGTCTGCAAGTGAGGCTTGAACTGACGACCTTGAGATTGTGTGGCACTCATTTAAGGGAGACGCCATTGGACCAACAGACAAGGAACTGTGAAAAAGGAGATCACACAGATGATACAGTTTCACGCAAATAGCTGAAAAATCCTGGGTTTAAGTGTTTTTCAAACTGCTCAAAATTGCGGACAATCTAAGGGCGGAGCTTACTGGTTAAAGCGATAGATGTGTTCCTCATGAGTCAAGGCACAAGTGTAAGCAAGTTTCACGACTTTCGGCCAAACGAGGCATGACTTTTGCCTGTTTAAAGTTTGCATTTTCAAAAAATTGCTATAGCGCCCCCCTTTGGCCAATTGGAGTGAGATTGGTTTCAGTGATATTTGGAATGACTCTCTACATTACTGCAACGTTTCAAAGAAATGTGAGTCTTGCATGTATGTTTTAGGGGCAGATGAATAATTTTCATAAAACTGCAATAGTTAAAATCTATGGAATCCTGGGATTTTGGAGCAATCTGCACGAAACGTTTAACACTTGAACTTTGGACCTCTGCCGACAACTTCTAGGCGGCGGAATTTCCATAAGTGAAAAAATGCAGAAGTTAGGAGCCAATGGCTGTTTTTCATATAATTCAAAATGGTGGGAGATCTAAAGGTCAGAGGTCAAAAGTCAGCGTGTGAAAGTTGTTCAGCACGAGGAGACGCATATGTGTATCCAAGTTTCATGGCTGTAGGTCAAACAGGGCATGAGTTGTACCTGTTCAAAGTTGGCATTTTTCAATTGAGTGCTATAGCGCCACCTTTGGACGAAAGATTGTGAGATTTATTTTTTGATAGTTTTTCATGACCATCTACCATATGGCCGAGTTTCGTAAAAAGCGACTGCACGGTTCAGCCAGAACTGCGAAAAGTGTCAGAAGAAGAAGTGACAGAATACTGCCAATAATAAAACAGGTACAGAGCTGAGAGCTCTGTCCCAGAATGACACTTTTCACTCATCTGTCCTGTCTTGTCCTCAAGGTAGGGTTACATGGTACAAGTTTACAGATTAAAACTTTTAAAATATTACATAACATACACATAGGATATAAGATCTATATGTGGAAGTCATGATAATTGTGAGTAATGAAATCTTGTGGGTAAGCAATGTCTAAAAACAACATATGGTGGCAGTCTAATTTAAGTTAAAGCATTTGAAGAGTTATTGTGTTGTAGCTTTACGTATTACGTATTCCTTTTTATGTGTTTATATGTTTTAATATGTAACCTACCATGTAACCCTACCTTGGGGTCAAGACAGGATAGATGAGTGGAAAGTGTTTCTGCCCGGTAATTGAGTGGCCTGTGTTTGTCTCTCAGTATCATCACCAAAGCAGAAATCATTAATATAACAAAAAATCTCCCCTCTATGGGGGTATCAACAATTCTACTCTCGCCTCATTTTTTGTCAAACTTTCATCATCGTTACTCCTCAATGATTGAAATGTTTTTGCCAGAATAGATTCTGACAGTTCAAGAAAACGTTTACAGACACACACTCTATCTCATTCATCATTTATAAGTGGCACACAGTCTTGTCATTAGAAATTCAATTCAACTGGGCGCCCCTGGTGGATGCATGTCATCCTCCCACCTTTTCCGTCTCTCTGATCACTGTCTCTATCCAAAATAAAGCTAGCTAGCTATGCAGTCTTGTCTCGTTCTAATTGGGTTTTAGCTTATTGACATGCATGGTTCAGAAGATGCACGCTTGTCTTTGGACATTTTGTTCATGGGGGAATTTAAAAGTCACATTTGTTCATCAAAACTAGAAAATAATGGACAACATGGCATAGGTGAGGCTGTTATGATTCTATTGAAACAGAGCTATAAATGAGGGTAAACATACTGCATCATTAGACCACCAATGCAGACGGGTGGATGCACGAATGGTCTGGTTATTGTTGCAAAGGGCGGTTGCAAACATGGTGCATTACATGGCTCAGCAAGCTTTAGACTTTCAACAGAATATAAATGAAATGCAGTCGGAGGATGAGCTTATGGATGGAATCTATGTTATGCACAAATCTGATTCAGAAAAAAAGAATTTGCCTCTGAAATATACTGGTGGCTCTGTGAGACAAGAGATGTCAAAAGATGGAACGATGTGCGTTGAGCAAATTGCTGCAATTGCTACAGGCAGAACAGCATCCGTGCAACTTCATACATGAAAAGCCAGGTGAGATGCAAAGGGAATAGAACTTATGACATACAGTATGTTACTGCTGCAAGTGATTTATCTGCAGAAAATGCACTGATGTCACGCACAAGTGCTGGGTTGATTACACAGGGAAAACTACCTGGTGAGATCAATCACATGACGGCAAAGGGCAGCATACCGTACCGTAGGCCATTGGTTCTCAAAGTGGGGTCCGTGTGTGTGTGTGTGTGTGTGTGTGTGTGTGTGTGTGTGTGTGTGTGTGTGTGTGTGTGTGTGTGTGTGTGTGTGTGTGTGTGTGTGTTTGCGCGTGCGTGCATGCGTGCGCGTGCGCGCGTGCAAAACCAACAACACATTAAAATGATTGATAGCATTTATACTCCTTACCAGAGGTCTGATTGGTTCGGGATAGTGCCACATGTTAGTCTTTAGTGGCAATGTGCTTAGGAGTAGGTATATACAGTATTTTTCCCTTGGCAAATTCTAATTATATGGCCTAATTAATGGAACTTTTCTGTCTTTATCAATTATAGTGGCTACACTAGTAAAGCATGAAGGAAGTCAGTGTCACAGAAGCTCTTGATCTATTACATCTTTAACGCACAGAAACAAAACAAGGGCAGCATCACAGTAGGCTAACATGAGAACCTAGAGACATGTCTCCAACTTAGCTCCAACAGGATCAGAGCTAAATTAATTTTACATTTTGAAAGCTTCCTATGAGTCAGATTTGCTGAAGAGGCTGGCTATTACACTTAAACACCAGCATCCATATTCTGGGGTAGCCAAAAATAACAGATCTACAAGCTCACAGCGCAAAAAGGGATCCATGTACAGTTGTAACTCAAGTCCATTTCTCTAAGAATAGAGAGTTTAAGTGGTTAATATTACTAATATAATCAGTATTGCTATTGTTGTTCAAAGTAAACATTCAGTTGCTATTATTTTCTTCAGATGAGAGCAACTGGCTCTCAGTAACAAACATCCACCAGGGAAATATTTCACTGTAGTGTGTCATGAATCTTCTCCTAAGAATCACTAAAGTGATTTAAAATGTGTTTAAGGCGGAAAAAAGAGCATGGCTCTAATAGCACGTCTCATCCTATTTATTCAGTGCAGTCGGGAGCTTGCCCACACACAAGTGAGTTTCTAGTAGACTTTCAAGATAAAAGCTGAAAATATGAGCTTAACGTACCATACCTACGCCAATTCTCCAATCCAAAGCATTGTATCACTGTACAGTACAACTGTAAGAACTCAACAACAACAATTCACAACAGAAGCACAGTGGAAAACGATCCAAATAAATGTATATGGTGGTCCTGAACTGGAAATATTTAAAACCTCCCAGCCCAGACCAACAGAAACATAACAAAAAGGCATACTAGTCTAACCCTCAATGGGGGTATTTCAAAAGTTTATTAAAAATATATATATTTTCAATGCCAAACTGTACAGCTTATTATAGTGGTAGGATGGTTCCTAACATAAACAAATATAAAATCAGAAAATGGAGACAAATGGTCGAATTACTGTATTGATGTATGGTCAGTGAATAGACATTTGACAGAATGGAGCTCACTTGGGTGCAAAAACTAAAGCAATATTGTGCATAAACCACAATGTATTTGCCTGTTCAATTAATCAGGTAAAAAATATGTGAATCTCCATTACATGACAGAATCTTAGGTAGCTACTGCCGTCCAGGTATAGGAGAGGGCTAGTAAATATCGACTGAACAGGCCCATGCCACAAGATTAACATGAGTGGCATTCCCCTTTAACAGCAGCAGCAATTGCTCTGCAACTAGGGAGCATGCTGTTTATATATTTATTTAGTCTAGACATGACTGATTAAGCACCAAAGCACTTAAGAGGAATAAATAGCTGTAATGTATAAGGCCTGGATAACTTCCAGAGAGCATTACTCTTTCGAACAGTCAACTCATCATCACCAAGTTGCATCTTTGTAACCACTGAGTCATTTGTACAACTGCTGTGTGCCCCCAATTTGACAGGTGCCATAGTTTCTAATTTACTTTTTGTGTCACATCAGCTTCTTGCAGTGATGCCAAGGGGCAAGAAATGAAAGAGACACCACACTATAAGATTAATTTCCTGGTTTACATGCTTTATTAAGGTCACCACTCTAAATGTGCTGCATTTCTGTAGCGCCTTTCTCCAAAGCACTTCTGAAAGTGCATTAGTACATTCAAGCACACATTCTCACTAGTGCCTGACCAATGCCAGATCCAGGTCTCGTAGACCACCAATTATCAATGTTTTCACCGATATTTTGTCCCCCCAAAAAGTTAAACATTTTAGATTGGTTAAAGTTTCTATTTTCCAAATATTTAACTTACTGTATAAGCCAACAAATAAATAAAAATAAACACAAATAGCTTTTTTAAACCTTTTTTAATAATCGGCACACATCGGTCTGGCTCCAATTCTATTTCTCGCACGCACACACACACACACGCACCCACGCACGCAAAAATGAATATTTTTTTAATTTACAATATTACGTGTTATTACCTTTGTGCTACTTCCATTAATAAAAGCACAAAATATAGCACAGTTGGCCAAGGATTAATATGTAATGGAAGAGGGCAGACAACATTGAATAGAGAAGAATACCATATGATAACGGTACTGTATTGGTATTAAAATGTTGTTTAAGCCAGTGATTCTCAAAGCGGTCTTTGAGGGGTTTCGAAGCTGTTTAATTGCATTTTTTTCCACAGCTATGTTGTCATGGTTGCGGCCCCCACAGGCTATAGGATCTGTAGCCGCGGTCATGGTCCCATAACCCAGCCGGATGGTGGGTGGACCTACTGTAGCTTTGGGGCTAAAGTATACATATACACAAAATGCCAGAGAGAACGGCAGCAGAGGGAGCTCTGCTGCCGTTCTCTCTGGCGTTTTTGTGTATATGATATATTTTCTATCAGTCTCTCCCTAGCTCCAGAATGTTCTTGTTTAGTTTAGTTGTGAGACAAATATTTCTGAAGTCCATGTATACGATCATAAATAGCTCTAACACAATATTGTGACTTTTGAATAATCATTTGGAAAAGCCATATTCAAGCTATATACAGTACAGTAGAGACTTTCAACTTTCAAGTATAAATGTTTCATGTAGAAGTTGGAAAGTTTTAATCCAAGTGTAGTGTACCATCAAAGTCTAACTTGCCAACTACTGCAGTTGCAACAAAGACTGTTTCCTTAAATAGGCTCAAATGAATATGGAAAAAAGGGGAGCCATACTTTGACATACAATATTTGAATGTCTGAATATGTAACAAGCTGAAGTGGGATTTTAAAAGTTGGAATAAGAGTTGAATCAGTTTACTGTACTGTAGCTGTTACGAAGCTCTTGTTGAGGGGTGACGGGTATTTTTGTAATTGTTATCAATGTGAGTGAAGCTTTTTACTTGCCTTTGCTTTGCAGGTCTGTATTTTTAAGCTCTATGTGCCTTGACTTTTTGGAGGAGTGCCCTGGATGTCCCAAGTTGAAAGAAATGGAACTCAGTGCATAAAGTAACCCACGTCATTGCCATTCTTTTCCCCACTGTCCAATTGGATGAGTTGGGAGGCGGGTCTTCGTTGGTGAGGACATTGAAGTAGTAGGCTATACTGTAAGAACCAACATGTCCATTGACAGCGGGGACTAGTTAAAATGACGGACTCCCCTATAACTGCATGGAAGCTCTCGAGTATTGCTAACCCACTTTTAAACTAGCCATTGTAAATGAATCGATATTGAGCAACTGCATGGCCTATTTACAGTATAGGTGAAATAGAGATTGTTTCCAGACAAGCCGCCATTGTTCTTTTAGCACAGTGACTTGATGACAGAGTGAGTGACAGGTTATTATCTGCTTGCCTCGCGGCATCAAGCAAAAAAAGGTGCTGCAGGCTGCTCTGCTTTGTAAACTGCACAAAAAAAGAGGATGGGAAAACATCACGGGCTGGTGGAGGATGTGGGGCGTGAATGAGCCATTGTGCCAATAAGGGCTTATACCATGAGCACAGTCCTCCAGACTGTTCATCAGCCAATAAAGTGGGGCTAGCAGTATTGGCTTAAACACTCCCAAGGCTAGTCCTGACAGTTTATTTGCCTCCAAGTGGAGCTGCTGGAGTGTTCCCCTCTCATTAAAAAAGAAAACCAGGACTAACTCATTTATAGAAATGTTAATAGATCATCACAGTAATAGGCTGAGCTTATGATTAACTGTTGTCCCAATCTCTGTACTTTTAATAATATAAAACACATCTGAAATTAATATTGGCAACATGTAAGTCCTTTCATAAAACTAGATTTTCAGGCCACATATAGCAGCCTGAGAATCTAGTCCTATATTGCGCTGATCAGAGCATTTGAAGCGTTAAACACTACTGTAACACTGCTGTAGTGCCCCACATAGTAAGTTTAATTTTTTGGTGAAGTATTCTCATGCCATCGAAACAGTGTTTGAGCCATGTTTTGTGCTGATTGGAGCATTGGTGCGCCTATGGCCCTGTGGGCCCCTGGGGGCCACATGTGGCCCGTGGTGTGACCATTCTCACGGCAGTCCCTGCCTTGAACAGAAACTGTGCCAAGTTTGGTGTGGATTGGAGCAACGGTGTGCCTGTGTCCCCTGGGAGCCACATGTGGCCCCTGAACAGTGTTTAACGCATAGACTGCCATTGACCAGTATACTCGTCATTTCAATCTAAGGCTCACACCGCCATTGACAAGTCACTCGTTACGTGGTGCTTTCAGTGGTTTACGATAGAGGGCGCTCTTCCGCAGCCTGCAAATTATCCCAGGATCACCCGAGAAGAGTACACCCAGAAATCACATGATCACAACTAAATTAAGCTGGTTTCGTTTAGTATTGTAGGATTTATATATTTTTTTTAAATCTCTGCTTTCTGTCGCTTTTTGTCGAATACAAGCCACATTCAACTGCCCATAACTATGGAACGGATTATTGCGACGGCACACATTTTTTTCTCCCAGATCCCCCCTACGTCTTTTGAGGCGATTGCTGGGTGGATCGTTGAGAAGAATAAGAATTATACAATATATAATAATAATAATAATAATTATAATATATATAATTTATATATATATATAATACAGGTTAGTGAAAACGCTCAGAATCGCTGGCAAGGGCAGCTATAGCCGATGTTTTAACTCTGGCGGTTAATGAGTTAATATAGGATATAAATACATGAATATTATCTGCTTAAATATAAGGTATTTAAGAACATCATAACCGTACAACAGCATTATAGTGCAAATGTACTGCTGTGATGTTCATCCTGTAGAGCATTAGAACATTTCTATTAATCTTAACAGACTACTATAGTGTGCTTTCAACACCTCTTCATAGTTAATTGACATGTTGTTATACTAAAATAACTCCATTGCCAAGTAAAGATTACACAAGAGAAAAACAACACATAATTAGGGAACAAAGGAAAAGCATTGACTTTGTATGAAAGCCAGCTTATTCAAGGCTCTAATGTTGATGTATTCAGCTTAATGCAGCCTTCATTAACTCATTCACTGCCAGAATAAATACATAAATCAATCACCCACTGCCAGCGATTTTTTTTTTTTTTACCTTTTCAACTAGTCACTTTTTATCAACTATGATCTATCGTCTGACCTTTTGTAAACACAAACAGTATCAGTGGACGTCCACCAGAGGGAGAAGGGCACCGGCGACGGTGCCTTACCTTGTCACAGCATGCCGAAAACAGCCTCTTCCGTCAAAAATGCACGTCTTTCCCACCTCCCCAACTGGCCACAGAACATTTATATCCATTATGATCGCTTGTCAGACCGTTTGTAAACATAAAGGGGATCACTGTTCCTCGTTAGTCTATCACCTGAGTTACCATTTTCAACCTCAAGTCAAATAGATCCAGGAGATCACGTGATCGAAAGATTTTTTCCCTGCATCTTGGCGAGACATGCAATTTTCAACAGCCTGTAAGAAGGGAAGTTTTATTTCTTCTCACAGCAGCACAATGATCCCCTCCGTGCTTAGCAGCCGTCCTGGAATCGATCATATTGGATATAAATATTCTGTGGCCAGTTGAAAAGGTAAGAAAAACGCTGGCAGTGGGCAAACGCAGCCAGAAATAAGTCTGGCATTGAATGAGTTAAGAGTCCAAACTTCAATTCATGGACTGACAGCTGATCATGATTACAGGCATCAGTACAGAACAAATCACACAGTAAGCCTTTGGAAAAAGTATCAACATTGTGCATATTCCGTGAGATAATACTGACATCGAATACCAACCATCACATCGGCAGATGCAGAACACAGACTCGAATACTAATAATAATAATGGATTAATAATTTGTATTTCATCATTAGTCAATATATTGAATGGTATCCAATTGACAGTAAGTGTATGAACATAGATCAATGGGAAGTTCTAGCAATAGTAAAGAAAACCTGTACAAATTCTACCAATAAGCCCATGAGCCAGCGGCGGACTGGCCATTTGGCGTACCGGGCAAATGCCCGGTGGGCCGCTGGGCCAGTGTCCGGACCAAAATGCCAGGGCTGAATTTTGGTCCCAGTCCGGCCCTGCCATGAGCTATACAGTTAACCAAACAACTGGTGCAAGCAACAATGCTCCCATAACATTTGAATTTCACAAGAATTGCAGGATGAATGCATCTCAGTGCTCCACTTTATTTTGCCCGATTACAGGGAGGTCATTCCCAGGTCATGTTACAGTTAGGCTTTGCTAGTTCTTTCCCTCATGGGGGCCTTTAAATGATAGGATAAAATACTTGTTTTGGGGATAAAATATTAGTCCCTAAAGGTAGCTTCAATGGGCTCTGAGCAAATGACATGGCCAAGAAACATCCACATACAGCCACCCAGTCTTTCCTGCTGTGTCCCAAATTGATGCATTAAACTGGGGCAGCTAGTCTGTACTCCCCTCTCATTTTCTGTTTTCTCACACAGACAAAGATGAGAGAGAGACAGCCAATAAGCTGGTGGGATGTGGCTAGTGGCTCCTCTGATAATAATTGCGGCTCAGTGTCTGAGTAAGTGTATGAGCTCTGCTTAATTGAGCTGGACACAAAGCCAAGCCAGGGATAGAAGTAGTCCCATGAATAATATTAACTCTCTCCCAGCTCCACACATCAAGCCAAATTTGCCGGAGCACTCACTTCCACTTGCCTTGCATAAACGTTTTGCACAGCATCCATGAAGACGCAATAAATCACACGCCAGGGACCAGAGCAATGCTGCTGTTCCTTTCCTTTCTCCAACCAAAAATCTAGGAAATTAACGTGGCTATAATCTAATGTATTAAGTTTGCTAATGGAATTTTACACATTATACTTGGAGGCACAGGAGATTCAGGATGAACAGTCAGCCTATATAATATCAGCACACTCTGGCCCAATTTCACCCAGGGTTACAATGTTTATGCAGTTTGGTTTTGTCTTGAATGAAATGCATAATGAACAATATTCTGCAGAAGTCAGAGATAAAATAACTGACCCTCTCGTACTTTAACAAATCTTTCTGCTCCACTGATGGTGAATGGGATAGGTAAGAGGTGATTTAGCAGGAAAAAAAACTCTGCTATATACTGGTTAATGATAACTCTTTCTTTGTACATTAAACCCATTTTTCCAGTTTACAAAGTCAGACTGAAAAAGTCTTATTAGTACTGTGAGTTTGATCTTCATGAAAAGTTTGACAGTCTTTGTTCTCTGGTACAGTATCTTTGGGAAATTTGTGCACGTCCACATAGACTGATTGAACTCCCAGGGGTTATAAGGTAGGAATAGCATAAATTAATTAAAAAACTGTTGTGCAAAACGGTCTGTTTTGGATGCATGTCTTTATCAATTTGTGATGTCCTTGAATTCAGTACTAGAAAATATGTGTCTTAAGCATCAACTTTTATAGGTTACACTAAAGAGGGCAGTGGTCTAGTTATGCTTGAACTAATTGGTTCTTCTAAAAATTGCCTGCCTTAAAGTTAGTAATTCATTATTATTGATTTATTATTTGCCAAGTGCATTTTTACACACATCTGTCCTCTGCATGTACTGTACCCTATCCTAACCACATCAGAGGCCTTGTGGTCTTGACTGTCCGCCCTGAAATTGGGAGTTCCCAAACACCGGCGATTATGCGAATATACGCAAAATTCGGACTCATTCCGAATAATTCAAAGACGCTTTTTCGCTTTGCTTTTTCGCTCCATGGAAGCTTGCATTGACTTTATAAGTTTTTTTAAAAAACGTATTATTCGCATGAAAAATTTTCATGCGCCCCCGGTGTGTAAGGGGCTTTACAGTTGCAGAAAAAATAAATGTATTGGTTCAATATTTGTAAAACCCTCAGACACACTTGACCACTTTCATTTGCACTTAAAACTTTTTTTTTCCAAAAATAGTGAAAATAGCAGATCTACAAGCTCACAATGCATGGTATTAATAATATGTAGCTGGCATTAATTTATGAAAAAACAAAACAACAAAAAAATGAGCTGAAAACAAGGTTTCTGACCAACAGCAACGTTATGTAACCAATCCTAACAATTATGAGCCAGTGGGCTGCTATTCTCAAGGCCACTTATAGGCCAGTGCCTTGGTCAAATGGTCTGCATTTCTATAGCGCCTTTATTATCCAGAGAACTTTACAATGCGTTAAATTCTCCCATTCAGACATAGATCAATTATCTTCTTAGCGATTATTGTATCTATCTCATATAGTAGCTTACATCCAGAAAGCTTGGTACTGTATTTTTGTATACGTAGATGCAGTAGTGCAAGTTGAGTGTCCATCAGTACATGTTACTCATGAGCTGACACCAACAGGATAAATACTGCAACTTCATAACCTCAATTCCACAATTATGCTATTTTTGTTTTGCTCAAGATATATGTCTTTAATGTCAGATACCTGTATGTACAGTCATAAAATGGAAAAATGCATTGAACATGAAGTAGGCCTATAGCTATGTTCTGTGGAACAATTTGTTTTTGATGGAACTATAGATTCCATACTAATAATGTGTTCATTGCCATGGGAGACTTGAAATCCCTTCCAGTGATAGCCAATTAGTAGTCCTAAGACTTGTCAGAAAACCAGTCACCGAATAAAATGTGTAATTTGGATGTAATTATACCACATCCATCAGAAGCTTGAAAGTCACCGTGAGAATTAAATTAAGGATGGATACTTCAAATGAATCAAAACAGACTGAACTCAGAAGAAACTGTAAATGAGCTAAGAAGAAACTGCAAATAATGAACAATTAAGTAGTCAGTTGAATGTGCCATATTCTAAAGGTATGTGTCACATAATGTACACCATTTTAATGATGTGTGGGTCTACAGTCTCACAATGTAAGAGGAAGTACTGTACAGTCAGATTAGTGTTTTAGTGAAAAAATAAAAGCATCCCACCTTTTTGAGAATTGCAATCTAAATGGCCAATACATTGCCATTTCCAAACAATAATGTACAATACGGGCCTATAATTTGATTATGGTAAGTTACAACGGGAACAGGACAAATTGTCATACTGGGGTTCCTATGGCAGGCAGGGGCACTTTAAACCTTAATATATGATGAACCAGGTCATCCGCCAACAACACACTAAATAGCATTACTGTAAGTTCAATGGCTAAATAGCCTAAATATTATAATGATGTCTGTATTTTATACTGGCATTTTTGCCTTCAAAGTGTCCACATTTAGTAAGTCAGGAATGTGAATGTTTCAAGTTGAGAGTTAATATAACTTACATTATCCCTTCTAAAAATAGTATGCAAAAAGGAATGATGGAATTCTTATCACGGTGGATCTGCATGATGGAAAATGGCTAGGAAAATAGGGCACAGTTGAAAAAAGAAAAAATCTAATGTACATGTCCTTTAAGGTACATTGCCTTTTCAACCTAGATCTTCAGAGTCAAATTTACTAAGAATGTCTGTACTGTTCACTTAGAAGTGGAGCAAAGTAGTGGAGACAACAATAGACTTGAGAGTGAAATAGTTACAAATAACTGTCACAAAGAAAATAATGCATTTTATTCAAATGCCTGGCCTTGTTATCTGTATTGAATAAACATAATGTAAGAACTGGAATTATTATCCCCCCACACACACACACACACACACACACACAATTTGAAGTTTTCCCTGTCTTCTAGCCTTGCCATTTAGCAAAGGGTATGCAATGCATTCAACATTTTCAGGGCGGGAGGGGGGGGGGCAGCCCATGGTGAATTTGGAGTAGTGGGTAAATAATGAGAAAAGATGGCCTGGCAAGTCATCCTCAATCTCCACTTCTCTCCAGGTCGGCACACAGAACGGCAGTGGCAAAGGCTAAGTGGCTAGTTGGGTATACTGGCTTGGTGATCCTATAAATAATAGCCACACAGTTTCTCCCTCATTGATCACAAGGCCTTGGCTGACTGATACTGGTCTGGCTCTATGCTGGACAGCACTGACCTGAGAGCATGCTTGGCTGCCTTTCCCCTCTCACACTCTTGGTGCATGATCGATCAAAGTGAGGCTTGCGTACACCTCAAGAAATGACACAGTCTAATTGGCTACATTGAGAGAGACCCATCTAGCTAGCGAGAGCTATCGCGGATGTAAGAAAAAGGACTCCTTGTGGACAAGGTTAACTAACTACTAACTCCACTTTTATCTCTCTGGCATTGAACTATTTCTTGCTCTTGTCTATTATGTGGCCTACACCCATGACGAAGCATTTGATCTGAAAAGCTTTTCCATGATATCTTAGAAGGGGAAGAAAATGTTGATATAATTAATAGATGGCTTACAATACACACGCCCCAAAGGAAGCTTTCATTTTCTGCAAAGATGACATGTTGATTTGCCTGCTTGGGTCAGTTGTCAAGGTCAGCAAGGTGATTTAAAGGCCTGCACATATATTAATTTGATGTCTGTTCATTTCCATTTCCACATCGCTTGAGGCGGAGAAATCAGGGGCAAAGGCCATGCAGGCATCTTAAATACCCCATCCAGTGTCCTTCACAGTAGAGGAAAACCAACAGAGCATGACTGAGTTCACGTCTTGAGACCACACACGAAGAGGTAATTATGGATTTTAGTAATACTTGTGAAACATATTTCTTAAAACATATATTTTCTAATGCTTTTATTCCATCCGGTGCTAGATAATTTTTCCTTTGCTCTTCCTAACTTTGGAAGTGCTAAAATGAGCCTGTTCCACCCATCACTCGTACAAGAATCACAAGGAAAAAAACAGATATTTCAGCGGGAGAAGGTAATCTCAGCTGTAGTGCAAAAATGAGTTATAGTATACAATACATAAATAAGAATTAATTAAAACCCAATCCAAGCTTGTACTGTATCTAAAAAAAAGAACACATTTCCAGCAATTTGTGAAAAACTCAATGTGGAGTGTCATTGTAGAAAATATGATTATTTCCAACAATTTTGTGTTTCATTCATACTTAAAAATGTTAGATTGCCATCGATCTGCAGAGAATTTGAAAGTGACTGTAAACATTTTACTCAGAGTGATAGTAGGTATTTCAATTTGTGGCTATAAATGGAAAGCATTACATATGGCTAGGTGAACTCTAGCTGTTGTTTATATAAATGATGAGGATTATTCTTCTCTTGCATTTCTTCCTGAATTAGCCTATGCTTGGTAATTTATTTCTCATATATTATTCAAAAACATTCTCTAGGTGGGATGAAGTGATTGGAGTTACTTACATTTTGATTTAAAGAATTGTCAAAAATAAGGTCCATCTTCAGCTACTGTACAACTGTAGAATGCTTATTCTAACCTACCCGTGCCACTCCAGGTGAGGATAACTGAATCCAAATGAGAATGTAAATGTTTTGGACTAAGTTCTGTAACTTACACGAGAACAGAGAAGTCACTTTTTCTTTTATTCTGACTGCAACAGAGACATACTGCTGCACTGTTACAGTCTCACCCTGGAGACATAGGGGTTTTGTCATCTTGACTAAGTAGGCTATGTTTTGTGTTCACCAAGTGCATAAATGTATTCCGTTAGAAGAGATGGCTTGGAAATAAAATGTATGTACACAGTATGACAAGTATAGAGCATGTGCATTTCTTTTTCATTATCATTCTCCTCCAGGATGTTATTGACACTGTCTAGATTTTATGCAGTTTACACACATTTTAACTCAATGTGGGACCTAGTTTTGATAAATTATTTGCTTCCTTTGCAGACACATTATTGAATAAATGAACTTGCACATACGCATGCCAAGCAGTGAGTCTAAATGTTGGCAAAATAATATTGAACCAAAGGTGTACATGCCATTTCTCTTTAGTTATAGTCACACAGAAAATAGTATGATGACACAGGGCACAGCACTCAGTGATTTATGTAATAGCAAGTGCTATGGGACATAGTGCTAATTATTTTCAAAAGAAAGCAGAACTTAGAAGAAAGTCAAAGCATGCTCTTATTTGCAGAGGTTGAAAAGCCCTTCTTGTTCTGTCTCTCCCATAGACAGTAAAAAGTATGGACAACGTTACGCCCATAGTACAGACCGTAAATGAAGCCTACTCTTCTATCTTCTATCTTTCTATATTCAGTGCACTCGGAAATTAATGCTATTAGTTGGGACCCGAGCGGGGGTGGGGAATTAATGCTATTGGTTGTGTAGCTTGACAATCAAATCATCACAAGGTAGCCACGCCCCTCTTACAGGCAGCATACCCTACTTTATGATCAATTTTAAAATAAATGGGACCATAATTTACCAAAACGCATATCATGGTGATTGAAAGAAGACTTTAAACTAGCAACTGGAAGCATAAAGTATTTATGAAAATGTTTATTAAGGTAATAAAATCAAGTGTAAAGTTCGGCAAAAACCCATCCGCTTGCATAGAGCGTTATTGCTTCTGACACCAGCAGGGGTGAAACAGCGAAACTACAGGCCATTCATATGAACTTTTACTTCCTATATAGACTCAATTTCAAAGGCGGATGCTGGGCCCTTGGTCTCTCCACATGACAGTAAACTCAACTAAAAAAGTGTGCTCCTCTGAGCGTAGATCTCTGCCAGGCTTGGTTGCCTACCCAGAGCTGTGTCAGTCATGGGGTGGCATCGTCAGCACACGAGGACACTGTGGGGGGTAATAGTGTGAGTTCAAGAGACCGTGGACTGTTTGTGAATCTTCCAATTTGGGCATGATTGGATGTTGCGTTCATGATACATGGCATTTTTGTAGCCACACCCATTTTTATTTAAATGTGTTTAAGTGTACAATTCAAATGGTATGGAGTATCAAAACCGTTTGATGGTCATTATCACATGACTCACAAGACCATTTGTGCCTAATTTTATGGGGGCGGGGGGTCCACAGCCACAAAGTGAAATCACTCCTTGTTGTGTTCATGATTTGTGCCATTTACAAAACAGGCCCCTCCCGCAAATTTTGGAAGCCAATTGTAGCCAATTGGAACGTAATATGAAAAATATGAGGATAACAAAAAGATAGGTCGATTTATTAACAGCTTTCATATTATGTTCTTTTTCAGCGATGCCTTTACACATATTCCAGTACAGGTTGTTCTCAGCAAAGGATTTTAAGTATTCTCCTACTCTGTGTCTTCTGCCTGAGAGCTGAGAGGGGCGGCACCCTGCAAATAGAGGCTGTAAATCAAACTGCCACACTCTGTAACCTGACGCCCACAGTCAGAGCAACGGTTAGATCCTTTTTTACAGGCACGCCCCCTTTCCACAGCCACGCCCCCTTTCCTGGGTAGGGGTACTAATATGAATGGAAGTGCACGTCCCTTTCTCCACCCCTTTATCGTGGCCCGTTTATAGAGCTATAGAGGCTATACCTACAGTGCATAACCAGCAACACCAAACAAACTTTTCAAGTTAGCCTTGTATGGTAATTCATGTAGACATAATGTAAATCCTTAAGATATTTGAAACCTGGAAACATGTCCTTCACCAGATGGGCTGGCTAACCTCATTTGAATCTCAGAAAGAGAAAACCATTGTCACTGACGAGCGAGCAAGCTACATTTCTAGCTACATTCACAGTGCCACTGACTAAACGGCAGGTTTTGTTGTCCCCATAAAAGCATTCTCATATTTAGAAGGGTTAATTTGAAATGCCAATTTTGAGATACAGTTTTGGTACAGTACATGTTGTTATAATGTCTTGGCTTTGACATGTCTCATTTGCTCAGGCTGTTGACTCTAAATGAATTACTCTTAGTCTTGGACTGAACTGAGTCTAAGACTACTTCACAACATTCCTTGTGCCTTTTCAAACAAGTTTGAAAAGGCACACTGAAAGTAAAAGTGTCATATTGTCAATGATAGTTGTTCAGGGACCAGTGAATACTTGAATACTTATAAGTAATTGCTTGCTCCTAGCATTGTGAAAAATACTATTTACACAAAATGGAATGAAAGCAGACCTGTGCATCAAAACAATATAGTGCTGGATAGAAGAAAAAAGAAGAAGAGAAAGCAGAAGAGAGACTTTAACTCACATTATCAAATGCTCTCATACAAATTTATGACACCTCAGTTTACAAAGGTTCATAAGAGCAGTGAATCTACAAAGCACTCAGAATAGCGTAAATATGAGGTGTTGGTAGGTACTCAATTATAGACGTTTTATTTGAACACATAATTTCCATTTTATTATTAAATTCTGTCATCTGTCTGACCTCTCAGGACCTCTCAGGATTGTATTTCACCTAACACCTTTTAATCAGCAAGAAAAATTATGAAGAAATGAGCAGAGTAAAAGGTGAAAGAAGCATTGAAGCAAATGTAGAGGGCTACCATACTGAAAAGTTTAAAGAGGATTATGACAAGGCTTGGACGGTGTCAAGGTATCACGGTATACCATAGTATTTAGAAATCCCAAAGGTAGGATTTGCATACCAAGCATGTACAGTATGTAAATACATAAGTAAGTTACTGTCTACTGAATAGTACTATAGCTATAACAGACCATCATGAAAACTAACACAGTATTATAGGATAACTGACATAACAACGGTGTGATATTTAATATGGCCTTTATTGACCACTATTATTAACCCTACTGTATATATTTTGTTGTACATCAAATAGGGATGAGTGCCGACCTCTGTACTTTTACAGAATGACGTTGTACCAGATCAGTGAAAAACAAACAAACTTTTGTACTCTTGAACACATCTGAGTGAGAAAAACAACATAATTGCTCTGATGCAAGTAACATTAAGGAGTGTCAACGAGCATCAGCTGGACAGTGACACGCACACCTGAGCTGTGCTGAACTGAAAGTGACTGGAGTTAATTTTAAAAATGTAATAAGACTGTTTACTGTGATTATGGTAAGCTTACATTTCATATCACAAATACCACAGAGTAAAGACTCCTGTAACTTAAACAAGCAAAAAAATTATAAATGAACTCTTTTACTGCCATGGACGTGTTAACTCGTCAAATTCTGCTAAGGCGCAGCCTGCCATCGACAAGTTGGGACGAGTTTTCATTCTTTAATCGTCTTATTAAAGATTGCGCTGTGATCTATAATCCAGAGTGACTACTTTCACTGTAACTCACACGGATACGGAAATAACGTCATCTGAAGATTTCCGCCTCCATCCACTTCCTGTGTATTGGTTTCCTGCAAATACCTGTAACTTGAGTTCATTAGTTTTGCCCTGGATTCAGCGAGACACCGTAGTTTCAACCTGGTCTAACACAGGAAGCTACAGTTCCGGTTTAAAAAAAATCTCTGCACAACGAACAGTGATCCCCTTTGTGTTTGTTTACCAACCGTCTGACAAGCGATCATAATGTATATTATGTTCTGTGGCCAGCTGGGGAGGTGGGAAAGACATGCATTTTTGCAAGGAAAGTTACCTCACGGGTGAATTTTTTTTCCGCTGGGGATCGGCCACAGATCCTGTTTGTGTCTACATTTTCTGTGACCAGTTGAAAAGGTTATAAAAAATGAAAATCACTGACAGTGGGTGAGTTTATTAATGTATATACTATGGCAGTTAAAGAGTTAATAAGAATAAAATCTTTTTTTGGAAATTGTGAATCGATTTTGAATCGTTGATAATAAGAATCGTGATTCTTACATGAATGGTTTTTTTCCCAACACCACTACTGCCTGAAAGCAAACAATCATGGCCGGACGAAAGTGATCCAGTGTGGCTACAACAGACTCAGACAACGCTCAAGGATCTTGATAAAGTTATCCTATCTTCCGGCTTGGACTACTGCAACTCCCTGTATACTGGGAGTAGTCATCCCTGTCCCGACTGCAACTGGTCCAGAACACCGCAGACAGGCTTCTGACAGGTACTCGGAAGAGTATTACCCCTATCCTGGCCTCTCTCCACTGGCTGCCAGTACGGTTCAGAATTGATGTTATATCGCAGACCTTTATATCACAGGCATTCTCATTCTACCTCCGGGTCCCTCTGGTCGACTGACTTGGGGCCCCTGGCTGTCCCTTAACTTAAGCTCAGGTGTGACCGTGCCTTTGCTGTTGCTGTTGCAGCCCCTAGACTCTGCAACAGCATCTCCTCCTGAGATCTGCCCCCTCGACTCACTCTTGTAAGTCCAGGCTCAAAACTCATTTTTATTCACTAGCGTATGAATAAATCTGATGAGGCTGTTTTTTGGCTTGAGCATACATATTGTTTAGCCTATTTGTAATTGTGCCCATGAGCTGTGTCTTGTTTATGACAGTGTTCCTTGTATTTGTGATTCTAGCTACCTCCTATGGTCTTATACAGCACTTCAGTCAACATGGGTTGTTTTTATGTGCTTTATACATAACTATGGCGTGACAAGTTTTATAACAGAGAGGGTGCAAGCTCGTGTTAATTAACCTTGAGATAAAGAAATGTCCAGCATGGTAAATGAGCCTGAGTTTTCACGGCTTACCTCCTTAAAGGGAAGCCGTATAGAAGAGGGTCTGTGTGTCTGCACGTGCTGCTCGGGGCTATTCGCGTAAACCAGGGGTGCCCACACTTTTTTGATTGAGAACTACTTTTAACATGACCTACCAACCAAAAAATGATAATACCATTGCTGAAAATACTTTCAAAATGTACCCGAGGGGGCTGTTAAAAATGTCTTTCTTTGGAATAGCGACGCTGGCGTTACATATAAGACAAATGCACTTGGAATGGGATAGTGAAAAGAATGTCTTCCTCCCAATCTGTATGGAAGTGGTAGCTTTTCTGCTTTTTTGCCACACGCATTTTTATACAACTTTGTAATGCTACTGACGTCTCTTGAAAACAAAGCATTGCATTGTGGGTTTACCTACTTTTTTTTCATTAATTATTATTTTGGGCATGGCACAGGGTCTACCGGAGCAGCTCTTGTGATCTACAGGTAGATCACGATCTACCTTTGGACCAATCAGTGCCACATTTCTCGTGTATGCTGCTTTCATTTAAGCTGGTAATGTTAAACAACCAGCAGCGCTCGTTCTCTCATTTAAGCTGGTAATGTTAAACAATCAGCATCTCTCTCTCTCTCATCTGCACAGCGTTTCACTTGATGTTGTCAAAAAATAAATCCGAATGGGTGCCTAAAAAACATATTGACAGGAAGATAGCGGCTGAGGAGAAAACGTTGAAATCAGCTGGGGCAGTGCAGGCCGGGCTTCAAGGCCATAGTGGCCGTTGGGCATCACATTTTTCGAGGGGCAAAGGGCCACGGTCGACGTGGCTGCCGTGAAATTCCGGCCTTGGACGGGACTGATTCTGGTTCTTCTTGGCTTAAGAAGGTAAGGTAATTCTGGCCCTGTTAAGGCGAATTGTTCCAAGTGTATTCAGGTTTTCTTAAATTACAACTCCATAATACCCACCCGTGTAGAGTTCACACAAACAAACAAACTATCAGACAATCTTATGGTCAAGGACTCCTCAACCCCTGACTATAATTGTATTCTTGATACCCACTTCCACTTACTCATTGTGCCACTAATAATGCTGCCATAATGCAGCTTAAATTAGTCTGGGTGGGTGCTAATCAATAGAGCAAAATTGCCAGGTCTTTACAGCGACCCTCAACCTCTGCTAATGAACATTGATTGGGATTTGAGTGTACCAAAAGCCTGGGGAGCAGTGCTATGGTATCCATGGCAGGTGAATAAAACTCCCAAGGAATAAAATACACAGAATGGAGAAAGGTCTGCATATTTATTTGCACCAATATGTTCGATTACTACAAGACAATAAAGTAAGGGAGCCAGCCTTAGGGGGAGGTTGCAGGCTCTACGTGTGCTACATTGTAACAAATGTATAAGTGAGTGGCGCCTTTCCCCTGATAAGAATTCCAATACTATGAGTGGTTAGTTAGTGATTTATGACAGTGGTTAAGGCTAGTATGCAACTATGCATTCATTGCATAATGTAAACTGGAAATAAGTATTGTCACATTCATATTAAATAATTCATCAAAATTGATCAAATACACTCAATTTGCAGAAAGTAATTGCAATTGTATTTAAGAAAGTGAGTGACTATTTGATTTGCCAGCCTGTGATATTGTGCATTTAGCCACACTTCAAAATTATTAATTGTTCCTCTATGAATCACTTTGACAAGCCTAAGCTTCACAATTGGCCCCACCATTATAGCGTGGCTAATGTGTTTAACAATTTTCAATACGCCAAAGCTTTGCAGTTTGACACATAACCAATTTGTTGTTGAGTGTGTTCTCCAGTGAGCGGTAAGCAGCACAGCATTTATCTTACCTCTATATCTTGAGTATCCAGGGGCTGTGCTATCACTGCAGAGGATTGATTATTATGATATGGTAGCAAGTTTGCACTCTATTGCTTCCATGCTTCTAGGTCATTGGATCAACCCCCAAGAGAAAGCTGCTGTTCCAGCTATGGAATACAGCAGCGGTGATGTTGGAGATAGGTGTGTGTGTGTGTGTGTGTGTGTGTGTGTGTGTGTGTGTGTGTGTGTGTGTGTGTGTGTGTGTGTGTGTGTGTGTGTGTGTGTGTGTGTGTGTGTGTGTGTGTGTGTGTGTGTGTGTGTGTGTGTGTGTCTGAGAGAAAATCAACAACAAACGTGTGAAGAATCATCAAGGTACTCCATAGAATTCTTAATCTATTAATAAAGGCATCAACTGAATGTTCTTACATAAATAAAGCTTGTGCCAGTCAGAGTTGTCTGCACTAAAAGAGATGCGTGGATTGCTGTTATAGCTGCCAACACCGCCGGTTGCAGGTTGCAGGTGGGTGATGTAATGCATCATTAATGAGGAACATATTAATTTGGGTGTTTAATCTTCTCATTCTGTGAAGTCCACCTCCTGCTTTTTTGCTCATCCTCACCTACAACAGGAGATTAGGCTCATTTACGCACAGTGCACAATGTGCATTTAGGCACGAAGCACAGCAGTGTAACTTCATTGATTATTTAAATCTCCGTCCACGCCAACAGGATCGGTCAGGATCTAATGATAATTAATGTTCTGTGTTCTTCTCCACATCCAAAAGGTCAGCTGTTACACTGACACACACACACACACACACACACACACACACACACACACACACACACTAAGGGTGTCACGATGCTCGATACGTATCTAAACTTAATCGACATTGGCGTTCGATACAGTATCAAAATTACAAGCTGTATCCTGATTCTCGTGTTATTTTGTTCTGTTAATCCCGCGCATGCGCGCATCCGAGGGAAGCCATGAGGCACTGTTGTTGTTTTTCTGTGCATCATGTGCACGCATGCTTCCGACGGGGGAAAAAAGAGCCGACACTCAGACGAGTTGACAGAGAGCGAGACCGCGGCCCGCTGGTAGTTCCATTGTAGCGTCCAGTCTGCATTACCTTTTATTTCACCATCTGTCCGCTAAAAAGATGACAGCTAACAATCCCATTCTCTTTTAGAGCCCACATCATTAGACCGGCGGTCCTCGCTCAAGAAATAACAAGCGCAGTCGGGGTGACATGCAACCCTTTTCAGTGGTGGAGAACGGTGGATTTAAACATTTAATCAGCGTTCTAGAACCATGTTACAAAGTGGCAAGCAGATCACATTTGAGCGCCTGTGTGTTGCCTGCGATGAATGAGAACGTGAAGGCAAGAGTTACTGAAGGGCTGAGCAATGTAGAATTGATTGCCTTGACTAGAAACGTCTGCTCCTCAGAGCGCAGATCTCCGCCAGGCCGGGTTGCCTACCCAGGGGCCCAAAACTTTGGAAGGCATTCAAAGCCACTTGTGACACTTGTGAAATCTTAACTTTTCAAAGAATGTTTAAAGAAGAATCTGAAAATGTCAATGACAGTTGTTAGGGCATAAAACCCAATGTTTCCATTGTTAACCCATTTAGACCTGAGGCCGATTCTAAAAACGCCTTCTAAATCATGACCTAAGTTTTCTGAAAAACTTCAAATATTTATTCAAAAATTACAACAAATGTATGTTGCTATATACTGTACATAGCAACACAAACTCCAAAAGGTATAGTTACAAAAAGGGGTTCCCGCCCAAAATGGGTTAATATGTTAAACGTTTTATTGTTCTAGATTCTCATTTGTAATTTTGTAATTCTTATTATTAAAATAAAAGTGTTTTTCTTTACAAATCAAGACTGATTAGCCCAACAATGAATAATGATACAACCGTCAGTGCATATCGAAAATCATATCGAATCTTGACCTTAAAATTGAAAGTCGAATCGAATCATAGATTCACAGGACAGGCTCATACAGTGAAATTGTTACTTTATAGTTGAAAGCAGCCCTCCTCCTGATAGATCCTGAGCTCCATCAGAGTTAGAACAGAATTTCAGAAGCTAAAAGCTTAATTTTGTTTCCCCTGGACTGGAGAGTTTCCTTATCAAGTTTGTTCTAACTAACTAACAGTGTTCGGTACACAATGATGTTCCATACAGATCACCTCTTCTCGCAGACCACTAAATCAATTTTTAAATCAGGGGTTCCCAAACCTTTTCAGCTTGAGACTCAAAAGAGCAATTTGATGTCTCTCCGGGACCCAAACTAACAAAAAAAACGGAATGAATGAATCAATTAAGCCCTATTTTTGTTATTGTGAAAATAGCCGATCTACAAGCTAGCTCACAACCAGTGGTGTGTTCTACCGTGTTACGCTATACGCTATATACGTAGTGTGACCTGCAGATATTTTCGTAGCCAAGCGTAGCCCTCTACTAACCATTTTCCTTTGAAAACTGCAACACACCATGTATTTGGAAAACACTGAAACGTTTACATTTCAGATGGGCTTCTCACAGTACTGTATTCTGTATATGAAATAATTAGTTACGAAATCTCTTCGCAGAAAAATAGCTGACCTACAAGCTCATATTTCCAGTGAATGTTCAGATATTTTCTGCAAATGTTCACCTATTATGACAAACCCATAATTGGGACGCTAGGGGTCATGCGTTAAAGGTCCACAGGATAAGGTGCAAAAAAAGAAAATCTGGAGTGACTACTGAGCAATGGCCAGTGTTGATCATTTACTGTATCACTACTGATACATACTTATTGTTTGCCTATGGGAACTAAATGAAAGGGGGATGGAGCAGACATCATTTTCATTAATAATAATGGCCCCATTAATACTCATGAAAGTGACTTGGACTGAGGACCAGTACACTACACAGTTGTAATTACAAACTACTTCTATTTTCTTAGAACTGTGGAATGGATAAAACAAAGAAAACAATATAAAGTGCTCCTCAGATCACAGGTCTCCGCCAGGTCAGGTACGTTATTGTGGCCTCCTGGTGGCGCTATAATAGACCAATGTGAAAAGGGTGCCATTTATTCTTAGGCCTTCGGCAATCGGACACTGCATACATGATTTGAGGCATTTTGTTCCGAAAATGTGTTTTGCTAAATTAGACCTGCTGGTGGCGCTTTAACAGGCCAATGTGAAAAGGGTGGCATTTCTTTCTCGGCCTAGTTGGAATTTCACGGAAATCGCAAGCTGCGTTCATGATTTGAGGCATTTTGTTCAAAACGGACCAATCCTGCAAACTTTGGAAGCCAACCTTAGCCAATGAGGATGGAATATGGGAAATCGGACAGATCTGTGTTCTTCACATGACTATAGAGATACTGTGTACCGATTTGCATGGCGTTTGGATAAAATCTGTAGGAGTAATATAAAAAAATGAGTTTTGCACAAATCGGCCTCCTGGTGGTGCTATAACAGGCCCATGTGAAAAAATTGGGGCTAAGGTTATGAATTGGCATCCAGGGAGTGTGTGTGCACAGTTCCGCAGCGACCAGGCCAACGGTGCCGGATATTAGCTGCTCACGGACGGACAGGACACACGGTCGACGACAGGGTGCAAAACATACTCTCTCGCCATGCCTTTCGGCCTGGCGGAGACAATAATGCCAACTTTCTGCTCAATTTGGTTAAAATTTGCTCCATAATGTTGTTCCCTTGTCTAAGATTGTTTTGTCAAGCTTGTCAAAATATTAATTACATGGTGAGGATGATGAGGATTAAGTAGCCTGAGTCCAAATAGATGAAAAGCACTCCTGTAATGATGAGGTGCCGGTCAACAAAACAAGCATAAAAATATATATTAATTAAGCAGCTGCACACTTGTGGCTTTGATGCAATAATTTCAAGGACAGTAGAGAAAAAAACAACATTTCAGAATCTAAGCTGCCTTCATCAGTGTTGAACCACAAGAGGTGACTGCAGTTGAATTCACAAAGTAGCACATTAAGTCAGATTGAAGTAGGCTATGACTGACTGCAGACCAGTTGACAAAAGCTCTAAAGGGGCACTCACACCGGTCGTGGTGCGACCAATATTAAGCATGTAAAGTATGATAATGTAAAGTGACACAAGCCACACACATAGAACGTGTAGAATAATGCGCAAATCGCACAAGTTGAAACGTTTTCAATTCAAGTGATTTTGCCGAAGCCATTCACGCATGCACTGCCATGCAGTAGGTACCCTCTAAGTGGTCACAAGACATTAGGGTTAGGGTCCTTTAGGATTTTAATGATTCTAGTTTCTTAATGACTCGCTCTTAACACTCTTTCCTTGCTTTAACGACTGATCTCAACACAAATTCAATCACAGTATTGCATGCATGCATATAATTGTAATTGTATAGGAGACCTGAAGTACACATACCATCTCTAACAGCAAACTGCACACAAACAGAGGTTGTGACCGCATGATTAATCCTCAATGTTGGATCCGGTTCCTCCGGTTCAGAATCCCAACCCTACCACACGTATCGCTTCAAGCAAAAATGTCTGGTCCAGTGTGAAGTTCTGTGAACGCAACAGAGCGATGCGCTTCACCAGATTCAAGCAACGGTGTGAATCTTTCTTCAATTCAGCCATTGCTAAACTTGTCACGAAGAACTTATTGTTACATTCTCTCTATCTGTATTTCAGTGTACTACAGTACATGCATGTGCATGTGCATTCATGCATTCTGCAGTGCAATAAGAAAGAGTGTGTGTCATGATACAATGTAGACTACATTAAATTCTATTCTGAAAACATGGTTCATTGGAACTGGTACAGTATATTATGTGCCATTCCTGTTACATGAGAAGAATCGTTCAAATATTGTTGAATGGTGGATAGAGGACACGACAGAAGAGCGAAACAAGGGGAAAGGGTTGTTTGTGGTTATCGAGAGAGACAACGAGATATTTTACTGTCTGCACTTTAAAGATAGAATTACAGATGCTTTTTATATGCAATTCTTCCTACATTATACACACTTCATGCCCACTCTCTGTGAACTGCAACTAAATGATATATCGTATTCATCTATGAAAATCATCTCAATTGTCCTCCACACTCATCCCCATGGTTACACAAATCTGGAAAATCTGCTTAATGCATACCGATATTAAGAAATATCACAAACTGAAATAACAATTAAGGCCACATTGTCCTCGGAATTACTCTTAAAGCTAATATAACACTGATCTCTGAGCATCTATGCCGTTCTGCCACAGCAATTAAGATGGAATGGTTCCCATCTATGACCATCTGGACTTTTATCACTATTCAAAAGCTTTCCAAAAAATGAATTGTATCATTTTGTCTTGTGATGTTAAGGGGTCTGACATGCATGTTGCTCCCTTCCATTTGGCTCTACATGGTTGCGTTAGTAAATTAAGACATAATTAAATGATTGTTGTTGTAAACTTGCAAACCAACACACACACGCACGCACGCACGCACACACACACACACACACACACACACACACACACACACACACACACACACACACACACACACACACACACACACACACACACACACACACACACACACACACACACACACACACACACACACACACACACACACACACACACACACACACACAGTGAAACTCTCAAGTGGCTTCACTTGCCTTCAATTAAGACCTTTTACAGGAACGACAGAACATGAAGCATTCTACTGTAGCTGTGTTTAATCAACATGCAAGGAAACTGACATGGATGACTTGCTGTAGCACAGAGATAATAAGAAATGCATGATGCACTGCTGTGGTATAATGAAAGCAGCAGTAGTGATTAAAGGCTCCACTTGTGGAATAAACTTCCATTGGAAATGACACAGGCTACCTCAATGTCCACTCTATTTAAAAAAAACTATTTAAAAAACTCATGTTTATATAACAGCTTTTAACTAGAGGAATGGACAGCTAGTATTGGCATTCGTTCTTAATTATATTTTATTGTCCCTTTTATGTTATCATTTCTTTTATTGAATTGCTTTTATATTTCATGTTTGTTTTTATGTCTGTAAAGGACTTTGTAAACCCGTTTTTATTATCTATATTGTTTTTATGTAGGTGACAGCTGGTGACAACAACAGGTTCACAAGTTCAGCACTTTAAACAACTAATTTGCAAAGTTGATTTGTGAGTTGGTGTCACATTAGCTCTGTAACAGACAGAGGGGTGGGGGGGGAGAGAGAGAGAGAGCGCGCACATGGCCATTCATGGTCGAGTGACCATCAGTTTATAGAGGGACCGTCAAAAGGGGAGGGGCATGCATGAGGAAAAACAACAGATCTTCAAGCTGACTCGGTCGCTATAATGGAGTACATACGGACATTACCGCAAGTGACTGCAAGGGAGGAAAGTAAGAGCAACATTACTAGCTTTATAGTGGTTTGGCATGATGGATTTTTAGGGCGTCCGGCCTCGATAGGTCACCAATGTTTGTTTAACTGTCGAGCCAAACGTTAGCGAATCCCAGATCGGAACAGGCCTCGATAGGTCACCAATGTTGGTGTAACTGTTGAGCTACCCACGCAGACAAACGCAAACAAACAGCTTTCCAATTGTAGTAAGTAAGTGAGTCACTGATGAAGCCAGTTTCCCTAACAACAATCTAGCCAATTGCAGAGAAAAGTAGGTTAGTCTAGTCTATCTAGCACAACCTATTGTAATCTTTCAAATGATGAAAAGTGAATGAGAATTAGTTTGTAGAAGAAATGTATGAGCACAGTGTGTGAATGATTTAACATCCTACAGTAATATTCTTCCCCACGATAATTAAAATGTTTTTAAATCAGAATCGCCAATACAAAAAATCAATTACTGTCACTTGGTTGGGATAGTGGTATACTTGCAGGAGTGTGCATACTTTCAGTGTATGGGCAGTTGGATAATATACATTTCCCTGTGAGGGATTACTCAGTTACCATGGAAGGACCTTTGTGGATTTATTTCACACCCACACCGATTGCTTGTTTTTCTGAAGTTTGGCTACTCGACAATGACAATCTGACGGATTGTTTGAGTGAGTGTGACCAAAAAATAAGTTTCCTTTCATTGACAGTGGTAAGTATTGTACAAACAGCATGGAACTGAGTTGTGTGGAAAGACTGTATGAATCTGAGATGTATTATTGAAATACTAAATGGTCTCTTGACTTTAATTTGACAAGTGAAATATTCCAGCTCAATATTTCTCAGAGCTGAGACTTGCTCTTTCTACACTTCTTCTAGCCAGTGGTCTGGATTGTCAAATGGCCTTGACCCTGAAAAACTAAACCCTGCATTAATTATTTTCATAAACATGTCCAACATGGCTAACTTTTTTAAATGAGTGACAGGTTTTACATAAAAAATGTGATTGAGAGAACATCTATTGATTCAAACCAAAAAGAGGTTAGAGCTAAATCAAAAACATATTGATTCTAACCAAAAATAAGTTACAGCACTTCAAAAACTTCATTCCAACTCTAACCCATTATTAAACTTGTGTAGCATGAAGAAAGTGTGCAGTTGTTAGACCATCTTTCATTGACGCCATTTCTGATAACCTTGCACATGATGTGCATATAATTACTGTCCTTCAGACAAATCGAAGCAGCAATCAAAAATTGTGCTTCTTGGTAAATTACCCTCAAGCGTCTTCACTGGCCCTGAATTCCCACTCAGATGCCTTGTGTGTAAACTGAGAGTTGAGCATCCATTAACAATCCAATCAGAAGAATGCAAATTGGGAATGCGTGCCCCACCTGGTTATGCAATACCCATTGTACCTGTTATCAGAGTACCCGGTGTACCCGTCTGTCTGTCTGCCCACGTGTCCTTTTTATGCCCATACTGTATATGGGGATCGCTGTACCGGTCTATCCTTGTCCCTTTTATACCCATATATGGAGATCCATGATGTCATCTGTATATGCCCATATATGGGCATCTCGTTCGGCCGGATCTCCATATATGCCTATATATGGACGTAACTGTCAAATTGGCGGCTCTGGACAAACGCCTATCCGACCAACTAGAAGCCGTACACTCAAGTTCCTCGGGTCAGCTGCGAGGCTCGTGTCGAGTTTTAAGTCGGTCGGTCGGTTTTAATAATGTTCTCGAGATATGCGAATAACAGACGAACAGACAGACGTACAGAGATTTTGTGCATTTATTGTAAGATGTAAAAAGGGGTAAAGAATTATAACTATACAACTCAATGCAACGTTTAGTCAGAGAGCATGTCACATTTAAGGACTGTAATTGCATAACATATCTGCTGGTTCTGTCCTAAAGGGTGTCTAGCAAGGCAAGAGGATCACCGCAGAAGTAAATAAACAAATTAATGAATCCATAGTCTGGAAAAGCTGCTTTGATTAAGGCCAACTTGACACGGCCAAATAAACCCTGGTGTAATAGAGGTATTGTTCCTGCCTATTTTTCTAAGTTAAGTGACTGCTGCACTCCAACTTTTGTGTTTTTGCTTGGACTAAATAACTGTTTAGCACCAGCCTAAAGGCTCTCTCTTGGGATAGCGCATCCAACGGCATAGCAAGCTTGTCAACATTAGGGATGGGAATAACGGAGAGTTTTGCAACCGGTTAGCCGAGAGCATTATTCGGTTAATTAACGGTAGCCTAAGGCTGAAATACAGTTATGACCCACATACCGACCCCAAATGAAAAATGCATGTGTACATGGAATGAACTTTTATAATAATAGTAGCCGTTTATTTAGGCTCTTTTCAAAAGGCAACAATTAACATGAAACATAAATGGTGCAGGACAGGTCTATAAGATAATTTGCACATAATGTGGTAGCCTACACAGCTGGATATGGGGGGCAGGGGTATGAGGCTGACATGAACTAGACAAAGTCAAATGTCCAAGGAAGTCAAATGACCCAGGCAACTGGCTGCTCGCCGGACGTCCCTGGCACACACACAGTGGCCCTCATTTATCAACGCAGCGTATAAACCGGCGTATATTTTTCCATATATTCGGCCGTACACCAACGTCGAAGTCACATTTATCAAAGGATCCTATACAGCCAATCCTAGCGTACATCAGGTCGGAGCTTTGATAAATCTCACGTCTGAAAACGAGCGTCATTTAAATAACACGGCCTTAAAAATTCTCAAAACACCCCGATTTTACGACATGAAGACGAACCAGAATACGACCAAAGACATGAAAAGCCAATAAGAAATAGTTTCCCCCGATCGCCTCGCCACACACACGCACACGCCCCTCTCTCACACACACACACACACACACACACACACACACACACACACACACACACACACACACACACACGGCTGTGTTTCTCATGTAATCCGTACCGTAGCGGTACAATCTTTGTCACGTAGGCTTGTAGCCTACATGAATGACATATCATGATACCAATCACATCGCCATGAATGGAATACGTTTGTAATTAATTTATTTAACCCATACCGAGCAGTGCGCGTTCGAGTTACACTAAAATAAAGCCATCATAGGCTATTCCCATTTCCCAGTGAGACTCGGACCGTCAGACGGGCGAGTCCCGTCCCGCTCCACATTAATGAGAGAGCCTGGAGAGAACATTAATGAATGAAGGCTGGTGTGTGTTGGACCATGGGTTAAATGTCTGATCTCCCGGTGGCCATGAAAATATAACCGCAGCGCCGCTAAACTCCCGAGAGTGCCCTCGCAGAAACGCTGTATATTTGAAAACAGCAGATCTACAAGCTCACAACGCGTCGCGATGCGACGCTGGCTTGTGAGCTTGTATATCTGCTATTCAATGCAGCCAGATCTACAATCTTATCTGAATGACTGTTAAAGCAAAAGCAGTTTGTTTAAATTACTTTATAAAATGTTATATTTTCACAGGGATTATTTATTAGTGTAGATATACATTTATGAGTGGATTATGTGTCCAGATGCCTGTCAGACAGTCAGACAATGCTGCTCCGCAGGTCTAGGATGGAATAAATGGGTGCAGCCAACGTCAACAACTGGTCTCTACCAGACGTGAGATCTCAGCCTACGGTAGGATGAAGCCCACGTCAGGATATATTGATAAATGCCAAAAGGTGCCGTGATCTCGCCGTACGCCTATTATTTGGTCTGCACCGCGTTGATAAATGAGGGCCAGTGTCTGGGCTGTAAACTTTCCACCATTCCAGATTTTGTTTTCAGAGGTGGGGAAACTTCTTTTAAGTAGCTCTCTGCTTTGTTTACTGACCCATTTTTCATGGACATAATGTAAATGAGTTGTTGTTGGAACTAAACTGGAGAATGTGGAGGTGGTGGCGGAAGGGACAATCAGGACGAAGCTGGAGACTATCCTGATGAACCCCTCATTCAGAGGCCAGAGGAACATCAGTGGCAGAGTCACAAACCCCTGATGCAAATAATACGGTCGGGCAGAAACCTCTTATTTCCATATTTCAACTTTTTATGTTTTTGGTAAATTAACACGTTGCCTGCCAAGGCAATAAAAAAATAAATTATTTAAATAGAAAGACGCTAGAGGGCGCTCTTCCCTAACCTAAGAATGATCCCTTGACTCTGAGAGAATCATAGAAGCGGAGATGACGTCATCCCAAAAACAGTCCATCCACTCCAATGTTATGAGATGTAGAAAAACACATCTAGCTCGGAATTCTTTTTTGGTGAAAACGAGCCATAATATTCAACTGCCGATTACAACAGAATGGACGATCACGGTAAAATAGTTTTTGTTCCGGTGGATAGACGAGACCCTCCCCCACCCCCCAGACTGCCTTTGTTTACATCCGCATCCACAACGTGGCTTTCGTGGCTCTCAGTGGATCGTCAAAATAAGGTATAAATGCTGGCAGAGGTGGATTAATTAATACCTGGCAATTAATGTGTTAAAGGTATGGTAAATGATATATTTTCGTCAAAACGAAAAAAGTTTTTGTTAAATATATTCTGACAGTAATCACAGCTACAGAGTATTTGTTCACTAACAGGGGTCTCCCTGTCTCTCCAGCTCTAGAGACAAATCTACAAACTCATAACGGTGTGAACCGACAATAAAGTATTATCGTATCGTATTATCGTAACGCATATGCCTGTATTTGCTATCATTTGCCAATATGATTTGCCTCTATGTGTTATGCCTGTATGATATGATTTTGCCTGTATGTGCCATGATTTGCTTGTATGTGATTTGCCTGTATGTGCTATGAATTGCACACTGTGATTGTCTTAGGATAATATGTAAATTAAGGCTAAGACCAAAATTCCCAGGGCAAGTTGTGTATTCTGTCTGCTTTAGGCTTGCAAACACTCTTTTCATCTACAATGTTAAGTTCTGGTTCTATAATGAATATTGCTCTGAAATGAAATGACCTCACACATTATGACCAGTCACAGCTAATTAGTCCCTTAAATTGAATGGCTTGACTGTATTGAATAGTTATCAAAGCAGAGCCCTCTTTCTCAATATGCACACCAACACCCCAGGGTTCTGAAATGTATGTTGAGAGATTAGCATTTAACTATGTTCAATAAAGTACTCATTGTCTTATGAGCAGTCAAAAAGACGTTTCAGTTAAATAACTTTAATAGCTTGTAATCCAGAACCCTCCCTAGACCCATCGTATTTTACGGTCAGTTTATCTTAAAAGCCTTTTTTCCATTTCAATGGTAGAGTATCTATTGATGTGCTTGGATCTAGATGGCTCTGCTAATACATAATTGGCTAATGACAACAAGGGTTTTAGTTATCAAATCAGCCTTGAACCATAGTAGTTCTGCTACAGAGGTTGATAAAAGACTGTTCCACCCGTACTTAATGAAGTCTGTCTAGAGTAATAAAAGTAAATAGCTTAACTATCAAACTAGTGTCACTGTCCAAATGATAACAGTCTGTGATCATCGCCACCACCAATTCATGTTATAGCTAAGGAATTTCCTGTGTTTTACAAGTGCCTCACTAATCTGAGCCCAGATGAACACGTGTCTAAACTAAAAACATCCTAGACTAACCATCACTGATCTTTCATGAAGCAGAAAGGGGTGTGTGTGTGTGTTGGCTCAAAATAGCTATCTATCCATTAATTCACAAAGCCTGTCTGTCTGTCTGACTGTCTTGAGCATAACTCTAGTAACTCTCACTAGTGGCAGCGGTGGCCTAGTGGTTAGAGGGGCGGCCTTGATACCGGAAGGTCCCTAGTTCGATTCCCCAATTCATCACATCAATCATGAATCACCGCTGAATAGCCCTTGAGCAAGGCTTCCATGCAGGGTCTGGCTGTAAATAAGTTCCGCACTTAGTCCAACACCCTGGGTAAACAATAAACTTTGCTTTGCTTTTACTCGGGCACTACCCAACAAAATAGCCTCAAATGTGATGCAAGCATCACATTTGTACCGCTGCGGAAATATAAGTGGCGGTGTGTGAGAAAATGTGAGATAAGCCAGAGACTCCAACATGTCATACAACATGTAGGACCAAGGGGTATTGCACAAATGGGTAGGCATGTATTCCCAACTTGCATCATTCCCAACTTGAGTAGGCTAGTATTATTAATATAGCAAGACAGAAGCTGACATACAGCATAGGATTTCTCAACACCCTAGAAATGAGACTCCTTTGAAAGAGAGGCGATAGACCATTTATGGGGCTTATGGGGTGTTCGGCTATGTCAATGTCAATGCAAACAATCTTATTACCCGCCAAGTCAGACAAATGCTGCACCATCTATTTCAGAGGGGGGAATCCGTGACCAAACACTGCCAGTTTTCATTTGAATTTCACATCAATAAATGCACAATATAACCACGGGCAATGTCATTAGCCACATTAGAACAATTTTATAATGTAATACATTTTATTACCATGACCAGCAGCACAATGAAAAACAAATATTAAAAGGTACTACGTACAGTGCATTTGACCATGAGGTGAAACACTCGCCCACCACCTTAGAGACCCAGGCTCAATTCAAGGTAGTGGTGCCTCTGGCCTGGCCGAGCACTCCAATAATTGGCATGGTTCACGCCACAGGGTGGGAAGCTGGTGAGGGTTCATGGGCCTGTGTTAGCACAGCGACCCCCGCTGGTCGGTTGGGGCGGCAGTTCAGGAGGGGAAGATAGCATGAACTTCAGCATGCATTATGCTCTCCCAGTCAAACTCCCCACCATCAGGTTAAAAGATGTGGCTGGCGACTTCATGTGTATCAGAGGAGGCATGTGGTAGTCTTATCCCTCCCCAGGCCAACAGTGGGAGAGGAGTGGGGGTGGGTTTGGCAGCTTCAGTGACTGCAGTACACATGGGGAATTGGCAACAAATAAATAAGGGAGGAAAATGGTGCAAATAAATACCCCAAAAAACCCTGTCCACTGAAGTGGAGAAGTGACGCCATGTTATATTCAGTTCCTGAAGCTTGATTGCTTTAGGTTAGGAAATAAGGGCACCTCCTTGTGTACTGAAATTAAAAGTACCTAAATTTACAGGTCTGGTTTACAAGATCTTTATGCGTTTTGCTAAAAAAAAAAAGCATAATATCTTGCACTGATCTAAACAATTATATAATGCACTTACCTGAGAGCAAATCTGGCTAAAATGTAGTGCTTTTCAACACCAGGCTGGTAAAAACATTAATAATTAAGGTTGTAAGTGTAAGTGTGTTATTACGGATCATGTTTACTGCAGCATACTAAAAATAGCAAATCTACAAACTCACAATGCATCACAATGCAATGTGTTGTGAACTTGTAGATGTGCTTTTTTCGGCACGCAACTCCTAAATCAAGCTTTACTTTTCTTTAGAAAACGGCTCTTGAAATGACTGACGACTGACATTTGCACTTGGTGCAAGTTTCCTTGAAGGTGTAAAAGCAAGATAAAGGCTAAAAGTACAAACCTCATGCCAGGTCTGTGAATTATAACCCCTGGGGGTAGCAGTCTGCCAAGTCATCTCGCTAGCCAACAGCTGGCACGGTAAAGTTATTAACTATGCCTGCAGGTTTTTCGCGGAGATACATATGCTGTATGCTTTATTTTAAAACCATACAAATCAAAAGAAGTGTATTCATCCCAGAGGAGGAATTTGGTTGTTGAAACATCCAGTAGCACAACAGAAGCACAGAATGTGCATAGTGCATATACTGTATACAATACTGTGTGCAAGTAAAATTGTCCATGGCTGAGATCAGATTTATGCAACCGGCTTATGTGGAGTATGTCAGTGGAAATGCAAACAGTATTACCCTCCAAATGGTGGATTTATTATTGTACTACTGTATAAGAGAATGATGGTCATTGGTACATACGTATGTATACAACATACCAAATATTTCAAAAATAATTACATGCCATAAGTGATTGATTGTTTTGTTTTTTAACCATAATAGAGACATACTTAGCAGACATACAGAGCAACAGATACACAGACTGAATCAACATTCACATGAGACAGTCTGGTTCTAAGGGAGCTTCAGATGCCCTTTTCTGCAGTCATTTTACAGAAGATTGTCTGCAAATGCTAATTCTACCCTTTAATACTTCTTTTTTAATAAGCTTGAAATTAAATTGACAGAACATGCTGGCCAAATTTATACAGTATAAGAAACGATAACATCCAATCATACACAGAAAAAATAGTGCTCAACAGGGCTTTCAAAGCCAGCGGTGTGAGGAGCACAGCTCGGAGCCTCTGCCCCCAGCCAAGAGGGAATTCCCCTGTAAGCTAGTGGTTAGATGTTTGGCTTTAGTGTTCCTTCCCGCACGGGAGACGCGGGTTCGAATCCCGGGTGTTACATTGGTGCTACCATGACCCGGATTGGGTTTCCCGGTGGAGGGGAAGTCAAAGAGGGTGAGTGTAGCAGAGTGGCTCAGAGACTCTGCCTGAACTTCAAGACCAAAAGCCTAATATCTCCCCTGTCAAGGGGGAATTCCTCTTTATTTAGGCTAGTGGTTAAGAGGTTTGGCATAAGTGCCCCTTCCCGCGCAGGAGACCCGGGAACGAATGCGGGGTGTTACACAAGCTGCTTAACCCCCTTTATATTTCCTCTAAAGGTTGATTTATACTTAGGTGCTGATTTACAAACTCACAATGCATGGCAAGCTTGCAGATCAGCTATTTTCAGTGTGCGACCTGGCACCCAACCAAGAACAGTATAACTCAGGCTTTATGGTACTTGCATACGACAACAGAGTAGGGAGCAGACCAAATGATGTCTTGATCAATTACCATGGGTGCAGAATTGTGAGGTTTTTAAAAACGAAACAGATAGCTACACTACACCATTATTTTAAAGTTTGATGTTTTTAAAGTTATAGTAGTGTTTGGTAAATTGTTGACACTAGACTGATGCCCATTGGAAATGGGAATGCATGCCCCTCCGATTATGCACTAATATAGTACCCAATACCCATTGAACCTGTTGTCAGAGTACTTACTGTCTGCAGCAGCCATTATCACAGTATCTGTAGTACCTGTATAATGTCATATTGATGACATCAGGGATCTCCATGGGCATATACTTGGAGACCAGTCTATGAGGTCAGTATATGATCAGGGATCCATATTAGGATTTGTGGTTTTACTGTTTTTTTTGGGGGGATATCCACTCATCCGACCAACTGCCTCAATGACACACAGTGAGTTTGAACCCTGGACAACCGCTGATCCGACCAACTTCACACCTGGCACCACACTCCCTCGGAGAGCACAGCGGTTCTCGGCATGATGCGTGAAGGACATATACGCAGACATGCACGCACACAGAGATTTCATTAATTTATAGAAGGATACAAGAGATCAGTTTCCCCTCCTCCTCACATACCCTTCAAGAGAATGTTTGCCTGTTTGGAATAATAATAGGACTGAATACTGGTGATAAGAGAGTGCTAATTTGAGAAAGATGAGGAGCGCTTACCGCTTAGCCTGGCCTTCATCATCAGCCAAATGATGTGTGGTATACAGGCCTTCAGAGGTATTCAACAGGGGGTCTGCGGAGGTACTGCAGGGGTTCCGTGAAATTGTTGCTTGATTAAACAATATTTTGGTTTTAAAATATATATATATATAATATATATAAACATAACATGAATCCACCAAATTGTAGTGAATAAATAAATGATAAATGGAGGTAGAAATGCACACATTCAGTGACACAAGCTCTCTCGCACCGGACTAGCCGAGACGGCGGTAGAAGTCTCACACAAACACTGACAAGGCGAAGCTGCCAATCAAAGTGACTACTAGCCAATCACAGCGCATCCTTTCTGGGACTTGGTAGAATCCAGATGCACCTGTCTGTCTGTCCCTCCTTCCGTATACGAGGTGCACCTGCTGCGGATTCAGCAGCTGATAAGGGTAAGTGCAAGAGACAAGACCCCAAACGAGACAAGATCCGACCATATAAAGAGAATTATAAGATTGGATTTACCTTCAAGACAGAATCAGATGGCAATGGCATTGACAACTATTTATAAACATACCTTATTAACTGAGAATAACTAACTTGAAAAATAAATACAGGTCAAGACTGCAGCCTGAGGCTGATTTGACCCTCTGCCTGATAACCTCCATCCGTCCAAGGTTAGATAAGTTTTGTGCCACTCATTAGGGATGTTCCGATACCGGTATCGGTACTCGGGCCCGATACCGTACTTGTGTACTCGACTCGGTACTCGGAAAAGCTCAGGATACTTTTACCCGATACCAAAACAATGACGGCCGCTGGTATTAACATCGCATTGTGCCTCAAAGTTATAACCACTTTGAGTTTCTAACTTGTGGTCATAGTCGCGATACTTTTCAGTTGTGTGGTGGTACTTTTAGATGGATTTTACTGTAACAGAAAGTTCTGTCTACAGTCCAGTCAGAGAGTATGGTTCACACTCACAGACCAGAGCCGTCTGTGTAGATATTAGTCTGGAATCTCTGTGTGGAACCTGCATTTCCGAGGGGCAAATTCAAAAAATGCCTCTGGTGATAAACCCGCCCTACATTTGCATACTGGACTCTGATTGGTCCCTCACAACCTTGGAGGGAGAGAAATAAAATCTCTATTGAGAGGGACCAGACCTAATCTGCCAAGGGCAAATTGTTTTTGCTATGGCAGATTCGTCTAGAACCAGGCTAGCATTAATAGGCCTGACTATCAGCCATTCCCATGGAAACAAACGACACAAGTTACAGTACAGTATGTTTGATTGATTAATGTTGATGGATGAGGGAGCTAGTGGGTTATGATTACACACAGTCCCGTTTAATAAGAAGTGTTAATTGCCTCTGATCTGTATAGTCCACATATTTGTAGTCTACACATTCATTTTAATGCAGTTAGTAAAATACAGTATATTCATTCCAATGGTGTTGCCTCCCGTAGCATCCCATTTTCAAATTCAGCTGACTGCGCCAAATGTTGCAGATACTTCTGTGACAAATGGTCAAAGAACATTTTTCTAATATAAATAAAACCATTTTATAAAGCCAATTTGATTTTGTTACTATTCTCAAATAAATTTGCATCTAATTTCTGAATACTTTTTTCTAGTTGACAGCTACTAACTTGATATTTAATTCCAATAAACTGTTTTCACCTCAACTGCCATTATTATGTATTGTGTATAAGGTCTGTGTTTACCTAGGAACCCTTATCACAATTGCCATGTTCCCAATGCAGTAAAATGTTGATAACAATGCAATTCAACTATCATCAGCACCATTAATTAAGATGATTAATAGACTTTTGTAAAGCTATTATTTTTCAATGGTTCTCAACCAGTGAGACTAGGGCTGTGTTATGGAGGATGCTTGCATGCATACACTGTACCATATTTCTGCACTAATTTTAAACAGGGGGAAAAATCCATCTAAACAAATACATCACATTAACTTCATTATGTGGTAATGTGACAAGTTGATAAGGTTCAATGGGCCTGATTTACTAAGCTGTTTACGCCCCATATTTTGAACGTACCGGCATTTACGAAAATTCCTGATTCATGAATCTATTTCTGTCTGTCAATTTCGCAGGAGGGCGACTCTTTGGCACTCTTTGTATGCATATTATAGACATGATGCAAAATTGCAAATTCAACCGTTTTTTTTTCTTTTCTGTCGACACATTTAGAGCAGAATTATTAGGCTACATCAAATCGAAGGGTACGGCAGCACCAAAAATCTTGGATTAAACTCCTTTTTAAACCCAAAGTTTGTTTTTGTTTTCCTTCTCCAGTACCATTACATTAATAAGAACTAGAATAAAGGAAAACAAGGGCAACCAACAGCTGAGGTGTGTACTGTATAACTGTGTGGCACATTACTGACCTCGGCCTGTAATGTGAGTTAGAGAGTAATATATGAAGTCTCATGGCCTTCTGTTGTGATTTGACAATATAGTGTATTGGGGCATTATGGATAGAGTGACAGTAGTAAAAACATACAACCTTGTTTTGTTTTGGGGGTTTTTTTTGGGGGGGGGGGGTCATAAATACATGTATTTAACCTTTTTTTTTTACTTTGTGTTTACTTGCAGAGTGAAAAATAAAATGGGTCTTGAGTTTTGCTTAACGTGTCTATGAAACAGAATATTATAGTTGTCTGATGACATGGCAGATGCTAGGAGTTTCTAAATTAGGTCATGTCAGTTGGTTAATTTTGTCAGAGTTAAAATTGTTCTGTGTGTAATAACCAGATGTGTTTATGTGTTTGCCAATGCAAATCAACAAATATAGTAAGACATGCTGTAGTTGAAAGCAGGATTTGCTGTTACTATAAAAATAAAAAAAATACTTGTTTGAGACAGATTTCAGGGTTATTTACTGCAATTTTGCGTTAGAAAGACATTTTCCTATGCAAGAGAGGCGGGAGGTTAATGAAAAACCCAAGATCCTAATGAATTGAAAGAGAATAAGGTATCACTTCTAATAAGCTACGATAATACAGACCCAGACAAGCAGCCGAGTCCCATGTGTCCTCCTTACTTATCTGTCTTTTATCAATTGTACTGTGGTTAAAGTTACAATGCCAATACTCCAGGAGGAGCGGCTCAATCCTGCTTTGTTAATGGCCATTACAAACAGAGCCTGTCACTAGCTAATTCTACAAACTGAGAAATACCGAACCCACTGCTGGCATTATTTTAGGAACTCCCATGGAATTAACAGGCTAATAGATAAGTTCTGTCTTCACCATTCAACATACTGTAGTGGCAGCCATTAGAGTCCAAGGCAAGAATTATTTTACAGAAAATACACACTAAATGGCAGGGCACACACAGTCTGGCCCGGTAATCACCACAATACATAACATTATCGCATTGTGAGCTTGCCTTGTAGATCTGCTATTTTCGTGGAATCTTTGCCTATTAAGACCTGCCCAGAATAGGGATGCTGGGATTATTTACTTCAGTTATTTACTTCAGTTTTGTTATATCCACACACATACACATAATTTCACTGGCTTCAATGCCAGTACAAACTGGATTGTATGTTTCTGTGACAATAAACACCCTCTACTTCCCGGCAGTGGCTCAGGTGGTCATCTGGCAATTACAAGATCCCCTAAAGGTTCCAGGTTCGATCATGGCCCTGGGCCTTTCCTGGCATCACGTCCATGTGTCCTTGAGCAAGACCCTGAATCCCTAACTGCTTCCGATGAACAGGCTGGCGCCTTGCATGGCCGCCTCTGCCGTTGGTGCGTGAACGTGTGTGCACGTGTGTGTGCGTGTGAATGACTGAATGTGAGGCATACAGTACATGGCATGCTTCTAGTGGTCAGAACACTTGAACAGTGCCATATGTAATCCATACTGTCCATCTACTCACTCTTTTGTTACAATTTAGCTCTACACAGTAGAATCCTCAGGGTCTTATTTAGGCGTTCTATGGCACAAGATGCTGAATGGTCTAATGCACAGGGTGAAAATGCTTTGGGGGGGTGTCCAGCTACACATTTTCTAGCTAAACAGTACATCATTTGGACACAAAGCTCAGTGCAAGGTGTAAAGGGCTTGCATTTAATCTCTGAAATAGTCATGGGTGTATTTTGGGAATAACATAAATTAGACCAATCATAGTGCATTTTCCCATATCCTTTAAAGGGGAGTTTTTGTTTTTCAGAGCAAGGTTCACCTACACCACATCACATTGTTATTTCAATGAGGAAAATGATCTGCTGGTGCGAAAAGTGAAAGCGTGCAACCATATAAGGCAGTTTTGGATTTTTTTTATTTAGGATTGGATTTTTTTAAGTGATTGTTTGGAGACAGCATTGCACAAACCAGGACAATGGAAACGGGTGATCAGTGGCAACGCAATGCAGCAGTAAATAAAGCATTAAAAAAATCATAATGTAAAAACTACATGCTGAAACTTAAATATGTGAATGAATATTAAAGGAGGACTGAAAGCTCATTTTAGAAGCTCATTGGATTTACATTAATCCAATTGGATTGCCACCGCAAAATGAAAATGTGCACTGAAACTCACAAAATGGAATCAAATGATGCAGATTTGAACCCAAGACTGTGTGTCGCAGGCCCAAAATTGATATTGATGACATGTTACTGATGTGGCCAGTTTGGTGGAAGCAGAAGCCAAACTGTTTGGAGGCTGAAATCCTTTTTCAACAAATAAACAAATCTGATAAAACACTAAACATTAATTCTACACAACAGTTTAAACTCTAGCCATATGTTGGATGACATACAGACCTGTAGCATCTAATTAGAGTATGTTAATACACAAACATGCCCCCTGGAATAATATTCCCAAATAATAAATATTGTACTTCACTAATGGTCCTATGGACATCTAACATGTGTACGAAATACAAGCTCAGAAACCTTGTGTGTTGTTTCATAATGCTTGCTATGAAACAACTATATACAGTAGTTGTGTGTTTTCAAACATTAGAGTACCTAGGATTTGGAGAATTTTAGAAGATATATTAAACTGAAATTACTAACCCGACATGGACTGACCAAGTAGGCTGCACCTCTCTGTGAAGTCCATAATAAACTAGAAAGTACTGTTCCTGAAGAAACAGTGTGGGATCGCTAAGAATGTTGATGGTATTGAGTATTGATAGTGTTAGTAGAGTTAAAGGTTTGAAAGGTTTAAAGTTCTAAAAGTTTGAAAGGTTCTAAAGGTTCTAAAGGTTTGAAAGATGTAAAGGTTTGAAAGGTTCTAAAGGTTTGAAAGGTTGGAAAGGTTTAAGAGGTTCTAAATGTTTGAAAGGTTCTAAAGGTTTGAAAGATGTAAAAGGTTTGAAAGGTTCTAAAGGTTTGAAAGGTTCTAAAGGTTTGAAAGATGTGAAAGGTTTGAAAGGTTTGAAAGGTTTGAAAGGTTTAAGGTTTGAAAGGTTTAAGGTTCTAAAGTTTTGAAAGGTTTACGGTTTGAAAGGTTTATAAGGTTCTAAAGGTTTGAAAGGTTTAAGGTTCTAAAGTTTTGAAAGGTTCTAAAGGTTTGAAAGGTTTGAAAGGTTTGAAAGTTTTGAAAGTTTTGAAAGGTTTAAGGTTTGAAAGGTTTGAAAGGTTTAAGGTTTGAAAGGTTTGAAAGGTGTTAAAGTATTAGTAGCGTTCAAAGTTTTGATAGTGTTGACGGTGTTAAATAGTGTGAAATAAACAGTGATTGCTAGGGTCTAATAGGCGGTTGCTAGTGTCTAATAGGTGGTTGCTAGGGTAAAACAGGTGGTTGCTAGGGTCTAATAAGCGGTTGCTTGGGTCTAATAGGGGGTTGCTAAGGTCTAATATACAGTTTATATGGTCTAATATGCGGTTGCTAGGGTAAATCTGGTGGTAGCTAGGATAAAACGGTGGTTGCTAGGGTCTAATAGGCGGTTGCTAGGGTATAATAGGTGGTTGCTAGGCTCTAATATGGTGTTGCTAGGGTCTAATAAGCAGTTGCTAGGCTCCACTGTCGCTAAATGGCATTTCTCCATTGAAATGAATGGGGTTTTTAAAGCAATTAAAAGTGAAATATCTCTAAAAGTACAAATTATTTCAAAGATCCGAATGGTAGCCGATATGTCCTAAGTAGGCCGAACGTTATAGAGTTGGAACAGAGTTTCTAGCTAAAAGTATTTATTTCCCCATTGAAAAGAATGGGATTTTTTTTTGCAGTAAAAAGTGAAATATCTCTAAAAGTACAAATCATTTCAAAAATTCAAATCGTAGCCAATATGTCCTAAGTAGGCTGAACGTTATAGAGTTGGAACGGAGTTTCTAGCTAAAAGTATGAATTTCCCCATTGAAATGAATGGGATTTTTTTTGCAGTAAAAAGTGAAATATCTATAAAAGTACAAATTATTTCGAAAATTCAAATGGTAGCCGACATGTCCTAAGTAGGCCGAACGTTGAAGAGTTGGAACGGAGTTTGTAGCTAAAAGTATGAAGGACTAGTTAGGGTCCAAAAGAACTGTGGGAATATTGGCAATAACATTAATGTGATCGCTTTAGCGATCCCACAAATAGTGCTATAAAAAGATTAGGCTGTTTTGTTACTATAACCTGACTTTTGTCAATATAAATTATGAGCTGGCAGCCTTTTCTTTCATTTTGTATTGCCCAGGGTCCAACTGTGCCCTACCTGTCTGGCTCATGGTCAGTGTCTCCAGCATGTTTAGAACCAGGCCAAACCTGGCCTGACAGCAGATGGGCTGACCAGCTTTCCCAGCCTAGCCACACCTGGCCATTGATGTGGCTTAAAATTATGTTTAAAGATAACAAGCCGTTAAAAATGAGGAGTGTTAAGTACTCTTTGCTCTGGCCCACCTTTATGTTAAAAGCATGAACAAAATGATTAAATATTAAGCATAAAATGTGTAAAAAAATTGAGAAAAGAATGCAGATTATGTGGTATCCATTATCGGTGAGGTGCTAATGTATCCTGTTCTGCTTTGATTGACACACCACAGCTATAGCCATTCACAAGACAGAGGTGTATGATCTCTGGTTGTTTTGCTTTTGTTTAGTTTTTTTTTCTGTTACACAAACGTTTATCTTAATAATAGTGTATGTCTGAAGTCAATCCAAAATAGGCCAGTAATTTAAAAAGACAACATTATTATGTGAATGACTGCTTTCAATTCCATCATAGAAGATTCAAGTCCCTTGAAGCAATTTTGCATTGCTTTACATATAATTAATTAAATATTCCAGATAATACAACGACAAACAATAACTGCATGTTCTGACTAGAAATTTTACAAATGGATGATTGAATAATGTGATGATTATCATGTAAAACTTTTGTTATTCTTTCAATGTCAGGGACAAAACATGTTAAAACATGTTTATTTATTTATGGTTGGTTTCATCACAAACCTATTATTTTTCAGGATCTGTACAGACCTTTGTCTATTTTATTAAAAACTGTGTTTCTCCAAAGTCAAAAGAATTCAGCACAAGTAGTTCATACTGCTGTACAAGTTATGCCTTGATGAAATATGTACATATTGAGCTTTGGTGGTCTGAGCCTCACAGAGATGCTCATAGGCCTGCGTCCTGCGTCTCTGACGCACCACATTGAAAAAGGACGCATTCACGGCACCCTCGTTGCGTCCATGGGACGCACTACAATTTAGCGGAAATTACCGCGGATTTGAAGGCCATCCGTGGATTTCAAAGCCGTCCGCGGATTACAAGGCATAGTGCAGAAAACAAGAAAAATCTCGGTAAAACACCGCCGTATGGAGAAGTATTCCCTCTCTGTCTCAGGGCATTGCGAGCTGCTGCTAGAGGGAGAGAGTGAAAGTGCTGCGCAACTTACAGCCCAACTTCAAAGCAAGTTAACGATGGCTCGTTGACCCCAATTTGACCACTAGGCAATCAACACTGAACAGCACTAATTAATGGCAGCTGTGATTCTTGTGTCTTTCCGTGCAGCCAGATATCAAGTAGTTCCCTGTAGAGCAGGGGTCTTCAGTGTTTTCAGGCCAAGGACCCCCTAGTTGAGAGAGAGATGAAGCTGGGACCCCCTCTATATTGTATAAAATTGTGTTTCAGATAAACTTTTGCTGCTCTTTTTTCCCTTTACACACCTATAACTCCAAAAATAGCCGATCTACAAGCTCACAAGTGTGGGCTTGTAGATCTGCTATTTTTGGCTAAAGTTCTCCTCAGAAAAGGGATGCTAGGATTCAAGTGGTTAATGTAAAAAAAAAAATCAAGTACTACAAGTACTACAAGTACTAGTTGTCGGATTTGGAATTGTGTACTTTTCTTTCAGATACATGTTCTACATGAATATAACCATATAAGATGAAACACGAGTTAAACGCTGTGCATTTTTGTGGGACCCATAAAATGTCCCTGGGACCCATCTAAAAGACCACCCTTGCATCCCAGGACCCATTGCATTGAAAACCTAGCAACATCACTGCTCATGTGTGTTTTGATTTTGGATTATTTCGCATTATAGATGCAGGATGCGTAGTGTTCAACATCACTGAATCATGGTGATATTATTATTGACAAACCAACAAATCCACAACAGAATACGAAATCCAGTTCCAAATAAACTCAATAGGAATTACTGTGTGACTAGACCATACCCGTCGGCGCAGCGCATCCGTGGGGGGATATGCGCACATGATCTGGCAACCCGGGAGGCAGTTCGTCCCATAGCTGGGCAGCCCCGTAACCATGGCGACAGTGTTTGACACAAAAACGCTAATAAGAAGCTGAGATTTGATGAAATTGAAAAACGGGCTTCACAGTTGCGTTCAGATGGTAATGGTCAATGGCTGTGTGCAAAATCAGAGCAATTGGTCCAGCCAGTGAGGAGAACCGGGTATCTTCACTCACGTACCACTACACTCACGTACCACTACAGAGGTTACTAGAATTATAGTAGGATTATAGTAGGATATAGTATGGTAAGGTAAGGGCTCCAGCTCCATACTGGAAAACAAAGTAACCCATGTTTGCGACCTTGATATTGAGTAATGCCCCACTACATAAGGAATAATGGAAACGTTAAAAAGACCACACAGTGAAGAGCTGACACTTTATCCTCAAGATGAGATTAGATACATCTCACATGGGAATGCTGACATATTTGACTCAGTTGCCCGTTCACCAGATTCCCATTGATGATAATTAATTTCCAACAGGGTTCCAAATTTACATGCAGGGATTGCCTGCCAGAATTACATTTTCCAGCTGATAAATGGCAACACAAAGACATGCAAAATCCACCTTGCTGAACAAGGAGCAAAAAAAAACAACCCCACAAAGGCAGGTACCTTATAAATATTTAAATGCAGGTGAAGCAAGGAGAACGAGAGGTGAGATCTTATCCTCTGGTGGATCCCAAATTATACTAACTAACACGAGCTGTTCTTCAGAACATATTTAGATCATGAAGCATGCAGAGCAGCAGAACAGTAATAGAGAAACAAAGAAAGAAGCTTGTGGCCTATGTCTGCAGAATATAAAGAAAGTCATGCCAAACTCCCCTGTTGGTAGCAGGAATGTACTAATTGAATGTTTTTAGCGCTGCAAAAGATGGCTGTCCACCCGTCAGTCTGTCCATCCGTCCGTCCGTCCGTCCCATGGAATTTACTGTGCACCATAACTGTCCCCGGAGGATGGATCCTACTGATTTTGGTGACCTACTGGCATTTTCTCTTACACCCCCCATTAGGCTAATTGCCATGATACTTGCTGAGCACATTCATGCTCGGCAGAGGATCTAAAACAAAATATCATAGCAGATTGCAAGGTGCATCCAACTGATTTTGGTGACCCCATGGCCTTTCCTCGAGCACTGCCCTTAGGCAAAACTGTCATTGTTGTTTTCCATTACCCAGAGGGGGACTTTTAGACTCTTTTAGTCTAATCTCTTTGACTGAGAGCAGGGGCAAACTTTACCACCTTTATAGGCAAAGGTAGGCAACTGCCTGGGGCCCCCAGGCTACTGAGATTGAAGTATGGAACACAGCACAGTAGGGTACTCATGCACAGGGTAGTCAGTGATAGTTAAATATGAAGGTAAAAAATGCAACAAAGCTATCTGACTGGGGCAGAAAATAGATGGAGGATGGTAAAAGGTTATTAGCCAAATACGCAAAGCAATGTCCTTCCTTGCTGCAGCTGATACTGCGGGACACATGGCAATAGTAAATAACACCTGCTGCTAGCGCAAATGTTGGGAGTCTGAGCAGTGGACACCTTTTAATCTGCAATGCTCTGGCACTGAAGTACCGTTTACCACCTCTTGTGAAAACACAATTTACTTATATACAATCCAGTTTAGATTAAACTAAATATTAAAGGCAACGACAGTGGCAGATCATATTCTATCATTCATTGTGTTTATGTATCTAAAGTCCCACTGTGTAACATCCATTTCAGTAGTCTCCTTTTGGCAACACTTCTGCTAGCTCCGTTGGCAGTTGGAACTGTGATTCCTGGTTGCAACTTGCAACACAACACGTTGTGAGGTTCTAGATCGTTTCATTTAGATTTTAAGAGAGATGCCAGGTTTAAAGTGGTTGAACTGGCACAATAATTTTATGAATCAAAATGTAATTTAATTTATTTATTTACTTATTTACTTAGTCATTCATTCATTGTCTTATTCTTTCCAACACCCCCCTGGCGACCACTCACTTTAAAACGCTATGAAATAGAATGCAGAGAGTGCAGAACATACTTTAGTGGCAGCTCTTTTCTAAATGGCTGTCACAACCTCAGCATTTTAGTTACAGTCTCATGAGCAGTGGTGGAAAGTACATTTACTCGAGTACTTTACTTAAGTATCATTTTGGGGTATTTTACTTTACTTTTCAATACTTTAGCCTTCTACTTCACTACATCGCAGAGGCAAATATTGTACTCCACTACAATTATATGAAAGCTTACAAGTTACAAGTTGCTTGTACATTTAGATTAATACAAAACATACATGAACTAATTAAGCCCTATTTTATTCTATTTTATGTTCCAATCTACAAGCTCACAAAGAATTGTGAGCTTGTAGATCTGTTATTTTTGAAAAGGCTTGACAAATTTGGACAAATCTGAGTACTTTTACTTTGATACTTTAAGCACATAGGATGATAGGATACATTAAATAGTATACATATTTACAATATACCATCTGCAATATCGATACAAAAGTCCTAAAAAATATACATATATCTTTTTTTTTTTATGTTTTCACTAGAACAAACATCTCAGGAACCATAATACCCAACTACCTACTCAGTTCCCTATTTAGAAACAGCTTCTAATGCTGCTGAGCCAACTCTCAAGTAAAGTAACTATGTACACACACTCCCAGCCGCATGGTGGTGCTGTAACAGCTAGCTTCACATTTTGTCTAAGAACTTTTGAACCATAGGTCATACAATCTTTTCTTGCATGAAGGCCCCCTTTTGAAAAAAGGCCACAGGTCGTATCATACCCCAAATTTGAATCACACATTTGGGGACTACACATATGCTTACACCCATAGGGGGCGCCACACAAATGTCACTGTTTGTTGCCCAAACATGATGTTTTTCCCCCACCACACGAGTCATGTACCAAACAGGGTTTTTATACTCCATACCGTTTGCCTGTAATTGTTTCACAACTTTGTGGGCAGGTCCTATTTCTTACATAAAAAGCCATATAGGCTATCATAAATACAACATCTTCATCCCTAAATTGGAATTTCATCTAGAGGGGCCTCTATGGAGCACACTTCCAAAACTGCTTTAACTTCTGCCCATAGAGGGCGCTACAAACTGCACCATCTGTCATACAAAGTCTATTTCTGCCGCAGCTTCCTCGAGTCCTGACCACTGCATCCCACAACTGCCCTGGCAACACGGCCTGGTGGAGATCTGCATTCAGAGGAGTGCACTTTTCTAGTAATTATTTTGTCATTACGGGCCATTAAGGAAGTGTTACATTCAAATGTTTGAGGGATTAAGATGGCAACCACATTGTTCCGCTCATTTAGATTTTGCGATTGTGTAATAATGGTTAGTGATTGTCCTCAATGGTGAAGGAACACATTGTTTTCAACTTACTTTTAGCTGTTCCAGAGAGTGAATACAGACTGTTCCAGATGGACAATGATGGATTACAATGTGCTGTACCTAATGAAATGGTTAGTATATAACACAATGAGAGAAAGGAAAGGTAAATATGTCCGTTAAAGTGGTAGCACAGTTTTCTGTGCTTGGCTATCCTTGCAACAACACACATGAAAAATAAAAGTCACGTGTTTCACGCCATGTGAATGAAGTTTTTTCATCACCGGGACCAATGTCCAGGTGATCGTACCCGCACATCGTTACCAAACAATTAGACTTCCTTGCCTCTAAAGTGTTATTAGTACAGTACACAACTAGAAAAAGTGCTCCTCGGAGCACAAATCTCCGTCAGGTCAGGTAGGTTATTATGGGCTCCTGGTGGCGCTATAATAGGCCAATGTGAAAAGGGTGCCATTTCTTCTTAGGCCTTTCACAGTAGAGATGCGCGGATGGCCTCTCACATCACCCGAATCCGCATGTACAAATTAATTATCCGCCCGTTATCCAACCGCAATAATTATATTATCCAATTTAAATATCCGCACCAACCGTTTTTCCCATATGTCAAAATATTATTATTTTCTGGCATTCCCCGTTAGTTTTAGTATTAGTTGTGCCGTGCGATGCGATCACAAAATGCTTTGATTTAGCCTATGGAATGTCGGTGCGTCTTTTCTTTTTTTAAAACCGGTGCTGCGCTGAACATACAGAGCGCACTGGTCTGCTGCGCTCAACATACAGACTCCGTGCGGCATCCAACATACAGGCATCCAACATAGATGCGGCATCCAACATACAGAGCGCACTGCTCTGCTGCGCTGTTCAGCGCAGCACCGGTTTAAAAAAAAAGACGCACTGAGATTCCATAGGCTAAATCAATGCATTTTGTGATCGCATCGCACAGAGGCTGCATGCTCTAGGCTACACACTCACACGGTAACCAGATATTTTGCCCTAAATCCATTTCGCCGTGTTTTTGAGCGGACGTTTCGCCCACCCCCAGACATTTCGCCCAGACATTTCGCCCACCCCCAGACGTTTCGCCCAGACATTTCGCCCACCCCCAGACATTTCGCCCAGACATTTCGCCCGACAATCATTATAAATATATAATCAATCAGTTGTGCGAGATTCATTATAAATGGCTTTATTTAAGAGGGGAATTTTCAGTCATCCGCGGACTACTTTTTTTCGCCGATAAAGTATAGTTTTGGACCATGACGGAGGCGCGCCGACTCAGCAGACCTTGAGGCTGAGGAGTTGCGCCCGAGCGCCTCCAGGCGCGAGTGCCCGCAACGACCAGCCGATGGTCTGCTAGTCGACTACGCGCCGTCCGAGTTATGTACCGATAGGGACAGAATCGTAAATATTTTTCGTGGGGACTGCGTTTGCCCCACTGACTGCGTCTCACACACACACACACACACACACACACACACACACACACACACACACACACACACACACACACACACACACACACACACACACACACACACACACACACACACACACACACACACACACACACAGAGAGAGAGAGCTTTTATCTAACCCTAACCCTCTCTCATTCTCTCACACAAACGGCCAGCTAGCTTCACTATATATTATTAACTGTAGCGGGCGAAATGTCCGACTTCTTGGGCGAAATGTCTGGGCAAAATGTCCGACTTTTTGGGCGAAATGTCTGGGCGAAATGTACAACTTTTTGGGCGAACTGCGAAATGGGCGAAATGACAGGTATTCACTCACACAGACACAAGCACGCAGAGATTTAGCTATTTTATGGATAGATATATTAGATGTCATTAATTTATTTCGCAATATTTCACCTGCGGTTTATCCGATATTAATTCATAATTATATTTGATTGACCCGAATCCACCCAAACCGCGGTTAACTGCGGCAACCGCGGCTAAAACAGCGATCCGCGCATCTCTATTTCACAGCAATCGGACACTGCATTCATGATTTTGTTCTAAAAATGTGGTTTGCTAAATTAGACCTGCTGGTGGCGCTATAACAGGCCAATGTGAAAAGGGGGGCATTTCTTCCTCGGCCTAGTGGGAATGTACGTAAAAAAAATCACGGAAATCGCACAATGCATTCATGATTTGAGGAATTTTGTTCAAAACTGACCTATTCTGCAAACTTTTAAAGCCAATGTTAGGCAAGTAGGATGGAATATGAAATATCGGACAAATCCATCTTGATCACATGACTAACGAGATACTGTGTACCGATTTGCATGTTTTTTGGACAGAATCTGAAGGAGTAAGAAGAAAACATTTGTTTTACAAAAGTCAGCCTCCTGGTGGCGCTCTAAGAGGCAGATGTGAAAAATGCAAGGCAAAGGTTTTTCCTTGGCCTCTAAGGAGTGTGCATGCAAAGTTTCACGCAGATCGGTGCAGTTATAGGTAAAAACGTGAATCGGCCTGTTATAGCGCCACCATGAGGCTGATGTGAACGTTTTCAAGTGGCATTTGTTCCTGGGCCAAGTGGGAATCTACGTGGAAAATTTCACGGATATCGCATGCTGCGTTCATGATTTGAGGCATTTTATTAAAAACGAACCAATCCTGCAAACTTTGGAAGCGAATCTTAGCCAATCAGAATGGAATATGGAAAATCGGACAGATCCGTGCTGATCACATGACTATAGAGATACTGTGTACCGATTCGCGTGTTGTTTGGACCAAATCTGTAGGAGTAATATCCAAAAATGTGTTTTGCAAAAGTCAGCCTCATGGTGGCGCTATGACAGGCTGATCTGAACAATGTGGGGCAGAGGTTCTGCTGTGGCATCCAGGGAGTGTGTGTAAGCAGTTTCACAGCAACCGGGCAAACGGTGGCGGAGATTAGCTGCTCGCAGACAGAAGGACGGACAGACACACGGATGGACAGGGGGCAGAACATACTAGCAATTTATACTAACAAAAACACTAGCAATTTCAAGTTCCTTCTCATCACGCACTCACGCACTCACACACTCACGCACACGCACACGCACACACACACACACACACACACACACACACACACACACACACACACACACACACACACACACACACACACACACACACACACACTGACAGACAGGTGCAGCCATCAGAGACATACTTTCCCTCCATTGACATCAGCAGCCTGTCAAAATGTGGACTGGGTCTTTTAGAAGACAGCCCTTGCAATCACCCCAGCCTGCAAGTGTCGAATCATCCTGCATTTCAGCAATAAGCACTGTCAGACATGTGCAGGTGGTTCCTAATCTATCCTGCCAGCGATATCAGAATAAATATGAAAAACTGCATGTCTTTGAGCTTACATCGAAGTGTTTTAGTCAACACTGTGTTTCAGGCCAGCTTCTTGTAACAATCATTTTTCTTCTTTTTTTTTCAAGTAGTCTAATATTATACAAATAGTAGGGCTGGATGATATAGACAATATCAAATATCACAATATGTTTTTGACCAAATACCTCGATATCTATACTGTGACGATATTGTACTGTGGCCATAATATATACAAGTTCTTTTATATTTTTCAAAACGTTTTTTAAAAAATAGTGAAAATAGCTGATACAAGCTCACAAAATATTGTGATGTGATGCGTTGCGAGCTTGTGGATTGGCACATTTAGCTATGTATTAAAATGTTGACAATTTCTGAAAAGTATCAAATAAGGCTTATGTGATTCAAACCAGGAAAAGACAACACTTGCCTGCATATTACGATATTGCCAGACGATATCTACTCTCATATCACAATATCGATATATTGCTTCTCTACGTTCAAATATAACAATAATGCTGTGAAGGGGCACACAAATCTAGCCTCAAGTCACTGTGTGTACTGGGCAAATTTATAATCACAACATTCTTGTATTTTCCAGAGTGACAGTAATTATAACAAAATTGGCAGACTAAAAATTATCAAATCAGCTTTTCTCAGGGGTATGAACAATTAATCAATGTACACTACATTATTACCATTCAACCTCAACTTGCTCACTCTGCCTAGAAAGTGTACAATCTTATCTCTGGTATCCAGGACATACACCTTCTCTGGCACAGCCCACATTTGAATGCACATATTGAATTCACAATGAATAATGTATTTTTTCATTATAAATAACAATTAATTTATGGTAAAATGATAACCACACCAAGCAATTTGGAAATTGTTAAAATTTGCATCTAAATGAACTGAGATGATGACCAAGGATAGATATTACAGGTATCATTCTCTGCACTACTGCTTGCCTGCACTGCAATGGATATAGACCCCAACAACTCAACAGGAGCCAAATATCTAACGTAGAGTAGAGTAGAGTTTTACAGTATGTGGTAGCCAACTATGTGGCGAACATGCGGCACATATTGGACAGAATTAGGGATGTTGCTAACCGATAATTTTGCAATCGGTTAGCCTTATTCGGTAAATTAACTATTGATTTTATATTATTTATTTTACACACATACCCGACCAAAAATGCATGTAAACATAATTAATATTTATCATAATGGTAGACATTTACTGTCTACCATCCTTTAAAAAAAGAAGCAGCATTTAACAAAAGTAAATAGGCTTAATAATGTTAGGATTACATAATTATGGAGGACATATTGTATATGAATACAATTGGGAGGGGGGCATATACAGTAATATAGTCATTGATGGAGGGGCTAGAGGAAAGGTCATGGGGCCACCAAAATCAGCGGGTTTCCTAACACACACACGCACACGCTCATTCACACACAGCGAGCTCATCCGCTGCAGAGATAGGGTATTTTGGATCTTTAGCCCCAAGCCCTTTATGTTCTGTCTTTCACCCCTTGCTCTCTACACATCTCTCTACAAAGCAGCAAACTAGTAACAACTTACTTGAGCCAGGGGAAGGCTATGCCGAATGGGATTATATCTCAAAAGGTTTTATTTGTTTTTATCCCCGCCAGTCCAGAACGGCCGGAGTCGGGATTACGTTTTCGCCCCTATACGTCTGTGAACAGTTAATTTCATGTAGTGCTACTTTGTCCAATTCTATTATTCTATTATTCTATTCTATTCTATTATTCTCTTACTATTATTCTATTATTCTATTATTATTACAGAAAGACTACACTTTACCAGCCACATGGGTTATGGTTATTATGACTGATTTATACCGTGGTTACACACCGTGTCGGGCACCAAAAACAGGAGATCTACAAGCTCACACCACGCTGCAACATGTTGCAAGTTTGTATATCGGCTATTGTCTGTGCACGATACCAGTGTGCGAATAAGTATAAATCATCCTTTAGAGAAAGCCAAAAAGAGTTAGCCAAAACGCCCAAAAGCAGACTTGCAGACACGGGACGCGTAAACTCCTTACTGAGGCTCGAAGATCTGACAACTTATGTGGGCGAGTGGTCGGTCAAATGGGCCCTGATGATGTCATGGTCTGACATGACCAGCTCACGGGGTGGAACCGTAAAAGCTGGACACTATGGAATCCATAGGCCTGAAATCAATCGTGGTCACTCACAACTTCGAGTCGATGGGGCCGGGGCCTGTTGGGCTTGCAGACCTCTAGTCTTGATATTGTAAATGCCATATGCCAGTGTGTACGGTGTATCCTTAAAACACATAGGCTATTTATATGTACGTATAATACATACAGTATTGCAGAGCCCAACATTAACGGTGGCCTGATTGCCCGGGACAAGGCAAAAAAACAGCACAGTGTTTTGTTTTTATTCTAGATTTCTCCTATCAGTTGCGAGCTGCCACTGCCTGCCTTTTCTGAACCTCTGCCTGACTCAAGACTGTGACCACCTGATAGCATTTGTAAGAGTGCATGATGATTATTAGGTTGGTCTCCCCCTGTTAATCCATATATCTGTCTGTCTGTCTGTCTGTCTGTCTGTCTGTCTGTCTGTCTGTCAGTCAGTCAGTCATGTTATGGCATCCACATGCGTGTGCACATGTGGATGTGTCAACTGTGACCATATGGAATGTCACTAAAAGAAGAGGTGGCGATGAGATAAGCTAATTCAAGCATGACTCCAGCCATGATTAAGTAGACACCACAGCTCCACACATGCTATCTGAGCTGTAAGTCAACGTCTTCCACTGTTTATTGCAATCATACTGCAACTTGAAACCAAGAAACCGATAATCCTGGCGCCAAAGACAGAGGCCTACTTATTTTTTCCTCAGGCATCATGAATTTCAATGCTGCTAAATTTGCCAGCAGAAAAGTGATGATGTAAATAAAGTAATGTTTCAGGGGAGGCCAAACCTATCGCAACATGAGGCATTGTATTTTCGATAAAGGAACCAGCGTGACCTGCTGCAAATAGCTACAAGTTTGGCTGTAACCTTAGCTAGTCTTTAAAATAACTTTATATCATACATGGGCAACTGGCGGCCGGGGGGGCCACATGCGGCCCCCACCTTCACTTAATCCGGCCCGCATGCAGGTTAATATCGGAATACTGATTACATTATTGATTTCAGCTGTTACAATTCCAAACATGACCCACTTTAATTACTTCAGTCTATATTAGTAGCTTAATGACTAGTATTAAAATGTTATTGTCTTTTTAGCGGTGCCAACCGCTCTAAGCTTGACTTTGTCCGTATGTCCGTCCGTCCGTCGTATGAGCCTGGGATGAGCACGGCAACATAGAAACACATACAAACACACACGCACACACACACACACACACACACACACACACACACACACACAGACGTGGACACTGCCTATGCCATCTCTCCTCTCATTGCCCACACGTACCACTGGTTATCAAAGAGGGGTCCAGGGACCCCCAGCGTATGTTATGTCCGAGCACGGGATGAGCACGGGATTTTCAACAGCTATAACTCCAGTGTGCAGCATGCCACCAAGTCCAAATTTGGTATGTGGACTTAGACCACCAATAGGGACGAGCATGAATTGCTGAAGCCCCGCCCCAGGGTTCCAGGGACCCCCAGCGTATGTTATGTCCGTCTGCCCGTATGAGCACGGGATGAGCACGGGATTTTAAACAGCTATAACTCCAGTTTGCAGCATGCCACCAAGTCCAAATTTGGTATGTGGACTTAGACCACCAATAGGGACGAGCATGAATTGCTGAAGCCCCGCCCCCTCTGTCTTCCCATTGGCTGGCCTTTAAACAGCCATAACTCAAGTTCGCAGCATGCTACGGAGTACAAATTTTGTACATGGACTAAAAGCACAAATAGGGACGAACTGTAATTACTTAAGCCCCGCCCCCTCTGTCTGCCCATTGGCTGGGCTTTAAACAGCCATTATTCCAGTTTGCAGCATGCTACCAAGTACAAATTTGGTAAGTGGACTCAGACGACCAATAGGGACGAACTGAAATGAGTTAAGCCCCAAAGGCACCGCTTCCTTCACACAGGGTGTGATTTTTTATGTCCAATGTGTTTGTATTTAAGTTCATAAAGTTAAACTAAATGCATTTGAAAATAAATAAAAATGTTACTTTTCAGGATTCCAATAAAAAAATAGCAAAACAAAAAAAATCAGGATTCCAATTCAAAAATAGCAAAAAAAAAAAGCTCTAAACGCGTCACACTGCGACGCGTTTTGAGCTTGTAGATCGGCTATTTTTGCTACTTTTGTGTGATATAGGATGGCGAAGCATTAATTTATGAAAAAGGTTAAAATACGCAGATAAGAGGTTTCTGCCCGACAGTATATGCAATGTGCAACTCCCTCTGGAGTGAGTGTGCAACTATAGTGGCCCTCTCCATCATCAAAGTTTCCCACCCCTGCTTTATATGAACATGATAAACTTTGCTAAACAGGTACCAACTAGTTATTTCCTGCATTAATTCCCAAAGCTTAGCTCAGTGCTACTTGCCATCATACAGAACATTACCAACAGTAACAACATCTTAATAAAAACTATTCTGGGATTCCAAAAAAATTGCATTCACACAAGGCCACTTCATATCGATATACATATCCTACTATAATTCTAGTAACCTCTGTCTGTAGTGGTGAAGCTACCCGGTGAAGCTACCCGGTTCTCCTCAGTGGCTGGAGCAATTGCTCTGATTTTGCACACAGCCATTGACCATTACCATCTGAACTTAACTGTGAAGCCCGTTTTTCAATTTCATCACATCTCAGCTTCTTATTAGCGTTTATGTGTCAAACAATGCTGGACTCTTGATCAAACTGCGCATGCGTCGCGTCGCGCCTGTGCGCGTCTACAGCGCGGACTTTTTACCCCCGGTCTCAGTAGCGGGGGGCGGGCGGGTGCGGGGAGAGACAGGCGAGTTGAGTGAAACGAGTTGGGGAAGCACACTGCTCACGCGACAGGACATGCAATAACCCCACGATTGCAACTACTTTCGCCTGCACACTTCACCGGGTATGGTCTAGTTCTTAAAATTACAGATGGCCAACCACAGTTCCTGTTGCAGTTCCACAGTTTAGAGAGTACCCACTTCCTAATCCACTGGAGATTATTCCTGTCAACAATGCAGCACGCCTTATTATGTAGGCCAAGCTGATTCCCAGAGCATATGCTTGAGTTCATAATGAATACGACACCAACAAACCACATCTCTCTTTTTTCTGATTACCTGGTGAGTCAAATGACAAAAGGTCTAACATTTTGAGCATTCAACACACACACACACACACACACACACACACACACACACACACAGACACACGTACTGTCTGCCTGTGTCCCTTTTGAGCCCATACTGTATTTGGAGATCTCTGTATCCGTCTGTCTGCCTGTGTCCCTTTTATGCCCATATAAGAACATCCCTGATGTCATCAGTCTATTTCCATATATATATATATATATATATATATATATATATATATATATATATATATATATATATATATATTAGGGTTGTCCGATATTGGCTTTTTTACCGATAACCGATATACCGATATTGTCCAACTCTTAATTACCGATACCGATATCAACCGATACCGATATATGCGGGGATTATTGTGATTAGGGTAAGCTCAAATTTCATATCACACACACCATATACAGTAAGAACTCCTGTAACTTATTTATAAAGCGCCCCTCCCCCCTAGCCGCTGCGCGGTGCTTAGTGTTTGTTGGTCTCTATAATATACAGTATAAAGCCATAATAGGAGATGTTCCCAATGGAGCTATGCCCAAATATGGAGTGTGTTGTCTGACCTCACTTGGGTCTCGTTGGGCGGTGGTCGGCGATGACGCTAAGGAACAACATGGCCGACTGTAATGTTGTGAGTTTGTGTTTGCCGCAATTAATTATGCTGCGAGGGGGCAGATGTGTGCTGAGCAGTATGAAGTGGCCTACAGACTGCGCGTAGTAATTCTGCACGTTGTGGCGTGTCTTGTTAGTGACATTGATATGTTGTTTTTGTGTTTAGTCCCACACAGTGGCAGGTTTTTTTTGGGGGTTTTGGGTTTAGAAATGTATATATAGATAGATAGATAGATATAGATAGATAGATAGATAGATAGATATATAGCCCCGGGGCAAATCGGCAGTAAATAGAAGCAAAGGCAAATCGGCAGGCAAATCGGCAGTAAATAGAATGGGGGGCGAGTGTGTTTTGGGGCGAGTTTTTTTCCATTTCGTCATTTGTTTTTGCGAGGCGAACTTGTCCGCCCAGCCCAATACTTATGGAATACTTTCATTGCCGTAAGCAAGGAAATACTTAGTTTTGTTGTTACTTTTGGGTAAATGTATTTATGTATTTATTAATTTATTTATGTATTTATTAAGTTAATCGCCCCTTCAGGGCGATTAACCACCTCGGCTGCGCCTCGGTGGTTAATCGCCCTGTCGGGCTTTAAATTTCAATAATGACTACCTCCCCATGCATTATCCCTTGCATATCGCTCAGATCAGATGGGCGGTTCTGGACAACCACCAGAGCCTATCCGACCGACTCAATGGCGAAAAATCTCAACTCCCTTGGGTCGTCAGCGACGCACGCGCAGAGTTTGAAGTCGATCGGATTTATTGTAAGATAGTATAAAGTTAATTATATAGAATAGATAGACTGTAGAAAGCATGTTCAATGTGAACATTACAATGGCTGCTGTGGCATGCAATGGGGGATTCTCACAACACTGCCAGTCCACCCCTTGGAAGTCAATATTCTCAAAAAAGTTGATTACTTGTGGATGCCGTGTGACATATTTTGTTGAATGCAACAAACCTCCTCTTTCTGACATCTTAGATAGCAATAACAACCCTTCTCTTTCTGACAAACTCAAAAGGTCTTCAGTGAGATCTGACTGATATTGGTAGAGCAGGTACTGGAAAAAATAATCTTGCAATTAAATGAATACAGTATATGAAAAAAATGCCCTCAACAACACTGAAGCCCCCGTTAGCAGCATCAAAACAATCTTGTTAACAGCTTATATTTTGGTGATGACAACCCTTTCTAGTACAACAGAAATAAAGACGCTGTGAAATGGTGGGCCTGAAAGATGAAAACATGGGCTAGATGACGCAACATCTCTTTGTAATGGAATTACAACGACAATCGTTAGCATCTCTCCGTGAAATCAAATTATCACCTTTCCAATCTTGGCCCACGGCCAGGAAAAGAAATTGAATATCTCGTTAAGAGAGCTCTAACTGCAAACATAGATTGACAAGAAAGACTTTCATGTCAGACAGCAAAGCATTATGCTTCAATAGTTTTAGCACAATTTCACAGCACCAAAGAAGCTTAAAGGCTCATATGAAAATTGTGTTGAATAAACAATTTCGACTTCAAGCTAAACAGTATTGAACCAAAGCAATAAATGCCGTTTTCAGTATGGGATAGGCTATAACTTGAATGGCTCTTAATCTGTATAATGCATTAACCCGAATCAAGAATGCTTCAGGCTTAAACCCTGGAAGAGGGGAGTGGAGCATACAGTAACACAGCCAACACATCTTAACATAAGACAATGGCATGGATGAGCCCTGCATGGCCTGGATAAACAGCTACAAGGGTTCTACTGTAGGTCAACACCATCAAGTCATTCACTAACTGCAACCACAAAGACGTATCATTCATTTCCCCCATTAGGCACCCACTGAGAGAGTGGGGACTTGGAACAAGTGTCAAAAAGCACAGCAAGGCATGGCGAGAGAGTATGTCCGTCCGTCCGTGTGTCCGTCCGTCCGTCGTCCTGTCCGTCCGTTAGCAGCTAATCTCTGGCACCGTTGGCCCGGCCGCTGTGAAACTGTGCACACACACTTCCTGGATGCCAATTCAGAACCTCTGGCCCAAATGTTTCAGATTGGCCTGTTATAGCGCCACCAGGAGGCCGATATGTGCAAAACACATTTATTGATACTACTCCTACAGATTTTGTCCAAAGATCACACAAATCGGTACACAGTATCTCTATAGTCATGTGATCAACACGGATTTATCCGATTTCCCATATTCCATCGTGATTGCCTAAAATTGGCTTCCAAAGTTTGCAAGATTGGTCCGTTTTGAACAAAATGCCTCAAATTATGAACGCAGCTTGCGATTTCGTGAAATTTCACATGTACATTTCTATTAGGCCGAGGAAGAAATGCCACCCTTTTCACATTGGCCTGTTATAGAGCCACCAGCAGGTCTAATTTTGCAAAACACATTTTTGGAACAAAATGCCTCAAATCATGAATGCAGTGTGCGATTGCAGTGAAAAGCCCTTGAACAAATGGCACCCTTTTCACATTGGCCTATTATAGCGCCACCAGGAGGCCACAGTAACGTACCTGACCTGGCGGAGACCTGTGCTCCGAGGAGCACTTTTTCTAGTTTAACTCTGAAACGTTAACCTGTAAGGGCCCATCTGAGTTAAATGAACTCTCAGTCTTTACTGTGATACTGTAGGTCAGTAATTCTCAACATGGGGTCTGGAGACACCCAGTGGTCCTTGAGGGGGTTCCAGGGGTCCCCAGCTAAATGATTGACAGTTAGGAACCAAATGGACCTTTATGAATAACTCAACAAATGGCACCAAATGGACCATTAGGGGTGTATTTGGTTTAGGGCCCTGCATGGGCCCAGAACTCTGGTCCGAGCCTGGCCTTGGCCCGTGGTGTTTTGAGCCCGGCCTGGCCCCAACCCGACAAGGGTCTGCAATTTATTAGCCCGAGGCCAAACACGAAACACCCGTCAGGGCCCGTTAGGCTTGCAAACCTCTAATTTGGTTCCATTTGTACATTTGTTAAATTAACACTGAGCATGTTACAGTGTAGATTCGGTATCCCAGATACCCTTGGCCTAATGCATATCAAACTGGGAGTCCTTTAAATTAAGTTTAAAAAGTTGAGAATCACTCAACCTGTAGGTGACCTCCTAATGAAAGCATGCCTGAAGTTTGCACTTTGTTAGAAGAGCTGCCATGAATGCACGTCTGTCTTCTTTTGTAAAGTAACAAAAGCATGGATAGAATTGATGGACACATTTAACAGCCTAGGAAGAAGGACAAATACCAAATCATGTCAGTAAGAAGTTGTTGAACTTCTTGAATAGAGGAAAGCAAAGCAGATGTTTACACATAGTATAAAAGCATAGAGAAAGAAAAAACCTCTAGCATCCATGCATTGTTTATGTCATTCTGCCTTTTAAATAATGTCTTCTTCAGTTACATAAAAAGTCACTGTGGTGTTCAATTTGGTCTTCATAAGTGTATTGACATTTCTATCCACTATTTCAATGTAAGAAGTTGAGATGAGTGTAACAAAAGAAAGTCGTTTTTTCTCCTGAGTGTAAAAAAAAGATGAGATTAAGCTTCCATCATTATTTTAAGGTAAGAACATCTTTATTGATGCAACCTGTGCATCAAATGAAACAAATCTATGTCTTAATAAAAGAAATGTGGACCCATGGATAATTAGACCCGGTCGTAAATGGACCAGAAGATAATTTGAGACTATTAGACCTAATTATCCTTGGGTCCGTTTCAGACTGGCTCCTCTAATTTTGAATTACCCTCGGGTCCGTTTTGGTAATTTTTTTCTGTCTACTTTATATTTTATTAAAACAAAAAGTCTCTCCACCTCTTTAACACTTAGCCTGCCCTAATTATTTCAGTTTTTTTGCTGTTGTCTGCCAGAGATTTTTCATTGAAATTAAAAAAGTACTCAGGAGCCGAGATACAGAATTTTTAAGTTTTCAGTTAACAAGGAAGTGGATAGGAGTCCACTTTTTTTTTAAATGTTTCAATAGAACGCATTTATGCGATCTTGGCGGCCAAGTCCGCTATTTAATAGATCGCATTTATGCGTGATTGGCAGAAATTGAGTTAATAGAAGCAAGAAAGCAAAGGGAAAAAAAAAAATTTCACGTGTGACACCTATATTGGGTTGCCAAATTCATCCAATCAGGAGAGAGAACTCATATAGCAGCTTAAATTTTATGATGTACAGCAGGGGTTACCACCACCAGCTGACAGTCCATAAGATTTTCGCGGACCGGCATGGTTCTGGAGGGGGGGGGGGGTGTAGGTGCTCGCGCGGGGGGAGGGCGCGTCGCGCATCAATCTTACCAAGACACAGTAGTTGACTGCCAGTCAATGACACATCAATGGCTGCTATTCATATATTATTATATCACTACATATAATGTTATATCATTGACCTAAATGGCGTTATATCAACAAGGATAGGGTGATTAAAAAAGGTTATGTCTGTATCAGAAATTACTTTGGACAGGTTGAAAACTTTAGTTAAACTTGCAGACTGACGCATTACTTTACCTGGGTTACATCTTCTGATAGATCATAGATGTACTAGAATGTTGACATGAAATAAAAATCCTGTTTAGTGTTTCATTAGCGCCATTGTGACAAAATAGGTTACAGCTTGTAGCGACAGTGCACGTCAACACGCGTTGAAACTTGGGGTGCGTTCGAAAATACAGCACTGAGCGCACTGGCCAATACAAACTAATAGGCAAGTGTAGCCTGGCTCCAGCCCGTGAATCGCTAGCCACGCCCATTAAAAAAATATGTTCAGGCGATTCTGGTCTGGTGACGCTCTCATAGGAGGTCTCAGCCTCGGTTGAAAATCTGTACGACGAATCGGGATCGGGATAATCCAGTATGAACCAATCGCCAAAGAGCCTTTAAAAAAAAAAACTTTGGCCACGCCCCCATCTCAGCAATCGGCTGCATTGAGAGGGCTTTCAGACTGAATAATGGAGTGAAACGTGTCAGGCTAAGGCGAGTGTGCTCCGGTGCGTAATTTCCGAACGCACCCAAAGACAAAGATAGCAAGGATTCAACAGTGATGTCACTACAGGAAGTAGCACGGACGACGCTGTTTATAATCCACAGTGACATCACTGACGAATCCTTGGTATCTTCATGTGACCGACTCAACTTTTCTCTGCTCTGTGGAAAATCCTGGCGACGCAAGGTTATAGATTTACGGCGGGGAAAACTTGGAATTCCCGGCCGCCTTCTCACGGACCGGTGGTACATGTCCCACGGACCGGCACCGGTCCGCAGACCGGTGGTTGGGAACCCCTGATGTACAGTACTAATTAGATTTTTTTCTAAAATTCTAGTTTTCACTCCTGATTAAATTAAGTTGGTATCCCGGCCTGAAACTAAACGAGCCATGTAACACTTATTTACAAAAATATTAAATAATAAAAATACAAATTTAATAAAAATGTAAATCACTTACACCACCTTTAATTTAAGGTGATACAATGCCCAGCTTTGGCTGCCCTCCCAACTCTGATTTTTTTCCACAATGCAATTGTAGTTCTTCAGTTACCACCAAGGGAGCTAGAAGGACCAGCAGTAGTGATGCGCGGGCCGACCCGTAGCCCGCAGGTCCCGCGGGTTGAACCGGGTCGGGTTATGGATTACGACACAATTATCGCCGGGCGGGCGAATCGGGTCAACCAACGGAAGAAAAAAAAAACACCAAAACACACACACACCCTCTCTCTCTCTCTCTCTCTCTCTCTCTCTCTCGTTGGGGTGGGTTGTGCTCCCGTGCGGGGCGGGTTATGAAAAAAACTGCAGGTTACATCACTAACCAGCGGGGTGTTTGTTAACATTAGCTACATGTGACAACCAGACAATGCCACTTGTGATGTTTTCAAGAGAAAGTATATGCACAAGCCATTTAAATATTGAGTGAATAATGAGTGTCTTTGTGCATGCTTCAGGACATACTTTTGTATGTAAAAATTATACAGTCTCAGTTCAGCAAGTTGCCAAAGTTGGCCACACTGCCTTATTGATTTAACGAGACAGACATGGTATTTCTTTTATCATATCACTCACTCCATCACACTATGGGAACAGCCCCCCCTGGCGCATCACAGAGGCATATGTACAGTATGCACTCCAGGCAATGTATTGGCTAGTTCAAAGTCATGTTCATGCCATGTCAGCAGATTACCACCCCCCTTATGATACATAAGGCCCTGCTGTGGCCTCAACCCCCATTCAATTTGCTCTCGCCATCACAGATCTACCTTTCAGTGTATTGCGTAGTTGAACTGTCTTTTTTGGCAAGAGTGAATCTTGGATCATAGGGCGCTACCGATATCATTTTCTGTGTGATACTGAAAATTGCAGAGTTGTGGAAACTTGCAGAAAGCTGTCCAGCTAGCAACATTAACTACCAGTCTAGTACGCTCTCTCTGGACCCAGCAAGACGCTGAAAATTGAGCACTAATCCTGCTTCCATGGCTTCCGAGAGCAGAGCCAGGAAGGGCAAGAAAGATACTCCCTCCCCCCAGAAGTACTGTCTCACCTGCGGGAACAGGTTGTTGGGCTATTGACCCCCACTCCCGCTGCATTACTTTCTTGGGACCACAGCCCGCTGCCAGAGCCCTCAAAGACTAAAGGTCCCGCGACTACCTCGCACAGTCTTGCGCACAGGCTAAAGCGTGCAAAAGACGGTCCTAGTAGCCGCTTCCCATCTTTCCCCACTGCCTCAACAACAAGCTGCGTTCAGATTGGGACAGGCCACTTTGGCCACCGATCTACAAGCTCACAACCGGTTACATCGCAACCTGCTGTCACTTAGCAAAGTCTCACCTGACAATTTCTGAATAATAATTCATTATAATTGAATGGGTCCAGTCAAGTACATTTTATTTCGCTTATATAGTACCAAATCACAACAAGTTGTCTCATGACAGTTTAGATATAGAGCAGGTCAAGAGTCAAGAAAGACCACACTCTTACAGAGACCCAACAATTCCCCCATGAGAAAAAACTTGGTGACAGTGGCAAGGAAAAACGAGGACAGTGACTGATTTAGGAAAGTAGCCACGTCTGGCCAACCCTAGCCTCATCAGAGCTGAATAAAGAATCTAATGGTCTTTGATTAGGCCTACCCACCTGTACCAAAATCAGAGCAGGTTTTTGCCTCTAACTACTGTAACATGAGAATACAAAAGAAATACATATGGGATCTACAAGTGGGGAAAACATATGGGACTGAAATGCTCCCATATACTACAAGTCTACCACCCACCGCAACCTGGGAATGAGAACTGTATAAACGGAAAAGAGGGGAAAATAGCCTAAAGGATACAGTGCTACAGCTTATAATGTCTAATAGGCTTTTCATCTATGTTCAAAATAGAACAGAAAGAGCATAAAAGAGAAGACTGTGGTGCAAAGAATTGGGTAAGGCAGTTAAAGGTTAGCCTGGCATTGGCCAGACTGTTAACCTGGATTCACTCTCACGTTCCTCCCCGGTATCAGTCTGGACTTCGGCCCATAGGGCCAATATGAGAAATCAGAAAATGATTTTGATGCTTTTCACTGTTGTACGGACAGCAGTTGAAACGCAGTCACTGATTGGCCCGATCATTTTCTGATTTCTCATACTCGCTCCCTACGGGCCTGGAAAAAGTGTTCCTTTGGCACAAATTACCCCCAGCGTAGGGTGAGATGGAGCTGTTCCCATTCATCTTCATAGAATATGATGTACAAATTAATGAGGAACACAGCATTGCTCTCTCTTCAGAAACTATGTTATAAGAAGTAGGGATGCACCGAATGGGAAATTCTTGACCAAAACTGAATGCCGAAAATAGAAAGGCCGAAAACCGAATGGCCGAATATGATAAATATATATACATATATATATAATGAGTTTATTTGTTTACCAATGTTGATCAGCTACCTGATTATGACAAAAGACATGATTATGGCAAAATGTAACTTAATCACTATTATGGGTCCATAAAACATTTATTCAGCACCTTTCTATTCAGCACCTGTTCTTTCAGTGATATTTTTTCGGCGTTGCATTTTTTAACCATTATCGGCCGATATGTTTCGGTGTCTTTCGGTGATATCGGCCGATATGTTTCGGTGATATTTCTTAGGTGTTAAATATTCGGTGCATCCCTAATAAGAAGGCCATACGGTGTACAATCTTTTTTTAAGAAATATGATATATATTGTATTTTGTTACACAATGTTACACAGCACCATACAACAAATATCACAAATATCTGATCTAATGTATAGCAAACACTACCTGGTGATACCACCTGTCAATTATCTAGGCTACTCCACCTCAGACACAATAAAATCAAACCCAAACCATCACATGACATGACTGTAATTTTAAGATCCATCTAGGCCTAATTTGTACTGCATAACGCATATTGTTTTTTCACCATGAGCCACATGGGGTTCTCATCTTCCCCCTCTCCTCTTATATCTCTCGGAGGTGAGGAAAAAGTGATTTTGACAATAACGCTGTATGATATTATTATTTTCTTTAATTATTATGCCCATGGGAGCATTCTGCATAACCCCTTAAAATCCCCTTGCCCTTTACGAGGATTGTGCAACTGCATTAGGCTATAAGTTGACACATGCAATAACGGCTGAGAGAATGGTGTATGGTGGCAAAAGTGTGGTTAAAGGTAGGGTAAGTGATATTTTTTGGTCAAAACAAAAAGTATTTTGTTAAAAGCTCAAAATACTATATTCTGATAGTAATCATTGCTATAGAGTGTTTTTTCAGTAACCGGAGTCTCCCTGTCTCTCCAGCTCTTTAATAAACAGAAAATAAATTTTTCGGTAGGTGTCAAAATCTCAGCCAATCAGGAGAAAGTACCCATTTTTAAGCTTAATTTGTATAGTGTTCCAGTTCCAATTTTGTCTGCTCATTTCTTAGTGTCATCACTTCCAATTTCACTTGTTTAATCTGTATCCTGATTGAGTTCTCTGTCCTGATTGGATAAAATTGGAAATGAAACTGAAACTGAAACGAAAATGCATTTAATGTTTTATAAAGAGCTGGAGATACAAGGAGACTCCTAATACTGAAAAACACTCTATAGCAATGAGTACTATCAGAATATAGAGCTATTTAACACTTATTTTAACCAAAGCAAATCACTTACCCTACCTTTAATGACTTCCTGTAACCAGTGGTGGAAAAAGTACTCACATTTTGTACTTAAGTAAAGTATCAATACTGCAATGTAGAAATACTCAGTTAAAAGTAAAAGTCCGGAATTCAAAATTGACTTGAGTAAAAGTGCAAAAGTATTGGAATCAAAATGTACTTAAAGTACCAAAAGTAAAAGTACTCATTGTGCAGAATGTCCCATTTCATTTCACAGGTTTCAAATGTATAAAGATCCTTTAAAAATAGCAGATCTACAAGGTCACAATGGGTCGCTTTGCAACGCGTTGTGAGCTTGTAGATTGTCTATTTTCAAATATGCCAAAGTGTTTTGTAATAATAATCAAAATCTGCAAAGTAACTAGTAACTTAAGTTTTCAAATAATTGTAGTGGAGTAAAAGTATAATATTTGCCTCTGAGATGCAGTGGAGTAGAAGTAAAAGTACTGAAAATTAGAAATACTCCAGTAAAGTAAAAATTCCTCAAAATTGTACTGTACAGTACTTGAGTACATGTACATAGTTACTTTCCACCACTGATAATGACTTCCTGTATAATACCATGAACTCACATACTGATAAATCCTTCTGGTGTTCAGTAAGTGGGGGGGAGGGGGGCACACAGAGGCTAAAGGGGAAGTGGGGATTCTGAAACACAGACAGGATCAATGGGACCAAACCCTCTCCTCCATTAGCTCCTCTCCTTCTCCTGTGGGAGTTGTCAGCCGCTTCATTTCTACATGATCATGTTTACGTTTCCTTTCCACCTGCAACGCTGCTCAGAGACTCGGTGTCTAGTCTAGGAGTGTTTTCTTTCAAGTCCAAAACCTTTACCACTTTAGTTCCGCATCGTTACACAACAATTAAAACGCTGCGTTTCTTGTTAAACAGCTGTCAAAGATTAGAGGGTCGCTGCCTATCCGAATGAATGAAGTGTGTTCGTTCAGCCTATAATCCTCTGAAATCCCCCACAACGACGTGCACTTGACTATGAAATAGTCGGCACCTCGCTCAGACATGTGTCTAAACACCTATATCTCTGGTCCATAGCGTTAGAAGGAGTTCTCCTTAACGCTGTGTTACTTTCCATCCGTTGCCCGCACTCCCGGTGTAGCGCAGGCTGCACAGCCTCTCGTCTGTAGTAAGAAATAAAAAATACACTTTCGCTACTCACCAAAACAAAGACAGTTTTAAGGTGCTGAAAGACTACTTTCCTTAGTGGGAACACTCGGAGCCCCCCACCTCACGTCTAAAATACACTTCGGCCAGAAAATAAAATATTTCACCGGAAGGGAACAGTTGTGTCAATAGAAAAATGCCATTGACCAGATCTGTAGGAGGCGCAGTGGAGTAACTAAAAACAAAATCCGTCCGGTGAAATATTTTATTTTCTGGTCAAAAAGTGTATTTTAGACATGAGGTGGGGGTCTCCGAGTGTTCCCACTAAGGAAAGTAGGCTTTCAACATCTTAAAACCGTCTTTGTTTTGGTGAGTAGCGAAAGTGTATTTTTTATGTTTTACTAAAGACGAGAGGCTGCGCAGCCTGGTGCGCGGGCAACAGCTGAAAAGTAACACAACATTAAGAGGACAACTCCTTCTAACGCTATGGACCAGAGCTATCTTAACACCGTGCACTCCAGTTACGAAAGCAAATGATGCCAACAAACTTTAGTGAAAGAAAGTGCAGAATAAGCAAGAAAAAAGGGGTGACTCACCGTAGAAAGACTGTCTCGCCCTGTCGGACGGTGATATTGTCCATCACTTTGTTGTCGGACTGAGAATCCCCCTGGCTGCGGACATGAGGCAACCCTGTGGGTAAAAGAAGCACAATTCTCAAAGACAGAAACACCGCGCACTTCCAGAAGACGACAAAGTATCCACGAACACCCATCGTATCTTCCTCCTTGTGATAAATATCCCAAATGTCTGTTGTTGAACAACGTCACAATTCAGTTTTCAAAACGCATTTAATGCGGTCTGTGGAGGAGAGCGGGTGTCTTGTTTATTCCAGTTCATTAGTGTCGTTAATCCAAATCTTCTTGTCAGGTGCGACGGTATGCGAGGGCGCATCGAGCTATAGCTACAGTATTGCGCACTGTAAAAAATAAAAAATAAATCGACCGTCTGTCTATTCGTACATTCCTTGCTGGGCTTTGCCGTTAATATGCTTCGGTTACACGCTCTTCAGCATCCTGTATTATTGCTGACAGCGTGTATGCAACTTCACCCATCAACAACACATGCAGCCCTAATTAAGTTCTTGACGTGCACGCGTCTAAAATAGCCATACTGTATCTGCGTCACTGTCAAAAGTGTATTCAACCATCATAATATTTCAGTATAATACAATACAGGCAATGCGCACCATGCAAAAGAAGAAGAAAAAAACGGGGACAATTCAGTGGTGTAAAGTAACTAAGTGCATTTACTCAAGTACTGTACAAGTACAATTTTGAGGTATTTTTTACTTTGGAGTATTTCCAATTTCAGTACTTTTACTTCTACTCCACTATATCTCAGAGGCAATATTGTAGGCTACTTTTACTCCACTACATTATTTGATAACTTCAGTTACTAGTTGCTTTGAATATTTTGATTATTAGGCTATTACAAAACATACATTACCCACTTCAGCCCTATAGCAGGTACATTTCGGCCATTTGAACAAGCTCACATGTCTAGCAGCATTGTGAGCTTGTAGATTGGCTATTTTCAAAATATTTGAATACATTTGAAAACTTGTTAAATGGGACATTCTAATGAGGACTTTTAATTTTGGTACTTTAGGTACAATTTGATACCAATTATTTTGTATTCTTAAGTATTTTTACATTGCAGTATTGATACTTTTACTTAAGTAAAAAAAAATAGTACTTTTTCCTCTTCTGGGAAATGGGATTTGCATGGTCTGTTTGAGTGCCTACTGTATGTATTTGATTGTGGTCAGAGCATTGCACTTGGGCTGCATCAGACACTTTGATGGTTGTGGGGGGCAACATGAATGTACACAACATGCAGCCTCAGGCGGTAGCTTGTGATGAAATGATGCTCTCGAATAAACAGAAAGTTACGGTCCAATGCAGTGGCACTATAATAGTGTCTTGATAAATGACACTGTTAATAATTTGGGAGCTAAGATGCCATGTGAGTCAGTGTATGGATTAAAATTGCAGCACTTGTGAATGCTATTATAGATTTGAGATTATCTGCCTAATTACAGTATGGATTATCTCAGTTTGGCAATACACAGTAAAATCCTCAGTGTTCATTTATCCATTAGTAACTCTGAGAGTGCATGGAATATAACCTAATTGACCCAGTTATTGTACACGCATACAGAATATTCAGGATTTTTGCCCACTATGTAGACATCAACCAGCCAAACAATTGCAATGTGTGTCATAAGAATGTGAATGAGTCATAACATGTACTGAATATAGAGCTCTCTCTGCAAGGGCTCTTTATTGTGCACCCTCCACTTGGCACAGTGTCTGCTGCCCTCAAACAGGTGATTGCTCACAACCTCACAGTGGCTAAGAGAAAAATAACTTGCAGTTTCTTCCCAATATAACAATGTCAAGACAGTCCTAACAATTTCTCAATACAGTACAAGACGCCTTGTATAAATTGAGCATGAAGCATATTTCACGATTTGCAATATTTATATGTTTAAAATGTTTAGCTAAATTGTGACTCTGTATAGCCTGTAGATTAAAGGCACATAAACTGCATGTGATGAAAATGAAAATATGCCCTGAAACAAAGATACATAAAGAGTGATTTCTTGTCTCTCAATTTACCACTTTTCCATGATCTCCAATGTATACACTATATTGATCTGCAAGAGCAGTGTTATCTTTTAATCAATAAATAAACCATGCACAATATTGATCATGGACGCTATTACACATTTTCGATTAATAATCAATACTTGGAATGCTTGACGGATAATGATGTTAGGTGAAATAGGTCGCCTAAGCTTTACTTGTAGCACCAATCACTGAAAGCTGCAGTATACTCATGCATTTTTGCCTAATGAGCCTCTACGTCTGTCAGCAGCCTCACAGCAGTCTTACTGCCTCTTACCATCCATAACACGACATAAGAAAACCCACGCTGCAAAAAAAAGGCATTCACAATTCACAGCCCTGCATTCACAACTGCTATTCTTACTCAATGAATAGTTGAATTCAACACTATTCACTGCATTCACAATCACTGCACACCATCATGTTTGCCTCTCAGCATTTTTCCTAAAGAAAACATCCCACAATAAAGTAATTTGTCACATTATTGAATGGAGTAATACACTGAATAATGTTGAATGGAGTAATGTACAAATGTAATAAACTGAATGAATGGGAATAGCATAATCTAGATCTATTTTGTATTGATATGCTGCTCAAGGATGGTGTCAATTCAGTTATAAAAAAGTAATGCAATATGTTATGATACACAATGAAATGAAATTATTTGGCAATGATTGAATTGACAAAATGAATTCCTAAGCTGTGGGACAGAACCCAAATTGCTCATACAACAAGAATTGGAAAAATAATAGTCTGGGTGGCAATTTATAATCTCGACTTGAAACATCTGCCTGGGCAATAACATGTCAGTTTCACAGGATGAAATTTAGGATTTTTCAATTTCAAGAATGCTTGATGCAGTCTTTCATTTAATGTCTCTATATCTAAATAAAATGAGATACTCAGGTTACAGTACGTGATGACATAATGTATCAGGATTATACAGTATGCATTTTCTACATACAGTACATATCCCAGTGCAGTTTATTATTAGGACAGAGGTGTGTGTGTGTGTGTGTGTGTGTGTGTGTGTGTGTGTGTGTGTGTGTGTGTGTGTGTGTGTGTGTGTGTGTGTGTGTGTGTGTGTGTGTGTGTGTGTGTGTGTGTGTGTGTGTGTGTGTGTGTGTGTGTGTGTGTTAGTTTCTGGGGTGGGGTGGGGTACCTGACAGCATCTAGGCTTCATAGCCTAGATGGATAGAGAATGAGATATCAACCCACAGGAACAACCCATCTCCAGGCAGCTTGACCTAAGGAAGCTATATAGCAGGGGTAGGCAATTGAGATAAGCCTAGGGCCAATATCACTCCCAGACATTCCATCGCGGGCCGGGCCTCCCCGCGAACATGCACGTGCGCTGCGCGCGCGTGCATGTGCGTGCACAACACGCGCCCGCGCGCTTTGCGCGCGGGCGCAACATTTTTCGGGTCTAATTCGGTCTAATTCGGGTCTAATTTGGGTCTAATTCGGTTCTGTTTGACCAATATAAATCAACATTTTTTCCGGTTTAAATATCAGCACAGGCGATTTTTCTGGTGATTTTTTTTTTCTTCTCCATTTTCCTCTAATCTAGCTATAAAATGTTATAAATCCTTTAAAATACATCGTGTTTATGAGTGCATGATTTCAAAAGTGGGTTCAGGTTCTATGAAATAAGTATTTATAATTATTTTAACATTAATTTTTAATACTTTTTTTATAACACTTTTCAGTAAATCATTCATACTGTATCTTTACTAATATGTGACTGATGGCACCAACAATGTGAACATTAACATAATTAAACCGAATTAAAAAAAATATTTTTCTAAAAAAAAAAAAAAAAAAAAAAAAAAATGTTTTTTTTAAAAATTATCTCACGGGCCAGATATTATTTCTGGGGGGCCAATTTCGGCCCGCGGGCCGCCTATTGCCGACCCCTGCTATATAGTCACGTCAGTCGTCTTTCTGGAGGTGCTATAGCTCATAATTGAGACTCCACCCCCACAAGCCTATAAATGCCTTAATCTCTGCCGAATACATTTATCAGCCAGGTAAGTCCTCCTGTGGTGACGGCTCACTGTTTCCCTCAGACACCTGGAGCTAAGAAAACCCCCGAAGGTTCTCTTTTAGTCAATCATTCACTGTCACCAGTGGGAACAATAATAACTTGCTGAACTCCCTGCAGAGATTTTAACCACAGTAGTAAAAGTCTGTAGAACACAGATATATAGCATACACACAAAAAATGTTTTACATGTATGTTCGATGCATTCGTAAACCTACAGTACAAAGTTAGACAATGCTATAATCAAAAGTTGCATGTAACCTACTCTAGCTACTCTACTCTAGCTTTTCTTGCCCCGTAGCTGCTGTGCCTTTGGCAACAGAATTTCCCTTGCGGGATCAATAAATGTTGTATCTTAATCTTACCCTAGTATCATCTGAAGTAGGGGGAGGTGTATGAGTGCGTGCATGATTTTGTGAGTGAATGTTGCAGATTTTGACAATTTGCTTGTTTACACCAGAAGGCTTTTCTTCACTTGCCTGCCCTCATAAAAAATAAAAAGAAGCAGGATGGATGCTGAGCTATACATGACAGGCACAACCTTCTCATAATCTTACTGTAAGTTGTCAATAGTCACAGATGTGCTGGCCAACTTTTAATGTTGTATTTAGCCTGGCCTAGTGTGGTATACCAATTTGACTGTGTAGATCCCCAAAAATGAATTGAACAAAGAATAACATCAATCTTTCACATCAGTCATATCTTTTGTTGTTATCTTCTCCCTTTGTGCTGAGTAAAGCCTTACATCTATCTTTACTTTTTTATAGTCACAGATATTCAATGTTATTTTGCACAAATCAAAATATGCTCATGTGCAGTCTAATGAGTACACGCGTGATGTGCCTACTACACATACAGAGACAATTTGTTTTGAGGCTTTGGAAACCTAAAAGGCATTAGGTATGCATTTTAACCATTTAAACTCTATATACTTTGTTTATCATGGGTCTATATTTGGCCCTCTCCTTTTTTTCCCTCTACACCAAATCTCACCGACAAATATGGCCTTTCTACAAGCTCACATTGTGTCGCATTGTGAAGTGTTTGGGAGTTTAGATTGGCAATTTCCGGTGAATGTTCGCCTAAGTATATGACATGCCCCCCAGAATAGGGATGCTAGGGATCATGTTGTCAGGAGGCATTGGGCATCCCAGACAATTTACATTGCTATAGTTATTACTAAAGTTATTGTGTGTCCTTCCACCTGCACAATGGCAGGGAAAACACTGCTACAGCATATCAAAGCATTAACATTGCAATAACAGACAACAGAAAAGTTATATGAAAACTGGGTCCATCTTTTACAGAATAACTTTCACCACTGCCGACTGTCATATACAGCAGATGTGCATGAAATGAAGTGATATTTTGGGAGATGAGTTAAATAGGCATCTCTGCAGTTCTGCACTGTGAGCCTCTGTTGATGAGCTCCAGATGGTCATTCTCCATCTTTAAGACTGCCTTTGTCCACAAGGGAACCTTGGGTAATGAGGTCTTAGTCATGGCACTAATGAAATATCACCTTGCAAGTTTTAGGGAGCCGCAGTCAGACCTGCATGGCAATGGTGAGAAGTCTTGATGATGCAAACACTCACCAAACATGTTGTTCATTTCAGTTTTTCTCAGCGTAAAATTACGCTTGCAGGATAATTGGTTCTCGAGAGAGCTTGGTGAAAAGATGACAACTTGAAGGTGTTTTTTGTGAGGTTTCCCCATTGTATTCTAAGTGATTGTAATCACATTGCCGCAGTTGGAGATGGCTGGACAGGATGTGCAAGACTTGGGGTTTCAACTCCTGGAGAAAAACAATAATTAGGAGTCAGTGAACGGCGGTGATAAGCATGGTGGGAAAAGCATCGTGGCCAAGTGACTGTGAAGTCAGTGGTTGTGGCCCACACTACTGTTCCAACTGGCACACAATCAGAATGCAATGGTGTTCCTCCAACCTCCACACTACATCACCCTTCAGCTGAAACACACAGCAAAGAGTAAGTGTTTGCCAAGATCTTAATCATGGTGGGCTCAAGCAATCGATAATAAAGTGGCCCTTAGCTTCAGGGGTGTTAGACATTCTAGAGTGGATGTGACCATTACATTCTAATAAAGAGATTGATGCCAGTGAACTTGTATTTATCACCTGTTAGCAATAGCGTCCTGACTCTGAGGCATGTTAAAAGCACTTTGCTGTGACACGTATACTCAGCTATCAGTGTTGGCCTAGTTGCTTCAAAACTCCCTTCTCCAAAGACAGAAGGAAACAAATACATTCCATTCAACAAGGGTTCTCTCCACAGACACAAATGCATTATCAGAAGCATGCTATTTTCTGCACCGCTTGGATGAGAATTGTGCAGAAAAGGGGAATAAATACAGAAGAGTTGTACCAAAACCGTGTGCCAAGGGACACTGGTGTGCTGTGAGACAAGTCCAGGTGTGCCATGGGACTTTTGTGACGACCACACATTTTTTATATGTACTATATCAGTTTGTGCGCACTCATTTCCCAATATAGAGGCAAATTGTATACCATAGAAGAAAACAAAATCCACATTATTAATAAATAAAAATAAACTGCACCTTGCGGTTTTGACTTGCCTTTGGTGTGGCTTGGGCACAAAAAGTTCAAGAACTACTGTATGATCACACTGCAGTGCATGTCTACAGTATGTAAATAGTAGGTGTGATGCCGTCAACTAGAGCAGTGTGGACATAAGACTTTATTCAGATAGGTCAATGCTATTACAGGACAAACACTCAAACATGAAAAATTTGCCACAATAGCCAGCAATACAAACAAACAAACCTCTCAATCATCACTTATGTCCCACTAGCAGTGTGTGGCAGTCTGTATCTGCAGAGACCCTTTCCTCTGTACTTGTTTTTCTTTATGCGGGAGGTTTCTGGGCATCAACCTTTTTAGGCAGTAGGCACTATATTATATATAGTGCACATATAGTGTGCACTAGTTCGGTGGCGTTGAGCCAGGGAGGAGGAGCTGTTGGAGGAGGAGCTGTCAGTTGCAGTTTGTCGTGTTTACAAACTGCAACCGACAAATCCTACTCATGATACCTTTATTAAAATAATATTATTAATAATAATAATAATAATAATAATAATAATAATAATAATAATAACATCATTTAAATGCTAATTTCTTCAAGATCAGAGAATTTAGTTTAAGACTAGGCTATAAGCACGAGGCTATATGAGTAACACCATAACAGACATGACTGCACAGTCAGGGTGAAGTAGACAAGTGGCCTTCGGCCAATCAAATATACAGTTACAAACATCAGTGCTGAAAGAACATCATAAACAATTTAATATGGATATGAATGAGGTCCATCGCATACACTTTTAAGTCTAATGTTGTCAATATTGCAAACTTGTAAACTGCATACAGCAACAGTATCTATGTACTGCATGTTACTGTACATGCAGCTCTTCGTAGTATGCAGTATAATATCTATTATGTAGTGTACTACAGTGACATGGCCACCAGGCTTGAGTAGGAGTGTAATTAGTCTGTTACGTAGCAGGGCAACCACAGCTGTAGCTAATAACATTTAACTGTGGGTAAGCTTGATTTAAGTGTACCAGTTAGCATTAGCAAGCCCTTCGACGCAGCTAAATCAAACAGACTCATTAGTTATGTAATTAGCTGTGGCTGTCTTTACCTGGCTATGAACATGAATTGACCATGTTGCAGTGTGGGATACAGCACACCACAAAGGCAGCTCTGGTTGCATACTGGACAATTTGGCCAGTGTAGTATGTCATCCTGGTATCTATACAGCGTACTGGAAATGTTCATACTGCATGTACAAACGGTGTACTGCTTACTATTTTTAGACCAGATTTAGTATGTGTTTCCGACCACAGTCTTAGTCAATATTAATCCATTAGTTGCAAAGTTCAAAGGTGTATAAAGAGACCAAGAGAAGAGTTCATTATTAATGGCAATGATTTGTGCTGGTACGTGTGATAATGTATCTAAGCATTTTTGGAAGGTTGTGCAATTGCAATACAACAGCTGTTTTAAAAGCACTGGCCCTCACCACCATCCCGATCATTCCATGTTCCCCGTGGCACATTGACCGTTATGAACACATTTTTGCTTTTCCAATGGATTTCCCAGTAAATCAAGGCACACATATCTATCTATTCCTTGTGTATGAGGAATTTGTCTTTTTTAGGTTAGTGCATTACACTGAATAACATTCATTAATTATAGAACATTTCAATAATGTATATATATACATACATTATATATATATATATATACACAATATGCAATATTATACAATGTACACTAAAGCAATAGACTGTACAATACACTCTAGTCTAGAAGCTGCATAGCACTGGTTATAAAACAAATACATATTTATTATTGCACACGTTGAATTATATTGTTTTGTTATATACTTATCAATGACAAATTTAACACTCTAGAAGCTTCCTGAAGCCTGATTCATACCTTGTCATCATACGACGAGATGCATGCCAAAAATAGCCTATCTACAGTATAAGCTCACAAAGCATCCACTCTGGGCTGCAGTCTTATGGCGAAGCATAAATTAGACATTAGAAGAATGTAAAAGGTGCTTAATCACGCTAATAACACATAATCCAAACAATTGAAATGCCTCATAATGGCTATACTCTAGCTAATTTGAATGTTTGAAATACGGTTGCTAAAAGTATAATTTATTTTTGTGATGCAAGAGTGACATTTTCAGTATCTAGCAGCTGCTTAACAGAAAACTCTCTTAGGATAGGTGTGTTTAAAAGACAGAAGAGTAAAGAGGTGCAGCTGTGGTCATGTGTTATTCCACCATCCTCTGCCAATAAAGCATTTTTACAGATATGATGTGGATATGCTTTTCGAGCTCAGAATATAAATATATGATCAAGCCCTAAATCAACTATATTTATGCCCACTTCTGTTGTTTGTTCAATACAACAATGTCATGGTTTCCCCCTGCTGCTAGATGAGGTTTATGGAGATAAACGACTACCATAATGCTAGTGGAGTCTGTGGGTTTTGACCTTGACTACAGTTCAAATAAAGCACAATGCACCAACTCTGTTTATGTCTCACACTCATATGATGTATTTTATTGTTTTTCTCCAGTGGAACCACATTTAGAAACAGACCATAGCCTCTAAAACCTGCTGCCCAGTTGGAGGAGAAATTATGAACTAAAATTGCTGCTTACCATCAAAACAAAGCAAGAAAAATGGAAACTGCCTGTTTGGCCTCTAGCAAGTGGCCAATACAGCACAATCACAACTGAACCTGCCTTACTGTACGAGACTGAAACAACATTAGCAATGATAGTAAGATTACAAGTAAGACGCGCGAACACTGGAAGCGAACGCAGCTCGAAAATATTGTGTATTTACGGACTGTGTGTGTGTGTGTGTGTGTGTGTGTTTGTGTTTTGACTGTAGCTGCACTCTGGCGCCCTCTGTCGGCCGCACCCAGGCAGTGCACTGCACACAGACACACAGACACACAGAGACACAAGCCGAGCAGACTTTCATAGTAAGCTCCACTTGGGCGGAGGCGCGCCCTTCCACGTTCGCAAATATATATGTAGTGCTTTTAGCAACATTTGTGTACTGTTACTGTTGATACATGATATGACATGATACAACCTCTTATGTCCACACAAAAAAAGAAAAACAACAATTATCCAACATCTGTGGTAATGTAATCCTGGTGAGTAGAAAATTAAGCATAATTTATACTGTGTGGTACAACTATGCTGCTCAAAGAAAATAACTAAACTGAAAAAGTTGTTGGGCATGCATCAACAGCTTTTTTGTTGTTGAAAATAGATTACTTTTGTTTGTAATTTCATTATCAATTTGCGATCAGCCTGCAGCCTGTCAGTGGCGAAAAGACCAGAAGTTACAACAGCACTAAATTGCACAGTTACGCAAAGATATCCAGTCAGCTCTTGTCTCTCTATTTCTGGGTTGCCTTTGATGTTACAGTGATGACCTCTGACCCTCCTTTCAGTGTTTGTGCTCAGCAAAACATTGCCTGACAAAGTAAATGTAAGCTAGATTCTGTCATCCTGCTGAAACACTGCACTGCAATTCAGTCTCATATTTGAGACAGAAGAGATCTCAGTGGGTGCTGCTTCACCGAATGTATACTGTATGCATGCAAATTTTGCCCTTTCGTTGATGCAAATTTGATGACAATTTAATATCAAGCTATTGTCAATACCACAAGTCAACATTTGTGCCATTCTATCACAATATGGCTTTTATTGAATGCACTTAAGGAAATGCACCCAAGTGACACTGATCATTGCCACTGTGTTTTTTCAGTCCACTGGTAGGAGCCAATAAATGCCAAAACAAAATAAAGTGTAGAGAGATTCACAATGCCAAAGACAGCCTAACTCAGCATTCTGTTTTTGAGTGGTGCTAGCCACTCCAAGGACTGACTTTGTCTATGTATCTGTCCGTATGTTTGCGGACGGCCTCAACATGTTTGTGTCTGGCATCAACAGCTGCGGCTGATTGCTATACACAAAGATGCAACCAGTTACCCTAATTATACACAAACAGGAGTGCAACACACACACACACACACACACACACACACACACACACACACACACACACACACACACACACACACACACACACACACACACTTTTGAGTAAAAATACTTAAAATGAGTAAAAATACTTATAAGTTGTCAAAATGAGTAAAAACACAAAAAAAGTCAGCAAAAACATTCTAAAGTTCTTAAAATGAGTAAAAATACGTTAAAGTCATCAAAGTCTGTAAAAAGTAACTAATTTAAGTTAAAGCACTTGAAAGTTACTAAATTGAGTAAAAGTACTTGCGCACGCACAATCGCACATTCACACACACACACACACACACACACACACACACACACACACACACACACACACACACACACACACACACACACACACACACACACACACACACACACACACACACACACACACACACTAAAAAGACCGATCTACAATTTGAGTAAACGTACTTTAAGTACTTAAAAGTAACTTAAGTGAGTTAAGATATTAAAAATATGTTTCTGCCAATATAAAGTTATTTTAAAGCAGTCTTAGGCTAATAATAGCTTAATGAAATGAACTCATGAAAGGCACCACTCTCTTCACACTGGGTGTGATTTATTTTGTTTTTTTTTGCAAGGAATCTCAGTGGACAGACACATGGACAAAACACACTGTCCTGAGTGCTGTAAAGACATATTTTAAAGTCTGGGAACAGCGGAACAGGAGGGTGTACTTGACTTCTATAGACTTTGTTGAGCATCTCATCAATTTTCCTGCACCATTTAAGACATGATACAGTTTTTGCGTAGCGCTCACTTCTTGTACCTATATACTGGCAGGGGTCATTGAGATTAAATGTCACCTTTAAACCTAGCTCTTAGTGGTTGATGAGGCCTGTCAGACAGTGACAAGGTGAGGGATTGTACTGAAATGGGAACAGAATTATGCCACATCCAAACACAGAAGTCACTCTGCCAAGTGAGAACACTTTGACTTTGTAGTGTGAAGTGTGGTATATAGCCTATCCAAAGCATTTTATGTAGTAGCCTAATGTTCATTGCTAGTAGCATGGTACAATGACTAATGACATTGATTAATAGTAGTCGTGTGGAAATTTTACATTCAATCTACATACATTTACAAGTACAATTGTTTGCATTGTTTGAATATTTTTATGTTGAGCAGTGTCACATTATAAGTGTACTGTATGCACAGTGTGTGATAGTATGGTATGTAGCTAGAAAGGGGCGCTCTGTGGAACACATATCTCTGCCAGGCTGGTTGGCCTATCCAGGGCTGTTTTAATTGCAGCCATCAGAACACAAGGGAGCTGCGGTCTACAACATCCAGTTAAAGTTTTGCCATTTGCGGTGCTCCCTATGGGCGGAAGTGAATGTGCTTTGGGAGGTGCGCTCTATAGAGGCCCCTCAAGGTGCGATTCCAGGGTGTTGATTAGATGTTGTGTTCATGATAATGCCATTTCTTGATAAGAAATAGGCCTCTCCCACACAAACGCAATTACAGGCAAATACTATAGAATATATAATAAGAAAAAATTACAGTCATAATTTGCCAGCTTCGTACAACTGACTGAAGACATCTGGGATAGAAGTATGGAATACATACATACCTGTTCGATTAATGCACGACATTGTTTAATACAATTCAAAATATTACACAGGTTACATTACTCAAAAGTAAAATTACACAAAATATTCCCAGACATCTCCCCCCAGTGATAAGTGTAAATCAGCAGATGCAACTCTACTGCACAGTTATGCCCTGTGTCCCAACTACAGAATTTCTGGATAGAGATATTCAGACTATTTTCCAATATACTAGAGGTAGAGTTAGATCCAGACCCAGTGTTAGTCATCCTGGGAGTATCAGAAGGGATGAAGAAATTACAACTATCTCAACAGCGCCTTCTCTCATACGGCCTTATCGCTGCAAAAAAATTGATACTCTTATTTTGGAAGAAGAAAAAGGCCCCCACAATCAAACTCTGGCTTAACGAGATGACAGAATCCTTACATTTAGAAAGAATCAGATTTATACTCAAAGACAAACTGAAAGATTTTGAAAAGATTTGGAAGCCTTTAGTCTCCTTTCTTAAAGGTTGATAGGCTAATCCTTGTGGATGACCCGTGTCGCACGTAATCTGGGGCAGCACTTCTGGGGAGGGGGAAGGGAGGCGGGAGGGTCCCTTTGTTTTTTGCTTAAGTTTGAGTGTATTCTTTCCATGTTACCCGTCTATTTTGTGTATATGTCTGTTGTTTTTTTTGTAAAAAGGAAGCAATCCATATGTATGAACAGAAATGTATAATAGGCTATTACCCTGTGCTTCACAATAAAAAAGATTTGAAACATAATTTGCCAGCTTGCGGCAATCTAAACGCCTTACTAGGTTTGTAATAAAAACTGCGGTATTAAATAACAAGCAACTCCAACACTCTTTCAGAGACTTAGCGAATTTCATTCTTATTCATCTATGAATCTTTATGAATATAAATCCCTTTTGGCTCTGCATTGTTTAAAGGAGACACACCATGAATTTGAAAAAAATATTTGATATTTAACACATCGGGTGCCAAACACGGTCTGAACCGTGTGTTTAGTCTTTTTGGTTTTTTTGGTTTTTCTCCGCGCGGGCGGGGCTAGAGCAGCTCTGGGAGCACCCATTGTAATCCTGCGAAGGAAGCGCCAGATCGCTCACCGGAAACAATTTTTTTCCCCCCATCCGCTTCCTGTCTATTTCCTACTTTGAAACGCCTATAGGCCTATCTCCGAATCTGTTTCCTGTGGGGAAAACCGGTCATGCGCGATGCGCGATCCCCCCCCGTTGTAACTCGCCAGGGTAATGTTATGGTTCCAGGCTGTAGCCAGGCTCATGGGACAACATGAATCGATGCTTTTTTTGCGTGGATTTGCTTGTAACGCACGCCGAAGCTTTAAACAGCAAAGCGCAGTCAATGGGGAGAATGCTGGCACCCACGGTAAGTTGTTATGAAAAAATGCTGGCACCCGATGTGTTAATATCATATGGTGCATGTCCCTCAAACCATTTTCAAAAGGTTTGAGCCTAAATCAACACTCAGATATACTCATCCCAAGTCAACTCTCTCAGGCTTATAAAGCACTTTCAGCTGCAATACCAAAACGTCCTGTTAGGCAGAGGGGTGCTACAGAGCAATTCTGTCTGTCAAAATACATGGGCAGAAAGTTTCGTGATGTAAGCAAACATGCCATTCTTGAGATGGCCTGTTCAGACACGCCCATTCTGAAAATCTCTGAAATGAGAATGAATGACTGAATGTTAAAAAAAATATATTTTTTGGGGTACAAGAGACACTGGGGAGCCCAAAAAATACCCAAAAAATAAAAAAAAAGTGAAATTCATGGTGTGTCTCCTTTAAAGGCCCCTCAATATGTGATTAAAATGTGGGGTCTATCGAATGATGTGTCCATTATTCTATTTCCCCTTTTTTGTGAAATATGCCCCTCCCACAGATTTTGGAAATCAATTGTAGCAACAACAAAAACATTATACATGACAGACTAAACCTGTAGAAGTAGTAGCAAAACGTATGTTTTGAAGAAAATGCGAAATGGCTGAAAATCTGGAAATTTGGACTGTACGAGCTACAGTTCAAGAGTAATAGGCCAAAACATAAAGTGGGCTGGTAAAGCGCCAACATGAGGCTGATTTGAAATATTTGGGTCAAGTGCTTCCTTGGCCGGCGGCATCCACAAAAAGTTTGATGTCCTGGAGTTTGTGAGATTAGCTCCAGACAGACAGACACATTGATTTGACACATTGGTTTTCCCCCACGTGTAACAGTACGTTTTAACAGCGGGCGACTCTCGGGCGATCGCCGGGCGACATCGTCCAAAAGATAAAGAAGATCCATCTTTTCATCGCCCCCCCGCCCACTTCGCCCTATCGCCAGTAGTTGCCGGCTCACATAGACATATAATACACTTCCGGAAAATACTATCCTGAATCGCCCGCTGTTAAAACGCACCGTTAGTGTTTGGTATTTTGGGGACTAAAGAGAATTGAGTCAAATGAGAGTCACATTAGCTGAATTTGCTGAAATTCGCTGTTGTCCAGACTCTGCTGTGCAATTTAAAGCAATATGACCAACTGAAACAAACCATGTTTCATAGATTAAATTCTTTCATCAGAAAAGATTATAAACAATATAATTTGCTGCTCTAGTGCATCAGACCAAGTTTTTAGCTGACATTGTCATGCCTCATATCAAATGACCTTGTTAGGCGTGACAACGGTTAAAATAGCTTCCATCGTTATACATTCACTTGAGGATCATAATTGTCCTGTTTATGATGATTTCAAACAGTATCTTTATTAAATCCAGCTGATGATCATTTCAAAGTTCATATTAAGGTTAACCAAACATGTATCTTAAAGAGAGGGCTAATTCTTCCTTCACTGCTTAAACATTTTTTTCTTCTAGAATCACAATAGAATGAAATATGCAGCATTACTCATACAAGCCTTGACACATTGAGGTTCTTTCTTTCTTTGACTTCAGCACATCTCATTGTTGAAATTACTTATAATGAGTACCTAGCTTCAACATAATGTAACAGGGAAGCTGACTAGAAGAGCGGAAAATTATGTAGTAGGACATATCACGCCGAAAATGTAACACATCCACTTTTGGTCTCCCCCTAACCATCACAGAGACCCTTGACAATAGAGGATAGAACAGTTTTTAACAAGCACCTATATTAGCCACTTAAATACGCTTGTCATCAAATATAGGCTTCCAGGAAATTTAGAGAGCAAACACACATCCTCAAACCAAATGTGAGTAACTAAGTAGTAATTATCTCCTTCCGTTTACCCTTGTTTGGATTATATATGACATACAACCCAACCCCCCCGTCCCCCAAATCATTAAGATGGTTGGGAAGCTTGCTATATGCACAAAGGAAACTAAAACAAAAGACTGCTTGATCATCAAATCTCCATTATATATGCCACCACACATAACGGTAGCAGTGTAAAACCATGCTCAGTAAGGGTGTGCAGGGTTGTCAAACTAGGTAGATTAGAGCATAAAGATCTGCATACCAAAATAGCTCCCATTAAGATGATTTTATTTAATGCAGTGACGTTTCGAGTTACACAGGCTCTTCCTCAGATTTCAGAAGCATGAGGAAAAGCCTGTGTTCCTTGAAATATCACTGCATTAAATACAATCCTCTTAATGGAAGCTATTTGGTGTGCAGAGTGCAGACTTTTCTGCTTGAATTAAACTTTTTTTTTAATAATTTATCCCCAGCAACCATTGTATTGGACATTGGGATGTGAAAGTCTTTCTTTATCGTTTCTTTTGGACTGTCAAACTACCCTTTTGAAAACAAAAAAACACATGTAATTGAGTTGCTTTTTTTTATTTTGCCTTATCTTATCAGAAGGAACCGTGTTCAGAGGTTACACTGTTAAGTAACACACGCAGGAACAGTGGAGTAAGCACAGTGACTGACAGCTCCTCCTAAAAGAAGTTCCTTTCAGTCAACCAAAAAAAAAAAGAAAAAGAAAAAATAAGAAAAAAAGAATTGCATAGATATGTGTGTAGGTTGATAAACCGGGGGAACTTTTACTACGGCATGTAATTAAATTCTTCCAGTGCAAAATAAAGATAAGGATTCCATTAGCCCCTTAAAACATTCTGGGATAATGGATTTCCGTGGTTGATGGAGCACCTCATGTGGGACAGGTGGGATTTACTCCCCAGCATGGCTCAGCTCGGCAGTGTGTCGGCAGAGAATGCTAAATATATATACGCCGTCGTACGTCGGAGTCGCGCGCCGAAAACAGGCGATCTACAAGCTCACAGCGTGTCGCGGTGTGACACGTTGTGAGCTTGTAGATCACCTATTTCCGGCACACTACTCCGTCGTACGACGAAGTATGAATCGGGCCAAAGGCAGGCGGAGCGACTGCACTGCACCCTGCCACAGGAGCAGCTGACGACATTTGATGCACCATTGGCACCAGAGGCAAATGAGATTACGGGAGCGGGAATGGAACTGACTCTCTCCTTGACAGATTTACAGATCCCTACTGGATAGAATACAGGCAAAAAGGCTGTAAAACCCATCATCTGCGGGGTGAATTACACACAGCTTGGAACAACTTGTTTGGTTTAGGAAATCCACACACAACCCCTTTTTGATTTACCTGCCTCCCTGCACCTGCCCCTCCCCATCCTCCAACACACACCAACACCCACACACACACGTTGCTCTTCCCAATTTTCTCATCCGCACCCTTTCTCTGCCCGGGAAGGGCAAGCAGGAGAGATGGTGGTATTTTGCCACAGCTGTGATTCAAGGATCTCCTTTTTTCATCAGCTGGCTAAATCGATGTGCTGATCTGCCCTTGGACTTTGATCTATTAGATGGTCACAATAGGATAATGCTGTACCAGGGCAAATATCCTACTGCTATGACCATAGATTTCTCAGTGGACCAAAGAGATAAAATCGGAATATTAGTCTATAAGACCACTGGTCTCTTCTAGTCTCCGAGCAATAACACGTTGAGGTCAAACACAGCTGTGGTGTCGCTGTCATAATAAAACTGTCTCAAGTATTTATTCCGCTATGGGAATACTGAAGGAATCAACACAATAAATCAAATACAATTTGAGTCAGTGTTTCAGTCAGTGTCCCACTTCGATGGATTTTGATTAATCAAATACCGTACAGTTTTTTGCTTACACAATTTATATCCACTTATTAATTCCTATGCAGAATTAATAAAATCCAAAATTTTACTCCCAGCAGTGCACTACAAGATACAGCACAGAAATGTCAATGGCTTTGAGTGAGCTTGCCTTGCACAGAACCCGATCCCTGCAGAATACTAATAATAATACATGGCATTTATATAGCAATTTTCAAGGTACCCAAAGTCACCTATTATGTTGAAAAGTAGTATGTACATTAGCAGAGTATGTTATGAGAAAATATACCTTTAAAGAATCCAGATCCATCTGGAATAAACAATGTGGTGTTGATCAATGCAGTGTTAACTTGAGATAACACTGCACTCTATCATCAAATATTGACGTCATAGAGTAAGGTGTGTTTATCAACACCTTTGACAAGGAGAAAGAAATCATGCTATGAAATAGATTACCCAAAGTATATATTCAATGAAGATGAGATAAAAGATCAATATGTATATGGTATGAACATAATCTGTACAAAAACTTGAAATAAATGGACTATTACGTTTTTTGTTGTTTTTCCCATGCCATTACATTCCAAATGTACCTTTTCTACTTACTGCCTTACACATTCTTAGGACATACGTACAGCCACAATGTCTAAGACAGGAAGACATTCTGTGCTAAAGTTATACTCCATACAGTAGAACAGTGTGTCCTGACATTCTGATTAGGCTGGACAGAGTGGCAGTGAGCAAATGCAAAAATAGAATATTGCACAATAATCTGTTTCTTCCCAATGAACAGCAACAAATGGAGAAATTAGCATACAAAAACAATTATGTATTAAAAAAATGTCTCCTTACAAAATTGGACACTTCAGGCCATTGAAAGACCAGTGGACAGACAAAACATCTGTCTGACCGAAAACTAGCATGTAGTAATTACTAGTCTGAGATATCAAGTGAACAACCAATTTCCTGCCATTAGTCCATTGATCCCACCCACTCACTGAACATGAACTTGACATTTTGCTGCCATTCCCAAATTGGTTTGAACCACAGAAACCTCAGTGGCAGTATGTCAAGTCTCATCTGAAAACATGAATCCTAAACACAAATTATGCACACAGACACATTAAATAATATGTCACATTTACCCTCATAATTATACCATTTATGATTGTAAAGTTACAATAACATGAGGAGTGACACATGGCTTTTAAAACAGACACTAAATGCGGCAACACATAATGAATGGCATGATTGGAGGGCGTGATGTGAGAAGCTGCATGCTGAGCAGCCAAACAGCAATCTAGCTGGCTGAAGTATGCACTGCTTGGAATCTCACTGTGGAAATATTGATTCTTGCTGAGAGCTAATAGCTTAACTTTGTGCGAGACTAAAAAACATACATTTCCTGTTCCTCATCATTATCACAAAGGTAGTTTCATAAGTTAGCCAAGATTTGACCATAATGTGATATAAAACAGTCAAAGACTTGGTAAATCCCCTCCCTTGATGTAAAACACTAGTAAATTCCCTCCCTTGATGTAAAACACTAACCATGTAATTCAAGCGTTGCTATTCAATTGGCTCCATCAGTAGTAGGGCTGTCTATCATACTGGCAGACACAGGACTCCTGGGTTTGACTGGAGAGAGACTTATCTCGTTCTAGTTCTTGCTAGCATGAATTACTGTAGCAGTGGTACAAACAAATGTTGCTCTCAAATGGTTGTGACAGTGGCAGTTTAGTTTGGTGTGTAGCAGAAACGTGTGTAGGAATAATAGTGTGTGAGTGGGGCAAACCCAAGCACATTTCATCACACTGGGATTCAAGTGGAACTGAGGATCTCATGATTATTAATTGCAAATTGTCACAATGACCAAAATAAATTACAGTTCAGAGAGAGAGAGAGAGAGAGAGAGAGAGAGAGAGAGAGAGAGAGAGAGAGAGAGAGAGAGATAGAGAGAGCAAAAGGCCACAAGGAGCATTAGTAATGGAAATAAGGCCAAGCTGAAAGTAGAAACTAATGATTCAAGTACACAATTATTCCTTACTTAGATTAACTTTGTGCTGTTTTCAAATTTGATGCTTTGTATGGTCCTGTTAATGTGAACTTTTCAGTAATACTTTTTAAGAAATGCATCATTATGAGTCCTCATGAGGTTATTTTTTAGGCTAGGCTATTTTAAATCTGATAGTGGTTATTTGCAGAAGACATTATTTTCCCTCCATAGGCACATGCTCCTGTTGCATGCAGGAGTCTGCATTCTTCCCCTACTTAACTTCACTATAAAGTACCTGGATATGAAGGTGTTCCAACAGATGTAAATTGTAAATAGGGAATACGCCTAGCCTAAAACACACAGATTAATTCAAATTGATTTAATAACATTTTAATTCAAAGTTAATTAACATTATTTGTATTTACACTTAAAAAAGGTTGTGCACTTATCATCACCTGCAGATAATTGCTCATACAATAATGTGATTCTGAACATTTTCAAACAAAAAGTTTGAAGTTTGAACTGGGCTAAATGCCATCTCAACAGTTTTTTTATTTGAAAATGACACTTGTCGAAATGGCGGCCAGCTAAATATTAATTTGCAAAACACAAGTATCTTTATTGACAAAATCCACAATTTGGCAATGCACCAGTACAACCTATTTTGTACTGGAAAACACTTAAAATAAAATGCACAGTGCCACACAGTGCCTACCTTTCATGTAGCTCCTCCAGAACTGACTTGACAAACAAATAGGCATGTGGGTGAACAGCAGTGGATCTAACGAGAGCATAGAGTTTCTCTCATAAAGTGGAGCAAAATGGTAGGCGTAAATGCAAACCAAATCAATCTTCATTAAAAACGCTTTTTGAAGTAGCCTATTTGCCAAGAAGACTTTGTGAGTGCTGTCTCCCGAGACATGTTCAAAGTTCAAACAACACATTTGTCTCTCCCCACAGACCTCCCACTAGATTCCTGTAGATTCTTGTAATTCACAGAACTTCACAGTGAGATTCTAACCTTGGTGGAGACTAACTGCACGTAAATGCTGATGTGCAGAGTTCTGCCAGCGAGCTTATTGCACAGCCAGGGTCAAGGCTGTCCATTTACACTGCTTAACCTCGTGCTTCTGTCACACAAGGCCCCTGTTAGGAGTCAGAATGGGAACAGCTACTTGACTGCCTAGTGGAAATGGAAAAATTCAAGGCCCCTGAATTAATGCTGTGTTGCCATGCAAGTTTTGAAAGCCAATACATTGTTTATACAGTACCACACAATATATACTGTAAATAGCGGCTTGGTTAATACAGCATGGAGCAATTGCCATCTCTTTTCAGTATGTGGAAGTATGAAAGCAACATATGAGCCTGTATTTAAATCCTCAAAAGATTATGTTCATGCTGCAACAAAAATCTGCATTATTGGCTTATCAGTGTTTTTGATTCCTGTTACTTGCGGGATATCTACTAATCAGAGGCAATTTTACCGTAGAGATATCAGAAAATGAACAAATGAACAAATGTCCAGCTATTGTGACATGCTAGCTAGCATTTCAATCAACTTGACTCAGACAAGTTGGAATTGTCTCAGTTGAATAAATATTTCTTTGCATTTCTTCTGGGCTGAAAACAGAGGAACTGACAATCTGTCTCTCTGTTAGAAAAATGATATGTAAGGCTTTCCAAGTTAGAATTAGACAAGGAACTTTGTTGCCGTTTGTGATGATTTGATTCAACAATGAAATATGTTTCCCCTGAGCACCATTGTTGTAACCACAAATTGTGCAAACATGCAAACTATTCAAACTGTCAACTGCAATAAATATTGTAGCACTGAAATTGAAAGGAGAGCAGCCCATGATAGTCTGTAATCTCTTCATCTACAGAACAAACCCTGCTATGCCTATACAACAAACTTTCATTTCATACCAGAGTCCAGAAAACTAAACAGAAGCCACAGGAGTCAGTGATCCCCGTCTTACTCTATTATCCTTTTTGATAAGCAGTTTCAAATATCTCTGGTGAGGAGAAATGTTCCTCTTGCTTTTTTCTACTGCTGGTGGAATTGATCGGGTGGCACAAGCTGGCAGGATGATCAAGTGGCTCGTTAAGCAGAAGAGGAATTAGGTCTGAGTGTGTCAGATAGGAGAAAGTAGCAGCTGCCCCGGGGACATCTGAACGGTTTCCCAGTTCATGCCACCTATGTTCTCTGAAGGAACCATGCTTGTGCCTGCTCCAGGAGCTACCAGCCGGGACATCTTTTCTAATAGGCAACTGGGACAGGACACTAAAGGCAAATAAGTAAGGGGAAGGTCAGTATAATTATGTATATTTCTTCACAGAGATTCCTTTCACTTGAGTCGTGGTCTGTTCATTAGTTCATGCCAAGACCCTGTTTATTTAGCCGTCTTCTATATTTTCCTATTTAAGGTCTTAGACACAATGAGTGGAATGCAATATTCCATATCTACAGAGTACAGACCAAAAATTATAATTCAAGGTTACAGTAGAGGAAACAGTATGTCTTCAGCATCCTCTGCAGAACTGCTGACCTCCATCTTGTTGTAAGAGTTTGTCTGCTGTCACTAACCTTTCACTGTGTGGTCCAGTTTCGACTTTCTGTGCCCTATATTTGAAATAAAACAATGCATTTTAATGCACAGTGCTCACTTTGTGCGATCTCCCAACACAAAGAATTTGCAAGAATTTCTCTTTTGAAGAAACTAGTTCAAACCCACATCACAATGTCCTTCATCTTGTATCAGAATACAAGGAACACTATGCCCACAATTCCCAATACAATAAAATGCAAGACATAATTGTTTTCAAGGAAATGTAGAGTGGGAGAATAGTGTTCATTAAATAATTTGGTAAATACTGTAAGCCTGCATACTCTTTGAGCTGGAGTATTTCAAAAGTATGAAGAACTGGGCAAATAAACACGTCTCTTTGAAGAACTCCCTGCTTGTTAGAAGTTCAGAGTATGACACCGCATCCTCAGGCTGTACTACAACAGCTCAGTTGAAGGCGTTCTATCAGGCTGTGTTACGGCCTGGTATGGGAACTGCACTGCCTGAGAAAAGATCAGCCTACAGCGAGTATAGTGCGATTGGCAGAGCGCATAATGGGAGGCGAGCTCCCCGCGCTCCAGGAACCTGTACAAAAAGCGGTGTGTAGTCAAAGCCCAGTGCATAATCAAGGACAGGCACCACCCAAGTCACAAACTGTTCCACCCCCTACATTAAACGACCGCGGCCTGGGCAAGGGGGCCGACCGCAGTATCAAGAGCAGCACCACCAGGTTATTGACCAGTTTTCACCCGGCTGCTGTCAGACTGATGACAGGGGGTGCTGTCAGGCTGGTCTCAGACCTTTGCTCTTCATTGGACCTACCTGTGGATTATACCAGGGACAAATGACTTGGATTTGAGCTCTTCCTTGGACCTAACTGTGGATTATACCGACAAGTGACTTGACTTTTTTCTTTGCTCTTCCTCATGGACCTACTTGCGGATTATACTAGTGTCAGTCTACTTTATGTGGATTATGCGGTCGACACGCACTGACATTTTGCACCTTAATCCCATGTACAACGCACTGACTTGTCTTTTTTGTGTTTTTTTCTAGCACCTTAACTAACGCCCATAAGTATATCTATGCTCATACACCTTTATATCTTATCTCAGGTATCATGTGTAAATGTGTAGATAATTTGTTATTAGTTTTTTCTTGTTTGATCTCCTTTCCCCCTTTAACCCCCCTCCCCCTTCTTCTTCCCTTTCTTTCTTCTATGGAAATAATGATACGATAAGAACTATGCACAAATTTCTTTTTTTTCAAGCATAGTCTGTAAACCTGTGATGTGACAATAAAACGGATTCTGATTCTATTACACTTGCACACATACACATAGTATGCGAGAGGCAGACAGACAGACAGACAGACAGACAGACAGACAGCAAGGGAGGGGCAGGGTAGGGCATAGAGATAAGTCTTAGAGAATAACAAGCGTCAGTCCAAATGCAGATCCAGAATCAGAGGCCAGCAGAGTCAAGCCATTCTTTTCTGTGTCCTCTGATGTCCGCCCAACTTGTAAACAGTGCAGGGAGACTCAAACCCCTAACAGATGGAGGAAATCAATATTGCACAGAGTGCAAGATGCTTTACCGAGGTACAGATAGAGTACATGCTGGATGGGAGCGAGGATTGCGGCTCAAGATCAAACATTACACGTTTTCATTGGAACTGCACCACATAGCCTACAGTGAAAGTAGCTATCATTCCCCATCCTAATTTGAGAAATCCACTGGCATACAGAACAGTTACAGCAAATGCCAAATGCTCACCAAAATCTCCTTTTGGAGAGCCATAGCCACCTATCCTTTGAGTTTAGTTTCATTTTCATTTTGTACTTTGATTTACCATTGCAAACTTTTATTTAAATTTCTACTTTAGCTGTGAAGCAATTGTCTGTTTGTCTTTGAATATGTACACAATGTATGTCACTCTGTCCATAATGACTCATCTCATCATCATCATCATCATCATAATCATCGTCAAATCACAACACAAGGCCATGACACTTCACAGATTATATCTCTAACTCAATGTCTGACACATGCAATTTGATGGTCAAAGGACAAAGGTCAATGTCTACAGGGTGAATTATTATGTGTTGATTAATACATTATTGTATTCAAATTCAGTACTATTCATCGTAAGAGGATGACACTGATTGCAAGAAAGTCAGGCAATGAAAGCCAGTCTCAAGCCAGGCGATGTGCAACATGGCTCAACTACGCACACTGGTTGCCCTTCTGACCAGCAGTGGCAGTGATTTCTACCGCTGTGTTTTTCCACTAAATGTGTGTACACAAAACATTTGAAACACCCGCGTCTCGTCCACACCCACGCCTCTGGTTGGCTGCTACCCTGTCATCAAAGCAAAAAAAGTTGAACTTCTCTCAAATGTACTGCTCAACTTTTTGCTGGTTTCACCTGCAGCCGCAGTCGCTTCTCGTCATAGGCAATTGAACCTCGCCACTTACTCAGACCACGTAAGCGGAATACCAGGTGTGGGATACTGTGAGCCCTATATACTTCATCATACGATGATGCAATGTGTTACAGCTTATAGATAGCCAGTCTGTCTAGTGTCTGTGTGTCTGTCCATGTGTCTGTCTGTCTATCTGTCTGTCTGTGTCTCTGACAGACTTGTCGGAGATGCAGAGAAAGTTCAATAGAATATAAATAGTCAGAGGGGAAATTGTATACCACAGTTGCTCTCATCAAGTAAAACAAACATTAACGACAATAAGCAAATAATATAGAATGATAGACATTAAAATGTACTAGAATATAAACCATTAAAAGAATAATGTCTGCGTTGTGTAGTGTGAACTGCAAAGCAATCTGATGTCTCTCTGATGACTTTGAAAGTCGTGCAGTGTGTGCGAAATAAACAAGACCCATATGTGTCCACATTATGTTTGTGGTGTACCAATGACCTCAATAGAAGATGTTCAATAATTCAACAATTAACACATTTATTTAGCATTTACTTACTCTTACCAGTTTCTTTTTTTACTCTTACCAGTATAAATTGAATGAGTGTCTTTAACAAACTTTGTGTTCATGTGCTGTTTACGCCTTGGAATATCTCAGCCGACCTTACTAAACACCATTCATGTTGAAAATTACCGTACATCTCCACTACAAGCCATTAGATTCATGCTTTGATATCACATTTCTTCTGCTTTCCATGCTAAAAGCAGTGTCTGTGTCCATCTATTACAACTGTAACTCCTGGGCGCTCCAGGTTGACATGAAAAGGACGAGGTGGAGCTACACTAGCATGTTTATATCAAGTTCGAGAGGCTCTCAGTATATAGGCGAATGATGTGCTCAATAACATCCTCTGTTTCAAATGTCCTTGCAAGGAATGTGTTGTTTGCAGTGGTGGACAGTAACAAAGTACATTTACTTGAGTACTGTACTTAAGTATATTTTTTGAGTACCGTATCTGTACTTTACTTGAGTAATAGTTTTTTTTTACTCAAAGACAAATATTACATTTTGAATCCACTATTTCTAGGAAGAGAAAAAAGTAGATATGAATTAACCACTTAAACCCTATTTCAAATATAGTGAAAAAGGTTGAACGTGTCTTATCGCGATGCAAACTTGTGGATCTGCTATTGTCAGTATTTATATTTCTTTCTACGATTTTCAGAAAACCTTTGCATTTTTGGGAAAATGTCTGCATTTTAAAACAGCAAAAAGAAAATGTACTTGTAATTTGTTCTTTTAAAAGCCTGTCCTTTTTTAAGTACTCCAACACTTTAACTCAATTAAACATTTGACTGAGCAACTTTCACTTGTAGAAGTAATATTAAAGTATCTATACTTTGACTCAAGTATTGGAGTACTTTGTCCACACTGGTTGTTTGGCTGCAAATCGTCTCTAGCAAACCACACAAACCAGCTTCTCGGTTTTGTGTTTTCAAGTTCACATGCAGTACATTCCAAGGCATACTTTCAGCTGTTGACCTCCACTATACTTGCTCATTTGGGTCTATTTCACACAAGCTGTCAATCACAAAATATCACCACAAAGCAGAGGGGAGCGAGTGAGCTTTAAAATGCTGCATTTCAAACTCAAATTCGATCTTGAAGGGGGCTCTAAATGCTGACGTGAGCTTTTGCCAACACTGACTAAATTGTTCAGGTAAATATTATAATGTATGGAAGTGCAAACATGCAAGAAATCATAAACAGATTTCTTGCATAATAGTTTCAGTTGTTGACTGCATAAACCTGTGTGCTGTGAGTCTGAAATTATTAAATTAATAAATACACACACACACACACACACACACACACACACACACACACACACACACACACACACACACACACACACACACACACACACACACACACACACACACACACACACACACACACACACACACAAAAACACACACAAAAACATCTGTATTGCTATTGCAGTGCTAAAAGTGGTGGTACAAGTGCTTAACTTCAGGAGGTGGTGAATGAGGAGAGCCATACTGTGATCAATGTGACCAAATGAGCCCTTAAACTGTATGATGCTTGCAGCCATGTGGTTGGCATTGACTCGTGGCAGTTCAAGGGCAGTACCAAAACTGTTACTGCTGTGATATGTATAGCATAAAAATAAATTCACATTTAATTTTGAGGGCTAAGAAATACATGGGAGAATATGGCCATTTTCACCCACCAAACACCAAAACACAAACATTTAGCATCCAGGAACCTGTTAAATTACTCATTACCTACAACTTAAAATTCCGTGGAATCCCATGAGCTCATCCCATTATGCATTAAATGAGGGGGAGAAGGGGAAAATAGATGTATTCGCTGCACAGTTTGGCACTTGTGTGGTGAACCATCGAGGATAAATTTCTGCACCGCGACATACATACCATCAGCAGTCATTACAGGGTGAATTTCCTGGGGGAGGTCACACATGTTGCTGAGATAACAAGCTCTCCTCTCTGTCCCCAGCAGTAATAATGCATAAACCGTATAGCGCATCTACCTCTGGGTACTGCAGCTGATCCCAGACACTTTTTTCCCCTTCAAGTTTTAGAAGAGGAAAAAAAGACAAGCAATTCCTGCTTGACAAGGAAACCAGCTCTGCCTGTCAAAGCTCAATGGCATCTCTCTCATAGCATCTATCTTTTATTAGGCACCAGCAACAAAGGAGGAAGGCGCAACTCCTCTGAATTCTTCCTGCATTTTCTCAGCACGCTAAATGTATACCCTTTCTCCCACAACCTTGGCCCAATTTATTTCTTATTCTGGCTTTACTGGCTCCTGGCGCTTCCAGTAGGGTGAGTTAGGTCAGATGATGCTCAATTAAAAATATGGAGTCATGGGCAATCTCAGTGCAATCAATCCCCAAACAAAGTCAATCCAAGGTGAAGTCCCATATCCCACGGCTGTGTATCAAAGTCAGGCTAGCCTTCTCCATTCTGATCACAAGACCTCCCCTGGAGAGTTTCTTGATAGGCATCCTCAATGAAAAACTTTAAACCACTCAATAAGCTATAACTGACAACATGAGACCATGTTCCACTGACCCTTGCTTTTAAACCAACTGCAGACCTTTCAGATGTCAACTCTTAATTTCTGTTTTGACTGTTTGGCTGGGTACCTTTCTATACTATTTTATAGTACCGCACATGTAGTCTACACAAATAGCCTTGTGGGTTTTGCTATGTGGTCAAGGCCATAGTGGGAATCGAGAATTGAGATCACTGAGCATGAGATCAAAATGAAGCATGAGAGGTCTCCTGTAGCCAGACACGCTAATTCTGCTGGCTATGGAGTTTGTAGGCTACGGTTCATGGGTATTGAGGTTGTTAGGTCACTATTGAGGGGAGGAGATCAGGAGAGGGAACTTATCCAAAGAGAGGTCTATTGGATACACTTCTTACAGACTGTATCCTAGGGGCTTAAATGATTAATTGCTTTTGTCTTCTTCTTTTTCTATAAATACAGATGGTTATTATTGATGTATTTGTAGTTTCTATGGAGTTCTGCACATGATGACTTAAGTACTGTACTTTACATACATGAATTTTCTGTAAATCAATAGGTTTCTTATCTCGTTGTCTTGTTGTAATCCAGATTGTAATCTGATTTCTAAAACGCACAACACAAAGAGATGACGTTAATCATATGTAAAGAAGGAAAGGACATCTACGTCACTTTCTTGATTCGGCAATACCAGCTGGCAGATTTGTGGCACTGGGAGGCAAACCGCCTCCGAGCCGGAGGTTCGATGGAATACATTGAAGTCAATGACAGACGGGGATAAGCAAATTAAATGAACGTGACTTTTGTAAAATAATCGGTTCATGAAAATAAAATAAGACATATCACACATTTTCCTGCTGTCTTGTTTATGCACACTATATAATTTTATTGAGGTAAATCAGAGCACAGAGTAAGTTTAACTGTTATCGCAAGACTGTTAATTGACAGCCAACCAATTCTCGCAATGGCATCTCATACTGCCGTGTCAAAAACCTTTTCTGTGCTCTTTAGATACCTCAATAAAATGACATTGTGTGCGTTGAAACGCAATATCAGAAAAATAAATTGTGATATGTATTATTTTATTTCCCTGAAACGATTATCTGATAAAGGTCGCTATTATTCAAAAATATTGTTTGTTCATACGCTTATCTACTCGTCTCACATTAACTTCACCATGCCTGGCATAGAACACTTCTCTTCCTTCCTTCTTAAAGACGTTCCTTGGTGCAAACGTAAGCATTATTGAGCACAATTTATACTTAGTTGCGCGCTGGTGTTGCACACCAGAAATGGCAGATATACAAGTTCACACCGTGTCGCGTTCCTATACGTTGTGAGCTTGTAGATCAGCTATTTCCGCTGAGCAGCAATGACATGCAACCAAATATAAACCAGGCATAATGGAGTAATGCCTGCCGTGACTGCTGCAGGGAACATTGTTGTACTGTATATATCAGCCTCCTCCGTTGCTGATGTCTGGTGAGTGATATGGCATGACGGGCGAGACGACAGATGTACATTCTTCCATCTGTTGCTGTTTTGGTGAGTTACCTGCTTTGTTTTGTATGTACTGTAGGCACAATCCTGATTCACACTTAGTCATACGACGGTGTTGCTTGCTGGAAAAAATATCTACAAGCTCACATGTTGTGATAATGTCAAGTTGTGAACTTGTAGATCTGCTATTTTTGGCAGGCAAGTATACAGTAACAGTACATTAAACATGATTACTCTTTATGCCTGTTGTTACCACATTTGAAAAATAACAGAGTGTGGACAGTATTAGTAGAAGTAGTAATACCACAACGTAGAAATACTCTGTCATCAATATACTTACAGAGCCAAGTAAAAGTACATTTTTAAACATTTGGCAAACGTTTCATAGTAGCCGATCTATAAGCTCACATGCGTCACATCACAATGCATTGTGAGATTGTAGATCTGCTATTTTAGAATATCCTAAGTGTAAAACAGCACTTAGTTGAATCATGTATGTTTTATATTAATAATCCAAATCTGCACAGTAACTAGTAACTAAAGATGTCAAATAATTGTAGTGGAGTGTTTTTACTGAGTTGTACAGTTGTGCAGTAGAAGTGTAAAGTATTGAAAAATGGACCTCAAAATTTTACTTACAATAAGTACTTGAGTAAATGTACTTGCTTACTTTACACCACTGGACAGTCCTCAAGATGGTGTTTGAGAAACAAATAGGATCTGCCTGCGGTCTGAACTAAGCCTTTATGATGTTTTGATGATTCATATCAGCTGGTTGCTAATCTCTGGCAGGTCCCTGGCTGCTGTTTAATAAGGGTCACACCCACATAGTGTACTGTATGTCTCAGAAAAGCTGCGGAAAGCCTGGGGCTGAAACATGTCCACGTCCTTCTGCTACTGTGCGTTAAAAGTGTTACATTTGCGAGTGCTGATGACTTCATTTGCTATTTCTATGCTCACAACGCCTCTTAAAGGCGTTGTGAGCTTGTAGATCGGCTATTTTCACAATATTTATCTGTGGAACCAAGTCAAACTAAATTGAGTGCTTATCACTCAATTTTGTGCTTATCAGGGTGGGAGGTCCCTACTCCCCAGTTCAAATATGATTATTTGGCGGGGTCACGGCCTGAATAGGTTGAAAACCACTGCTCTACAGTAAATGCAGGGATCAAAGTGTGTGGTGAAGATCGTTTGACCATGCTGATCTCTCTCCTACGTCTGTCTCCACATTTCAATTCAAGTGGTAACGTTTTATGGGAATGTTCTGTGGGTTCAGCGTTGTGAAGGAGAGCTGGCGTGCAAGCGGGCAGGCTTACGGGGCTACCCCCCACCTGGAGGTCTGCGAAAATGTCACCGCACTCTAAAAAAATATATTAGAAAGGAAAGTAATTTATAAACCAGGTCCTTTTTAATTTTACTAGAGTAGGTTTCTGAAATGGTAATTACTTATTATTACGTATACATTTTTCATGGGAGTAATTGTACTTACAGAATACAGAATTAAAGCACTCTACCCACCCCAGGTTGGCACTTTAAAACTATTAAAACCTCACTGGACTTCTGGGTGGAATACAGTAGCTTTACATGCTATCCTTCTGTCCATTTGAGATCTTGATACATCTCCTATGACTATGTCACAAGTCTGAGTATGATATACCAAGTTTGGTATATCGTTACATCTATGGAAGGAGGCATGTCACGCACCAAAAGTAGTTCAATGTGGATGCTGAAAAACAATCACATTCTGCTTTGTCCACTGGGGGACGGTGGATTGCCCTGCGATACTTTGCCTTGTTTGAATTACATTTTCTGTTTTTTCTTTAGGGGGGGGGGAGAGTAAGTAATTGAAGTGATCAAAGAGAAATAATGTGGACTGCATTTATAAGACATGTTGGCTGTTACCAACTGCACAGTCTGGCTGAGGGTTTCATAGTGGCCTGGCTAAGTGTTTTGTGCCCTCAAGACATCCCAACCTAAGCACTGTCTCCCTCAGTGAATCAATTTCTTTTTTTCCTCTTTTTTTTCTCGACTTTTTTCATCTGTGAATGTTTCCTGTCACTGACAGATACCAGTCTAACTCATTCTCTGGCCTCCACTGAGCTCAGAGCGGGAGCTCATTTACATGAAATAGTTCCCTTGTACATGCTTATTAGACGAACTGCAGAATGGAGGTGGGGAAGACAAGGTGAGATTATGAATTATACATTCAAAGCACACAGCGACTGAGGCAGCCGTTTCTCAGATGAAGAGCTCCTCGTATATCGCGCTGTCATCGAGGGATGCGGCTACGATTGATTGTTACTAGCGCCAAATGCAACAAACAATGCAGAGAAAAGTCAGCTGTGCAACATAAAAAAACTCCAAGAGCTGCAAAGGTTTTTGGGATTTAGTGCAGAGAAGTCAAGACAGATGGATGAGCTATTGAGGTTTATTGGCATAATAATTAAGCTGAACGTCACTTGCTGTGAAACAGGTATCAGTTAGCAAGGTTTCATTTCGGTACCCTGTTCAGCGTTCAGAATGTTAATGATGCCATGTGAGGATTTTTCAGGACACCCTGTAACGTTAACCACTTCACATCATACTGTGCAAGATTGCTTTTACAGTATTAGTCTTTTTTGGCAACACCTCTCGTAGTATATGGAAGTACTGTTCAAAAATGAAAGCTGCAGGGTCCTTTGGAACGCAACAAGTTGTCAGAAATGCTAAATGTATTAACGTTAATATACATACTGTAAATAAATACATTTCTGGAACATTTCCGGTGCCTACATCATTTGGCTCGAGTGTCAGGGGCAGACACTGAAGTTGTCAAAAAACACATTTAAATGGAATGGTTATTGTGAAAAATATACCAGTGAAAGCTCAAAAATAACTTTTGTTAAAAAGTTACACAGTGTTACTTTAAAGGTATTGTAGGGAACATTAAGCCTAAATTTAAAATATATATATATATATTTTGCATTTTTTCCCCTCTATCAGCCACTATATAATGATGCTGGGGTGTTTTCCTCTATTGAAACACAGTCCTCCTTCTGAAATCCGTATTTTCCCTAATGTTTATGTGTTCTATGTTTATGTCCGGTACGTAAATTAACGCACGCATGTGCGCGTCCGTGCGCGTCCGTGTCCGTATGAACGTTTACTTTCGGTTTTAAAACGCTCTCAAACTTCGTTTTTGAGGCACAGAATTTACTTTTAAGATAGCGTGTGGATAGAATTTAGTTGTTTAACTTCATATATGTGGTCAATTTATCATGAAAGAGCCTATTTAAAAATAAAAATTCAGAGAACCAGCAGGGCGGGAATTTCCGCATATTGTATCCCAATAAAGCAACCTGTTTTCGGGCACCATCCCTTACAAAAGTACCTCTCTATGGAGGTCCCTCCTGCGTCACCCCCTGGTGGTCGGGGAAAAGTACTGCTGGTGTTTATTTACCTCTGAACTCCCGTGTATCCCTTTAAGCCCTGTATTTTATAATTTGTTGAAAAACGGGAATGACAGTTTGAAAGTGGAGAACACAGGATTTGACCAAATTCACACCTAAATGCTGTACTTGATTACTCCCATTGTATGCTGATTGTACATGCATGTAATAATGATGCCACAGTTCGGCTTTGGAAGAATGAAGAAGGTGCCATTCCCTTCCCATCCTAAGCATGCAGTAGCTATATTAATAAAGAATATATATATAATACTACATAACATTTCCTCTTATGTGGTATTGCCAATCGCTGAGCATTTTGTTCCATTATATAAACACTGTAAAACACTCTCTTACTTGAGAGAAGCAGCCCCAAGGCATGTGCCTTTGTTCAACATTTACATAACAGCCTCTCATTACAGTCTTCCACTGACATCCCTTATTGTCCATGGAGACCAGAGCACTCACCAGCAACCACTGCTGTATTCATCCACAGCTGCGGCTCGCTGTGCTCAGAGGTTTGACACCAGGTAAATAACCATACACAGTGGCACAGTGGACGATGGACTGCTTTTCCACAACACCGTTACCGACTGTATGATCACCACCAACACATGACATGTTTTATTCATACATTCCCAGGGTCCACTGGCTAACCCTTGGCCATTAGGTTTGCTCCTGTACACAGTGCATCTCACCCTCACGTCCTACCCCTCACGCCTGTGTGCACGTACGCATACACGCATGCAGGCATGTACGCAATACTGCTACGCAACCTACTGGCGCTGTGCAGACACTGTACTCCCGAGCTATTTACTTGTCAATTATTACTGTATTTCTCTGCAGGAGTCTAGCTGTCTGTAAGAGTGTCAGTCTGTGTGCGTCTGTCTGTGTGTCTGGAGGTAATTTCGCAAACCGCTGGACCGATCAGTGCCTCATTTTCTGTGCACACTGCCAGTAGGCCACAGAGTATGTACCTCCGTCCTCTACTAATAGTTTTTTTCCCCATAGAACATACACGTTTAAAATATATATATTTTTGTAATGACATCTAAAGATTTAGAGAAATATTGTATGCTTTATTCAAATAGGAGAGTTTAGGAAGACAAGAAACTGAAAGAGACAGAGGTCGGACGCGACCTTGGGTCCACAGTGTGAACAACCTGACTGACAGTAACTGTTTTTATATGACCTGTCATTCTCAGTATTGTCATTGACTCGGAGCAGCATTCCGTGTATTAACGGTACAACACAAATTACATTTATTATTGCTATTATAAGAGGTCACCACAACAGCTGACCATTCCACGGATTTATTTGCACGTCAGTGACCCAGGCCACAGTCTTGAATCAGATTGATGGCCACTGTTTCACAGGGATGGGCGAGGTGAAGCTCACTCACTATCATGTCGTCTCGAAAAAGCAAAGGGGCGAAAATTAATGTTTTCCGGGTGAAAAAGACGGCCTGAACTCTGTAGTTCAAGCCAGAGTTTTGATGTGGGGACATTAGAGGACCTGCCATCAGTAGACCTAGGACTTTGTCACACATGTTGTATTACTATACTTGTGAGGACATCACTATTTTAGGACAGCGTTTTTATATGAATGGCATTTTATTTATCATGATCCTATGCTGAAGCAGGTCTACTCTACAAGCTCACAACACATCACAGCGCGACACGATGTGAGCTTGTAGAGTAGATCAGCTATTTTCGGTGCATGACACTGACACGCAACTACGTATAAATCAGGCGTAACTCAAACCCTAATCCCTAAACCTAAGATCTAGGTTAGTCTAATCCTAGCCCCAAACTGAATCTTTTCCTAGTCATTTTTGTCAAATTCTAGTACACTTGTGGGGACATTTGGCCCTCACAAGTATAGTACTGTAGTACAAGTACACACACACACACACACACACACACACACACACACACACACACACACACACACACACACACACACACACACACACACACACACACACACACACACACACACACACACACACACGTGCACACACACACAGCAATTCGGCTCAACACATTTAACAATGGAGGTGAACGTGCCGGTTCGACACATTCTCGCCGACACGGGCGGGGGGTACCTGACCAAGCGGCAAAATGTGATGAGTAGGGCATGAGAATGCACTGCCCGCTCTCCTATTCTAGTGCTTGTGACAGTGACATGACAGCAGTGCTTTATGACTCCGTTAGGCTTGCCTACGGTGACAGCAGGGGAATGGAGAGACCTGCCAGGTATCCCTGTCCAGTTCTACCCCCCCCCCCCCCCCCAGGCTGCTGCTCCCAGAAGGCCATGGACTAGAAGAGGCCCGCTACACGGATAGGTCAGTGGTTCTCATACGTCCATACGCCATAACCGGATGTGACGTTTTCGATCGGGCTTCAGTTCGATGTGATACACGACGACGATGGCTGTTCGTCATCCAGACTAAAGAAAATAGAACTGGAGCTCTCCGTTAGTTTTTTATACCGTGTGAAAAAAACGTGTTTTTCCCTATTCTCGCCTAAAATGCCTAAAAAAGGCATTCCGAGAACCGGAAATGGAATCTGCGTCATGAATCCGGAACCCGGTGAGTGTGAACTAAACAGAAAGCGAAACTGATGATGAAAGAATCACAGAACAGCGCGATCACAGATTAAACAATGAAAATTCAAAAGAACGCATACTGTATATGCGATCTTTTGAATTGCGGCAATCAAGCGATGGATTTGAAAGAACGCATATATGCGATCTTGGCAATCAATGTGTTAATACCTCAAAACAAGAAATAAATAAGATAAAAAAAGACCATTACTGCATCAAAAGTAATCAATACAACAAACTATCCTAAAAGATGGCCAAATTGGCAATTAAAATAGCCGATCTGCAACAGGCGTTGTTGTGAGCCTACTTATCTGCGGAACAGAGTCAAACTAAATGTAATGCCTCAACTCGTACAATTCCAAGTGCCAAGTGAGGGTCCCCAGTTCAAATAGGATTATTTTCGGGGGTCCCCAGTTCAAATAGGATTTTTTTTTTTGGGGGGGGGGGTCCCAAGTTCAAATATGATTGATTATTTTGGGGGGTCCCCAGTTCAAATATGATTATTTTGGGGGGTCGCAGCCTAAAAAGGTTGAGAACCACTGTGAGAGATTCAGAGACACAAATTAAACACTTTCAACCTACGATATCTAATTTGGGCATTTCATCATAAAGATAACAAACAAAAGAAACTACAAATAAAATAAATGTAAGAAATAGGGTCCCCGAAAACTGGGGTTGGGTTTTGCTCCGTGGTGTGATACAGTAAATCCTTCACAATGTCTCTTCGCTTGTAATCAGTAAAAGAATGAATCAATGGAAATAACCAGGAGAAGCAGTGTTAATTATTGACTTGGCGTAGGTAATTGGTGAAAAGGGCATGAGATGCTGCATGACAAAAAACACAGTGGTGTGGTAATTGTAAAAATAATTATTAATAATTACAATAATCTGGATGACTAAACATTTACCATTTTCCCTGATGGAGAGTTCTGTTACATTACATCTTTTTATATTAATCTTTCCTCCCTTTGTGGCTAACATGGGGGGAAGGGTATTGTTCCAAACCAAATTCTGCTGGGGTTTGGCTTGAGAATAGTGTAACAAAATGATCTGACATGGAATTCATGATAATCACAGAGGAGAAAACCTAACATTTAACACAGTGACGTACAGTAGGTACGTAGGCACTGGAAATGTACCAGAAAGGTTTTTATTTATGTATTTTAAAGTTTGAACGCTACTTCCGTAAAGACAAACGTTGTAATAACAACAGAGCTACCAGAAGTGTTGCCAAAAAGACTACTATAATGAATGTTAGACTACTATAAAGTCACACAGTATGACTTTAAGGTCCTTACGATCAGATCTAACGACAACATTCATACAGTTTGATGCTTTTATTTGTGGTGAAAAATCGACCTAGATAAGTTGAAAAAACGAATCACCGCGTAATATTTGCATTCTGTGTGGATGTACTCATGACACAAACAGCAGTTTAAATTCATGCACTATAATCGCACAAAATAAATACTCAAGGTGTGCAAAGACTTTAAAGCTTAATTTATACTCCATCGCACAATGGTGTTGCTTGCCAAAAAGAACTTGTTTTCAGAAAGTTGCACCGTCGTACTATGGAGTATAAATTATGCTTTACTTTCAACCCCAACAGCTATTTGAATATCCCATAAAAAACAGGAATTATCCTTCATGTTTGTCTCTGTCCTCATCACCAAACAGCATGCGGGTCAATAACCCATCATTATAGAGCTTCACACTCGGCTGCTTGCAAATTGACTGCCTGAAGGATTAAGGATAGAGGCAATGATGCCATTGCTTGAGATGAGACGACATTGCTCATCTTCTCCACCTACTAAACCACACGGGGTAGGGGTACTGGGAGAATACTGAGACAAAATGACAGGACATAATCTTGTCAATAAGTGTACGGTTGGTAAAATGGTACAGCATATCCATATCCCTTCATTGCATGCAGCCTCTATCAAGCAGAACAAAGCGATCTGAGCCCAAATCAAATATTTAACATACAAGGAAATACTGGAGCACACAAATCTCATCGGCATAATGAAGTTGTTGTGCAGACTCTCATCTTTATAAGATGCAACTAGGTTACCACAGTAACTAAGTTCTAATCAGATGTTTGACATTGAATTGTGGATGTCACTCCTCTTTAATAAAACATTTCCTATTGCTCTGGTAACATGCACATGATGATGACAATTGTAGTAGCGTATTCTGGAACTTGACATAGGCCTAAAAAGAAATAATCTGGCTCTTTGAGTACTAACTGAATTACTGTAGTTGAGTACTATTCTGCCCTTAACTACCGAACCCACAGTACTTGGTACTGTCTATTTTTAGAACAAGAATACTCTGTGTACGTGCGCTGCATGCTTCACTGTTCATATAGCATACAATAATCCATTTAATTTGTTTCACAGGAAACCCAGATGTGACTTTCCACAATTTGTTTTGTTGTCCGAGTACAATACATGCTATGTGGATGCAGGTAACATTTTGAACCTGGTGGGCTACATTACAACTCAGAGTGGGATATCAATGTAGATTCAGAATTTCCATTTAAGTGTATCACCTTACTAGACAACACATTTGCTTAAACATAGTCATTAAGCTGTTTGTACAGTCACATCACTGATGTATTTCCTGCAAGTCTCAAATCGCTTCTTCTTCTTACGCATGACTGCGCAGCCACATACGACTCCAACATCATCCTGAAGTATGCTGATGACACGACAGTGATAGGTCGGATTATCACCAACGATGAGTCTGCCTACAGTTTACAGCGAACCACAAGGCAACGTGATCAACGTTAGCACACAAGGCTCACGTTAGTACAGAATTGGTGATGGGTAGGCATTGTTCAACATATTGCATATCACTGTAGCCCAACGTAAAAGGATGAATGAAAGCAATTTTCCCACTACAGTAAAGGCAATGTTTTCAATTGACATTTTAAGATAGTCTATAAATGAATGTAGTCATTTCAATTGCTCAAAGAAGCCATGCCATGATTACGCTCTGTGTCTTGTTTTCTGACAGCCATTCTCCAGATCCAGAGGAAGGAGATAGATGTGAAGAAAAAGTGGCAGAAAAAGCACAAAATGTTTCATTCAAGAATGACACCATGAAAAGACTGAAAATAAAAAATGATGTCAGTCAATACAGTGTTAATCCAGCAGAATATCCCACGGGAAGTTGAAGGGAGTCAGGGCGGCTGGTTGAGATGGGAGCCCTTTCTGATTTGCCGATAAGGTTTTATTATCTCTTTGAGTCCTGAACAAGGCGCTTGCTGGCTGGTTGACTGGGCTGCCAGGCAGTGGCTGGGCTGATGGGGCTAATGGAATTCCAACACTGGGGCCTCATCTCTCAGTTTTGATGGTTGGTTGACAGGCCCTGATGGATCGCCGGGGCTGAAGGCTCGGCTGACAGTCATGCTCGGCTGATGAATTGTGAAATAAGACAGACACACAAAAGCTGTGGGCAGTCCAGACCTGGAATGACCCCCCTCGCCCGACCGGTGTGTTCCTGTACGACAGCAAGTGCCACAATGCTCACATCCATCTTCCATCCTGGCTCGTTGCTAGGGTAATGTGGGTTGCTCCGCCGGGCACCACAGAGACACATCATCCAGCCTTGGGACCTGGCCAAGTTCTGAAGTGTTTTAATGACAGACTGTACACATCTATCAAGCTGGCAATGAAACTGTACTGTACTACTGTAGTAAACTGTAGTCCTTGTAGTAAATCCCCTTATAGAAACTTCCGACACGGGTATATTATCTTCTTCTAAAACGGTATGTACAGTACATCAACAGAGGAACCATGGCAACTCAAAAAACTGTGTAGACTAGCAATAAGTGAGCCGTTAAAAGAAATGCTGTTTTAAAGGAGTATCATTAACCGCTGACAAATTATCTCAAGGCTAAGATGGAGGTATATACTCACTGATTTAAAGTGTTGCCAAGGGGGTTTAGAGGAGTGACTAGGGAGCTCGGTAATGAAACTGATTAGGCCAAACCTCCTCAACCGGAAAGAACCTTTCGGCTGAGCTTGTCCCTCTTCTGGAAGAGCGCATTTGAAAAAAAAAGGAAAAAAAGAAAATGGTGGGGACAGAGATGGATAAAGAAAACAGAGGGGTAGAGGGGAAGAATGATGAGTCTGGGTCTCATCAGGGTCTTCCACTGCAATAATTACAGATCCCCCCGTCATAATCATAAAAAGGCATAATTTAACAGTTTGACGGTGTTGCTTTTATTAGCCAATCTGAACAGATGGCAGCTGAAGCCGGCTTCTTCCTGGTGATTTTTCAGAGTAAGGACTGAGGATTAATGGAAATAAGCAGGGAGCTTGGGGATGTCAAGGAAAATGCTGCCTGTGGACATTATGATGATAAATTGCTTGTGTTTATTAAGGCATCTTTATTCCTATTCAACACTCTCCCTCCCTGTTTCACTCTCTTCTATCCCTCCCTCTCTCTCTGTGTGATTACATGACTTGTAATTGTGGACAAACTCAGTAAGCAACTCAGTGAGTACTGTAATGGCACTCATCTTTTTTACGCCCAGCACTTAGACTTCATATTAGTGTCCACTTTCGTGACCAAATAGCCATTAACCATTAGGGATGTTGATATTACAGAGCATGTTTACAAACAGTTCATGGATAATTAGAAACCTGTATACAAAGCCCCCATTTGAAAACACTTCAGTTACTTGAATGTTCCATGCATGATAAAATCCTAAGGTTCATGATCAATAGTTTTGAAGTTCACCCGTGATCATTATAAATTCTATTGTGCGCTCATCTCTGTTGAATGTGCATCGAAACAAAACAAATTAATTTTGATGTTAGACTAGACTTCCACAGAAACATATGGTAATGAGTTCTTGCACTTGAAAAGCTTTGTAAGCCTCCGCTCTCTCACTTATTTTAATGTCTCTTCTGACTCGCGTTAGCCTTGTGAATAAAATATTTATTTTTCATGTTTCAGCTTGGACTGGATGGTGTTTAGTGATTCATAACTGCAACATGCACTGTTGAAGTTGAACTTTCCATCAGGGAAAATGTTCTGTCTATATATTCAAAGATTTGCTCAAAATGTCCCACCTTTTGACCTTCAATGTCACAATTTGCCATTCCTTGCAGTTCCTTGAACCACTTGCCCAATATGGACAAAGTAACTATGCAAAGCTTGTTTTCTGGTAATGCTTTTTTGGAGTTACCAGATTTGCATTAATATGGAGCTTAAGCTTCGTTTGAATCCATGTACCAAGTTTCCAGTTTATAAGTTCAACCATTAAACAATTGCAAAACTACATTTAGTTACTGTTGGGCTGCAACCTTGTATGTCCAAAAACATAACTTTTCAGGGAATGGAACCTATGAAATACTTTTCATAGGTTAAATATTTATAAAACCCACAAAGAGAATTAAACACTCAACCACTTCAACCTTGTATCCCTACTTTGGGCATGTAATTATAAATTAACATTTAAAAAAATGTTTCAATTATTTTAATTGTTATTTGCTACTGTACTTTTTGCAACACTGTCATATGATGAAGTATACATTAGGGCATTCATCTATGAAAAAATACTGAAAATGGAGATACTGTACACGTTTTCTGTCGATGATGTGTGACACAACACAGCAACTCATCATCCCGCAGCCATACACTTCACAGGAGGGCAATACAATGGTGTGTAGTTTGATTTAGGTCAAGAAGAATGAGTTAAACACAGATTCTGAATCTTCAAATACCTGCCTATCATTCATCTAAATGTCAGAACTGAAATTGGCATGTAAATCTGAAAATAATACATACATATAAAAAACAAAACAAATTTAAATAAATAAATTCACTACTGTTGTTAGATCATATCAGCTTATCGCGAAACATCCGTCTTTCATACAATCATTCAATAACATTATGTAATCTACTGTGACATTGTGTAACATCAGCAAAGACTCAATACACTGAATCGTCATCAAATCACAACAGAAAGCCATGAAACATATTTTTTATCTTTAAAACGATATCTGAGATATGGTGCGATTTGATGATCAAGAGGTCAAGTTGAAGAAGGTTGATTATCACATTGTTTATATAACTTCATATTCATCGAAGAAGGATGAGACGGATTGCATTTGAAAGCTGTCACAGGCCAGGGGCCATGTGTGCACTATGCTGTTGCCGTTGCTTTCAATGAAGCTGCCTCAGAGAACATTATTTTGTTCTGAACTGCCGTCCTGGCCTGGGTCTTGGTATTTGCAAAAAGAAATGTGTTTTCATGTGGGTGTATGTTCTTAATCACACACCAGAGTCTCTCTAAACGGTACCATGATTAATGTTAGATTCTGTCACCACTACATGTGCTTCCTGGAGGAGCTTGGGGAGCCATTTCCATTGTAAGCAATTGCCTTCACAAAAGGTTGAGCTGTTGAGTGATGGGTTTAAATAATACCAAAAAAAAGCTTTGATACTCTTCTTGAAATGAATTGGAGATAATACTTGTGGAAATGCTGCCCGTTATCTCCATGTTACAATGTTTCAAAGAGAGGCAGTGCAGAAACAGTAGAGGAGAGCAGAAAGGACTACTATCAAGTGTTCTGAGAGCATTTGTCCACAGACTGTATACGTATACCGTATGCTGTTTTAACATGATTGATGAGACCACAGATGCAGACAAATCTACAGTTTCACAACCATTTTAAAAGAACATTAGTGTTGCTCTGCAATCTCCTGCTCTGATAGATAGCATACATCCTTTACACTGAATATTCCCCCCCTAGAACTGTGTACCTTGATACAATCACATTAAACTGAACTGACGTAATAGCAGAATATTGAGGCACTTGGCCTTAGATGTCGCTCCCACAATTCACTTGCGACAGCGCCTGTGTTGGTTTTAAATGACAGGAAGAGACAATGGATAGGAAGGGTTAAGAAGGGCTGTCATTCTAAAAACCAGGCACAGATTTCGGTGTTGCACTGTATGCTATGATATGACTTAAACTGTGCCTTCATCAAAGCATGCTTGTCTGATGCAACAGTGCAACAGTGTTGAGCTTAGCCAAGAAAATGGAAACTCATTTGCGTACTCATGAAAATTACATGATATAGTGTGTGTGTGCGTGTGCGTGTGCGTGTGCGTGTGTGTGTGTGTGTGTGTGTATACAACATGTTAATACTGTACACTATATACTGTATACTGTATGCACAGTATAAGAAAGAGAATGGAGGAGGGGAGTCGATAGTACAACATCTTTCCATGAAAGTTCCATTACGGTAGTTGATGGCATAGCAGCCCGACCCCTCTTCTGCATGCCGTGGAGATGATATTACCTCTGACCGCCATACCTCATGTGTCAAGTCCCTGCAAAATACTCCGCGAAGGATATTCATCATTTATAACAAGTCTGTCCTGTAGCGTCTGTCCTAATTCATGGGAGCTGCTCAGTGATGTGGGTAAATAAGGAAGGATGAATCAGACCCTGAGGTCTGATGAAGAGAGAGAGAACAGGGTGGCTAGAGAATGATATCTTTATAAGAGGATTTGTCAAGATTGGGTTTCTCAGCGTGAGGACAGGGGAGACGGTGATGACAGATGCCCTCTATCCATACACCCTTAATGAGGATCATCTGCCCTCAAAGAGGCAACGGACAGGGATCCAGACATCTAATACCCCAGAGAGATGGCTCCAGTGATGAGTCATGTTCAGGGAAAAGGGACACCCGTACATGCAGTTACACCTATGCACATATAATATGTGAGGATACACACATGCTCTACATTCACACTGGTGTGCACAACACACACACCAGCATATCATACATACCTTTCTGTAGTATGGACAACCTTCACTAAACAAGAGGAACCAAACTGGACTTCCGTTTGTCATTCCACAACCACAACGTCGCCATACGTGGCGGACGTATGGTGAGTGGTGTGGTTGCCCAAAGTTCAAACCCCAAATATTGAATCCCAAGAATATTCGATTCAATAATTAGTTCTCAGAATTCCCTCGACATCCTTAGAAGGGTACAACAGCGAACATCCGAAACACAGGCCGCCATGCTAAGCCAATTATTGCAGCCCACAGTTAGGTGTTCATGGGGCTGTGTGTTTTCTTAGAAATCACAGCATCAAGGTTCACACTACCACACGAGTCTCTCCCCACTGTGAGAATCCCACCCCAGAGGGATCAATTAAAAACCATGATGCATAATCTGTCGGAGCGCAAGGAAAAAGAAAAGGAAAGAAAAAGCGGCAAAAAATGTATTCATGAGAAGAGAAGTAGGAAGTGGCGTTGGCGCCGGCACCGTGGGGGATGGACATGTTTGTTGTCATTTCTCTCTCTTTTCTCCATGGTCAGATCCAAAAAGCATCCCTGAAGAATGCAAAGCAGGGGAAAAGGAAGGAACACACGACAGCAGTATTGTGGACCGAAGTAAACACCTCATTGGAACAGACCCCGTTGCTTGTGTCAAGTAGCCTTGGCTTTGGTTTCACACAGATAGAAAGCGTGTCTGATGAGGTGCTGTCAGCCCCATGCAAAACTGTGATAGTATCGCTTTCATCTTATAGAATGGAAGTGGATAGAGACCACGCCATTTCCCTGCCTAAGGTAGTTATTCCCTCCCATGGATACACCCTATAGCCTAAGCTACATTGCTGACCCTTTCACACAAGTCTGTCGACTGAGTTTCTTGGCTAGCTGCAAAGCCTACTCTAAAGACTGATTTAGTTTGAATTAAAACTATATTTTTCAAATGATTCATCACCGACCACCAACATGTGTCTAACAAAGTTTTACACTTTGCAGGTAAATGTTGCATTTAAGCTACTTGAAAGGTTCTTTTGACAAGTTGTTCAGTGCTTATCACGGTCAAGTAGGGTAACACTCAAAAGAAAAAAGGAAATTGGGGTGATGCTTTTCATTCACCTGCTTCAAAGGCTCAGTCATACCGTGCAGAGGAGGGTGGCTAATCTCATAAACCATGCCTACTAAACGCCTGATTTACTTGGTTGTCTGTTAGTGTTGTGCACCGAAAATGCCAGTTCTACAAGCTCACACCTCGCCGAGCTACGACATGTTGTGAGCTTGTGGATCGGCTATTTTCGTTGCGTGACACCCGCGTGCAACTAAGTATCACTCAACAGCAAAACACGTTACCCCCGGAAAAGTTGCACGCCCCACTTTGTCTAACTTTGACGGAACATAATCTTTCATAGAGGTCATAAGTCAGTCCCCTGCTCTGACCAATCAGTAATTACTCTGACTGGAACTCAAATGGATCACATGACACTGGTAGCCACACACACATGCACACACGCACACACAGGCACGTACACACGCATGCAGGCACACACACACAGAAGATGCACAAACCGACAAACGTGCCTGCGTTTGAGAACGTACTCATATATATATATATATATATATATATATATATATATATATATATATATATATATATATATATATATATATATATATATTTATATATATACACTGTGTACATAATTAGTTATTTACTGTGATACACCAACCTCACCTATGCTGAGACACTGATGAACTTGACAAACATAATACATTTGGATGCCAAGCATTTCATTTCATCAAAGTGGGCACCACTGCGACCTGTATTGTTACCAGGGGAGTTTTAACCAGGCAAATTGCCATGCTGTGACCACTTCTTCTATCGTAACTGTATTGTATACATTTGCACTGTTCATGGAACTAGCATTTCTGATTTATAAGGAGAGGTAATGGAAGGAGCCCTATTGTTTGAATTGGGCCCCCACATCCCATTTCTCATCACTGTGTGGGTGGAATAGTCTTGTTAGCGCTATGCTGCATAGCCTACCACCCACAGGGGTTTCTCTGAAGAATATGAGAAATATTAAAAAGCAACAGCAACTATGCCAAAAGAGGGTAATTTATGAATGTACACCATACGCTAGCTTTCTGCAAGTAAATAGCATGATAAATTACAGTAGGGCTACATGTACAGTACACAAAGAACACAAAAAACAATCCAGTGATGTACTGTATGATCACCGATTTCTACAGAATCTAAATAGATTGATTTTGTTTAAATGAATCACACTGGGAGTAGCATCGGCCCAACAAATCTTCCCAACAAAGAGGTTGCTGTTCCTTTGTGCAACCTACCTCTAGCAAACAACAATTGTTCAGATCAAATTCAAAAACACCCAATAAAAAAACACACTGCTACAAGTACATTTCCCACAAATTGGTTATTCCCAGCTCAGACTCAAAGGCACTTTTTTGCCCCAAGATTATGCCCAAAATAATAATTATAACTTCAAACCTCATTTTACCCATAACAAACCGAACCCTGTGTATAGTCATGTCAAACCATCCAAGAGAGGAGTTACGTACTGACGGTACGTTTGCAGTCAACAAAACAACTTGAACAGAGCACAAAATACAAAGTCTGAGCAGTCTCTGTCTGAGGCGTCTCTTAAACATGATTAGGCTTTCAGACAGTGTAAATGTCCACTGCTATTCTCAGGGTCCCTTGGCCAGCCTCTTTCTGTCACTGCTTGGTATGCAAGGCCTGTGATACATGTTCATCTGCAGCTCCTTTACTGAATGGAAAGCACCCCCACCCTCCCTCCCTCTCACCCCCCTCCCATCTCCCCCTCCCTCTCTGTCTATCTCTGTCTCTCTGTCTCTGTCCCTGTCTCTCACTCTCTCTCCAGGCTAATTGACTGTAATGAAATTGCTGGAGACAATCTTGAGAGCCGACTTAATTGATAAAGGGAATCATGCAAATGAAAAAAAAAAGGTGACAGAACGTGGAGGCCTTTCGAGAGTCCTGATGACATTTCTCGCTATCTCTGTGAAAATAATTGCATCTGCCTCTGTGCATCATCGCATTAAGCAAGCACTGAGCACTGCTCCCAGGCATAAGAAAGCCGCATGTATTTCTCCTCAACTTGTTTCAGATTCTTTAATCCCCCCCACCCCTTTGTAAAGTACCCATTTAAAATTAATTCCCTCCTATTTCAAGCATGATTGTTATAGGCATCATGGGAAACGTATATTATGAAACTGAACGCCTGGGACGAGGGGACTTATGACAGTTCAAGCAACGCAAGGGCCCTCTGCTGTTGAAATATGTGCGCACTGTTTGCACACATGATGTGACCCATATGAGGGTGACCCATTTACGAGTCGATGATGTGATAGAAAAGACATGGCAGCAGTGCGCCGTGCGAAAGAAACACCAGCGCACAACGCTGCCGTAGCATCCCACCTACTGGGCAGACTAAAGACATACAGACGCGCACAGCAGCTTGCCCGGCTCCATTCTACTTCTCATTCACTGGCAGTAATGCTCCCGAACAAGGTCAAGACAAAGGTCTAGGCACTGGAAACGCAGTGTCTGCATGAACATCTGTGGCAGGGAGCTGTCACAGTTGGCGTGCGCCACTGCCAGCTGTGTGGACCCAAAGATGTGCCTGTCCCACCGGAGAGCCGGGGCACAACGCTGTGCACCGCAGCAGAATTCCAAAGCGAGTCGTCTGTCACCTCATCACAATATGAGTTTGCTGCCACGCAAGCTGCTCCCCAACCAACACCTGGGCTCTTCAGTGCTTGAGGGGATATAAAGGGGCGCAGCAAAGGAACTGCATGATTTTCAACTAGTCAAGGAGGTTGAAGAAAAAGTTTCACTGATGTTGCTTTATATCAGGGGTATCCAGACCTTTCCATGCCACAGACCCCCCCCCCCCCCAAATAGCCATAGCCTGCCTCCCTATTGCAAAATGGATTAAAAAATCATGTGAGCTTGGCTATTTTCACAATGTTTCTAACGTTTTGAAATATTTTGACAATAACGACATGTCAGTGGTTAAACAGGCACTTTCATCTCATGAATTGAATTTGAATGTAAAATGTTAACATAATTCTTTATGACAGTTTTTTTCCCTTCGCATTTTGTACTTGCAATTGACAACTCCTCACCACACCACCCCCACTCCCAGCACAGCAGCCCCCACTTTGAAAACCACTGCATTATACAGCTAACATGAGGCAGTGGGACATCTGTGGACATGATTTGATTTCAAAGGTTATTAAGTCTGAAAGCACACATGGCTGATGGATTTAGTGTCAAATTGACTAGCACTCAGATGCTATTTTAATCTTTTATTATTATTATCATTAGGCGAGGCTGTACAACATTATTAAACCTGATCATGTAATAGTGGCGAGAGCCATCTTCAAAATGCATTTATATACACCAAAATAAGAAGAATTGCAAAATCATTAGCTTCACTATAATCAACTCCTCATATTCTCGATGTGATGACGACTCACCTTTCAGGGCATTTTCACGCAGTGGGTGATCGCAGCCTGGATGTCATTTATTTTCAAGAGGTGAGTGTGCAGGCAAACGGATAGCCACAGGCAGTCTGCCAGCTGGAGGAGCTAGTGCTCCTGAAACAGTTTAGTTCCTGCTTGATCTTGCAACTGCCCACCCACCCACCCGCCACGCAGAGCTGAATTGTTCAGAACTTTTTTAGTGTATTGTGCTGTTTAGTTAATACACAGCAGAAAAATGTACAATATTTCTCAATCAAGGGAAACTAAAGATAAATCTGTGTACTGTGAGAATTAGAGTTGCTTATTCATTCTATTCGGAATCCTGACACAGCTGTTGGCTATCTGCATATCAGATCACTGGTACATAAGAGGTTACCACAGATATACTAAAGCCTATGATATTATTAAATACATATTTCTATATTAGTTTGATATTCACAATTGACATAGCTAACATACATTGGAATTGCTTAATGCGTTGGTTCTCAAAGTGGGGTCCGGGGACCCCCAGGGGTCCTTGGGGGGGTTCCAGGGGGTCCCCAGCAAAATGTGTTAACATAGCGTCACAATCATTTTAACCACTTAGCTTTGGCTATTCAAAAATAGCAGATATACAAGCTCATAGCACGGCACCGAGTGCCGCGCTATGAGCTTGTAGATCTGCTATTTTTGAAAAATCTTGAACATGTGTGCAAACCTTTAAATATTTATATTTTTTAAGCGAACATTTGTAACTCAAATCTTTGCTTCTGGGGGTCCCTGGAACAAACTATTTGAGATGGGGGGGTCATTTTGGGGGTCATTTTGGGGGTCCTTGACATGAAAAAGTTTGAGAACCACTGGCTTAATGAAAGTAAATGTTTGCGTGTGACATAGGCTACTGTCTGATCACAAGGGGAGTGCACAGTTTCTCACAGAGGTGCGACACACTGTTGATCCTCCCCTCCCCCAACACCATCATCACACGTTTTTCATCACACTACACAAACACTTGTCCTTCAAGGAAGGTATTATTTCTGTATGTGACAAGAGCTGAGCAGAGCCGAGGGAGAAATCATTGAAAACAAATAAGCAACTTAACAGTGAGGTGTTCCAAAATAGTAATCATGATATCCAGAACAATCTGAGAACACGTTAAAACTGTAATACACAAAGCATTGCTTATAGTGCTTTACAGAATGAGGTTTCTTAACCACATTCCTGTTATGGGAATGTCATAATAGGCAAACATTCAGTGAAGATACTGTAGGTGAACAATTGGTGATAACTAGAAGCTCGGCCCTGCTACGCAGGGCCTCGCGTCTAGCCCGCGGCCACGTAGCGGCCACGTAGCGGCCACTTGGCAGCGCATATAAGTGGCGTAGTGTCATGAGGGCCAGTGGGGCCGTGGCTCGGTCAGTGAAGACCCTGTAGGGCGGATGATATGTGGCATAGAGGGGCAGATTTTAAATCTCCAGAGGAAACATCCGTGGGCTACCATTGGTTCAGCGATGTGTGCGGTCGCCCTGCGGCCCCTCCTCCTCCACCAATGTGCAGTATTGAGAGCCCTGACGTCACAACATTTGGAGCGATGGGCACTGCATTCTGGTTGGTTAGGGTACACCTAGGGCCCAGGTAGAACCCAGTTAAAGCCTGCATGGGCAAACCCAGTTAGGACCCGCCTTGGTCCCACATAAACGTGGCTAGTTGGGGCCCACCTAAGGGCCAGGTAGAAGCTACTTATAGCCCGCATGGGCATCGCAGTTAAGACCCACCTCGGCCCCACATAGAATTGCCTAGGTGGGGCCCACCTAAGGCCCAGGTAGAACACACGTATGTCCCAGCAGTGTCTTTTTTTTCTCCAGCACAGTTTCTAGTGTCTCTATCTCTCTCTGGAAGAGGTTGCACATGAACTCTGCAGCCGCACTGAGGCGCTCCAACACAAAGACTCTGACATTAAGCTGCTTCACACAACAAACATCAGCACCACGCTGCTGTTTGTCCAAAAGACACAATATCTCCTCTCCCACCGACGTCATGTGTTCATTTATCGACAGCCGTACAGACTCCTTTTGACATATTTTACCTCGTTTATCCAGCTCTCACGGACTCTCCCCTAATACAGTGGTTCTCAACCTGTCGGTGGGGACCCCCCACAGGCCAATGTTAAAGTGGTAGCACTTGTTCCTCAACATAGTGTGAATGTGCGTGCAAAGTTGACCGCAATCGGACGCTTGATTCATGATTTGCGGCATTTTGTGCAAGCTTTAGATGTGAATCTTAGCCAATCGGGATGGAATATGAAAGATTAAACAGATCCGTCTTGATCACATGACTATAGAGTTCATGTGTACCGATTTGCGTGAAATTTAGATAAAATCGGAAGGAGTAATGTAAAGAAATATGTTTTACATAAGTCGGCCTCCTGGTGGCGCTATAAAAGGTAGATGTGAAAAATGCAGGGGAAAGGTTTGTCCTTGACCTCTAGAGAGTGCACATACAAAGTTTTACACAGATTGGTGCAGTTATAGGTAAAAACACAAATCGGACTGTTATAGCGCCACCATGAGGCTGATTAGAAAAATCTCAAGTGGAATTTCTTCCTCGGCATAGTGGGATTGTGCAAAGTTGCACGGAAAGTGCATGCTGTGTTCATAATTTGAGGCATTTTGGTCAAAACAGAGCAGTCCTGCAAACTTTGGAAGCCATTTTTAGTCAATCAGGATGGAATATGAAAAATCTGAAAGACTGTTTTTTTTTAATGACTATAGAGATACTGTAGTGTGTATCGATTTGCGTGATGTTAGGACAAAATATGTAGGAGTACTGTGAGAAAATGTGTTTTGCAAAAAGCGGCCTCCTGGTGGCACTATAACAGGGCCATGTGAAAGAAATGGGGCAGAGGTTCTGAATTGGCATCCAGGGAGTGTGTGTGCATCGTTTAGCTGCGATCAAGCCAACGATGCGGGAGATTAGCTATCCACAGACGGACGGACAGGGGGTAAAACACACTCTCGCGCCATGCCTTTCGGCCTGGCGGAGACAATAAAAAAGCTAAAGTAAAGGAAAAGACCTTTACTGCAACAAAAGTAGTCAACAAACTATACTATAAAACATTGGCCACATTGTGAAATAAAGAGGCAAACATGTTGAAAATAGCCGATCTACAAGCTTACAACGCCTCTCAACGTGAGGCGTTGTGAGCTTGTAGATTTGCTATTTTCAGAATATTGACTTGTGGAACGGAGTCAAACAAAATGGGGGGGTCCCCAGTTCAAATGTTTTTTTTGGGGGGGGGGGGGGGGCGAAATGATCTGAAATTACTACATTACCATAATGCAGGACCGCCCCGTGCGTTGCACGGGGCGGTCCTGCCATTACATTAGTTACTGGAGTTGCTGTGCATAGTACATAGTACACCATCTACAATGGACTAACGGAGCAGCAATAATAACATTTACCACACAAACGTGCATTGTTGACAAAGTGATTGCACAGCCGCGGCTGCAGGCATGACAACCACGTTAGCGTTAGCTACACGCCAACTATCACAGCGCCCTGTCCGTCGTCGCTGCGACTGACTCTGGTGGCTACAGCCATAGATATATATAAACACTACAGCAAGCTCTCTGCGATGCCATTGTCTGGAAACTGCTCTTAGCGTGACACGACCAATGAGAGTGAGCGCTTTCGTTGTTGCTAAGATACGGTGCATGGCACACGGCGTCTCTGCCCCATAGCTTGTAGATCTCTCACACATGATTGGCGTAGGCTGCGTTGCCAGGTCTGACTTTTTGTATAAGCAATGGTTGGCTTATTTTTGCGCGCCTTTGGGCTCGTTCGCATAGTGCGCACGGCAGCGCTTGTTTCGCGTACGTCAGCGCGACGTGGCAACGGACGTGGCAACGTGAAAGGGTGGTCACTGTTTGGCAGATGATGATTGGCTGGTGAGATTGACCACCCGGAAGTAAATTGCGAGCAGACACTTTATGACACTTTATGATTATTAGAAAAGGAGGCACATGTGAAGGTTGAAAATTAAGTAGAATTACTTATATAGTTTTGCATGAGCGATTTTTGTAGCAAGTTGGGAGTAAAATGGAGCAGTGCTTTGGCCGTGAGTTGTTCCTTAGTGGTTGAGGTTCCAAAGGCGCACAGCTCTCTGATTGTATTGTTGGGATGGGATAGCTCTATAGATCAGCTATTTTGGGAAAAGAGGTTTGGTGTAGAGGGAAAACAGGAGGAGACCATATACAGATCTTGGGAGACACCAGTCAGCAAAGTATTTCGTTTTAGGTGGTTATTAACCTTTTTGAGTACTTACTAACTAAATTAGTTTTTTAACAGTTAACACTAAACGCCAGCTATTTGAAAAGGTGTGTGAATGTTTGAAGAAACAATCCCGGTGTGAAAAACAAGAGCAACTGCTAATATCTATCCAGTCATTTGTTAGTAGAGTAGAAAGCCACACGGGGTAAAATGTTTGGGCTGTAAAACTGAAACTCACAACACCCAGTGATGCATGCAACTGTGATCCCAGATGTGACTCTGTTGGGTGCCAGAGAACGAGTAGGTCGAAAGGAAGGAGGACACGGTGATAAGATACTGCAGAAAGAGGCAATCAGAGGAGTCGAGATGCGGGCTCGCTTCACTGGCTACTTTTGGGGAAGGGAGTGGGGGGCGCTAGTTAGAGTGATGGAAATGGCTGTGTGATCCTCCATTATCTGTCTTCCTTTCCTCATAATGTACCTTCCCCTCTGCCCCATCGATTGCGGTCACTGGATGTTGTCATTAAATCAATTCTTCCCAGAAGAGAAATGGTTTGTGTATGAACAGTCCTTGCCCTTACTATCAATGACAGCAGTAGAAGCAGCAGCAATGAAATGGATAAGGATGAAACCTGAGACAACTGGAGTGCATAGGGGAGGACATTTATTTTCTGCCTGCGTGATTCTTTCTATTAGACATGCACATTCGTTACCAAATAGAAAAGGGTGCCACAGACATGTGGGCTACCAAGCACAATATTTCGCAACAGTAGCTTATTCCCTCATTTTTTAAAGGTTGAAGGAAATACTGAATGCAGGAGCTCTTAAAAAAAAAAACACTGAACAATTGCTTTTTCATTTGGACAGCAAAGCATGACCCAGCAATGTGATGCTCAAACGATGCTCAATCGGTTACTTGCACAGATGTGCATAGATAAGTGTATTTGATCTATATTATGTGTATATCTTACTTCACTGTGCCTTCTATTATACTCCTCACCTAATTCTGCACATTCCATCATGCTGCTGAGAGGGTTTAAAGAGGATTAGAGTGAGTGTCTTAAACTATTCTTAACCATATTTTTATATTATGTCCAATGCTATTCTTATTATCTTGTTGTGTACAGTCTTACAGACATGTCACACCAACACTTCATTGCTTACCTGTATGAGCAGTGGTGTGTTCTACCGTGTTATGCTATATACGTAGTGTGACCTGCAGACAATTTTCATAGCCAAGCGTAGCCCTTTACTAACCATTTCATCCATTGAAAACGCGCTAGCGTATACCCAGACCACGCGCATGTCGTGCAGGGAATGATTATCGTATACCTCAGAGAAAAACCTAGAACACACCACTGTGTATGAGTGAATGACAAATAAAACCCTCTTGATTCTTGATATTTGATTATTTATGCCTAGTGTAGTATTAATGGATTGGTATCAACCAAGTATTTTTTTCCTTATTTGTTTGCTGTGGCATGCCACTATCAATATGCTTTGAACAGATGACACATAGAATATTTGGGGCTTTCAGGGCTGGTGGAATACATTTAACCTGATCTGTGTAATTTTTCTGGCATGCCGTAGCTGCTATAGGGTATATTAAGATTGAACTCATGGTCCTCATTCATTGAAAATTAGGGCATCTTAATTGAAGAATCATCTTAATAGAATAATAAACAGAATGGTGATTAATACATGGTGCCTGGTGACTCAGCCAATTAGTGCACATATCATATCGCTGTCAGGCAGAAACCTTGTCCAAAACTGTTACTGTTCAGGAAATGGGAAAAAAGAACAGTGTTCCAATGGATCCAATGTAGTTATTACGTAGTCACAAGATCTTGTTAAATATGTCTAAAACCCACAGGCAGACTTAACCATTGTCACTTTCAAATTGTTTCAAATAGTGAAAACAGCAGATCTAGATTTCCAACGTCTCGCTTGTACTGTAGATCGGCTATTTTTGCAACATATTTTTGCGCGACACTCTTGTAAGACGAAGTAGGGAATTAATTTATGGGGAAAAAACATTAAAAAAAAGAAATATGGAGAACGGATATACAAGGTTTCGGCCCGCCAGTGACGATATGATCCTTGCGAGCGCGAGGTCCTCGTTTCGAATCACGTCTTCTCTCTCTGCCCAATTGGTTTCCTGTCTCTCTACACTGACCTGTCTGAAATAAAGCATAAAAATGCCACACACAAAAAAGAATGGTGATTCATGATGCACCAGATACAAGTCCCTGGGTTACATGTCTTGCTCTTCGACATAAAGACAACCTTATTCGAATATTCACTGCAATGTTTATTCACAGACATGCCCCCCCCCACCCCAATATTATCCAAATATTCTGTCATAAAGTCCCAAAAGGAACTCTCTCAAAGGATGTCATCCTATGTAATACATCATCAAGTGATGTGACATATTGAAAACAGTAGGGTGGATATGTCATCTTGTAAGACACTAGAGTGAGCATTACGACACCTACAGGTAATTCCATGTGTTGTCTTGTTCGTCTGGAAGTCACACAGTTTTATTTCTATTTCTATTTTGTTCTGAGCAGGGAGATAGCCACAAGAGGTAGTCCTGTAATACAGTAGAACACTTCTGCCACCAAGTGGGCAAAATGACACAAGCATACTGTATGCATATACATTTGCACAACACAAGGCATGGTTACATCTAGGATCACGCACGCACCACGCACGCACGCACGCACGCACGCACGCACACACACACACACACACACACACACACACACACACACACACACACACACACACACACACACACACACACACACACACACACACACACACACACACACACACACACACCAAATGCAATTAGTGGAATCATTACATTAAATAATCTCTTTCAACTTTTAAGGTAAGGAATATCTAAAATATGCAGGCATACAGTAGCAGAGCAGACAACATCTCACATATGCTGGTTGTATTTTATTTGTGTCTCTCGCCATGTAAATTCCAAGTTCCTCTGCGTTTCACCAGCTCTGATACCCCTACTTCCCTTTTTAATTAGTGTGTCCCAGGAAAGCCCTTATCAGTGATGAACTATCCTCTTAATGAGACTATTATTAAGTCGTTTTCCTCTGGCCTGATAGACTTGCAGACACCTACTGTATAGCATATACAGTAGACCGATAACACAAAACCTCCAATTCTCCTTTTCCCTAAAGGTGCCCTCCGGTTTTTAATCCCTGGACTAGCACTGCAAAAGAGTAGTCACACTAGGTAAGGTGGGGACAGAAATCTTGATTAAGATTATGTGAGGAAGAATAATGGGTTTTTCTGCACTAGTGTTGCAAGAGGCCTTGTTCTAATAACTGAAGGGAATGCTGAGGATGGCTCCCTTGGCCTTTCAGAGACCTGGCTGGCTGGCTCCCGGAGTGGTAGGATCTGCTGTAATGAATGGGACTTGAAGTGAATGTGTGCTTTCAGGGATGGAGGAGAAGCAATCTAGGGTGGGAGGGCACTGCCTCTGAGCCTAGCTGTGTGGGGAGGCCGTTTGGTAACTGAGGATCATGCTTAGAATTTGAGATAGACCTGTAGATAGAAATGTGTGAATTATAGCGGCCATTATTGATCATTTAATCTTTCTCTTTATTATAACATGACCTCTGACAGGAGGCTTGTGGATATCAGTGTACAGTATGTGAGTTTTACAGTGAATTGATGGTGTGATAGTGTTCAGGATTACAGACTAGAATCAATTGTGCGGGGTTCAATAAATTAAGCTTCTATATGAAAGTGCATCAATGTTATTGCTTTGTTCCACAACAACAACAACAACAAAAACAACAACAACAACAACTTGATTATGAAGGTCGACTTGAGATCACTGTTGTTTTCCCTGACTCTGCTACATTCAGCTGAAGTTGAAGTTCAATTTCCAAAAGCTTGCATCTGGACTGCATATACAGCTTAAAAGTTTTTGGATAGAGCTGTTCATGCCTATGCAATGTCTAGCTTGCTTGTTGAGAACATGAATTATTAGTTAATAGTCAAAATATGTTTTCATTAAGTATAGACTTTCGTTTTCATGCACCATTTAGCCGAAGAATGAGCTTAGCTGGCAACAATTTCAGAGACAACATATGCCCAGAAAATATATTCCAGAGGCAGCAATTTCATGGAGGCTAACAAACTGCAGCTTTAACATCAAATGTAGATGTAGTTTATCAAATTAATGAGCCATTGATGAGCAAAAACGGTGAATATAAGAGTTCCAGTAAGTCTCCAAGACAAGCTTCACAATGTCCAGTTGATCTTTCCTGCTATCATTTGCTAGAAATTATTTAGTTTGCTCCATGCAAAAAAAGTTTCCATGCAAACTTTATGGCCAACTCTATGCTACAAAATGAAGGTACAAAAGAATCCTAAAGGGTCTTTGACATTAGGGTGTCTGTCTGTCTGTCTGTCTGTCTGTCTGTCTGGAGTATGTTTACTGTATAAAGAAGAATGTCAATATACTTCTTTGTGGCTGAGAAATGATAGAAACAAAGACCACGCCGACTGCAAAGATATCCTGATTTATCATAAACACACAGCCCCTTCACCCCTAACAGTACAATGGAATGGAGAGAAAATCTGGGTAAAACCAAGTATGAGAGAGAGTTGTAGATTCTTTGAACTTGTGGGATTTATCACAGTGATAGTGTCCACGAAGACTGCTGCAAGTCACTTCAATATGGACCTAATATTTGCAAAGAGTTCAAATCTATTCTAAGTACAGTATATTCTGCAAGTACATGCTACCACTTCATGGCACAGTAGATGGCAATATGTTGTAAATGCACTGCAATGTACCATCATACTAATTCTAGTAGTTCTTCCTAGTTCCTAGCTAATTTTGCTTGTGTGCTATGCATATGCCAAGGATTACTGGGGCAACAAATATATAGACATTTCTTTCAGATTTTGAAAGTAATGCAACCAACATGCCGCCAACACCAACCTTCTTGTTGTAAAAACCTACCTTTTTAACAAAACATTAAAAAAAAATCCCGGACATTTGTTTGTTTTTTTACCGAGTTTTAATTTCTAATTTTGGCCCTTTAGTCTAGCCTAGTAAGGTTGCTTGAAATTGTTTGGTTGCCTATGCTGTTTTGATGCCTTGCTTTTAACCTGTAGCACTCTGAGGGCGGATTCACACTGCGGCCTTGGAACCAGCCTTGAGGCTGGTAGGAAGGAATACCTGGGAAGGAATTGGTAAAGCGTGTGCACTTTGTGAGAAGTTTTATAAGGTTTTCAATAGGGGGCGAGCCTAACTTGTTTGCAATGTTTTTTAAAAAGCTATACCCTTACCTAATACCATTCAAAAAATCTAAAACTTCTCACAAAGTACACTTATAATAGATGCTAGCTTTACCAATTCCTTCCCAGGTATTCCTTCCAACCAGCCTCAAGGCTGGTTCAAGGCCGCAGTGTGAATCCGCCCTGAGACTCGTAAGCATGTAAAGTGCGTTATAAATAAAATTATAATATATTATTAAAATTATTATTATTATTTTAACCACTTAAACCCCAGCCATATCGTAGGGAAAACTTTCACCGAAAATAGCAGATCTACAAGCTCACAATGTGTTCACTATACTGTAGTGTAGAGCCATGAGGGACACCGGTCAACCGAGTATAGGGTTTAAGTCAGGGGTCTTCAACAGTAGGTCCGGGACCCCTAGGGGGTCCTCAGAGTTACTACAGGGGGTCCGCCAAATCTTTGCATGATATGATCTATTTTTTACCTTAACCACTTGAACCCTAGCATCCCTTTTCAGAGGAGAACTTTAGCCAAAAATAACAGATCTACAAGCCTTGTGAGCTTGTAGATCGGCTATTTTTGTCGAAGAGGTATAGGTGTAGAGGGAAAAAAGAGCAGACCAAGTAAACAAAAAAGGTTTCATCTGGAACACAATTTTATACAATATAGAGGGGGGTCCCAGCTTCATCTCTCTCTCAGTTAGGGGGTCCTTGGCCTGAAAACGTTGAAGACCCCTGGTTTAAGTGGTTAAGATCTAGTCCTTTTCACAGTTGTTGTTATTTGAATTCACCATTGACCACTGTTGTTTTTATTGTACTGTACACCTTGTTAACCACGAGTATTTACACTGCTGTTCATGTAATGCCTCTACATGGCACAAACACCATTTCTTCCTTGCTGCAAGCAAGCAAGCAAACTGCATACTGCACAGAATGTACACAAGAGCTCATTGCTTCTCACATCTTATTTCCATCAATCTGTTCAACGTAATCAATTCCTGCCTCTCAGACCTCGTTCATCAGTAGAATAAACTCTGTGGCCTGTCTGTCTCAAATTAATATAATTGCCAGGGGAACTAGACCTGTCAACACAGCGTACTTTGATTATCCATAATCTCAGTATGCCTTATGATGTCACAACACGTGTTAGGCCTAGCAGTTTCAACATAATCGTCAGTGTCGGGTGGAAACCTTGTATGTCCAAAACTGTTACGTTTCAGGAAATGGACAAAATAACCTGTGTGCCAGTGGATCCAATGTAGTTATTTAGTCACAAGCTCTTGTTAATACATTTTTATTGGATCAATATTTATAAAACCCACACACGCGCTTAACCACTATCACAAAAAATATCAGATCTTCGAGCTCACGACGCGTAGCATCACGACACATTGTTAGCTTGTAAGTCCGCTATTTTTGCTGCTTTTGTGCAACACTGTTGTAAGAGGTAGAGCAGACGAAGTAGAGCATTCATTTATGAAAAAAGATAAAAAGTTGAAATATGGAGATACAAGGTTTCTGCCCGACAGCAATGATATCAAACATAGGGTATATGACCACATGGATTCTGAAGCTGTACGGTACGTGTTGGATAAGTGCTGCATTCGGCATCCACACAAACTTGATGATAAAGCAGTACTGCAACTAGAGATGTACCGATACCATTTTCTCCTTCCCGATACCGATTCCGATACCCATAACTGGCATATCGGTCGATAAAGCGTACCGATCCGATACCATTGTGTAATTGAACAAAAAACTAGGACAGTGGTTCTCAAAGTGGGGTCCAGGGACCCTCAGGGTTACTTGAGGGGTTCTAAATGAAACATTACAAGTCTGTAACTCTGAGAATGTACAAATTTGTTCACTCTCAGAGTTATGGGCGTCCTTGAAATTAAAAAGCTTGAGAACCGCTAGGAATAAATATATATATTCTTTTAATAATAGTTAAGTGCAGCTCCAAGTTAGCAAAATAATCATATAAATTGTACAGTATGAATATAAACCAGTAGTGCAACAACAATTCAAAATATTACTGTGAATGAAATCTCATCATGTGATAAATCACATGGAATCGGAATGGCATAGACTGGCATACTCGCCGATACAGATACCAGGATTTTAGGCAGTATCGGCAGCTTTTCCGATACTGGTATCGGTATCGGTATCGGAACAACTCTAATTGCAACCAATCTGAGAGCCAAGTGGAAAGGATAATATGATGTCCATACACACATACATTGATTGGTGGATTATCTAAAGGTGATGCCAAAATGAAAGCAGGGTGATCCCTAATACCAAAACACAATTCGTTATGCGTGCATTTAACGCAAGCACGCACACACACATGCGCGCAAACTATAGGATTATACACAATGGGGATGACATCACCACAAAGAAACAGAAGATGGGGCTGATGCTCTACAACACAAATGATGTTTATTAAGTCCTTCTCTCCTTCCTCACAATGTAGTTACAGTACCTTAACTTGGCTGTAAAATGTATAATATGCAATAAACTATCAGGTCATTATTATAGCTATCAAACTTTACTGTATGCAAAGAAAAAGTGTCTGGAAACTATAACTTAGGTTCAGCCTGACATTCATGCTTGATAGAGTAAAATGGTTGCTCTGAAGCTGATATGATGAAGTACTGCTATGATTTCACAAATAGTAGTCTGACAGGTCAAACCGGGTCACTTACCATGCAAGGCTCTAGACTTCGAAAACCCATATTTATTGATCAGTAATAGCTACAGAAACAAGAGAGCTGAATTTGACCTGGAAGCAAACATCCTCCATTTAACTAGCTCAGTATGAATAAATGAACAGCAGAACCGATTTTGGGCGAGGTAAGACAACCTTGCGAGCATAATGGCTTGAGGACCTCTTACTAAAAAGGTACTTAAATTCTGTGAAAATACTGTGATGCCCAGAGGAAGAGAGATGACTGAGAGGATGGTGGGGGCTGATACCATTTCCAAACAAGAAATGTACTGTATATACTGTATGTATGTATGTATGTATGTATGTATGTATGTATGTATGTATGTATGTATGTATGTATGTATGTATGTATGTATGTACGTACGTACGTACGTACGTATGTATGTATGTACGTACGTACGTACGTACGTACACTGTACATATACCTGTATATATTTGTTTGCATGCAAACATGTGTTGCTCTTTGTGTGGGTATTTTGCAGAACAAATATCCAGAAAAATAAACTGTAATACATCCTCTTCCTAGAATATATTTTCCTCTACACACTGGTAACTGTGTTCTTATGTTTTTTTAATTATGTTTTATTTCATTTTATGAAACTTAGTAAATTGTTATGTAAGGTATATTTTTTAATGAAACGTAGTTAATTGTTATGTAAGGTATAATATAATATAATATTATATTGTATTATCCATCCATCCATGCATCCATATATAGGTATAAACAAAGAAATTGGGAGACGTTCTTTTAAGTTTAAAGCACCTTCTGATTGGAACAATTTATCCACTTTACTTAGATCAATTATTTCATTTTCTGTTTTCAAAATATCTCTGCTTGATTCCCTAAAATCTAGCTGTTCTTGCTTTTGATTTATATTTTTCATAATTGATTGTTTTATTATTATTTTATTTTTTCATTTTTATTATTATTATTTTTATTATGGCGTAACAGATGTAGACTGGTCTGCGATGGTGTGAGAGCCCTTATGTGTATGTTTTGTTGTTGTTATTGTTGAATGTCATGTGATTGTTTTGTATCAATGTTTGTGTGTTGTGCCTGAGGACCCCCTGGAAGACGAGATGCTGCATCTCAAGCGGTTTATCCTCCAATAACATTTTCAAATCAAATCCATCCATCTTCAACCGCTTATCCGGAATCGGGTCACGGGGGTAATTTCCAGTCTTCCCTTTCCAGAGCAACATTAGCACCTCCCTCCTGGGGGATCCCGAGGCATTTCCAGGCCAGTGTGGAGATGTAATCCCCCATCTGGTCCTCGGTCTGCCAGTGGGACTCTTCCCACTGGGACGTGCAGCGAGGATCTCCCTAGGGAGACGCTCGGTAGGCATTCACACGTGATGCCCTAACCACCTAAGCTGGCTCCTTTCCAAGTCAAGGAGCAGCGGTTTTACTCCGAGTCTCTCACGGATGACTGAACTTCTCACCCTATCTCTAATGGAGAGGCCGGCCACCCGTCTGAGAAAACTAATTTCGGCCGCTTGTATACGCAATCTTATTCTTTCGGTCATGACCCACACTTCATGACCATAGGTGAGAGTAGGAACGAAGATTGCTCGGTAGGCTATATCGAGAGCTTTGCCTTCTGGCTTAGCTCTCTTTTCGTCACAACAGTGCGGTACAGCAACTGCAATACCGCTCCTGCTGCTCCGATTCTCCGGCTGATCTCCTGCTCCGTCCTCCCCTCACTCGTGAAGAGGACCCTGAGATACTTGAACTCCTTCACCTGGGCCAAATTCTCGTTCCCTACCCAGAGTGCACAATCCATCGGTTTCCTGCTGAGAACCATATTGTATTAATATTATATTTATTCTTAGTTCATAGTTCTGAATGTTGTATGGCTCTATGGTAAAGACCCGCTGGGAGCACTCCTAGTGTGGTACAGTACCTTGTGTTTTAGCGCTCTCTGCACCAATACGTTTTTGGCGGACCGCAACATTTGAAGCGGAGCGTTTTTTTTACTGAACAATCTAAATCAAGGAAGAGGTGGGACTAAAAATATTGACACACATGGCAGAGGAGACGCTGATTGCACACTCCATGCCTTCTCCTGACAGCAGGACAGAGTTCCATTTCCGTTTCTGGTATTCATGTTTAACATTATTTTCCATGAACGATTTCAGTAGTTAGGCTATAGGTACAAATAACTCAGATGACACAAAGATCAAACTGTGCAACGATAAGCACTCTCTCTGCTTTTTAAGCGCTCGGGGCATCCATATTTTTGATATCCAAAGCGCTCCTCCATGAATAAAAAAAAAAAACCTCTTCATGTGGTCACTGCCCCTAAGCCCTCCACAGATCTAAAGCAATCCAAGTATGAACTACAGCACATCCCCCTCCAATCTGACTTTATCCCCTCTAGCCCAGCGAGACCCACCATCAAAACTTCCCTTTTTCTAACACTGGCGTGGGTATCAAATGTGTTTCCCACACCATTGAACACAGTGAAAGGTGATGAAAGAAAATAAGAAGAATCTCCTCTCAGTATGACAAAGCTACATATCTGTGCCCCCTGCAGTCTTTAATCACTACAACAATGGTGATTCAAAAGAGCCTTCTGCAATCCATTAGTGACTCTCATCTATGCATTCCAATCCATTTAAGATCAGGCGATACAAACTTCTCATCATTTATTTAACAGATTTTCTTTTTGAGAGAAACCAAGTGGGGAAATAAATAAAGGGGAGTGGAAATCATGTTACTATCATGAAAACTGAAACACAACGGAAAGTATATCTTGTGAAAGCCAATACATCATTAAGCCTACCACCACAGGGCATACATTTGTCTCACACAAATAGGTTTGAAGCATGTAGGAATTCGATTCTGGTGAGTCAGCACTGGAAATCTTCGAGAGAAAGCCAACTGTGTGTTATGAGAAAAGCATACAATATACAACCTCATACTTTTACTATTGTTTGCTGGCTTTGTTTGTTGGCAGAAGGTTTGCAGAGATAGACGGCATCCTTCTGGTAACTACAATGCTACAGCTACTGTCTTAACCACTTTAACCCAGTATACTTCGTTGACCGGGGTCCCCCAAGGGTCTGTACTTGGGGCCCTCTTTTATTGCCTCTACACCTTATCTGTTCGCTGAAAGTAGCAGATCTACAAGCTCGCAATGCGTCACAACGCAACAAGTTGTGAACTCGTAGATCTGTTATTTTCACAGAGTGTTTGACTAAAAAAAATTGCTGTCTTGTCCTCACACGTTTGTGAAAGCGCATAGCGGATTCTAAAACCACCGGCTAAGCCAAATTCGTTTGGTAGAGCGTGTGCCTACAATGGACATATCGGCATTCATAGGCTCCCTCTCTCCTAATTCTCAACAAATCTCTGTGATTCAAATGTTCCTATAATCAGCATAAGTGAGAGTCTCAATTCCTTGTGTCAATTGTGTTTATATAAGATGATAGTCTATTCAAAGTAGACAATGATTTGTGCTGTGAGTCATGCGCGATGCCATTCGCTCCATTCAGTTTCATTAATCCATTGCGCAGGAAATAAAGAACAGATTACAATAATATAACATTCTCTATAATCAGTAACATGTAGGTGATACCTATGTCTAGCAAATATGGTTTTATTGAAAGGCAGTCAAAGGCTAGAGTGTATGAAGCAAACGTTGGGTGTATAGTGTCCAACGTTATCAGTGCCTCAGTGCGGCTGCAGAGTGGGTGGACACGGACGCACCGGGACTTCTGAATTAAGTGATTGTGAATGTGATTGTCATTACAATTTTACTGTAATCCACAAAAGTGTAAGTAAATGATGTTTTATCAGCAGTTGCCAGTTAAGCTTATCAAAGACAAATACAATGTTGTTTGATCTGCGTTTGCTATAACTACACCAGACCATTTTGTTTAATTAATCCAGAACACAAGCAGATTGCTGTAATTTAAAGTTCTCTATAACCAGCAATGTGTGAGTGATAAGTCTGTGTATGAATGTATTCCAAGGCAACGTCCCTCTTCCAAGGGCAGAGAGGGAGAGAGCGTAAGATTGCACTGGGGATAATGGCTTGCGCAGTCTTCTCTTAAAGGCAATGGCATCTGGCACAGTGATTGGTTTTATTAATGTAACACCCAAACCACACCTATGCATAATGTAACGGGTAGCGCAAGTGTTTTAGGGATACGGCTGGTGTCGGAAGATAGCAACTTTTGCAAGGGAACGCCCCTTGCGCCATGCTAAATCCCCAAATAGTGGGTTTAGCCACTTCCAAGACAGCCCCTGTATACCCTCTCTTTTTATGATGTGGCTCTATAGGAGGCTAGTCGTCACTTTTTTTTTAACTTTAATTTAATAATGGAACTTGACTTGACTTTTCAAACCCTTGGCAAAGACATGCATTGTGGCTTTGAGACTCTGAGCGCATTTGATAGGGCTCAGCAGGCTCATGCCAGATAGGGAATCTACTGTAAAGTGATGTTCTTGTGATATTCAAGCCAGCCCAAACACTCCTACTGTGGATTTCCTGCACAATATTGATTCATTTAATCTTCATAAAATTATTCCCTGATGAGTACACACAGCCATTCCCATGCATTAAATGTCCTTTCTTGGTGTGAACATGAAAAATGTATACACCTATTTGAAGGACTACACCATTGTTACTATACAGTATCAGTGTCCATATCGGCCAAAACGTTTACATACACCTTGACCATTTTTCACAAGAGTGCTTTCTTTTGTCCACATTCCATAAACATTACAAAATGCAAATGGCAATTTTGGTTAAAATGAGTTGTAACCCACTGTATCCTTAATAGCCTTTTTTTATTTTTATGTAGCACACTATTTTCCAAATAGCTGTGAAGCACATACTTGACCTACTAAAATCTCCCCATCTCTCCACTACTGCAATAGGAAATCTACTGATGCCCTCAGTTCATTTTCCACTCAACATACTGCTTGTCAAACCACTGATGAGTTACTGAATAATTCCACCAAGCTGCCTGGCTTTCTTCCACCACTTAAAAAACAGTTGAGAAGTATCCTCCAAGGCTGCTTCAGGTCCAATAATCAGGTTGCCCTGAAGATGCAACTGTCAAAAGTTGCTCATAAGTGGTATTGTACAACTTTTTACCACATGAACCTCTGGGGAGCCCAGTCAACAAAGTATAAGGTTTAAGTGGTTAACTAGCCTGGTATCCAGCCTGCTTCGCTACGTTCGGCGGACTTTTTTTTCTCTCTTCGCTTCTCAGTCTGGAATGCCTCCTATCTCCAAGGGAGGCGGGACATGGCAAACGTTTCGAGTCGTGCCGTGGCTTCTGATTGGTCTGTGGTGCGGGGCGGGACAAAAAAAAACAGTGTGATCGTTGTGATTCGTCATTCGTTTGAACAACATCCAATAAGCAACGACGTTGCCTAACGTAACATATGTAGTTCCAGTGTAGTTCTGCAAAACGAGTCAATGGGGTGCATTCCAGACTGAGAAGCGAAGAGAGAAAAAAAAGTCCACCGAACGTAGCGAAGCAGGCTGGATACCAGGCTAGTGGTTAACTGCAGGTGTCTTGTTTTGTAATGACATCTCACACACACACACACACACACACACACACACACACACACACACACACACACACACACACACACACACACACACACACACACACACACACACACACACACACACACATTTACATCTTAAAACGAAACAAAACTAAATGAAACAACAGCGTGTTTCTATAGACAATTTGGATTAACCACATGAACCCTTGCATCCCAATTCTGGGCATGTCATAACTCCTAAAAAAAAATCTTTAAAGAGATCTACAATAATGTGTTACGAGGAGTTGTTTGTTTGGTGTAATATAGAGGGGAAAAGGAGGGCACCAAGTGTAGACCCCATGGGGGACCCCAGTCAACAAAGTAATACATAAGTGGTTAACAAAGCCAGTGCAATTGCAATAGTAGGAACAACACAATCCCAGTCTGAATGCAATTCTGTCTTCACAAGCTTTGTTTATACAGTGCAGTGAATGTCAAAGAAACAGAATGCTTATCTATTGTTTATGGCTGTTATTGTTATTTTTAAAACCTTTTCAGGTACTTAAAATGTCATATAAGGTTTTCTGCTTTGTACAATTTATGTCAACAGTGACACAACTAAACAGAACGGGATTGCATTTCATGAATTATTTAAGTAGAATTGTAGTGATACTATTTTATTTTATCTTTATTTTTATTGGCTCTCGACTCTTACCAGTACCTGTTCCTGTTTCACTCTTACTGCAATTGCTGCTGTGTGATGGCTGAATCCCCCCCCAGGATCAATAAAGGTTTATCATATTAGGGGTTCCACTGCAAAGCAGGGAAACCTATTGCATCTGGTAAAATTCCGTATTATTATTTTCTTTCTCCTGTGTTTTGTCCAATAACCTTTTGTGCATTTCAGCACACTGACAGTCCAGGCTACACGTCAACTGGCCAAAAAGAACTTGTTCCAACTGGCCCATAGGGGGCTGTACACTTGTATGTTCCTTTAAAGGAGCTACACCATGAATTTAAAAAATAATAATAATATTTGATATCATATTGTTTATGTCCCTCAAACGTTTTTCAAAAGGTTTGAGCCTAAATCAAGCCTCAGATATACTCATTCCAACTAACTTCTCTCTGGCTTATAAAGCACTTTCACCTGCAATACCACATTGTCCTGTTTGGCACGGGGCGCTATTGAGCCAGTTTGTATGCATGTTATGTCCTGGTTCTGTGTGGAAAAAGTAAAAAAAAAAAAATAAGAAAAAATTTAAAAAAAATCAAAAATAAAAACAATTTTTTTTTTTTTTTTTTTGATTATTTTTTTTTGGTTAGAACTGAAAAACGGGAGGAATTGTTCCCAGACGTGACGTAGGGTGGGGGAACAAATCTGACGGACTGTTTTCAGACCAATTTACAAAAAAACCACAGATAGCCTATGAAAGCCTGCATGCTCGAAGTCGGGTATTTGTTGGAACAGAAGAGAGGTGGGGGAGACCAAAAACACACAAAAAAGAAGAAAAAGTTAAAATTCATGGTGTAGACCCTTTAAATGACTTGAAGACATGTTTATACAACCATCTGGATGTATCATGAATATCTGCCTTTATTTAAAAAGTGATATGGAAATGACTGTGGATGAAACCACAGGTTGTGTATGTGGTTATTTATTAGCCTGGTAAACCCCCCTCCCTCCGGAAATCTCATTTGCATTTGATTTCAGGAAGGAGGTCTGGGATCGCGCAGGGAGTAAAGCTGCCCGCAACGCTGCGTATTCGAACCAATCAGCGGCTGCTAGGGGCGGGATCATCCAATCACCTGCCTAGTAGCTTGAAAAAAAGAAAAACCTCTCTGTCATCGATTCTGCTTACGTAGTCTCAGATGGAAGTAGGCTGTGAAACAAATGTGTGTCGCAAGCTTCTTCCATTTGACGGTGTCAGGTTAGTTATTTATTGCAGTGGTTCTCAAACTTTCTCATGTCAAGGACCCCCAAATTTACATTTATTTGGCCATAAACCCCCTTCTGAAAATATTTTCTGCCAGGGACCCCCAAAAGAGAAGATTTGAGTAAAAAAATGTTTTTTCACATTTGTTAAATATTTTTCAATATCCTATATTCAAATTGACTAATGGGAGGGTGGGCTGGCGGGCAGACCACGGCCACGTCACTCTGACTCAGACATAACCATAAACAAGCCTGATACGCCCATATATAGGCATGTCACTATGACTCAGAAATAACCATAAACAAACCCGCTACACCCATATATAGGCATTTCAATTCAATTTTCAATTCAATTCAAAGGGCTTTATTGGCATGAGAAAACATACGTTTACATTGCCAAAGCAAAAAGCACAATACAACAATACAGCAATACAATCAAAATAAAAAATGTACATTTGAAAGTCAGAATTTTCAATAGATCAATTTCTATGTACCAAGATCACTGGGTGCAAATATAGTGCAGGAATATACACAATGATTAGTCTTTAGGGTGGTTGTGTTCCGTTCGATATCCTTCTCCTATCACAGCAGCTCACGAATCTTGCTGCTGTGTTTGCACATTGTTGTACTTCGCCCAGCAGATATGGGAGTTTTTTGTCATTGGTCATGTTTTCAAAATCTCTGTGTGTGGTTGTGTGTGGCATTTCACTATGACTCAGACATAACCCTAAACAAACCCCCTACACCATATAGGCATATCACTATGACTCAGACATAACCATAAACAAAGCTGATATGCCCATATAGGCATGTCACTATGACTCAGACATAACCATAAATAAACCCGACATGTGGAGATCTGGTTGTCTTGAGCCAAAAAGATCCGAACACTATGCCCATATATGGTCACGTGCATACAGTATATAGGACCGACTGACTTCCAACTCGGTGCACGCATCGGCAAGGACTCGAGGGAGTGCGGTGCCTGCCGCTGAGTCGTTCGGATATGTGGTTGTCCAGAACCGCCAATCCAACCGATACGTCCAGATATGGGCATACATACAGGGTATGGCCATATACTGATGACATCAGGGATCTCCATATAGGCATAAAAGGGACAAGGACTGACAGATACAGAGATCTGTCAGTCCTTGTCCCTTTTATATAGACACATGGGTACAACGGGTACTGACAAAGCCGCCGACATTATGACTCAGACATATCGGTTGGATCAGCGATGGCTCAAACTCTAGATGTGAGGGCCGCATAGCAGAACCTGAACCTCTAGTTCTTAAAAAATAGCAGATCTACAAGCTCACAATGTGTGATGCGTCGAGTTGTGAGGCTTGTAGATCGGCAATTTCTCACTAGCTGAAGTATAAAATACGGTTGAAGTGGTTAAACTGATTTAGATGCTATAATAACTAATTTAGCTGGAGACCCCCTGGAACTCCTTCAAGGACTCCTGGGGGTCCCCGGACCCCACTTTGAGAACTCACACAAATGGGTACATATCATCTGTCGAGTCATGTGATCAAGAAAAATCAGTCAGATTTGTCAGGTTCCATTCCAATTGGCTATGACTGTTTTCCAAACTTGGGCCCTGGGTAGGCACCTGGCCTGGCGAGGATCTGCGCTCAGAGGAGCGCACTTTTCTTGTTATTTTCTAAAATCATCCACCTAAAATAACTCTCAAGCTCAAGCCTAGATCTACAAGCTCAGATCTATAAGCTCAGAAAGTGTCATACTGCGAGGCTCTGTCAGCTTGCAGATCAGCTACTTTTGGTGCCTGACACCTGCACGCAACTCTGTATAACTCAGGTTTTAATGCCGTACAACTGCACTAGCCTCAGGTAATCATTCTGCAGAGAAAATATTGGCTTCTTGCAGGAACAGCTCTCCCACTTGTGCTATAATTCATCTGATACTGGAGTTTGTTGATGGGGGGGGCGGGGGTTACATAATGTTAATTGGATGTTGGCAAAACCTCCCCATGGGCCACTGCACAACTAGAAACACAGTTGGGAAATTTAAACTCCCTTTCAGAGAAAAGTATGCACCTAGACAGTGCCTATGGCAATAATAGGCATCTTTCAGTTCTCTGAAATTGAAAATATTACTATTACCTGCAATGGATTTTGCTACAAGCAGCAGAGCACATAGGGAAAAAAAAGTTTCATACCAGTGACAATAACAATCAGATACATACTACATTTAGGAAATGTCCGGGGACCTCCAGGGGTCCTTGGGGGGGTTTCAAGGGGTCCCCAGCTAAATTAATTGAGAATATAAATCAGTTTAACCACTTTAAACTTATTTTATCCTATTTTGGAATAATAAAAAAAAAGTTTTACACAAGTCTTCTCTTATGGGGGGTCCCTGACACAAAATCTTTTCACGTGGGGGTCCACAGCCAAACACACACAGTATGAATTTGGGGGTCCCTCACAAGAAAATATTTGAGAACCACTGCTGTACTGTAGGTTATATAGAAACTCAACCTTCTTCTTTGCCTGGCTCAACTTAAGCCATATTGTCTGTACCCAAAAGACACACTATATTTACATTCGCCAAGTGACAAGATGATGTACTGTATGTGTCATTAAGACGGAGCTGGCCGATTAAACGGCACTAAATTAGACAAATGATAATAATGGCAAGGCACATGGGAGCAAGAGTCTCTGCATGCTGCTCCATTAACCCTGCTTTCCCCATATGCCAGCTCTGTTGCTAAGCTACTGAAGCTAAGAGAAAAGGAGGGATTCCTTGTGGTGGAGGCAGATAAAGGACCTCTGTTATATTTTGGCCAAAAACTATGGGCATGAATAAGGGATATGAGCTAGCAAGGTGGTTGGCGAGGGAGATGGAGAGGGAGGAGAGAGGAGCAAGAGAGACAGAGGAGCGAGAGAGAGAGAGCTGTGGAAGAACAGGGAGTGTAGAATCAGATGAGGAAGACTACCATGGTTTGCTTTGTTTGTTTGTTTATTTGTTTGTTTTCCAAGCAGAAACACAACCCAGGAAAGCAGAGAGCTGAATTGTGAGCATCACTAGACTATAGCTGGAAAAGTCTCCACTGTAGAAATGTTTTGTGATGTTACTTCCAACTTGCAGTTTGCAGTTTGGAGGAGACATGTGACTGTCACAACCAAACCTTTGCAGTCAACTGAAAATAAAATATTGCACATAACAGAAAAAGCTGGGAGTTTTTTTTTAACGGCCTTAGGCTATACTGATACCAAACATAAGTGGTTTCATCCCCTACCATTCACCCATCACATGGGGACCAGCGCTATCTACTGCCAGAAGGGCAATTCAAAGCAAACATGTAACTGTTCTATAACTGTCACAACATGACTTTACAACACTGGGTTCTATACATTAACTGAGCGCAAAGCTGAAAGAGAGGGGCAAGATGCATGTATTTGATGTTTCAATGTCATGTCTTTTCTACAAGTGTCATTCTATGCATTTTGTGTGGTTTGACAGACATTTGCTAAGCAGTGGACATGCGTAGTGTAGTGTAGTCTCAGAGTCTGTATGAGTTGTCCCTCCTATACAGGATTCAAATAAGCCAGACTGTAGATTCAGGAACTTGTCTGCAACAATGACACAGTGTGCATTATCCTATAACCTGACTGTAATTGCTTAACAGGTGTGTGCTGCTTTTATGACAAAATTGGGCCACATCATGACAGGTTATGGGTATCCATAGATCTGATCTATAACCAAAAATACAATTTATGATGGACTCACAGAAAATGACCCATCAAATGGTTGTGGTCAGATAAAAACAAGGGTGCTCGAGGTGGGACTGTATCTATACAACTTGTATATATACAGTTTGTATTTATTTGTCGACAAATGTTGATACAACTAATAAATATGAATTATTAAATAATGGCCTATTTTGGCCTTGTACATTATTTATTTTGATGATTTATTGGTATTGGTCATCGTCAGTCGTTTCTTTGTATATTTAAGTTATTAGTCACATCTGCCCTGTGCAATTTTTGTTTACAAAGCCTAAAAGCTCAACAGAAATGTAAGCTTTATGTTCCAATGTTCAATGGAAAACCACAATTGAATCGTTAATCACAATAATTTGTATGACAATTAATCGTCACAAGTAAAATGGCATGATCATGACAGCTCTACTCAGCCCTATGTTAACCCTAACCCCAACACCAACCCTAAACTGACCAAACATATAGGGCAGAGGGAACATAGGGCCGACCTCCAGGTAAGCAGTTTTACATGCCCTCTGCTCAGCCTAATGCATGCTTATATAAGGACTGGCCATTCAGCCATGCATGCTGCTCACAATAATAACAAGTTGGATCACGCAGAGTATAAATGGTGCTTAAAGTGAAAATTACGCTTCAAGGGCACTAAGAGGTTGCGGCGCCTGCAGAGAATCCCAGAGTCATGCTGTGCACATCGTCTAAAATGTAATATCAACATATCTCACTCTATACTGGCCTCCAGCTGTAAGCATTAAATGGACTAGCTCTGTAATGGAAAGAGCACAGAGAGTCACAAGCAATTGCCCTTGTCTATAATGTGGATAAGAGGCACGGAAGAGGGAGGAATAAAAAAAAGAACACACTTAGATACACATGTACAGTGTCTCTCGATGTCATCTTCAAATGCCCTTGGGCTGTCACACAGCTATGGTACAAATCTGTAACGTGCTTCATATTCCTGTAGAGGGCAATATAGCCACACTTTCAACTAATAGGTCCAGTCAGTGGTTCAATATTCTGTGTAGTTTTCACACCATTTAAAAAAATATATATATCCCAAATCAACAAGGCACAATGTGACATTCTTTTAAATTGTATGCTAACAAGGCAGGGAGTACCTTATTAGTATTATTATTAATATTATTATTATTATTGTTATTGATGTCCCATTTGCTGACGTTGGGCTTTCTATGAATCCATCTTACAATAGGAGACCAAAGGCACAGGGATCACCCGTCTTAAGTCTTTCTCTCATTCTCTGCCTCTACTTTCCAGAAATGTGGAAAGGATTAATGCTGTGCAGTTGCAGCATTAACCCAGCACCAGACGCGCTCACCCCACACTAAGCCACTGCAAGGTGAAAACGAAGAGAGCGAATAAAAGACAGTTTTATATTCTTTCTTAAGTCAAGAAAAGTGGGAATGTTCAAAGGATGCATTCACTCATAGAGGAACCTAGACAGACAAAGTGACATAGGTAAGGGGATCAACTTCATGGTCCTGTGTTGTGTCTTTTGATAAATATAAAGAGATTGTTTGGGGGAGACACATTTTACCATCTGAAAAGGGCATAGAGATGAAAGGCCCCATGGCTTAAGGCTGGATGTTACCCATGAAAGCAGAGGAGAGGATGGCGTACTGTACAGGGCTACATGTTTTGATGGGACCTAGCTAGATCGGAGCTGAGCACCGCCCTGCCTTTAAACCGGGTTTCGCCGCATCTCATGGGCATTAACTCATATACTGCCTAGAACGACTAAAACGACTTCTGTCCATAAGCCATGCCTGCCAAGAACGACTAAAACGACTTTTTAAAAAAATTAAAAAAATTAAAAATATTTTTTTTTTTTTTTTTTTTTTTTTTAGATTTTTTTTTAATTTTTTGACCCAAAGACCAAGGAGATATGATTTTTCGAAGATATAGACTCCCATCCACTTCCTTGTTAACTTAAAACTTAAAAATTCTGTATCTCGGCTCCTGAGTACTTTTTTTTTTCAATGAAAAATCTTGGCGGTGTTCAAACAGGCCAGAAATAATTCTGGCAGTGAATGAGTTAAAGGAGTAGTTCACCCAAAAAACTACTTATTTTCTATCAATTACACACCCCATGAAGCATTGAATTCATGGGGATTTTTTTGTTTTTGTCGCATTCTTGAGCCAATAATTTCATGAACGGCGGTCTCTCCGGCAGGAGACTCAAAGAGTCTCCATTGAGTCTCCGCCGGTCATCAAATTCAATGCTTTATGAGGTGTGTAATTGTTAGAAAATAAGTCATTTTTTGGGTCAACTACTCCTTTAAGGATGCAGATCCTTAATTCCTCTTCCTCTTAAAAGTCCTGAGGTCATGTACGCAGTGTGATATACTCCCAGACTGGTTACACAAGGTTGATTTTCATACACGTGTCAATGCCACCCTGGCCAATTGTATAAGGGTGATATAAACACCCTTTTAAGTTACAGTAACTTGATGTGTAATGTGCACGATGGCAACTATTGTATGCGAATAAAACTCAATGGGATTACTGTGATTCAAAATGGCAGACAATCAAACCGCATGTGGGCTGAGGCATAGACCTCCCTTTCATCTGAAGTCTAATCTGTGGGTTGCTTTCAGTAGGCTACAGTCGTGATACAATAATTTGAGCTGACACCTACCTTCCTTGCAGTAGCAGCCTAGCCTGAAATAACTTCAAAATGGCAATGCAAACCCCAAAACTGTGAATGTTTAAAGCCTATATAAACGTGAACCCAGCATATCAACATGTCAAAAATCATGTTAAGGCACATACAATGATGTTGTCCATGTCTGACAACCTTTTTTAGTTTATTGTTTATCATTCAATCCCCCTAATTAAGTAATGTATGTATGGGTATAAATTGCAGACCAAATAAATGCAAAATGCAGGTAAAAGTATATACTGTATACTACTCTTCTAGAATATGTGCTTACTGACCTGTGTGTCAATATGTCTGCTTACAGAAACATTGCTGATCCCTGTGCTGTATGTACAGCATTTGTGACCTGCTCTATGCAGATCTATCGGCCATCGCTGAATGAAAACGTTATTACTTATTAAGTAACATCTGAATTAGGAGATTCCCAGATAGGGATGTCCATATTACTTTTGTAGCATACTCTAAATATTTTGTGAGTTACAAAGCGACACTCACAAACTGTGAGAAACAGCATCAAAGTGAGTTGACGAACAATTGGTTGCTGCAAAGGAGATGGAGCTGACATATCGCCCACAGCAAGATGACATGAAAACGAGAAACGTCACAAGCGTTGTGTTTATAATGCTGTCTATAGTCCCTCATGGAAGTCTATTGATTGCCATCATACGACATGATCGTAAGACTTTGCACAAACTTTGAAGTGTCATCTTCAAAACAAAACAAAACAAGAAAGAAAATGACTTGAAGTCATATTCTACCAGGTGCTGTGTGTGTGTGTGTGTGTGTGTGTGTGTGTGTGTGTGTGTGTGTGTGTGTGTGTGTGTGTGTGTGTTTGTTTTCATAGACCTGATTACTTGTTTTTCGGAATGCTTATTTCTCTCGCCAAATCTGGCAACATAATTTGCGACGCGAAACGCTAATAATGTTTTTTATATAAGTGGTGGCAACATTTTTAGACACCACACAGGTCTTCCCAACAATAGCGAAGATTGAAGTCAGTGTGAACATGGCCAAATAATAACTTAATAGCCAAACTAGGTCTAATGAAGCACGCTAGCATTTAGGCTAACTGTGTTAGCCTGAGGCTGCAGTACAACTTGCACTGTCTGCTCTGCAACTGTTGCAGTGTGAATGAGGGGAGCGGAGAGCGGAGGGCTGTTACTGTGGGGGGCGGGCCGTCTCCCCATTCGTGTGGCCATTGGCTTCAAGGAGTGAAGGCAGCCAATGACGCAAATGTGTCGAAAATATGTCTAATGCAAATCTGTAATATGTCGACCTCTGCTCTGACGATTCTTAGACTCAGGCGCTCTTCGAGCGGGTGCAATACGTTAGTCCGACAGCGCATTCCTCCGACAGCGCAGTGCTCCGACATTAAACAGTAAACCCGAACCAAACCCGCACCCTAACCCTAACCGCACGCGGATGCCACATAGTCGGAGAAAAGGTCTGTCGGATTAACGCATGCCTCCCCTTCGAGCACCTGGTAAAAATAGTTTCAGTGATGTCCCATTAGTGTGGCAGATCACATTTAAAGACCTTGCAATTTTTTTTCATTATTAACGATAAGTATATTTAAAATGTAATGAAATGAGTCAGAACTACTAAAGTAGCTAGTAAAATATGCTTGACACTTAGTATTTAAATATTTCTTTGTGTAGACCCTGCTTGATAAATGAGTCCCACTGTGACTGTATTGTAAGTAAGTGCATACACATCTCTAGATTAAATATGGAGCACGATACCACTATACATAGTACTGTGCTATAGCAGGGAGGTTTGTCTACAGTGTTATTAATATAATGGAGCTGAATGGAACTGCCGTTTATGTAATCAATGAGGAAGTTATAAATATTGTTAAAGTCTAATAAAGAAGATTGATTACAGTACATTTTATAATGCCTTGAGTGAAAACGCTATCATCATAAGTACAAGCACCTTTAATTAGCTTATTATGCTGAGCATTCTGCAATTGAAACGGAGAGTCTGGTGTAAACACTGACAGAATTACAAGTATAACAGTGGGGAAAAGAGCCAATCGACTATAATGTATGTTATAAACCCCTGAGAGGAAAGGCTGCCATCCTGGCTACCAATCATAGCTATGATCAACTTAACTGACGGTCTTTGCTGTCTGGGTGCGCAAACAATATGATATGATATGATATGATATGATATGATATGATATGATATGATATTGTCCAAAACGGTTACTTTATAGGAAATGGGGAGGAAATCATGTGTTCCAATGGATTCAATGTGGTTATTATTTAGTCACAAGCTCTTACTTTCCCTGGTTAGATATTTATAAATAAATTAAAAAACACTTTCAATATGGTGATCTCTATTTAGGGCATGTCATTATCGGAGGACTTAACACAAAAGCACATCTGTGCATCTGTGGTGCCTTATGAGCGTGTAGATTTCAGCTACTTTTGCGTGACACACTGGCATACGACAAAGTATAAAATATGCATTCATTTATGGAAAGAATATATAAATAAAAGGATGAAATATGGAGATACAAGTTTGCTTCCCATCCACACCTCGCACTGTGATTGGCTGAAAGCCGTTCTAATGAATGGCCATAACTCCCCATATCAGCACTCTGAAAACCCTTATTTACCTTTAAGTACCTGTAACCTAGAAAAAGGCTGACACTACTGTAGCTGTTAGGAAGAGTCGCTTTTGTTTTCGTCCCTTTCTAATCATAAATATTAATAATGGAACTGTGGTATGATACCAATACACTTGAGGATGCGTGACACCATGCAATATTGATACTGGTACTGATCTGCAACATCAGATCAACAACAGTAGATCATTATCTCTCAGTATTGTACTCCCTCTCATGTATTATTGCTCAAATATAATTGCACTCTCACACTAGTAGTGTCAGTGTCAGTGTGAGGGTAAAGACTGAGCAGCAGTGGCAAAATAAATCATCAAAAACTGCAAAACAAAAAGCTGAACATCAATTAAAAACATGTATCATTCTCTGTCAACTTCTCTAGATATGTAAGGGTTAAGAAAATCCCCATTTTGAGATGGGAAAAGATGCCTTCTAAAAAAGGTCATGGATAGCCTACTTGTTTCAACAAAAGCTGAGGAAAGTGCTCTTATTAGCAGTGGAAATAGGGAGAAAAGTGGGTCTGCTGTATTCATTTGACTCTGGTGAGGCTAGAAAGAGATATGCTGAGGGCAAAAGCAGTGGCATTTGGCATTTCAAAAGGGACTGGAATTGAGTGGATATTTATTCAGGCAGGAATGGAAAACACATACCTGTATATCTAATCATGTGATGTCTAACTCAAAGGTATGATCAAACAAATATGCATCAACTTAACCTTTCAGAAGCAACAATGTAAACAGCTGTACAACTGCAGAGAAGGTGAACAAGTATGAGCCTAATTTCTTGCACACTCACAGTCCATGATATTGGTTTGGTCTGTTCATAGAAGAAATTGCTGGAGATAGAATATGTCCTACAGTATTTTACTGAACCAACACCCACAGCCCCTGCAGTCCATCATCCATTTGATTATGATATACAGCAAACATGTGGCAAGTATGTTCATGTCTTCCGTAAGAATATGCCTTATAGACATGATAATGAATACTATCACGTATATAAGGCTGTATCACACCCAATAAATGAAATTAAATGGCTTCAAGCTGCAGAATCCTGCTGAAAGCAAACGGAGTTGGATCAATCTAGGCCTGTCGAAAGACAGATTGTTGGTGTCGGCTCTGGAAATCTGTCTCGCAGCAGGGAACGCCTCCGTCCTGGCTGAGCAAGTCTTGGGAACCCCGAAGGGGAGGGAGGGAAAATCTATTTATTTGTGTTGTTCCCCCTGGGTTAGTCCCAGTCACCTCCAACAGAGCTGGAGCTACAGCAATATAAGTCAGCAGTACCCTGGCCAACCCCAACCCCCCCCCCACACACCGGAGTAATGGCCAAGGCTGCACCTTTGAGCCTCTGCTTGCCTACTGCTGAGGTGGGTAAATGTAAATTAGTGGTTAGAAATGTTATTTTCTTTCTTTTTTGATAGTTGCTGATCAGTAAGAGAAAACAAGAAAGTGATTCTTGGGGATACAGTCTTTCTTATACCTTTGGAAGTCTACCGGCAGAAGCAACTAATGCTTTCTCAGCTCAATAGATAAATTAAAAGAACTTCCTATATGAGTAAAAAATATTTCTCCTCCTGCTAGCACACCATTACAGTACAATACATAACTTTGCTTTTTATTCATCACACTGGCTTCATGCCCTCGGGAAACAAAATACATTTCACTTTCTTCTCAATTATACAATTTATAATGGCCATCCCCTGATTAATTTAGATGTGGGTGAAATGTAGTGAAGGGCTGTACTTACAATGTGCACAGTACGCACAGTGGTCCTCATTTATCAACGGAGCGTAAAAAACGGCTTATATTTTCCCACATATTCGGCCGTACACCAACGTCAAACTCACATTTATCAAAGGATCCTATACAGCCAATTCTAGCGTACATCAGGTCGGAGCTTTGATAAATCTCACGTCTGAAAACGAGCGTCATTTAAATAACACGCCCTTAAATATTCTCAAAACGCCCCGACTTCACGACATGAAGAACCAGAATACGACCCCAAAAAAGCATGAAAAGCCAATAAGAAAGAGTTTCCCCCGCTCGCCTCGCCACACACGCCTCTCTCTCTCTCTCTCTCTCTCTCTCTCTCTCTCTCTCTCTCTCTCTCTCTCTCTCTCTCTCTCTCTCTCTCTCTCTCTCTCTCTCTCTCTCTCTCTCTCTCTCTCTCTCTCTCTCTCTCTCTCTCTCTCTCTCTCTCTCTCTCTCTCTCTCTCTCTCTCTCTCTCTCTCTCTCTCTCTCACACACACACACACGCCCAACTTTGACTTTCATGTAATCCGTAGCGTAGCGGTACAATCTTTGTTGTCACATAGCATAGGCAGGCTTGTAGCCTACATGAATGACATATTATGATACCAATCACATCGCCATGAATGGAATACCGAAGATTCTCTCGCAGAAGCGCTCGTATATTTTGAAAATAGCAGATCTACAAGCTCACAACGCGTCGCCATGCGACCTGTTGTGAGCTTGTAGATCTGCTATTTTCAAATAGCCAATGCAGCCAGATCTACAAGCTTAACCGAATGACTGTTAAAGCAGTTTACATTAGTTTATAAAATGATATCTTTTCACAGCGATTATTTATTAGTGTAGATATACACATTTTGGAGTGGAGTATGTGTCCAGATGCCTGTCAGACAGTCAGACAATGCTGCTCCGCAGGTCTACAATAGAATAAACGGGCGCAGCCAAAGTCAACAACTGGTCTCGGCCAGACGTGAGATCTCAGCGTACGGTAGGATGAATCCAACGTCAGGATATATTGATAAATGCCGAAAGTTGCAGTGATCTCACCGTACACCCATTATTTGGTCTGCACCGCGTTGACAAATAAGGGCCAGTGCGTACACAAACTTTTGTCACAAATCTACGCACACAAACACATGTGTTTGCGTGTACTCATGTTTGGGAGTGTTGGGCGGGAGGAGTAGGACGAAGGCTCTACGTCCTCCCGGTGAGGGATCCTCACTGGCAGGTGAGCCAGATACAACAGCAGTGACACATGTGTGGGGAGGAATTAATTGGCATAACGACTAAATTGGGAAGAAAAAGGGGTAAAAAGCCACAAAAAAACAACAACTAAAAGGACATTCCACAACACAGAAATGTCTGCTGTAGTGTTCCATTGATGCATTACGAGACACGTACAGTAGGGTACACATAAGCCTATATTATGTGCAAAACCAGTCTGTGGTTATGCCAGCCCAATAGCCTCAAGTCACAGTATCAGATGGGCCACGAATGTCAATGTAGCCCTGTAATCTGAAACCCGACCTGAGCCTTACTGCTCAAGCAGAGATTCAGCAGTGGCACTGCTACTGCTGAAGCACCTCACAAGTCACAGCCACAGGCAACCCAAACGCACTGAGATACAACTAATGCATTTAGTGGCCTAACATAATCGGTGATAACCGCATAACGTTGTTAGATATCGTTGGCAACGTATCGTTGACTTCTCCAATGTTAATTGTTGACGTGGATTCCGGTGTCTTTTGAACAAAGAAGAAAGACCTTCAATCACACGCACGCGCACGCACACACACACACACACACACACACACACACACACACACACACACACACACACACACACACACACACACACACACACACACACACACACACACACACACACACACACACACACACACACACACACACACACACTGTCATTGCTGCTTTCACATACAGCATTTTATAACCATTCATAGAGACACAGACCATGACAAAATTTGTCATTCAAAGACTTACATTATAAGTGTGTGACCTGCCCGTCACAGTAGTCTGGGCCCAGTGTCTGTGTGGTTTCAGAGTGAATGTACATTTGTGATGTTAAACCACAAGGGTGAGTGTCTGAGTGTCTGAGAGCCAGCTGACATTCAGAAGTGGGCTATAAAAGTCTGCTGCTGCCGATGACTCTATTGAACCAAAGTGAGGTGGAGAGAGATGGCCTTCAGATACACTTACACAAACAGTCTATACTGTAGAGAACAGGGGGGGGGGCAACTTGCTCTATCCACAGCTTGTCATGAGCTACGCTTTAATCACTACGCTCAGTGTGGCAGGAAAAGAGAAGCCTATTTCAACTTTCAACTTCAACACTACCCAAATTACCATTGCACGCCAACAGAACATTTATGACATTTATCAACCATGCCATTTTGTGCCATATAAGAAAGATTCTCAAGCAAATTCACGTCAATAGTTCCATTCAGGTCTGATCAAATGGAACTGTGCGCAGGGAAAACCTCGTTTTTTTCTGTGGCCTTAAGGCAACCAATCTGAGGTAATTTTTCGATCCTCTGAGATTAAGACGGTACATCGAGACAATGCACATCACTGTGGCGTTGCACACATGATTTACTTTTCACTTGAAAATAACATGATCATTGAACAAAGCCACTAAATGGCGAGTGGATGGATTTTTTTTCTCTACAATGTCGGCTGTTCATGATTTATTCATGTTGACAAGTATCACACTGGAATTAAGCTACTTTGATGCATGCAGAGGGCTTCTAGATAAAATATAAGAACTAATGGAGTATAATCTCCCACTGCAAGCCAGTGAAGCCACAGCACTGCTTTCCCCATTAGAATAAAGCAATTGGCGCATAATGGGCCGTGGTGGGGCCGACAGCATTAGCGGGAATTCGATTCTTATCTTGGGCTGTGCTTTTATAGATCGATGATCCTCTCTGTACACATCCACACTGTCTTGCTAGCCGACCATTGCACTTTTCAACCGCCTAGTTTTCTTGTCATGGTGTATTTACTGTAATGTTCTTATATTTCTGCAAAAGACTCAAAATAGCTCTTTGTTGGGTATGTGTGGTATGATGGCTATATGCTGAAAAGAACCACCTCAAGCCAATAAGAAAGCAGAGGGAAGAATGGCGGGTCTAAGATAATATATTGCTGTTATTCTGTGTTAACTTTGGAGTGCTGAAGGTTTCTCATTTTCATGAAAAAATATGTAGTGGGAAAATCCTACTTTAGTCTATCTATGGCTTGCTACACAAAATAACCTGCATTGAGGTGCTTGACTTTTCATGGAAAAAATCTGCTGGCATGAAAATCAGTTATTTTTGGCCAGCAACACCGTCAGGCGGTGGAGTAATAATGTAAGCTTAAAGAGCAAATCGAGAGCCATCATTTTGCCAGTCATCATTTTGATCAACTTCATACCCATTACTTTTTAGCATACCTCATTCTGACATATGACAAATGATTTGTTCATGGGAAAATCCTAAAAGATGAGGCATAGCGTACCTCATTAAGGAGTTGGCCGCCTCATCCATCAACAGCAGCTATATCAGCTACAGATTCATAGCTGCATATGAAAAATGAGCCCTAAATTTCACCCTAATTAATTTCCCGCTAAAGAATGTATACTCACTTTTGGCCCAAGCCAACTGGATAGAAAAATGAGCCCAATTTATTCAAATTAAAGTGGTTCTATGGTGGGGGTGGAGTCTGTGCCATATGGCACTTTGGGAGATTTTGACATGCTGCACACAGTCTCTGTAGAAGGAACACAGCTGTCTGGAGCAGAGAGAGCGATACCCAGCTGCCTCCCTCAAATGGCTACAATACACTGATAAGCTATATTTGCCCTGGACTTCAGTTGTATGCACTGGCAATAGTTCAGTTGCTAATCTTGTGTTGAATGGTCAAGAATCTTAATCTGCCAGCTCAAAATAGTAGCACGTATATTACTTTCAGTTTCGATGGTGAAGCGTGAACAGGCATATGAGTCTTTTGGCTGATGTTGACAGCACAGACCACAGACTTTCTAGAACACAAATTACACTAACATTCCTTAATCAAGTATGAGTTCAAATCCAATATCACTATTTTGTACTGAGCTCCAACTGTCATACCAAATAGAGTTAAAGAAAGAAAGGTGCACTCGGTAGAGCACAAATCTCCACCCGGAGGTATGCCGGAATAATAATAGCGATGTATTGTATGCAGTTCATTTAATACCTACAGCCAAACTGAAGATTTGCGATGCAACAAGGTTGCAACTTGCAACCACTTGCAACAGAATCCCTTTGCTATGTTTTAAAACTGGACAGTCTACACATCCAGGTGCTGAGAGGAGACTGACTGCCATTTCCCCAGCAACGTATTGTCAAAGTCCCTCCAGGCTATGAGATATACAGTAAACAAACTGAACAGTGTTCACTGCACATCAAGGCGACAAGATAGTTTACCGTTTCCATAGCACATCAATTATAAATCATATACTTTACTCTTATATATTAAATACACTATTTCTCTCCCTCTCTTTTTCTCTCCCTCTCTCAGGCAGGAGTGTGTTTGTATGTGTGAGTGTGAGTGTGAGTGAGAGAGAGAGAGACAGAGAGAGAGAGAGAGAGAGAGAGAGAGAGAGAGAGAGAGAGAGAGAGAGAGAGAGAGAGAGAGAGAGAGAGAGAGAGAGAGAGAGAGAGAGATAGTTTTCCGCTCTCATACACATTCATTGTCTACCTTTCTCCATCCTTCTCTCTGTCTGAGGCTTGTAATGACAATGTTTTGGGGTTGTGCGCGAATATGAAAAGGCACGGGGCAATGGGGTAAAAGGGATATAAAGGTCTGTCATTACATTATTACGGTCCAAAAAGAGTAGACAGGCTATATGGAGACTAATAGTTGGACAATGAACGCATCATAATGTAGCGTGGCATGTTGTTATATCACTAGGACAAACACGATGTTACAATATTGTAGCCTGATACATTGTAATACGTGTGCACAAATCTCCCATCTCCAATGTTACAAAGATCCCACACGTACTTCTGAACAGATTGATCTATCATTCAGATTTCTCTTTGATCTCTTTGAAAATGTGTTTTTAAATTCCTTGTGTCAATTATGTTTGTATCACCAGTCAATCAAAGGCTGCAAATTGAAAAGTGTTGAGTTTTCACTGCCCCACAGTCGCTTTGTGATTAACGCATACCCTGCCAAGAAGGTAAAAAACATAATTATTTCCAATTACCAATTCTGCCAAGAACGTAAAAAACGTAATTTTGAAAATACTTTGATTTAATAAAGAAACTGTTTAGAAACTGCTATTACTGCAAAATGGAATGTCGCCGATTGAAAATGTCTTCTCTGGCCCACTCACACAACTACCCTGTGTGTCTACAAACAGCGATCATAAGGGATTTAGCGAGGTCTGTGGCGAGGTGAAAAAGTAAGTGAGCCGTACCGTTCACATGGCGAAACATGGTGTTTTTACACTGGGCTGGTGGACAGACACTCCGCCCCGATCGGAGTGTTTGTTGTCTGAGCGGCGTGCACGTATCGCCGGTGTGTTTGGAAGAGATTGGACTTGCGATCATAATGAAAAAAATTGAAAAATTGTACATTTTTTAAAGTTATAAAAAACACTAAATCGCTGGCAGTGGGCAAACACAGCCAGAAATAAGTCCCCATTTTACAGGTACATACAGTACCTGTAAAATCCTAAAGTAATGGGATGTAAGATAAAATGTACACAGCTGAATGAGATATTCATTCAGCTGTGTCATACCAAATAGTCATACCAAAATAGAACAAGTGCTTTTTTTTGCAAACTGTTAATAAAGTATTCAATCAATAAATCAATGAACATCAGCGGTCTCTTCAGGCTTGCATGTTCCATGTTGTTGTGATGACAAAACATTGGAGCAGCTACAGCAAATAGTGCCTCAATTTAACCACGTAAACCCTATATACTTTGTCGACTGGTGTCCCCCAGGGATCTATTAAGCCCCTACTTTTGTTTCTCTATACCAAATCTCTTCGGTGACATGAGCAAATCTACAAGATCACAACGTGTTGCAACGTGACACGTTGTCAGCTTGTAGATCAGCTATTTTAACCGAATGTTTGCCCCAGAATAGGGATGCTAGGGTTCATGTGTGGTTAATGTGCCTATAGGTTTGTCTTTCATTCCAGGCTCCCATGAATAAGGTTTAATTCATCTTATCGCTCACTTTCAAATTTCAATTAGCACTCCTCAAATTGCAACATAAGATATTTTCAAAAGGTGACGATTAAATTATTTTTATCTCCTATGTTAAGTTAACAAATAGAACTGTTAGTATACTCGTATGCATTAGAAAATGTCACATCAAAAATAGGAGAGTGACTTTGCTTCAAGTCAAGTGTCTGACAAATGTGCAGTGTACAAACAGAATGGCCTTGATTTCTGTAAGCATGATTTGTGCTCCGCATCACCATCACCAAAAAGATTTTCCCGCTTAGCTGTTTTCTGTACCTCCTTCTCCTGGCTTTGACCTTGACAAATCTTCTACTTAGACAATATGACATCAACCAATTACCGAGGCAAGTGTTCCACGAGAGAGAGAGAGTGTGTGTGTGTGTGTGTGTGTGTGTGTGTGTGTGTGTGTGTGTGTGTGTGTGTGTGTGTGTGTGTGTGTGTGTGTGTGTGTGTGTGTGTGTGTATGTGTGTCGGTCCATTCCCTCGCATATAACACTAGTAAGTGCTATGGCAAGAGGGGGAAAGAGCCCCGTCACATAATTTGCTGGGAGCACCTGCTTTTGTTGTTATCTGTGATTGGAATGGTGGCTCATGCGGGACCGCTAACGCGATGGATTGCTCCTACGGAGTCACGGTGGCAGCCGTGCTGGTTGTTTAAAGGGCCATTCGGATGCAATCTGAGAGATTTCAGGCGCGATTTATGCCTCCCCCATTTCCTGGGCTCCTCACTCCAGGGCTATGGTAAACGGGAATGAATTATTGTGTCAGGAAACAGACTTCCCCCTCTTCCTACCAGTAAAATGAGACCCTGGGCTGTGAAGACTACCTTGTGCTGTGTATTCCATTACAGATCCGTATAACTTCAATGGCTCGCCATGAAGCCTGCTAACGCTGTCTTTAGAAGAATTTGGTTCTTGACATGTTAAGGTCAGAGGTTTTCCCTGACTCCAAATTGAATCTGTTGATCACTGGAACACAAGAATGATGGGTTCACCCACCCAATTTTCACTTAGTACACTATTACTTACACTAAGCTGGTCATAAAACCCCCTAATGGGACAATTGCAGTTTAAATGTTCTCATGGGTTATAGCTTTATATTAAGTCCTGAGTAAGAAAAGGAGTTCTCAACCTTTATCTGTCAGGATGCGTTATGGCATGAGTGATAAAGTATTTTATATTAGGTTCAAGGGCTTGGGACATCGGCCAACAAGTGAGGTCAAGTGAAAACAGAAGTAGTTGCCAAGTCACCATTGAGCACGTTTCAAATGTCTTCCTGTCAGTAGCAACCTGATGATGAGTGTGTGCTCCCCAACAGGGCTCAGTGACCTGACACTCTGTACAGAACATCCATCATATCTCACAACACATTCACCTGAAGCTGGCTGGTTGGGCTGCTTCCAATATCCCATCATTATTGTCGTGCTTAGCTTTCAAGCATTTTGTTAAAGTATACCATTTAAATTAAATTACCGTAACTATCTCTGAGTGCAGTGTGCAGCTGTTGAGTGGTCATCGTTTTAAGAATCTTTTGTGCACATTCCTCAGGGGTAAATGATCAACATATTTTAATACCTATTTTATGAACTCATTTAATATGGCCACTTTCCAGACTATCAATCAATAACTCCATGAGCACACCCTTCCGTCGCATTGTGTCATTGACATGACACCAAAAGGTCAATATCCAAAGACAAGATGCGTTAAGAGATCATTGAGTTGAACTACTTTAATTCCTGTCAACATGTGTATCAACTAATGGATTCCCTTAATTACCTGAGGTGGAAGTGGACTGAGCAGCAGCAGTTGAATATTCAATTTACTATGGTACTCATCTGCGACTGCCCCCTTGGCTGTGGTACAGTATAAGCTATTTGTCCCCACAGTGATATTATTGATTGGGGGGGGGGGGGGGGGGGGGGTTATGATGTTATAATCCTGAGCAGCCAACTGTGCCTCTTCTACAGAACTGTACTGTAAATGGTAAATGGTGCATTTATATAGTGCATTTATATAGTGCTTTTATCCAAAGTGCTTACATAGATTGTGCATTACATTCACCCATTCACACACACATTCATACAACGATGGCGGAGGAGACCATGCAGGGCACCAACCTGCTCATCGGGAGCAATTAGGGGTTCAGCGTTTTGATCAAGGACACTTCGACACTAACTGTAGGGGAGCCCGGGATCGAACTGGGAACCTCATGGTTCTCCATCCGCCCGCTCTACCGGCCACTCTACCCCTGAACCACTGCCACCCCATTGTACTGTATATTTCAGGAAATATGACCCACTCATGCTTGGCAGAATGTGGCCTCATAAAATATTCAAGTGAGGTGAAATTAGAGAGGGAAAATATGATAGCTCCGTTGAGTTTAAAAAGCATTCATCTTTTTTTTCTTTTTTCGCCCCTTCTTTTTCTTACATTGATTTTGAATGTGTGCCACATTGGCACCATTTCAAAATCAATGCATGCGTTTGTTTCAATCTATAAAAAAGTGTGTTCAAAGTTGCATCTCCAATTAATCTCCAACACAGAGCTGGAGAAGATGAAACACAAGAACAGCATCAAAAACGTGTCCATTCAAGTGGAGCCTGGAGATGGCAGCATACTGCACATGGCAATCACTTCTCACAGCATCTCTTGCAATAAAAGCAGCAAAGTCAACACTCAACACAAAGCCAAACGAAGGACACACCTGCTGAGAATTCAGTGCCTTCCTTCCCACTGCGTGTCACTTTTAAGTGGCACATCTAAAAGCCCTTAAGGGGTCACCTCATTTTTATGGCACATATATTTGGGTACATTTATGACCCTGGCCTTCAGTCTTCCTACTTTGGTGAGGTTTTTGACTTATTGCAGGTGTGCAATAAAGTGAAATGTTCCTGCTCACCTAATATTAAGAGGCTCTCGCACGCCAGTGGGAAAAGCGGTATTGCCTCGCAGACATTATTTTCAATTCACATCATTCTAGTTGTGTGAGAGCGTGCTGTACACAATAGAGCTGATGAGGGGATTATTTGAACGTCACAATAAAAATATGATAGATATTCTTGGAAATTAGATCGTCAAAAAGACTTCCAACACAGCATGTATAATTAGAAGAGTGTAATTAATCACATGTTACCATGGTTGTTCTGAGTAATGAGACTCCAAAAGTGAAATTTATTAGACTGTCTGGCACTAAACACTCTGTTGAAATCCTGACATAACTCAGAAATCCATGATTACATCCTGCAGAGCACACCGTGGCTAGAAGTAATACACCTTTCCAGGTCAAATATCATAAATCAATATTTCTTCAGTTATTCACTCGTTGATGACAATTTAGTAGAGCTTTTTAGGGGCCTTGCTATGTAGGCTAATCATTATCAAATATAATTAAACCGTGGCAGTTAAAACAGTGTGATAATATCATACCATCGAACATACACCAATTATATATTCCTATACTTCATTATAGTTTGTGTCTAATCAAAGTAATGCCACTAATCCATCAAGGAATTCTCCTGAGGGGTGTAATGGTTTCATGCACTGCAGCAATCCACTCCATGATGTCACTCTCCCACATGGGTTGCACCCCAAAGAGCACATCATGGAAAATGGAAGTGGGAAGGTGGTAAACAATCAAACCTCATTCTGAAGTATTATGGGAGACATCAGCATACTGCTCATCCTCCACAAAGTATCAGCTTATTTGGAGAAAATCATTTTGGAATTTGCACACAGGCTTATCCTTCCATGAACCCAGTCTGTATGATTAATTGCCTGACGCACACAATGTTTGGCAAGGAAACAAAATGTTTGTTTAGGCTTCCAGCCTACTGGGTATATATGTGTATTGTATATTCACATCCACATCAGGATTAACAAATATTGTTAGCAAAAACAAAAGCCAAAGTGCCCTTTAACCTAAGGGAGCAGTAGGAAAGGCCATGCCATCACCAAAATCAGTAGCGTTAATTCTCCATGGAGCTTGAATGCACTCAGCAAGTCTCATATAGCAATCAGCCCATTAGATTGTGAGATAACTTCTGTGCAAGTGGAAATTTGGCAAAAAGGTGCCACTAGAGGACAGGCCATGGGGTCACCGAAATCAATAGTGGCCATCCTTTAGGGAGCACACCAAATTACACCGCTTGAGATATGTTGTTTGGATCAAAGTGGTGGACGGACCGACAAACAGGCATCGCCATCCTTAGAGCCCTGACCACCAGTGAATACTTATATATTTTTATATTCTTATATCTTTTTTGGTAGACCTTTATTAATCCTGCGGAGGAAATTGAGTTTCAGGTTCACCCAACAGATGGCTGCTCAGATGGTCATGATGAGCGCTCCATGGGCCTGTTAGAGGTTAAGTGTCTTGCTCAGGGACACTTCGAAACGTATAATGGGTGGGCCAGGAGGCAAATCGGTGATCTTCTCATTACCAGTCTCTACCCAGTAAGCTACCTTCGCCCCAAGTACAATGATAATGCATAGTAATAGATGGTAATAAAGAATGGTGGGAATTTTTACTTTGCCACTTGCATTTGGCAGTATCTAACACCAGCTGGCTAATGTACTAATGAACTAACACTTTAAACAAATCTTTAATACAGTAACTTACTGATGCCCTTGTATGACTCCTAATATTGAGTAAAATCACAAGCCCTATAGGATGACCATTACTCCCAGAGTTTGGGTTCTTTAGTTTGAAAATGTTTAACAAGGTCTTTAAAGTATGTGAGATAGTACCAGTACATTTTATCGTTTTAGGCTAATTAGACACTTTTTCTTTTACTCTGCTCCATTATTTATGTATTCAGCGAGCAATTAGCATTTACTTGCTGCAGTTCAGAAGACATACTACTGGCAGTAAACATTTAGAAGACTGAAAGAGCCTTGAGGTATGAACTGAAGGGACTATAAAGCACTGGAACATGTAAAAATGGTAGAGGGGCAGAATGCTACTATAGGACAGAGCTATTCAACCCTTAGACAGACTGCACGGCAATCAAATCTCAACTAAGATAAGCTGCTGAGAATAGCTTTCATTCTATGCTGAACAAACTCAGAATGCAGTTCAATTTATAAATGTATTGACTTTATTGTCTACCACCACAAGCTTTGAAGTAGTGTGGCTGGATAAGAATCATAAATCTTGGTAAACTATTAAACAGACATGGCATTTCACTGAACTGAAGTCTGGGGCTGTTTCTTGTGAATCTTTGTTTACAACTATTGGAGTGGATGCCAGCATACAGTGTGTGGGCTACATTTAAAGGTGTGTCAATATGTTGTTTACCCAATCTCCTCGTTTAATTAACTGTTATTGATTTGTGTTGACTAGGTGCAGTTTATGTACCTTTTCTCTCCTTGTAATTCCAGCAGGTCTCCACTCTGACTGATTGTCACTGTGAAGATGTGCATCCAAATTAATCTCACATTTAAGGGCCATTCTTCGCAACAGAATGCAATTCCTAAGATTTATTTTGTTTTCCACTAGACACAGCCTGGGCCAATACAAACTACCAATCATTTTCATTAGCAAAACCCAGGATGCATGCAAGTGCCCTCATGCCCTGTTGATTGGGTATCTTATTAAAACTGCATTAATGGATTGCTCATGATTTATCAATGTCTTCCGCTGCTCACATTTTGAGGGGAAACAAAGGAATAATCTCCATTTTCAGTTTTGATTATGTTAAAAGCCAACTCAGAGGGCATTTATCAATATCAACATGAGATTGCTGTATGCATATACATGTTCTAACAGACCATGGAGTCAGGCAGCAAAAGAAAAACAAAACAACTACTGTGTCCTTGAAATCAAAATATAATTTAATCAGGAACAATTCTGCTTAACCTTTAATCATCTGGGAAAGGCTAAATTCATCTTGATCACTACAAGTAATGGCAGTAATAAATTCACACCTAGGACCACCTAGGTAGCCTGGTAAACCCTCCCTCCGGAAATCTCATTTCCATTTGATTTCAGGAGTGAGTCTGGCCTGAAACGCCTTTCTGCAATAATCGCTCTATACGCCGAACTGACGAGCCTATCAGCGTCGTCGCTGTGATTGACAGCGACAGTTGGCCAATCAGGTGGCGAGTTCGAGTGAGCCCGAATGAAGCCGAGTGCAGCCTGACTGGGGCCGACAGAAGACGAACGGCAGCCATTGTTGAATCTGCGAGTGCCGTGACTTCTTATTTACGGTTTTAAAACGGTCTCAAACTTCTTTTTTGAGGCACGGAATTTACTATTAAGATATCGTTTGGATAGAATTTAGTTGTTTAACTTCATATATGTGGTCAATTAATCATGACAGAGCCTATTTAAAAATATAAATTTAGAGAACCGGCAGGGGCGGGGAGTGACACGCAATCACGCATGTATCCCAATAAGGCAACCTATTTTCGACATGGCCGTCCCAAAAGTCCCGTTGCGTCACATAGTCTGGAGCTCGTCAAAATGAACTGCTGATTGGCTGAAGGGGAAAAACGATCATTGGTTGAAGGGGTTGTCAGTCAACGGTATTACTCCCGCCCAACTCCAGCCCACAGCGAATATTGCAGAAAGGCGGTTCAGGCCAGACTCACTCCTGAAATCAAATGGAAATGAGATTTCCGGAGGGAGGGTTTACCAGGCTACCACCTAGGTGCAATCAACTACTTTAGGACCACCCAGTTACAATGAACTACTTTAGGACCACCCAGTTACAATCAACTACTTTAGAACCACCCCGGTAAAATGAACTACTTTAGAACCACCCAGGTACAATCAACTACTGTACGGCCACCCAGGCAACTGTGGAAGTAAAAAACTACTGCAATAATTGTGTGTGTGTGTGTGTGTGTGTGTGTGTGTGTGTGTGTGTGTGTGTGTGTGTGTGTGTGTGTGTGTGTGTGTGTGTGTGTGTGTGTGTGTGTGTGTGTGTGTGTGTGTGCGTGTGCACGTGCGAGTGCGTGCATGCGTGTTGTGTTGATGACATAATGGAATATTTCAGAAGCGAGTGTTCCTATATATGTTCATGCCAGCATTGACGTCAAGGGACAACAGGAGACAAACAGATTACATGTAATGGGATTACAGCAGTGTGATTGCAATAGATACAAAACAGCACAAGGACAAATAGACAAAGATAGGCACTTTGTTAGATTCACCAAATACAATAAGTAAGAAAAAAGACAAATCACAGCAAGAATGTAGGTTTAAATGTAATTATATGAATCTTCAAATAAAGGTTCATGAAGGTTATAGTGTGTGATAAAGAAGATATTTTCACAAACTGATCATTTAACTTCAAATTCATTTTGAAGTGGAGAGAAAGTAATAACAAAATTGAAAAATAGGCTGAACATGACAAATATATTGATTAAATATCAATTTGAGCAGGTTATTCTGTATATTATTGTATCGTTGGTTGGGTTAGCTGTTCAGTAGAGGATGATCGTTGTGCCATTCTGAGGAATCTAGATCTATTTTTAAAGCAAATAATCGCATAATAACCTAAAATGATCTAAAATAAATAATTAAAAGATGAATAATACAAAAAGTCGATTAAAGCTTAGCAGCCTCTCACCCACTGAGCAATCTGCTTGTGTTTCCACTCTGATTATGTTTGCCATTGTTGTTGGAACTGTCACTGCATACAGAGTATGAATGAAAAAGGTGCTGTCCATTCACTATTTCTATTCTATTCATTCGTTTGGTGTGCCAGTGTTATGCAGGTATGAAAGACTGCTTGAAACAACAAAATAACTCATGAGTATCTCCATTGATGTGTCAAATCTGTTGGAACTCCCTCTTAATGACTGTCAATTGTGGCCCACCTGTGCTCATTTAGTCATACTTACAGGACCAGACAAAGGATGGCAAAGTCATTTGCATCCAAACTGTCAGATATTATACTCCACTCAGCAGAAATGATCCTTCATAACCTACTGTAGAAATGAAAAATGGAATGTGTCACGTGGAATGTCATTGTCATTTTTCAAAATTTGTGCACAGATAATGTTTTTTCCTCTTTATTATGGGGCAGCATTTATTCAATTGGAGTTTTTTATGATGTATGTTTGGCATTTACACTTTATTTCAGAGAGGTCAGTGTAGAGTAGACAGTAAATAAAAGGCAGAGAGAGAAGAGAGACATACGGGTAAGACCCGGGTCCTCAGAAGGACCATACGTACTGTATGGTCTCTGTGGTCACTAACTGGCTGAGCCACAGGCACCACTATTCGGCTTGGCTTTCAAACACATGACAATGCAGAACTGTTTTTTCTTTCCATTAACATTCCTGTTGACTTCATATAGTGTCCCTTTTGTTAAAGCACAAAGGCCTCATTCAGAGTCTAATATGAGCAAAGTGAAGACAAACTAAAAGTGTGTGATTCAACACCCGCCTGTGAAGAGAAGAATGGTACATACATGTACAGGAGATGAATATCAATGAGCTTTGCTTAGACAATGTGTTGATTTACTGCAGGGCTCGGCGTGTTGGTGGGCTCGTGATGTACTGGCCATTCCATACTTACAGCACTGTTTGTGGCTCTGTGGCTATACAGTCTGATATGACCATAGATTGATTGATATGTGCTTAGTTATTCAAGTTATTCACTTCTCAAAAATCCCCCACAGAATATCATAAACCCACTAGGACGGAGTATTAGCATGCCTGACTATAGAGCAGTCCTGGGATGACGCATTTTGGTAGGCGGAAGGAGTCAGATCACATCGTACTGGTCACTCCCTGGACAAAAGGTCTTTTGCATTGGATTTCAGGTTATTGCTGAAAGAAAGCTCTGTGTCAAAACATTTTTATGAAACTTGCACGTTTTATTCAGCAAGATAATCTTCACAAATGAAGCTGATGCCCTTGTATGACTTTTAAGATTTTTGAAGTGTAAATGCTATCGGCGCTAGTAAAAAGCCAATATTAGAGGCTATAAGGAAACTACACACCGATCACATGACTTTAACATCTCCATCACGAACGTGAAGATGTAATGTCCTCTACAACCTCTGTAGTGTCATAGCCAAAATATAAAGAGACAGACAAAAACATAAAAGCTTAAAGATTTACAAGTGGGGTATTCACCAATGTATAATATGTCTTTGACTTTTAAACCCATTTATCAGTTGTTGTTCTTTTCGTAGTTACTGCACTTTGGCTTTGTAGGGGTTAAGCCTGTGTGGATCCCAGATCTTATTTCAGGCATCTAACCAAAAAAACATTTAAAAAAGCCCATAGACTTTGAGTTGAGGGAACTGGGACTTGTTTAAGGGTTTTAGGACTACAAACTTCAGCACTCTTTTCCTATTGGCTTGTATCCAATTCATAGTACCTACCAACACACAAACCCCATGAAGACAAGGTGTACATTAGTGTCCGGAGGGAAACCCCATGAGTATATGGTGGGTAAATAACTCTAGCATAGTGACTAAGAATAAGTGACTTGCCATTACATCTTATACCTCAATCATTACAGCTTACACCTTGAGCGGTGTATCTTCATTACGCAAATTTGCCAATGGAAGTGCAGCTCCAGAGTCCAATCCCCCAGTCAAGCAATGCCTTATCAACCCCCAAAAAGTGACACAAATCTATTTGAACAAAATGCTGATTTTCATTTAGCAATATTCAGTACAATATGTATCAGAATGTCAGACAATATACAGGACATTCCTATGAAAAAGCTTCACTACTCCTCTGTATGCGACATTTACTGTAAGACCCAATTATCAGGTCAAAAAAGGTACCGTAAGGCTTAGCAAGCAACAGTATGGTCTCACAAGCATACAACGTTTTTAGGTGAAAATGCTCACCTAGCAAATCAATATTTGCTAACATAGCTGGACATGTTGTCTGTCTACATGAAGGCTTGCACAGCAACATCCTCAAGGTTTTCTTAACACTGAGAGCATAAAAATAGAAACCTTTTCTATTGTTAACCTTTTCTAATGTTGTACAAAAGTTGGGACAAACTGCGGTGGAGTTCAAAGGAACCTTACTTTGTAAATTGTCAGCAAAGCACTATTGCTCTCAGCCTGTATCATCATGTAGCTCGGTTTGCACTTCCCCTCTGTGCTAAATTGACCCATTAGTGTAACCAACTGTTTGTCGAGTGCACTCATTCGTTTCTCAGGTTTAGAGAATTTACTGTGTAAAGGAGTGGAAAAAGCAAAGAAATAACCCTCGCTCCACACTCTGAGGACCAAATACTGTAAATCCATTGTGACATTGTGTACCTTGCATATACTGTACAGTAACCTTCTCTGACTGCCCAGCAGTGCATTCCGTCCAGGGTATGTGGTCAACATTGTAGAGTTATTGCTTTCAAGAGGTTCCTGAACAACAAAACCATTTCCTCAGGTGATGCATTATGTTGGATTTTACTTTAGTTTAATGCATCACTTGAGAAGAGTTGTGAAGGCTGTCCAGGGCAGCTTTAGACAGGCTATTTAACTACAGAACATAAAAGGCCAAATCTTAAGTACTCAACATCTCCACAGGAGTCTTGCATCATGATAAAAAAACAAATGCCCCCAGAATAATCTTGGTACAGTGTTTAGGGGGTAGTTAGTTACTATAAAATCCGCAAAAGAACCAAATAAAGATAACAGTGGATTATTTTTCATTATTCATGACAAATGGAAGTCAGCTTAACCTGTTGTTATTAACTTGACATCTAATAGATAAGGAGGAAAGGGAGGTTAAGGCAAATAAAACCGATAAACACCACTCAAAGGAACACATCAGAAGCTGTGTTATCACGTTCTTTAAACAGCAGATTGTGTAAGGTATTTCATTAACAGTTCGACAAAACTGAACAAAAAACAGTAATACTGAACCAAAATGCACACAGGAGCTGCTCTTTTATTCACCTTACTGTGCTGTATTAAATGGGAGATGGCCATTCTAGGAGATGCTTATTCCAAGAGGAGAGTTAAAAAAATTTTTATCTTGTGCGTGCCAACAATGTCCAATTTGTTGGGAGGTTTTTCTATTTTTTATTAAGGCAAAGCAAATGGAATGATATAGCCTAGAACAGGGGTTCCCAAACCTTTCCATGCCAAGACTGAGACTGTACACACAAGGGACCATGCTTCTACTGTATATCTGTTGCCATTTCTTTTACCATGCAACTAATAGCAACTGTTGTGTTTTAATCTGCTATTTTAACTGCCGCATTCTATTGCTTTCTATTCTTTTGCAAAGCTACACTACAGCATTGAAGCATAGCTGCTATTCTGTGTGTTGCATTATACAGTACAAGAGGTCCGGCGCACACGGGGCTCTAGTGAGGGACCGCTTATTTTGGGGTTACAAAATCGTGGGATACAGGGAAAAAAAAGAAAAAAGATACATGGGGGATCCCCCCCCCTGGGAGTCTTGGGACCCCCGCGAAACATTGCGGACCCCTTCGGACCCTCGCGAAACATCGCGGACTCCTTCGGCTGGCTTTTGTTTTTTTCATGAACCCGCTTGCTTGTTTTTGGCGCACAATCTGGCAACACTGACCTGGTTGCTTGTTTCTCCAACCTGGCAATCCATTGGTATGTTTATGGCGTTCTACTTCCGTGTCGCATAGCAGTGACATCACTGTCGAATCCTTGGGATCTTGATCCTAGCCTTTCAGCGCGTATTTACCAGCAGCGTCACTACACGCTGTATTTTGATTTTTCCACGCTTGCGCTAAAGAAACACTACACAGGATTATTATTTCATGTCAACATTCAAGTACAACGATCAGAAGATGTAACTGAGGTAAAGTAATGCGTGACTCTGCAAGTGTAACTAAAGTTTCTGTCCCTCCCTGTCTCTCTTTCCATCTCCCCCCACACGCACACACACACGCACACGCACACGCACACACACACACACACACACACACACACACACACATACACACACAGCTCCTTCGTGTCATGTCAGAGGTGTCGCACACACGCTTGTTGTGGGCTAGTTGACATAGCGTGCACCCCGCCCCCCCCCCCCCGAGTATTTTTTCTCTGTGTCTGTGTCTTTCTCTCCGTGTGTGTGTGTGTGTGTGTGTGTGTGTGTGTGTCTCTCTGTCTGTCTGTATATGTCGCGCTCTCTCTGAATAAATAAATTAATAAGTAAATTACTTCAAGGTCAAAGTCGATGACACAATCATCACTAGCAAAGAAGAGATTTCCTATTTGGGATGTATTCTTGACAAATACCTGACAGGTGAAAGCATGGCAACAAAGGTGGTCAAAGGAGTAAACCAGAGAACCAGATTTGTGGGCAGATTTTCCTCTTTTGTCAACCCTCAGGACCCTCTCAGGGGCCCTGATTCAGCCCCTTTTTCACTATGCTAGCTCCTCTTGGTACTCCAACACCTCAGTGTCACTGAAGACTAAGCTTCAAACCTCCCAAAACAAGCTGATTCGACTACTTCTCGGACTGGGGCCCATGACCCACCTCTCTCCCACTCACTTTGCCAGCCTAGGCTGGCTCAGGGTGGAAGACAGGGTTAAACAACTAAAAATGGGACTGGTCTTCAAAATTGTAAATGCAGATTTGCCCGAAATGCCCCCTATACCCGCATATCTGTATAAATACCTCGAAAAAGTTAGTGACACCCACAGTCAAGAAACTAGAGGGAGCGTAAACAACAATCTGGTACCACCCACCCATAAAACAAACATGGGCAAATTCTCCTTCTACAGCACAGCCACCAAGGTATGGAATAGTCTAACCCCATCCCTCAAAAAATGCAGTTCGCTGGGCTCATTCAAAAAAGCCCTAAAAACTCATCTTTCTGGAGGCCAAAAGAGGAGCTAGTACCAGTTTCCCTGTAGACAGACCCCCCCCCCCCTCCCCTTTTTTTGTATATATTTTTAGCGGCGCTAGCCGCTCTATACCTTTAGGTATAGAGCGGATATTAGCCCTCTATACCTGGCTTTTGCGTCAACGTTCTGATTGGTCAGGCTCGCCAAGGTTCTGATTGGTCAGGTCCGTCAACGTTCTGATTGGTCAGGCTCACCAAGGTTCTGATTGGTCAGGTCCGTCAACGTTCTGATTGGTCAGGCTCGCCAAGGTTCTGATTGGTCAGGTCCGTCAACGTTCTGATTGGTCAGGCTCGCCAAGGTTCTGATTGGTCAGGTCCGTCAACGTTCTGATTGGTCAGGTCCGTCAACGTTCTGATTGGTCACTATTCATGACATCACTATGTTACTATTCATGACATCACTATGATATTGTTTCTCTAGTAGAAACACATATCTATGACAAAATATATCAAAGGCGCCGCTACCTTCACACAGGTGTGATTTTTTCATACATAGTGGTATTTTTTTCCTCTGTATTTTTATGTTGATTTTTTTAACTGTTTGGTTGCTACTATATATGTCTATGAAATTAATTCAAGGACCCCAACGGAAACAAGTCCGCAAGGACTTTTAGACAAAAGTATTATAAATGTAACTGTGTTGTTTTACATTCTTTTGCCTAATAAAAAAATCAATCAATCAATCAATCAATCAATCACACACGCTCTCTCTCTCTCTCTCTCTCTCTCTCTCTCTCTCTCTCTCTCTCTCTCTCTCTCTCTCTCTCTCTCTCTCTCTCTCTCTCTCTCTCTCTCTCTCTCTCTCTCTCTCTCTCTCTCTCTCTCTCTCTCTCTCTCTCTCTCTCTCTCTCTCTCTCTCTCTCTCTCTCTCTCTCATGGTCGAGTGACCATCAGTTTGTATTGAGAGAGAGAGTAAGTGTTGCCATGTCCATTAATTGTAAGCGACTTGTAAGCGACTTTGAGCGAGGAGGAATGGAGGCAAATGCGCCGTCCGGAGGAAAATTCACAGACCGGATTGCTTAATTTGGTCAGTTTGTGCTGGCCGCAATTAATTATGCTCCGAGGAGGCAAACGTGTGGTGAGCAATGAAAAGTAGCCTACTCCACCCGTAAATGAATCGCGCATGTTGTGGCTTGTGTTGTTAGTGACATGTGATATGTTGTTGTTGTGTTTAATGCGAAACAATGAGATGGGAAATGATAACGGAAGTGAATGAGTGAATGATAACGGAAGACAGGAATTATCTCTAATGTAATGTAAGATACACAAGTACAGAGTGCAAATTTTCCAATTGCTCAATATAGATAATGATTACACCCTGTGAAATGTTACTTGTCTGCTAACAAAATATCTTTACCCGCTAATAAAACTCATCATGAACCATAATTACTTGTATTTTCATGTGAGGAGTTATTGGTCGGCGTAGAGCTCAGAAATATCATTTTTTATCTACTGTACACTACAAGAGTGGTGCCTTAGGCTAATTTAGTCAGTGACTAATTGACTAAATTAGTTTAGCATGACAAAATGTAATGGTCAAAAGACTACTTTGAAGTAAACACTAGTCATAGTAAAGGTCAATATTACACAGTTGTCATATCATTCTAGGAATGGGGATATGTATAGCAGCAACTTGTATAATTATGTTTTATTCAACTCAACTCAAGGAATGATCCTGAAGCCAGATTTTGCACACCCAGGTGCATTTAGGGCTTCAAGCCTAAAGAGGGCTTTTCTTCTGTCATGGTTTTGCTCATTTCCATGACTCAATTTAGGATTTAGATTCAATAGGCAAGTGAGATAATTTATCCATTGGCCAATCATACGGTTCACTACAGCTCAACAGTCAGTGTGAGGGGTGGTCAGGAGATGTCTATGAACTTTGCGTTTAAAGGCTTGAAGACCATTGTCTGTGATGGAATCAACTACATGCTCTGGTAGGCTGTTCCACCCGGACAGCAGTGTGAAGAAAGGTTATGTCCAGTGTGCGTGTTTTGGAGCCTGGGAGGCTGAGAGCATGTTTTGGTGTGGCTGTGCATAGGCGTGTGGTTCGCCGTCTGAAATATGGTGGAGGGAGCATATCCTGTAGGTCCATGGGGCACTTGGGGTAGTGGGGGGGGGTGCATTTTGTACAGGACTGTAGTGGCAGCAACCTGTATTCTGTCTTCTTTAGACTATTAATGTGCTGAGCTACGTTTTGAAGTTTTGTAATGGTAATTGGTAGATGGTAACTGGTACTGTACATAGTAATTGGAAGATACATGACATTTTCACATTTTGATTTGTGTGCATTACTTGCACAGCAAATATGACCCCAGTCAGACTGATGGTATGTTATATATATGCTATATAATTGATTTTGAAATTTGGAAAGTAGTAACTCCTATAGAATGAGTCTGATTTACACAAAACTTTCTACAGACATCAATTTTATCCCACTCTAAAATACATTTGTCATACATTTTGTTAATATCTTATTTCGTTCCACCAACAAACTTCAAAACGGTATAGCTTACATTAATAGGCTAAAGTCAATAACCATTGTTACAATCATCACCCAACTTGAAGGATTCTGTATGTCTACATAAGTAGGTGAAACAAACCCTGAATGTTTCATTAATATCAACCACTAGTGGGCACTACAAATGCAAAGAAGGGCATGGCCTAACAAAAACATTTTTGCCCGATCATTACAAAACTCAGGCGTATAAATATTTTTTAAATCACCCCATATCAGTTACTAGCTGGATATGTTTCATTAAGCTGTTTGAAATTGAGCAATAGCTCTGTATTCAGACACAATTAACATATACAGTGTTTGTACAGTAACAGGGGTCTACCCATCTCTATCTTTAGTAAACAAACAAATACATGTTCACTAAACAGAGAATACATTTTCAGGTCAGCATACCAATTTTATATAATCAAGAGATAAATAATACAGGATACAGGATAAACAAGTGATTAATGATTCATTAAATGAAATTGGAACAGGAACACTGTCAAATTGAATTATCTTTGTGGGGTTCTCTCTCCTGATTAAATAAAATTGGTATCCTTCCCTGAGAATATATTTTTTGGTTTTCTAAAGAGCTGGCGAAAAGGTTGAGACCACTGTTACTGAACAATACTAGCAATATTTACAACTGGAATATAGAGCTTTCACTTTTTAACAAAACAAAAAACGCTTTGCAGCAATATTTATAACATGAAATTATTAATATTTCCCATAATAACTACCCATGTACGCTACATTTATAACATGTTATTCGCGTGTCCAGAATAGGATTTCACCTATAATTTCCACTTAGTACCTGGGTAGGACAACTCAAAGATTGCTTTTAACACAAATCTGCAGACTCCCCAGCCATTGATCTAACCCTAAACCTAATGATCTTAAACCTAAACATAACCATTTAATTGCTGGAGCTTGTGGGGAGGGCAGTAAACAGCCTGGAAGTAAGTGCTGCCTTCAGGGCAAGAAAGTCCCAACTGAGACTGATCGCACTAGACCCCTTTTGGATTTAGCAGCAAAATTACTTGAATTACTAAATCGCCCGTACGTGCAATTTGTTCTGTACAAACTCTAATAACTTGATTAATAAAACAATTATGTAGTGCAGCTTGAGAGGTAGTAAGGCACTTGAAGTCTTGGAGTAGGACAAGGTTAATTTATGAATATTTCAGTAGAAATAGGTGTACTGAATGTTTAATTTAATACTTGTTCACACAGTACTTTTCATATATTATGAGTTAGACACAAAAAAACATGTATAGGTGAGAACAGCCACATCAGCATCATTAGATCAAAGGATTGAGTAAAGGTTATGGTATGGTGGGGCATGTGAGGTATAACATTTCATTTTCTTACTTTACACACACTTGTGCTTTGCACTTCTTTGGGCAATGAAAGTACATAATTTAAAATCCTGGTGCTCCTCCTGAGCAGGATTTGGATTCCAAATGTTAAATAGAACTGTGCAGTCTGACGAAGGCATTCTTGAGCTGAAACATGTTGGTCTGCAAGCACTTTCACATTTTGCCATGCTGTGAAATAATAATGGCCTATCTTTTTCCATAGAACAGTGTGCCTTGGATGTTCTTTAAGTTTTCATTAAGTACCTCAGGATATGCAGTATAGCAATAGAAAAGTAATAATTTGGTGTCCAATTACTGGATATTGTAAATAAGTCACAGAGGAAGAGTAATTTCATGCTTTTCCTTTTACCTACTGTACCACTGCATAGACATTATGCATTTATATTTTCTTTTGAATGTGGTTACCAATGGTTACAAGCATGCAGCCATGCTGGAAGAAAGAGAACTACACAAATATTCTGTGCAAGGTCTCTATTGCTACTGGTCAGAAGTACAGTGTGGCAGCCCCCACCCTGTGGAACTCTCTCCCAATAGGGATTCGCCATGCTCCAACACTGGACTCTTTTAAGGCTGCCTTGAAAAGACACCTATTCTCTCAGGCTTATGGCAAATAGTTGTTTGTTGTTTTTTTGTGTTTGTTCGTTTGTCTGTTAGTTGTTCATTGTTTTTGATGTAAAGCGTCCTTGGGTTTATGAAAGGCGCCATATAAATTCAAGCTATTGTTATATTATTATTACTACAGTATACATTATTCAGCAGTGCCAGTGGTGGACAAAGTACTCAACCCCAGTACTTGAGTCTAAGTATAGATATCCCTGGTCATATATTAATCAACAACAAGTGAAAGTTGCTCTGTCAAATTTGTATTTGAGTTCAAGTACTTGCTTTAAAAAATACTTACTGTAAGTATTAATACTTAAGGTAGAGTATCAACAACCTCAATGGAAAGAAGACCGCAAGGACTTTTTTTAACTGAACTTTTAGACAAAGTATTATAAATGTAATTGTGATGTTCATTTTTTTGCCTAACAAAATATTCAATCAACCAAGAGTATTAAAGTGATATTTTTTGGTTAAAACATTTTTTTTTTTGTTAAATCACTATATTCTGATAGACAGTAGCCTACTCATTAGTACTACTCACTCTATAGAATAGAGTGTGTGTTCAGTAACAGAAGTCTCCCCATCTCTCCAGTGATTTAGTCAACAGAAAATACATTTTCAGGTGGGTTGCAAACTTTCAGACAATCAGTAGAGAGTACCAATTTCTCAGCTTCATTGTTATAGTGTTTCAGTTCCAATTTTGTCTGCTCATTTCTTTGTGTCATCACTTCCAATTTCACTTTAATCTGTGTCCTGTCTGTGTCTTCTACCCTGATTGGATACATTTGGTATCCCTACCTGAAAATGAATTTTCTGTTTAATAAAGAGCTGGAGAGAGATCCTGTTAATGAAAAATCCCTATAGCAATGAGTTCTATCAGAATATAGAGCTATTTAACACTTATTTTTAATAAAAGAGAATAGCGATGCATTGCTGTATTTATATTTAGACACTTTCCCAGAAATAATAATAATACAAATTCATGAATAATTTAAAAATAAATAAATATATATATATATATATATATATATATATATATATATATATATATATATATATATATATACATAATAGAGACAATAGCAGATCTACAACGCGTGACTAGCTCGAAAATAGCTCGTAGATCGGCTATTTTCAATATATTTGAAACAGGGCTCAAGTGAAAGTATCCAAAAATGCAAATACTTAAATAAAAAAATTACTTCATTACTGTCCATCACTGTTATTCAGTGACTTGCATGTCATAAACATGAATAATGATGGGGTGGTGGTCATTATGGCAGACGTTAATTATCTGATGACAACTTAACTACTCAACACAGATTGTCTTGCTCTCAGGCAAGGAGGAAGTGGTGATGTGAGGGCCCATTTACTATGTGTTTACAGTACCTGGATTTAAACTGGGTCTACCATATGGAAAACAAAATGTCTACTGTATGATCCAGACAAAAGAGAATCCCGCCCTTGGTCAAGGGAGACATAGGTTTCTGGGGCCATTTTCACAAAGCATTTAATATCACCGCTAAGAGTTCTCCTAAATTGATTATGAATAATTCCCTAAGACTGTGTTAGTGGAGTTATAGGCCAATTACCTGCAAGTCACTGGCTCTCTTCTTTTCTAAAAAAATAAATAATAATAACCTTCTACAGGTGGATAGCCCCAATAAAACACCGGCAACACATTATTGTTATTAGAAGGTGGATGCTATGAGCCCCCATGCCCATGAATGTCAGAGAGAGAATGTAAAACCATCAATCTCAGGGTAATGGATGTGATTTATTTTCAAGAAGATCTATGAGTTACAACTACATATTGCACTGACGAATTTCTTCTTCTTTTTTTTTTTTTTTTTTACAGTACAGTAGTTTGTGGTTATATGCAGCTGCACTGCACCTTTTGAAAGAGATTGCACATGAATCTCAACATTTTATTGAAGTAATGCGTTATTCATAAAACCTCTTCGGGCTGTAAGCGTTTAATTAAATCTTTCTTTAAACATATTAGTATTTTTACTACATTTTCTCAGTGGCATTGAACACTGCCTTCTTTGACACAATTTTCTACGTGGCGGTGAACGTTGCATCAGAATACGAATGCACACATACATACATACATTTATATATACAGTACAGTTCAGGATGGCAGTGGAACGGTGTAAGCCCCCCGAGTACGCACCACTAGAGCTAAGAGGATTTAAGTACCATGTTCAAGTACCCTGTACACCATGGTAGCGTATGGTATCTCTGTCATCTCAGCATGCCAGTCCTTCAGAGCCTAAGTCCTGACAATGAGTGGCACATTTCTCCGCGAATAAGTCAGCTGTGTCAAATGCTTCACAGCAGGACTCAACTAGGTCTTCCAACTTTCAATGGCTTATTTCACCCGAAAGCAATGACAGCAGTCTTTGGGCTGTCAGGCTTGGCACTATATAATTTCAAGAGAATGTTCCTCAACACAGTTGCATTTTAGCTAGTTTGAGCACTCGCATTGCGTTACAATGGAGCTCATTTCAACATTCCAGAAACACAATTGTGGCTCTAATGTGCAGTAACTCAATGGCAGAGATTACAGCAGGCCACCACTGTTTGTCAAACACTAAGGTATAAACTTACAGGTAACACAGGTTTTCATTCCTGATAAGAGAGGAGAGATATTTATGGCGTCAGTAACGGTTCCCTCCAAAGGCTCTGTATGGATCTGTCTGCCCTTCAACCACTTAAATCCTATCTACAAGCTCGTAAGTTGTGAGCTTGCTGTTTTGTTCATCTAAATATTCACCCATTAGGACCTTTCCAGGAAAGGGATTCTTGGGTTTAAGTGGGTAATTATTGGTAAAATGCATATATGCCATTATTCTACCAAACATTGCTCTGTAATCACACAGTGTGTGTGTGTGTGTGTGTGTGTGTGTGTGTGTGTGTGTGTGTGTGTGTGTGTGTGTGTGTGTGTGTGTGTGTGTGTGTGTGTGTGTGTGCGTGTGCGTGCAAAGTGTGGGTGTATGCACAGACAAACATAATGTACACATGCGCAAACGCACACGCACACGCACACGTGCACGGAAGCAGGATGCTGATTGATATGAGACACTGTTTTAGAGACATACTAGTAGGTGTCAAAGTTCCACTGTAAAAACAAATTTAAAAACTTGCATCTCGATTATTCCATTGCAAAAGTAATCGATAGAATAAGAAGATAATCGATAGTTGCAGCCACAGACATATTATTCCTTCCAGTATGTACCCATCCCTCAGATGTCAGTTCAGTTGTGCAAAACACCCTTGGCTCAGATTTCCTTAGGAGCCTCTCCATTCTCGCTGGGGCTGCTTCCATCACAGGCAACAGTCCAAAGCCAGTGACATGGAATCAGCCCTCTGTCAGCCTCTCTTTTTCCAATATATGTTTGTGTGTGTGTGCGTGCGTGCGTACAGTTGTACCTGTGTATAGACATTCACACACAACTAGGGCTTACAGCGGGACAATTAACCACGTTCTGTAATCTAGCGAGAATTCACCCAATTAGCTTCTTCCCATTACATTAACCAGTCATTCCAGCAGCATTGCCCTACACATTAGCATAATGGCAGTGTCAATGAAGCGCACTCCATTACGATGGAAAGTTTGTCTGTGCGCGCTATGCTACCTGCCTCACATTTTTACTTCAAGCACTACCGGAATTGTTCTTGATAATTCACCCTCATTCATAATTCATATCTCAATGTGAAGATTCTGATCCAGGACCACAGGCATCGTACTTAGTGATGTGGTTCACTCACATACAGTAGAGTTCTTGGGGATTCACAGCAGACCCATCTCATTCACAGCTCACTTATTTTCTGATGGTGATAGAAAGCTGAAAATGTCCCCATTATGTAGCCAGAGGCACAGCCAGCATATTCTATGGATAAGGTCAACATCCTGTACAATTAAGTCTGCAGCTGATGAAAGCAAAAGAAACAAAATGTGAACAAAGGGTGAAAACAGAAAAGAAAGAATCCCTTTTCTGTTTAGATGAGTAAAATAATATTATGACAATGAAATTATTTTGCTGAGCAAATGTACTGTCAATGTCTTGCTTGCAGGCTATGTACAGTACCGTAGGGTAAAAAGAATGCTTAGACCCTCTATACCCCTCAGGGGGTTTTACTAGCCCCCAACCCTTTCACCTCTACACTAAACGTATTGTGAGCTTGTAGATTGGCTATTCTCACCAAATGTTCACCCCAGAATAGGTTTACGTTCATGTGGTTAATACACACAAGGTTTACAAGGTTTCAACACTCTACAGTAGTGTACTTATGTCTTCCACTTATCCACATCCAGAAATAGTGAAAAAGCTTTTGCCCCAATTCCTTCAAAGCCCACAAATAACCACCTAAAATTTCCCAAACTAACCTAACTAAAGTACTGTAAAATGGCGTAAATAAGTTGCAATGATCACACACATAATTTTCACTCAGTGATGGAAAAAGTACCTGAAAGCACACTAAAGTAGAGATAGCACACTAGAAAATTACTCTGGTAAAAGTCAGCCATTAGAATAATGCTTGAGCATAAGTTTTAAAGTATCTGATATTACACGTTCTTAACCACATGAACCCTAGCGTCCCTATTCTTGGGGGGGAATTATCTCTCTCTCTCTCTCTCTCTCTCTCTCTCTCTCTCTCTCTCTCTCTCTCTCTCTCTCTCTCTCTCTCTCTCTCTCTCTCTCTCTCTCTCTCTCTCTCTCTCTCTCTCTCTCTCTCTCTCTCTCTCTCTCTCTCTCTGAGATTGTGGCTGGGGTGGTGAATGTCCTTGATGATACGGTGAACTCTGACTATGCGTTACTTCTCACACAGGTCCTGAAGGGAGGGAAGCTCACTTCCCATTATGCGCTCGGCCGTCCGCGCGTCCTGTGGGGCTTTCTGTTCGTGGGAGGAACAGTTCCCATACCAGGCGGTAAGTTAACACAGCCTGATAGAACGCTTTCAATGGAGCTGTTGTGAACAGCCTGAGGATGAACTTCTTCATGCAACAGAACCAGTATCAAACCTGAGCCAAAGCCTTTTTCTGACCCTAACTGAGTGACGAAAAGTCAAGTGTTATTTTCCTGTACTCTTTCTTGAATCTTGTTACTCTCCAACAGCACCAAAGCCATCTCCAACACTTTCCTACCTGGGGCTGGTAGAGCTGGCTACCAGCACCACATAGAAAATCTGGTAGAGCTGGCTGGCTGCCTGTTTCAATAGCTCTGAGACTCTTGTTATTTTATGGCAGTTTATATAATAGGTTATAGTGGTTATTTTTAACCCTCTGGTATTTGGCATTTTGTTTTAAAATACAAACTTTTGTCAAGGCTGGTATGGCCGACTTTAAGGCAATAACCAGGAGCACCAAACTTTTATTTACCTCTACACCCCCTTTCTTACCTCATAGGGACTGTTTTTATTCCTGGTGGATCTACATGCTGCATGACCGCTATTGTTTACTCTTCGAGAGCTGCTGATCACATTGGCTCAACTGGCTGTCAGCAAGAGGCCCACTGTACCGAAGGCAATAAGGAGACGGCATCGGGGAAGCAGAGCGGGGGTGAAGCGACAGATAAGGAAGAGGAGATATAAACCATATCTTCCTTCTATCATCGTGGGCAATGTAAGATTGCTGATCAATAAGAAATGCAATAAGATGGAGTTAAGGAACTGGTGAGAGGACAGAGGGAATACCGTGAAGGCGGTATCTTATGTGTTTTACAGAGACATGGGTGCAGGGGGTTAGTCCCGATGCAGACGTCACCATCGAGGGCTTCCAGTCAGAGAGTGTGGGTGGATAGGATTGAACACCACTCCGCCAGTGCGGCCAAACGAGAGGTAGGGGAGTTATATACCACCCTCTGCTGTCGCGGAAGCAGTATGTACACACACACTGTTATCGCGAGACTACAGAGTACCCCAGCTCATTCATTGCAATCATGTCACCCGGACAAAAACACTGGCGACATGTTAAGTGCTCCACTAGGGAGAACAACATATTGGACATGTTTTATGCCAATGTGAAGGACGCTTACATGCAGGACTCTGCTGAACATGTTCTACCAGTCAGTGGTGGCCAGCGCAGTGCTGTATGCTGATGTACGTTAGAGGGGCAGCATCAAGGAAGCTGATAGCAGGAGGCTGAACAAGCTTATCAAGAAAGCTGGTTCTGTCCTCGATACCACCCTGGACACTGTGGAGGTGGTGGCCAAAAGGAGGATGAGGACCAAACTCCTCATGAAAAATCCTCATGACACTGTGGCAGGGCAGAGAAGCTCCCTTAGCAACTACTACACCTACATTGTGATAAGGAGCGCTATAAAAGATAGTCGCAATAGGATTGTACAACTCTTCTGTTGGCTGGCTTTTAGATGTTTTTATTACAATGTTTTTTTATTTCTTTTTATTGATATATCTTTCTTCTTTGTCTGTTTCTGGTGATGAGAGCTGATGTAATGTCTTAATTTCCCCTTGGAATGAATCAAGCACCCGCCTACCTACCAATCATTATAAGGTTTTCTTTATTTATTTTTTGTTGCTGCCAGTGCCTTTCTGCCATGCATTTCTAAAGAGACACTAGGAGCACTCCTCTTCCCAGCACCATGCATCATGTTTCAGTGCTCTCAGCATCCATTATATTTTGGAGGAGCACTCCTTGAGTAGAAAATAGTTGGAGGCATCTTGCTCAGTGCGTGTGCATATATATATATATATATATGTATATATACTAGAAGTTCGGGCCGCTACGCGGCCCGAACGTCTAGCGTGACGCGTCGTTCACTTTGCAGTGCCACCTTACAGGCACCTCACAGTGTGAGAGAGAGTTTTGTGCTCTCCTAAATCCACGGCAGGCTTTGAAAGTACCCACTTCAGAAAGAGGTGACGTGCATCACCTCTCCAATGACCAAAACCCACTTTGTGATTACTCAGACCTGGTATGGCAGACCTGTGGGGAGTGTGCAGTGGTGTACAATGTGAAAAGATAGTTGAAATCGCAGGAGATGAAGTTAGCAGTTTATTTGTGTAAAGGGTCGTCGGCGTGGGTTGTGTTGAGGATGGAAGCCGTCGAACTGGTGCACCCTACCTATTTATAGGTAGGATGTGATGTCATGCTGTCGTGAGATTACGTCACACTGGCGTGTCTCATCGTGATGTCACGACCGTGATGTCATATGACGTCACACTGGCTACATACATACATACATACTGACAACCGACATGGCGCAGGATTCAAATTGTATATATACTAGAAGTTCGGGCCGCTACGCGGCCCGAACGTCTAGCGTGACGCGTCGTTCACTTTGCAGTGCCACCTTACAGGCACCTCACAGTGTGAGAGAGAGTTATGTGCTCTCCTAAATCCACTTACTCAGACCTGGTATGGCAGACCTGTGGGGAGTGTGCAGTGGTGTACAATGTGAAAAGATAGTTGAAATCGCAGGAGATGAAGTTAGCAGTTTATTTGTGTAAAGGGTCGTCGGCGTGGGTTGTGTTGAGGATGGAAGCCGTCGAACTGGTGCATCCTACCTATTTATAGGTAGGATGTGATGTCATGCTGTCGTGAGATTACGTCACACTGGCGTGTCTCATCGTGATGTCACGACCGTGATGTCATATGACGTCACACTGGCTACATACATACATACAGACAACCGACATGGCGCAGGATTCAAATTGTATATATAGATATATAATATATATATATATATATATATATATATGTATATAATATATATACAGTATTATATATATATATATATATCTTATCTATCTATATATATACAATTTGAATCCTGCGCCATGTCGGTTGTCCGTATGCGACGCCAGTGTGACGTAATCTGACATCACGATGACATCACGATGAGACGGTCGTCCCGAATATGGACACAAACAGCATGACATCACGCATGACATCACATCCTACCTATAAATTCTAGGATGCCGTCAGATCGCACCAGTTCGACGGCTTCCATAGTGGGTTTTGGTCATTGGAGAGGTGATGCACGTCACCTCTTTCTGAAGTGGGTACTTTCAAAGCCTGCCATGGATTTAGGAGAGCACAAAACTATCTCTCACACTGTGAGGTGCCTGTAAGGTGGCACTGCAAAGTGAACGACGCGTCACGCTAGACGTTCGGGCCGCGTAGCGGCCCGAACCATGTCGGTTGTCAGTATGTACGTTGTAACGTTGTATGTGCCAGTGTGACGTCATCTCACGACAGCATGACATCACGATGAGACGGTCGTCCCGAATATGGACACAACGCCAGTGTGACGTAATCTCACGACAGCATGACATCACATCCTACCTATAAATTCTAGGATGCCGTCAGATCGCACCAGTTCGACGGCTTCGACGGCTTCCATAGTGATAAGTTTAGGAGAGCACAAAACTCTCTCTCACACTGTGAGGTGCCTGTAAGGTGGCACTGCAAAGTGAACGACGCGTCACGCTAGACGTTCGGGCCGCGTAGCGGCCCGAACTTCTAGTCTACCTTACAATTTGAATCCTGCGCCATGTCGGTTGTCAGTATGTACGTTGTAACGTTGTATGTAACGCCAGTGTGACGTAATCTCACGACAGCATGACATCACGATGAGACGCTCGTCCCGAATATGGACACAACGCCAGTGTGACGTAATCTCACGACAGCATGACATCACATCCTACCTATAAATTCTAGGATGCCGTCAGATCGCACCAGTTCGACGGCTTCCATCCTCAACACAACCCACGCCGCCAAAATGACCACCACTTCACCCCACGAAGGAACTCTCTCCACCACAACCTCACACTGTGAGGTGCCTGTAAGGTGGCACTGCAAAGTGAACGACGCGTCACGCTAGACGTTCGGGCCGCGTAGCGGCCCGAACTTCTAGTATATATACATATATACATATATACGTAAATGTATGTATAATACGTACATAAATCTCAAGCACTCTAGGAGTGCTTGAGATTATCAAGCCTGAATTCTGGGGAGGAAGACTATTATCAATTGTTAAAGTTATTTTCTTGTACGTGTAAATGAATCCTAAACAATTCTGGTGAGCATACTCCCAGCTAATAAATCAAGCTGCACATTTGGGGTGCAGTAGTGTGTGGAAATTAAACTGCATTTAAAAAGAACAGCTCCTACATAATGTTAGTTATATGCACACGCGCACGCGCACACACACACACACACACACACACACACACACACACACACACACACACACACACACACACACACACACACACTTAATTTCTGTTTAACATTAGCCATACCCCCTTCTGACACTGACAAGTGACAACATCAGTCTGCTTCTTAAAGAATGACAATATCTGTCACTGCATAAAGGGCAGTTTTTCCTTTCCCCACCATCGCCAAGTACTTGCTCATGTGGGAATTGTTGGATCTCTGTAAATTAAAGAGTATGGACTTGACCTGCTCCATGTAAAGTGCCAGAAAACATTTTATTGTGATTTGGTGCTATATAAATCTAATTACCTTGTATTGACTCTCTCTAAACTAGAAATACAGCATTGTGATTGTATGCCTCCACCAGCCAGTTGCAGTTTACATCCGTGTCTGTCTGTCTGTCCAGATTCACATAGTATATTATGTACAGTAGTGACTTTGTGAGGTCACATTCTCCTTAACCTTTTACATTGACCATCTGAATTCATACTTCAGTCCAAGAGGATATTTGTGCCAAGTGCATGTCTTGTCATGAAATGCACTCAAGGTCGTTCCTGAGATATCGTGTTCACGAGAATGGGCCAGACATGAGGCCACACTGACCTTGACCAACAAAATCTTCCTTTCATAATTTTATCCTATTAGACATTTGTGCGAAACTTTGAGACAATTAGAATATGTATTCTTGAGTTATTATGGCCCAAAACACGTTTTGTGAGGTCACTCACAGTGATGTATAGCGTTCACTAGAAGGGGACGGACATGAGGTTACAGTGAGCTTGAGCTTTGACCACCTACTTCTAACCAGTGGTGGAAAAAGTACTCACAATTTTACTTCAGTAAAAGTATCAATACTGCAATGTAGAAATACTCTGTTACACGTAAATTCAAAATTTACTTGAGTAAAAGTATTGGTATCAAAATGTACTTAAAGTACCAAAAGTAGACAGTACTCATTATGCAGAATGTTCCATTTCACAAGTTTTCAAATGTATACAAATCTTTTGAAAATAGGAGATTTTTTCAAATGGCCAAAATGTATATAGGGCTGAAGTGGTTAATGTATGTTTTGTGATAATAATCACAATCCATAAAGTAACTAGTAACTAAAGTTTTCAAATAATTGTAGTGGAGTATAAGTACAATATTTGCCTCAGATATGTAGTAGAGTAGAAGTAAAAGTATTGAAAATTGGAAATACTCCACTAAAGTACGAAAAAAAAACTTTTAAAAAAAGCATTTTTCAAATTTTCGTGGACTTCTGTTAGATTTTTCGTACTGAGTTTTAATTTCTAATTTTGGCCCTTTAGTTTAGCCTAGTTGGGTCTCTTGTAATTGTTTTGTTGCCTATGCTGTTTTTATGCCTTGCTTTTAATCTGTAGCACTCTGAGATTCGTGAGAATGTTAAGTGCATTATAAATAAAATGTATTTTTATTATTATTATTATTAAGTAAAAATTACTAAAAATTGTTCGTAGTACAATACTTAAGTAAATGTACTTAGTTACTTTACACCACTGCGTCTGATCAGTTTATCCTTGTCCAAGTGGACATTTTTGCCAAATGTCATGTATTTCCCTCAAGGCGTTCCTGAGATATCGTGTTGACGGACGAGGGATATGGTGTAAATACAGACAGAAGTATGGATGTACTGTACGAACGAGCAACCTTAAAACATAACGCCTCCGGCCACCGTCTGTCCGTCGGTGGAGGCACAAATAAAGTTTATTAAATAAGCGTGGGTGTAGAAAGAAATAATGCACATAACTCACATATTCGTGATCCTCAAAGTCAATATGGTAAATACTGGCATATAAGCCTGGAGCAATGACAAAGTCTACAAAATCCTTGCTCTTTGTAAATATGTCCGTTCTGCAGAGCCATGTGATAGAAATAATTTTAATCCATTAATTATTATTCTATATTTGATATACTGTAGCATCAGTGACTTCAAAATATAAATAAGCATGGGACATGTTTGTGGTCCAGAAATCCTCCACAAAGTCAAGTTATTTTTTTTCTTTTCTCGACAGATCCCAAATCCTGCACAGAAAATTATATATTCATTCTACCCCAGTTTATACATATGCAATGTATGTGCCAGTAATTATGCATATGCTGGCAATTACAGATCTCTGGCTTTTAGGGATGCATATGTATATGTATGCTTTCAATAATATTGAGAGTGTAAAATGTCTGTTGCTTGTGCCAAAAGCGTAAACTTAATGATATATTCAAACATGTTTTTCCAGGTTTAACTATTACTATTTTTGAGCAGCCAAGAATCACTTCAAATGATCCTAAAACTCTGAATAATCTTGGTCCATTCTCATTGTAGGAAAAAGCTAAACAAAACACTACACAAAAAAACTAACAAAAAACCTGTCCATTTTCCAAAATGTGTTAGTTGTCTATGTATGGGCAAAAGGAAAGAATGCTATATGTAATCTGTAAGGTTTTGTATAATACACTCTGTTATATGGCTGCAGTATGAATGTATAGTGGGCTTCTTATGGAGCATATTTATGACAACTGAATAGAAAAGTTGCAGGTACAAAACTTCAAACTATTGATGTTCATGTCAACATTGAAATTAACCACTTAGGTGGCGTAACATAGTTACGGCGGGCCCTAATGCAGGCTATTTAGGACGCCCCCCCACCCCACCCGGATAATAATTATAACTTTAATAATAATTTAATTTATCACATTATGGAATTGGCCAATTTCTTACGTTATTTTAACAGGCTTACATGCATCTTCAGTGCGCAGGAAAACAAGGATTAGGCTATGGAAAGCTTGTACATTAACTGCTTGTTCTTACTTGATTCGAAATTAACTTGTTGGGGAGCATTCTACAGAGGTGTAAAAATCCTGGCATGTGCTGCTGTTCTACTTCACTTACAGTATTTCGCTTCTATTGATGCAGCGCAGCTGTTCCTTTGATCGGTCCTTCAATTAAAACAACTAGAATCTTCAAAGAAAAAACTAGAAAAAGTGCTCCTCGGAGCTCAGGTCTCCGCCAGGTCAGGTAGGTTATTGTGGCCTCCTGGTGGCACTATAATGGGCCAATGTGAAAAGGGTGCCATTTCCTCCTAGGCCTTTCATTGAGGCATTATGTTCCAAATGTGTTTTGCTAAAATCCTCCTGCTGGTGGCGCTATAACAGGCCAATGTGAAAAGAGTGGCATTTATTCCTTGGCCTAGTGGAAATGTGCGTGCAAATTTCATGGAAATTGCACGCTGCGTTCATGATTTGATTGCACACTTTCGCTGCAATCGGGCCAAAGGTGGCAGAGATTAGCTGTTCACAGACAGACGGACACACACGGACGGACGGACGGACAGACAGGGTGTATAACATAGTCTCTGCCACGCCTTCGGCCTGGCCGAGACAACAAACTCGTTGGTGACCAGGATGTTTATTTTATGTTTGGTTGTGTGCTTGTCTACTTGAGCAGTGCTGTCCAGTGTGCACTTTGTTGAGACACAGTCCATGTCCAGTCTGCTGCTCATGTTAAGAGCTTCAGCACACCTCGCTACACCTGTGCATTGATTTATGACATGGATGCGGTAGTTCTCTATTTAAAGTGGGTAATTGGAGCGAGCCATCAAAGAAACTTTTGTTACTCGCAAACAGCACGTTCTCTGCCCAATGTACTGCACGTGCACACAAGCTCACAACATATCACATTGGGATGCGTTGTGAGCTAGTAGATTGCATATTTCCGTTATTTGTCGTACAGTGAAGAATATTGCATAACAGCACAACCTCTGATTGTGGAGAAGACGGGACTTATTTATGATCTCCACCAAGCAAAAGTCCTCATTCTGGGACAAAGTCCACTCTACTATACTGTATCATCCTAGGTCTGGCCCTGACCACGAGCTTTAACATGGTAATGGCATTACCACAATGCAACAGAGGAAGAACACAGGCATCCATTAATACAACTGAAAATCAGTTTAGAGAGATAGTGCAGACTGCTGTTTCCTTTCTAATGTCTATTATTAGATACCATCTGTCCATAGATAAACAAAGGCTTCCCGGTATACAGTCACATTTCTCAGAACTAAGTCCTGCAGACATGCAGTGAGTCAGCACTTTACCAAAAACAAGGAACCCGCTGATGAGAGGGGACGGAGAATAAATCAAATGGATGAGCCGGAGCGCTACGCAAATTACTCTCAAAAGGCGATTAACGATCTTGTGTGCGCATGATGTGTGACTCCAACAAAAAAGAAATAATTCACAAGTTAAAGAGTGGGAAAGGGCACTGCAATGATGATGCCGTGTCAAGGCTGGTCATTTGTAATGATACAGTACATCATCACAGACAATGACAGTAACAAAGAGCTGAGGTGAAAAATAGAACAAAAATTATTATGTCCCAACAAAACCCCCAAACAGTTAACCACATGAACCCTAGAGTCAATATTCTGGGACAAACATTCTGTGAAAATAGCAGATCTATAAAGTGCACGTGAGATTGTAGATTGCTATTTTCGGGGAAGAGATTCAGTGTAGAGGTATAATAAAAAGAAAAAAAAAGATCATGAATAGAGCCCTGGCAGACCCCGGTCAACTAAATAACAGGGGTTTAAGTGGTTCAAAATATTTAGATAGAGCAGCTTGTAGATCAGCAATTTTCAAATAGCCAATGGATATATGGTTAAAATGGTTAAACTAATTGTGATGCTACAGGATATTAACACATTTTGATGGAGACCCCCTGGAAACCCCTCAGGGACCCCTGGGGGGGCCCGGACCTCACTTTGAGAACCACTGGTGTTATAGATGTTATGCTGGTCCCAACATTTCAAGTGCAAACCGAGAGTTGGTCACACCTTCTCACAGATTAGATCACATACTTGTCTGTTTCCTCACCCAGAGGGACAGTCACAGCATGACTTGCTAGTTGGTTGTCAAATCTAGGCTTTACATTAAGATTCGATCTTCCTGGGGGGAACGTTCACCCAAAATAGACAATCTACAAGCTCACCACGTGTCGAAGCGTGGTGAACTTGTAGTGAAGAGATTTGGTGTAGAAGGAAAAAAGAGTGGACCAATATAGAGCCAACTCAGGCAGGGGCTAGGGCTTTAGGGGCAGCAGACCAGCTATGGCACCAAATGCAGGCCAAAAAGAAATAAAGACCGGACTATTGCAAGAAACAATGCTGGAAAACGGTTCGGGGGAGCTGTAATAGTGCTAGATTGGTAGCACCACTCACCTCGCTGATGAAGTGAAACCTTTCCACGGCCGGCTAATCCGACTCTGAGCTCAGGTCCAGTTTACTAAGTATAGAGGGTATAAGTGTTATATACTATGATGGTCAAGTCAGCCTAGTAAACACAAAAGCACAATTTCAAACACAAACATGCACACAGTTTAGTGAGAAAATTAGGTGGAGAAACTGGAAATAAAATTGACAAGAGGAGAGATTTTATAAAGTCAGTTTTCTATGAGATGTCAAAATGATATCTTCATAATGGAGGATGAGTATTTACTTTAGTGTGTCTGTTGAGAAATAATTTCTAGTTGACACATTGGTTAAGTTTGTGGCCTATGTGTCCTGGAGGCACATTGGGGATTGGTGTGCATCCCTTAATAATTAAGGAAAAAGGCGTAGTTTTTTTTACTTCCTTATTAATGCAACATTTTGTGATGATACTAAAGCCAATACTAAGGCAAAAAGGTAACGTGAAGAAGCTTTAAGAAATGAGGAAGATCAAAAGCAATACAGGTTCTGTATGTTGGCTACTGGTTAGAGGAGACATGGCTATAGACGGATTTCCGCGCGACGTCATCACAGAGCAGAATGCGCAATCTGCGCATGCCTGGGGGTCAGTGGGGGAAAGGCGCGTTCGAAAATACAGCCCTGAGCGGCAGTGAGCGCACTGGCCAATACAAACTAATAGGCGAGTGTGCTCCGGTGCGTAATTTCCAAACGCACCCATAGGCTTCCCCCCGCAGCTGCGCGGTCATATTCCTCTCATGTTTACTAACAGGAAACCTCCCTATAACAAACTATTTGATCTTTTACTGGCACAACCTGGTAGCCTGGCTAACACGACTCTGGACTGCATCCAGAGCCTGGGAAGGCTACTTTGATTCTTGTTGGCATAATACATATCGTTGCTGTAGGGCAGAAACCTTGTATCTCCATATTTCAACTTTTTATGTTTTTCTTTTGTAAATTAATTCTCTACTTTGTCGTACAAGAGTGTCATGCAAAAGTAGCAAAAATTGCCTATCTAAAAGCTTTGTGAGCTTGTATATAAAGAAGTGTCTGTCGTTCATCATTGCTTCATCCCTTTTGTAAATGGAAAATATTGTTAGGACAAACTCAAAGACAACAATCTCTGGTGAGCGTTAGCCAGACTAACAGCTAGGGCCATCAACCATGAAATCATCTTCATCACTTCGTGCCACGCCGCAAGCTTGTGAATCAGCTATTTTTTAAAGGGTCTGAAAATGTTTTGAATCAACACAAATCTTATTTTCTGGGGGTCCCAGGCACAAAACATTTTCAGACGGGGGGTCCGCAGCCAAATATATATCAATTTGGGGGTCCTTGGCCCGAAAAAGTTTGAGAACTACTGATTCAGAAGGCATTTGTAGAATTGGCTTCAGGCCTTAATGGGTTATTTATTTACAAATTATTTAATCATAATGTGACTAAACAAATGCTAGCTGAAATACATGTAATACATGTCAATAAACAACTGACCCCCTCTATGCATTTGGTTTTAAACAAAGCCCACATGTTTTGAAACATTAGAGAAAATAAAAAGAACCCTGCCTTGTTTTCTATGCTCATCAGTAAACACAGTACAAGAATGTCTACAGCACACCAAACCCTGGCTTCTTGATTTGAATTTGTCACTACAAAACCATCTCGCTGTTCAAACAACATATGTGTGTGATCAAACAGCAGATGTAAATAATTAAATGGCAGGTGTTCATGTTTATTTTTTTGGTCACAGTCTATGAGTACTGCTTATGACAGCGTGAAACATTTAATTATTGTATCTTGTTAACATTTTGCTTTTACAGAAAAAAGCAGGTCCCGTTGGCTAGAGAAGTGGCGCACAAACTGTGGGTTGGGAACTAGACTCGGTCATGTAATTGTATGGCAATGCAATTACATGATATTGAAGAGTGGGTCTGCACTCGGATGTTGTTCATCCATATCCACAACATGTATTCTACAAACTAGTTGCGCAGATAGCTCTGCTGGGCATTCCTCAATAGCACAGTAATTCTCAACATGTGGGCCAGGGACCACTGGTTGGCTGCGAGGGTAAAAAAAAAAAGTGTTTCTCTTCTTTAAAACCTATACCATTACAACGATGCTGTAACAGTACAGTATGCCTAAATAATGTCTGATAATGAGGAACATTCGTCCAGCTCATGATCTCACAACACACAGTCCAGTCCTCCATTAATTGCGCTGATTGTGAATTGATATTCAATTTGAACCCAATTACGCAGTGTGACACACAGCGAGATGGAGTCAAACGTGAATGCCAAGGTGGCGGCTTCGCCTTAATGCCACTGGCTTGAATACCGAGTGAGAGATTACTGCACACGATCTACAGCATGAGTGCTTGTCAGAATGAATACAAAGGGAAAGAGGCTGATAATAATCAAGGAGTACAACGTTATAATTAAGACAATATTGAAATGAGTACTTCATTCTACTTCAGACAATTAGGGTATTAAGTGAAATGCTGCCAGGTCTGTCTTCATCAAAGGCCAAAATATTGTCCCATGGACACCCTGACCACATGAGACACAACATTCAGCCCAACAGTCTGTGTGTGTGCAATACATGTGTATATATATATATATATATATATATATATATATATATATATATATATATATATATATATATATATATATATATATACATATACATATATATATATCATATATATATATATATATCATATATATATATATATATATATATATATATATATATATATATATATATATATATATATATACATATATATATATCATATATATATATATATATCATATATATATATATCATATATATATATATATATATATATATATATATATATATATATATATATATATATATATATATATATATATATATATCATATATTTATATTTCACACACACACACACACACACACACACACACACACACACACACACACACACACACACACACACACACACACACACACACACACACACACACACACACACACAGAGCTGCAAAGAGTAATTTCTCTGCATGGATGCAAAAGCTATTTCATACTGAATTTCGCAGTAGCCATACAGACAAGGGAGTCATCTCTTTGTCCTCCTAGCTGGAACAGCAGAGCTGCAGAAAAGGGTCAGAGCAGACAAGAATGGCAATGGCCTTTCTCAGGCCCTGCCTACAGTAAATGTCCACAAGCTGGACCTCTGTCACCCCAGTAATCTTGTTTGCCATTCTGACAAAGCTGCTAAACTTATTCCTTTAGGCCCAGCTCAGAATGGAAACAAAAGAGCTTTAGTAGCTGGACAATTGAGAAATAAAGCTTGTGCATAATAGCAGTATGTTCAGGAAAACAATACAATAATAATAATAATGAGCTTTCTTCAATTGGCTAAATTACTACTTTTGGTCAGTTAACAACTTCATGTCCCTAGAATAGAATGGCAGGTCTGTCGATTCTTCGATTCCAATAACAAGGACATAACAAATATCCATATGGCCTTTATAAAACAGGGCCATTACTTTCTCAATAATTTCATTATTATCCATCTGCATTCTGCACCCACAGTATAATTCATTACCTTTAGGGTCAGTCTACGCTGAGTGACTTGGAAAATGGATAATTATGATAATTATGATAATTATGTCTTTAGTCTTTGTCATATTTAACCAGAGGGCATATCCAACCAAGATAAAATATCCTTGGCCTATGATCTTGCGTTTCTTTTTCCACAAAGCTGATTATAATAGAACAATAGTGGCAAGACTTTGTGCCTACAGTACCCTTTGATATTTGAAGAACCAAAATAATATGTGCCTCAGCATTTACTGTACACAGTCAAAGCTTTGTTCTACTGGAGAATGGTTTGTTATGCAATGCGTATTAATGTGCTCCCACAAAGAATATTTCCACATAAACCTGAATGAATCAAGAAGAAAAAATAAACTAATAGATTTTTCAATTAAGAATGTCTCATCTATACTTCACACAAGCATAGGGCCAATAGTGGGAAATCTGGGAATACAAACTCAAGGGTGTAAAGATTCACCAAGGGCCCATTTTACTGTTCACAATATAGTTCAGTCTGTTCCCTTAATTGTACTCAGTCAGTTAATTGAAAGAAACAAAGCCTTCAGCAATTTGAAAAGTGGCTACTGTACCAGAAAGGGTGTGGAAGGTGATGCCGTAGCCCAAGGCAGTCCACTTTGAATCAGTTTGAACAATTTGTTACACTTACCTAGAGGGAGAGGGAGAGAATGAAAGGGAAAGAAACAATTACACCATTGCTTTAAAACATATGCTGCATTAGCATGCTGTTACATACAGTAGCATTCAAACCCTTGTTAGCATTCCACTGTGAAGCAAGGAAACCTATTGTATCTGCTGCCGGTATTCCTATTATTATTGTCATATTACTAGGGCGTTGCCCATTGGGAACGATGTGTGTTGGGAACGCATGCCGACCCGTTTATGCAATACCGTTGTACCCATTGCACCGATTAGTGCAGTATCCATTATAATAGAACTTGTACTATGACACATTTCAATATATAGATGACATCAGGGATCTCCATACATGGACATAAAAAGGACACAGACAGACAGACAGATTTGGATTTTCAACCGCTTGTCCTCCAACCGAATTCACACTCGGCGCAACACCCCCACGACTCCTTGCCGATACAGACACCAAGTTCAATTAGTCAGACGGTGCTCAGGTTATGAGTGAGACCGACAGATAGACTAGATTGATTATCCAGGCCAACAAAAATAATAAGCACTCAAAGTCTAAGACTCAGCCCTGCCATGCCATTTGTCCTAGAAATGTGAAACTTGCTGAAAAGATACATCTAGACATGCTGAACAATATTTATTAGCCTCCATGCAGGATCCTTGTCATTCAGTGGAACCTGGTTCATTGCTGTCATGCAGCTATTCTGCTTGGGGGAGGATTACAAGGAGATTTAATTGACATAATTGAGTACAGCATGCGGGTGTATTTTGTTGCAGTTGTTTGACAGCAAAAAGATTATCTGTGTAGGAAGCCAGCTACTGTACCTAAAACACACAACAGCAGGTCCCTTGACTATCTTAAAAACCAGGCCCATTGCAAGTTGCTGCACTCTGTGTTTCATGTCAAGGTCAGTGATTGATACTGGCCTTGTATATTATTGTATGTCTTTAAATGTCTCAATGAATTGAATAACAGGACCACAATGGAAACAAGAACGTTAGGGCTTTTTGCGTTATCCTTTAATTAAGCGCCATTGTATCGTACCACTGCACTATTTGCAAACTGTTTCAATCACAAATCAATCAATCAACCCTAGGGATTCACTCAGTGAGGTGGCTGTTTTTTATTTCATGATCCATTTAGAGACGGTATTGAAGATATTTTAGTGAAAAGAAAGAAAAATGCACAAACTAGCAATTCATTCTGCTTATTATGAGTGTCTTGAGCGTTACAACTTGAACGAAATAGAGTAATTTTCAACCTCCGTTGTCGGCTATGGAAATTGAACATCACATAGCTACAGGAATTTGAAATTCATTAGAGATCGTCAGACTACAGGAGCACTTGACAGTTTTGTCACGTGAAAAGATAATGTTCTTGCTTTTGTTTGTACCACATGCCACTGGAGAGTGAGCTCTGATGAGGTGAGTTTGAGGTAAAAGCAATATGCAGGTATGCAAATAACACATTGTGCTGCAAAGCACATTTGGAAGAAAGTGCGAGCTGTTATACGTAGGTGTTAATTAACGATCAGACCCATCTGCTGATGACAACTATAATTTTATAACCCCAAGGCATTTTCTCCATTGTTTTCTTTTTAATTGTCTATCTGGTCTTTGTTCTCTTTAACTCACATGAGTCACTAATGTAAATATTGTTAAATGCATATTGATCATATGCTCCAAAACTAAAGAAGAACTAGAAAAAGTGCTCCTTGGAGCACAGGTCTCCGCCAGGTCAGGTAGGTTATTGTGGCCTCCTGGTGGCGCTATAATAGGCCAATGTGAAAAGGTAGCCATTTCTTCTTAGGCCTTTCACGGCAATCGGACACTGCATTCATGATTTGAGGCATTTTGTTCAAAACAATTGTTTTGCTAAATTAGACCTGCTGGTGGCGCTATAACAGGCCAATGTTAAAAGGGTGGCATTTGCTCCTTAACATAGTGTGAATGTGCGTGCAAAGTTTGACCGATATCGGATGCTGCGTTCGTGATTTGCGGAATTTTGTTCAAAACAAGCCACTACTGCAAACTTTAGATGTAAATCTTAGCCAATCAGGATGGAATATGAAAAATCAAACACATCCGTGTTGATCACATGACTATAGAAATCATGTGTACCGATTTGCGTGAAATGTGGATAAAATCGGAAGGAGTAATATTAAAAAAAATGTTTTACATAAGTAGGCCTCCTGGTGGCGCTATAAAAGGCAGATGTGAAAAATGCAGGGCAAGGATTTTTCCTTGGCCTCTAGGGAGTGCGCTTACAAAGTTTTACACAGATCGGTGCAGTTATAGGTAAAAACACGAATCGGCCTGTTATAGCGCCACCATGAGGCAATTGGCATTTCTTCCTCGGCATAGTGGAAATGTACGTGCAAAATTTCAAGGTAATTGCATTCTGTGTTCATGATTTGAGGCATTTTGTTCAAAACGGAGCACTCCTGCAAACTTTGTAAGCCATTTTTAGCCAATCAGGATGGAATATGAAAAATCTGAAAAATAAGTTTTGTTTAATGACTATAGAGATACTGTGTACCGATTTGCGGGATTTTTGGACAAAATATGTAGGAGTACTGTCAAAAAATATGTTTTTCACAAATCGGCCTCCTGGTGGCGCTATAAAAGACCCATGTGAAAAAAATTGGGCAGAGGTTCTTCTGTGGCATCCAGGGAGTGTGTGTGCACAGTTTCACTGCAAGCAAGCCAACAGTGCCGGAGATTAGCTGTACACAGACAGAATGACACACGGACACACGGACGGACACACGGACACACGGACGGACAGGGGGCAAAACATACTCTCTGGCCATGCCTTTCGGCCTGGCGGAGACAATAACTACTAACACAATTTACAGCACATGCTATTATGAACAATTTTCACCATACATGTAATTCTGTTAACCGGGGAAGCGCAAGCAAACATACAAACATGTTACAATAAAAATACAACATGACTCATTGCCATATAGACCCAGGCGGCAAGGAAGCGAAAATGTGAATTTTGTACTTCCATGTACATGTCCATGTATGTATGTTCTCATGTTTTTCTAAATAAAGTACATCAATCAAGCTCCACTGGATTTGAGGCCCAGGAAGTGAATCTTTTAAGGGTGCAGTTCCCATTAATGGCCCAGCAGATGTCGCTATTTCACCTCCTGCTGGCTGCAGAAGCATTTACTCTCCATTTAAGTGACAAGGTTTTGACTGGACTTTACACATGATTTTATTACCGTAGTAAACATTTTCATAAATACTTTTTTTTCAATCGCTAGTTTAAAGTATTTCTTCAATTATCATGACTAGTCCATATACACGGGGATGTGCGCAGTCAAAGTATTTACAGACTTTTTGTTATGTATGGGCAAGGCGTGTGTTTGCCTCTATTACAAGTAAAAGGCCTGTATTAAAGTGAGTAAAAGTTTAAATGTATTGGCAGAATATACTTACAGTACCAAAGTAAAAGTACTCAAAGATCTACAAGCTAAGAATGTGTTCAAATGAGATGCGTTGCGAGTTTGTGAATGATAATTGCCTGTTTTTTGAAAGTCAAAGTATAAAATAGGGCTTAAGTGGTTCATGTATATTTTGTATTAATAATCTAAACGTAACTTGTAACTAAAGCTGTCAAATAATGGTAGTGGAGTAAACAGTAAAATGTTTGCCTCCTTCAGTCGAGTAAGCCTAAGTGCTCAAGTGAGGAGGAACTGAAGTTAAGAGTGAGAATGGATTCGCAACTACAAATCTCTGCTGTCAAAATTTAATATCAGCATTTTATACTTGCCAAAAAACACAAAAACACACACACACACACACACACACACACACACACACACACACACACACACACGCACGCGCACACACTCTAAAGGAGAGTCTACTGTGTTCTCTGTCTACAGCCATGTCTGTGTCAAAAGGGCTTAATGGCGTATTGTATGGTGTTGGCTAAACAAAAATAATGCGTTACTCACACTTTACTCTATTGGGCTGCAAGGTACTGTAACACATTCATGAATGAAGAGATAACTGCTGATAGCAAAAGACAAATCAATTGACCGATCAAAACTGCAGCTGACAGATTTCAACTGATATTAGCTTCAGTACTTATTTGAAACCAAGTCTGGCAATTAATGCATGATTTATAACATATTGGGATGAAGCACTGGAATGAAGCTATTGTTGATATCATCACCATCCGTACCGACTTCATCATCTCTCATCCCAAGTCTCGTGGTGCCAGAGAAAATAACAGATTTTTCTTAAGATGACACAAAGTGAGGTGCTGAGCCCACTGTCAGATTGAGCTTGCTGAGTTGCTTTCCGTACTGTGATTTGTTACGTAAGGCTACCCGGAGACTTATGTCTGATTTATACTATGTTGCACGCGGGTGTCGTGCACAGGAAAATAGCAGATCTACAAGTTGCTCTGCGACGCGTTGTGAGCTTGTAGATTGGCTATTTTTTGTGCACAACACCAATGCGCAACTAACTCAGGCTTTAGAGGCACCCCACTTATCTGAGGGGCCACCACACAGCTCTGCTCTTTTTTATATTCATGAAATAGGGTCTCCTACGGAGAACACTGTCGTGACATTGTGAAGGTGCCATGAGTACAACATGTTTTTGCCTACAAGTTTTTACAGCAAAGTATGACAGTCTGCTATTTGTGGGGTGCCAACTTAAGTTCTGTTTGCATTAATTTGTGTCTCCTATGCTGTTGAAGCAAGTAGTTTTGAGGTGTTTTGAAGTGTCTGTTTTGCTGTAAAAGTATTTAACAGGGAAAAGGCAGCTTTGTGTTTTCAGGAAGATATGTGTACTGTAAAGGGAGGAGCCAACAGCATGGTTGTCCAACTTCTGACTGGACTTTGAAGCAAAAGTAGAGATAATCTGATCTAGGAAATCAAAAGTACTCAGCTGTGCCTCGATGCCAGTGGAACCAAATGGTCCATTTGGTTATATTTCACTCAGAGTTACAGACCCTGTAAAGGGGGGCGCATGCTACCATTTTCGGTGATCACCCTCTCACCGTGGTGGTTTGAAAACTACAACATGACGTCACTGAGCCGCGGTGTTAAGCAAATCCCCTTAAGAAACCTATGGGTGCCTGGACCCACTTTCAGAAACACTGCTCTATACAACCAAATGCTCCATTCTGGAGTGAGGAATATAAATGTGATCGATGTAAGTGTGGCTTTGTAAGTGGCTCTGCCACTTTTTAAATAGCTTTGAGAGTTTCTGCTAAATGCCTAAAGTGTGAATTGTTGTACACTGGTTATGGTGTTTAGAAGTACAACACTGCAAGCGGCAATAGTTGTAATAAATGACTGAATAAACCAAATTCCTACTGTAGAACTAGGGTACACAGAGCTAAGAGACCTGCCCATACTGTACATACACTATGCTAAATGTGTTGACATCAGATGAAGCATTGTCCTAGACCTAGAACATAAGGGGACCAGACACTTAAGTGTCTGTGTTCTGTTATCCTCACATCCAAGGTTAGACTGAACAGAATATCTGTGTGATATATGCCTGAAATAAATGTCAAGCTAACTTATTATCCATGCAGAAAATATATGAACCTTTAACATGAGGGATGACTCAATTCAGCTAATGCGTCATATTAATGGTGAGTGTAGGAGCCTCATACCTCTTAACTGGTTAGAAAAGGATTCAGTGGAGGACATTATGGTATTGAATATGAGAGCCATACTGTAGCTACTGCAGTGTTTTGGTTGTTTTCTTCTAACGACCCAAAACTAAATTTGTAGGCAATTGGGTAAGTAGTCTAATGTAAATCAAGAAAAATGAACCCTGTTTTTTGACTAATATCCTACAGCGCCACGGTAATTAATTCACCCTTCCACTTCATCTACATAATGTGGCGATGCATTTTAATTTCAGGCATGGCTCCTGATGCAATCTTTGACCAACACCTATTTTAACTTTAATGTAAATATATTGTACATATTTCCACAGAAATAAAGGCACAGTACACTAATAACATATCCCCAAATGTGTTAACGTTGAATAATGCTCTCATATTAGAGTAGTTCTCCCTTGAGACACACAAGAAATGTTGATCACAAGTGAAATTTGGCAATCAAGATATATTGAACAGCATTAAATTGCATTACAGTATGTATAGCTGTAATGGCAGAATGAGCCATTTTGCAATTACCACTGAAGAAGGTCTGTATATACTTGTATTTCCATCAGTATTACTCGATTTATATGTAATTCTTGTTGAAGGACTGATACAAGACTTACGGTATATGAAGTCAATTCAGCATAATTGTGCACGGACTGCATTCAATTAGCCTGCTCTCTGTCAGACCACATTTGACAACAAAGCCTTTGAGAATATTGTAGCCTATTTGTGCAAGACATCCGTCTTAATTTGTTCATTATTGGTAGCTCAAAGTAAAAACAAATATTCATATAACCATCTAAGAAAAAACAAAACAAAAAGAAAAGAAACCCTCTCTCAGCAGCAGTGGCAGCTTGTATCAAACAGTTTTCCAGGATCCTTCATATCATGTTTTCGATAGTATTCTGCCACATTGTTTGATGCTGGATCTTGTCCCTTGGGAACTAAATTAACTCCCATTAGGCACTATTAGTGTTTTAATGTGCAATTGCTCATTACAAATTAAAAGCCAATTTCACAAAAAGAGAATCAACATGCCCACAATCTGTGCCTAATATATTGAGGGGTGTAATTGTGCTCCTTCTATCAGCCAAATGCGGGCTTTCATCGTCAATCCCAACAGTTTAATAGGTCCTTGTTCCTTTCATTCAGCAACCTGAACAAGGTCATACAGTGCTTGAAATCGCTTTGTTTATCTTTGTGATTGATGACCTAAACAAGGACCTTCCTTGTTCTTGCCACTCTAGTTTAACTCTTGTAGGCCAAATCCAACAGGGAGACGATATGTCCAGCTAGAGGAGGAATACACTTACAGTACATAATTGTTAATAATGATTTGATTGCATGGAATTCTATATAATGTCTGTTTTGTACCCACCACAACCAGATTGCAAAATACTACCCACAAGTCATTGTAGTCTGATTTTTTTTGGTTCTTTTTTTTAAAAGAATCTCATACATTTATTTTATTGTGAATACAGACAAAATAGATACAATTAAGTTCCACATTATCTCCTCACATAATTGAGTGAATGCAGCTTCCCTTAATAGGCACATTTCATGAGCAAAAAAAAAAGGCTAACTTGTTTGTTTTTTCACTAATGTGGTATTCCATTTCCATTTCACTCAAGAGAAAAAAATCCCTTTTAATTTAAGTGTCAAATTACATTAAGTTTATGGAGTTTGCTATTTCACTTACTCTACCATGTAACTTCATTTCAGTGGTGGTTGAATAATGTCTGTATTTTGCATGGTTTTGCTCACCTCCCAAATGTGAACTTAACATTAAGATTTGCAGGGTAAACAAGAAACTGTGGCTCTTAACCTTTCCTCGTTGCTTTGTAAAACTAGACTTAACACTCAGTTTCAACCAAATACTTTTGAGTGTATAGTCACTGTCCCCCCATTTGAGGGTGGGGAAAGTCAGACAGTTTGTCTGAATGTGAACGTGTTCAGCTTTTCACATTGGATCTTGTATCATTTGGAGACATTGGATCTTCTCATAATTTTGAGGACACAAAATGGAATAAACATTGCAATAAACAAAGAGAACACCATACTTGTGCAGTGCAAAACTACTTGGTTACAGTCCCTGCAAGGCATATTATTAAAGACCATTGTTTCATGACACTAGTGTGATACAAGCTATATCAACACTGTGTTCTTATCATCTGATTGTATTATAGTAACACCATGTGTGCACTTAAGCTCTCTCTCTGTCCCCCCATCCCTCCCCTCTCTCTCTCTCTCTCTCTCTCTCTCTCTCTCTCTCTCTCTCTCTCTCTCTCTCTCTCTCTCTCTTTAAGGGGACTTTTTCCTTGCTGGCAATGGCAGCAACGAAAAACTTGCTGACTTGACTCTTGTATGGTGCTCCAGATGATTGGCCATGATTGAATCCACCAGCAGTACACCCCCTGACAATCAGCCCCATCCAAGCCATCTTGCCACTGCGCCATGGATACTCAACCCTTCTCCAGTCCATGAACATAGGTCAGTCTCCACGCCCCATCCATTGGCGGTGTTTATTTTTAATAAACAACGGCATCTCTCAAGCCTATTCCTGGTCCTTATGTGAGACAACAATGGCCGGGCCATCTGCATATAAACATAGATTGTTTTCACAGGCAGATTTCACGAACACGGACAACATATCTAAATTCTCACACTTTTGCTTTTTATTGATTAAATTCTGATCAAGTGATTCTCTTGTGAGACATTTGGCAGAAGACAATTAGAGATTCATAATAAAATTAAGAAGAACACATTCATTCATTAAACGTTGATGTCGGGTGGAAACCTTGTATGTTACTTTTCAAGGAAAGAAAACCCTGTTCCAATGGATCCAGTACAGTTATTATTTAGTCAAAAGCTCTTAATACTTTTCATTGATTAAATATTTATAAAATCCACAGACAGACTTAACCACTTTCACATTCATCTTTTCCAATAATAGCAAAAATGTCAGATCACATCTGAATGACACTGTCATATGACAATGTAGGTCATTCGTTTACAAAGGTTATGGAGATACAAGGTTTCTGCCCAACGGCGACGACGATATACCCTCTGCTCCCCATCAAACATGTAAGAGGTTATCCAGTGAAGAGTGGTATCCATCTCTGTAGCTGATAAGCAGTACCCCACGCTCCACTGTGTTAAAGGCCTTCTATAAATCTAATTAAACCATTCCACACAACCTTTCTCCACCAACTTCCTTTCTTATCAAATCAGTTAAATATAAAAGACAAGAATCCATGGAGCAGTGGAGTGGAACCACTCTCTGTAGGACTTTGGAGGTCACCAGGTCCATAATTTCCTGGATCCATCGTGTTCCCTTTTTATGTAGCGGTATAACTTTAGCAATTTTCATATCTCTAGGTACAGTACCTTGATCTATTGAAAGATTAATAATATGAGTGATGCAAGGACCAATCTGCTCTGCCGAGTCTCCTAGGAACCTGGCATAGATGTCGTCTTTTAACAATGTGTAGCTGCGCTAAAGCCTTTCTTTTATGGTACTGTATCTTTACTCTATAGTGCGTGATACACCACCAGCTTTACAAAGAGTGTCAATATTTTAGGCTGAATTGCTGAAAAACTGGAAACTGGTCATTTACAAGTGAATAAAACAATGTGTCTTTGGTTAACTGCTAAATAATGCATGCTTTTGGGAGAGCTTTGCAAGGTATGGTGGGAGTGGCACATGAAACACTGACCATGAAGCAGCCTATGAAAATCTCCTTTAAATTCTTAGGGGATTACTCAACACATAATCATAAGGACAGATGTCTGTATTTTAGGCGTACTGTATATGTTTGTAATAAACGTGAGAATTTCCCCATGGGGATTAAGAAAGGTAATCCTCTTATCTTCTTCTATAAAACACTCCTGTCATACATAAAACATAATGCTCTTTTCTGTCATGAAAAACCGATGGTCCTTTAATTAGAATCGATTCACAGAATTCCCTTGGTGGCGAGGCTGCCACATTACCGTCACATTACTGTCAAACTGCTCTGAACAATGGTGCAGAATATGATGTCCAGTAAGTAAAATTCTCAATGTGATTGATTGTAAATTGATTGTACCTTTGCTACCAACAGTATTTGTGGTATGGACTATAGAAAAGTTCTAAAAAATAAATAATGGACATAAAGGTATATGACAGCCAAAGTTCTCATCATTTTAGTATTCAAATAGAAGTGCTGGGAAAGTTTTACTTGACCCCAAAGAAAGTGATGACACACCACTGATCCCGTGACATCTTGTGAATATCCTTCCTGACATGCAAATACAATTTAAAAAATCATTTCATTAACAAGAGCACAAATGGATGAACTGCTAGTAAACCATATTTACAAATCAGACTGTATTGTGATGTCTCAACAAATTTAACATAGCTTATTACCTCTGAAATAGCAGTACATTTAGCTATGGCTTTGGGGCAGCAAACCAAAAATAGTGCAGACGAGAGTCCAACTCGTGCACACACGTCCAAAGTGTTTTAATGTGGGGGTGCTAGGGTGCAACAAAAACAACCCAATCTGGGTCCCAGGATGAAAAAGCTGAAGAACCTCTGGTATAAGGAGGCCAAGTGGGAAATGGAACCCAAGTAGTTTCTGGGTGGCTACATCCATTTCTCACAGCTTACCTGCCACCCCCAGAGGATTCTAACCTCCTGGCCTCTTACTAAATAAGCCATGCTGTTTAGCTGCTCCAATCCACAACAAACTAGAAAGGTGACACAGCCCCTGGGCAGAAAAAAATGATTCTGCTTTTTTAGAACATGTCATGATAACCAGCATTGCAAATCCAGGCCTCGGGGGAGAGTGAATTGGTGAAACTATGTTGCCACACCAGCAGGACTGATAACATCGACCAATCAACACTTATAATGTACTTTGCTGCAGGCCGTTCTTGTATCTGCCATCGATTGAGATTCTGTCATACTGTACCTTATAATGGAGGGCATGTCTTCAAACTAAGTGTGCCAACAATGTGAGCTTTAGAAAGTTTCTTAAACATGACTTATTTTTAGTCTTATTTTTAGTCTTAGTGTAGACTAGAGTATACACTAAAGAAATCTAATTGTGGAATACATGGATTGCTCTACTACTATTGCAGTACTTCAATAAGTACTCGAATTCCAATTTTCTGAACCCTTCAGGCGTATACAGTAGAAATGATTTAAAGGAGGGAATTATGAGAAAGTGAAAGAACAGTCTGCTACAGTAAGTAAGGTGGACTATGTGAAACATTTGAAATACACTGAATAGTTGCTGCTTTTGTGTGCCTAAAGTACAAATACTGTAGCAACATTTCTTATCTAAAGACACCTAGCCAATATAATTGAGCAGTCAACAAGAGGTGGGAGGTCAATCTATTATTAGCCAGGATGGGTTGGAAAACAACTTGACATTAATGCATCTAAATTGGCTGAGTCCACAGTTCTGACTCTTCCCATTAGTAGACAATTCCATTAGTATTCATATGTTTTGGTATTCAGATGGGACTATGTTTCCCTGCATGTCATAATAGCTAACCCTAAACCTACAGTGATTAACAGTGAACGAGGGAATTCCTGAGGGAATCAGGTAAACAACACAATTTAGTATACAACCGAGTATACGCTACTGAATGGGGAAATAAAAAAATATATATGTATGCATCATGCAAATATATTTGTATGATGACACTGTTATAAAAAGTTGCTGTAATATAACATGTTTAACTACAGTGACTGCAGATGCAGACTCATTTGAAACAACTGCCATTTTAGCAAGCAATGCTGTGAATTAATTACTGTCCTAACTGTTTTGAGGAACATTTAAGCTCTGGAGCAAAAGCTTTGAAACAGCACTCCATGGTTCAGTTCAAAGCTTCAGTGGTGACCCACATCTTGGTTTGCTGACTCATCAACTCCAGCATTGTCTAAGGCATCATTAAAACGAGTGAGAAACCACAACAACTGCTCAAAGAAAAAGCAATCAAAGTTAGCAGCAAAAAGGTCCTATGAACATTTAACATTTTGTACTATGCTTTTCAAAGATACTGCAGAGAACTGTAGGTCATTTATTCAGCCTCGCAAAGATAGACTAAAATGACATTTCACAAAGTTGTTTGCCATCTCACTCCTGTCTACCTCCCACGAAAAACAACCGACTTCAACCTCTAAACAAACGTGTGAGCAACAAAGGTGAATACTTCGTTTGCTTTTCATAATGATAGCACACTTTATCCGTAATAAACTATTGCTGAAAGCCACTTTTCCCCCTCCTCACCACTTTATTGCTGTTCTTAAAAGTCACACTTCATTGAAGTAAAGCTGAGTTTTACAAATTATTTAATTAAAAAGGCTCAGAGATGACCAAGCACCCTGACCAAATCAAATGAATGTTTTAGAGACCACTCTGTGCAACATGGTTTTGAACAAAAGTATTCTTTTGATATGTGGCACTGCTCCAGACTCAGCAGGAGAGTGGTCAATAATTAAATACTATCTAAATTCCCACTCTAATTGCTTCTATTGATTACATTCTGACCAAGTAATTATCTTGTAAGATATTTGGCAGAAGACAACTTGTGATAAAATGAGGGGGAACACAAATGAATTAATTCAAATAGTTTCAAAAATCTAAAGTAAAAGGGTTTATAGAATCAGAATAATTGTCATTACCAGGATTAGGGCTAGTGTTAGTGTCATACTGTATGTTTGCAAATATGAGGAAAATAGTTCAGTTAGGTTGATGCTGTAAGTGTCTGTGACACTTGTCCTTTTAACTTCAATTGTTTCTTTAGTTTGAAGTTCATTTGTTATTATTTTGCTTATTTTGGGATACCTTTATTTTGACACTTCCTGTTCCTGTGTATTTTGGGCTACTTTTACTTTGACACTTCCTGTTACTCCTGCGGTCTTATTGAGGCACGCTAGCTTCACACACAGACAGACCCATTCATTCAGAGACACACAGTAGCACGCACCAACGTGTCTTCTAACCAGCGCGACACTGTACGAATTGTTTGTTTGTTTATCTGCTTTAACGTTCTGTAGCCCTGTATTATGCACTTTAATTGCGCAGTTTCAGTAAAGTTGTTTTATTGTTCACAGTGCCCGTTGTGTCTTTTGGTGCAATGATTGAGCATCAAACAAATGTTACCTGAAGCCAAGGTGGCTTTGTAAGCAGCCCAGCCCAGTATAGCACCCCTGGATAGCGGAGTGAGGTACAGGAGTGTTCTTTTGTTTGTTGTTTGTTTGGATTTTCTTTCTGATTTATTTTGGGTTCTATTAATTGTTTGTCTGGTAAATTGGTTATGGTACATTGGTACGTTTTGGTACTTGCATTTTGAAATGGGTTATTCATTCACTGAAATATATCAACTATAAATTAACTATTTTATTGTTGAATTGTACTTTGAAAGTGATACATTGAAATGCACTGATTTTATTGTTGAGTGAAGCTATGAAATGATTTAATATGATTGTATGATTGACAGTATTTATTTCTATTTTATAGTTTTCACGGTGTTTGACAGAGCTTCATTCTGTGTTGAAGAAAAATAAATACACCCGTTGAAACCATCCACCTTCGTCATCATTCAAATCCAAGGGCCGCTACAGTGAAAACTCAACGCTGAAGCTACTCAACGTCGACACCATCAACACATCTCATCTACAGCCACCTTGTACTCAAGTCATCAGCCCACTACCCCCAAAGTTTGTCACACACCACCAAAGTCACTAATATACTCATTGAGGGGGCCTATACATTCTAACTGGTAGCCTCTCTGGTGGGAAGGTTACTGAAAGGACAATGAAATTGAAAAAAAGAAATAAATAAAAAATATAAAAATTAAACAAGAAAACATAAGGGTGAAATACAAATGTTTCTCAATGTGATTGGAATTTAAAGGTTCTGTCACACAGGTCATAGGGATTTAACCAGGAATTAAGAACTTTTAAGCTGCATTTGATGCATTGTCGAAAGGGACGTCTGCATAATTGTATTGCAATTTGTATGTTTTGTTTGATTTATCCTCTTTGTGGTTCAAAGTGGTACTGTGGAGCTACTAGGTGCTAAACGGTTATATACACTGAACGCCAACCCAGACCAATTAACCCCTGAAGTCAAAGTAATTACACAAACAGCAAAAACTCCAAGCAAATGTCAACCACCAGCGACACAGCAGTCAACATGGAGCATCCTACAAATTCCGAAGAGACAGTCGGCACACAAGATGCTACTGAACGTGGAAAAACAGCGACCAACGAACATCAGTTTGAATTAAGCACCCGCAAAAAAATCCCAACCGAGAAGGGCCAGCAACTGCACGACGAGAACTCCAAGAAATCTGAAAAGGCATTCACAAAGGCTTATACTACCTGGACGCACTCAGCAAAAAGTGGCCGAACAGCATTAAAATCATTTTGTTCTGAAGAGATCCTCCAGGACATCAAGCAAACAGTTCAGCAGCAACATGATGCAATTGGTCAACATTATAAATCAATTCAACGCAACTGCACTGCCACCCCGGACATCGTCAAAAGAATGGACGCCTGCATAATCGTCACAGCAGAGATATGTGAGATAGTGGACAAGTACCTGGAAGCCCTTGACAGGCCTTTTAATGAGGAGCTCGCAAAGGTACGTGTCAGAATGGCCTTAAATAAGGAGGAGTACGGCTCTATTTTTGGACACACCAACACTGAACCAGTCATCTCCGAAACATCCCATAACACAGAGAAACGGACACAGTCCCGTGGAACCGGCCAATTGCACCCAAAACCCCCTTCCATAGTCAACACTGACGATTCAAATTCCATCTCCAGCCACCACTCTAAAACTTCCTCCAAAGCCTCTAGCAAGAGAGCCGATGCAGAGGCAGATCTTGCCGCTAACCAGGAGGAAGCCAAGGCCCTGCAGGAAATCCAAGAAGCAAAAACTAAACTAAAACAGCTTAAAACACAAAAGGACATCCGAGTAGCAGCAGCACGGGTCCAAGCATACAAAAGATTCGAAGGCAATTCTGAACACGACAACAACCCACTCTCCGCTCCTCCAAATGTCCTATCAAGTGCCCAACCTAACCCCATCTCATCTCAGCCCATACAAACATCCAGTCACACGTCAGCTACCCTGGACACCACCGGTCTCGCTCAATCACTTATAAACTCACTCAGTATAAACCGTCTGCCTGCTCCCGAACCAACAACCTTCTCTGGCGAGCCATTACAATTCATAGACTGGAAAATGTCCTTCATGGCACTAATAGACAAACAACCTCTACCTGCTAGTGAAAAAATGTTCTATCTTAAACACTACCTGGCCGGAGAAGCCCTCAGAGCAGTAGAGGGTTTCTTTTATAGAAACTCTGAGGATGCCTACCAGGGAGCTTGGAGAGTTCTACAGGAAAGATACGGCAACGCCTTCATAGTTCAAAGAGCCTTCCGGGACAAGCTAACAAAGTGGCCCATGGTCAGCTCTAGCGACCCTTTCGCCCTCCGAGACTTTGCTGATTTCCTCCAGAGCTGCGTTGAGGCAATGCCACATGTTAAAGGACTATCGATACTAAACGATTGTGAGGAGAATCATAAAATCCTTCAAAAATTACCGGAGTGGATTGTTCGTCGCTGGAGTAGAATTGTCATAAAAGAATTAGACGAATCTGGCGACTATCCAAGCTTCTCACATTTCACCAAGTTCCTTCAAACAGAAGCCAGTATTGTCTGCAACCCTATTGCCTCTCCATTTTCAGTAAATCGCAGGCCAACGGATGAGAAAACACCTAAAAGAACCAGGGCTTTCCACACCACTGCCCAGAATAACAACCCCAAGCCTTCATTCACCTGCCCCATCTGTGCCCAGGAAGCACATGGTGTGGCTACATGCCCCATCTTTAAGGAAAAATCCATGGAAGACAAGAAATCCTACATTCTTGAAAACCATCTCTGCTTCGCGTGCCTGAGAAAAGGACACGGTAGTAAAGAATGCCAGAGGCGACATACTTGTGGCGTGTGTAATCGACAACATCCTACCTGCCTGCATGACGACAGAGGGAGACCTGCGGGAGACACGGCGAAGGAGTCCACTTCCACAAACAACCATTCAGGTCAGGAGATCCATTCCGCCATGACGCACACAGTGTTCACAAGAGCTTCTGCCACCTCTGACGTTAACAGCTCAAGAGATGACCTCAGAAAGAACGATCAAGTTCGCAAGCTTGAGGCCAAATCATCAGACTACGCTGAGCAGCTACGACTTATGCAGAAGACCAAGGAGAAGCTTGAAATTGCATTAGAAAAGTATCAGGATTCTTCCATGAGGAAACTTCAGGAACAGAATGAGTCCCAACAAGGCATCAGAGCAAAGATGGCAGAGGCGATGGCTCTAGCCCTGGAAAAGAAGGATCAGGAATGGATGCAGAAGATGGCAGTTCTGGAAAAGGAGAAGTCCAAGTTGGAACAGACACTAGATGAGGCCAGGACGGAACTTCTGCAGGCACGGACAACCCACGCAGACAACATCAGCTCTCTAGAGGCACAGATATTCAGAACCAACCGTAGTGTCACTGAGCTGCAAACACTTCTACGACACAAAGAGGAGTCGTCCAAAACCTACAAAGAGAGAACAGACATACAAATAGCTGGTCTGGAACAGCAAGTGCAAGAGGCTAATAAGGGACTCGGGAGTGCTGAGCAGCAGGTCACAGAACAACAGGAACTTATACATAAACTGCAAGCAGAGTGGAGCGTAGAGAAGACCAGCCTAGAGAAGGAGGTGTCTTTAGCACAGGAGCAGGGCCAAGAGACAGAAGGCCGCCTACAGGAGGAGGTTGTAGCTCTACAAAAGGAAAGAGATGAGCAACAGACAACCTTTATGTCAGGATTAGTGAACTGGAACAGGAGAGGAGGAGACAACTCTGGGAAAAGCAGAGGGACCACCGGCAAGGCAGCAGGGAAAGCCGCTCAGAACAGACAAGAGAGAGCAGAGGAACGAGGAGATGGTGGTTTCTCCATGCTCATCCAACTGATGCCCATTGTAGTGTTGATCCTGGCATCCATCTTGAGTCAGCGGATGGTGTCCACACACCCCTACAACCTCTACTCCAGACCGTCCACTGGTCAGATCATACAATGGCAGACAGAAAACCTGCAAGTGGACTATTATGTCATTAGAGATTTAAAATCTGAGTACAAGGGCTCAGCACTGCAGAGAATTGAGAAGAATGTGGAGGATGACTACGTGTCCAATATCAGAAATAACTGCTGGAAGGAGCGTGAACGACTGGACAATTCATCCTCTCAAACCTCCATCGAGCCTGTAAACGAGGTGTTTTGCTGTGAATCATGTTTGCTCAGAATGAGTTACCCCGTAACATGATTGGGGGGAGTGTAAGTGTCTTTGACACTTGTCCTTTTAACTTCAATTGTTTCTTTAGTTTGAAGTTCATTTGTTATTATTTTGCTTATTTTGGGATACCTTTATTTTGACACTTCCTGTTCCTGTGTATTTTGGGCTACTTTTACTTTGACACTTCCTGTTACTCCTGCGGTCTTATTGAGGCACGCTAGCTTCACACACAGACAGACCCATTCATTCAGAGACACACAGTAGCACGCACCAACGTGTCTTCTAACCAGCGCGACACTGTACGAATTGTTTGTTTGTTTATCTGCTTTAACGTTCTGTAGCCCTGTATTATGCACTTTAATTGCGCAGTTTCAGTAAAGTTGTTTTATTGTTCACAGTGCCCGTTGTGTCTTTTGGTGCAATGATTGAGCATCAAACAAATGTTACCTGAAGCCAAGGTGGCTTTGTAAGCAGCCCAGCCCAGTATAGCACCCCTGGATAGCGGAGTGAGGTACAGGAGTGTTCTTTTGTTTGTTGTTTGTTTGGATTTTCTTTCTGATTTATTTTGGGTTCTATTAATTGTTTGTCTGGTAAATTGGTTATGGTACATTGGTACGTTTTGGTACTTGCATTTTGAAATGGGTTATTCATTCACTGAAATATATCAACTATAAATTAACTATTTTATTGTTGAATTGTACTTTGAAAGTGATACATTGAAATGCACTGATTTTATTGTTGAGTGAAGCTATGAAATGATTTAATATGATTGTATGATTGACAGTATTTATTTCTATTTTATAGTTTTCACGGTGTTTGACAGAGCTTCATTCTGTGTTGAAGAAAAATAAATACACCCGTTGAAACCATCCACCTTCGTCATCATTCAAATCCAAGGGCCGCTACAGATGCATTACACTCAAAGCAACAGCATTCTGAAACATTTGCAAATTATTGACAACTATTTACTAAAAATACAAAGATAAGCAAATAGAAGTTAGTAACTATACATATATACTGTGCAAGTTAAATGTCAATCAGTGTGCACCAACACACCAGGATGGCGCCTTCTGTGACACTATCTTGATTTTATGGTCAGGAATCAAATGATCCTTTTGTTGGTCTATTTATAAAGAGAAAAAAATAAGAGAAAAAATTGATGAGCTATGCGTTGTGTCTTGGTGTGAGCTTGCAGATCTGCTATTTGTGCCTTATGTGCTTAAGGTACCACTGAACTTTTTAACAGACTTTTTCCCCCTCAAGTTGTGACCTTGTGAGGAACTTGAGATGCTGCTGTCTTTGCCTCAGGAAATCACGTCTTAATCTGCTTCAGCGGTACAAAAGTCCTTGACCAAAGACAAGTGTGTCCCTGTCTGAAGCAGCTGTTGGGGTTTGGTGAGCACAGGCGTGTCCTCAGAACAAGCCCAGGAGCCTGGCACACATTAAAAAGACTGATCTCACTGCTCTCACTGTAATTGATCATCTGACTTAGTTCAGAAATGAATGATAACTCAATTTCCTCTTTGAAGGGGCACGGACGTTGCAACAGGGATGTGACCTTCAAGCCTTGTGGGAAAATGCTAAATTTTTCAAAAAACCTCTTCAATTATTCATGATACTATGTGCTCATACATTTCCTTCACCAGGTTTCTTTTCTTTTTTTTAACGGGTCTGTTAGCACTTGCTAAGGTGCAAGGGAGGTCTGTTTATCCAGTTGTATTATTCATCGAAGGATGACTCCATCCACATTTTAATGAAAACAAGAATCTAATGACTGTGTATGATGTATTTGGTTTAACATATGCAAAACAGAAGTATGTGTAGATATCAAGAGAATGTTTGACAATGCTTTTTGTCTGCCTTTTTGGGTAAAAAAAACGTTATTTGCGGGGCGCCCGCTGGCCTAGCGTTTTTTTGTTTTTTAAAAAAATGTTCAGAACCCAAGATATCGTGATCCGAAGATTTGCTGCTCGTTTCACTTCTTGTTTAACTTATTACTTAAAAAGGCTGTATCTCGGCTCCTGTGTACTTTTTGTTTTACTATGTATTTTTGGCCCAGACATGCTATTTTCAAAGGCAGACAATTCATGTAAACGAGGTTGCGATGACCTCGTTGACATTTGTGAAACCACACAGTATAACCCTCAGTGATTAGCAATCATCAGGGGATCGATCATAATGGAGAGTAAATAAATGTATGATTCTGTGGATTGTATGGTGCTATATCTGTGTATCTTAATGGCTTTAAAGGGCTCAATATTTAATGTTTGTTTCTGTGGATTCTCTGTTCTGTGGGTTGTATGTTAATCTGTATTAATTTCAGCCCTTGAAGGGTTCTATGTTGATGCATAACTCTGTATCTTATGCTCTGCTTCTGGGGGACTTGTGATCTCAGATTCGGTGTCATGCTTGCGCAGATAATCTGTAGTATCACAGGAGCAGAGTACACGCCGTCAAACTGAACACACTAGCATCGCAATAAGTCGTTATTCCTGACGAAAGTGTCTAACTGAAACACAGTTTTTAGTCCCAGAGATAATACATGTATCACATCAGTGCACATCAAGCTGGGGGTCCTTGAATTTAGAAATGAGAAAATTGAGAATCTAGCAGCTACCTCCACCTAATTTCCTTCCCCTGTTTTTTCTTTTTTCCTATCTAACTCAACCTTCCCTGATCATGAAATGAGTGTCATTTGTACTGTATTAGTGAGCCATTCAGCGCTAACACGTTTTAATGCTCAAATCCTTAGTGCTGGCGTAGACATGACAATCAAAATTGTACTGTCGATCACAAGGAGTTCATGTGGAGGACTGTGCACTGCGCTTATTGCTTTCCTCAAAGCCCGGGCAGTAAAACAATATCAGAACACATCAAACGTTAACGCTTATTGCCCAGCACCACATCCAACTGGGAGAAAGTGCCGATCCCAATTTTCACATGCGTACATATGATGGCATGCTATGAGGCAGCTTTGCGGAAGCGTGTTGCTTTGATTCACTGATTGCTAAGCCTCTACTGATCCTATCCTCCCACAGAGCTCATCATATCGAACAACATATCAAACAGTCCCATTGCAGCCTCGTCCCCCAGCACTCTGCCACCGGTGGCCCGGCCGCGTCCCACCACAGCTAACGCTGGGCATAATGAGCTTCATCCTCTGTGCGCTTCCTGTGATTATGACAATGATAATACCAGAGGTAATATGGTTTTATGAGCCCTCTCATCCTCCATCTGCTCTGCTCTCCTCCCCGCAACAGCTGCCCATGACTCCATCTGAACTCCTTCACTGAGCCATCTGGCCTGCATCTCTAATCCCTCCTTCATTCCGTCTCCCATCGCTCATTCCTCTCCACCATTCGCTACGTCCACGCAGTAAAATCCAGAGAATTATGGGTCAATTCTTGCACTGTCAGAGTAAAATTAAAGCTCAGGATTTTACTGTGTATCGCCGCCCTCCCTCTCCCTTCTCTCTCTCTCTGTCTCTCTTTCAGACACCTTGATTTTTAATGGGCTGCTCGGCTTTTGTCATCTTGCTTCTGTTTCGCTGTTTTGATTTGTCAGGTGGTTGCGCGTACATGTGGATATGCATGTGCATGTGTTGTTAGCAATTCTTCCTTTGATAACACAGTTTTATAGCGTGTGAGCAAGTACACAGCTAATGTTGACATGCAATACTGCATTGTGTGTGTGTGTGTGTGTGTGTGTGTGTGTGTGTGTGTGTGTGTGTGTGTGTGTGTGTGTGTGTGTGTGTGTGTGTGTGTGTGTGTGTGTGTGTGTTGTTTCAGTGTGCAGGGCCAGGGCGTTGCTGAAAAAAGAGCACTCGTGCACTACCTGGGTAAAAAAAAAGAAAGGTGAATCTGAATTGGGGAGGACATGAGGACCAAACTGCAATGTTAATCATTTAGAAATTAAAACTGGCAATTTGTCATTGCGTACAAACAATTTACCCTGGGTGTGTTAGTGTTTTCACTGGATGAATTACATAGCCTGTGTCTTTCTGATTTATCTACTTCAGCAAACAACAATTCAACTGTGACAGTACTTTAAATGAGCATATTGCTTGGGGAAACTGCTGAAATAACGATACCCAGCCATGGCTGGCAAGTCATGGATGGAATGGCTTCATTAAGAACTGAGGAGTCAACCAACAGCATTTGAAAATAAGTTAATGTCTTTAAGAGAGTGGGAGTGCACATCCAATGTTATTGGCACATGGAGCGATGTGTGCTCCCTTGGGGAAGTGAGGAGAGCTTCACAGATCGAAGTAATGGGAGACGTTCTCAGTGGCATTTCTTGTCTTTTTGGATAATCTGACATGAACTTGTTCTACATTAACTGCTAAGTACCGTACACAGGGTTACATTTTGGCATCTAGTTTATTTATAGGAAAGTTAAAGTGATGATGTGTCGCTTTGCTTTTGGCAAACGCTTCTGTGAACTGTGATAGAAAACAATGTTAGTCAAAATTAAGTTAAGAGTGTGATTGCAGAATGTCTGCCCTTTTTTCTGTCTTTCTTGATATGTGAAAAAATAGATATCACTGGCAGGTGAGCCAGTAGGTTACAATAGCAGTGGCAACACATAAATGTGTGGGGAGGACATGACTAAAAGTTGGGAGACAAAATTGGCAAAATACTGTACTGTACCATATAGTTAATACAGTTACATCCCTATTGTGCATGCAGCATCTCTACACAAGGAATAGCTACTCATCTTTCAGACAAGTGTCTAAATGAGTGTAACATTCATTATTATTCATTCATTTTTCCTCAGGGAAAAGTACAGTATGTGGGTAGATCATTTCAATGTATCCATGTCAAGGCTTGTGGAGCCCTAACCACAGCACAAAAGATGAGATATTATACCATTCAAACAGATAATTTACCAGTCAAACTCACTCTAAATTGTTGCAATACTGTACATACTGTAGAGCTGCATAGCAAGAACCTTGAGCCAAGAGAATACATGGGCATTAAGCCATATTATAGACAAAGAAACTCTTTATGGAGTTGGGCCTGGTGCCAAGATGAAGTGACTGAGGAGGCAGTTAAAAACGGCGAGGGGGCAAATATATTTATATAGTAAAACAATAGGTTATCATCCTTGTGGTGTTTTGACTAGATGTGAACAAATCCATACCAAATGTTTTCCATGTGTTTGTGTGTCATGGACACGGCCATGATATGAAATACGGTAGGAATATGTGGGGCAGATTGCCAGGTCACCATCACCATAAAATTGGTTTGGTGGTAGGTTTCATGAAATTAATTGATTTAGCCATGCAACAGTCTCTGAAAGACTAAATATTTATTTATTTATTTATTTACAACAACAAAAAAACTACAGCAGTAGTGAAACCAATATTAAACCTGAGTGGTCTCTCACAATTTAGGGAACGTAACCTCTGCTAAAATGACTGCTAAAATCAACAAAAAAGTAAAGCCAACAGATCAGGGTCAGTAAGTAAAAACATGTAAAAATAAAAATGTGTTTCTGCACATTCAGTCTGTCTGTCTTTCTCTTTGTCTGTGTCTCTCTCTCTCTCTAGTTAAACGTTTTTCAGACATTTTCATGTCATGGATCTCCACATTAATATATATATTTGGCTGCAGACCCCCAACTGAAAAAATGTTGTGCCAGGGACCCCATACAAAATATTCAAGCTTGTAGATTGACTATTTTCAAATATCCGATGTACAGTATATAGGGTTACGGTATGTATAGGGTATGTAGTGGTTAAACAGATTTTGATGCTATATTAACATTATTCTCAAGGACCCCTGGGGGTCCCCGGACCCCACTTTGACAACCACTGCTCTGGTTGACCAAAACTTCACTTCCCTGACGTTTCCATTCTCTGGATTGCTACAATGGAAAACAATAAATAGAATTAGAATCACGGTTCTATTTACAACCCCGGAAAGTAAGCAAGGCTGAACCGAAGTTATGGGTTCTGTCTATCGCTCCTCTGCTCCATTCAGTACCGAGGACATGGGCATGTGGCCCTACAGTAAGTGAATAGCCTAAACATATCTGTCTCATGCCAAACCAGCAGAACAAATAAACCAGCCAAATTCTACCTTCCCTCACTAGAGTTGCAGCTCCATTGTTTGTCATCCCCATGACACTACCTCAGCCAATATTGTGTTGTTTTTTCGATTATTTTTAGGGTACACACACAACTTAAAATGCAAGGGAGGTGTGGGGGGGGGGGGGGGGGGGGGGGATACAACTGAGCCTCCTCTTGCCCCCCTATACTTCAACAGTCTTACATTATTCAGTGGGAAATTTGTATAATTATACTGTAACTTGGAATTCTGTTTGCTAAGCACACTGTACGGTCTGGGGTGTGTTTTTCTCTCTCCCTGCATGAGGGTTTGGGAGACAAAGATGATGCATAATGCCTGATTTATATTTGGTTGCACATTGTGTCGCGCATCAAACATGATAACACACGATCTACAAGCTCACAAAGCGTCCGGACGGGATGGGTAGTGACCTTGTAGATCGCTCGTAGATGTTCAATGCCAGACACAGTCATCCTATTACAGACTTACATCCTGTAAGTCTAAATTAGGCTTAACAGAGCAAAGTGCGCATCACCTTGAGCTTAGGGAGAGACAAGACTAATTTCTCCCCATGAGCCTAATTAAGGAACCTAATGCTGTGATCACGTGCTCAGACCAACATAAAAAAAAGTATATGTCTCACAAATACACTGCCAAGTATCACAGGTCAGTTTAAAATTCGAGTGTGATTATGTGACTTGAAAATGTAGCCACACCGTCGTAGCAGAATAAATCTTTATTATTCTTGACATTTCGTCAGGCAGGCCACCATCGTCATGGTTAATGGGTTAATAGTATTCACTGACATTATCATAATGTGTGAAGAAAGAGGCACCTCAAGCATATTGCCTCAATGTCAGCTATGTACACGTCCTACTCTTCTTTCAAGACAGCCTTCAAGGACTATTCATCTGGGGTTTGGAGAGGACTGCAACTCTGTGTCCTGGAACGCTATACGACGATGAAAACTCTCTGCAGACAACTTGAAAGGGAGAATAACAACCACAAAAAACTATAGCCTTAGCCCGATGAAAATCATTCATCCTCAGCCAGATCACGTGTTAGGGGAGGAACTCAAGTGACTGGAACCTCTGTGGGGAGTGTTGTCACTGAGGGAAGTGAGCACACGCAGTAAAGCACAGTGCCGTAGTCCCTGTGTTTCTCCTCATCTGCTGCTAAGCCGCGAGGTGAATCTAGATGACAAGGACTAGTGAGTTTCCTTTTATTCAGCTGGGGTACGAGCCGTTACTTGGGAGGCCAAACTGGCCTCGAAGCCAAAGGTTCACAAAGGAAAAGAACACATGCGAAGAGAGGCTAAATCCCCAAGTGTTTTGAACATTAGAGTGCAGTACATAAACTTGCTTCTCTTTGTTCATGCATTTAAATATTTATGTGTCACTCAGTGTGAATGCGCCATTGCCAAGGGTAAAGAACACTCTGATCGAATGTGTTACAGGTACAGAGGGGTAATTTGCATTCTCTATAAGTATGTTGCATCTCTTTGAACATCTGTAAACTTTGCGTCACCTTGATTGTGTTTTGAGCACAATAATCAATATATGAGAGGCCAGAAGTTCATAGTTCTTATGAACTACTCTCTCAGGACTCAAGAGAGACGATATAGGCTAATAAAGAATTTCAAACAGCAGTAATAGTTGCATGACTTTCCTCATACAGTAGATCATTTAATTCACTCACTTAATTAATTTCCTGTTCTATTCCATTCCAAAGCGGTAAAACATAATCATTTTACCCTTAAGAGAAGCAGTGCACTTTTACGTTCCCTCTGACCTAGTTTCCTGACAGTCTCCAAAGAAGGATTCACAGCATGAGCTTTCTGAGACTTTCTGTGTCCCATGGATTTTTCCACCAAAATGCAATTTCTACCATATAGACTCAAGATGGCATGGTTGGTTACATCTGAAAACAAGCATGTAGCCATTGAACACTTTTGACAGAGATCCCTTAAATAACTGCTCAAGGCTCAAAAGCAACAGAACTGAGTCTCATGTTCCCTAGAGGAAATGGATGAGACAGATGCATTGTGCATCACTGAATGCCGTTGAATGGGCTGCCAATTCCTCATCATGTGTCATGCTGATGGTGGTGTACCAGGATAGACACAAACACTTTGCCCAGGCAGGCACCATGGCACACTCTGACTTTGGCCATTGTCCAGAACACGCATTGCATTGAATTTATATGTTGTGGTTAGTTGGAACTGTGAATGCTCAGGGTTAATTCTGAGAGCGACAAAAATGGCACATACTCAGAGGCAAAGGCTTTAAGACCATACTAGAAAGAAAACAACTTGCTGAATCTTGAGCTTTGGGAAATGACTGGTACAGGAGCACAATTTGTCTGAATAATAGGCCAGTCTTATGCATATGGGTGCACTGGTCTGGTACAGTAACTGATCAGGCAATGTAGCTACCATAATTATAATGTTCGATTCTAATTCAAGCATGCCCTTTCCCCTCTCTCTGCCCTCTGGTTTCCTGTCTCTCTACACTGTCCCATCTAAATAAAGTCAAGACAGAAAGAAAAAAGACGCTACAAATTAAGAGAAAACTGTACAGTAGAATGTTTTATAGGGATGGGGTAAAAGTCTATTCAGTTACAGTATGATTAACATTTCAATTTTGTTACAGTATGAATAACATACGTTTAAAGACAAAACTTGTAGTGGTAACATCCATGATTTGTTGATACTGTATCAATAAGTGTTAACTTTGTTAAAAAGTAAAAGAAAAAAATGTATTCCCTCATGATGGACATTTCAGGCAATGTAAATAGGAAGTGAATGCAAGCACAGCAATGTCTCAGAGATGGTTTTGAGGAAGATTACTCTCCTCCTCCTCCATCTATAAAATAAATCCAGAACAGAGCCTATATTTGACAAGTAACTACCACTCACGGCACAATCGTCCCACTGGATGGGATCAGGATAATCATAAGCCACATACCGTTTCAAAGGGAGCTTAAAATGTTGAACTTCTGACTCAAAATGGACTCTGGAATCAAAGTATAGCCTATTGTAGCACTAGAGGTTGGGAATGGAACACATTAAAGAATCACAAAACATATCGAATCACTGCCTAAGACTCTACAGAACATAATATATCAATAGGTCCCTGTCGATTCCCTTCCATAATGTTATACACAGTGGCTCTTTACTTCTTTGTACTTAGAAGCGAAGGGCAATTAAGTGAGGAAAGTTATTATTACAGTTAATTTGTATTTAGTACCTCCAGGATTGCTGAACCAAAGCAGAGAGGAGAGATACAGACCTGTGCTTTTGTAGTGTAATATTCTACTCACTTCATCACTACATGTCATAAAAGATTTAACATGCAAAAAACAAGCTGAAGAAAGCTCTATGAGTGGTGCAAATGTGTTTCGCTTCTGTTTTTGTCTATAGCCTATGACTGTTTGCCTATGAATGTTTTTGGAAAAACACTCTTTTCATTGTTTTCATTGTTTTGTGTTTTACTCTGACTGTATCTAATTTGTTTCTTAATGTGCAATAGAGATGCAAATTGAAATGAGGAGACAATATTTGGAACACTTTGTAAAAAAGAAATCTCTCTTTGAATTCAGCTCAAAAAGCATTTTAGCTGAATTGAGACAATTAGAATTAGATTAGTGCAGACTGCAAGTTTTCGCAATTCTATCTGACATAATCTCCTATTCTATAATGGCTGCTCATTTCAGGGTGCCCCAAAGTAATTGTCAATTTACAGGTCAGTGCATTCAATAAAATACTTATTTTACGATCAAACAAAACAACAGTTTTGCAGCAATGCAAAAACATCACCAACACTAACTTTTCATAGACCAGGTCCTCTCTCCAGATTATTTGCATTTCATTGTTTCTTCATAGAATGCAAATGTCCTTGGCTCAGAAGTGTTACAATAGACCCCTTAACAGACGACGTCACACTGATAAGAACCAGTATGCGTGCAACCAGTATGCGCGCAAAGAAACCCATTCTGTCAGGTCTCGCTCGGACGCGCCTCACTAGCCAACACACAAGAGGGGGTTGGTGTGTGCTGAAACCAGCGCACCCCAAAACAACAGGTTGAGAATTGATTGCATGAAACAATCACCTGTGCATCCAGTCTCAATGTTGGTAAACAAATAATTGGTCTATGTGTATGCAGCACAGTAGCGAAGAATAAATAAACAAGAGTCTGAAGTATAAAACAAGCCTCAAAATAACTTTTCAGGCGTTATAAATCTAAAAAGACTAATGTCAGGAATAACTTTTGAATTATGAATGAATAACCCATTGTGTCGCTTTATATTGAAAATAAAGATTGCATTGAAGGCTTGTCAGAAAATAGGACACTTTTCAAAAGCAATATCCACCAGAGGTTGCATTTAATAAATATGACAAAATGACATCTTTTATGCAGGGGCTTACATGGTGACCAATACAACACAACCAGTATTCATTCTTATATTATTCAAATACAGCTTAAAGTACTGTAAGTTTAGGCTACTGGAGCATAGCCAAAGAAAATGCAATTGTACAATTCCTTGTCATTGGCTGCCACTGGAGCTTGTTGGAAGGACTTGCTTGCTAAACACTTGCCCTTGCCAAACTACTCTGACTGCAATTCTTTGTTGGCAACCTTGGGAAGAGACAGACTGAAACAAAAAAATAGAGGTCCTCGACATTTCTGTCTGCACTCGGAGAGACGCATCAACAATAACTGGCAAAGCACTGACAAGAATTTGTATGCAAAGCAGTTCTCTGACGGGAGCAAATATAAATCCAGGGAACTGAAAAGCTTTAAGTGAGCGTCAGGGGTTTGAGAGAGAGAGATATACAAACGCAGAGAGAGAGAGAGAGAGAGAGAGAGAGAGAGAGAGAGAGAGAGAGAGAGAGAGAGAGAGAGAGAGAGAGAGAGAGAGAGAGAGAGAGTGTGTGTGTGTGTGTGTGTGTGTGTGTGTGTGTGTGTGTGTGTGTTAGGGGTGTGCCGATACACTAATTTCACCAAACGATACGATACGATATTTGGCTCACAACTTCGATACGATTTCGATACGATACGATACGCACTTTTTTTATTATGAAAATATATGGATGAGAAAAAAAAGAAAATGCAAACAAATAATTCTGTTTTTGCATTATTCAGACATGCAAACTTGTAGCTTTTCAGCTACAATAGCCGTTTTGAATCCAAATAGTATGACACCTGACCCGAAAAAAAAACATGTTGTCACTCTTTTCACTTCGGGGACGTTTGCATGCCTGATTATTATGATTGTAAAAAAAAAAAAAAAAAAAAAAAAAAAATTTTTTTTTTTTTCAAAAACGATTTTTTTTTTCCCAAAACGATACATATCGTCGCGAATACGTATCGCGATATATCGCGGGACGATATATCGGCACACCCCTAGTGTGTGTGTGTGTGTGTGTGTGTGTGTGTGTGTGTGTGTGTGTGAGAGATAGAGAGTGTGTGTGGATGGATGGATGGATTGATGGGTGGAGAACGGAGGAGGAACCAATCTCCTGTAGAGCTGTGGAGCATTTTAATGCAGCTTTTCAGATTTTTCTGTGAGAGCGCCTTCTGCCTCTTGCTCATCACTTAAAACCATTTTTCAGTGGGGATTTAGACAGTGATGCCTCTTGGCACGACCCAGTAAGCCCTGGCCAGACTGCAAACCAGTGAAGGGATTGGTATTCATTTCACTTGACCATGGTCCCACCACCAGTTCAGTTCTTACTTGCTTATCTGCAGGGCTGGCCTGGGACATAAATTCGGCTGTGACTTTTGGCCCAGACCGGCCCACCACAACATGGCGCGCAGATGCTCTACCGCCCCACTCCGTTGAGGCACATACAAACACACATGCCCTTAACACAACGGGTGCCAGTGTTTTATTAAAACAGATTACTTTGAGTGCCAGAGATCTCACCGTCCTGTTTATAGCTGTCGACTCCACTGCGAGCACCCACACGCAAACAATGGATGCATGTACGACGATCGATGGTCCTGGCTAACGCCTGGAAGAATAACATCTCTCACACGAGTCGCCATCGAAAAGAGTAATCGCCCATCGAAAATGACTTGTTTTCCCCACTGTAAAAAGTTAAGGAGATACAGAGGTTTTTATCAAGGAGATAGAATGGGAGCGGACGGGGAGCCATGTTTTTTGGCACGGTGATCCATCTGTCCCTTCCTTCTCAGAGTCACCATGGGTGATTCCAGCGCTGCGCTAGCCCCCCCCCCCCCCCCTCCTTGTGGAAAAAAAAGACTGATAACACGTTTTTTACCGTGTTCGTCACCTAAGCGCTACTCTCTGAAAACACGTTTTTTACCGTGTTTGGCACCCGATGTGTTAATACCACCACTTTTACTGAAAAGCCTCCCTCCATGTTCTGGAGCCTTGAGTAAAATAAATGATAACTACACAACCCATACACAACTACAACCCATAAATATGATAGTTAGCATACAGTACTCACACTGGCAGCAAGCTACCCTACTCTGGGGAGATCATCTCCACTAGAGATTATGTAATGGACCTATAACAAACCTGGACATGAGCAGTAGACTATTATGAATGGGTGAAGTATGAACATGATTACATGCAAAAATGAGTCTGCATGTAATCATAACTTTAGGATGCTAAAATATAGAAAACAAGGGTAAACTATAATGATCTGAGAATGCATCTGTTATAAACTAGATCTATAGGCTGTATGAGGATGGCATAACCGGATATGCCTAACTTATACATAGCAAAGGCTGTAATTTGTGTACTGTGTTACATCTACAGAGAAACCTTGAAACACTGGAGAATATCTCAAACAAACAGTTTGGCACATAAAAGACCTCCAACATGGTTTGTATATAATGGTATAGCCTAGGTCATTGCTAGTAATGTCTCTTTAGTGTGTTAAGTCCTCAACTTGTGACTTTGCTGTTACAAGTTGTTTTTATTGTAACAGCAAAGTCATTCAGTGTTTTTAAAAACAGCTATGTATGACCCTGTGAATATTTTGAAAGGTTAGTAAAAACAATAACACTGACTGAAACAATATGTTTGACCAATGTCCTTTAAGCCCATATGGGCTGCCTGGGCAACAGGAATGCTGCATGACACAAGACTAGAGGGCGCTCTAACGCAACTTAGGAATGATCCCTTGACTGAGTGAAGGAGTGGACGGATGTGACGTCATGCATCCCAAAAAAAATCACTTCCGTCCACTCCTATGTTATGAGTTGTAGAAAAACACATCTACCTCGGATTCCTTCTTTTATTGGTGAAAACAAGCCTTATTCAATGGCTGATAGCACCAACATGGCCAATCACTAGCCTGGTTCCAGACGAATCTGCCTTTGCAAAATTGCATCGCACTTTAGCCCTCGGCAGATTAGGTCTGGCCCCCCTCAATAGAGATTTAATTTCTCTCCCTCCAAAGTCGTGAGGGACCAATCAGGGCCCAGTATCCAAATGTGGGCGGGCTTATCACCTTATTTGGAGCAATGACGTACAAGGAAGCACTGCTCTGATTGGTTCGTACAATGAAGCACTGCTCCGATTGGTTTAGGTTTAACCAATAGAGTCCGTTTGGATCTTTTTGTAACCACCCCTTGGAAAAAAATCTATCGTTGATAGGGACCAGACTCATCCACGCAATGTGTCGTGTGATATTGACTGGCCACTCGAGGCTAGCCAATCACGGTAACAGAAATTGTGTTCCAGTGGATAGAGGAGACCCTCCCCCACCCCCAGACACCCTTTGTTTACATCCGTGTGCACATCGCAGCTCCCGTGGCTCTCCGTGGATCGTCAATATACTGTAAGGTAAAAAAAACGCTGGCAGCATTAATGAATTAATACCTGGCAGTGAATGTGTTAATGTTGGATAAGGAACAGTCCTCTGTTGTGCTCACCAGTCACCACATCACCTTCTTCACATGCTAAACTGTCCCTCGACAAGTGTCAGCCAGCCGTCCCTTCAGATTAGCGCTGTTTCTCTCTTTTTCTGCCGAGCGTGCTGCCAGACGCATGCCTTTATTTATGTTTCGTCACACAATGGTGTCTCACACCGAACATAGAAGATCTACAGTACAAGCCCACAACGCGTTGAGACAGCGACACGCTGTGGGCTTGTAGATCATCTGTTATATGTTTGGGTGGAACTCCTGGGCCTGTGATTGGGCCACTAGGCCGGTATTCAGATGATAGACAAGCCAGTGGGCCAATCATGTGATGTCTCTCTGCTCTGTGGGCCGGTGATACTGAAGGATGGCCACCCAGCCCAAACATTACCCAGGGTCGGCGCGTCCATACAGGCGACATACTGTAGGCGGCCGCCTAGAGCGGCAGTTTGGAGAGGCGGCAAAAAAAAGTCGGGGGAAAAAATATATAAATATATATTTTAATACATTTTAAAAGTTTTGATAATAAATCGGTAAAATCAGGCAAAAATAAGAATTAAATAACAAAACCCTAACCTAAAGGCCTTTGCAGACAGGGTGCAATTAGTCAATCAGTTATTACCGCATGCGAAAAGACGCACGTGTCAAACTGGGTTCGATTGGGAAAAAAACGCATCGCCGCATCGCATCGCCGCACGGTAAATTCGGAGCCGGTGTGCACAAGGTCATTGAGAACCATGTGTTCATTTAAAAAATGATATTGTCCGTTTTTTCCTGTGCGAAAAATCACACCCTGTCTGCAAAGGCCTTAACCCTAACCCTAAAACCGAAATAAAGTAGCCAAAAACTGAAAAAAAAGTATCAAAATCCACCCAGAAACCAAAAAAAAATCACGCGCGCAACGGGGAGCGTGCGGGGGCGCATCAGAGGAATCTCGCCTAGGGCGCGGATCAGCCCAGAACCGGCCCTGACATTACCATAATAACATGTGGTGTTTCATTTCTTGTTTTAAAGCCAATCCATGTTTTTCTCCATTAATAGTTTATGCATTTGGACCGTGGACATGGATAGTATGGTTACATTAAACTGATTGGCATATTTACCATAGTTGAATGGGCAGATCTGAGAATAGATTTCAGTTTTAACCCTTGTGTCCCTATTCTAGGCATGTCATAATAGGCAAACATTCTGCAGAAATATGTGAATATTCCCAGAATAGCCGATCTACAAGCTCACAACACATGCAACACGTAAAAAAGGAAGATGTCAAGACCCCTGGGGTTCCCAGTTCCCAGTCAACTAGGCCTATAGGGTTTAAATGGTTAAAGAGATGTATAAGGGCAGCAGAGCTATAGATTAATGTTTTATGACACATTTTCTCATTGATCTAAATCTTGTAAAAACATTTAAATAATTGCTTTACTTTAAAGGTCATAATATACAGAACATTTTAGTTCACAAATGGGAGAGATTTGAAAATCGTCTTTGCAGGGAGATCATTACTGTGGTGGTATATTCTGATCTGGGAATGCAGAAATGAATAGAATAAATAGCACATTATTTTAAATCATGCTTGAGAAAAAAAGATAAAAACAACAACAACAACCACCTCAGGTTACACACTAAACACCCAAGCTCAGACCTACTAAGACAGCTGCAATGTAGAAGTTGATATGTCAAAGGTGTTTTGCGAGATCAGACATGGATGCAATGCACTGGATTATTCAATTTGCCACCAGCAAACTAATGTCTCTTGCCAATTACCGACAGATCATTCATGCGCAGGACTGCAATTTTTTCAAAAGGCAGCTAGACTAGAGGAATTTCAGGTGTCTACCTTTGCCGTTTTTCACTGACAGAAATGTAAAATTAAGTTGACACGATGCTGACCTGGTTACTGAGAAATTATTATTATTATTTACCACAATAGTGTTTTTTTGTTTCTTTTTCTTTTTCTATCAATCTGCATTTTGAATTTATCTGAATAAACATTCACACTGAATCATGAATAACGTGTAGATTGAAAATGCATTCTATTTAAAAAAAATTATCTCATACATCCCAATGGTTTAGCAACATTTATATATCAATATCAATTTATTGGTGTGTCAGTACACACTTCAGAATCATGTTTATCTGTTACATAGAGTTGGTTATATGCAAATCACAGTCATTACTGTGAAATTCAAACATATCAGACCAAACAAGGTAAGCAGTGGATTGACCGTGTTTCAGAGTCTCGTGAAATTAAACTGCCAACTGCAGCCTTTCCTTACTACACTGTATACTACCTTCTCAATCCTTGAGATTCATAATCCATCACTATTTGCAACACTGCCATTTGAATGCCCATTAACTGCATAGTTTAGCTTGACCTCATTTGTCAAATGGTTTACAAATGTTCTAGCCAACCAATAGCACACAAGGACACCCTGTGGCCACCTTGAAGAGCTGGGCAAAGCAAAAGAAAAAAAAGAAGAAATATAGCTGCAAGCAGCGATAATACGGGGCCAGTGATTGCAGAAAGAAAAAAGAAAGAAGCAATGATAAGTAATATGCACAATAAGCCGTAGAAACATAGAAGACCGAACTTGAGAGAAAGAAAACCATGCAATTAACATGAGCATTTTAAACCCTCACTAACCCTAACCTCAGTAAAACTATGCCTACCACTATCCTCAAGAAATACTACGTGTAAGCCTAAGAATGCCAAATTGTGATCACCTCAACACGCCGTCGGGGACAGGGATGGAACCGGTGACCGCCGGACTCATAGGCTGCCTTTTTTCTCATTGAGCTAGAGATATGATAGCCCTGGTAGTGTCTGTTGATATATATATAACTCTTTCCGTCCCTGATGGACCAAGCCTCTGTTTTGCTAACTACTCTAGATCACTGGTTCCCTAACCATCTACCGTGAAAGTAGTCGATCTACAAGCTCAAAAAACGTTGCTATCTGAAAAGTTGTGAGATTGTCGATCGGCTATTTTCACAATGAAGTATGTCATACATTGAAAAAACATACTCTCAAATAAGCATTTCAGGTTATCTTTAACAATTGCACATGCATTAATTGACACAATCATGTTGTGTGCAATGCAACTTAAATGAAGTCTGCATCAAGTGAGGCTTGAACTGGTGACCTTGAGGTTGAGCAAAAAATTGCTATAGCGCCCCCGTTTGACCAATTGGAGTAAGATTGGTTTCAGTGATATATGGAATGACCCTCTACATTACTGCACATTTTCAAAGAAATGTGAGTCTGCATGTATGTGTTAGGGGCAATAATTGTCATAAAACTGCAATATTCATTGGCTCATTAAAGCTTCATTTTTTCACTTAGAACAAATCCGCCCCAATGTTTTGTCGGCATAGGTCCAAAGTTCATGTGTAAAACGTTTCGTGAAGATTACTCAAAAATCCCAGGAGGAGATAACTGTTTTTCTGATCATTCAAAATGGTGGGAGATCTAAAGGTCAGAGGTGTGAAAGTTGTTCATCATGAGTAGACGCATGTGTGTATCGAAGTTTCATGGCTGTAGGTCAAACAGGGCATGAGTTGTACCTGTTCAAAGTTGGCATTTTCAATTGAGTGCTATAGCGCCACCTTTTGACGAAAGATTGTGAGAATTATTTCTTGATAGTTTGTCATGATCATCTATCATATGGCCGAGTTTCGTAAAAAGCGTATGCACGGTTCAGCCAGAACTGGCAAAAACGGCAGAAGAAGAAGAAACAGAATAATGCCAATATCAAAACAGAGCCATGCTGGCAGCCTGGCCCCGTAAAAAAAAGGAACCCAGTGCGAGGAAACTGCAAAAGGCCTTGAAATAAATTACACCATTGGCTCTCTATTTTTTTGTTTTATTCTAGTAACTACAGTGTCTTCACTAACTGATTGCATCTGTTATAGGGTTTCATTTGACTATAGTTACACGTTTTCAAGATTATGGTTTGGCGAAGTTTAGGGAATTTTCTGAAGCCATTATAAATACAGACACGCGCCCATTTTATTTGAGTGTTTAAATACGTTTCCAACAAAGCCAATAACATTAAACCTCACAATATAGGTGATACTGTACCAAATTAGCTAACACTGAATGACAGCCATTGTATTGAAAGCTCACATAAACATATATTTCACTCCGTTACTGTAAATCACTATGTAATCAAAGCATGGATGGAGTATAGACTGGGCCAGTGGGGCCAGTGCCCAGGGGCCCTTGGGCAGGCCTGAGCTGCGAGGCTTAACACATTGAGTGCCAAAAACGGTCCGGACCGTTTTTCATAATCCTAACAAGGTGTTCCAAAAACGGTTATGGCCATTTTTGGGAAAAAATATGAAAAAAATAAAATAAAATAAAATATATATTTTTTTTTTTCACAGCACCAGGAGATATCATTTTACGAAGATTTAGACTCCAATCCACTTCCTGGTTGAGTTATGACTTCAAAAGCCTGTATCTCGGCTCCTGTGTACTTTTTGTTTTTACGATGTATTTTCGACTATTTTCAACTGGCTGCAACTATGGAGCGGATTACCGAATGTTTTTAATCTTTTTCCCCGAATTGTACGAGACCTCTATGTGTGTAATGAGGGTATCACCGTGAGGATGGTGATCACTGAAAATGTTTTGTGACTACTTGAAAAAGGTCCAAAAATGGTTAAAATTCCAGGCACTGGAGGTACCCTGTTTTGAAAAACCCCTGGCACTCAATGTGTTAATGACAATTTACTAAATGTATTCTGTAGGTTAACAGTCAAATACGTGGGCGCCTCAGCCTATTCTATATTCAAATTGGCTTAAGGGAGAGCCGGCCAGCGGGCGGGCAGGCAGACCTCTGACGTCACATTCATGTCACCATGACTCAGCCAACCATATGGAGTTCCCAATGCAGCTACGCCCACATATGGTGTGTGTTGTCTAACCTCAATGTGTCGTCATGGCAACAATGTCTACAGGTGCACTGCTTTCTTAACCCACAAACGACTGACAGTACAACCCAATTACTGTGTTTGTGTGCTCACCTGACTGCCCATTCTGGGTAGCATGGGGGGCTGAAATATAATTGGCCCAGTGGCCCCTGTGAGTCTTAATCCGTCCCTGAATCAAAGCTATAATCATGTCAAGTCAAATTTTATTATAAACCAATATCAAAAATCATGTTCCAAAGGGCTGCACACGAAATAAAAACAATAATAAAAACTATATTAAGTAACAATAAATATACAGGAGTACAATGTAAGATCACACGTGCACACACACACACACACACACACACACACACACACACACACACACACACACACACACACACACACACACACACACACACACACACACACACACACACACACACACACGATAGAAAAATAAATATAGCAATACACAATGAGCACATAAAACTTCTGTATATGAAGATACAACTGACAAAGAAATGGATGAGTGTAATTCAGTACTTAGCGACCACACTAAATGATGTCATAAGTGATGTCATAGTGGGATGACAATAGTTCAATAAAGACGACTACAATCCTGTTTGTCACTCAATAAAAAAACATTGAAGGTATAGTTCACCCAAAATAAATATTATGTTCTATCAATAGCACACCCCATGAAGCCTTGAATTCATGGTTTTCATGTTGTTTTTGTTGCATTCCTAAGCCAATAATTGGATGACCGACGCAAAGATGCTAATGTCTCCGGTAGGAGACTCAAAGTTGACACTATGAGTCTCCTACCAGAGCCACAGCCAGTCATCAAATTATTGGCTTAGGAATGTGACAAAAACTAAAAAATCTCCATGAATTCAAGTCTCCATGAGGTGTGTAATCGATAGAAAAAAAAGTCATTTCGGGGGTGAACTATCCCTTTAAAACACATGTTATAATGTTTCTGGAGTACATGTTTCTATATAACAGCCTGTTTCTGGTAGTGAGAGAAAATGAAAAGGCCTGAATTTAGAGTTACTAATTTAAAGAAATTCTGAGATATAAAGTTGGAATTATGAAGAAGAAAAAATAAATTTCCATAGTATTTTAAGTTCACACAAGAACACATGACATAGATTCCATAACACTTTAGAACTGATGGATAATTTCAGATATTTATAACTCAAAATAATAAATAAATTATACATAATGCAAAGATCTGTGTCTGTGTGAATGCTTCTGTGAAGAGAGATATGATGAATAACCACACAGTAGTACACACCTAACACCTACAGTAGGTTGTTATTGCAATATAATAATAGATGATGAAATGCACCTACCGATAGTATTCACTTTGAAAACCTTGAACCTATAATAAGCACAACTACAAAGACGAGCTGAAATGAAAAACTTGGTTTTGCACTCTTTTAGAGCATATCCTATCTGCGGTCATAATAGAGACATACTGTAGTCAAGAATATTATGCCAAGAAAAATACAACAGCAGGTACTAACCAGTTTTAACCAATAGTGTCAGGACATGCACTAGTCAATCAATCTGTCACAAAGGATTAAGATTCATTTTGCTAGACACAAGTGGGAGATACTGCATATTGAATGTAAACAAACATAGCAGCCATGTGTTAGAAACTAACACGTACATGAAAATATGTTTCTGAAAACATTTGAGGCGAGAAATAGGCAGTAAGACACCTGATTCAGCACTGTCCTGTTTGATATTTTTTCACTTTGTGGTCCGATGTGGCCTCTAGGCAGGTTGTGGTGCACTGCAACCCCAAAATGAGGTGCTCATGCAGTAGTAGTACCGAGACCAAGATTTGTGTCGTTAACTCTTTGCCTGCTTTGATTCTGCTAAGAAAAAAATATTATTCTTTTTTTACACAGAACCAGGAGATTCGAAGATTTACTGCTCCATTCACTTCCTGGTTAAAGTATTTATCTCGGCTCCTGTGTTTTACTATGTATTTTTGGCGAGACATGCTATTTTCAATGGCGTATGTGAATGGCAGTAAGTGAACGGGAGGTCGCGATGACATTTGACATTCGATCTACAAGTGTGTTGCATTGCAAGGCATTGTGAGCTTGTAGATCGGCTAATTTCAAATAGCCAATGCATATACTGTAGGGATAAAATAGCTGATTTTGGTGCTAAATTAACACATTTTGGTGGGGACCAATGGCACCCTTTTTACAATGGCCTATTATAGCGCCACAATAACCTACCTGACCTGGCGGAGACCTGTGCTCCGAGGAGCACTTTTTCTAGTTTGGTCTAGCTTTTGTCATCTTTTAATGTCTTTATTGATATTGATGTATGTTGATTCTTTTGTGTTGTTGGATTGTTTTATTTATTTTTTACTATGTATGTGTTGTGCCTGAGGACCATCTTGAATAGGAGATGGTGCATCTCAATGGGCTTATACTCTAATTAAAAATGTAAACAAAATAATAAATACATGTCAAGGTGGAAGAAACTCTTGACAAATACTGTATTATTTAATTTATGCACCCTGTAGGACATTACAATAACAACAATCAGTTGTTATTTATTTGATTGTTATTTATATTAAAAAAACTAACCCGTAATGAGCTTCTAGCTCCTTCACAGAGTCAGTAACTAATTTCCTCTCTGACCATAATGTCCTTTGAAGTGAAGTTTGATGTGCTTTGATTTTTGAAGAGAATATTTGAAGAGAATAAATAAATAAAAACAAACAGTGAGGACAGCCAGTGAATATCTCTGTATAAATGTTATCACATAACATAGCATAGCATTCTGCGTATCTGTCGGTCCTTCATCTATAAATTCATGGAAAGTGTGTTTGTGTGTGTGTGTGTGTGTGTGTGTGTGTGTGTGTGTGTGTGTGTGTGTGTGTGTGTGTGTGTGTGTGTGTGTGTGTGTGTGTGTGTGTGTGTGTGTGTCTGTGTGTGTGTGTGTGTGTGTGTGTGTGTGTAAGGGAGTATACCCAGTGTGAAGTCTGTCGGATCAGCAGTTGTCCAGAACCGACGTGCAGCAATGTTCTAGTCAATGTTGGCATCGTTGAGGTGTTTGTCTGTCTGTCTGTCAGTGCCCAAATATGACCTTACCAAAGGGGAATGCATTCCGAACAGGCATCGCACTACAATTTTCAATTTAGGCATTTAGCAGACGCTCTTAAAGGACAAGTCCGGACAAAAATAACACAGACGTTTTTTCCTACTTATATTGATCCCAAATGACTGGCCGTGGGGTCTATTTGCAGAATTGCCCCTGTCGTCCAGTTTTCCCAGCAGTCCCCAGCAGCCCTCATAGCATAGAGCGGAGCACATAGTGTAAGCATATCACTATACTTACGCTATTTGTTGCGGTCAAAAGTGTTCATTTTTTTCATGAATCTGTTATTAGTTGTCATTACACATGCATCCATGCCTTGGTTGTCCCACACGAGCCACCAGTCTCGTCTCGAGCAAAACGTCTCAAGAAAAACAATGTATTAATCATTGAAATAAACAGAAATACATTTTTAAGTGGCTAAATGGATTCATGTGGTCTGTGTCAGGGGTTGTATTTGGAGAAATGGCCTTGTATAAATGTGGAACTGGTGTGTGAGAATACAATTGGCAGAAGGCTTTCAGCTTGATTGCTGAGAAAACTAACGTTGTAAGAGAGACCAAGAGACCAGGTTAGACTCGGTTAGCTCAAGGGCTTGGATATTCTATGTTGTGTGTGGTGTCGCACGATATAAATAGAACATCTACAAGGCCATAACATGACGCGTTGATCTGCTATTTTTGGCGTACGACACAGGCACATAACTAAGTATAAATCTGGCATAAGAATAGGCTGAAAAGATTAGATTTGTGTGTATGGTCCTATGGTTATACTAAATACCTACGATTTGCACCTGTGGAACGACAGGTTGATTCAGAGAGATTTTTACACTAGATGAAGTCTGTTCATCTAGTGTAGTGTAGTCACACATGAATAGGTAATTTGTGCATGAGGGGTGAACACGTCCAGCTACCAACAAACCAAACAAAAACAGGAAAAACTGCAGGTTTATGAAACTGTGCTGAAGCCCAATTTTCAACTCAAGCACTGACCCTTGAGAGACTTGCGTTCACTCTGGTTCAAGTCATTTAATTAATAATTGGAAATCTCTGACAGCTGTGTGTTGTGAGAGCTCCCATGAGCATTTCATGCTCAATATGAATACTGAACCAGACACGCGTGAGTCAAAGATAGCTTCAAAGGGAAAAAACACAAAAGTTTCTGGACATAGGGGTTAAAGCGTGAGAAAATGCAGAAAGAAAATGTATCAATCTATGACCATTTCCCAATACATGTCTTGTGAGCGTGAACAAAGCTTGACCGGACCTACCAAGTGAGTCATCAGATCACATCCGTGAACGATAGAGATGTAAATTCAAGATATTCTACGGTGTGGCTCTTAGGTTCCGAGCCACGTAGAAGAGTGTCTGTGTATCTGTGTGTGTGTGGGCGTGCACGTGCACCCGGGGATAATCTCGCAAACACTTAACCGATCGTGTCAGTGCCATATTTCTTGTGCACGCTGCCAGTAGGCCAAGGCCAATATTTTTCACTCTTTGTGAGTGTGTGTGTGTGTGATCTCAGATCCACCAGACTGCTGTCCCCCATATTTGGGCATGACTGGCATCATCAACATGACCCCTATTAGACCCCATCCTTTTCATTCACTGATAAATGCTAATGGTGGGGGGAAAAAGCTTCCAACGAAACAAATATACGTAATTGCTGTTTACAGCCTAAAAAATACATGTCGTTATACGAATAGCCTAGAATCAGTTGAGTGTATAAATTCTCAGTGCTATTCAATGATATGCTGGTGAGAACAGAACACTGCCATCTGTTAACAGCTGTTGGGAACAGAACACTGTCATTTGTTAACAGCTGGAGGGAACAGAACACTGTCTTTTGTTAACAGCTGTTGGGAACAGAACACTGTTTTTTGTTAACAGCTGTTGGGAACAGAACACTGTCATTTGTTAACAGCTGGAGGGAAAAGAACACTGTCTTTTGTTAACAGCTGTCGGGAACAGAACACTGTCATTTGTTGGGAACAGAACACCGGCACTCATTAACATAGGGGTGTAACTGAAAGTCGATGTACCACATTGCGGCAGATGTAAAAAATAAAAAAATAAATAAAGTAAATAAAGAAAGCTTGAGGATCTTGCGCAATAGGTACAGTAAACAGCAGTTTGACTATGGAAGATGACTGGTCATGTTCAGCTACGAATGTGCAACTATGCACTTTATAATTGTACGATCCTTGGTGGATGTACAGTATGTATGCTTATTAGTGTTTACTGTTGCTGTTATCAAGAGAGTGGAGGAGTGTACAGTATGTTGCAAAATGAACCCTTATAGCCACAACAGAAAGCCCTCCTGTCGTAACTTCGGTGGAACATTCTAAAGAATGGAAAATTGCACATTAAACATGACACTCTTCTATTATTATTGGACAGCCAACTGAAGGTCTACACATTGCTGCCAAATTACGAGCCCACAGAATAAACATTTTACTATATATACAAGCTTAATACTTTTGCACAGTCCAAACCTTCTCAAATGCAGAATGCACAGTGAAGGAAATTGCGGGGCTTTAGAAAACAAACGGTCTATGTCCAACTTGTGAATAATGTTGACTATAAATCGCCAGGAGGCATGCCCTAATAATAAGATGCATGCAGTTGCATTTCTACCTGCTCTCATAGCCTACACATTCATTGTCAAACTCGGACATTATGTGCCCCTTACACCCAGTGCAAAACAAGTCTGATTGATAGTTTACAACTGACACAGTTGTCATTTTCACACCCAGCACCCAAGTTGTGTAAGTACTAGTAGCACACATTTACGCAAATATGTGGGCATGTTGGTCTTAATATAGTCTTGCGTAGCCAGACAACTATTTAATTTCCATTTCTGATAAGCAGCAAGCTATATAGGCTTCGGTTATTTCGATTAATATTTGGACAAATTTGCGCGACTGTAAAGACGAAAAGGAAGTGGGGAGGAGGCGTCACATCCGCTTAAGTGTGGTCAGGCAAATTGTTGGTTCTAGAGGGAGCAGAAAGCTATTGCCCTTTAGACCAGCTAAAATGCGAGTAAATCCCGCCCGGCACATGGCACATTATTCAAACAACAGGTTGCATAACGAGGCAGGTTATAATAGATTTTTTTAGAATGCCAATCTGTTCAAATTTCATTTCTGTTTCATCTAATTTTATTTGGACCATAGAGTGTTAACCTCACAGCAAGGAGTCTTGTCACAAGCTTCTGTTGCTGTCATTAGGATCTAGTCAACAACTAGTCCAAGGCCTATTTCCAATACACTATTCACTTTCTAGCTGGTTCAGCAATACCATTGATGTTATAAGTGCAACATCCCTGTATAGAATATAAATTGTACACTTCACCCTGTGTGGAATAATAATATTTTCCCATCATAAAGATAAAATGTTCAAGTGATTTTCAAGAAAGCGATCAGAGAGAGATCCAACGCAGGACCCAGCTGGAGAAGTAGTTTGTTGTTTCTGTGTGGATTATCTGAGCTATGGTACAACACTGGTGAACAAAGGAGGGAGAGAATTGTCTTTCCCTGGCAGTCACCCATGGTCCTCATATCTTTCACCATGCTTACCAAACACCACAATTTAAGTGACGTGAATATTTTTTATCATAACCTGTGTAAACACCCCTGACACTACATCAAATTTCACTCCCCCAAATATCCATCACTTGTATTCTTTCACCCCGCTGGTATATACTATATGTTCTATATGCACAAATAAACTTTGAAAAATACGGTAGTTAAAAATACACCAAAATATATACTGTTGACAACAATGTGGTAAGTCTCCCTCTTTCTTTGAATCTTGGACTGAACATTAGACTTTGATACTGTATGTGTATGTATGGATTATTTGCAATTTTGCATTTTAACAAATTTCAACAAATTTTTTTATTTAAATAAGATCAGATTTTTAGAATAGTTTTTTTTAGCTCTCCTGTGAAATGCATGGCCTGCAATATGTTTCCTGCACTGGATCACAATTTTGATGGGAAATGGATTTACAGTAGATGGGAATGCCACTGTCTAAGCCATCGTATTGTTCCAACTTAACTGAAGATTTGTTACAGAGAATCCACAATTGATCTAAAAAATGGCCTCTTGATAGGGAGTCCATATGACAGAAATCCATCATAGCGACAGAATTTAAATCCCTGAAGACAGAAGCTGCTCAGTTTCCCATTCTGTCTAGTATACTATTATAGTATTTTCTATCATTTATAAACTGGTCTGACAGCCACAAATGTGGCAGCACATTGCCCGAGGTATGAAAAATCATGTGCCATTGACTGCATACTGGACTATCATATCACTGAATGTGCTGAAGGATTCTTCAGCTAGAACCCACATACTGTAATGTAGCCTTGAATCTTACAGTACCATTGCAAGCCCTTTGTAGTAAATCTGTAAATACAACTTTGAGTGTCACTGTATGTTTTTGTCTATAAATCTATGCCTTCTTGTCATGCCTTGTCCAGAAGGCATGCCAAGATTTTTATCATGGCATAGATTTTTAGATCTATGATACTTTACATGCCTTGTACAAAACCTCCTCAAAATGGATCATAGTCGAAATGTGAGTGTGTCCTATCAGACAGGTAAACCAAAGTGAACTAGAAAAAGTGCTCCTCCAGGCCTGGCCAGGTAGGCTATTGTGGGCCAGCAATGTTCGGAATACAGTCATTATAGGGGTGAGTGCAAAACTTGGCCTCCTGGTGACGCTATAACAGGCCAATGTGAAACATTTGGGGCAGAGGTTCTGCTCTGGCATCCAGGGAGTGTATGCGTGCACAGTTTCACGTTGTTCGGTGCCGGAGATTAGCTGCTCACAGACGGACAGACACAGGGAGGGCCTGGCGGAGACAATAAACATTCTCTAACGCATTGTTTCCCAACCAATACACACACATACATAATAGGGCAGGCTATATTTTTATTGCTGCTACAATGTATGAGGAACCACAACAAAATATTTACTCTCATGTACACAAGATGTAATAATAAAGAAACCTTGAACATTACAAAATGTCTTTGGCCTACAAATATATAAGTTTGGGTCAGTGCAATGAATGGAGGAGCCTAATTTCACCTTCCCAGAGTAAAACTTCTTTGGTACTAAACTCAATATACTTCTAAATACACAATATCCAAACATTTAGGACAGCACAGAAATAAAGGACAGAGACAGTTGCTTTCCAATTTTTAGACGGCACACCCAGTCATCTCAGACAGCACACTAAAGTGCTCTAGGTACAAGGTCAAGCCTAAATAAGGTTAAAGAACCACCACTCCAGCATCAACAAACTAATCAACACCGGCAATGTGTTCTCACCTCTATTGTGAGAGCTAGCCTCTGCATTGTAAGGGATAATAATACTTGAGGTATTTTAAGTGAAATTGACTAGGGGGCAGCACTGGGTCATATTGGGTCACATATTGAAAGTAATGGACAAGTAGTTTAAAATACATGACCATAATTTAATCCATTTCAAGGTGAGGGACAGACATTGACCTCATTAACATCAAGGGTCCTCAGGGTGGAAAATGGTCTACATCAAAAATTGTAAGGTGTCCAGCATAATAACAGGCCTGAGGCAAGACGATAGGGAAATAAGGTTCTTGCTTTCAGATACCGAATTACCGATGATTAGGTTATAATTACATCAATCTCGCACAGTAGCCAACAAAGTTTTTAATGATTTAAAAAAAAAACTATGTTCCTTTAGTGAAGCTCTAACTGCTTATTGTACATCTTACCAGTAGTTCTTCATATATAACGCTGTCAACCAGAGTTGACAGCGAGTCGACAAGTAGGCTAAAGCAGTGCTTTCTGATTCAGCTCAGATTTTCCTGACCTTGAAATGCATCTTCTCTACCGGAGGAGGAAGCCAAAATCAGTGTGAAATAGTTACGTTATTAGTTACGGCAAAAGGTAGTTGCGTTACAGTAACGCGTTACTTTGTCACGCGTTAGTCCCAACACTGGTCAGACAGTGTCTTGTTTGGGAATAAAGTGTTGAATGGATGGGTCAAAGGGCAGACAGACCGACAAAGCCATCCTTAGAGCCTCACCGCTAACAGGGCTCAAGCTAAATTGAGACACTATATTTTGTCACGGCATTACTTTATTCATGTATTCACACATCAAATCCATACTAGTAGGTCAATTCCTCAAGCTATGTGGCAGTTCAATCATTAGATTGCGAGACAAAGTGATCTACACAACGCAAATGACAGTTCAATCATGAAGACCGAAGGAGAGAGAGTGATGCATCTAAAGCAATGTTTCTCTGAGCAGAAAGGAAAAAAGAAAAGAATTCAGGACACAAAGGAATGGAAAGGTTGTTCAGGAAAGAGGCCAGCTTGACCCTAAATGTACTTGACCATTATAAAAAAGGGAAGAGTCCGTCCTTCACATACTAATAGAGATGTGATTGTGTCTCTCCTTGTTCTGTTCAACAAAAGCTGTTCAGAGATGGAACAGCTTGTGTGTGTGTGTGTGTGTGTGTGTGTGTGTGTGTGTGTGTGTGTGTGTGTGTGTGTGTGTGTGTGTGTGTGTGTGTGTGTGTGTGTGTGTGTGTGTGTGTGTGTGTGTGTGTGTGTGTGTGTGTGTGTGTGTGTGTGTGTGTGTGCATGTGCTTGCACGTGCGTGCACGTCCTTACTGTCGGGCAGAAACCTCATAACTCCATGTTTCAAATTATGTTTTTTTCTCGTAAATGAATGCACCATTTCGTTTACTTCCTACTACAGTGTCACAGCCTGATCTCACAGAATGTAGTATACATTGCACGGACCCAGTGCACGTCATTCCGTGCATAGTCGCCTAGAAAACCCGAAAATCTGTGCATATGTACGGCGAGTACAGCTCTATTAACAAGAGCTTGTGACTAAATAATAACTACATTGGATCCATTGGAACACATGGCTCTTTCTTCCATTTCCTGAAAAGTAACCGTTTTGGACATACAAGGTTTCTACCTGACATAAATGATGTGTATGTAGTGTACATACAGTACAGTGCATGGGTGTGTGCACGTGTGTGATTTCCATGTTCCTCTGTGTATGAACATAGGCATTGTTCCTACAAGCAACAAGGTCATGGTAATTTCCACAAACAAAGTCTGTTAAATGCACAGCTGGCCATGCTTCAGCTATTGCCTTTCTGTTTCCTCCCACACAGTTGCGCACAATGGTAAATGAGCGTGATTGTCATTGTGATCACATGCTTGGACCAGCCAGGGACTTTACGTAAAGAAAAGATTCATCTTTGTGAAAGTCATCTCACAGACACAGGCACAGCAAAAGCAGACATAGACCTACAGGATTGGTTCAGACTCTGAGTTGTGTGACTGTACCTGTGACTGTACCTGTACCTGTGACTGTACCTGTTTCATGTAACACTGTTTATCTTGCATCTGATTTTTAAATCTCTGTGTTGTTATCCATGTCCTCACTGTATTGTCTGATTCACCGTCTTTTGCGATTATTTTAATGTTGTTTTATGCTTCTGCTTTTCTTTTTTGCTTTATTGTCAAAGTTGTGACATTGTAATGTGATTCAAATGTTTGTTATCAGGGCGTCCTTGAAAAAGAGAGCTTGCTCTCAATGGGTTTCCCTGAATAAATAAAGGAAAAAGAAAGAAAGAAAGAAAGAGTTCAGACGAGTGGTTTAGACTTCTGAAATACAGTACCATATGTTCAAATTGATGCAAAGCAGTGGGTTATTCACCCGGCATCCATTTTGTTCTTAGCTTAATTAACAGAATATTTGGAATATACACATTAAAAAGTATTGGCATCAAAATACACTTAAGAACTAAAAGTGAAAGTACTCATTATGCACAATGTCCTATTTCACAAGTTTCCAAACGTATAAAATAATTTAAAAATAGCAGATCTACAAGCGTTGTGTTTCAAATACCCAAAGTATATACAGTAGGGCTGAAGTGGTTAATGTATGTTTTGTAGTTAAAAGTAAGTAAAAAGTACAATATTTGCCTCTGAGATGTAGTGGAGTAGAAGTTACAGTATTGAAAACTGGAAATACTCCAGTAAAGTAAAAAATACCTCAACATTTTACTTTTTTACTCCTGTTGGGGGAAGGTCTATGTTTGTAATTGACATAGGGCCTAAAGTTTTTGTTTGTTTTATTTATTCCCACAATAACAACAGAACAAACGTAACATTATTAAAAGACACAAAATAAGAAAATAAGTGCAAGTGAGAAAGGACACCCATCTAGGGCTTATACAAGATTCTCACCTAAAATAATAAACAAGTAGTAAGTTAAGTTAAACATAGTAATCAAACATAAGACATGACAAACAACAAGTACCTGTGTGTGTGTGTGTGTGTGTGTGTGTGTGTGTGTGTGTGTGTGTGTGTGTGTGTGTGTGTGTGTGTGTGTGTGTGTGCCTGCGTGCGTGCGTGCGTGCGTGCGTGCGTGCGTGCGTGCGTGCGTGCGTGCGTGCGTGCGTGCGTGCGTGCGTGCGTGTGTGCGCGTGTGTGCGTATGTCTGCACATGTGTATCTGTGTGAGTGTGTGTGTATGCAGAAGTAGGGCTACATCATATGGTAGAAAAAAGTGGAGAGGCTTGATTCGTCAGGCTGGCCCTCAAGCTATGTTTAAAGTTACTGAGTGAAGATGAGGAGTTAGGAACAAGTATGTGTGTATTCCAGAGTAAAGAACCTCTGTCTTTAATGGAGAACTGGCTATGAGTGGCATGGCTAAAGGGAGGATGGAGATTATCGGATTGTCTAGTATTATAATCTTGAACTTGTTGGTCAGAAAATATACTTTGAAAGCTGTAGGAAGCATATCCGAATGGTAAGTGCATTTATAGATGAAAGAACAGGACTGGACTGTGTTAATGTCATAGATAGACAATACATTTAAAAAAAAATAACAGAGGAGCAGATGGAGCCAAATGGTTAGAAGAGGTAGCTATTCTTACACATTTCTTTTGAGTAATGAGTAATTTGTGTAAATTCGATGGATTTGTAATTGCCAAGACAACATTGCAGTAAATGAGATATGGATAAATTAAACTGTAACTAGAAAAAGTGCTCCTCGGAGCACAGGTCTCCGCCAGGTCAGGTAGGTTATTGGGACCTCCTGGTGGGGCTATAATAGGCCAATGTGAAAAGGGTGCCATTTCCTCAGCCTTTCACTGCAATCGGACGCTGCGTTCATGGTTTGAGGCATTTTGTTCAAAAACATTGTTTTGCAAAAATCGGCCTGCTGGTGGCGCTATAACAGGCCAATGTGAAAAGGGTGGCATTTCTTCCTCGGCCTAGTAGGAATGTGCGTGCAAAATGTCACGGAAATTGCACGCTGCGTTCATGATTTGAGGCATTTTGTTTTTTGTGCATTATTAGGATACAAAATAATCCTGTCAAAGGTGCATCAATTTGCAGTTGTTGTGATGAAAACAGGGCTTCGCGTTATGGTCTGACTCCAATCTCGTGTTTACTTATTGCGTGCAAATGATTTCAAACAGCAGGAATCCTTTCATCAAGACGCTGTTTACTAGCAGTGTGTGCACCAACACGTATGTGGTATTGTTATCTTGACACATCCTCTTGCTGCCAAAGCTCTTTGATTGAGTCTGAGAGCTGGGAAATTCTACAAACAGGGACAATATGCTCTCGAGATGCAGAGGGGTAACAATGAATAATGACTGTGTGCCTCACAGACCAGCTTGTTGAGCCACAGTCAAATAATCGCCCGTATTCGAGAAAAAAGGCAAGAACGGGGGGGACTGAGAGTTAACGTAATACTGTAGGAACTGTGGTATTATATAGTAGTTAGAGGTAACAACAATGTATTTTGTAGACGGGTGTATTTGCCTCTTTTAGTAGTGTTGAATGCTATTCAACACGATAGTGTTGTTTTAATGATAATTAGACTAGCTTGGTCACAAGTACAGATGCTAATAATGACAAAATGAACAACATAAACAGTAAAAAAGAGTTTTTTTGTTTTTTCTTGAGTGATGTAATTAACCATAACCAAACTGGTTGGAGAGCGGAGTAGGCTTACTTCTTAAATTAAAGAGGCATATACTTTTCAGGGATACTACTACTACATTTCCCTCTTCATATTTTATCATGTTTTAATTAATAAATAAATAAATTAAAAGATACAACAATTAATACCAGCCAAGCAACGGGCACTTTTCCACTGTGAGGGCATGAGGGCAGGGGCTCAAGCCCATCTTGGGCTATATCTGCGCACATGGCTGCTACACTATGAGCCAAAATGTCTTTGTGCTCAGGCACGAAACTCACAATAACACCATGGCTCTATGGCTTATGAGATCAATTTTATGTTTCTGTGTCAACATTGCTGTGCTACACAATGCTCTACACCAGGGGTCTTCAACAGGGCGTCCTCAGAGTTACTACAGGTGGGCCACCAAATCTTTGTGTGATAGGGTAACATGTTTACATTAACCACTTGAACAATAGCATCCCTATTATTCTAAGGAGATTTTTTGCCAAAAATAGCTCATTTCGGACACCACTGGACTTATCAGCGTCAAACTTTGTATGCACACTCCCATTAGCCCAAGGAAGAGGCATTAGAAGGACAATATCAGTCACGCAGCAGGGTCAAAACTTCACCCACCGGCCCGGATCGCTGGCCTAGCGGTCCGGGCACTTGAGCTCAATGTAGCCTGACAGCGGGTGTCGCGGGTTCAAGTCCCGTTCCTGACGACCTTTGCTGCGTGTCTTTCCCAGTCTCTTTCTCCCTCTTTCCTCTCCATCTTCACTGAAAACTATCAATAAAAGGCAGAAAAGCCAAAAACTAATCTTACTTTTTTCCATTCTCTGTGTATCCCTAGTAAATAATATACTGTATGTGAATTAAGGTGCATTGTTTTGTGACTATTCACTTGAAATTGAGTTCTCAAAACCACTGCGAACTACACAAGCAAAATATACATGGGGAAGCTGGCTATCCGAATCATTACCCGCTTGGCCGCTTCACTTGGTACAGCAAAAACAACACCAAACCAAAACAGCGTGCAGGCCGGGGTGCAGCTAAATGCTGATAAGCCTAAAGCTCTGATGTTCAGTGCCAAAGCCCATTTGATCTCTTCTTTGTCTCCTCCAGATGTGTTGATTGCCTTTTACAATGCAGAGTTTTTTGGCAGAGTGCTGATAGATACGTTTAATTTTGTAAAGATCTCCAACATTAATGCTCCTCTAAAGGAATAGCAGGTCCAGATTAAATGCATGGTGATAAATTACCCATGCTCTCAATCTCCTTCTGCGCACGCTTCTCCCTGCAGTTCATCATACTGAGCTGTTGTGAAACAAGAAGAGCACATCTGTTGCTTGTTGAACATCTGGACTGATTTGCATATTAATGAATAATTATGCTAATTTGATTGCCATTGGCCTCTTCAATGCGAAAGATTAAAGATCTACCCATGCAAGAACACCCCAGTTCTTTTTTTATATAATATATAATGCATTTGCCCTCTTATTTGAGATCGTATATTTCATGAAAGGTGGGAAACAGTTTGAGGTCCTCAGTTGAGAGATTCACAAGCATCAGCAGAACAAGCATATATTGAAATTCAAATTATGTGTCTATTCCAGTGGTGAAGCAGTCAGAGAATATGGTTTCAATTCAAGAGATCATGTCAATTACTAGCTGCTTCACAATGTTCCCCACTGTAAATCTCCAATTATTTCAACCTTTAAATGATGTCGCACAGCAGCGATAGCAAGTCTGCGTTCAATAATTTACTTGGATATCATTGATACTCAGCGGTATATGGAGAGGCATGTTACTCACACTCTTATGGACAGAGCTTACGTACTGTATTCCATGACATTTTCCTAAACTATCAGTAAAATCAATGTCTAACAGTACTCTGACATTGCACACGCCAGCCAACACCAAATCCCTTTGGCCACAGTCAGCACTGACCTCCTTTTTACTATAGGTCAAGGTCATCGATACATTTTTATTCCATGATCCCATATGCATCCATTGTTCTATTTAAAAAGCTGTGATACTCAACAACACACCAAAGTGACTCAGAAGTCCTCGGTCAGATTTGCATGTTGTCTGATTTTATTTATAATGATAATGTAAATTCACTGTGCATTGTAAGACAATGTGTGATATTTCAGTCCTCGATGCATTAATCAAAACCAAACGTAACCCAATGTCATGACCCTCATTCATAATGATCAATTTCACAGTCAGTACACTTGTTGTGTTTAGGTTTAATGACTGTTTCATTTATTCGCTGTGAATTTAAATGCAAAACAGGTGAATATAGGTTTCAATAATAAATCATTACCAATTGTTGGAGTTAGCAGGGTGTGGCTATTGTTCATGTGCACACACAGCTCTATGCTGGTTGTGATTTGTTTATTTTGTATCAAATACCGTTGTACCTTTTTATGTGCCTAGCATGGTTGAGAACCACAGCCATTATACAAATCAATTATAGAGAGAGAACATTGTGACTGCTTAGAAGCCACTTCTTTTAAATTGGCAAACTGCATGGAGCTTTGTAGAACCTCACAGACACTGTTTAACTCCACATCCATTTGAATAATCAAAGCTCAAGGAGAGCCATTGATGAACAGAAAGGAGCATTCCAATTTACAGACTGACCTTACTGAGACACGGACTGACCTTACTTAAAAGTTCTACCCAGTGTGTTTTACAGTATGTGAACGAGGACATGTTTCAGACCAATCCTGCAAAAGTGCAAATCCCAGCTAAATGCATTTGTCACAGTCAGAGGTCACTGTAGTTTAGATGAAGCACTGTCCTCACGGTCACTCTTTGGCCACATTCATTACGCAGTTGTCAAGACAAACGCTGACATATCTTGCCTGTGTTGGTTAAATAATCAAGTTACAGTTGAAATGATTTACGCAGGATAAACAGCTAAACGGCACTGTGCACTTTTCAATCCAGGAATATTGTTCTTTTTTTTATTTAAAAATAAGATCAATACTTTGCCATGTTCATTTTTCTTTGCAGCGTTTGTGGGGCCAGTGGTGAATGTAAATGTACTGTAATGTGAATTGATGCAAAGCTCTCTGCTGCTCCCAGGGGTAACGTTACCTCTACACTAGAGCAAAGGACCTCCTCGAGAGGTGTGATCAATCTGGTAAAATTGTCAATGATAATAGGTGTTAGTGGAGCTATAAGTCACATGATCACATTAACATAGCCCGAGCAATAACAAGGAGTACCTTTCCACGCAACAAATTAACCCTAACCTTTAATGACAACAGTAGATTTAAAGTTGTTTTTTTTTTTTCCATGTAATGCAGTTATTTCTGTAATCAAATTTTCACTGATGTGTTGTACACACAGGGAAGCTGAACCGCTTATTCGATTTATGTTGCAACCCATTTCCTGTCATAAAGCAAAATTCTAAGATGAATGTGATTTCATTCCACTTAATACTTAGCATCTGCAGATACACAAATTAATTTAATTCAGGGACAAGCTAAAATCATTTGAGCCAAATTTAACTGACTGGCATGCCAACTCTCAAGAGTCAGAGGCCTGGAAATATGATGCCTTGTTGCTACAAAACACAGTCTCTCTCTCTCTCTCTCTCTCTCTCTCTCTCTCTCTCTCTCTGAGATGACAATAACATTTGTGCACTCATATAGACACGCCTTAAAATATTGGTTCAACAGATGCAAATACTTTAGGTTCATGTTCATGTATTAATATACGTATCTTCTGTCTTTTTAAACAAAAACATGTCTTGACCATTGCCAAACATATACAATTACTTTAGTGAAACTGCGGCCAGCACTGAAAGACTGCGGTTAGGTTCCACTTTGTGATTGTAACTCAATACGAAAGAGGGCACTGAAGAATGGACTACACTCTGTCACCCATTCTTAGATAAATACAGGCTGGAAAGAAGCGCTGTATCCACTTATTTGTTGCTCTCATGGGATCCTGTGTAATGGAAGGTTATAAAGTTCTCATTCATTAATCTATCACTACAGGGTAAATTGACCTTAGTGATTTTAAGTGTCTGCATGCACTGAAGGTACGTGATCTATTGTGTGGATTAATTGGATGTACTGAGTGACCGATTGCATGCTGGGTTATGTGTTCCAAAACTCCAATTGAAACACAGCTAAATGCTAATTTCTTTGGCTGCCTTTTTCAACAGAAGGTAAATGGTCTGCATTTGTTCAATGGTCTGCATTTCTATAGTGCCTTCATCCAATCCAAAGTGCTTTACAATTTGCATTACATTCCCCCATTCGCACACACATTCACACAGTACTGAAGGGCAGGCAGAGATAACCATGCAAGGCAACATCCTGCTCAGTGGGAGCACGTTCGGTGGTTCAGTGTGTTTACGTGGTTCAGTGTCTTCAAGGACACTTTGACACAAAGCCAGGAGGCACCAGGGATCGAACTAGGACATTTCCGGCTCCCAGCAAACCACTCTACCTCCTGAGTCGCAGACACCCCTGGTCTGGGTCTCTAGTTAACAAAGTATGACAATACTTCCTTTCTTGGAAGTATTCGGACCAAAATGCCAGGGCTGAATTTTGGTCCCAGTCCGGCCCTGCTCCAGGCTATGGGATATACTGTACAGTATGTCCGTGAGGCTGTGGAGTGCAAATGGCAAATTGGGCGCAAGCTGTCCGGCATATGCCCTACGCTATGCCAATTCGCTCCTCCCTCCAGCTGAAGCAATGCAACAATTGCCTCGTAATTGCTAATCCGTGCAGGTAAAAAAAATATTATTTCCAATGAATCACATTGTTAAACCAGCTTTGTTGTGGTGAAGTAGTGTTGGTCTCATTGGTCAAATTTATAAAGATCGCTATATCTGTCTCTTCCGTACGGCATGTGGCATGCATGCACATAAAACACAGAGACACCGCCAGCACCTATGATGACACATGGACAGGAGAGTGGCGCTGTTAAGTTAAAGTCCATGTCTGATTACTGTTATGAAATATGACCTTTATCTGCTTGAAGCAGTACAGTACATACATGTGGTGAATTGATACCCTTGATACCATGACCTCTGACTTTTGACACCCATCATGCACATGCCTGTGCACACGCACGGAGGAGAGAGACGATGTGCTGTTAAAGCCCACGTACTAGACATGTCAACTTACTCTGTGGACCTTTGAATGCAGACAAGACACAGAGACAGAGAGAGGGAAAGACGCAGTTCGTTATTACTGTAGGTATTAATATTGTGCCTCCTGGTGGAGATTTGTGCTTCACTGATTGCCCCATACTAGTTGACATTTAAAGCGTGCATGCGTGTGTGTGTGCGTGCGTGTGAGAGAGAGAGAGATACAGGGAATGTTTTAAACATGCATATAAACTTGAGCGTGTTTGCACAAGCATGTGTATGTGTCTGCTTGTGTGTGCTGCTATCAAGCAAGCAGCAGCATTATTTCCATTACTTGCAAGTGTCCATTGTTTGAAGCCAGTATATGAAAGCTTTCATTTGCAGAGTACAGCAATACTGTAGCTGTCACTGAAAACCATTTAAAGAAAAGAAAAGTAAACGAATGACGTCTATCACTTTAAATGCTACTACAGTAACTAGATAATATCTGTGGCAATCACAGTTTATAAAAGTGGATGACTTATTTCTAACAACCTTTACCATTTTGTCGTTGATAGTTAATCTATTGGTTTGAATTCAGCAAACAAAACCAATTTTAGGAAGCAACCTTGCAAAAGATAAATACAGGATTTAATTCAGGACTCTATAAAACATGTTTATACCAGTGGAAAATAATGGGGGGGAAACTATTATTGTCTTTCGACAAAAATAGGCAATGAAATACAGTATGTGAGTTCAGAATGAAAGCCGCTTGGAGCTTGGGACTGCAACACCTGTTAGGCTGACGGCATCATGCCCAGACGGTTCATTTCATCCTCACGATCTGTTCTCTTCACTCAAGGCAATGATGCCATGTTCCCTTTGAAACCTCTGTGTCAGAGAGACAGGAAACATGAACTCTCTCAACACGTGCTCTCCACTGAAGGCACAATACCTTCTATCATTCAGCCGCAGCACTGACACTCGTCTTTTGTTTTGTGTGCATGCATGACCACATCCGCAAGTGTGCACGAGCATGCACGACCGACATGCTAAAGCATGTATCAGTTGTGGCCCCATCACATTTGGCGTGACATGCAGCAGTCTAATCCCCTCCTTAACACTCTCGCTGTATGACGGCACCCACCCCCCCCCCCCCACCCTCACAAACACACACACACACACACACAAACGTACACGCACACGCACACGCACACGCACACACACACACACACACACACACACACACACACACACACACACACACACACACTTCTTACCAAGATAAGTGTATCAGTGTAGCCAAGAGGATGGATCCCAAGCCTGCCAAGAGCACAGCTTGCCTTTCTCATCAATCAATTTGACAAGGCCGGCCACAGAGCAAAGTCTTCCGGCACCATGCCTGCACCCCCCTCCCCGCTTTTTCTTCACCACACGACCCCTCCCATGAATGCCAACCCCCTTTCCCATCTAATACATGGCCGAAGCTATAGCGCACCACAGCAATAGCCGAGGAAAGTGTGCTCACAAGCGCATGAAGCACCCGGAAGTACCTGTACTTCCTGGATTGGCTCCAACGTTGGAGCCAAAGAGGCATGCGCAGTAGCGTCCCAAATGCGGAAGTCTTGCAATACCAGATTTGGCCACCAGGCTTCAGAGGCTTCAATCATTCTATGCGGTTCCAGGGGCTTGGTTCTAAGGCCCGATTTATACTTTGTTGCACACCTGTGTTGTGCACTGAAACTAGCTGATCTCACATTGTGACCTTGTAGATCGGCTATTTTCGGTGTGCGACACTGCACGCCACCAAGTAAATGAGGGATAAACGTCCATAGAGGATAGCAACCGAAAGATGTGTGTGTGTGTGTGTGTGTGTGTGTGTGTGTGTGTGTGTGTGTGTGTGTGTGTGTGTGTGTGTGTGTGTGTGTGTGTGTGTGTGTGTGTGTGCGCGCTGGGTATAGGTCGATGTCATCACAGTGACAGTGGCTGGGGATGCTATGCTAGAAGCCATTACAGATGCAATATTGACATTGTGTGTGTGTGTGTGTGTGTGTGTGTGTGTGTGTGTGTGTGTGTATGTGTGTGTGTGTGTGTGTGTGTGTGTGTGTGTGTGTACAGTACATGAGTGCGTGCATGAGCGTGTGCGTGAGTAGGGTGGGTGGGTGTAGGGGTTAGGGGGTGTACAGAGTGTGAGCCAGGGTGCAGAATGTGGGCTTACTAGGCGTATCGCAGCAGGATGCTGTTTCAGCATCTGATGGAGTGTTGGGGACAGGCGTGGTGACAGCAAGGCGGGACCGTCCCCAAACTGAGAATGATAACAAGACATGCTGACTAGGGCCAGCGCCGACTCTCTATCTGATTGCTGCTTCACCCCTTCTGTGGGGCACGACTGCTACGGCAGGATTTTGTCATTGCTGCGTGTGTGTGTAGCTATAGAAAGATAAATGAATCTCCGGATGAAGCTCGTATCAGATCGCATTTGAGCCAGTGGTATTTGTTTTTGAATTTGCACAGAGTAGAGATATATTGGTGAAAAAAAATCTGAGGCATGTGTGTGTGTGTGTGTGTGTGTGTGTGTGTGTGTGTGTGTGTGTGTGTGTGTGTGTGTGTGTGTGTGTGTGTGTGTACCACAAATACACCTCTGCAGTGGTGGAAACCGCATGGTGCATACAGTACAGTAGAATGCTGCTCACAGGGCTGTGTGTGTGTCTGTGTCTGTGTCTGTGTGTGTGTGTGTGTGTGTGTGTGTGTGTGTGTGTGTGTGTGTGTGTGTGTGTGTGTGTGTGTGTGAACCCTAGGATGGCTCTCCCCATTGGTGCCAGAGATCATTCAAAGCAAAGCATGGGGCTCCATTACTACCACTATAGAGGAGGGATATCAATTTACCTGAGAGAGATTGTGTGTGTGTGTGTGTGTGTGTGTGTGTGTGTGTGTGTGTGTGTGTGTGTGTGTGTGTGTGTGTGTGTGTGTGTGTGTGTGTGTGTGTGTGTGTGTGTGTACGTGTTTGTACGTGTGCGAGTGTGTATACATGTGCAGGTGGGTGGGCGATAGCATTCTCATTTGACATGTTGTGCTCATATCTATGACAAGAACCAACTAAATAGAGAAAATCTGCATTACCCCCCACAAACACACACACAAAACCTTTCTTTCTTTGCATGACACATGGATTCAAGTTGGAATTACAATGCATCCATAAACAAGTGCATGAATCTGAACTGAACACAAACCCAGACATGGCAGACATGGTATTGCATATCAGTGTCTGTCGAGCGTGGAAATACACTGTCTACGGGGGGCTCAGCTAATATCATAATCCCTACACAGGCAAATGGGCACTAATCTGCCAATCACAGTAGCAGCTGGTTGACAGCACAATGCTCAGCTAATAATCCTCTGCTAATGTGTTTGTGTGTTAATAATTCACATTCATTCCCAGGAGCTCTGTCCAATCTTTATTGCTTGGCGTATGTCTCAACACTGAATTTATTGAATATAAAGGGCGTCAAAGTTTACCAGGTGCAGTGCATGGGGGGTGGTGTAGTGTTTTTAACCATATCATAAAACCTCAAAGCTACCTTAAAGGAGAATTTTGGACTAAGGTTTTCTTACCTTTTCTATGACGTTATGATATCTTAGGATGAATGGTACAGTAGAAAAATGTCATAACTCCATCCCGGGTCCGCCACAGCTTAAAACGTGCGCCAATAGGCCTTGCGCTAGATTGCGTATTTTGATAGCTTTTTTTTTTGTTTTTTTTGTGAGATCTGACGTTCATAGTGACAGAACACTACCCAAAAAAAAAAAAAAAAAAGTCTCGCTAGACGAGATTGAAATCTCATTTTTAGTTAAACAACTAAAAATTGGACTGGCCTTCAAAATTGTAAATGCAAATTTGCCCAATATGCCCCCTATTCCCGCATATCTACCTTTTTGGAGTACCTCCAAAAAGTTAGCGACACCCACAGTCACAATACTAGAGGGAGCGTTAACAACAATTTGGTACCACCCACCCATAAAACAAACATGGGCAAATTCTCCTTCTACAGCACTGCCACCCAGGATTGGAATAGTCTAACCCCATCCCTCAAAAAATGCAGTTCGCTGGGCTCATTTATAAGAGCCTTAAAAACTCACCTTTCAGGAGGCCAAAAGAGTAGTACCATTTCCTGTTAGACAGCCGTTAGACAACAGATGTCTAGCGAGACATCTGTTTTTTTTTTTACAGTGTTCTGTCACTATAATGTCAGATCTCACCAAAAAAAAAGCTATTAAAATACGCGATCTAGCGCAAGGCCTATTGGCGCACGTTATAAGTTGTGGCGGACCCGGGATGGATTTATGACATTTTTCTACTGTACCATTTATCCTAAGATATCATAACGTCATAGAAAAGGTAAGAAAACCTTAGTCCAAAATTCCCCTTTAAGTTCAAGATGTGCATCTGAGCCTCTGTGTGTAAATGTATAAAATCATCAGTCATAATACGCCTGTCAAAGGATCCTGCCGTGTGAATTATTTTTTATGAGGTCAAATTAAATACAGTTCTGGGACCATATTCACAAAACATCCTAAAGTAAGTCCCAACTGGCCAATTGTAGGTTGATTGGCCATGCCCATTATAAGAGTCAGACATTTACTGTAGGTGTACGGTAAGAGAAAATGATAGAGCATTATTTTTAGCACTGTAATAATCTCCTAAATCATAAAGAAGTCAGGTGTAGTGAAGGAGAATTGTAAATTACTGAGACCAAATCCCAAACACTTCAAACAACACAAAATACTGTTAGTGCACCAAAGGACTGTACTCACTGAGGCAATACATCCAGTTAATATTTGTAATGATATTTACATGTTAATACGATCTTTGATCTGTTTAGATAAATGCATGTATATTTATGCATTTTATACATATTTGTTCCCACATTCCATTGTTAGCTTATGAAGATATCCAAAATCCCCGATATTAACTGTGTTCTTGCGTCTCTTCATTTCCAAGCAATATTGTCTGACATGTTGCTGTCATCCATGGCATTTGTAACTGCAAACTGCAGTTACTAGCCTGCTGTAGGCTGTTAAAATACATTTTTGCATTCATTATTTTATGAGGTGCCATACTGTATATGACGATGAGCGCAATATAGTCAAATATTTTAAATGGTTTCATGTATGAACAAAGTGTTTTCAATGAAAGGCCCTCTATTTCAGAATCAGAATCAGAAGGAACTGTATTGTCACACCACAGGTTTACAGGTGTAAAACAGTGGGTGTCTGGGTGAAATTCGTTTTTGTGCAAGCTCCATAGTTTTTGTTATTTCCATAAAAGAGAAAGGGAAGAAGAAGAAGGGGGGCGAGATCAACAAATAAATGTATTTACATATTTACACATAGTATATATTGAATTGTTGTACCTCAAGCGCTTGTATTTTTATGATGCATTCACAGACACAGATCAAGAAGTCTTACAGTATAATATAGCCTCGATTCAGATCGGCTCCCTATCAACCTTACCTTGGACATTGTAAGTAAGCAATCGTATCCCCTAATAATAAAAGTTGCTCTCAGCAGCTTTATGGAAGATTTTGTGGCATTTAGGAGACCTGATAACACTTGAAATAGTGTCTGCTTGATGAAATAGCGATAATTAAAGCATAAATTCATGCATGAAAATGCATGACTTCATGCATTAATACTTCATGAATAATAAGAAATGTACATGAATTCACAGTACCTCATGCATGTTCTCATGCATGAAGAGCACATTAGGCAGTAACAAAAAAGAAGCACATCCTCATGAATGATGACATCATGATTTCTTCTTAGAAGTTCCCAACTAAATGGACTGAACCAAAGCCAATCCACCACAGCACAGAGCATGTGTTAAAATGCAATCATCAGTAATTAGGCTTGCTTGATTAGCTACTCATAAGTTCATCATGTTTGTGGCTCTTGGAACAATATAACAAACTGTTCTTCCTTCCAGACTAATGTATAATGTTAAGTCAATAAATAAGTACTATCATTAGCAACGTATTAGATACTCATGAGTTGTTCACATTTGTGGTCCTTGAAATAGAGTGGTGAACTATTTGGCCAACAACAATGTCAACAACATTATTTGGAACAATTAGAATTATTCACACCATTAGTCTAAAAGGAAGAACAATACAGCCCCTGTTGAAAAAAAGTATATGCAGTCATTGGATAAGACATTTTGTAGATTAATGTTTGATACTGTATAGCTCTTTGTTTCAATACAATATTGTCTGTGCCTCACATGAACTCTCAGAGGGCCCAGCTGAAGATGTAAAAGTTCTTTGGTATACAGAAACATTGATTTTCTTTTGTAGTGAGGATGAATTCATCCAAATGTAAAAATGTTTGCAAAAGCCTACAAATAGCACTAAGGGTACAGCCACTGTTAGTATCTCCCTCCTCCTCTTCCTTACTTACAGCAGATTATCAGTGACATCTTAGTTTCAGTACAGCCACAGACACCTTTGAAATCTACTTGCCTATTCCTAAGCATTCTACATTTGAGTTGAGTATTTACTTATGAATATTGCATGAATTATTGATAATGTGAATTGTTCCATCATTATAATTTTTCCAACAGGAAGCAACCAGCAGCACAAAGCTACTGCACTTTTATGTACAGATGCTTTCTTTTCTAATTGCTACTTCTGAAAATGCCACGTTTTCACCTGCTAATAAACATTTCTTTTCCCCATGCAGAGTAAAAAGCACTCTTTCCACTTAAGTATGTATTTGTGACAGTCTGGTACGCACACATTGTCCCTAATGCAACAGCAATATAATCAGCACCTCAGGGGAGATACATCTAACATTAAAGCATCCAAACAACCTTGTTTGATGGCATGCTGGGAAAATGCAATAATCATCCATTCTGCCCTGAGAAAGAAAGTAGCCTGCTCTTTCTCACAATGCATCAGGACAGACATATACTGTAAGAGCAAAGCAGCAGAAAAATGCAGTGTGTTTGAGAGAGACACAGCTGGGCAAATAATAGCATATTGTATTAAATGACTACTTCGGTGGTCACCGAACGCCCCTAGTGCATGCAGTGACATTGATTTGGAGCGGTGCCTTGAGGGAGCGCCCTTGGCCAGGTGTTTGTGATTATTCAGCAAACCATTGTGCTGTGCCACAATCCTCAGAGAAGATGACCAGATGACAATACAATGCTAGTGTTTTCTCAAAGGACTTTGCTGATTTCAACAAAAAAAAAAGATTGGCGCTGACAAGTAGTAGACTGACAGCCCCGGAAAAGTGAAGAAAGGTAGGGCATCTAAAAAGACTTTCATGACTTGCTTTATGTCTTCGTGCTTTATGTCTTCTTTCGATAGTAAAAAAAAAAAAGACAGGAAACGTGCCTGTCAGAATATGCCGACATGAAATGCAGAGCTGCAGTTCTTGCTGCTGGTGGTGGGTCATGCGAACAAAGCGAGGGAAGCAGGAGAGAGATCACGATGGGGAGAAAGAGACAGATAGAGAAGGATTGACATGACGGAAAAAGAAACCAGAGACAGAGAGCTATGCACACTTTTATCATCCTCTTCATCGACACTACTCTGACCTGTGCCTTTGCCCTCCAGTAATGACGCCCACCCCCTCCGCCCCATGATGCCAAAGGAAATCAATGGGAGTCAGAACGTAAGCTATCACTCTTATAGACATGTTGGAGATAAGGATATTCTACGAGAGAGAGAGGTTGCTTAGTAGCAAAGGACAGGTGTAACAGCAGACACATCACCATATCGTTGGTGTCAGGGTATAACAACAGACAGCCACAATATCAGCAGAGTTTAAGGGTTGGTGAAGAGGGTATGATAGGAGGGGATGGGGGAGAGTTGGCATTTTGTGAGCAGTTTATTGCAGGAGGCTACGACAGCAAAACAGAGGCACACTGAGGGTAAAGTAAGAGAGTTTAGGCTGCAAGGCCTGACATCTCTCTGCCTTTGTCCACACACCCTCACCACCTCCCCCACACTGCACCTCCACTGGGCAAAAAGAACAGTTCTTTTGCCCAGCAGGGTTTTAAATACTTAATGTCGATGCCTCGTCCAGGCCCCCAAGAGGGCTGCAAACCAAGAGCACACACAATAAAAACACACTCACTCACTCACACACTCTCTCTCGCTCTCTCTCATTCTCGCTTACATGCACAAACAGAACACTATAAGTGTACTTCTCTTATACACACAAAGACGTACACACTTGGGGCACAGACCCTCGACATCTTGCTGAGCAAATAAAAGGAGCCCTGGGATCTGTCTCACACATGACAGGTGACAGTGCAATCCACGGGGGGGATGTGGGGGCAACCGGTGGCATTGTTCCTTTTGTCCTCAAGCCCAGGTGAATGGTATGACAGAGGAGGAGAGAGAGAGAGTGAATGTGACCGGATATTGTTCAAAACACAAGGCCAAACGTAGGACGGGACAGACACGCACAGGTTTTGCATTTTAATCTCGCAATCTAATCTAAGTAAAAGATAAAAGATAAAAAGGAGAAAAAAAAGAAAAAAACAATGTTCGTCATAGAGTGTTGTTTATTGTTTGGGCAACCTCTGTGCCTGCCCAAGGTTATTTGCAAATCAGCATGAGGTGTTGAGTAGTACATACTGTATGAGCCAAATAAATCACTTCCCACGATCAAACTCTTCAAACTATCTCTCAAGAGTGAACCTGTCTACCATCCGTTTTGAGCATCGGATTCTTTCACAACATGACAGGCTTTTTAAAGGCCCCATTGTCACAATCAATCACTATCAGTATATATCAATAAGAATCATCAGCCCCTTCAGTCAAACAATCATCCATCTGCGCGTGAATGCACAAACCCCTGCATGATTTATACTCGGTTTCGCACTTATGACCACCTAAAATAGACAGTCTAAGCTCACAACGCGTCACAGTATGTGACACCAGTGCGCAACTAAGTACAGTAAATCAGTCTTACGATTCCCTTTGGTTCTGGTTATAGTCAGTACAATAGTATACGCACTAATTGATTTTGTCTGGATGATGATCACGCCGGGATTATGCCTTGCACATGCCTCCTTACACAAAAGATCTTTCAAAGGGTAATGGAATATAAAGCGAACAGCTTACCAATACCTGTGGTTATTACATGGTCAACAATGAAAGATATGGGGCATTGCACATATTGTTTGTACAGTATGGATGTCTGAATTTAATCCCCAGACACAGGTAAAATGTTTTACTATAGGATGTAAAGAAAGATTACCCCTGAAAGTACTGTAGATGACTTGAATTTCCTTTTTTATTTTGTTCGCTTGCATCAAGAGGTCACAAGAAGATAAATATCCAATAACAATGATCATACAGTATGTATCTGCCAAACTGAAAGAAACGGTGTGGAGGAATGGCCAAAATATGCAACGCATGGGCGCGCGCGCACACACACACACACACACACGCGCTCGCGCACATACACAGGCAGTATACCCTGTGGTTAAGCTTGGTGAAAGCCTTTAATCTATTATTTATTATTTGTATCTCAGTCGTGTCATTTCAGAGTAAAGATTTGGTCTGTTATTTTATCAATGAAATTAGATTAGCTGATTAACCGGGCATACAGCAGGGGAAAAAAATAATATTGCCACATGCTGGAAGCTATCCCATACTGTGTACTTGGAGCTATCGACAGCACATGGAGCGAAGGAGTCAACAATAGAAATGTGGAATTCGTTCTCTGTGAATCGTAAAATCCTTTTGAATTCAACGCCAGGAACAGTGGCTCAGATCAGTCTCTTGCCTTTTGGTTTTCTTCCATTATTCTCTTTTATTACCATTATTTCCTGATGGACAGTAAGCAAGGATTGTTATTGTTCATTTTGGCAATAAAGAAAACTCTAATGACAAAAAGAAAAAATTGCATTTGCTTAATTTTGATACCAAAGCATGCTGAAATATTTAGTACAGACAAAAATATATATTAATGATCATTGCTTCTTAACCTTGGCAAAGCCAGAAACGTCTGAGTTCTGATGGACAAAATGGTCGATGCTCCAGACCGGTCGCTATAAGTATTTGTGCCACTGTGTCTTGTATCTCATGCTTATTCCTGGCATTCCTCTGTGTCTTCTCTGTCTAAGTGCACAAGCATGAAATTGTGCTCGGATCATCTCATCATCAAGAGCAACCTTGAAAAAATATTTTCTTGTTAAGACCATAGCACTCAAAATGTCAGTCAGTCAGTCAGTGACCCACTTTTTTTTTTTTTTACTTAAAGTTAGAAAATAATTTTGCACTCTAGCTGAATGAAACCATTTGGGTACAAGTCTTTAAATGGACAGGGGAGTCGTTATGAAGGTCATCATATGGAAGAAAGCAGAAGTTAAATGCGTCCTTGATTCTAGGCAGTGAGCAAAGGTATCCACTACATGACAAATGCCAAGCAATCTTGATGGCAAATGCATTCAGCTGCACAAGCAACAATCTGCAGAGAGAGGACTGATGGTCGAGGAAAAGGTGCACATGCAAAAGTGTCAGCCACTGCATATTTGTAACCTGTATTCTCAGTTTCACACATAAATGATGCACCCAGACTTAACAGCTTACCAAGAATGGCAAAAATAGCTTATGTACAAACACACAACATGTCGTGATTTGACATGTTGTGAGCTTGTAAAATAGGGGATGTCAGGGTAAATGTTTGAAGGTGGTATAAGTGATATATTTTGTTAAAATAACTGGTCAACACCTCTATATTCCGAATAGCATCTATGAATAACATCATTGCTATAGTGTTTGTTCAATAACAGGGGTCTACCCATCTCTCCAGCTCTAAAGTAAACTCTAACATTTTCAGGTCGGGATACCAATTGTATTCAATCAGGAGAGAGAACTCACACAGGTTACAGGATAAACAAGAGGAATTGGAAGTCATGATACAAAAAGATTGGAAATGGAACACTGTAAAATTTAAGCTGATAAATTATCTTTGTAGGGGGTCTCTCTCCTGACTATCCCGTCCTGAAAATATATGTTCCGTTTACTAAAGAGCTGGAGAGATGGGGGCCCCTGTTACTTAACTAACACTCTACTACAGCAAGGATTGTTATCGGAATATAGAGCTTTATGTTTTTAACAAAAAACTTTTTTCTAAACAAACAATTTTTACTTACATCACCTTTAACTCATACTTACTGCATAAATCTTGACAGTGGGGAGTGTCAGGAGTCAAGCCTATGGTGATCATAAACACTACAGAAATGCCCATGAACCCAAACAAATCAGCTCTGGGGGCGCAGCAATGCAGTGAACGAACAGTGTGTCCTATTCTAATGTATTTGCCAAAAAGTTAGAATGAAATTCTAAACTAGAAAAAGTGCTCAGGTCTCCGCCAGGTCAGGTAGGCTATTGTGGCCTCCTGGTGGCGCTATAATAGGCCAACGTGAAAAGGGTGCAAAGTTTGACCACAATCGGACGGTGCGTTCATGATTTGCTGGGCTTTGGATATAATTGGAAGGAGTAATATAAAATAATGTGTTTTACATAAGTCGGCCTCCTGGTGGCGCTATAAAAGGCAGATGGGAAAAATGCAGGGCAAAGGTTTTTCCTTGACCTCTAGGGAGTATGCATACAAAGTTTTACACAGATCGGTGCAGTTATAGGTAAAAACACGAATCGGCCTGTTATAGCGCCACCGTGAGGCTGATTTGAAAAAAATCAAATGGTAGTTCTTCCTCGGCCTAATGGGAATGTGCATGCAAAATTTCACGGAAATTGCATGCTGTGTTCATGATTTGAGGCATTTTGTTCAAAACGGAGCACTCCTGCAAACTTTGGAAGACATTTTTAGCCAATCAGGATGGAATATGAGAAATCTGAAAGACTTGTTTGGTTTAATAAGACTATAGAGATACTGTGTACCGATTTGTGTGATTTTTGGACAAAATCTGTAGGAGTACTGTCAAAAAATATGTTTTGCACAAATCGGCCTCCTGGTGGCGCTATAAAAGACCCATGAGAAAAATTTGGGGCAGATGTTCTGAATTGGCATCCAGGGAGTGTGTGTGCACAGTTTCGCTGCGATCAAGACAACGGTGCCGGAGATTAGCTGTACACAGATGGACGGACGGACGGACGGACGGACAGGGGGAAAAACATACTCTCTCGCCATGCCTTTCGGCCTGGCGGAGACAATAAACAACAAAAGCTGGGGAATCCAAAACGCTGTATCTTTTGGCTCGCCGCTTACTACGTTACCTGACATTACCTCTTGCTAAAAAAAAAAAGAAAAAAAGGGAAAAGGGTGTAGGTATCGATATGTTCCACACGTACACCTCACTCCCTGCCTTCTCTCCCCAGGGTTTCAGTGCTGGGTAGCACTGCAGGTTATAGAACCTGTACACATCATGGCTACAGAGAGTTGGATTGTTCTTGACTGTGTTTTCCCATCTGTCAGAACAATGGAGCTATCTATAGGAGGACAGTAACACATTGAATAGCCATGTCTATTTGGCCTGTGTTCCAAGACAACAGGCTGCATCAAACGTGTACTGTGCAAAGACAATGTTCTCATTATTGTGCATTATGTTTGACTGAACGGGACAATTCATATAGCCTGTATAGTCTATATGTGCTTGCTGATCTTCAGCAAGTGACTTTGGCCTACGACTAAGTATAAGTTAGACTTAGGAGCTACTTAAAAGGGAATCTCGAGAATCTCAAAATTAGAACTCTTGGAGACCTCCACCCTCTCATGAGATATATAGTAAAGTCCCATCAAAGACATGATTACAAAAACACAATTGGACAAATTTATGAAATATTTCAGGAAAACTAAATTGAAGATCTAGATCACATTAAGGATAAATGGGATATGGGAAAAATAATGATACAAGGAAATGAGTGAAATCAGAGTTTTAAAGACATTTTCAATAATATAAGATCCCCTATTTGGCAGGAATATGCTTGAAAGATGAATATAAGGTATTTCCAAACACCTCTGTCGATATCCAAGTACACACTAAACTCTAGCCGCTGGAGGGAATGTGGGGAGAATAAAGAGCACCATACCCATATTTTCTTTACATGCCCCATAATACAAACTTTTTGGTCCAAAGTTTCACAAACAATAGAACAAATATTTGGAAGAGCTGTTAACTTAGAAAAACACAATATACTTTTGGGAACACGTCCCAAAAGTTTACAGAGGGAAGATTTATATATTTTTGGGATTCTGAGAATCACAGCTCTCAAACAAATAACTAGATGTTGGAAAGGCTTGGAACCACCCAGGGTGGATAGATGGCTGGAAAAGGTGGAAGATATTTACTTTATGGAGAAGGTGACTTATACAATTAATGGAAAGGACAAGTTATTGGAAAAAAGATGGGCCCTCCATCTTTCAAATAAATGTAACTTGATTATTTAACATTAATGAACCGCTAGAAGGACTATTTTTTAGAAGATTTTTATTTATTTATTATTTATAAAAAATAAATGTTTGTTTAAGTTTTCAGAAACAAAAACGAAACAAAAGAAAACAGAAGACCTATTACCACAATGACACAACAAAGCTACCCCCCCCCCCTTTGGTGTTATTTTATTTATTTGTTTATTTTTTGCAATATTATTTGTTTATGTTCCCTCAAAGGATATGTATACGGATACATGAATGAAATTAATTTAGTTAATTGTCTGTTAACAACAGGAACATCAAAAACAAATAAATGAACTTAATAAGGTATTGTCTTAATATGTTTTGACCCCAAAAAAAAAATTATAAGTTAGACTTTAGTAAGTGACTTAAGTGTTGGATTGATGACAAAGAAGGTAACTAAACAGTAAATGCTTTGTTCTAATAGCTGACAATAGAACGACTCAGAATGAGCCACTCTATAGGAAATTCGCAAGTAAGACAGTTGTGTGGCAATGATGATGTCAGTGTCAAATACAATGTGTAAGCCTGTGTGTTATACCGTTTCCTGTGTTACCTCAAGAGTTATATAAAATATTCCAAATCATCAGGCACAAACCTTGTATGTCCAAAACTACTTTTCAGGAAATGAAAAAAAAAACTTTGCTTTCCAATGTAGTTATTATTTTGTCACATGCAGTTGTTAATACTTTTCATTGGTTAAATACATATAGTATAATCCACAGATAGTCTTAACCACTTTCAATCTGGTGTCCCTAATTTGGAGCATGTCGTTATAGGAGGAGACAAAATCTGTAGTGAAAATAGCCGATCTACAAGCTCACAGCGTCTCACATCGTGAGACATATATATATATATAATTAAAACCCTATGGAAATAAAACTACAATAAAAAGTTGCATTCAGATTGTTTGCAATAGTTGCATCATGGACAGAAGAAAACTGACACACTGTACAGTTTCTCTGGTGAACTGCCAAAGTCGAAACACTGTAGTACACTGTCTTATCTATTGTCTGACCTACCAAGCTGGAGTACAGAGAAACACAGTTTGCCATCTTCATCTTGGGAGCTCATGGGGTGGGAGATAACAATTGTTAAATTGCAGTCTACTAATAAAGAAGGCAGGACTGTACACAACAGAATGGGACTCATCAGCTCACTTTGGACTTGTATCTTGAAAAAATGCATCCAACAGAAGGCAATTCACAGCATATGGGATTATCATCATTGCAGTAATTCTGAAACTCGACTTTTCTTCCACTATGCTCTTTTGGCAGTAGTTGATATATATATATATAACACCTCAACAGTAGGACACGGGGCATTCACTCAGGAATCTTTGGGCAAAATTGGGCAATGCTGTTGTTTTCCAGATCCTATTCTCAACTGCATTGAGCAAATATAAACACATTAATCATTGACACATGATACACTGCCTTTACCCTGAACAAGGAAACTAACCAGAAATACAAGAAAAAAGATGGTCCCAGCAATTCACCTTTTGCATGCGAAAAGAGTTTGACTTATGTGAACAGAGTAGGGATGAGATGATGGATTGCTCAATCTGTGTAATATACTTTGTTAAGGAAGACTGATGGCATTGGCTACAGCAGGAAAGTGTTTTTCTTCACCCAATAAATGCTGTGAGTACCTGGAGGCCTCTCTTCTCATAATGGCACATTACCTGGTTTAATATTGGCACCGAATGGAAGCCATTTCAATTTCTGTGTTTGATCACATGATGGCACATTCTGGGGGGAAATCATGAGCATTCCCATTTTCGTCCTGTTCTTTTGATTGTTATACTGTAATGGGTTGTTGTCCGATGCAAGTGGTGGTGCAAGGCTAATGTTAGTTCAAAGAGGATAACAGCGGAATAGAAGAGGAGAGGTTTAGAGAGAGCAGTCATCAGTCAGCAGTCATTGAATTGTGACTGCTGAAATAACCAACAGTGTCAGAGTCAAGGGCATACTGGATCAAATCCTCTTCAACATTGCGGCCAAATTAAAACATCGGGGTGGGGCAAGAACATTATCAATTTTGGTAGATTCATAATAATGTGGAAGTCAGACTGTAAATCTGTCTTGTACATACACCCATTGACTTGTTCTTATGACTACCAAAACACTGGAACACAATGCACCCACTTAAGACCAAAGTCCAATCCTTCATCAATCTGGGAACCCATAGTCAAAAAAAAGGAAAAAACAACTCCCTCTGCTGTTCTTTTCCTTTGAATTTGACTCTGGAGGGACCTCCCAATAGAATGTGGATAACAGGATGTTGACAGGCAGCGAGGCGAGGCGAGCCGGCGAAACTCTTTCTTATTGGCTTTCCATGGCTATAGGATTCGTTCATAAATGTGACTTCGACGTTGGTGTACGGCCGCATTTATGGAAAAATATAAGCCGTTTTTTACGCTCCGTTGATAAATGAGGGCCATTATGCCTATTTATGTGAGTGGTTTTACATTTGGGTAATTCTTTCTTCACGATATTCTTAATTTTGAGTTTTCAGCGATGTGCATTGTGCATAATTCAGTCACTGTATTGAGAGTTAGAACGGAATTGAACTTGCACATGTGAAGATGACTATAATCTGTAGCCTCGCGTAGCCAGACTATATCACTGCGTGGATATGAGTCTGGTGCTTCTATGAGGACGTTTTTTTTCCAAGGGGCGGGATCAAAACAATGGCTCTCCACGCAATTGGTTAGACCTACAAAGCAACTACCAATTACATCCCCCATCTCCCATATTTGAAAACTGGGCCCTGATTGGTGACCCCAGACTTCGGGAGCAGGAAATGTATTCACAATGGAGTGGTGCCAGAGGACAATTTCTTTTTGCACTGGCAGATTCGTCTGGTCCCAGGCTATATAATCTGTGAAGAGGGTCAGTAGGTCCCACTGGACAACAACAAAATGCTTTGAAGCGCTTCCACAATAGGGAAATTACTGTTCCTGCATGAGCCTCATCCGAACAGTGCTTCTGAATGGCCTCCATGCTCTATTGGTGTTTTCTGGTAAGCAGATAATGTATGTTTTTGACATACTGTCTCCTAACCATGCGGGAGCTGGTCTCTATTAGTCGGGGAGCGAAGCCCCTGGGAGAGCTGACAGTCGGGGGTTCCAGGATGTCTGACAGGGTTATCAGTGGGCTACCGCCGGCAGTTCCAGCATGCTCATACACATACGTTTGACTATAACAAATTAAATGTGGCAGAAGCCATGCGACGCGGGGGGGGGCTGTATGAGAGAGAGACAGACACAATGAGAGAGAGAGAAATGGAGAGGGGAAATGAAGACTGAGATTGACTATGTCAGTGCTGTGTGTGTGTGTGTGTGGTGACAGGAATGAGTATAGAATGAAACATGGAGTGAGAGAGTACACAGTCAAATCCTCTGTGTTAATTTACGTCTGCGAGTGTACACACAGAGCCAAAGTAGTCTGAACAGGTACATCCATGACAACTGGTACTGTACCCACAGCCCCATGGCGGTAAATGTGCGCTGGGCTGTCTGTGTGCCTACTCATGCATCTGAACCCCATGTGTCATCCCCTGTCATTTGATATTCCGTACACAGCGCGCTGGGCAACACAGACGGGCACAAAGGTCTCAGTCTGATCACTGCCGAGGAGTGTTTGAGGATCTAACACCGAGATTACAGTATGAGGGTCAAAGTCAAAGACCAGGAGATCGAGACTCGAGAGAGAAGGGGACGCGAGGTGAGACCATCCGCCTTTGAGTCTGACTCTCTCTCTAGGATGGAATGAAAATCACCCCCGACCAAAAGGGTGCGCGTGCGAGTCCGACACGTGCGCGCATCAGGGAGACACAAGCTGAGAAGGTGTTTGGTCGGTGCCATTGTTTATTTTCCATCCCTCCCATTGAGAGGTGATCTTTCATCGTCCACATACCATGAATCATGAGTCATTAGACCATACCCGTCGGGGGATATGAGCACCCAAAGTATATGCAATTTGGGTTATGCACTGTACACAGATAGTATATGAGGGATGGAAAGTGACTGTTGCTACCTACAACAGTTCCAACAGACAATCGCGCACGTCCCGTCGAGGCGTCCCCACACAAACACACACGGCCGGACGGACTCGCGCGCGTGCCGTCGCGGCGTCCTGCACCCACAGTGAACACACACACGCGAACACCCCCACACACACACGGCAGGACGGACCCACACACGTGCGCGTCCCGTCGCCGCTTAAGCACGTTCTCTGTGTGTGCTTGTGGCAGACGGCAACAGTGTAACACAGTGGGTCTATGGATTGGACGCACGCGCAGTTTGATCATTCATTCCATAGGTCGGGGGGCCATCCCACAGCTGGGGAGCTGTAACCATGGCGACATTCTTTTACATAAAAACGCTAATAAACAGCTGACATTTGGGGAAAGCAAAAAACGGGCTTCGGTGTTCCGTACACATGGTAGTGGTCAATGGCTCTGTGCAAATACAGATCAATTGCTCCAGCCACTGAGGAGAACCGGGCAGAAGAGATTTTGGGCGCACCGCACAGACACCGCACAGAGCTTTATAGGAGGATAGGAAGATGCACACTTCAGAGCGCGCACACACACACACACGCGTGCGCGCACACACACACACACAATACACATCTGTCACTTCATATTCAGCTATGTGACATTGGAATCCAGCCTGTTCGTGATGTCATCTTGATTGATAGGCACCCTTCTAGCCCTCTGTTATGCTATAGACCACCCCAAGACAACACCCCCCCGACCATTTCCCAGCGTCAGCTATCTGTAAGCCCCACGCCAATCTAGTTTACAGAATGTAATGGTAGTGGTGGCGTGGCTGACATTGCTTTGACATCATGTTTGTGATGCCAGGCTAATCATGGCGCACCTGGCAGCAGTCTTTGCAACTTATCATTCCTGCTGTCCTACTGAACACAGGGCTCCTTCTCACACAGGCAGCTCTCTTGATCTACTATCTGGCTGCAGCAAGTCCGCAAGCCAGCCAGACATTAAGTGTCTGCCTGCATGAGTGTGTGCGAGACGCGGGTGTTTGGGCAAGTGTATGCGCGTTTAATTATGTGCGTTCATGTGCGTTTTCTAATTAGGTGCGTTTAATTATGTCTCCATACGAGTCAATGCGTTTCAGTTTTCTAAGTGTAAGTGCTTTAGTAGTAAGTGTTCGACTTTACTGACACCAAATTGAATTTGAAATTAAATTACGTTTAATTATAGACCTACCAACTTAAAGAGATTTGTTTGTCTGTAAAATGTCATACTATTCTAAGAATATGAAAAACATCCAAAATGTAATATTGGCCAATGTACCGTATGTGTTTTATTTTTTGCTAAAGCCAACTGCAGTCATATACTGTAGAGCTCTTAAGAGCAGTGTTTTAATACAGGCATCTATTGAAGGGTCTGAAAAAATAACACACATCTTTAGAGTTATTTTTTCCCTCAGAACATGAGTTGCATCACATACAGTAGCTAGTAGCTTCTAAAATGTACTACCTTGTTGGAGATGTTACTGTTCAAAGTTAACATCCATCTCTGTCCTGACAACGCTAAGATCATTCGGTGCAATGCAAACCAATGTATTCTATGTGTTTCTTGTAGCACAAGGCATAGACTACTGTACATAGCTACTATAACAAATCTACTAGACTAAAAACAATAGGTTGGCTTTTCATCACCGTGTTTTATTACGTAGGATTCATATAAGAGAGAGAACCTCTCTCTCTCTATCTCTATCTTTAGGGTCTACAGTTACTGTACATACGGATGCTGTCTCCATTAGATTATTGTGGCGGCCTCTGTGTAGCACAGGGCACTTTACAGCCCCTGCTGTACAATGAGAAAACACTGTCAAGGGAAACATCAACCTATTCATGCAGAGCACAGGCTGAGACGGCATGAATTTCAATGTCCAAAACCTGATGCCCCTGGAGCACTTGGGACGTGGCTAGGGCATTTCTATTCAACTCAGTCCATGACAGTAACATGTTGTGATTGAAGCAGAGGCACAAAGCAACTCTACAAGAAGAGACAGAGGAGTTTACAAATGGCTAATGAGCATGCATGGCATGCAACATCCAAAGCCAAAGCACTAAGCTGGATTAACAAAACAGTGTTAACAAAATGATTAAAAAAATTCTAACAAGTCAATGCTTATACTGTATCTGTTTATCTTATATTCATTTTCTTATATCGTCTATATCTGAGAGAGAGAGGTATTTTATGCATATGTCAATTAATCAATATCTAATATATACATAACACAGGCACATGTGCAGTACCCATACACAATTTAGGCCCTGACAGATTTACTGCTTTACTGTAGGCTATGTATGACTATAAGAGGGAATAAAACATGCATAGCCTGCTATACTGTAAATGAAACGTTTTTGATAGATTGCATTCATTTGATTCTTGTTTGTATTCTGGGGCTTATCATTCAACCATCTTACAGATGGTTATGGTTCAGTGTAAATATGAAAAAGCTTAACTAGTGTCTCTCAAAGCTCAAAACAAGTCTTTGATTGTGTCCATTATGACAGATTATCCTGGATAGGCTTAAATAGCGGTTGGAGGGATACACAGTGACACAGTGAGTACTGTCATCTGTTCCGCACAGATCGAGGACCTTCAGGGATGGTGTATGCTGACAGATTTACACCCCAAGTTCCATCAAATGGAACCATCTCATTGGCGGCTGGGTGTCATGATTGCATAGCAGGTACTGGAAAGATCTATGGGTTTTCAATTGCAGCAGGAGGGAGTGAATGTTGGCCTGGGGCCCATCATCTAGACAAGTTGTCTTGACAAAGTCCTCCTTGGTAAAGCTAAGTATTGAACCAGTGGCAGTCTATAAATCCCATATGGCTGAGGCATCCTTTGTGACTAAACCATTCAGTGTAAATTACATGTTCTGTACACACAATTAAATTGATTCTAATCACACCATTTGCTGTGTTGTTCCATGTCTTTTCACACTGCCTTCCCCGACTCTTATCTGTGCAGTGTTCTTGTAAGAAAGACAAATAAAATAGTAAAAGTGAATGAGTAATGAATAGGCCCACACTATACTGCAAACAATCATGATACAAAGCTAACATTTGGACTATAGGTACAATATGAAAACTCTGAGCCTAATTACCACATGTGACATTAGAATTACTGAAATGTTCAAGGCCCTCTTGATTCAGGCTTAATTTATGCTTCTGCAACAAAGTGTGACAAGTCACTCGGAATAAATAAAGCATGTTCATCTGGAAAAAGTGTGGACGACGTGTCACATATTTTCAGCTAAAAATCAATCTTCCCTCCCTCTCCTGTCTAACATACAGGATAGTTCCAGGTTAACAATCCCATTAGGGTGAGATGAGCAGTTAATCACTGTATATTTTTAGCAGCCTTAATCCCCAAGGATGTCCCATTTTAATGGCTGGGCTATTTGAAGCAGTGGAAAAGTTTGTTGTTGACTCCTGGCTCTCTTGATACATACAGCCTTTACGTAGGCTCTCTCTATTAAACATAAAGCCATGGAATCTCTCTCCACCTGCTGACTTTGAATTTGACTGCTGATGAGGAATACTGAATAAATAAATGCTTCCCAGATCTTAATTATTGAAAGAGCTGAACACAGGGGTTGGGTTGAAGATTTGACTAAATTGCAAAGAAATTGCATTGAGCAATCTCTACAAAGCATCGCTTTGGACTGTGTAATGTAAATTGAATTAGCCTACACTGCGGCTCAGGCTCAGTGACTTGACTAAATTCAGCTCTACGACTAAAGCCTGATTTATACTGTGTCACACAACAATGTCACACTCCGTAAATAACAGATTTTAAAGCGATTCACATGGATAAAAGTGATATGTCGCTGCGGTCAGCGACACTGCCGTGCAATGGAGTATAAATAATTAGGCTTTACAGAGAGGGTGAGAGGAGCGGGAAGAACACAAAACACAAGAGGCTTGCAAGAGTTTCACAATGTCGCTTGCTCTACCGAACAACAAACAAATCATGGCTTGAACCCACCGCCAAAACGCCTGAATGCAGTGACTCAGAAAATGACATTCATGGTGGAGCCGGGTTAGGGTGGCACTGTAGTCACAGCACAGGGCTGTTTGCGCTGGAGGTCAATTATGTATGCTAAATAATCCGGGCATCAGTAAACTCCCTGGTGCTGCTCTGTATTCTGCACCTGACTCTGCCGCTGATCTGGAAGGCTCCCTGTGCTCTGCTCTCAGAGGACAACACTGAGCAGGGGGATGGGGGCAAAATAGAGAGAAGAGGTGGGGAGTGCTCTTTTATCCGCTGTGGCTTTAATGGGGAAGAGGAGACAATATTCCCCTCCCATGTTAGCTCTCCTCAATGAACCGCACGCTTAGTCCGTGTCGGAGGTGTGGAAAATAAATGGATGGCGGCTGGAATGGGATGGAGAAAGGTCAACAATGTGTCACGCAGTCAATCTATCAGACAAACGGGAGGTACTTGTACAATCCCCATCGCTACGGCCCTATACATTCTTACTGAAAGGAGGACTAGACACTACACTATAAACAGTGTTTATAGTGTAGTGTTTATAAACCATGATTGCCCTTTACTTTACTGAGGCCCTCTGATAAGACACATTCTGGAAACACTGCCCATTAAAGAGGGTGCAAATGATAATTATTTTGAATAATATAAGTGTTAGTTAACTCTATATATTCTCAGACTGAACAATCACAGAGTGTTTGTTCAGTAACAGGCGTCTCCCCATCTCTCCAGCTCTTTAGTAAACAGAAAATATTTTTTAAAGTCAGGATACCAATTTGATCCAATCAGGAGAGAGACCACGTACAGGATAGAGGATCAACAAGTTAAATTTTAAGTGAGGAAACAAACAAAATAAGCAGACAAAATTGCAAGTGCAACGTTATCAAATTGAAGCTACTAAATCGTTTTTGTGGGATTCTCTCTCCTGATTGGATAAAATTGGTATCCTGACCTGAACATGTATTTTCTCTGTACTATAAGGGCCGGAGAGATAGCAATTATTTCTATCTGAATGTTGAGCATTAACTTTTTAACAAAAATGTTTTTCTCCCATTTATGCTGTTATCAGAGAGAAAAAAAAGAAAAGAAAAGAAAAATCAACAAATTGTGTAATCCCTAAGCGCTGGTAACAGGAAATGGACAGAGTTTCACATAATTCAACACACAGGGAAATGTTGTAAATTTGTATGTATGATCTGTAATCATACATCAAAATCACTGCCACCCATTTATTTCCCCAAGCCGTGGTAACTGGGGGAGGAAAAATTAGCTATTACCTTGTTTTCCATATTCTATCTATTCATAAACCAGTGGTGCAATATGTTCAGGTTTGGGGACTCGTCTTCAATTTGGAGCAATTTAGCCAAGTGATGGGTGTAATTTGTTTCCCCCCGTCAAGTTGCCATTTGCATTTATATTCATCATTACCAACCATGTTTCCTGGAGATTTCCCCAGATCGTAGGTGTCAGGACACTCCAATAAGTTGATGCAAGTGCTCCGGTGAGTTGCAGGACAATTCTCATTCTATAGCAAACACAGGGGGCAATTTTTGGAGGAGGAAAAAACCTCACCAAAAACTCCCCAGGGCGAAGAAAATAGACACCGGCAGAAAATGACTTTACAGAGGCAGCCTGAAAACATGTCCTGAATCATCTGGCAGAAACAAGACTGCACCATTTGAACACTGACTTCTCCCATTGGCAAGGAACACCTACTGAGATCTCAACTTTTGACCTGGCTCATAAAACCAGGCTACAGTACAGTATGACAACTAGCTTATGTGTTACCCCTTAAGCTCTATTTCAAAAATAGCAAAATATAGCAGATCTACAAGCTAACATTATGTCACATCGCCCATGTCACCTATAATCACATGCCCAAAATAGGAATGATTTTCTCAGTAGAAATACAACTAAGAAATAAAGTACAGGGACAAAAAGTAATATTCTAAGAAAGTTACGGTAATGCAGACTCGGTTCATTTGAATATTGTGTTTTAAGGGCCTATGCATTCATCAGATTTTCTAAATATGTGTTTTATCATATCATTAATGTACTGTTCATATACAGCGATGCATGATCATACTCCTGTTCTTAATCACAGATATTCTGTTCATTTAGTGTCGTACCAGTGTCCACACTTTCTACAACAAATACAGATACAGTATGGTGATATAAGCAAACATATTTTCACTGAATTTTATGCTATATTGCAAAGTTCCGAATTATGACAATTTGACCCACAATCGTTCCCAAATCCTCACCGCTCAGAAAGGCTAGTAATTTAATGATCATAATCTCAGTCAAGCAAAAGGTTAATGTATTGTGATTTCAGCCGGTGCAGTAATTTAAAATTGTGGTGCAAGAGAATCGGTAGCTCAGTTGACAGGGTGCTGCACAGTGTGTCACACTGCCTCATGGTGCTGTAGGTGAAAAGAGAAGAGAAGTTGAACATTTCTGGTGGGTGTATTGCCACAAGGTGACGATTTTCTGTTTCTTCTCCATCATTAGCAATAGACTCGATTGGACTGCATACACAGTGACTGCGTGCGCGTGCGAGACATTATGCTTAAGTAAATCCTGCTGTACCAGGTATTACACATGCAGAAATCTAACCCAAGAAGTGGGCATCAGTCTGTTCAATAGAGTTGACACATGGCAAAACAGGGATTTCAGAATGTCATAGGTGGTATAAGCAGTGGTTCTCAACCTTTTCAGGCCACGACGCCCCCCCTCCACCGACCTGACAAGCACTTGGAATTGTAGGAGTTGATGCTTTACATTTTGTTTGACTCGGTTCTACAGATAAATATTGTGAAAATAGCAGATTTACAAGTAGATTGGCTATGTTCAAAATGTCTGCCTCTTTCTTATATTATTTGACAATTTGACCAATGTTTCAACAGCTTTTATAGTATAGTTTGTACATTACTGATGTAGTAATGTTCTTTTTTTTCTTCTTCGAGGTATTAAAAAAGTTCTTAAAAGTCCTTAAATGGGCAAAAAAAAGTCTAAAAATGTATTCCTATTTTTATATATTTATTTCTCAAACTCAAAACTGGCTGAAGTATAAAATAGGGTTAAAGTGGTAAAACAGATTTTGATGCTATGTTAATTTATCTGGGGTTCCCCTGGAACCTCCTCAAGAATGCCTGGGGGTCCCTGGACCCCACTTTGAGAACCAATGGTATAGAGATAAGAGATCTTGCATTACATTTGAAGAACCTTTCTTTTCCCCCCTTGGCGTTCTCAGCATCATACGTGCTGAGAGGCTATAATAATTAATTTCACTTTCAAGTTGTCAGTAAAGTGAACACACAGGTTGCAGGAGTTTGTTTTCCATAATTCAAACACAAAAGTAAGTGAACACAAAGGTTGCGGGAGTTTGTTTTCCATAATTAAAACACAAAAGTAAGTGAGCACACAGGTTGCGGGAGCTTGTTTAATTCAAACACAAAAGTAGTCATAAGAGAGAGGCATCTGATGTGACATCTGAAAGTAAATTATTGATGTCTTGAATCTGTTAAAGGTTAATGATCATGTTGTTTTCATATACTGGCATGAATTAGTCCAGTATATTTAGTTAAGTTATGAACAGGAAAATGTCAGCTTGAAAATCAAATATGTATTTACAGCCATATGCACTACTGAAATCAAACTCCCCAGTTGGACTAAAGCACAAAGACAAAACAGATTATTATTATTTTATATATATAGCACAATTTCTTATTTATTTATTTTATTTTTTTCTTTATTATTTAAAAAAATAAGATTTGCAACTTGCAAGAGTCTTCCATTTAAGGAGTCCTTAACATTTCAGAAAATAGCTCTGAGTAAGAACCCAATTAGTTATTTAAGTGCTAATTGCCAGAGTTGGTAAAGCAAACGTGTATCATTCACAACGCACTCTGACTGCTAATTTGTATGTATTTATTCTGCCTGCAGAGTCAAAATACACTTTAATCAATGTGAGAGCCAAATGTGCAGATTGTCTGCACATACGGTATCATTGACTTCCAAGAAAGTGATTGGCTGTCAGTTCACAGCCAATCGGCTGTGTGATAGGCATGTGTGATAAAACAGTAAATGAAGGAATTCATTCATTTTCATTGTGGAGCAACATCTGTTTGTCATTCCTTTTCTTGCTAGAGATTGACTTCCAAAAAACAATTATCTACTTTTTTCAGGTCTACAGCTACCACATTATTCTACACTAGCTACAACCATTCATGCGCAAGAAGTAAATCTGTTGGTATATTGATGTTGCTAGCACTGTCATGTGGAACATGCCACACTGAAATGTTGCTGCTTTTACCTATGTGAGTGACAAATAAACCCTCTTGATCTATCTATTGATCTCTTGATCTATATTGATCTCTTGATCTAAAGGAAATGAACCAGGCTATGCTTGACAATGGTCATTTTGACCACCTCTGTTATTACGTAAACTTTACCTTGGGGTCGGGATAAGATGACACTTCAGATACTGGACATTTCAATTACACCGTGATAACACCTACAACAAGAACTACTGTGACAGACTGCTATTTAGTACAGATGAGTAATGCGCAGACTGCTATTAACTGACATGGACATTGAAGTAAACATTCCAAATAATTAGCAATGGATTTACGGTCATGGCTCAACCCAACCTTCAAATGAGATCACCTCAGCTCATTGAAGCAAGATAATGCTCCATAAATTGCTACTTGCCTTATCAATCCACCAAGGAAATACTGACCTCTCTGTACCTCACTGTCCAGCATTGACATGATAAGGCAAACAAGAGGCGCCCAAGGCTATGTAAAGAAGGAAAGGAAACATACGTCACTTTCTTGGTCCAACAATTCCATCTGGCAGATTTGTCGCTCTGGGAGGCAAACTGGAGCCAAACATTGGATGGAATGCATTGAAGTCAATGACAGCCGGATGGACAAGCATATTATGAATACATTTTTTTTTTAATGATTGTGACATTTGTTAAATAAAGTATCTAAAGAGCACAAAGTTTCTGACTGTTCAGTAAGTATGGAATGCGAGACTGTTTATTATTGACAGTCTGCCCATAACTATTAACAGCCTTTCTTGCGATGACAGCCAAAACTGCCCAGACATAAACTTACACTGTGCTCTTTAGTTGCCTTAATAAAAAATGTTTTTTTTTTAAAGATCAGAAAACGTGTCATACTCCATGTCTTCTTTTATTTTCCTGAACTGATTATAAGGTCACAATCACATTTTCTTTGTATTTATGCATGCACTTGACACCCAGCTCTCCTTGACTTCAATGCATTCAATCAAATCTCCGGCTCCTGTTTGCCCCCCAGGTGTTTCAATGGCGCATGCCAGCCATGGTATAAAATGTTTCCTTTCCTCTTTTACATGGCCTTGGAGACACCCAGGAAACAACAATATTAGGCTATGCTTGTGATAATATTTCTGAACTTGCCCAAAAGCCATGCAGGATGTTTTCCATGAGTATACAAGCCTCCAAACTTTTTTTCTCAATTCATCTTCTTGTTTGTAACTGTGTGAGACTCATTTTTCATTCTTATTTTGGCTTTTTTTTTCTTACCCTCCCTTGACACGTCCCTGGAAAATCATCAAAAATCCGAACTCATGTCGAGCCACATCAATCATGGGTCCCTGCAGGTTTGGCCAACTGTCTCTGCAAAAAGGCGGTGTGTGTGCGCGTGCGGAGTGGGTGAGGTGGGTCATGGGGTCAGTAGTAACAACAATAATGGCACTGGGGATTGTGTTGAAAGCTAGATGCTGTCTGAATGAAGTTAGATATTGAGGCCCACCAAAGACAAATACTCTACATGTGAAGAGAGCTCTAGGAACTGTGTCAGTTCAGGGGCGGACTGGCCATTTGGCATACCGGGCATATGCCCGGTGGGCCGCTGGGCGAGTGGGCCACTGGGGTGGGCCACCGGGGTGGTCCCCGGTTATTAATTTGCGGTTATTGCGCGGATATTGGGCATTTTTTTGTTACTTTATTTCGTTTTTAGGGTTATGTTATTTAATTCTTATTTTTGCCTGATTTTACCGATGTTTAATCCAAAAATTAATTATATATATATTTTTTTTCTTTTAAATCCCTACATTTTTTTTTTTTGCAAAATCGTTTGGGTGGGCCAGCTCTCCATGTGGGTGGGCCACGACCCAGGCCCACCCATGGCTACGCCCCTGGTTGCTGGGTTAAAACCGTGAAACGCCCCCCCCCCCTCCCTGTTGACAAAATGGCCCAGGGGGTGGTGGGCCGGTTGGGACCAAAATGCCAGGGCTGAATTTTGGTCCCAGTCCGCCCCTGTGTGTACAGTATGAGTGTGAGGTACTATGTGTGCACTGCTTGTAAAGACGAATAGACGACCAGACAGCAGAAATATTACTAATACCGCCAAAATGTGGACATTTTACTTAAGCCTGGGTGTGCCTAATTTCAATTTTCAATTTGCTCAACTATATAGAGCATATGTTGAGCTATACTTACTAGAGATACCAGAGAAACAAACAGGTGGCTAGGCTTAAATACATTTTCATCGAGTTAAGACTGTGTTTGTCGTAATGTTATTTTCAACTGAAAAAAGTTTTGCCATAAGTCACATTGGCAATGTTTTCAGTTGAAATAGGTCATTTTTGTCATGGCCAAGTAAACCAAGAATAAATTTGCCTCACCACTAGGGAGTAAATATGTAGATGAAAGGTTGTTTTATGAGGCGATACCATAGATTGGGATTCATTCCAGACTCGCTGGCACATTCCCTTCATTATCTGCATAAGGTAGCTTCCCAGATTCTGGATAGAAAAAAGTGTGACCCATCTGTTACATAATCAGAGAAACTCTGTATACCTTTAAGCACATAAACCCTCTATGCTTAGTGAAACGGAACTGAGTTGGCTCTGCACTTGGTTTGCTCTGGTTTCCTTCTACACCAAATCTCTTTGCCAGAAATAGCAGATCTACAAGCTCACTATGCGTTACGTTGCAACACGTGAGCTTGTAGACATTTCTGGCAAATGTTCCCCCCAGAATAAGGGCCGTTAAGTGGCTAAATTAAGACTTTAAAATGAACGGTAACCTTAGCTGACTGAAGTGAGAGAAAGAGCCTACTGCCTTTCCCCGGCATGCATGAAAGACTTCAATAAGATGAATTCTACCGTTGGTCAAACCAGTATCCCTCCACTTATTTGCTATTGTGAAACCTGCTATAGTGTGAAGTGAAGTTACACGGGTGAAAAAGCTAATGTCGATAGTCATGGTGTTCCAAAAAGGGTATGTCCAGCTGGGTGAAAGTAGCAGCCAGCTGTGAACGGGGCTGTATTCATGAAATTTGCAGCCAATCATGAACTTTTAAACAGCAGAATATTGTTCTGATCTTTGAGCTGCTTAGAATAGAGAGGCGGAATGCAAAAAGCAAATAATGTCAAACCCCACTTCCATTTTGGTTCTCATTGTTGTCTCTTTTGTTATAAACACCAAATAGGTTTACCAGGAAGGAATAAACACAAAACAATCAGACCTGCAAATGTAATGTTTGCAATGTATGTCTGATGTGACCATCCATGTGTGTTATATCAGTATACGTACAGGTGTGACATTAATGTTACAAATACAAGCACAAGCACTGAGCGGTATATGTTTCACTGATCAGCATGACAAGCAGCTCGCAATAACTCAAACATTTAAAACCAGGTAGGCTATGTGTGTTTTGGTTTGCCATTGTTATGTTGTAATCAAGTAAACTGCAAGAAGAACTGTGTCTGGCATGAACAATGGATCAGGTGCAACACACAATGACATGCATTAGCGTAAACAATGGTCGGTACAACATGGAGCCTGTTAAAAAATAGTAAATACTTTTTAAAGAATTGTGTGGGCCTAGACCAAATGTGTGCCGGCTAAATAATATGACTGTACATACTGGCTCAATAAACAGACAGGGATGATAAATCCATATTAAATGTCTATCAACAGAATTGTTGTATATTTGTAGTGTATATTTATCTAACGATTCGGTTAGGTCACACGTTGATTCTGATCCAGTTCTCATGCTGATCCATATTCAACGTGACACCGTAACAAAGCAAGTACAGTAGACTCTGCTCAATTGGATGCAAGGCGTCTTACATCAATAGGATGATCAGAATCAGGGTGCTGCTCAAAAAAAGGGGCAGTAAATATGCAGACGGCTGGAAAAGTAACAGCTATCCAGTTAGTCTCTTTTCCAGACATTTCAAAGTCCACTGAGGGGCCGCTTGGGTGTTGCAAATTGCAAAAAGTCTTACAATGCAAAAAAGGGCCTGAGGTTAGAGAAGTGCATCAGTCTTTGAATTCAGTCTCTCATCTTGTTCTGCGCTGTGTTTTACTCTCCTGTATTTTGGGACCTAATTAGGCTCATGAGTACTATAGTACTCCACTACTAACTACTAACGTAATTATCAGTGGGATGTGCTGACAGTAAGCTTACTTTCAGGTTTTTTTTTAGATGTGGAAAAAAAGAAGAGGAGAGGGAAACAAGACAAAAACAGTCTATAAGCTCCGCTAGCAGGCAGCCTCCCCTCTGCCTCTGGTTGATGGCAAGGTCAATGTTACATAAGAGTGAAAATTAAGGGTCACCAAAATCCAGTAGGGTGCACCTTGTGATCTGAATTAAGTAAGATATTGAGGCCCACCAAAGTTTATTACTGTAAATGTGGAGAGAGCTCTGGGAACTGTGTCAGCTTGTACAGTACGAGCGAGATACAGTATGTGTGTGTACTGAGTTGAGGAGTCGGACCAGACAGCAAAAATATAAACACAGATCAAAACTAGAAAAAGTGCTCCTTGGAGCACAGGTCTCTGCCAGGTCAGGTAGGTTACTGTGAGCCAGCAATGTTGATGGAATATGAAGAATCAGACAAATCTATCTTGATCACATGACTATAGAGATAATGTGTACCGATTTGCATGATATTTGGACATAATCTGTAGGAGTAATATAAAAATAATTGTTTGCAAAAATCTTCCTCCTGGTGGCACTATAATAGGGCAATGTCAAAAGGGTGTCATTTGTTCCTCAACGTAGTGCGAATGTGCGTGCAAAGTTTCACCGCAATCAGAGGATGCGTTCATAATTTGGGGCATTTTGTATAAAAAAAAAGGCACTATAAAAGGCAGATGTGAAAAATGCAGGGCAAAGGTTTTTCCTTCGCCTCTAGGGAGTGCGCATACTAAGTTTTACGCAGATCGGTTCAGTTATAGGTAAAAACGCGAATAGGCCCGTTATGGCACCACCATGAGGCTGATATGAAAGATTTCAAGTAGCATTTCTTCCTCGGGCCTAGTGGGAATGTGCGTGCACAATTTTACGTAAATCACACAATGCATTCAATATTTGAGGCATTTTGTTCAAAACGGAGCACTCCAGCAAACTTTGGAAGCTAATCTTAGCCAATCAGGATGGAATATGAAAAATCTGAGAGACCCGTTTTGTTTAATGACTATTAAAGATACTGTATACCAATTTGAGTGATGTTTGATACAAATCTGTTGGAGTAATAAATGTTTTGCAAAAATCGACCTCCTGGTGGCGCTATAACAGGCCAATCAGAAAAAATTGGGGCAGAGGTTCTGCTCTGGCATCCAGGGAATGTGTGTGCAGTTTCGCTGCGAACGGCCCAATGGTGCCGGAGATTAGCTGGTCACAGACAGACACGCAGACAGACAGACGGACGGACGGACGGACGGACGGACGGACGGACGGACGGACGGACGGACAGACAGGGTGCCAAACATAGTCTCCAGACAATTAGACATGGAAAATATTTACACGTTTTGGAATTCCCAAGAAAACCAAGTGCCCCACAGTTTCTGTTACTTTAGAACGAGATAAAAAGGTGACTTTCAACATGAACTTGAGTATTTCTGACTTTGAAGTTACCTATCACAAACTTTGCTTCACTAATAAAATAAAATAAAAACTGAAAGTATCTCGCAAAGTTCAAACTGAGACCCCAATTTCAAGGCCAGACAACCAGTGACAAGTTTCAGCAATCAGCCGTGATTTTATACTTACTAAAATTAGGGCAAGGAATGTGTTTCCTCTAATAGCGCACACACTACATGATCATGGTTGGTTATCTAACAAGGATTCTATTTCATCTGACGGCTCGATTTTAATTCCCTGAGGAAGGAGGAGGTCCATTAGCCCTTTGAAACTGGTGACAAACTTCCAGCAAACTCTTTGATAGCTCTGCATCACTTCAAACCTCTGTATCCAATCCTGACAGCTTCTTTCCATCGTTTGTGAAGTGACATGCTTTTATCCCATAGACCCAGATTATAATGTTTCCCCACTTAGGACTTAACAAGGCAATTATTCTTAGCCTAACTATTGTATATCGTCGCAGTTGAGCGGAAACCTCGTCGTATCTCCATATTTCTTTGTATTTATTTATTTTATTACTTAGATTTTTTCTTTTTTTTCTTTTCTTCTTTCTTTTATTAATGCCCAACTTCATCATTCAGGGGTGTCGCACAAAGGTAGTGAAAATAGCCGCTCTACAAGCTCACAACGCGTTGCAATGTGACACATTGTGAGCTTGTATATTGGCTATTTTCAATATTTTATTTAAAAAATAATAATACAATAAAAAAGGAAGGGTTTTGGACGTAGAAAGTTTCGCCCCAGAACAGCGACGATATACAGTACAACATATATATAGGCTACTGACTTCTCACGTGCTCTCTCTTCCATTGTGCTTGTAGGGAGATGACAGGAATGTGGTCTGAACATTGAGCATTTTGAGGTGACAGTTAACTATACTGGACATCGGGTGCGGTACGCCATCGAGAAAATGTGAGCCAGTGCACCAAACCGGTAAAAAAAAAAATAATAATAAAAAAAGCTTTATGAGTAAATAGGCTTTAAGTTGTAGGCATACTGACCAAACATCAGGTATTGAATCTACGGCAATAGGCCATCTTTGTCCGCCTGTGGTATTCATTTATCATTATTTGCAGGGAGGCCACTGTTTCAGTGGAGGCTGTAGGTCTGTTGCACATTTGCTGCAGACTGGGCAGAAAATGTAATCTCAGCCAAGCACAACTGCCAATGCATCATCAGCTGTGGTCAAACACACTACTCCCTCTGCTAATTTGTTGACCCTGTGATGGATTTCTAGTAGGTACTTGCTATGAGTAATTATGTTGGATGAACTAACAATAGTACTGGCAAAGGCAGTGCCAACATCAAATTGTGTTACATGAGAAATAAATATGGATGAATAACACCAGCATCCTCACTGAATATGATTGTAGTTACGGTAGATAAAAATGACCCAGTATGATATTGCAAATCTAAAAATTTCCATAAAGCTAAAATAGAGGCTCTACAAGCTCACAACATGTCGCGAAACGTTGTGAGTTTGCCAAATTTGCACCTACTGCATAATGACAAGCCCAAAATTGGGACAACAGCGTTAATCTGACTAAGGCTAATGTGGCTAACTCTTAGAACATTTTACAGTCAAAATCTATATACAGAGAGCGATGGGTCTTTTGTTGATCCAGACGAAGCAAGTGTGAAGCTGTTCTAATGAGCCTGTCAGTCTGTCTCAGTCATTCAATCTGTATTCACGTAAGACATTTCATACTCAAGTGTATTTCAAAGCACTTCATATGAATAATGAAATACAAAATGTAACTAGGACATACAAACAAAGGGTAAAATTAGAATAGAAACTATAAAAATAGAAATCATTGCAAGTTAAAGCAATGGTAAAACTGCATATGTTTGAAGTTTCTGTCTCTGGCTGCAGACATTCGCTGTTCCAACGTTATGGCCCATGCTGCAGTTTCCAAAAGATGCCTCACTAAATGATGTTGTATTCTCCCTGGACATTACTTTCAGAGGATTATTTTCTTGTTAGCCAGTGTACCACATCATCATCATCATCATATGCTCAAAATCTATAGAAAATGGCACATTTCAGGGTCACACAGAATCACACATCACCAGCAATTTTCAGGCTAGCCTGGCCTGCAGGCCTAGGGAGAGTAGGGAATACAAATAAACACGATTGCATAGCTTGACTCTGCTTTCCTTTGAGCTCTGTTATCTGGGGACTGTATTTTGTCACTTTATGTTGCACATGATACCTCTGAGTGGTCAGTTGTGAAATGACAGAGGGAGGGCCAGAGCACTTCATGTGTGGGAATATCTGCTCACAGATATACAGGTACAGTACAGTCAGCGAACCAATGCAACGTTCCTGAGACAGCTGAATTAATCCAGTAAGGATAATTTGCCACGTGCCCAGCGGATGAAAATGCAGATTCTGTGATTTTGCACTGACGTGCGTGGTGTGGTGCAGCTCTCTGAAAACTTGGCCATCCAGTTTCAGTGTTGAATAATGAGTTGCATTTCAAGTCCTGTGTATTCAGCTACCAGAGAGTAATCCAATTCATGCCCATCAAAGCTGTCAGTCTTGATCAACAAACAGAACTTTGGTCCATAATTCTGAAAGTCTCCAAAACTTGTTGTGAACTTTGACTCAAGCTCACTGATGTATTCACATCAGCAATACTGATGGTGTGCTGCGTGGAGGTCACAATGTCATTTGAAAAGATGGATAGCTTGCAAACAAAAGCCACTCATGTGTTCAAAACTGTTTGACCTGCACCTTGCAAGCTCAGATTGAGTTAGTTTAAGTGTCCAGTAATATCCGTGAGAAAGTTTCACAACCCACCGCAAGTTGTGGGTCATCTTGGCCTTTTTCACAGTAAGGATTTGATCAACCTTTCTACAGCTTAGCCACCTTAAGGCTGAATAAACAGGGATATCTTTGTTTGTGCTGTATATTTCGTCAAGCAGGGACTCTTACTGTAACTGTCGGTGTGTGAAAAAAGACGATCATGTTAGTACGAAGTTGACAACCTTCACCACTGTGGCCATAACCTAGTAAAGACCTGATTTTGACATTGTTGCACAGAGGTGTCTTGGTGTATAATGCATGGAAGTTTCATAATAAAGTTACTGATTATTTTTCCTCTATTCATTTAACAGATCCTCTGTCACCACCATGGCAAGGGCCCTTGGCTCGGTACACTCTTAAATCAAAACGCTCAGGATTTTACAGTGTAGCACACAACCCGACTCCTTACTCCAGTTTTGCAATTTGTAAGTAGCTCAATTTTTCACATATTACAAATATTTAGCTTTTTGTGTGTGAATATTTTTCACATTTTAAATTCATAATCTCAGATCGACCGCCGTGCCGTTTCTTCATCTTGTCAGAGATCCACAGGGAAGCCACGCCCTTATTAGACCCTGTCTTGTTTGTTGATGCCAGCATTTTCATGAAATGTCTTGCAACACTGATGATTTCCACATCTTAATACTAACAGACAATTCCCTTCCTTGTAGACCTGAGTTCACTCAGCCTTTAGATTTTAGCACTCATGGCATCCATGGGGTTTTCACACATATGAATAAAATACGTACATTCTCACGAAGGCATCCTAAAAGCATGCATATTATAGGGAATTAGGGGAAAAAAATAGGGAAAACAACTTTCTACTCTCAAGAAGAGAGCAACCATATCTGCGAGAAAGATGCACCAGTGTACTGTAGATGCCATGAAAATGTCAAAAAATATTTTAAGAAGTGATTTAAAAGGTGACTGATTTTGCCAACATAAGCTCCTCAGACAAGGAATTCCAAAGCTTAGAGAGCCTTCCATATTTGGATTTAGCCATGAGCACTGTCTGAGACTCTTCTATCATATTTCATAATTTGTACAAAAACAAATCTCAGATGCAGCTGGTACCCAATTCTAATCTACTGATGGTGGCAGAGTGAAGAGATTGTGGCTGGGGTGGTTAGTGCCCTTTATCACCTGTGTATGCACAGTAAATCTGTTTATCTACTGTATACAATATATTTTTATTTCACAAAACTATAGCCTACAGAAGTAATAAGTAGGTTGCCGAAAGTATGTGTCAGTAAGTTTGACCAAAATTACCATTATGCTAGCAAAACAATGCTTTACCTGCAAGATGCAGGTAAAGCATAAGTACATAACATCACCATACTGTATCCAAATCAGCCAACTACATAACATGACAGCAATCCACTTACAACTCCATTCCACAAGATTGTACAGTCGCATAAGGGCCAATTATCCGGTGCCACGGCACACACAAATAAGTTCACAATCACCATTTGGCACCTTGAAATTAATCAACAGAGTGGGAGGCCATGTTTTCCAATTCCTGCATCTTTAGCCATTCTCGGTCCAGGCCTGCATTTGGGTTTTCAGGGTTTGCAAGTATTGATTTTATGTACCTACTATTATGACTAGTAATATTATTATTATTACAAATTATAGTAGGGAACAGGCTGGGGGCGCAGATGTCATTTAGTGGGGGTGGGGGCTGTGCAGGAGCTTTCCACCTGCAGTGCCCAAGCTAACAGCGTTTCAGCGTGCCTGTGGCGCGCTGTATGATAGTGCGAGCATGCACTTGGCACTGTTAATGTGTTTATAATCAGAAGCCCATTGACTATACAAATGTACTGAAACATTTTGTTGTTAATATGATATTTGGCACTACTGTAATTAATTTTACACAACAAATAAAGCAATTCTACACCAGTATAATGGCTTCCTGTTTGTTCCCAAACACAACTTTGATTATACCAAAGAACAAATTCAGATAATAAAAAGATGAATGCCAATGAATTAGGTAAGTATGATCATCAAGGGCTTCATGAATGAGGCCCCTGGAGAAGTTCTTCATGGAGAATGTCTGCACTGATCTTTAAAAGTGTGAAATGGTACTACAGCATGTGTCACTATATGTCACAAAATGACACTCGGGTGCATAATTCTGAGAGGAAAGAAGCAGACATGTCACTCTTAAGCTTTTTAAAGAGAAATGGCATTTTGGAGGAGGCATGTGAGCGGCTATACAAAGCAGTGGGCTTGTAAGCTGCTTCTTGACTAAATCCCTCTGCAAAATACCAAAGATGGTAAGGATGATGGAACCCATCATCAAGGTATTGAAAGATGCAAGCCTCGCTGTGTGAAAAAGCACATGCTGTCCCTTTGACCGATTAATGGAAAAAAGGCCGGTCAGTGTATGAAGAAAGTAAAACGTGTGTTAAATGCCGGGGAGAGGGGCAGGGGACGACTTACCAGTCACAGCCAATGGTTTGAGCATTCACATTTTAATGTAATAATGTTTGAAGATTATAAAGTGAGAAGAGAGCTCTTTGACGCAGACTAAATAAGACTTGAGAAGTGCACATCAACCCGGAAGGTAAAGACACAGAGCTAACTATTGACATTTCATTTAGATAAATGCCTATCATGTCAGATATTCTCATAGTTCTCATAGAGGAAGCCTTATCTGTCCAGAGCAGGATGGGTAATAATTCTGTGTCTGTGCGGTCTATAGTTGCAGTCTGTCCTCTTCCCACTTAATTGAACTGTCAGTGTCAGCGTCTGCCCATGGGGAGGATTGAGCGCACCTTCTCACCAAGGTCAAAATTAACATTTAAGAAAAGGTTTTGTTTATAAAGGTCCATGCGATGAAAACGCCTTACACATTGCCATGGGGATAGATTGTTGCATTGTTATTCCTGGAGTCAGGAGCAACAAAATCTATATAATTTCCATTGGATTGCCATGCATCTGTGTGCTTGCATGGATCATCCATCAAAACTCGGATTCCGTTTGGGAATACTGTCCTGCAGATCATCAGTTATGTGATATCAGTGCTGACTGAAAATCCGAAAAATAATGGGTGTGATGTGTGAGATGCTTGTGACTCACCACTAATGCTTAAAAAGGTACACGTTCCTTTGATCTACAACTTGAGGTGACAGTGTGATGCATCCCTTGATCAGATTTCTGAGGAACTCAATTGAGTTAAGCTAGTTGGAGGGCCTCCGTTGTGTAACAAACAACAACAAAAGTGTTCTGAGAGCCATCCTTTTTTTAGACAGATGAAAAATAATGCAGTCTGACTCCCTCATTATGAAGTGAGTCAAATAAAAAGTTTTCTCAAAACTTATTACTTTTGTTTTGTTTTTGTTTGTGCCGTTTTCTGTTTGACAATGACATGTACATTTTTAACACAGTTCTGCTATACAGTACTCTATTTTAAGGAGCAAGTTACTTGCTTCCTTTTAAACTTGGACTGGGCTTCCAAATCAGGAAAACAAATCTCAATATGACCACAACATTACAGTAGGTTTTGGCTATAGTATCTGACAGGCCCCCATTGACACAAGCAATGTATTGTGTGCATTCAAAAGGAATGCTTCATACAGTAACTGGCACTCTTTCCAGAAGCTTTGCAACAAGGTATCAAATGCCTTGATGAATGCTTTCATTTCCTACAAGCTAAGTGCATGTAAAAGCTTTCTAAATCATTGCCGTACACAGTGACTTGCATATACACAAGACAAAAGACAAATATTCTGGACTCTTTCAATCTTTAGCAAAAGTCAGAGTCAGCACACAGAAGCTATTCAAAATCTCCAAATGCTTGCCAACCCGGGATTGGCACTGGAATAATAAAGAAGGAATGTGAGTGTAGTTCACCAGAATCAGAATATTAATGGAAGAATAACTTTGAAGCCCCCGGCTTGTAACAATGATTAATATGCTTAAATAATTCCCTTAACCAAAGCCCAATGGATGAGTAGAGAGACTATGCAGTCACATTTATTTGTTTGAATGATTTGCCGCCCAGAAAAAAGGTCAGTGGCAAGCAACACCCACAGAGACAAAAGGGCATTAGCTATCTAATAAGTCTACGATAACCATGAATCTTTCTAATTCATAACATATTTTAGTATTAACACCCCATGAGAAGAACAGTGTCTCTTTTACTAATTCCGTACAGCCTTGTTCGTAGCTTAATATATATGAACAGATAAACTTTACACAATCTTGTTTGAGGCAAATCTAATTCATTTATTTGATCTTATTTGACTGTTCAAGAATCCTCCTCTGAGCTCTTCGCCGATTTTTTGTCGCTTAAAGATGAAGTCCCATTTTAAATATGTGCTCAGTGCAACATGAAAGCTGTGAAACGCTGGGAAATGTACAGTAAATGTGAAAAATAATACCTCAAAACAATAGCAGCCAGGGGGTATCTTCTCCTTCCCTGTAAACCCTAAATAAATAATCATTCAATCACTGGAGTAACTGTCCTGGGCATTGATATGCCATTTTTATTTAAAAATAAATGTAATTTGCATAATACAGTGTTTTAAAAATAACCACTTAGACATCAAGCATTTATAAATATCATCTGCAATCTATCAAGACAAGACTTGCAAAAAGAGATCTTGTGCTTGATGATGGTTGGATACTGTAGTATCACAATACAGAAGAATTATAGTAAACTTTAATCGCAATGAGTGAATACTTGATACAGTACAGTATATAACATATTCAACACCATATGTTGTGATGTGATGTATGGATTATTCAGAAGTCACTGAACAGAAAGAGCATCTTAAAGTATTTAAAACAGATGAGATTAGCATCATTAAGGTTAATAGAATAAAATGCAAGTATCAGCACATGAAAAATTCCCTGATGAGGTGAGATCATTGTTTTTGGTGTTCTTGTAAAATGTGTAGGCGTGAGAAATACAAAATCCTCATGATTAAACTGAAAAGATTTACTGACAGACTGTGGGTCCAACATTAGTAGTATATTAGCTACAGTAGGAATGTGAGCAAGAAATTATTCAGCAACCACAAAACTGTGGATCTTTAAAATCTGAAAGACTGCTTCCAACGCCACACGCAGTAGACATCATGCGTAGTTTTCAGAAGAGTGAGAGTCTGATTGTGATGTTCTCCCTTTGTGGCATCTGATCTTCAATCCGTCCCAATTTGCTGGGTTTTTGAAAAGAGGAGGCATAATTTTACAGAAGGCCTGCAATGCTGGCATGAGATGAGTTTTTCTTTTTCCTCACTGGAATTCTCCACCCACTGATATAATTACAATCTTTCTAGGACAGTGATGTATTCTATATTTTCTGTATTTTTGTATAGAGCCAAGGGGTCATTTTTCTTGCCAGCACCATTGGGCATGAAATGTTCAGGGAAGGTTGATGCGACGGCATCACAGGTTCCCAAATGAACAAGCTAACACTTGCTGTAAATGGCCACAAGTGGAGATGATTGGCAGCTTGTTGGAGGAGAGTTATGAACATGAGGCACCTTTCGAACGTCTTCTATTCACCAGGGCAGTCAGGAAAGAATGTGCTAAATTATGCAGCAAAGGTCCTTTCGTGATCCACCTGTGGTGCACCAAAGATCAATACATCATCTTCTTGTGAGATTAATGTCTGTAATATGCCACGGTGCATCTAACCTTATGGTCGGCATGGAGGGTTCACAGTGAATACTTATCAGCATAAGACAAATATAGTAGGTTGAGGAAAGATTAAACAATATTAAATGTATCGGTTTAATACAAAGAGTGCTAATGTTTAATTTTCCTAAAATGCAATACAATCTCAGATGATGAAAAGGTTTGAGTATCCATGCTCTTTAAAAATGACCCTTTATTCTGTTGTATTATCATTTCACAAGAATGCCAGAGGTGTCTATGGCATCGTACAATAAATATAAAATAAAATCATCTTTTGATATTTGACATAAAACCGACGACCTTTCTGTGTACTGTAATCAAAACGAGATTTTATTTTTTTCCTTTCTCTTTTGGGAGGGTGTCTCTAGTTAATGTTATCGTGACAATATTTCCCACTCAGTTCGAAAAAGAAAACATTCAAATATAAAATATTAATTAATGAATAAGACAGAATAACATTTACTGTGGTTACTTAACATAATGTCTAATTTGTAGGGTATTCAGTTGAGTTAATGGCTCTGACGTGATGGGGCATGTGTTGGCCCCTGGGCACCAGCTTGCCATGAACACTGATGAGACGCTGCCATTCCTGTGGTGAATTGGTTTCCATACTTTCATATGCAGTTAGCATGTGCAGCAGAATCACAAAACGTTTGATTTCATATCAGCCTTGCACTGCAAGTGTCCCCAATGCCGGCATTACATTATTTTGCCGGCAAAATGGTAGCCACATTTTCAATACGCTGTTGTAGACAGCTCTCACATCTGTTCTGTTACAGAACAATTACAAACCTGCACTATTGTAGTCTTGCGTCTGGAATGTTAATTGATAATACCACGAGGCAAAAATATATCTAGAGTAGTTAAAACATCTCTTCAGTTCTGGATCACTGGAAAACGAAATGAAACTCTCATTTACCAGTAGAGTGAATGAGATGTAACTACTGCATGTTATTAAACCTTAAGGTACACAGAAGCCTTGCTGGTCCATTAGAATATAGTGGTGCAATTGAGAGTAGATATGCCATTGGGGTTATCAATTGAGTAGCCTCTATCACATATATTTAATTTAATTGTGCCCACAACACCTCTAAGGGGAGCAATAGTAAATAATGCTGTCCCAGAACCAACCCCCCTTTACTAACTCAAAGCACAGATCAAAAACATACACTTAAAATGTCCTTGATATTGATGGTATACTTCTGTACATTACTGTACTGGACCATGATGATGTCTGTGATTTGTTTCAAACTATTGCAGAGCCTGTTGGGGGTGTGTCCACCAATGGGACGATTCCCGGAAAGCCACTCATCCGATTGACTTCACATTCAACACGGCCCTCAGCAATACAACCATCACGTGTGAAGTCGATTGGATGAATGGTTCTCGACATAAGCAATGGATATATATGTTATGTATATATAACATCCATATATTCAGAGATTCCTGGTACTGTATGTATAGATAGATGGGCTTCTAATACCGCATGCATTGTTTAAGAATATCAAAGCAGTGTTAGCAATAGTGTAAGAGAAAACAACAAGAAGCCTCTATCTTCACCAGCCTTGCTCTCATGGTTTCTTCTATACTGTAATCATGACAGCGAGAAGCGGAGAAATTACCTTTGTCATCAATTTGTATCTCCCCTGTCTCGCATCTCCAGATAGCCATTCCTTCACTATCTTGGAGGCTCCTCTCACAGATGAGTCGATTGATAACACAGGTGATCACAATCTCACTTATTTGACAGTTTCTCCCCCTTTTTTAATGCTCTAGTCTGTTTGTTATGACATGGATTCAACTAGCTGCTACGTCTCCCCCTGGGGGTTACAGGCAGACACATGTAGGGGTTCAAGAGATGGCAAGATATTTGTTAACTTTAAAACAGTGATAAAATCCCCCAAACACGCAATATAACAGTATTTCTACCACATGTTGACTAAGTTGTATTATTGTCTTCAAGTATCAGACTGGCATCATGCACCACAACACATTTACATACGCCTCACAGGGGCAGTATTATCCATGGTATAATACAGTATGTGTCAGTTATTTTTATGGTCTGGTTCTATAGGAGTCTACAGTAGCTATCTATAAAGGCAGCTCTCCACCGCACCGATTTTGGGCCGACTCTGGGTTGGAAAGCGTTGGAAAGAGTCTGCTGCCCACAACCTGTTGTCGGACCCGACGATGAGAAACCGAGCATGTTCAGTCTTTGGGCCGACTGGTAGAGTCGTGGGGTAGTGCTTTCAAGGGTTCATCCTCCATTGAGCACGATTACACTCAGCAAGTTTCATGGCAATGTGTCAATTCATTTGCTTTCTTTTAAAGCATGTCTCAGTCCTGCCACTTATGAGCCAGTCTGCATAAGATTTTCTGGCATGTCTCTTCTGACCGTTCCGAGGTCTAGAAGACTGAATACAAAAGGCCACCATACTTTTGCCACGAGAGCTCCTAGACTTTGGAACAACGAATGGATATAGGACGAGGACTAGTAAACTCAAGTGTCTTAAATAATTTCTGAAAATCCACATCTTTATACTTGCTTTCATTACTTGATTCATATTCATCATCCAGGGAGCATGAATGTGCACAGCCATTTCCATGGTGATTCAAGATGTCTTATTTGAGACCAAATACCATCCTTACCGTGTGTTAGCGATCCCCTTTGTGTCATTTTCCCCATTTACAGACAGCCATGTCAAAGGCTGCTGTGAAATGGCAGAAAAATGCTATTTCCAAATATTGTTTCTATATTCAGAGTTTTAAGTGGTGTTGAGGGAATACTAATCTCTCAAGAACAGATTCTGCTCTCCGCTTGAATCTGTCGGTGGGGTTCGTCATATCGCATACGCACTGGCCTACAATTGGGCGTGCCTTCAGATCAGGAAGCAGGCCGCTTTACCCAATCAAATGTAGTGGGCGGGATTTACGTGTCTGCCGATCCTTCCCTACTAGAAACAAACCAAAACTGTAATGCACTTCTCGTCGGGATCCCCAGCAAGAGCCTTCAAAAGCTCCAATACGTTCAGAACAGCGCTGCTAGGATCCTGACGAGAGTGCGCAAATACGATCACATCACCCCCATTCTCAAATCACTGCACTGGCTTCCCATCTCCTCCCGGACAGAATTCAAAATCACCCTGTTAACCCACCAGTGCATCTACGGAAATGCCCCCCCATACCTCAAGGAATTGATCGAACCACAGACCGCCACCCGCAGCCTCCGATCCGGAAATACTAACAAACTCAAGGAACCGAACACCAACCTCCGCACTATGGGAGATCGAGCTTTTTGTGCAGCTGCCCCCCGGCTGTGGAACTCTCTCCCAGACCACCTCAGAGCTCCTCAATCTGTGAACACTTTTAAGAGAGCACTAAAAACTTACCATTTTAACAAAGCATTTAGTTAGCTTTTTAAGCCGGTTTTAATAACCCTGCCTCTCCTTCTTAAATGTGTTTTTAAACTTGTTTTTAACCTGTTTTACTTTTTTGATTTCTGCAAATGGCTTTCTATCTTGTTTTTATTATGTACTGTAGCACTTTGAGGTTTGTTTCAAATGTAAAGTGCAATACAAATAAAATGTATTATTATTATTATTATTATTAAAACTCATTTAACAATAGCGTCCTCGGAGCAGACAAAACCACGGAAAGATATTCACATTTTAACTTGCTCTTTCATCATAGAAACAAGTGGGCACCAGTTCTCCCATGTTCTCTGGGAGAAGTGGTGTTAGTGTTCCGTGTAGAAATATTGTTAGTGGGAATGAAAAAATAGTCGCACCACCGGAAGTGAAAGGCTGAAGGCAGACCAAAACCCTGGTTTCCTTGCGCACGGGTGCTCCATTTTGCTCTCCCCAGAGCCAAGTGAAATAGTAAAAAAACAGCAGAGGGCGCTGTTTTTCCTTTTTTATTTGGCGATGGGTTCCCAGATTGAGGGAATACTAACCTGACTCATTCAGATGAGGGCGGTATTGAGTTTCACAATACACCCTGATCTGGGATCGCTCAGGGAGTAAAGCTGCCCGGTTGCTGCGTGTACGAACCAATCAGCGGCTGCTAGGGGCGGGATCATCCAATCACCTGCCAAGTAGCTTGAAAAAATGAAACGCCGTCTGGCATCGATTCTGCTACCGGAGTCTCAGATGGAAGTAGGCTGTGAAACAAAATGTGTGTCGCAAGCTTCTTCCATTTGGCGAAGTCAGGTTAATGGAATCGGTGGTAAACGGGCTAAATGTTAATTTCATTAAGATTGTATTTCTAATTAAACTGTATGCTGCCTTCTTGACAAGGGCTCACTTGTAAATGAGATGTAAATCCTAATGTGATTTCTCTGGTTAAATAAAAGATGGAAAACTAAATAATATCATCAGCATTATATCAGAAATCAGATGCCCTGCTCTCCAAATATTGGTATTTGTATCGAAAACCATTTTTGTTGACCACTACTATACATACTGTACTGTAGGTATCAGCCACAGAAGCACTCAATGATCTTACATTTCGATAGTAAGTGGTCTGTGGAGTACTGATGGCACTTTAACTTGGTGTCTACTGCTGAGAGCCAGCTTTCAATGGATGAGATGCAGTCTGCTGTGACCTGGACCACCGAAGCCCCAGGGAGCAACCAGCAATTTCCACAAGGTCAACAGTTAAGGAAATAACTAGGGCAACCCACACAGGACAAAAGAAGAACGAGTGTTCAACACTCAGCCAGCTGTGCTACCAAGGCCATTTTCACACTGTCTTGTCAGTCAGTAGTGTTTCTATCATGGCATTTTTCAATTCAGATCGACAGCGGGAGACTGAGACAAAAGGACAAGATGACCTCAGGAGAATATAATCTCTCAAAGAGAACTGCGATGAATCATCCTGTTCACCGTTTGATGGTGACTGAAAACTGCAGGGGTGTTCACATTGTGATGAAAACACAGACCATGGGGTTTGGATCTGATAATACATGACTAAGTCTACCTGCACTACCTGTGCATGGTTATAACTACAACACATACTACTGCTAATATGTATTGCTTCTAATTATTTATTATTAATATTACAATATGAATACCAAAAGGTTCTCCAATAAAAAATGCAAATAATTTTGGTAGTCGTATTATTACCAGTAGTATTATACAGTTATTACCAACAACTTATATTTCCAATTAATTTCCAATTCACAAATATTAGCAGATGTTAGCATGTGTCTTACTGGCATGTACCTCTGCCATTCAACATCTCCCAGCAGCTTTGAGACTGATGCAGACCACGCTTTCCCTCTGACAAATATCAATTACAGGCCTGGCTGAGGCGAATTGCTAGGAGTTCAGCCTCCGTTGGGATCTCATTGGGAATTGGATTGCTTGATTCTCACTATTGGTAAAGATCTGAACAAGCAAGACCCTGCCCGTCTTCATGTTAAGCCCTGACAGATCCTTTAAAGCACTTTGACCCTGATTGACATGGCTGTGAAGCGCAAGGGAGACTGGGCATTTGACAGTGGGCAACCTATATTTAGATGTGTAATAGGCTGATATAATTCTGGGTTCTACTAGTTGGTAATTTAGTGGAAATAACCATTCCGGCGTCGTATCATATCCAAAGGCATGCCTTTAAAAATGTCTTGCAGCTGTCACCGCAACACACATCCTTGTGTGCCGAGTGCTGGCTCTGAGATGTTGATGAGATGTTGGCATTCAATCACAAAAAAAAACACTAAACAAGGAAAGACATCCAGCATGTCAAATAGATATACAGAAAAAAGGGTGAATTTACTAGGGTGAATTTCACCATTACTTTAATGTTTCAGTGGAACATTATGTACTTATGATGGCCTTCAACTCCCCAGATTTCATTGAAACATGTATTTTAACAGGCACAATTTATTTCAATATTTATGTGATCCACCTTCAGATTAACACTTATATATATATACTGTAGCAATTCATTCAAAGAAGAATTATGTGTTTTTGCATTGAAAAGAAAACGGCATTATATTGCATATATCAAACTATAAACACTACAGCCAACATGCCAGTCAAGAACTCTCACAGAAGAGAGACAGATGCAAAATGTGCATGACTGTCTGTAAAGGTTATATGCTGAATGCATTTGTTTTAATTGGATGTTCAAGCCCTATATAATTTGTCGTACGACAAAAAGCAAAAATAGAAAACCGACCTACAGACTCACAATGCTACGCATCATGTGTTGTGAGCTTGTAGATGTGTTATTTTAGCTGATTTCGGTGGGCAAGGGGGGGGGGGGGGGGGGTTAAAAATGTGGAGGAATTGATAAAGGCAAAGGGCATGTTACAACTCTAAACTCCCAGCTACTGTTCTTTGCACGAAAGCAATGTGTTTATCCAAGGTAGGACAAGGCATGGAAATAAGGATCTGCTGTATTGCTGGAGAAGGACATTTATTTTGTGCTGATTGTGCAGACACCATTACTGAAAGGTCGACACAACCTCTCAGTGGGTGAGCTGTTGAGATACAGTATCTCTGTCACTCAGCTGCCAGTCCAATGATTATCTTGCTAAAATATCATAAAGCGTATTGTTAAGCATGTATCTACGATCCTAGAGAGAGATTCCCCTGTCATCTAAAAGTAGTGAAGGACCCTTTGCTCTTCATCTTTAGTAACTTTTGAAAGTTTACATCCATCATGGTGTCCTAGGTCTTTTTTTATTTCATTTTGTATGGCGTGTCACAGCACACTCCAGCTTGGAAACCAGGCCAGGCCCATGAGCTCCCATGGTCCATTCTAGAACACCCACACTTTGCAAAGGAAGGAGAACGAGGTGGCTAAGACGTTCTATATGATAAATTAACATGGCACCCTGCTGCCACAGGCAGAAAGGCCTCTACATGCAATAAGGAAATATCACCATAGTTGCTTATTTTGATCCTTCATCTTGGTGCTAGGCAGTGTCAGAATGTCTTCAGCACAATAGAGCATACAGTAGAATGCAATACTCAAGGCTGATTTATACTATATAGGACATTTTGAAATCCGCGCTACGCCTTGGCAGAAGTTGGCACTACCCGCCATCTGTTAATTACACACAAGGCAGCTGGCGCCTCCGCCTGGAGGTGTGGCTGATGGGCGTGTTGTTACGCTATCCCTAAAATTGTTATCGTGGGCACATGCGTATAGAAGACCACCTTGTCATCCATTTGGTTGTTTACAAGAGCGCCCGCCTGCAATGGAAATGTACGGGCGCACATTGGGCATGCAAGATGCAGAACTGCCAACTCCACCTGTTAACCCCCGTGATAATAAATGATTGATCACGGGGGTTCTTTCCCCGTGATCAATATCAGATCAGATATAACATAGCCAGAAGTTCAAGCTTCTCCTCTGTTCTTTCAATGGATTAAAGTTACAAGCCTGTCTACCAGCAGATGGGAGTGTGACGTGCTGTCACGTCACCTCTTACTATGCCGTTACAAATGAGACTAGAAAACGGTCACATAGCAGGCATTAGCAGCATTTTTACTGCCACGGAGGGCATGTGAAAACAGTCTCTCCCATTGCCATTCCAGCAAGTTATGCAAATTATTTTGCCGGTAATATATTGGCACTGTAGTGAAAACAATGCTTTAGTTGCATGCCGGTGCCGCACACCAGACGTAGCTGGTCTGCAAGCTCACAATGTGTTGCACTGCAATGTGTTGTGAGCTTGTAGATCGTCTATTTCTGGTGTGAGGCACCTGCACACAACTAAGTATAACTCAGGCTTACGGCTATAGTTGTTTTGCGGCTGCTTCACGTTTCATTTATCAGAATCAGAATCAGGTTTATTGTCACATCACAGGTTTACAAGGTAAAAAAAGTGGGTGAAATTCGTTTTTGTACATCATTCCCATCGCAACGTTAATTTATTTTTATTTTTACAACAGACTGCAGTAACACCATGCATGCCAGTTAACTGCAAATCATTATGTTAACATGTTTACTTGGCAACTTAAAATGAAGTCTTCCTGCGAGGCCATTGATATCATTTGACATTAGAATTGCAAACATGCACTGGCAGCTTGGTATATAACCAGCAGCATATTCGAATTTTCTATTCCCTCTAGTTACGTCTTGATTGAGATTGGGTATTTCTTCAGACAGGTAAAAGATGAATGAGTACTGCTCATTTGTTAAAGACGGGGTGCCGTGATTTTCAGTGATTTGTCCCCACCCTAAAACATAATCATCAGGTATTATGGTTATACTAGGAGGAAGATTTTCTTCAAAAAAGTGTACAGAAATTGTTAAAATTATGTTTTTATGTGGACACGCCTCCAGTTCATTAAGTATACCTGGTTCTCACCTTAGCACCTCCTCCACCACCTTAGCACTACCCACCTGTCCTAGTCCCTCCTCCTCCTCATGCCCACACCTGTTGTGTTATGATAATGAGGGGGAGGGTATAATTTTGCTGTTTTTCTATTGGCACGTTTGACCCTCAAGGTTTCAGCCTCCAGGAAGAAACTCAAAATAGTCAGAGAAGACATAAAACACCATAAAAACACCACCAGGGGGCTTAATGAAGTTCTATCAACCTCATAGACACATGAAAACAGAAAAAGTGCAAAACCATGGCACCACCTCTTTAAAGTTCTTTATCAATGTAAATTTACGTAATACAGCTTAATTAGGCAGTTCTGTGATATTGGACAACAGCTAGTAATTATAGAGTGTACAATGGAGCTTAAGGAGTCACTGAAATGTTTTGTTTTGTTTTGCCTCTAATATGATTAAACTACATAAATAATGCTAACTTTTGCACCCATGAATGCACCAATGATGAAACAAAGCCTAATGACATGCATGACGTTTAAAGTCCCTATAAAGCAGTAATAATATGTATTGTACAGAATAATGTGTTATTAACCACCCAGGCAAATCTAAAAACCCATGTAAAAAAACCCTAACCCATGTGGGGGGAAAAACAAGCTACATTCTTTCTGCACTCTCTGCTCTGAACACTGGAGGTGTGTCGGCTGAAACTGGTGAAAACATGGCTATTTGCATAAGCCATGATTTCAGCCCACGATTCCAAAAAAACTCAAATATGGTGGGAAAAATAAATGTTTTCAGCTATGACATTATTAATGCAAAAGAAAAGAAAAGAAAAAGAAAATAATTGAATGTCCTTTACAAGGTCTTTAACAGATTGCAAGAAAAGCCCTTGAATAGTCCTATGTATGGACATTGTGCAGAAAAGTGCAGAATAACAGCTGGTACATGTCAAACTCATCTTAACTGCTGTGCATAACTTTGCACTCTACAATGCCCCAGGTCAACTCCAAGATAATTGCTCACATATCCAGTAACCAGAAATCCTGATATCCAACAGAAACTTGGAGCATGGTCATCCTACATATAAATATAAATACCTGTCATCTATTCAAACAAGACCCACACGAAAGGGAAAGCAGGGGGATCTTATGAATTGTAAAGGAGAACTTAGAATTCCAATTTGTTACTGAGAAATGTGTGTAAAAAAAAAAAAAAAATAAACATATCACAAACAAGTATTAATAAACCAACTCTGGAATTTAAATATAGACACACTGACTAAAGACAACTGAGAAACTATACTGAAATCTTCACGGAAACACTTGCTTTGAGCCTGTAGCAAAAGAGATGTATTTTTTCATAATCATTATCATTTTAATTGAACAGTAGGCAGCAGGAGCTGCATATACTGTACAGACAATCTAGTAGGATGAAAGTAGCAACAACTTAAGTGAATTTGGCAAAGGCAGTGAACTTGGCAAGGGAGTGCCTCATGGGTGTATCAACCGTGGACTCAAGGAATGTAATTAGAAATTGATAGATTGAGACTGCTAAAACTAACAAAAGAAGCTTTTTTTCTGTAGTCCCACCAAATTAGAATTGACTCTGCTAGCTCCAACATCCCTGTGGGAATTGGAGGTCATCTGTTACCACAGATTACAATAGTAGGTGTTAGGAACATTTGTAAGTGCGGCTGTGGAATGATCTCAGGGCCTCGTATATTATAATGTTGCTTGTATCTCCATAAAATAGGTGTAGAAACCTAAATCTTACAAAGAAATTATTCAACTTTCTAGCGCTGGTCCGAATGCCTTTTATTTTTTACACGTCGCTTCGTTGGAAATGTTCCACAAAGCTTCAAAGCTCCATTTTGTTTTTTCTGCAAAACCATGTCATGCAATTTGGGCTTGACCACAACAATATTTTAATGAACCAAAGTAGCATAAAACTACTGTATGTGAGCTTACTCTTTTTTAGCTATAATCACATAGCATAAGCCGCTTTGTCGGTCGGTCGGTCCGTCTATCCAAAAATTCAAGCTCAAATCGAGAGCTGGTCAAAGCTAATCACGGATTACGTGCTTGTTTATTGTAATAAAGTATTAAATGGAAATGGAAATGAAGTGCAATTTGCATAAACCCTAATATGAAACACAGGCCTAGAATGTGGCCCATATCAGTACTTCCAAAAGATAATATCTACTGTTAGATAATATTTACTGTGTCTAATCAACACTTCCCAAAGGTACTTAAGGAATCATGCACTCTCAAATGTGCTCCATATTAATAGCATGTCCATAATCAAAATACTTTTAAAAGCCAAACAAACGCAGAAAACATCTCTGTCAGCTGCCCAACACAAATGCTGTCACTGCCATGACAAAGCACAAAAAAAGAAGGTGAAATAAGCGACAATAATCCAAGGAAAGATGTGCGGCATCCTACCCAAGATACATTAGAATGCCTACTGTATGATGATACAGAGTAGTTTGTTGTGCCCACTCATCCGATAAGTCAGGCAGGATTTCAGTTTTCCAGATAATTGGCTTGAACCTATACAGTAGTGGGTATCTGATTCTGAACACTTTCACTTGATAATGGTTTGAATCATGGGAATCTATTTGAAGACAAGCCTAGAGTAAACGTGTTGAATCCAGAACGTTACAATGCCAATTTGGAGCCAGCCAGAGACAGCAATATCCATTACGTGACAAAAGTCTTAATTTCAGGGACATTAGGAAATACTGTAAAGTATGTCTCTGTAAGAAATGTGTTTCTTGAGATGAAATGCATACAGCATGTGCAAAATGTCAAGACATTAGCGCAACAAAACAGGGGACCTGTTTGTCTCGGATTAGTTCATATAACTCATATCATTTCAATAGCATAATGGATCTTGCCACCAAGTTTAATCAAAAGCATACCAGTAGTCTCAGAGATATGCACGCAATCTTATTTGTTTTTGTCTGCTTTGTTTTTGTCCCGATGTTGTATTTCGTCTTGTCTCTGTAGTCGACATGACTACATCACTGTGGTGTCCACATTAAAAAATATAGTATATAAAAAATAAAAGGTATGCACGCAACACACAAATAAAAAACATGCACAGATGGGGGTAAAAAAAAGCATTACAGTGACAACATAAGCACACTTGAATATTAATTGGGGAGCAGAACAAAGTGCTTGTATTAATTAATTCACAAGTTTTTTTTATAGAAGGGAGACATGCCTCAGTCCCTGCAGCCAGCTGACAGACTTCTGTCGTTTTTTTCCCCCACCACTCTATAATCTGACGACTTTGAGAGTATTTTCTTTTTTTTGTTTGTAGCTTTTTGGTTAGTTTAGATTTTTTTGTTACAGATTGAAAGTCAAATCTAAGGTGGCCCTTGCTGAAATGTAGGATTTGTGTGCTCCCTGCGTAGAGGTCATCTGTCGTGAGAGAGTCTTGGTAGCAGTGAGACATGGTTGCAGAGTCTGGGTGCAGAGCGTGCCAAGAAAGGCAGTTGTTCACGCAGTCACTCGCAACCTGATTGTGCTTATCAGCCCAGCTAGGGTCTGCCTCAAGCCACTTTTGTGGAAATCTGTTTTTCTTACAAGGCACAGAGCACCTTTTCAACTGGCACTCTTCATTTAGGGGGGATTGGGGAATTGGAAGGCTTGAAGGCTGCTCCTTAATACCATCCTTGACCACTTTCACCCTGGCATCCCTATTTTGGACATGTCATTATGGGTGAAAATGTTCATTTTCATGACACGTGAGCTTGTAGATCGCTAATTCCACTATTTGAAAACGTTATACAGTAGGGCTTAAGAAGTTAACATTAACAAGCAGTGATAAATGAAGGTAACTTTTAACAATTGGACCACACCACCCAAATATATTTTCTCTCTCTCTCTCTCTATTTATTTGTTCTTGGAAAGATATTGTACTAATCTGCATCTTTAAAATGATTTATATGCTACCATAGGAGTAACCAATTGATATAATATATCATTATCCACTTATCCATTTACCAAAAACATACAGTGGACTACAAACGCAAATTATGATAATGCAACCTATTTGTATACTCTAACCCTTCGACTTTATACTTGTAATTCTCACTGCTAAACACAGTTTGGTCATGAGAGAGCATGTAAAAGCTCATGCCAAACCGTAACAGCTGTTTTGTATGACCCGGCGTTTCTCTTTGGCTGCCCTGGTCTATCTATCCGACAGGCTGTTCAAAGCCCAGCTAATCACTTCAGTGCATCCCCTGACCAGCCCCTATAAGCATATAAGGCTTTGATCAGACTGCAGCAAAACCAATTTGTTCATTAACAATGATCTTTAGGACTGACTGCCCACTCTGTTATTTGCAAGTGATCAGATCGGATTTGTGTATTCAGAGATTGTCGACCTATAACCTTGGTTGCTGTGGTAACAACATAGTTGTGAGTAATGCTTAAGTTATACTCTTTAGGACTGACTGCCTACACTGTTATTTGCAAGTGATCAGTTTGCATTTGTGTATTCAGACATCGTCGACATATAAGCAGATCTACAAGCTCACAACACGTTGAACAGCCAGCCGGTAGACCGACTATTTTCGGTGAGTGGCACCATCGAGTGACAAATTATAAATTGGGTATCAGTATGCAAGTGTCCAGACTGAGACATCTTTAGAAATCACATTTCAATCAGCTGTTCAGACTTGATAAAACCATCTGACTCTAATCTGGATAGGCGGGAAGTCTGTATTGGGCAGCCAGTCTGAACATAGCCTGACACTCGGGACTCTGAGGTACCATACAGTGCACTTCAAGAACAGTTCTGTTCCATATAGTATAACTGTCTTGAACAAGCTAGTCTGTGAAACAAGGCTTATGCAACTGTTGACTTGTTATAGTGCTTTTTTTGCGCATGCATCTGCATGTACAAGGGTGTATGTGGGCAGGGAAAGCATTTCCTCTCTCAGGACAATAAACATAATCTAATCTAACCTAATCTGGGGAAACAGCGGTGCTCTGCTGATGATGATGTGACAGATTTACTGGCACAACTGACGTAGAACAAACAACAAACATGGCATTTCACAAAGAAGAGAGGACATATCTGTAAAAACAGTATCTGCACAAATATTTAAGGGTTTCTTTGCTGTCTCTCTCTGCTGAAAAAAAAAATGATTTGGAGAAAATGGAAGAAAACTGAGGGGAATCAAAGAAGTTGGAGGAGTTGCTGCTATCTCACACATGCCTCATAATTATCAGTTTTTAAATTGTATCATTATTTGGTGGGGGATGAAATATATATTTCTACCAGAAGGAGGGTCACACCATTTTAATTCACAGCACTCTAAAATCCTCCGTTGACCCCTCTTTCTAAATGATGAACAGTCCCGTAGCAGAAGCGGGCAGAGCAAAGCACTGGAGACTGCTGCATAAGTCAGTCTCAAACAAACTGAAAACTCCTACAGTGGAGAGATGTAGCCCTGGAGATTTCTAGACACTGACATTTATGAGACCATTAACCTTGTCATGACACTGGAAATAGATGGCAGTGGGGAAAAACGAAGAGGATGACCAAAATACAAGAAAAGAGAGAGACGGTAATAAGAAAAGACAGTCAATAAACAAAGATAAATGCCTAGAGCCAGCTGAATGAGTGTTTGCTAAAGAAGCCAGAGATAACTTTTGAAACTTCAGATGACACTCCTGGAAGTGACTGTGGGTCATAGCAGGTGATAAAAGTGACGAAGGTGATCATTGCCGAGGTGAATCAATACTCTCCGCCAATGTCTCTGACAACAGAGCCGACGCCTGACGCTGTGGGACAAATGCAACGGAAGATGGAAACAAACGTTACCTAGAAATCTGACTGATCAATATCCAACTTTCTCTCCTATCGAGCCATTAAAGACACGGATGGAATAATATCCATGGGAAAATGAAAGACATCATATTGTCTTTGAACAATTGAACAATTTTGTCTTGAACCTCTGTTTCCATGGCTGCAGCATGTTCCTAAAAAACATCCATTATTTCTCACATTTCACACCAGCGCAAATGTCAATATGCCCTTCTTAGCTAAGCAATCAGTGAAACATTTAAGTAGCTCCTTGAATCTGAATTGTGTGAATGAACATCCTTCAAATGAGAAAACGATTGTCAATTTTCCTTCTTTGGCACCAAAAGAAAAGATGGCATGTCCTTGTCTAATTTTTTTTTATCCAGAATAACTGCTGACTACGGTAGTTCAATTATTGGAGCAAATAATAAGTGATAAGAGTAAATGGGGAGAAGCCATACAGATCGGTCCATTCATTATTGGCCATGGTTTGGAGAGTCAAGCTCAAGAACAAATTAGCAGCTTTAGAAACTGAACTTGATATTGATTGGGCAACATTTAAAAATACTGCGACAAGGTCTGTCTTTGTTGTACAGGGAGGACTGAGAAGACAATTGCTGCAGTTATCAATGTAGCAGAAAAGAAAGGGGGATGAGGGAATGTCCTTTACAGTGATTGATGGGTGGAGCATGCAGAAGGAACATGACATTGTACAATTCAGCACGTCTGTCATTTAAACATTTCCAAAATATCCTGACTTTTACAGCCAGTTAAGAGGAGATTCTACTGTAATACCCCTATGAGCTTGGTACTTTAATCCTCAGTTCCCCTGACCTCAGATACTGACAGGGAGAGAACTGACAGTATCTCCTTGCAACTATCTAACCACCCAGCCTGCTTTGACCTTTCCATTAATAACAGGCTTTCAGTAACAGCTTGCACTATGGAATCTGGAAAGCTTTTCGAAATGGTGTACAGCAAAAGGCTTCGGCTGTTGCTTGAGTGAGATTGGCTGGAGTGCGAAAATTAGCCTCTTCTCCCGAGATCCCCCCAAAGCGAAGCAATCCACTATAGAGACACAAAGGTTACAGGTGAAAGATGGGCTACCAGCAGGACATGGGAAAGAATGAGGGATTACAGGATAGGTGGAGGTGTGTACTATATGTCTATTGAATGATTTACAGAAACTGGCATTCTTCTGATTTGTAACATTGCATTGCATCCAGGGCCGGCGCGTCCATACAGGCGACATAGGCGGCCGCCTAGAGCGGCAGTTTGGAGAGGCGGCAAAAAAAAGTCGGGGGGAAAAAATATATATATATATTTTAATACATTTTAAATGTTTTTATAATGAATCAGTAAAATCAGGCAAAAATAAGAATTAAATAACATAACCCTAACCTGACCCTAACCCTAACACAGAAATAAAGTAGCCAAAAACAGGAAAAAAAAGTATCAAAATCCCAGAAACCAAAAAAAAAACCTGCGCGCGCAACGGGCGCATCAGAGGAATCTCGCCTAGGGCGCTGATCAGCCCAGAACCGGCCCTGATTGCATCAGTCACTAAAGCAGTGTCCTCACGTGAAAGCATGATAATGTGAATAAGAAGTGAAGAACTTTTCAGGAAATGGAAGAATTAACCTGTGTTCCAACTGGACCCAATGTCTTTGTTATTTAGTCACAAGCTCTTGTTAATATATTACATTGGTTCAATATTTATAGAACCCACAGACAGACTTAATGTAGCATCCCTATTTTAAACATGTCATTATACGCAAAAACTATGAGAATGTTTTTTGAAACATTCAATAACAATACTTTTGCACTGTCATTTATGAAAAATACATGAAGAGATCATACATACAGATACAAGGTTTCTGCCTGACAGCGACAATTTGCAGTTGCACTCACATTAAAGTCATGTCCTTCTCAAAACTTAAATTAAACTTTTAAAGTCTTTTAAAATCCTGGTAGTAGATTTGCAAACATCAATGGAGCAGTGATAAGGCCCAGGGCTGTTCCAGAGCAACAGCGGTCATGGTTATTCATTTTATGGGGTATTTATTCGGGGGCCGTGGAATTTTTGAATCTAATGTAGTACTCCTGTTGGCCAAATGTAATCCAATTTTTAGCATGACATGACATTTAACACATTCTGAATCCCAAAACATCCTGACATCAATGGAAAATTGCTGCAAAAATTGAAAAATTATGGCGATAGACACCATAAATGTCACTGGATGTAAAACCTTGTTCCGCCCCTTGTTCCCACAATAACATTTTACGAATAAAATGCAAATTCCCACTGACCTTACACATAACCATGCATCACACACACACACACACACACACACACACACAAGAGTGTGTGTGTGTGTGTGTGTGTGTGTGTGTGTGTGTGTGGCTTTGTAAGAGAAAATCATTTCAAGGTAAGGTGATTCAAGCAAGGACTTCCATGTCCTTTGGTTTTTCTTCTACTGCTTCTATTGTGTCAACCTCAAGGTGTGTTCCCATCCGTTTCTTGCATTACCATAAATGAAGTCATACACTCATACATTATGGAAGGGCAGAGCAATATTCATTATTATAATATTTATCAAAGAGGCTTGGTGTATTCAAATTAAGCAATATTACACGAGAGGGTGTGCTTTACCGTCATTATTGGCACGCCAGTGATGCGGTCAGGAACGAGGCGAAGCCGAGTTCCGCGAGCATCACTGAAGTGCCAATAATGTAAGGTAAAGCACACCCTCGAGTGTAATATTGCGATTATACAACAGTAACCAACAAAACAAATCCAAATGTATTCATATTGTGGGGCAATTAATAATAAAAATGTTTCGCTATTGTCCGTTTCCCTGTAAAGAGAAGAGTTTTTGACTGAGAGACATTAAATAGTCCCTGTAGCAGTGCTTTGAGTTTGAGGCACCGTCTCATCAACACAGCTGAGCTATCAATGCTTGCGCAGTGGAATGAATTCCAGTAGGCTATAGGCTATGCTCCGTCGTACGACCGTGTCACGTGGCCAAAATAACTGATCTACAAGCTGACAACGCGTCGCGATGGCGACGCGTTGTGAACTTGTAGATCGGCTATTTTCACCATGCGATAAATTCGTACGATAAAGTATAACATACACTGGACTGTTAACGAAATGGTAGTAATTTTACTTTACACAGGAGGATATTTATAACCTTCTAACCATTGATCAACCGTAAATCCACCAAATAAGTCAAAATGAACAACATAGTCCATTTTGCATAGCTGTTTGTTCTCCGGTGGCGGCGGTAGGTCAGGCCACTGTCTGTTTGTTTTCCTACCGTGGGACAGCGTGACTTCACAGCACAGCTGTGCCATATATGGTCTAATCAGGTGCGGACGACTGCAGTGCGGAGTGATTTATTAATGTGATTAGGCCCGTGCTATGATGCTGGTTTGAAGCACGGCTAGAAAGCTATTTCAACCAATCAGATTGCTTGGTCGGAACTACCTGTTGTATAATATGTCATCAACCATAGTAGCATACCGTTATCTTTTTTTGTAATTACATTTTGCCCAAAAAGCATTAGCACATTCCTGTGACTGATTACTATCTCAAATATTATTGTACTGTATTTCACGTTTAAGTACAAATCACAGTTGCAATCGGACATTAGTTTAAAATGGAAAACCAGCTTGGGACTAAAATGCTGTGCACATTCATTCCTCGCCATAAGAAGAGATTTGTGTGTCCACTGGTTTGTGACACTGGTATGGTGTCCAATCTGGAGCTGTTGCTGTCGAGCTGCTTGCAGCTCTCATCTGCAACGGCAAGGGCTTGTTAATTCGGTATCATTATTGGACTACTAAATAGGGGAAAGGGCAGGCATTAATCACCCAGCTTCTGCCAGAGGGGGTCTGTGGGTGCCTTAATGGAACATTGTCAAATGAGGAGTGCCTTCCTTACAACCAGTACAGGCAGAGTGGCTGATGACTATGAAATACACTATAAGTGGAAGCCTCTTTTGCCTTTATGAATCCTTCAAGTGTTCATTGAGGAAAATATGGAATTATGGCATGGGACGCTGGAGTGACAGGACGCAATCATGCTGACGGGATGATATGGAATTGTTTTCCAAATTCTAATTATAAGGTGAACGAAAACATTGGCAAACCGAGGAGATCAAACTTTTTCAGTGGAAAATTGGAATCCTTTGGGATGTGGGATATATAGTCCCTTAATGGGAGTACAGAGGGAGAGAGGGGTGTCGAAAGCGAACCTGTCTCAAGATTTTATAAAGCGTAACAAGACAAACTTTAATATTATGAGTGCTTATTGAGACAGCGTATGTAGATAATAAATATGGGTGACTACTCAGTAAATGAGAAGTTATACTCAATGTACAAGTGAGGGCTTAATAGGAACTAGGGATGGGCATTTTAAGTAATTTCCATATTCGAGTACTCTCATAAAATGATTAGAGTACTTGCCACATCTTTTTACGGGAGAATAGGGTCCTTAATAAACTCCAAACATCATTCTTATGCCTGGACGCTATTCTGCATATCGTTATTGTTGGGCAGAAACCTCTCCTTTTCATTCTCCACTTTTTATGTTGTTTTCATAAATGAATGCCCTACTTCAGTCATATGTTATACTACAGTGTCACACAAAAGTAGCAAAAATAGCCGATCTACAAGCTCAAAACACGTTGCATCGCAAATTCGCAATGCATTTTGAGCTTTTAGATCGGCTACTTTTGCTTTTTTGAAAGCAGAGAGGTTTCCACTCGACACCAACGATATAATGTTAGATCAAGTGATGTCTGAAAATGCTGAATGTAATGTTTTTCTATAGCTGCACAGATCAATCTTTTCTATACGACCTGTGCATATGTATGTTACAGTATGATTTGAAAACCAGTCAGATTGAAAAAGGAGTGCCCGTTTTCTTCAAGTTCACCTCCCGCTGTCCGCCGCGGCCGCCCCCAAAAACATGTAGTAATCCTGGTCACTATACTGCCTCCCCCTGGTCAGCCGGGGAGCCTGATGGAGGGGAAGGGAACTGGTTGGAATAACGTGTTCCTTCCACGCACTACGTCCAACCAGGGAAACTCCCCCCTGTCAGGTGACAAGAAGGTCAGTTGGCTCTCATGCATTGAAGGAGGCATGAGCTCGGCCCTGGCCTCCCTAGGCTGGTGGGGGGAGTGTAGTGCCCAGGATCACTTAGCAAATTAGCACCGGGTGAAAAAAGGGTTACAAAATCGAGGGATAAGAATTGCCTGGGTGGGTGTTAAAAACAAGCGCTCCTTTTTCAATTTCCCTCGAATGCCAATTTCCCTGTAACATATATATATATATATATATATATATATATATATATATATATATATATATATATATATATATATATATATATATTGAATGAATGAATACTGACATTGTGTACTTGAGTACTCTCGCCCCTCACTAGACTGTGAGAAAACTCAAAGTTGGCTTTTAAAAACAAATCTCTCACTATCAACTTCAATTTAAACCATTTACAGATGTTGAAATATAAAAGCTTAATTAAGTAAATGTTGTTAATTCTTGATGAGGTTCCTGATCACATACTGAAGGTTTTAAACTAACACAAAATCAAACTAATGTTATCCAAATCTGCCCATACTTACATACTGTAGGTCCCAAAGCATGTAAATGGTGCATTTATATAGCACTTTTATACAAAGCGCTTTACATTGATTGTGCCATTAACCCATTCACACACACATTCATACACCGATGGCGGAGGAAACCATGCAAGGCACCAACCTGCTCATCGGGAGCAATTAGGGGTTCAGCATCTTGCTCAAGGACACTTCGACACTAATCTGAGTTCCCAGAAGTTTTCGCCGGCTCGGCGAGGAACTTCTGGGCCAGAGCCCTGGGATTTGTGGGCGGGATGTAATTTACGCTCTGAATCTGAGCGGACACGCCTCTTACCGGTCTGGAGCTGTGCAACTCGTCTAAAAAGTCCGACGAGAGGCAAACAGCAGTACACAACAATGGCGGCCGAAATTTCTCAAGGGGAAATTGCTTCCCGTCGATCCTATTTAGATGCAGCACCCACTGCATGTGGATCCCGCCCCCTTTTCTTCATTGGCTGTTGATTTGAATCACAACGCAGTGGCCGTGCCCCCGCCGTCCAAACTCCGAGGCAATGCCTCCCAGACTACTTCGACACTAACTCTAGGGGAGCGCCCCAGCCCGGGATCGAACTGGTAACCTTGCTGTTTTCCAGTTCACTCTACCCGGCCACTCTACCCCTGAGCCACTGCCGCCCCCGTGTGAATACTAGATTGTAGATGGCCATATGCTCATCTACTACATGAGCTATATAGACTTTGTGTTAACAATTGCAGCCAATTCCAAAATGGAATCTAGAAAACGGCATAAAAGCATCACGTACGTAATATAGCTCCCACTTCAAAGCCAAGCACACACGGACTAAGTTGATAGAAGCAATGTGTGTGAAGTCTGGTTAGAGGAGAAGGAGGCAGCAAGGCGCTCAAAGGAATGCTGATATCTACCTTTTGGTTTGGCAGCGCAAATCTGAGCCCTGGTTGCTCCAGGCTATTGGGAAAAGAAGCCACATGAAACGGCACAGAGCATAGTAATCACTACTCTCACTCTCTCTCTTACTTTTGCCAGATCTCATTTCAAAGCTAGGGCTGTCATGATCATGACGTTTTAGTTGATGATTAATTATCATACAAATAATTGCGATTAACGATTTAATTGTGTTTTTGGCATTGAACGTTGGAACAAATAAATCAAAATAGCATTTCTGTTCACCTTTTAGGCTTTGTAAAGACAAATTGCACATTGGCAAATACGACAAATACGTTAAATATACAAAGAAATCGCTGACAATGACCGGTGCCAATAATCCAAATAACTAATGGGCTATGGCCAAAACAGGCCATGCATTTAATAATGTTCTCCTCTAAAAAAGAATATACTGTATGGAGATCTCTGTATCATTCCATGTTCCTTTTATTATAACCATATATGGAAATATTTCCATAATCTAGAAAACGACAAATACACTGATGATATCAGTAAATGGCCATATATGAGCATGTGACGGGTTATGTTTGAGTCATAGTGAGGGGCCGCCTGCTGGCCTCTATATATGGTTATGTCTGAGTCATTGGTCCGCCGGACCTCCCATTAGACAATTTTAATATAGGATAGCAGAAATAGACGATCTACAAGCTCACAAAGTGGTGCACCTTGACTCGTCGTGAACTTGTAGAGGGCTATTGCAGCTACTTCTTTAACAGATTAAATTACACAGAAGAATGGAAATGATTAAACGATTACACAAAATAATTGCGATTATCTCAAATAATTATGATCAGGCTTATTCATAGCTTTGTTTCATCTCTCTCTTCAACTCTTCTTTCCTCTCTTTTGGAGTAATTCAGACCGCTGAAAAATTTCTTTGCACTGGTTCTGCCCCCCCCCCCCCCCTCCCCCTCCCCCTACGCTCGAAGCTGGCTATGTGAAAGAGGGTGTCGTGAGCCCTTCCTACCCCATTCCCTTAAAATAAAAAAAGCTTTATTTGAGAATAAATAGGTTGAGTCCCCTGTGAGAGACAAATACATCGGCATCAAACACCAATAGACCTCCATTTAATGTGAAAGAATATAATGTAAGTGGGAACGTGGAGAGAAGATTCATTCTTTTCCTGTTTTCTGAACTTATACATGAATAACCTAAAATGGTGATGAATAAATATGTGCTTGTCATTAAAACAACCCCATCCTTCCTCGATGCAAACAAAAAGCATGCTGTATTGACTACCTTATATTTCTTTGGGGAAGGGATGAGATGTTATATTGTAGTAATAAAGCTATCCTTTGGGGAGCAGAATTCCATCATATATAACCTGGTAATTACTTTTCAAAGTCATGCAGCGCAGGAGATCAATAATGTTAGAGTTGCACGGTATTAAGGAAGGACCTCTCTTCTGACCTTTGAATCATTGTTATTCACCATTTTATGGCTACTGAGTTATGCCACAGCAACAAAATGACTTGGACCACAGTAGCAAGTCACTAGGCCTTAAACTAAGGTGACCAAATTTTCAAAACAACCAAGCCGGGACCCGGTGAAATGAACTTCCATGTTCACGCACGCACGCACGCACACACACACACACACTCACTCACACTCACACTCACACACACACACACACACACACACACACACACACACACACACACACACACACACACACATATGTGTGCAGTTTGTGAATAAATCATAATGCGGTGTTTAGTGATAAAAATCAACGATGGTATTGTCGGCACACTGACAAACTGGCTGGTTGTAGGCATGTCGGCTACTGTGGTGACGCTCTACATCTCCTTTGGACAAAATGGACATTTTTGTAAATTCAAAAGTTCTTCTTCTTCTTCATGTCACGGCTGTCTGGGTAGTGGCGACAACAACACAAGACAGAAAACAAGTCCGTTTCCTCCAGCTGTCCCTATCCAGCATGCAGATTCCTCTGCTCCTCTGCAGATTCACTGAAGATTTTTCTTTTTTAACATGCATAGCTTATTAACCATGATCCAACTTTCACACTTTTCATGAGTTTCACTCTCGCTGCAGCAGGAAATGTCCTGGCTGTGCAGACTGTTGCGTTCATTTATGGCCTGAGGTGGTTCTGTCATGCACATACATGTAGCAGCATGAGCTGTGGTTGGTCCACTTTTAAGGGGACAGACATACAGTACAGACAATCCCTCTTTTTAGCCTTCTGTCACAACAGAAAAATTAACCACTTAAACCCCATACATCGTTTACCGGGATCCCCCATGGGTCTATACTAGGCAACCTCCATTTTTCCTTCTACACACCAAATATTGTTGCCAAAAATAGCCGATCTAAGCTCAATTGCAGCGCATTTGTAGCTTGTAGATCTGCAATTTTCTATGTATTTGAATGTTTGTATTTTTTATTTACCAGGGACAGTGCACATTAATCAACATGTCAGTTTTCACATCCATGTAAATGAGCCAGAAGCACATTTTCATCTGTAGTACCTGAGCAGGCTGTTAAAAAGTGATGATATTACTATCCATACAAAAACAGACATATCAATACAGTACAGATTTTCACCATTATGTTCACCCATTATGACAGAATATAGGGACGCTAGAGTTCATTTGGTTAATGCAAAACGGGGAAAAAATGGTGAACATTTTACCTAGAATTTGTTTTTGCAGAGTGCTAGGAGTGTTGGGGGTGTGGTGTACACAAATGCATGACCTGCAAATGCACATGCCAGCAGTTTAGCCTACTTGGCAGAATTGTAACTGTAACTCACAAAATTAATTTAATTACAAAAATATGTATTCAGTAGCCTAATATGCTACTTTACAAGACTGGGGCAAAGACCCATGTTAATAATTAATAACAACTGCATGAAATACAGCAGATCAATAGGAGAAAATGCATGCAAGCACAATAGGAGAAGAGTAAAATGGTTGAATTACAGTACTTAAGCCCTACTGTATATATACACTTCTTCATATGATGAATAACCGATCAACAATCTTACAACGATCTGTGGATGCAACCTTCTTTTTAACTTGTAGATATTTCAAAGTTTTCAATCAATTTTTGCCTATAATGACATGCCCAAAATTATCATTTTAACAATCTTTGTAAACCATCTATATATATACAATTTGAATCCTGCGCCATGTCGGTTGTCCGTATGCGACGCCAGTGTGACGGTGTGACGTAATCTGACATCACGATGACAACGCCAGTGTGACGTAATCTCACGACAGCATGACATCACATGACATCACATCCTACCTATAAATTCTAGGATGCCGTCAGATCGCACCAGTTCGACGGCTTCCATAGTGATAAATCCTATTATAATTCTAGTAAGCTCACGGTGGTGGTGGTGGTTGGTGGTAGAGTGGTCTCTTGATCAAACTGCGCATGCGTCGTTGTGTGCCAGGTTTCGCGAGAGAAACAAGCAGCGAGGTCTATGAAAATATAATTCTAGTAAGCTCACGGTGGTGGTGGTGGTTGGTGGTAGAGTGGTCTCTTGATCAAACTGCGCATGCGTCGTTGTGTGCCAGGTTTCGCGAGAGAAACAAGCAGCGAGGTCTATGAAAACGAGGCCAAACCAAACGAACCCTATAACACCAACATTGGCCCTAAAGCGCTTACAATCGGCGGACATGGCAACACCGACGCCGACCCTACACCATAGACCCCGCCCACTCTCTGCTGTGGAAAGTAAACACTCCAGATTTGTTTCCCCACACACGACATGATGCACATTAGCTCCATAAAGAACGGTTCTATGTCGTTCTCTTCCAGGATCGGGCGAACGTCCGCCAAGGCTCCGCTGTTTACCCTTTTGTATACATCGTATCCCAAAACTAATGGTAGATTCTAAACCGCACGGATGTTTAAGGTTTGGTCGGCTGCATAATATTTTAGGTCGCCAGCGAAACTACCCGTTTAAATCGCTTATTTAGTCAGCCTGTGGCCATGTTTCCCATTGTAGCCAAACCGGGAGCAGTAGTGGCAGCGGACGTAGGTTTTTTTTCCGGGTTGAATGGGAAACATGGCCACAGGTTTCGCGAGAGAAACAAGCAACGAGGTCTATGAAAACGAGGCCAAACCAAACGAACCCCATACCACCAACATGCAACCTGATAATAATGTCCAAAGCATGTCTGTGTATGTTTACATCCATTACTGTGTTGGCGTTAGTTGGGATTAATGTTTATTAGCCAAACCAAGTTAATATGAGCCGTTAGCGTGATGCTAAGCTAACGGAAGTTTGGCGCTAGCATGCGGCTAACGCTAATGTTAACCAACGCTGCTGTCGTCACTCAAACGGCTACGTTAAACATCTTATCAACAACCTGTATGAACGTCAGTATGGTCAATGTCATCAATGCTAACTAATTAGCCCGTTGAACAGTGTTCATTTGGTGACTTCTGGGGGTTTCTGACTGTGACACAATGTCACGATGTCGCGGACGCAGCTCGCGGGAATCGCGGCCTACTGCGCCACCAGAAGCCTCGGATCATGGTAGTGGCCCTGTCCCCCAATCAACGTGCTTTCAGCACGCACGACAACAACACATCTACCGGATGTACCATCTCAAGAGTGTTATGTAAACACGGAATGAATAGCTTAGCACTTCCGGTGGTTCCTTCACAATAAAGGTTGAAACAAATACACACACCATGCAATGAAATAATCATATGCGTTTCTTAAACTCTAAATTGATACATTCCTTTATTAACTGTTTTAACTACTCCTGCAATTACATTTATATGAAATAAATCACAACACCCCCCTATAACATTAAAAAAACGCCCAGTGGTGGACAAAGTCCTCACATTTTCAACTTAAGTAAAAGTATCAATACTGCAATGTATAAGTACTCTGACACAAGTAAAAGGCCTAAAGTACAAAAGCATTGCCATCAAAATATACTTAAAAGTTCCAAAAGTACAAGTACTAAAATGTTTGAAAATACCTCATCATCAGGCTCACAACGCGTCGCCATGCGTTGTGAAAATAGCAGATCTACAAGCTCACAATGCCTCGCAATGCGTTGTGAAAATAGTGAGATGGAGAGAGAGAGAGAGGGGGACGGAGAGAATACTCAAATACCTTGAGTAAACATAATTCAGAGTACTCAAAATGAGTAAACATACTTAAAAGTACTGAAAATGAGTAAAAACACTTCAAAGTTGAAAAACAAAGTACAAATACTTAAAAATTGATAAAAACACTAAAAATACCTAATAGTTGAGAAAAAACGTAAAAATACTTAAAAATAGGGGGGCGCCACGACGGGGCGCGCGCGGGGGAGAAACCGCGACAGGACGTGCATTAACCCCAACTTTGCAACTACTTTCGCCTGCGCCCTTCACCGGGTATGGTCTAGTAGTAATAATCTATACAAGGAACTCTCTCCACCACAAGAACTCTCTCCACCACAATGACGACAACTTCACCAAAGCCACAACGGCTGGAGATACAACGCCAGACATGGCGCACTGCAAAGTGAACGACGAGTCACGCTAGACGTTCGGGCCGCGTAGCGTACTCTAGTACCGTACAATCTGTAAACTGTTAATAAAGTATTCAATCAAAAGCCAAGTTGAGAGTGGTTAAGGCTGATATGGAATGCTAGGTGTGTAACTGACTCTTAAATCATATTATCTGAATCCCACCCTGGCATTTACTTTCTGGATGAAAACCAATCTGACCTTTCACATTTCCTGAACTATATGATGGCCCATGGTACTGTATACCCACACCTTTTGGGGAAAACTCTAATAACAGCATTTAGATTCTGAATGCCTACTTCAGGTTATCTTTTTATTGCTTAAGCATCACTTGTACCCCCCGTTCCCCATGTGTTTTTTGCTGCCTGCTTAATATCCCATGTGAGTATTGAATTTTAAATAGCCTAAAGTATATAGACCCTACTGTGTATATTCATCCCAACGCTTATCTCACAAAATACAATTCTTTACAACTATTGGCCTGTCCTCCTCCATTTCACCACTTTAATCTGGTTTTGGTGCAACCCCTTCCTCAAGGCTGGTGTAGCCAGATAACAGGCAACAGTCATCAAATATCAGGAGTGTGTCAGAGGGGTCAGGTTAGTAAGAATCCTCACAAGCTTTCACTGGTAAAAAAAATAGCAGGCTTGCTTTTTACAATCGATTTTTTAGTCATGGCATTGATTTTTAACATGACTTGTAGTTCTTTTCACTTGAACTATGTATGTCATGATGTCCTACAGGGGTATGTGTTGTGTTATTGGTTTGTTTTGCAAGCATTCTTTCAATTTGATCCTTTTAGGCAGAGATACTGTGGGGATTCGACAAAGTTGCACACCCTCACATGGCAGTGATTGGTTGAATATGTGTTTATTGTTGCAATCACAATATCCCAAAAAAGGAACTGCACAGCTGTCTGTCATCCTCAATCACCTCTAGAATAATTACAGGGACTGTCAAACAAATTCTGTTAGCTCAGCAAGCTATAGCTTGACATACAAAACCAAGACTGTCTAACAGATCTAGAGGCTGTGCTACTCCTTACACCCAAACAGACTGAAGTAGCTGCCCCATGCCTTCACTAGTGGAGCTAATAAAGACAAATAAATTATATTTTTTTCTTTAGGAGGCACAAGCAGTAAGAAAATGCGGTCAACAAAATCAGTACGGTTCATCCTCTAATACACCCATTTGAGATATCTTCTTAGAAGGTGGAGCTTATTGCCTATATGGCTGGCACTAGAGCATGGGTTATTTGTGGGGGGAAAGAAAGAAACATTTTAGTTTTGTGTGTACTACTGTAGCTGTTCTCTCCCTCTTTACCGCTGCTGTTGTATGACCATGGAAAACAATCGAGGCAGCAGGTAGCCACCCGCTGTGTGTAAACACCTATACCACGAGGGCCCCATTTAAGTCTTCTCACCCCTGAGCGCCAGCACTGCACCGAAGGCCGTTAGGCAGAGAGAATCAGTGACCTTGCAGGGGGATTTTTAAAGTCAACTAAAAGACAAAATGAAGTCTTTCATTGCCATCTCTATAAGCACTGACATGACTCATGAAGCTCAATTGGGAAGTTTTATTTGTGTGCTGATGCATCTTTGACTCTACTGAGGAGTTTGTGGAGATGGTGCCAAGGTATTATGTACTGTAGCAGAAGCCTGACAATAGACAATTGCAGTGTAGTAATCAAAATGGTTACTTTTATTACAGCCAATGGACTCAACATCTGCAATATGCTGTTCTTTTGTCCGAAGACAATTGGACACGGCCTACCCTGTCACAGTCTGCACAATTCCGCTGGTTGAGCAGGGGGGCTGTGCTCAAACATTTCTTTTAATTATGCTACATCTGGATATTGAACTATTCATGAATGACAAATGCTACAGACAGTGCTGTAGACCTAAAATCTGTAGCCTAGGGCTGGGAAATTAACCAAAAATATATTGAAACCGATATTTAGAGCCAGTAACCGGCCTTCTGGCCTTCTCCTCTCTGCCATCAATCTTATACTGTAGTTCTCCAACAGCTGTCACTAGACTTTTTTCATGCCTTCATAACTTGCTGACATTTCACCGGGGTTATGCAATATATGACAGTATTTGTGAAAAAGAAAATACTTTTTTTATGTAAAAGCTGAGATGAGTCATAATAGCATAATGTATAGTATGACATTGTCTAGTAGTATAATGCTGTGTGTCTAATATGCTATTAGTGTACTTACAGAGTATAATACTTATGCATGGCCTATATGAATTTCAATAAAATGAATGTGGGCTAATAAAATAATTATAGTAGGAAGAAGTAATTTCAAGATAAAGTTATAGAGTATGGTGCAATATTTTCATGATTCAATTTCTAGTCATATTGATTAGCTAGAGCACTTTATAGAGCAGAAATGACTGGGCAATTATTTCTGCTTTACTTCCAAATAATTCTTCTGTTGGCTAAAGTTCCCTGTTGTAATACATTTATTTAATTTCATATTTCTCTTTTCCATCAATAATATTTATGATGGTATTGAAAATCATACCTTCAGGATTTCTACATATCAAGCTTGCCAAATATACTGTACCATAATACCTTGATACCACCCAAGTCTTCCTGTCACCATGCTTTATTTTGTTTTTCTCCCAACTCAGAGAGACTGTTAGTGCTCCTGGTGAGTTTAAAAATAGAACAGGATGTCATACAAAACGGAAGAATGGAACTTTTTGACAGATGGGTAACCAGTGGCAGCTGCAGGTAATAACTAATTGTGGGTATATTTCAAGCCAGCATTGACAACTCCTGTACAGTTAACTTAAAGATGACATGAAATGAAAAATGAGTTTTTCAGACTCCTAGAGCATATAACAATAGACGCCAAACAAATTGTGTATTTTTAAGTCAAAAGTTCCTAAAAGTCCAATCCCAATCACTTAAAAATATAATGTGCGATTAAATCAGCAAGCCCTTTTCATTCTACCTTTGTGATTCCCATAGCTCAATGTTCCTCCAAGCAACACTGGTTCTCATTTTAGAGACACAGTGCTGCTACTATGTTCTGAATCTAATTCACGATGAAGGCTGGGGAAGCATTATGTAAACTTCAACAGTACACTAAAATACATTTGAAGTGAGAAATAGGCAGTGCAGTAACACAAACAAGCACTGCCTCTCTCTCTCTGTCTGCCTCGACACAAGGCAGTAGTTGTATTTACATCGATTCCATAGCCTGAGGGGATGGGACTGTCAGCTGAGACTGTGATTGGCTGTGACACAACTAGCCTCCATTTCACAAGCAAACTTCTCAATAAAGGTATCAAAAAGCCACTGCAGCAGGACGTTAATGCTGGTACACAGAAACACTTAAATGAAACATACCCATATGATGTTCTTACATTTAGCTGTTGTTTATTCATCTGTGAATAGTATCCATGATAAGCTTCATCTCCTTTGTGTCAATCTCAAGTGATATCATGTGTCACTCACAAAACGATTGCTATGCTGTTGACCGCCGTTTAAGCGCTTTAAAAAGTCACCGCACCTCTTGTACATGTGTCTTCACTTTAGAGCCCTGCCACTAGTTAGCATAGACTAAAAAGAATCATATCCTTGGCAGTAATGCTCTTCCATAAGCTTACAGTATATTACCATAACATAAATTTACATAGCCATAAATGAATTAATTTCATTTCATTTTTGTTTAAAAACTTAATTCATTAATAACTGGCACTGCACTTCATCATTGACTAGCCCCACATTATGCACTGTAGGCGCATGCAGGAATGGGTGCATGCACACACGCACATGTACACGTACACACGCGCACACACACACACCCACACACACACACACACACACACGCACGCACGCATGCTGGTGCGTGCATCCACGCACGCACCAGTAAAAAGGAAGCTTCTTTTCATACAAATCCAAGGTGAAAATGGAGGCCTCCATCGACCTTTTTCACCTCTCCCGTGGGGACAAGAATTCACAAGCTTGCCAAGAGCACAATGAGTGCTATTTACCAGTCTATCAAATGTTAAGTGGGTGTTCCGATCCATCGGCCCACTCAGAGAGAATTAGCTTGGCACGTGGAGGGTTCTATTGAAGGACGGCTGTCTGAGGGATGCCATTTTGCCCCTTCAATAACACATTCACATGAACTCATAAACACACACGTGCTCACACTCCAGAAGTGCATGGACACTTAATGTGCAGTGTCAAGCAGAGAACAAAGAGTGCTCGTGACCAAACAAACACACAGTGGTGGAAGAAGTACTCGAATTATCACAATGTAGTTACAAGTAAAAGTACTGTATTCAAATCTAAGTATGCTTGAAGTCCCAAAAGTACTCGTTATGCAAAAGATTAAAACAATTGGTCAAAATCTGTTGGTTTTGTAATAATAATTTAAATCTACAAAGTAACGTGTAACTTAGTTTTTCAAATAATTGTAGTGAAGTAAAAAGTACAATATGTGCCTCTGAGATATAGTATATAAGGTAAAGAAATCAAAGTACCTAAAAATTATACTAAAGTATAGTATTTGAGAAAATGTACTTAGTTACTTTCCACCACTGCAAACACTATCACTCACAAACTCAAATCCACTATTATTTGCTGAGGACTGTTTATACTGTAGAAAGAGGCTTATGGTAGACGGCTCAGTGCTATAGCTCTTCCTGTATCTCTGCAAGAATACGGAATACTATAAATTGAGTGGATTAAGGACTAAATCCTTTGCTGATATGTTGGAAGAAAGTACAACACAGAGTGTGTACTTTATGTGTGTAAATTACAAAAATGTAAGAAATTGTTTACTCACAATCAGTTCGGGCATTCACAATTAATTTTAGACGCTGACTACTAGTTCCAAAAGTAGTCGATTTTAGTCGATTAATTGCATAAGATTTATCATAATTTTCTTCATCCAATAACAGTATTGCTTAGTAACTGCTCACCCACGATTCCTACTATATGCCCATATTACTGGTATAGATTGCACATATTGGTTGATACAGATTACTGTTGATTCTCTGTACCTTCCACGTGCATAAATAATACTGGTGATAGATTATACACCTGTGACTATTTATATATCATTCATTAAGAGTGGTAGAGCAGAGATGTGTTTGTGGGATGCTATGATTATATATACTAGACCATACCCGGTGAAGGGCGCAGACGAAAGTAGTTGCAAAGTTGGGGTTAATGCACGTCCTGTCGCGCGGTTTCTCCCCCGCGCGCGTCCCGTCGTGGCTCCCTCCCCCCGTCCCCCCCGTCGCTCCCGTCGCGGCAGCCCCCGGCCCGCGGTCACCCCTCCCCACGGGCGTATATATATATATATATATATATATATCAGCACGGAGAATGGCGTAGGCATGTTACTCGCCCGCCCCGGGTCCGTCTGGTGTGTTTACTTTCCACAGAAAGAATAGTACTGAGAGAGTGGGCGGGGTCTCGGTGTTGCCATGTCGGCGTACTGTAAGCGCTGTAGGGGCAATGTTGGTGGTATAGGGTTCATTTGGTTTGGCCTTGTTTTCATAGACCTTGCTGCTTGTTTCTCTTGCGAAACCTGGCAACGACGCATGCGCAGTTTGATCAAGAGTCCCCCAAACCAAGACACCACCACCACCACCGTGAGGTTACTAGAATTATAGTAGGATAATATAATATATACATATGTGTGTGTGGCTTTTGAGATGAAAGGTGCTTTGAGGCACTGAAGTTATATGAATGATCCAGTAAATCCTGCTGTATATTGTATCTTTTATGTGGATAAGGGGCTGAGTCTCTGCAAAGAATCCTATTTGCTCTACTGTAAGTGATGCTCCACGGCAGTGTGAAAGTGTTGCACCTATACTGAATATGCCAAAAACGTCCAGCCCCTTATCATTTTTGCAAGACGGTGTATCATGGACACGGCCCCAAGCCGTCCTCCAGGTGGAAAGGAAACGGTTGACTCCATTGAAACAGCCCCACCACCTTTCTGACGCTGCACAAGTCACGTTCCCACAGCCTTCCAGCCCATTATCTTAATCAAAATGTATCACCACCACTTTCAATATCCCCATGTACACATAATCACACACGCACGCACTCATAATGCACGCACGCGCATACACACACACACACACACACACACACACACACACACACACACACACACACACACACACACACACACAGCTAACAAGGTGAAGGACTCCCCCCCAGCAAACCAGAAGGACAATATCTTAAAAGTTACAACAACGGGCGAGCAGCAGAGCGCAGGTACTGTACCACCAGGCAGGACATTATCTGCATTAAGCAGTCAGTGATGCTAAGCAGTGTTCTCTGAACCGCTTGAATTTCCTTTAGTATATCTGGCATCAGGGCACCACAAAGATATCAATGATACTTAACCAATTAACCCACTAAGACCTGAGGCCGATTCTACAAATGCCTTCTAAAGCAGTAGTTCTCACACTCAAAAAGATTTTTCAAAAATGTTCAAAAATAGCAGATGTACAAGCTCGCTGCATGGCACAAAGTGAGCTTGTATACCTGCTGTTTTTGAAAAGCCAACACGAAAATCTAAAATGACGCAGATGCGATTTTAATGGGTTAAACCCTATATTTAGGCCTACTGTAGGTAATATTTAGTTGAAGGGTTTCCCCCAAGGCACTAAACTAGCTCCACTCCTTGTTTCCCTCTACACCAAATCCCTTTGTCAAAAATAGCCAATCTACAAGCTCACAACCCGTCACATTGGACCGTGTTGTGAGCTTGCAGATCTGCCAGTTTCGCAGAATGTTTGCATATTTTCACTGAATGTTTGCGTATAACAACATGCCCAGAATAGGAACACTAGTGGTTAGCTCCCCTGATTAACTTGGAGAGGGGTGGGTTGCATACATCCCCCAAGTCCTATGCAGTGGCGGAAAAAGTACTCAAATTCTTTACTTAAGTAAAAGTACCAATACTGCAATATGAAAATACTCCGTTACAAGTAAAAGTCCAGAATTCAAAATTTACTTGAGTAAAAGTACAAAAGTATTGGCATCAAGATGTACTTAAAGTACCAAAAGTAAAAGTACAAAATATTTGAAAATAGCAGATCTACAAGCTCACAACGCGTCGCGATGCGACGCGTTGTGAGCTTGTAGATCGGCTATTTTCAAATAGCCTAGGTATAAAATAGGGCTAAAGTGGTTCATGTATGTTTCATTATATCATAATTTATATCTGCAAAGTAACTAGTAACTAAAGTTTTCAAATAAATGTAGTGGAGTAAAAGTACAATATTTGTAGAAGTAAAGGTATTGGAAATTGAAAATACTCAAGTAAAGTACAAATACCTCAAAATTATACTTAAGTACAGTACTTAAGTACATGTACTTAGTTACTTTCCACCACTGTGTCTGTGCTTGGGAGAGGAGGGAATTTCAGGATATGGTGGTACTCTGAGCACTGTGCAAGCCTGTTTGTTGCATACTGATGGCCCTTGACGAGTGCCGGTAATCCATTTCCATTAGCCCGGGACGGGGAAATGACAAACACTGCATTATTAGGCTCCACAAAATGGCTTTTATGCATCTAGAAATGTATCAACCGACAAGGTAAACAACAAAAGGTCAAACAAGACCAATGTGATACACAGGCACTAGGACGTTCTTTTCTTCTTTTCCTTTCCTCTATCTTTCCATCTTTCTAATATGACATTACCATATTCCATTTGCCCAAGCTAATCAATCTTGATGATACTTTCCACAGTACAGTGAGGCGGTAGCCATCCGCCTGGGCAACTATTGTATTTAAAGGGCATTGAGGTTGTCTTTTTGATCCTAGGGATTCCACTTAAATTAAGACACATAATGCAGGATAAAAAACACTAGACAACGCTCATTCAAAGCAGTACCTGGACAAATGCAGGTGAGAAACAGTGCGACGGGATGTGGGTCAGTATAAATGGACTTAAGATCAAGTGATGATGCCGTAATTTATTTATGAAAGGGTTGCGCTTTAGTAGACATGGGAGGCCAGATGAGGAAGTAAAAAATTATGTTTATTGTACTTGCACTTGAGTTATGATGACCGCACCAGTCGGGGCAACCCATTACTCAAGCCATTTCTGAATGTTGTTAAAAGATACTTAATGTGGACACAGTCTACAGTATGTGTTGCCCACTCATGTCCACCAGGCGGAGCACATGAACATACTTGGCTGTAATAAGTATCTTAATTTTAATTAAGCTCACCTGGAAATGTCCATTTGTAGTAATGGTTTAAAATTAAATCATTGGCTGTGATCCTACAGTATAAACAAATATCTAATTGCTGTTAATTAAATGTTACATTGTAAATGACCGTACTTACCGTCTTTATTTAGGTAAAGACAGTGGTCTCCTCATGATACTATAATTAACGGTCCTCCCGCGTATTTTAACCACTTACGTTTAAAACGCTTGCCTATAATGACATGCCCACAATAATTGCCAGGTTGAAAGTAGATTTTGAACTAGAAAGGTTTACTCTACTGGAGTAATTGCTTGTGTCCAGCCTCTTAAATTAGTATTCCATTACTAGATTGTCATAGCATGTTTATTTGCTTAAGACATGTTTTGAAAAATATATTAAACATATTAACTTGGTAAATTAACATGGTAAATGTGCCTGTGGAAAACACAGAAGTTAGGGCCTTGAGTTACATGGCAAAGTTTTGTTGGGTCTCTTAAAAATGAAGGAAATAGCTGGAAATGTTTTAATGTTAGTACTTAGCTCAAGATGTCTCAAGGCAGAGAACAATTACTTTATTGATGAAAATGCCTCTGGCCTATTGTCAATTTTGTACTAGAGTGTGTTCCTACAATCTTTGAGTGCAGCAGAGTTTAATAGGAAATGGGAAAATACCTAAAAACTTTTCTCAAGCGGAGATGGGCCAGTAAGTAAAATGCGATCCATTAGCGCATACTGTACAGTGCTCCTGGGAGGTAAATATTGTCCAGGAGAGAAAAAGTGCTTGCTCTTCAAGCATACTGGACTCTATTAGATTTACAGGAAGACGCCTGCCCATCTATGCATCCTCTAATAAGATTAGGACACATGCGCTGTTGCAGCAGACAACAAGCTCTCCTTGTTTGAACAAGGCAAACAAAGGAAATTTGAATGTTGCTGGGGGTTAAAATTGCACACCAGTGCACCAGCTACAAACAAAGGTTTTTCAGTAGACTTGTAAATCATGTAGTTGGACTCCGTAATAATGGTTATTTAGTAACTCATAATTGTGTAACTAATTAGTCTAAGCTGTTTAATGCTTAACAAAAACCCTTTTTATTATCTAGGGCTGCACATAAAACTTCTCTAAAGTCCTCTCAGCTATATTTCACGGCAGAATACACAGATAATTATGCATAATGAAAGGCAGTCCTCTTATATGACATTGTTTGCAGATTGCAGCAACCTATGCTTTAATTACACATTTTTCCCCCCACAATTCCTGCACATTCCAATTAAAGTACTGTCTTGGTAGATTATCTCTGTGTCTGTGATAGAAACAGGAAGTAAAAGACAATTATCAGTAGAGGAAGCTGTCTTTCACTTTCATCAAGCTAACTGCTAGTTTTGCTCAATCTGTGGTTGTGAGGACAGACACCTCACAGTGCAATTTGTATTGGAAAAATAGCCGTATACAATTACAGTTTATTGGAGAACACCAGCCTATCGACATTTCGAGGCTTAAAGCTGCACTATAATTTCCTGTTCTATCCAGGATTTGAACCTGATACTTTTACCAATGAGCTAGTAAAGCCTGCCTGCTTGCTCAAGGGAGAAATTGACCTTCAGGTAAAAATGTGTGTCAAACAAGAAAAAGGACCGTGTCAAAGGTTGTGTCAGACAGACACGGGACAGCAGGGAGACCAAATGCAACCACCCCAATTGTAAAAGTTATATTGTATCAACATACTCTACCATACATATGGGAAAAAATAACATTTTATTCAATAAAATAAGTTGTATAATACAGCTTTAAGCGTCATTTATATTTTGTTATACGACGGTGTAACTCGCCAAAAATAGCAGATCTACAAGCTCACAATGCATTGCAATATGACACACTGTAAACTTGTAGATCTGCTGTTTTTGCTGAGCAACACTGTTGTATGATGGAGTAAACAATGCTTTATTCTGCTGTGCCTCAGCTGTCTGACACTGTGTGTACAGAGCAGGCAATACAACACTAGTTGTCAGAGGGCATAGATTAGCTCTTGTCTAGCACCTTTATCATTATTTTAAACCCCTCGTTGTGAACAGTGTTAATTGGAGCCATATCTTTTTCCAAATGATAAGTGATGGCAAATCTTGCTGTGCCTTTGGGAACTTGACAACTTGGCAATGCACTTTTACGTTAGTGAGGTTTATTGAGGTTTGTGATGCAGCTTTTTTGTGCATCATTGCTAAATCATGGATTAAATGGTGACGTTTGGGGTGGCGGCAGATCGTTGTAGAGTGTTACCTTGCGGTACTGCGATGATACCAAGGCAATGCTTACAAATTATGACTCGCTATAAATACACATTGAAATGTGCTCCTTTTTCAGTAAAAGTACAACCTTACCCCTCAACCTCGCAACAGGGATCTCTCTGAGTGACGCCTTCTTTAACTTTAAAACGTATTGTCATACGTTGTCCAAGTAGGCTATGCCAATTTGTTTCTGCCTCCTTCGACATGTGCGTTGTTGGGTTATACTATACAGTAGTAACTCGACAGCACGCTGCCAATGATGAATATCAATGAGACAACATGAATGGAGGTGTCAGACATGAATGTTGAATTAATACCATGTTCTGCTTTACATTGTGTAAGCATGACTGACATTGCAACTGGGATTATTCAGAAGCAAATACAGTTAACCCGTGCATGCAGCGGGACGCCAATGGAACCATCATTTAGAAATGAGATCACATAGATGTATAAATCAAGATCACGGCAGCTATTCTGAGAAGCGCACCAATGTAAAGTAAAATCACATGATACTGCATGCTTGAGTGGCCCTGCATGAAGACGTTTAAATACACTGCGGCACAAGACGCACATTAAACACACACAGACTGTTTATAAATAGAGTTGTTTCTTTTGAGGATCTCACCCCAAAATATGAACTACCACATTCCCAATGTATTCTGCTATTTTCAAGGTAGAAGTAACATAATAAATACTGTAGCCCTATGCAGAGCAAAACAACAAATGACTTGCATTCGCTAGCTTATTAAAAAAAGTTTGAGTAGAATTACAAACTCAAAACTTTACAAAATCCTCATTATCTAACTATATAAATGGCGAGCAACTTCCGCGCCCTCGGTGGTGACACCCCACAGCTCTGTGATCGACTAAACACAACACCGTCAGACCACATGTCGCCAACACTGTCGCCACGGCGGGCGGCCTGAATTTACGTTTCGCGTAGGGCACCTGGCATGCCTCACTACACCGTTCCCACCTCGCAACATAATTAATTCTACTCACCAAATGTCGGACACAACGGAAGTGGAAGCAGCTTCGTACCGTTTACCGTGCGCACGACCTCATCACCACAACAGCGGGCAGCCGCTGCGGGGTTTTTTTCCTTTTTTTCCAAACTTTTTTTTTGGTCACCATTTTCTCCAGGCACCATTTCTGGTGTAACGTCGGGTGTTTCTTTTCACCAGCCAATCACCTTTCACGTTGCCACGTCCGTTGCCACGTCGCGCTGACGTACGCTAAACAAGCGCTGCCGTGCGCACAATGCAAACGAGCCCAAAGGCGCGCAAAAATAAGCCGACCATTGCTTAGACACAAAGTCAGACCTGGCAACGCAGCCTAGGCCAATCATGTGGGAGAGATCTACAAGCTATGGGGCAGAGACGCCACCGTATCTTAGCAACAACTACAGCGCTCACTCTCATTGGTCCTGTCACGCTAAGAGCAGTCTCCAGACAATGGCATCGCAGACAGCTTGCTGTTACTGCTGTAGCCATCACAGGCAGTTGCAGCACGACGGACAGGGCGCTGTGATAGCTGCCATGTCGCTAACGCTAATCTGGTTGTCATGCCTGCAGCGGCTGTGCAATCACTTTGTCAACAATGCACGTTCGTGTGGTGAATGTCTATATTGCTGCTCAGTTCGTCCATTGTACATGGTGTATGTTTGTGTGTGTCTTCTGGAGAACTACGTCGCTCCACAGCAACTACAGTAACTAACGTAATGGCAGGACCGCCACGTGCAACGCATGTTAGGCTGCATTATGGTCATGTAGTAATTTCAGATAATTTCGCTCCGATTACAGCAGTGTTTATCAACCCTTTCACGCCCCCCCCCCCCCACAAATACACGTACTTGATCTGGGACCCCCCCATTCTGTTTCACTCCGTTCCACAAGTAAATATTGTGAAAATAGCCGATCTACAAGCTCGAAACGCCTCACATTGAGAGGCTTTGTAAGCTTGGAGATCGGCTATTTTCTACATGATTGCCTCTTTCTTACATTCTTTGCCAATGTGGCCCATGTTTTCATAGCATAGTTTATTGACTACTGCTGTTGCAGAAATGGCCATTTCCTTTACTTTCGGTTTTTTATTGTCTCCGCCAGGCCGAAAGGCATGGCGCAAGACTATGTTTCACCCCCTGTCCGTCCGTCTGTGATAGCTAATCTCTCACATCGTTGACTTGATCGCAGCAAAATAACAGCCCCATGTGGAGAGTCAGTGAGAGCTGGATAAACGACGTAAAATGTGTCAAAAGGAGTCTGTACGGCTGTCGATAAATGAACACATGACGTCAGTGGGAGAGGAGATATTGTGTCTTTTGGACAAACAGCAGCGTGGTGCTGATGTTTGTTGTGTCAAGCAGCTTAATGTCAGAGTGTTTGTGTTGGAGCGCCTCAGTGCGGCTGCAGAGTTCATGTGCAACCTCTTCCACAGAGACACAGAGACACTAGAAACTCTGCTGGGGAAAAAAAACACTGCTGGGCATTGACTTTCCTATGGACATTGATCTACACACTGCAGGTATATCTGCTACACACACAACATCAAACTACACACTGCAGGTATGATGCAGCGTTTGCATTACAGCCAGCATGCCAGCGTAGTTCCCATATGGTTTCAAGGTGGGCTAAACCATATGGACCCCATGTCAGCAATGTCAGCGGCATCCACTTCAGTCCCAACTGCGATGCCCATGCAGGCTATAAGTAGCTTCTACCTGGCCCTTAGGTGGGCCCCAACTAGCCATGTTTATGTGGGACCAAGGCGGGTCCTAACTGCGTTTGCCCATGCAGGCTTTAACTGGGTTCTACCTGGGCCCTAGGTGTACCCTAACCAACCACAGTGCAGTGCCCATCGCTCCAATTGTTGTGATGTCAGGGCTCTCAATACTGCACATTGGTGGAGGAGGAGGGGCCGCAGGGCGACCGCACACATCGCTGAACCAATGGTAGCCCACGGATGTTTCCTCTGTGGATTTACAATCTGCCCCTCTATGCCACATATCATCCGCACTACAGGGTCTTCACTGACCGAGCCACGGCCCCACTCACCCTCATGACGCTACGCCACTTAAACGTGCGGCAGCATGCGCTGGGTTGCCAGGTTTGCACAGCCTGCGCCAGAAACAAGCAACCACCTTCATGAAAAAAAAAAACACCGAAATGGTCCGCAATGTTCCAGGGGTGTCCCCGCGCGTCCCAAGTGGACCATCAGGGGGTCCGCGGACCCCCTGAAACATAACAAATATTATTTCTTCAAATTTTTTCCTTTTTCAAAAAAAAATTTCCACAGTTTCACTCCGGCGATTTGGGTCCCCCAATATACACACGGCCACGCTGGGCCCCGTGCGCGGCTGGGGTTGAGGGGGGCGTAGCCCCCCGAAACTCTAGTCATTAATAAAGAGAATGAAATAAGAGCAGGAAATATGACAAATTAGAATATGTATAGAATATATCCACATGATAAATGGAGGGAAATTAATATACAGTAAACATCCACAAAACAACTAATTCACTTTTTGGCAGTAGTATTCTTGGAAGATGCAGCTCTGTTACTTCAGAACACCAGTGCAGCAGGTGCTAACACTATCACTCCAAATTGCTGGAGAAGCAATTGAGACAATTTTGCCAACCCTTCTCAAATTTTATGGTTATACCCCATAGTAAAATCATTTTGGGAAACAATGAGAAATTCAGATGGTAATAAAAGTAATTACTTCCCCAATGGACATAAAGTACTATCTTCCTGGAATGACTCCATTACAGTAGATGAAAAAGATAAATATTTGGCAAGAATCTTTATAACTATTGGAATGAATTACCGGCATCAAACATGTATGTACCACAAATAAAAACATGGAGGGAACTAATTAACCTAGTGTACAAAATGGAAAAGATAACATCTATAATTAGAGACCAAAGTTACATAACCTTCAGTAGCTGATAGAACACTACAATTATGTGAATTTAAAAGTGTGTGCTTGTGTGTTTGTGTCAGTGTGTCTGTGTGTGTGTCTGTCTGTGTATAGATAGATACATCTCTATCCAGACATAACCATAAACAAACCCAATCTGCCCATATACAGGGCAAATGGTCATGTGCATATATATATATATACATATATATATATATATATATATATATATATATATATATATATATATATATATATATATACATATATATATATATATATATATATATATATATATATATATATATATATATGTATATATATATATATATATATATATATATATATATATATATATATATATGGGGCCGACCAACTTCATCGGCAAGGACTCAGAAAGTGTGGTGGCCGCCGCCGAGTTGTTCGGCTATGCGTTTGTCCCTAACCGCCAATCCGACCGATATGTCCATATATGGCATTTATGGATATCCAGTTGTCCAGAACCACCGATCCAACCAACATGCCCATATATGGGCATGCCAATATACAGGGTACATGGGCATATACTAATGACATCTGGGATCTCCATATATGGACACAAAAGGGACACGGGTACAACGGGTACCCGTCTGTCAAAGCCCACTATGACTCAGACATATCGGTCGGATCAGCGGTGCGACATACCTCTAGTACAGTGGTTCTCAAACTATGGGTGCGACCCAAAGTGGGGTCGCGGGAAGGTAATATGTATGGGTAACCTGAGTCCCTCAGGGCTCAGTACTAGTGTGTTTTCTGTTATTGTGGGGAAAGCTTTCGCTGAAAATAGCAGATCGACAAGCTCACAACGCGACGCGTTGCGGTTTAAGTGGTTAAATATAAACTTTAATCAAATCCAAGTTCAAGATTTCCTGTCTTTTTTTCTTCTGTCAAAACATTGGCAATCAGTGGTCTAAGACTCTCCAAAATTTGGATAGGCATCAGCCCTAAACATCATGCAGCACGGTAGTCTGCTGTTACTCCACAGATTAATTGCTTGCAATGCATAGTGCATCAGATGGTGTTGTACACAAAACTAAGCAGAGAGCTCAAAACGGCAATGGACACATGGTGATGGCTGTAATTAATTTCATTTGCATTTCATTTTCATTCATCATTTCTTCCGCCAGCTCCTGTCAGACATGAGATCTGCGTGCAGTAATCAGTAATCGCCACTCTCCTCTGTAACTGCAAGCACAAAAGGCTGAGACGTATTTATACTGAAAGGATGGACAATAGATTCTTGGCCATAATTTGACATTTGAGCAGCAGGTTTCAACCCATGAATGACCTCAATTTGCAACTACTGTACAGTGAGTGCAGAGACAGAATGGTCAAAATCTTGTGGAGCACGCATTTCAAGTCAAACAGGGTCTTTTTGTGACCAACCCGAGTGGCAGGATTCTGTGTTTTTCAACCTTGTGCAAGTGCACTGCATCACCAGCACAAATCACTGATGTGATGACAGATTTCATTGCAAGGTTGCAAGAGAACTTGCTGATAGAGTGGATGGACTAACTCTACCCAAAGTGGTAATGGGGCTTTGCCAGGGAGGGATCCATTCACTGTTGCAACAGAGGTGGCATATCCTCAAAAAGGACGTGGTCCCTTCACGGACAAGGGAAAATACAATCTTGAACTTGACAACCTGCAGTCATGCCTTGCCGTGAGGCAGGAGTTTCACAAGGGCCTGAAAAGTTTTGGAGTAATGTCAACATACGCCAGTTCCTTAACAAAAGAGGATTAGGATCTGTGTTAGTATGTTTGGCTCAGCTTGTGCCCTTGTGAATCCGGCTTCTTCCATGTGAACTCAATCAAAAAGAACTCCCCTTTGCTCCCTGACTGAGCAGTCTTCACATTTCCTTCGGTTTAATTGGACATCTTGAGCCAAGGCTGCTCTCAAGTCAAAACAAAAACTGCTAAAAAGTGCATGTCCACATACTGTATAGATTCCATGTTCCAAATGTTTTATTTCGTTTTTTACCAATTTCTTTTTTTATAAACATAATTGTTCTGTCAGTCTAAAATGTGTCATGTTCAAATGTTATAAATTATGTTTTATTTCTGTCTCATCTACATTTCCCACTTTTAAGATCTGGCCCAGTTGAATTTGTAACCGAATAGCCTTGCCATAATGCTACTACCTGGCCTGTACATTAGTTTCATATATGGAAAACAACTTGAGTCTCAGTCTGGGAAGAGAGAAAGGAGACTTTCCCTTATTATTTATTGGCAATGTGTTCCGCTCGCCAAGCAAAAATCAACCACAGAAGTAAAAGGATCTCCAGTGCCTCATTTGCAGTGTGAACATCCTTTCAGAGCCATGTTACTTTCTTTTTTGTTATGCTTAATATAGGGGGTCTGACCCGGCTATCCTCCTGCTATCCCCCCCTTTTTTGTTTTTGTCTGACTTTATGAAAACACTTTTTTTATTCTAATGTAATAAATAAATCAATAATAATGAATAATAAATACATAATGTAATAAACATATAATCATACTTTTAAATTAATGAGTTATTTAAATCAAAAGCGAATTTAATTATCACTGTTCACTACCGAATTCACAGCAAAAAAGTTTTGGCAAGCATTCAAGGAAAAGATGGGGATGAATAGAAGTCTGGCGCATTGTTAAAAACTATTTTGTTGAAGATCTAACACTATACAGTGTACAAGTGTCAAAGAGAAAAGGAGTAAAGATGCAGAGTTCAGCCCAGGCTGGCTCCTGCTCAATTTAAAAGTCTAGTCTTCCAATTTAAGCCAACTCACTCTTTCAGAAGTCATTTCCAGCAAAAACACCTCTTGTATTTGGGCCAAAACGGTAATTAGAAAAAAGGAAAAAACTCTAACAATCTATCTTTATCTCTTTGGCTCTTGCTCTCCCTTTCCCTTCGAATCCCTGTACATCTACATCTAAACAAGATAATATCTAGTTTCTAACTCCACTTTACCACAGCCTGTCCAGGTTGTCTGGCAACCTCCCACGCCACACTGCAAGACCTAAAGAATTACGCCACCCCAGCTGACCTAGGGCTGCCGGAAATAAGACATGCTGTCTCCTCTCCCTGCTCTAACCCCTTTCTACACTCACCGCCCTCTCCACCTTCTTGAAGATTAATATCTGGTGGCTCCATTGCTGTTTATCTAATAAAGCACTTGTCTGCCCACAACTGAAAAGCAAGAAAGTGGGAGAGAGACAGAGAGAGAGACAGAGAGAGAGACAGAGAGACAGAGAGACAGAGAGACAGAGACAGAGAGAGAGAGACAGAGAGACAGAGAGAGAGTGAGAGAGACAGAGAGACAGAGAGACAGAGAGAGAGCGAGAGAGACAGAGAGAGAGAGAGAGAGAGAGAGAGAGAGAGAGAGAGTGAGAGTGAGTGAAAATATTGATGGCTGAACTTCCACCTGCGACTTTGGCTGGGAAACAGGCAGAGGAGTGATTGGTTGCCAAGAACGATGCTAGAACCACTTATATTTCATCCTCTTGATAGAAACCTTACAACACTTTACCAATTCACCACCAAAAGGTGCCTGCCTTGGACAATAATAATCCTTCACGTCACGCCTTGGCTTTACTAGAATATTTCAGAAAACCCCCGGTACAGGATGATGTGATTTTAGTGGGTGTAGTCTCGGCTCCTCTCCTGTATAGTTTTCCCTATTTAGTCATGGGCGTGAAAATCCGAAATGAAGCACGGAGCGCATGTTGATGGGAGAGACACTTAGGAGGAATCCAAATCACAAGCTTCCCCTCCGGCTTGCTGCAGAAGGTTTGTGGGGGGATTTAAAATCACAACCACTTAGCAGTTACTTTTAATTACCGTTACAACCAACATGTTTGACTTAGTTAAGGGCGCGCAAACACCCCAGTTCCCTACACACACAAACACCCCAAAGCCCCATACAGTCCTTACAGCATCGCACAACATTTGTTGCCATCATTTTATAAGCTCTGTTAACTTTACATGACAAAACATGAATTACAAAATCAAAATTATTTCCAAAAGTATCTACTTGACAGTGAGAGATGCACAAAGGCCAGTTGCAGCTAAGAGTTCAATATACTGCACATGTGCAGAGGGGAGATAGACTCGATTTTTTTTCACCACTGCCATCGATAGGGAGATTAATGCTACTTTTTTAACCTTTTAGGTTTCACCCTGTGAAACAGCAGGTCTCTTCCTGACCTCTCAGTTACCCCGGTTGGAAATTTGCAGTTGGACACCAACATCCCAATTAACATGGATGTAATGTTCACTTGCATCAGGAAGTCAGTGTAATGAGTGCTAGCTCTGTAAAAAGGCTTGTTTGCTAGTGCATAATCACAGTCATTATGCATTGGCATTGACTTATCCATGGGGTTTATGCTCCCGCATTGTACTACGTGCGTAATCAACAGCTACTGTACATATTGCAATAGGAATCTATAAGTACTCATTCTCTCAGTGGAAACAAATTCTCTTTTTTTTATTCTTATTTTATTCTCTTCTGAATGTCAAAACCAAAAACAAAATCAGTCTTGTTTAACAGCTTGAGAGCAGTAAAAAAAAAACATATCTATCATCTTCTTTGTAGGAGAAGTATTTATTATAATCTTTCCTCAACTGTTAGGCTCTTCCTCATTATGCAGCAAGCTTGGAACTCAGAAGCAAGGCTTTTATTTAGGATAAAGGATTATTTAGCTCCCGTTAGTTACCTTGCCCTGCCTTTCAATTGGATTTATTTTAAGAATTATAATTTTTACTGCCTACACTATTTATAGCGAGTAGCCTTAGACTTAGCCTTAGAATACACATAGATGCAAACACAAAGATTATCAGGAATTTACCCTCAGGGCACCTAAACATTGGCTCCATTTACTGTGAAAATACGAAATCTGTATTTTATGCATGTGCATTTAATGGATACGTTTAATTTCTGTCTTTGTTTGGGACCCCGAGATGTTAACTTATAATGAACACACGCACTAGTGCAAGTCAACTCTTTATTAAAGGTGGCAGCTTGATAATGTTTGTTTTGTTCCTTCTATTTTACAGCACTTTGAAAGCAAGAACACTGCTATACAAATACAGTACACTGTAGCAATTATTATCATTAGTTACCCGTCATTACTGAAGAAAAGACTTGCTTGATTTTGTGCAAGAAATCTCCATAATACGTTTATAATACGTTTAAGTCAATCCGCTATCTGAATTAGCCACAGGGTATTTGCAAGCATGATTGCAAATGTCCAGCAATTAAGTTATTTTGTATTTTCTCACATAAACTGCCAAAGAAAAAAATCTGAGTCTGAGGCATGTAATGTATTTAAATTGGTTGAAATCAAGTGGTTAGCTACAGTTTCTGGGTATGGCCTTTTGTATGGAATTTGAGTTAAGATTGAGTGCGAAACACAATTAAGTGCAACATATCAACAAACAAAAAAATGTGCACAAAAGCATAAGTCAGTACGTTAGCAAAATGGTGTTTTTCTGGACAGTGAGAGACTATGAAATTATTCTTTAAGAGAGAGCTATTTTCAATAAAAAAAACAGCTACAGTGAACACATGCCATGTAGTCCTTTCTGCCATTACTTGATTACTGTCCACCGTGTTGACCTCGAGTTTCTATACTTATAAAGAGGCTGTCACATAACCAGAACCATAATACTCCTACATCAGTGCTATAGCAACGGGTGCAATCATTTCTCTCAATGTCCTCATCAAAGCAAATCAATCAGAGGAGAGAGCATGTGAATTATTACTTCAAAATCTGGCTGTCTCAAGAAGTACTTAGGGCAACACTATAACAATATCACACAGCACAGGACGAATATGGAAAATAAGTCCTAATGTGTTATATCTAAAGCATGAAAAACAGTTTGCAGAAATCTGGAAGAAAATGGATTCAAGTAGAACATGGAATTACATTGTATGTGCTTCTAAAATGTGTTGACGATAAAGGTTCAAGGTCTTAGAGAATAAAAGAGGGAGAGAGGAATAAATGGAGAGGATTTCTTCAGTTGAAATTAAATTAGGGTTACTTTCTGAGGAATATTGTCGCTGTCTGGCAGAAACCTTGCATCTCCATGCATGGTTAAGTCTGTCTAAGGGTTTTTATAAAAGAAATGTAAACTGCATTAACAAGGGCTTGTGACTAAATAACCATTGGACCCATTGTTTTTTTTTCCATTTCCTGAAAACTAACAGTTTTGGACGAGGTTTCTGGCTGACAGTGACAATATATGACATGATGTCACAGAACAGTTTTTCACCAAAGCCTAATATTAGCCATAACCCTCTTGGGTAAGGTAGGTATAGATCTGTCCATCCCCTTTAAGGCTGCGTCTAACATGTGCCTTTCTGGTGCATTTCTTAATTAAACTAGGGGGAGGTCAGACCATGCATCATGCTAGACATGAACAACCCAGAGAATTCCTCTCAGTGAAAATGACATGCCAGTGCCAGTAACAGATAGCAAATTCAATCTGCTCATTTTCATGCAGAAGACATAGGTTCCCTCAAAGTGACTATAGGATCCCTCAAGTATGTACTATTCATGATCATCAAACCATTTTCATCTCATTCAGTGTGGAATGAGTCCCTGTCATCATAACCAGGCATTATTCCCATCGAGATAAGGATGCTTCACCATGCGATAAACATAATAATCACCCAGAATTGCCTAGTATTTATTGCTGTTGATCTTTTGTGATTGTAAGGGTTTAAATGGACCTACACATGTACAGAAAACCATGTCTGGCGAATGTAATCCACTTGATATTTTATTTATATATATATTTATTAATTCAGGTTTTTATTTTAATATTTACTTAATTCTTACTTCTCTTCTTTTAATGCCTTATGTAAAGCACTTTGAATTACCTTTGTGTATGAAATGTGCCAGTGTTACCCTAGCCTCGATCTCCAGGCTTTTATTGTTTAGTTTTGCTAAAAAATAAAAGCCTGGAGGAGCGCGTTGGTGTACCCGGTATAGGAAGTGTTTCATTTCCCCAACCAACCAGAGTGCAGTGGGCGTCGCTCGTAATGTTGTGTTGACGGGGCGGGGGTTGACGGACAGATCGGTGAACCAATGGGATCAGGTGCAATCTCTCCGCGCCTCTATACACCCGCCCCTCTATACACAAAAGCAGGAGCGCTAGTGCAGCCTAGTGTTACCCTGACCCATACACATTGGTGGGGCGACACACCCCCTACAGTATATATTGAATGCAAGGTTCCATTCAAAAGCAAAGCATGTATGTGTTTGGAATTACATCTCTATCCCCAAGATTAGTTTTTGGCCTCAATTCCAGTAATTTTCCTATGAATAGCCACGTCAAACACTGGTGAACTGATTTAAATATTGCATTTTCCCCATAACACAGTCTCATCTAAATGACTCATTTTGGTTCAGGCTCAGAAGTCTGACGAGTCACAAAGTAAACGGAATGCGAGGTTTATGAGGGACGGAAAATGCAGAAACATATCTTTGCATACTACTAGTGCCAAAACTATTTCACTGTGCTTGTACTAGAGTGAAAAGAACCCCGATGAAAACAAGTTCCATGGCCCACCATCTGGAGAGAGTGATACAGAGAGAGTCGCAGTATTCAAAGAGGTGCTGTGGAAAATGCTATGCGAGAGGAGTGATTCATTTCAATCTCATGGATCCCAGAATCTCCTGATTTACATATTATTTTCACCTCACGGCTTCACCACCACCGTTTGCCAACCTATTGATAATCCTAGTGTGGGTTTGGCTTTTTTTTTTTAGAACACTGTAAATACAAATGAACTGTCCACCATATCAGCTCAGCGTGGGAGCGTGTATACCAAGCGGGGAAAAAGAAGAGAAAGAAAAGCATGCACCATGAAGATGAGTTACACCATTTATGATAAGCCTGTGCCTCCCTGAATGGGCTTTGGCTGACAGCCGCTGATAGGCAGACATAGGAATGCGAGCGTACCAAAGGAATAAAATAGACGCACTGAAACCTTTAGCCAATCAAACTAAATAAACCCCTCTGCGACAAACAGCAAAGCTATTACAATGAGGGCAAATAGGCCAATGTCAGTCTCAAATATTGAGCTAGATGAGCACACAAAAGGAGTCTCTCTCTCTCTCTCTCTCTCTCTCTCTCTCTCTCTCTCTCTCTCTCTCTCTCTCTCTCTCTCTCTCTCTCTCTCTCTCTCTCTCTCTCTCTCTCTCTCTCTCTCTCTCTCTCTCTCTCTCTCTCTCTCTCTCTCTCTCTCTCAAAAACAGCTGATCTACAAGCTCACAATGTATTGTGAGATCAGCTGTTTTCGCTGAGCAACACCGGCGTGATGCAACTACTACGTCCAGTATGTATAAAGCCAGCTTAACAGGAAGAAGATGGGACCCTGTGCCGCTTGTCTCCCGGAGGATAGAACCAATGCATGGCCTTCAGAATGGCTGCAAGCTAGCCTCAAGGATATGACCGTCCTAATCTGTTGAGTTCAAATCTAATTATGTATCAGCTAATTCTTGTATTTTTTTTTTTTACTTTAACCCATTAAGACCTGAGGCCAATTCTACAAATGTCTTCAAAAATCAGTAGTTCTCAAACGTTTTCGTGCCAAAGATTCCCCAAATGATTTGTATTTGACCGCGGACCCCCCATCTGAAAATGATTTGTGCCGACAGCGTGTCGCAGGTTTGACTCCCGATCCCGACGGGAACAAATCTTAAAAACTAAATTCCAAAATGTTAAAAAAAATGTATTTGTACAAGCTCGCAGTGTGGCACGAAATGATGCACTGCTGTGAGCTTGTATATCTGCCATTTTTGAGAACTACTGTTCTAAACCACTGCTCTATATCCTAAGAATGTTCTGAAAAACGTATTTTTGTTTATGTTGCTATATATATATATATATATATATATGTAAACTAAATAAGACTCGTGCACATCTTTGTTGGACCCCGACTGGAGGTGCAGGTCAGCGCAAGAGGTTTACAAAACTAAAAGAAGAAAGACCTTCGAAAGGGACCGCAACACTCCAGGACTGATTTTGCTTGTTTTTATTGCACAACGCGTTTCGCTTCTGCTTCCTCAGGTGCTGAGGAAGCAGAAGCGAAACGCGTTGTGCAATAAAAACAAGCAAAATCGGTCCTGGAGTGTTGCGGTCCCTTCTTTCGAAGGTCTTTCTTCTTTTAGTTTTATATATATATATATATATATATATATATATATATATATATAGCTAAAATATAAATTGACACAAACGCTTTCCCGGTTTTAATGGGTTAAATGTACCTTATCTATTCCTTAGAAATCTTCCTTCTTGCTGAATCACATTTTCCTTTTTTACGTTCTTTTTAATATAAATACTGTAATGGAGTTCTCAAGAGTGATGAGATAAGACATGAAGTCCTAGTCTGTATGGACTAGTGTACTCATTGCACTACCCAGGGTCAGAATAAGTCTTGCTCACCTTGATAATTCTAAAGTACTGTTCCCAACAAAGTTGACATTGTTCACATGGATGGTGAGCAATTATCTATGCTAAAAGATATTAAAAGGCAATTCTGCTTTTATCAGTTGTTCAGTGGAGAGAGAACAAAATAGTAGAGAGAGGATAAAGGTCAAGGAGTGCATGTTCTATCACGCTTTGCCCCCTGCTGAAGATAATTAAATCGCACCAACGTTGCAGAGTAAAATCCTCAGTGTTAATGTGTCCATTTGTAACTCAAATGTAGACACAACCTACTGGACCATACAGGTCAATTTACTATCTCAGAGTTAAATTGACACTCACTGATCTTACAGTGTAGGTCTATACTACAAAACATGGTTGTATAACACAGTTCAGTGGCGTGACCATCAATTGAGATGTCTGGTCCAGTCCAAATAGAGCCTAGATTAAATCAAACTAGCAAAAAACACTTCACCGAAGGCATTTGGAGGCACTGGAGCTACTGGGAGTATAAATAAGCGAGAGAATGCAAATTGACTTGCAACTGCAAGGCAATTAATGCAGAAGGTGGTTTGTTTATATTGCAGTCGGGGAGAGGAGTGTGTGAGCCAGTGTGTGTTTGTGATGGGTTGGGGTCACACACAGCAGGTAAGGAATATTAACCACATGAAACCTAGCGTCCCAATTCTGGGCATGTCATGATTGGCGAACGCTCAGCAAAGAATGCCGATCTATGAGCTAATGTCGCGTTCCGACGTGTGTTGAGCTTGAAGATCGGCTATTTTCCCAATATATAGGTCTTAAAGCAGCACTACTGTATGTAACTTTATGGTAGAGTAGTATGTTAACCCATTACTGAGGCCGATTCTACAATTCTGCTGTCAGTTTCAAGATTTTTCTAAACATTTTCAAAAATAGCAGATGTACAAGCTCACAGCGCGGCACAAAGTGACGCGCTGTGAGCTTGTAGATCTGCTATTTTTGAATAGCCAACGCTAAGATCTAAAATGACAGATTCTTTCCTGCTTTTAATGGGTTAATATAATATAACTTATACAATTGGGGTAGTTGTATTTTGTCTCCCTGCTTCTATTGAGACATTTAGATCGTGTCAAAGGTCATGTCTCACCTAGACACAGGATCTGACACACATTTTTACCTGATGGTCAAGATTCCATTTATCCCCTGAGCAAGCAGGCAGGCTCTTTTAGCTCAATGGTAAAAATGTCAGGAAACCGGGTTCAAACCCGGGGCAGAGGAAGAAAGTTGCATAGTGCTGCATTAAGTGGTTAACACCTTGATGAACTAGGCTGGATATTGACTCTCTCTGACGGCCTGCCATAGTGGCTCCCATTCCAATACAATTATTATTATATATATATTTTTTTAATCAAAGCTCATCTTAGGGATTTCTGAATCTAATGAGAGGCAGGAAGCACAAACAAATAAAAGTCAGAAATGGAAAGCAAATATTTATTGCTGATGGGAGCACTTTACCCAGACAACACTATATTTGCAGTCAAACTGCTCCCATCAGCGCCTATACTGTAAAATCCTCAGTGTTCATTTAACTGATAGTGCACAAATGTAACCGAACGGATCCATAAGGGTCTATTTGGTAAAACTTTACACGTTACACTCTCATAGTTACAAATGCATAACATTGAGGATCTTGTGTATGTTCCCACTTTAGACTACTTAAGATTATGGCATGTGTCACCAAGTCAAGTACAGTAGCATGACTTTAATTAGTGCCATATAAGCAGTGAACATATGCCAAACGAATGTGTCATTACACCTAAACAGCCTAAGCTCTATTTACAAGCTTAGAAAGAGATGCAAAGGTGTAAGACAAACAATGTATTAAATGTTAAGTACAAAAGGGTGTTCAAGCACTCGTTGGAAGAGTTAGTAACTACAATGACTGGTCTCCATGAGGAGTTATAATACATAATAAAACAGAGATAAACAAGCAAGTCTCTCATCACACTCTTTCAGTCTCAAGATGTGTATTACCGAAGCTAGAACTGTGGTTCTCAAACATTTTCATGTCAAGGGCCCCCAAATTGCTACAGTATGTATTTTGTACAGTACGCCATTTTAAAAGATTTTATGACAGATTTTTGTTGTTAGATTAGATTTAGTACAGAAGTCTAAAACTGTTTATACTGTAGATGGGGAGATATTGATAACAGTAGATCTGAACACTATCATCTGAATAGTCATTCTTATACATTCTTTCACAGGGCTAACTTCTAGCCGAGTGTAATAAAAGTGAATTTAAACCGTTTCTCATTTTGCTGGGAACCCCCCGGAACCCCCTCAAGGACCCTGACTTTGAGAACCAGTGAGCTAGAAAATAAGTGGACAGATTGAAAGTTTTGGAGTTGGATACCAATCTGAAGTTGTCTCCAAGGCTAGTCATGCACATACAGTGGGCTACACAGCATACCGTGGGCTACACAGCATACCGTGAGCTACACAGCATATACAGTGGACTGCATAGCACATGGCACATCGGTACATAGCGTAGCATGCAAGGCTTCATTGATGCGTTTCCAGCCACGGTCATCTAACTAAAATATATACTGTATACGGAAAATACACAGCTTGCTATTTCAAATTTGCAATGTCCACACAGCATGTTCCAAAATTAAACATGTGATGAAGTTATTCGAATAACCAGAAAAGGATCGTGAAAATGAAGCCGTGCTGTTTTCAGTCAATTATATTGTAAGGGGTGTTCGGAATTATCTATAACTCGGGCGATTTTCACTCCAAATTGATAGCCCATCAATTATCAATTTTAAATAACAAAAGATATGACATGTTCAGAACAGCAAGTTGAAAGTGGTTCAAATCTCTGTATTGGGAAATGAGTGTGCACAAAGTACTGATGTAGTAAATTAAAAGATAATTCATAATGTTTTGTATAATTTTATATTTTGTAATAATAAAGTGTGGTCACAATATCCCAACACAGACCAGACTTGTCTCACAGGACACCTTCTGAAAACCACTGGTTTAAATGGATGATGCTGAAATGAAAAGTCCATCTGAATGCCATGCAGGTAAGTGACATTGTACCCTCTAGAATGGATGGTAGACAGACAGACAGATTGATTGATTTGTACTGTGTTTTACTGTGTGTGTGCCGAAGTGGCCAGCCACCTAGAACAGGATTTGTCTTTATTTCTGTATGTATCTCTGTCCCCACAAAAGTAAACCAATCGCAGCTCAACTCACGCTGCCACAGTGACAGTGCTACCCTTAATAGATTGGGAGTAAAGTAGTGAGTGGAATGCTTCTACATGTGTGACCATCTTCCTGTTTTTGCAACCTTACAGAACTCTAAGATTGAAACTCAAAGAAATTCTCAAACTCATAAATGGATTGGTAACAGAACACCAGAAGCCACAGGGGTTCCTTAACCCATTTAGACCTGAGACCGATTCTAAAAACGCCTAAATGGGTTAAGGGGGACTTAAGGAAGCAAAGCTGGAATATGGTCTACTTATAACGATCCAAATAAAGCTTATGATGAATTTCAAAATGAAAATGAGTCATGCCAATCTTCAATTAGAGCCAGTCTGCTTCTTAAAGCAACACAGACTTTGTTGATGTAAATTACCAAAACAAATTGAATGAAGCTGAGCAATTATGTTGTGCTATATCTCACAATGATTTAATCATTTCAGCCCCTGCCATTCATCCACTTACATTAAATATGTCTGTGTGATTGCAGATATATGTAGGCCTAATTTGTCTAGATGAAAAGTGTCTACAATTCTTTGCTCTAGACAAAGAGGGTCGTAACAACAGACATCACCATAAGCCAGTTGTGATCAATATTTTAGGTTTTTGTAATCATTACAGCCTGACAAGGCGACGTATGGTCAACCCCCTCCCTGACAAAAATAAATACGAAATAAAGATCACATCCCAGGACAAAAATGACAGAATAGATTTACTACACTAGTTTCACATGAAAATATGCGTTGCCTGCCTTAACATAATATATATTATAAGGTGCAGCTGCCTATATGCATACTTGTAGGTTATGTGCATATGAAATATGGATACAGCGAGCATGAAGAGAAAAATAAGAGCTGACATGTTAACTTCTTGTGTAATTTGTCTTGTCTAATTTGACAATCCACGGTCACAAGGCACAAACAGACCAATCTCATACTGATTATTAAACCCAATTTATACATTGTCGTACAACGGTGTCGCAGGCCGGAAATAGCCAATCTAATGTTTGCAAATATGAACATTTTTGAATACGGATTAAGTGGTTAAATAAATCTATTAAATAGTTATTCGTGTTTTTTTCTTTTTGTATCAGTTAAATGTTCTCAAATCTAAGTTTTTCTAATTGATTGGACAATTGTGCACTTTTTGAAACAAAACAATAAATGTGTAATTGGTTGGCTAGGACTCAAAAATCCGGTATCGGTCCTGCTCTAGTCAACAGTAATGCTTATGCACATCTGAGACTAAAACAACGCTGTGCCTGACAGAGGACATACACGAGACGTCTAGTCTGATGAAGAACATGAAGAGTGTACTCCAGTGCTTCTCAAGCCTTTTCATTTCCACGATGCCCCAGTTGATATGCATTAGGCCAGAGGTCGCCATTTGATACATTTTGTAAATCTCTATGACCCCTATCTACACTATAAAATACAGACCACTGAGGGTTCCCATTTGGTTCCCGGCTATCAGTCATTTGGCTGGGGACACGCTGGAACCCCCCAAGGACCCCACATTGAGAGCCAGCGGTCTACTCCATGGTTTTGTCCACAGTAATCTTTTCCCTGAGTGTCTCACTAAATGTTATCTTTCTCGCATGATGTCATTTGATTCGCTAAATCTTCTTTTTATATCATACATCTTCTTATTTGTAGTTAATTAGTATTTACCACCAACGTGTGCAATCGTGAGGGTCTTAACTCAGTGGCTCATGGTTCCCTGATGAACAAAGTCAGGGCAAAAGCTGCCTGCAAACCAATATACAACGTTACATTATGGTGTAATGTTTCCTCAATTTTTAACACTCCATGGGGGAAATTATCCATAATGTTGAATCAGCATAAGTACTGTATGACTGAAACACTTTTAGGGTGAGAGCAGTTGTTTCAATGACATTTATGTTGGTAGGAACGATGATGACAGGAACAGCATAAATACATTTTGCAAGGTCAGTGAAGTTGGCAAGAGAACAGCATTTCCTGTCGAGGGCCCTTTGTCCAAGCCAGAAGGTCACCTTGGTTTGCCAAATGGGCAGGCAGGACCAGAATGGGTGGACAGCCTTTGCATGCTAGCAAGTGTGTCGAGCATGTTCATAACAAAGTATCCATACAAGAAGTGGCTGACTGATCTTTCTGATTAGCATGAGCATGGGCAATCACGTAAAATAAGAGAGAAAAAGTGAAGGAACTTTTAATTGTCCTTCTCTACCCAGTTTGAGTTGTCATTCGTGATTCTTTTTTTCCCATGTCTGGTGTTGTGGAATAATGAGAATTTCACACAATCTTTATTGAATGTGGTGGTTTTAGAACAAGGCAGAATCAGAAAGTAGCCGGAATAGTTCAATCCATTTTTTAATTGCTCTCCTCATTTGCAATGTTTTGGCTCATTTAGAACTGACTGGAGGATTTTTGGTTGAACATTAAAGCAAATCTTCATACTAAAACTGAGTTAATGTTTTTGTATAAAACAATATGTTTTCTAATTGTGATTGCCAAACGATTATCACATTATTATGGTAAGGAAAATAAAGTGATTTCTCAATTTGGGAGAAAGGCTTTTTGGCCAAAATGAATGATGTCTTATACCGAAGCTAAGAAAATGGCTTTGGAGAAATCATGGCAATGAAATTGTGATTAATGAGAAACATTCATTTCTGTATTGACCATTTAAAAGACTATTAAGATTGCCACTCAAGCGTTAAGCATTAATTATATGGGGGGTTCCATAAGCTTCCATGAAATTTAATGAGCATGGACACATCACACATCTGAAGTAATGCAAATAGCTTTGTAGAGACTTTGGATGTGAATGAAGTCTAGAGTCAACAGTCACATTAAACTTTTCTTTATGTCTTCTTCCATTTTTATTGACAGAAATGCCAAGTGTTCATACGCTCTCTGCTTTCAATATATTAAACAATGGAGAGAACCCATCTAGCCTATATACCATTGATACTGACGTCATTTTTACAATGAAGAACATAAACATCTCAGCCAAAAGTTCAGTGCATTTTAAAACCACTATCCTTCTTGAAAATAAAACTGTCTTTTCCACAGGGCTCATTATTACAAGCCTGCATTATGGATGACAGTTATTTAATTGAGCAAATTCTTGAATCTCAAGAAATGAATCGCGGCATGATTCACCAAAATGTACACTGGAATTAGGTAAACATATATGTTTTCATATTAAAGCAGCACATGTAACTTTCCTCTTCTACCCCGGATTTGAACTTGGTTCCCATTGAGCTAATAGAGCCGGCCTGCTTGCTCGGGGGATAAATTTAATCTTGACCATCAGCTAAAAAATTGTGTCAGATCCTGTGTCTAGGTGAGACCTTTGGCACGATATAAATGTCTCAATATTAGAGCAGCGAGACAAAATCCAACCACCCCAACAATTGTATAAGTTATATTGTTCAACATACTCTACCATACAGATTGGACAAAATCACATTTTATAAATAAAAGTTAATTTACATAGTGCTGCTTTAACTATCTATTCAAACTACGTCAAAGTAAATGATAAGGACTACATCAGATCAGACAGAAAACCTATCCAAATGTACTGAATTAGGCCCGTCTCTGGAAATCAGTGATGCTGTGCCCATCAAGACAAAACAGAATGACAACACATTCATAATGTTCCATGCATTCAGTTAATCATCTTTGTTAATGCAACTGGCACTCATTTTTGACAGCTCATTTCAACAGCTGTTCTTAGGTTTATCTTGAATGAACAGTGTGACAAATCACCTCAATGATGCAACGCAAGATGGAGAGGTTCATGAAGACGAGGCTCACGTCTCCCCGATTGTAATAAGTAATAATAACAGCAGGAGTGTCATCACCTACTGCTAATTAATGATCTTTCATTAAGAGGAGGAGCAGAGCTGTGTTTGTGGGATGCTGACTGTATAATAGGACCCCAATGGAAACAAGGCCACAAGGACTTTTTGGGTGTTATCTTTTTAGACAAAGTGTTTGACTGTAAACGTGCTGTTTTACGTTTCTGTCTAATAAAACAATCAATCAATCAATAATATCTTGTATGTCCAAAACTTTTCATTGGTTAAATATGTATAAAACCTACAGACAAACGTAACCACTTTCAACCTGGTATCCCTATTTTGGGATTGTCATTAAAAAGTAGCAAAAATAGGCTCATGGGTTGCAATGCGAAGCGTTGTGAGCACAGTCCGCAAGACTGTGCTTATAGCAACACAACACAGCAATACAACTGTTGGGTTTCAGCCCGACAGCAACAGTGCTTTCCTCTATATTGTGTGTATATCGAACAGGGCTTTGTTATTCAGTAGCATGATTAAAACAAAATATTAACAGTCATCAACACACATCAGTGGTGTAGGACCCGCAAGGACCCGCAATTAAGTCAACACAGGTTGAGGTGACCACGTCCATTTAACTTTGGCACCGACTGGAATTGTACACTGCCTGTTCTTCTTCACTCTGCTCTTTGTAAATAGAGCAGAGTGGCCTAGCGGTCCGGTCACTTAGGCTCTAATGTAGCCTGACAGCGCATCACAGCCCGACGATCTTTGCTGCATGTCTCTCCCCATCTCTCTCTCCACTGTTTCCTGTCCATCTCCACTTAGAATATCAATAGAATATCAACAAAAATAAATATCTTTGAAAAATAAATAGATACATAGAAAGATTTCCAGAGCACTGACACTGCAGTTACTGGCAAACAAACCTAAGCAAAGCAGTGTGCAAGATATATATATATGTTTGTCCAAACTTATGCATCATGTATCTTAAGAGTTGACATTTACAGTCTCATGTTGCCACTAGTGTTTGCAATGTATACAGTATGTTACGTAATCAATGTTTTTGGTCTACACTTACTTCAGAATAATCAAATTTCACTATCAGTCAAAGCACTGGTGCAACATTCAAGATACAGGAATCATTAAATATGTATTAACTACATGATCCGTAGAGTCCCTTTATTGGGCATGTCAGTGTTGGGCAACAGTACCCGTTGTACCCATCTGTCTGTGACCCTTTTGAGCCCATTTATGGAGATGTCCGTTGCTGTCCGTCTACCTGTGTCCCTTTTATGCCCATAAAAGGAAGATATCTGTATCCGTCAGTCCTTGTCCCTTTGATGCCCATATATGGAGAACCCTGATGTCATCAGCATATGCCCATATATTGAAATGCCCATATATGGGCGTATTGGTGGGAACTCCTTATTATACACACACTTACATACATATACATAGTATATTATGTAAGTAAGTAGGTCGGAGGGGCTTATTGTCGGTATCAGTATTCAGCACTAACATAGTAATAATAGTATACATCAAGTGAATAGGAGAATTGTGATTGTAGGTTAGTATAAGTTTGGTTATGTACATTAAAGTCATAGTCATGCGCTTCTGAGCTACAAAGAGATTGACAAACACCCCCGGGGCTCATACCTCGTGTCCATGATCTTCCTCATCGGTTCTGTTTCAATCCCTATTACATCATAGAAGTGCTTAACCCATTAAGACCTGAGGCCAATTAAAAAAAAATCTTCGAAATCAGTAGTTCTTAAAATTATCAAAGTAATTCAAAATTATCCAACATTCTTCAAATACTTTCAAGATTTTTCAGAAATGTAAAAAAAATAGCAGATGTACAAGCTCGCAGCGTGGCACGAAGTGACGCACTGCAAGCTTGTTTATCTGCTATTTTTAATAGCCAACGCTAATATCTAAAATGACACAGACGCTTTACCGGTTTTAATGGGTTAAGGGGGTGGTTAAAGTTACACGGGCTCTATCGATCTGTTAACATTAAATCCATCAATCACAGTGCCACTGGAATGACGCTGATAACCCCAGCAGGCTCAGCCCTGCCATGTCAGGGTTTAATAATTTACACTTCCATATCGCAATTACACTGGCTTGTACTGAAAAGGCTCCATCACCTGTGATTGTAAACCAACTAAATTGCAGAGGGTAGCCTACATATTACGTCAATTAAATCATGCAAACATAACCAACAGAGTTATCGTGAGCTGCACAGCTTTTGCAACTATTCTGTCCTGCTATTACAGTAGGTGGTTGAATAAAGAGTAAAAAAAAACTGACATCTAATTTCTTAATGAACATTCCTGCTCTCAAGAGGCTCAACTATTTCCTATTAACACTCTTACAGATTGCAAGCACAAAGGCCTTAGCCAGGGGGCTTCCAGTGCAATCAATGATAGCGCTAATTGAAATATTATCTCTTTTGCTGCACACAAATGCCCAGGCAAGCCCCCAATAATTACAGCAAGATTATTACTCAGACCATGTACTTGCTAACTACTAACTCCGCCATCTGCTCCAAAGCCATGATGCCGCTATACTGATGAAGTGGGCCGAGTCCCAATTATAAGACACCTTCTCACTGTAAATGAGGTTGAGGAGACTGACTCGCTTCTTTATCTCAGTATCGATCTCATCTGGACAGGTGATGGCATGTCTGCTTGGTATAGGTGTGTAACAGCCTATCCTCCACACACATAGCATTTACGTACCTTCTATATTACATACATGTGGTGAGTGCAGAGAATCAATCACTCAAACTATGGAGAATGTATATATTCATGCAGCAAGTGCAACAAAATGCGCTTCATATTAAAAAGAAAAGAAAATTAGAAGAGAGGAGGAACATTAGAGGGGGGAAATTACAAAACATTAAAATACATTGAAAAATTATAATAAAAGAAAACAGCTATGCAAAGAACGTGGGCAAAAGCAATACTAAAATTGTGTGTCTTAACATTTCTTTTTAAAAATGTCCACAGATTAAATCCCTAGGTCCTCCGGCAGGTTTTTCCAAAGGTTAGGACGATAATAGCTAAAAGCTGCTTCTTCATGCCTTTTTGTTCTAGCCTTTGGAACAGTTAAAAGACCAGTGTCAGCATCTTAAAAAAGCATCTCAGATAAATACGCAGGAGCATTGCCATTTAGTGATTTAAAACCCAATAAAAGGATCTCAAAATCGATTCCAAAAAGAAGAACAGTTATAATAATGTACACACTTGTTATAAATGGAATACGAGCTTTTGGCAAATGAAGATATGTGGATGAGAGCAGCAGATTATAGTGCAGGCAGGCAAACCATAGAATTCTCACATAATGGCAAAGTCACTGGTGAAATGGAAAGAAAAAACAAAAACAAAAAGGAAGAAAAAACGATTGAAAACATTAATCAGTTGGCTATTAGTAACCTGCTTAATCTGTTAAGGTATTGTACCAGTGTAGAAAATTAGCCACGTTAATTTTGGAAGGAAAATAATATCAACTTATTCTGGCCTCTTAGTCTTAACCACTTACCATTCCTTTTTCTTTATTTGTTTATTTCCAGGACAGTGCACATTAATGAACATTTTAATCAATACACATGATTGCATGTAAATATGGCGGATTTATCTAGAAGCTCATTTCCATCCTTAGTCCCACATACACACCACAGTGACAACGCAGTAAATAGAGAAAAACACCATAACTACCTACTAATTAAAATTTTAAACCGGCACTATGCAAAAACAAAATTATTAATAAAATGTAATTTTGTCCAATCTGTATGGTAGAGTATGTTAATACAATATCACTTATACAATTGGGGTGGTTGTATTTAGTCTCCCTGCTCTTCTATTGAGACATTTAGATAGTGTCAAAGGTCATGTCTCACCTAGACACAGGATCTGACGTGGATTTTGACCTGATGGTCAAGATCAAGCAGGCAGGATCTATTAGCTCAATGATAAAGATTTCAGCACTTGGGCAGGAAACCGGGTTAAAATCTGGGGTAGAAGAGGAAAGTTACATAGTGCAGCTTTAAGCCTAACTAACAACCTAAATACCTACTGTATAGTCTAATACCTAGCCAATAGGAAAAACAAAAAAGTATCAATGGTCACATGTTTCAGACATGTTTAACATTGTCAACATTTTATAATACATTTGTATATGTGAAAAATTGCATAAACAGCAGATGTACAAGCTCACAATGTGTCATGACACATGACAGGTGACCGGACAATACATAGAGTTGACCCCACAACCATAACGTTGACATTTTGATTACGGATGCAGATCTGTGTTGCATGTCCTTATATCTCTCTCTGCTCTGATTTCCCTGGTTTCTCTACTCCTCTACTACTTTAAAAAAAAAGAAAAAAAAGAAACTGGCTAAAGAAAAACAATTGTGTGTACTTGCAAACTCTCCCTCTACACTCTACACTCTATCAAAATTGCAACTACTGATGTTCCGATTCAGTCCCCAAGTGTGAATATCTGTAACTGTAATGAATGAAGCCAGGTTTTTCTGAAAACAGGCAAGTATGCTAAATCAACATACCATGAGTAAATAAAGGGAAAAAAAAAAAAAAAAATCAGTGTCCCTTATGAAATTCACTGAAACCCAGTGACCTCAGTTCTGTTTGTACAAGCAGACAATTGAAACACAAACACCATCTTTCACTGTGTTCATGGCAGCTGCTTGGCTGCTTCCATGCTGAGCAGGGTTGTTCCTGTTCCATTTTTCTCTTCCATGACCTCTGCTTTCATTCACATTTCTTCAGCAGTACGTACACTTCTCATTATACACTATACTGTTTTACCATTACCATTACTCTAGTAGTACACAGCCAGATATCTGTTGTCAAATACTATCACATAATTCACCCCTCCTCCCCCCATGGTCACACTCCCCCCCTTGTCCTTCTTTTCATAGACCTTGTTGCTTGTAGGGCTCGCTTCGTTTGGCCTTGTTTTCATAGACCTTGCTGCTTGTTTCTCTCGCGAAACCTGGCAACCCTGCTCTCCCATTGTTTGACACATAAACGCTAGTCTGGGAGGGTTAGCGTCGGAGCTTGGACAGCAGGGGCGCGGCCACTGCGTTGTGATTCAAATCAACAGCCAATGAAGAAAAGGGGGCGGGATCCACATGCAGTGGGTGTTGCATCTAAATAGGATCGACGGGAAGCAATTTCCCCTTGAGAAATTTCGGCCGCCATTGTTGTGTACTGCTGTTTGCCTCTCGTCGGACTTTTTAGACGAGTTGCACAGCTCTCAGACCGGTAAGAGGCGTGTCCGCTCAGATTCAGAGGGTAAGGTACATCCCGCCCACAAATACCAGGGCTCTGGCCCAGAAGTTCCTCGCCAGAGCTGGCGAAAACTTCTGGGAACTCAGATTACATAAACGCTAATAATAAGCTGAGATTTGATGAAATTGAAAAAAGGGCTTCGCAGTTGAATTCAGATGGTAATGGTCAATGGGTGTGTGCAGATTCAGATCAATTGCTCCAGCCACTGGGGAGAACCGGGCACACATTTTTGCTCTCAGAGATTTTTGCTCTCAGAGGTTTGTCAAATTATAGGAGGATTCCAGTTCAACACTCAGTGTATCTCAATCCATGCCTGTCCATCTACATGATGTATGTGTTTTCTTGTCTGCAACCATACATGTACAGTATTAACCACTTTCAACCTGGCATCCCTATTTTGGGCATGTCATTATAGGCAAACAAAAATACCCCCCCCCCCCAAAAAAAAAAATAATAATATAACCAATTGTGCGCTCTATTCTTGCAATAAATTGGGCTGTAGGGTGGTAACTGTTTTTGCCAGTTGCCACCCCCTATTTTCTGAAATTATGCCTCTGATAGTAGATAGATGTTCTAGGTACTGAAGTAACAAAAACACTTGTCATTACAGATTTATCCAGTGAGATCTTCATTGCGTAAAACCAATTCGGTCAGCCAGTTGTAGCGAGTCAATCAGTGAGTTAGTTAAGGGACTGTTCATATATTGAAATATTGTAATGTTTCCTAATATTTCTGTGAGGAAATCTCCTACACTTCTATACTCTGACTCCGACTACAATCCACTCTGCATTCTGCCACTCCGCTGTACAAGCAGCCAGGGGAGAAAAGTCAGTATCAAATAAAAATGAAGTACAACAAGTGCCAACTACCAACCTTGCTGTCTTTGTTTAGTGTTTTTGAATAAGCCCAGGAGTGATACTAGTCTGACAACACAGAAGTACAGTATGTTGGCCTGATTGCAGGCAGCACGATATTTGTCTATTTAGCTATTAAACCACATTTTTGGGTTGTTTTCATGTAACCACATTTTAAAGATAATGGATTATGTCGGTAGAACCACATGTGAGAAAAAACACTGGTATCCTTTAATATGCAGTGCAAGAAGACAGCTGACTGGGCAAGACAAAATGTTTTATAACTACAGTGGTTGGGATTCACTCCAATAGTCTAAACTCAGTCTCATGCATACATGCAAGCATATGTGCCCACACAAACTCCCACGCTCCCGGTATTAATCCTTAATATATTTGTTTTGCTAGGGTTTGTTTTGTTAGAATATTATGCTTGCATCTTGTGTATGGACTGTAGCTTTATTTATTAAAATGCATTCTGTTTGATGATTTGTTAGAGAGGTCAATGCCTGCATACGCCTTCTGACTCTTGGCCTTTCTTGTTTGCATTCCCTTGTTTATTCAATAGTTTCATTATGATTGCGTGTTTACCTAATTATGAATAAAGAGAATATACAAAGAATCTCTAGATGTTAAATGCTTCAAATGTCCAAACACCATACTGATGTATAAATAATTGTACACACCCCAGGAGAGCATCTTTGAAATTTCAAGCAACTTTCAAGCAAAAAGAATCTAATCCTCACAGAAAATTATTTCAGTTCGGTACTTCTACACTTTTAATCAGATTATGTGTAATAAGTCAAAACTACAGCGGTATTTTGAAAACGTCATGCCATTCTATTGAACAGCCTTTGGCATTCCCTCATCCCAACGGACATGCATACATGATAGACCAGTATTTCTTATGTCGCTTTGTTACAATCACTGCTCACATAGAAACGATTGCTGCAAAGTGCAAGCTCTGGCATTGTCGAGGAGGCAGCATTCCTCAGACGCAACAACCTGGTGAATGGCCGCGGTCTGAAGTCACTATCTGTGTTGCTTATTAATCAGTTTCTCCTTGCAATGGGTAGCGTTACCACCGAGCCACATGACCATTTCACTTGGCAAACACTACAGGGGAAGAAAACCTCTTCTGTTGGCTAACCCTGTAATTCTGTCTGATTGAATCTATTGTTGTGACATAATGACTTTGCTGTATTTGATATCCAGGAAGTGGTTGTAAAGAAAACCTCAATCTAAGGACTTCATTCGAAGTGGCTGTAAAGTAAACCTCAATCTCAGGACTTTATTGTCTCCGCCAGGCCGAAAGGCATGGCGAGAGAGTATGTTTTACCCCCTGTCCGTCCGTCCGTCCGTCCGTTAGCAGCTAATCTCCGGCACCGTTGGCCCGGCCGCTGCAAAACTGTGCACACACTCCCTGGATGCCAATTCAGAACCTCTGGCCCAAACCTTTCAGATTGGCCTGTTATAGCGCCACCAGGAGGCCGATTGGTGCAAAACACATTTATTGATACTACTCCTACAGATTTGGTCCAAATATCACACAAATCGGTACACAGTATCTCTATAGCCATGTGATCAACACGGATTTATCCGATTTCCCATATTCCATCCTGATTGCCTACGATTGGCTTCCAAAGTTTGCAGGATTGGTCCGTTTTGAACACAATGCCTCAAATCATGAACGCAGCTTGCGATTTCTGTGAAATTTCACACGCACATTCCTATTAGGCCAAGGAAGAAATGCCACCCTTTTCACATTGGCCTGTTATAGCGCCACCAGCAGGTCTAATTTTGCAAAACACATTTTTGGAACAAAATGCCTCAAATCATGAATGCAGTGTCCGATTGCAGTGAAAAGCCCTTGAACAAATGGCACCCTTTTCACCTTGGCCTATTATAGCGCCACCAGGAGGCCACAATAATGTACCTTACCTGGCGGAGACCTGTGCTCCGAGGAGCACTTTTGCTAGTTCAATATATTTCCAAACAAAAACACATTTAACCCCTTAGACCATTTGACCGGATTCCTAACAGGGTCCAATGTACAATGGGCCTACTCCTATTTTCGTCCGACACTAAATATCTTAACCAAAAATAGCCGATCTCCAAGCTCACAACACTAGTAGATCTGCTAATTTCACTAAATGTTAGGCCCAGGATAGATTCAAGTGGTTAAATAGCCATCTCTGCATATGAGTGATTGAACAGGAATGCAATTTTTTAATATCTTTGCTTGAATTGCCCAGTAAAATGGCATTTTGCTTTCATAATTTCGGGCTGCATAAATTACATATATTGTAATGTTACACAATAATTGAAAATGTAATGCTGCATTATAACAACTAGACCATACCCGGTGAAGGGCGCCCTTCACCATACCCGGTGAAGGGCGCGCGTCCCCTCGTATATATATAAAAATTTGCTATATAAAAGAGCAAAATAGGCTTGCTATTTTCTGTTGCCCTGCAGCAGGCTTGAGTATATTTTTGATGGCATTTTACACCACTAACAACATTAATCAGAGAATCACACGTCTTTGTCACAACTCGTGTTTTGTCTTTTTTAACCAACACAGTACAAAGTACTGGACACACAGATGACACACAGGTCATAGATGACTCAGGTCATAAACCTGGAAATACAGGAAAATAAACATTGTATTACCATATATTCATAGCATATATGATTCACAATTAAACAGCAGGTAATGTAGCACAGTCTATCACAGTAGAACCGAAATAGCAGAAAATGACTACAATACCCATGAGGCATTCTGAACCATGAGCCAACAACGCGTCGCCCCAGCTACCATTAAGTTACAGTGTCCAAGTTACAATAGACAAAATACACCAAAATAATACTTTTCAATGGACTACTTGGGTAGCACTGATAATATTAACCACAGTAAGGTTCATAAAGTGTGTTGATGAAACGTTTACATTGTTGATTAAGTCACGATGACGACGTTAGCATTAGCGTTAGCCGCATGCTAGCGCCAAACGTCCGTTAGCTTAGCATCACGCTAACGGCTCATAGTAACTTGGTTTGGCTAATAAACATTAATCCCAACTAACGCCAACACAGTAATGGATGTAAACATACACAGACATGCTTTGGACATTATTATCAGGTTGCATGTTGGTGGTATGGGGTTCGTTTGGTTTGGCCTCGTTTTCATAGACCTCGTTGCTTGTTTCTCTCGCGAAACCTGTGGTCATGTTTCCCATTGAACCCGGAAAAAAACCCTACATCCGCTGCCACTACTGCTCCCGGTTTGGCTACAATGGGAAACATGGCCACAGGCTGACTAAATAAGCGATTTAAACGGGTAGTTTCGCTGGCGACCTAAAATATTATGCAGCCGACCAAACCTTAAACATCCGTGCGGTTTAGAATCTACCATTAGTTTTGGGATACGATGTATACAAAAGGGTAAACAGCGGAGCCTTGGCGGACGTTCGCCCGATCCTGGAAGAGAACGACATAGAACCGTTCTTTATGGAGCTAATGTGCATCGTGTGTGGGGAAACAAATCTGGAGTGTTTACTTTCCACAGCAGAGAGTGGGCGGGGTCTATGGTGTAGAGTCGGTGTTGCCATGTCCGCCGATTGTAAGCGCTTTAGGGCCAATGTTGGTGTTATAGGGTTCGTTTGGTTTGGCCTCGTTTTCATAGACCTCGCTGCTTGTTTCTCTCGCGAAACCTGGCACACAACGACGCATGCGCAGTTTGATCAAGAGTCCACCCTACCACCGTGAGCTTACTAGAATTATAATAGGATGGGAAAAAGCGCCCTTCCCAATCATAGCATGTTGGAATAGCTGTTCCTCTTTTGTGAAAGTGTCAATGTCATACCAAACAGGTAGTGAAAACCATACAATAAATCACACACAAGCCTCTGGATGTGTGTGCTCGGTTCTGAGATGCAGTGAGCAAATGAGTTTGGTCTTTCAAAAACGACTCAACATTCGTAACATGGATTTATAAACACAGTAAATACAAAAACACAAAACTGTATATGCATGTATTACCACTGCATCGATGAAGGAGACAATTCTATTTAATTATTTACTCATTGAGTAAACAAATGAGCCTTGCTCATTTTCATGAAATCGGCAAAGTGGCATTTTCACATCCGTGTAGTGACCAATGTCAATTATTCATGCTCATTATCTGCACCTAATTCGTTAACGTATTGTGCCACAGGACAACACTGAATCTCAACTGGAATGGGGGTAATAACACTTCCTGGGCAGGACTCTTGGCGCAGACTGTGCAATTTCAAGCTGAGACACTGTCCTCAAATAATCTCCTCACCCAATTTACATGATGTACCTTTATTGCACTGTGACGTTGTGACTTTGTGTGTGTGAAAGTAGAAATAGCCTATTCTACCTTATCTAACATCTGCCTGCTCTAGTCTCTCCATAGATTCTATTCAGGGACATAATGTCGACAGTGCCAAATGGACACAAACGCCTTGCCTTAAGACCCCTGCAGAGTATCTGTAACGCTGCGATAAGAAAGGAACACTAAACTCATCAACAATGATCCCAATGTCTTTGAAAAAAGACAGTATGCAACAAGCCCACCATGCTTCAAAAACTACCACCCTATCGGTCTCTGCCCTCCGTTGGCCATCCAACAACAGCTGTTGATGGACATTTGGATTTCACCAGCTACACTTCTCAACTTTGGCTGAGGTACGCTCGCGGAGGAAGTACATGGGGCATAATGAACAGGCCTGAAAGGGCCTTGGCCAGAAACCTGCAAGTGTATCTGCTGCATCCTGGCAACACTTTGCCAACACCGTCTCCGAGCCACAGAGAAAGAGAGAAAAGAGGGAGCACTGGGATGGGGGCGAGAAAAGGGGGAGAGGGACGGGCCTGAAGTGTGAAGCAACGGCAGGAGGGAAAATAGCCTTCCCTGCCAATGGAGGGCCTCATTACTAGTACTGTTTAACAACTGTCAACCTGGCGTCCCTATTTTGGGCATGTCATCAAAGGCAAAACATTTCCCCAAATGTCCAAAACAATTAAAAAAGTTTCCAAAACATTTACAAAATTCAAAAGAATTCCCCAAAAAATACACTTTTTTTAAAATAGCAAACATAGCAAGCTCACATACAAATTCACAGAATACAATGTGAGCTTGTAGATCTTTTATTTTTGCGGATGGATGGATGGAGTAGGAAGAACTGGTAAAACTCATTGCACAGTTAATGCAGTAATTACACAGCTTTTTATTACTTATACTGTATGATGTTTGAAATATATGGTGCTTCTCCTGCTTGCTCCTTTTTATCTTTAACAATCTTATTCTGTTACTTTATTCCCAGGTTTTAGGCTCTACACCTCCATGATGCCATCATCTAACCGCTAAACAGAGCCTATGCTCATCTGGATATCCAGGACACGACCGTAAGAATCATGTTCCTGGTGTTGAAGGGCCTTCAAGTATGTACACTTTTCTATACCTGTTGCCACTTAATATACTGTTAGTGCACTTTGACTACACTTTATATTATTAATACCTGTAAATAGATCAAACACCACGCTAATCCAGGCAGTCCAAGTGCAGGGGGCCAAGCAAGAGCTTCTATATCTAAATGTCCTAGTTTCTGGTACTTTATTCCTAATCCCTATCCATTACCTGTTACTAGCTGTACATCTTGTTCTGTACTTGTCCTGTGTACTGAATGTCTCCCACGGGATCAATATCGGTCAGTCAAGTATTTTAAAACATGCTACTTGCTAGCCCGATATGTAAATTAATTTGACAAAGAATTAAACAGTAGGAGTGATCCAGCTGTTGTTTTTCTACGCTTTAAATCTGTGGCCTAACCTGATGGATGGTAATGGATGGGGGAAAAGTAGGGCTGTACCGAACAGTTTGAAGCTTCACACATATTAAAAAACAAATTGTAAACCAACATTCAAATGCTGCAGCTTGTTTTTGTTTTTTGCATGCGTATTCATTCCGTTTAAGTCTGCATTATAGGGTTGTTCCGATTGACAATAACATTGTGTACTGACAAATGTTGAGATGATCACTAGTTATGAAATCTCTGCCAATGTAAAAGTGATTGAGTCTACAAGGCAGTATATCCAAGTACAACTGATGATATATTCATATATATATATCCCCACCTTACCACTTTCCAGCAGGTACTCTGCCATTCTCCAGTCCAAAAAATTCCAAGAATCTGTCAAGATGCCCCACCCATCACGCCGCTGACTGTGCTTCATGCCTGCCTACATACTGTAAATCATCACATAGAACATACATTCAAATGTTGCAGCCTTGGCAGGGTGGTAACAAAGTATAGAGGAAAGTGGAAATGCGCATCTATATTTGTGAGGTGCTGGCTATGAACAGGAAGAGCAAAAGCTTGGAGAGAGACATCATAACTCTGAAGCAAGTTTATGTTTAGACCGACGTTTTACCATTATACGACGATCTGAAAATAGAGACGATAGCCCAACCCTATAGTGCATTTGTACAGTAAATCCACTGTGACACTATGCTCTGGACTCTGGCTGCTCTTGTCAGAGTGTGGCAGAGCACTGATGATGCAGTGACACTTTGGGTTCGTTCGTTCACCAAACAAGCCACAACCGTCACATTTTGTCATAACTTCCTTGTCTTCGGCCATGATGCTTGGACAAACTGTCTCTTCAACTATAGTGTCTGGTGTGCGCTCCAAGCTCAGAATTTCCGAATGTAAATGCACTGAGAGCTTTGAATTTCCGAACAACAAGAAAGCATTTAAAGTGTGAAACAGAGTCCCTGACATTAATCTAAACCTACAGTATCCTTAACAATTGTTGTGGAGCAGGCAGGGGGCAGTACACAGCCTGGGAATAGCACTGCCTTGCGTGGTTAATTTCAGGGCATTAAGTGCCTTAATCGAGGGGGCTCGTCATTCCCGATCACTGAAGCTTGTTGTGGTAAATGTACAGGATTTTAATCAGGGAAGATGTGCTGATCTTATGAGTCTTCAATCCCTTAAATGATTTAGATCAATAAAACATGTTTGAGTCATACTTTTCTCAAGACAATGTTAATTCAAACATCTATATCTGCTGGGTTTGAAATGGTATAGCCAAAAGAATGAAGGCTTTAGACTTGGAATTCTGAAGATTGACTGCCTTGTTTTTTTTTGTAGTGCAATCAACTAGCCTGCCTGCTCTGTGTATACACGTGTATCTGCCCTTGAGTGCCTTCCATCACATCTATCATCTTTTTTTCTTCATCCTGTTTTCACTCTTCTTCCTGTCTATTCTCTTCAGCTATCGGCACTTCACCACACATTACAGTGTTGCAGACCAGGCCTGGTCTCATTATACACTTGTTACCAAATGTGTAGAGAAGAGAGGCCAGTAGACTTAACCACTTGCAACCTGGTGTCCCTATTTTGAGCATGTCCTTATAAACAAAAAGAAATAGCAGATCTACAAGCTCACAATGTGCCGTGATGCGACATCATGTCACTTTGTAGATTGGCTGTTTCAGAAACGTTTTGAATATGGCTCAAGTGGTTAAGAGGTAACAATGTGTGCAGAGGTCAAGTTCTGCTCACCACCGTGGAGCCTAGCGGTTTGAATCCTCCATGGTGCCTCCGGCTTGGCTGTGCCCTCCAATGAAAACAATTGGCCGTGTTTGAGGGTGGGAAGCTAGGCGGGGAGGGCGATCTCTGTCACTGCAGTCAGGGCAACTTTTCAGTGGGGAGGCTGAACTGGGGCAGATAGCGTGTTCCTCCACATGCGTTACGTCCTCCCAGTGAAACTCTTCACTGGCAGGTGAAAAGAAGCAACTGCCGAGCCGACTTCACATGTATGGGAGAGGCTCTAGCTGTCACCCTCCCTAATGAACCACCCAGTAGGGGTCAGCAGTGACAAGGGGCAACAGTACAAGGGGAAGTGTTAATTGGTAGTAAAAAAAGATTTATAAAGTATTTTTAAGGGAAAAAGAGGAAACAAACAAGATGGTTATGGTGCACACGCATTGCCAAACACATTAGGCTAGTGATTTCTTACAAGCTAACATGATGCCGGCCTGCCCTAGCAAATGTTCAATATTACAGCAGCAGGTTGGCCTCACACAGGACAAGCGTGGCTATTTACCTGAGGGCTTTATGTTTGACCCCTCAGACTGAGAGGACCTCTATTGAAGAGCTAAACTGGCAAGTACAATATGACTAGGGGTCGGGGGTCATCACCACGCAGGCTTGTGATGGACATTTTCATTAAAATGACATTTTTGCCACGGACATACAAAACGAGCGGTCAATAATATTACCAGAACCACATAGAGAATCCAGAAACACATAGCCCATAGAGTCTATTCTGATGTGCTACATATTTTAAGACCATAGTATTTATACATTAATGAACTGAGTGTCCAACTTATTTTAAACTCTGGAGACTGGCAGGTCAGCTCCGCTGTATACTAGCTACAATGTGGCATGTCTATTCCACATTTGGGATTTCAATAATTGGGTCTTATCAGTTTAGTCCGTGCTTTCATCGCACATTATATGAACAAAATAAGTATACTTATTACTATTTTGTACTTTTTTTTTGTCCGTTTAATCAAACATTTGTCACAGACGTGGACATGTCTTGCCACAGACACATTTGTCCGTGTAGACACATTGATGACCCATGCTAGGGGTGCAACAGTTAATTATCAAACATTCAATAATTGATTAATAATCAATCCCTATTTTTGGTATTCATTACAGATAAAAAAAATCAAACAATTTAAAAAAAATCACACCCAGTGTGAAGTGGGCGGTGTGTGGTCATCACAACATGACTCACTTAAAAAAAAGGATAAATAACTTTTTTTAAGTCCATACTGCTATTAATAGGGCTTCACATGTGTCATGTGTTTCGCTAGCCAATCACAGTGCTGAATTTGCAAAGTCAGCCAATCACATTACAGCTAGTGGTGATGACACTAGCTGTAATGTGATTGGCTGACTTTGCAAAGGTATAGATTTGCATTGACTGTGGAAGGGTTAGGGTTGTAGACTGCGTTGTAGACTATTGGCCAATCACGGTGCAGGATTGGTCAGTGTCCAAAACTCACTTATAGGGGGCGGTTACACCACCCCAAAAAGAGTAAATAAAATAGCGGATCCACACGCTCACAACAATGCGATTGTAGTGAGCATGCAGATCGGTTATTTACACTAGAGCTGAGCTGAGATCCATATATGGAGCTGACTGATTTGTTTGCGCCTGATGCCATGACGACACAAAGAGGTTAAAACAACACACTCCATATTTGGGCGTAGCTGCATTGCGACACAATGTGTTGACGTGGTCCGTCTGTCCACCAGCCGGTCCGCCAGTCCTCCCATTAGCCAATGTTAATACAGGATTTGCACAACACCATTGTACAACAGATTATAACATACGGCTTAATTGGTTCATCGATTTGTTGATACAAAATAAGAATAAAAGAATAAAAGATTATCGATAGCTGCAGCCCTAAATATGACTGGTACATCAACTCCAGAAGATTAATGTAGTGAAGAGACAACCTGACGTGACACTTCATATTTGGAGCAACCCTTACTCTTCCAGGCTGACTTTAATGTAACTAGAGTCAAAGACAAGGTGAGTCAAATTCTGACATGTTTTAAACCTATTTTAACCTGCAGTAAGACCTGGAAATGTCTACTTTGGTCAAATACTGACAGCACACATTTTGGTGCAATGGAGTATACCACACAGGTTTATGTGTCTAAAATCCAAAAATATTATTTTCATTTTTCCAAAGTTTTCATATTCATCTATATTACTGTACTGCATAATCTACATTTTAAATATAATTGATTAGGCCGATACAAACAAGTATTTGCCTACATTACTTCTCAAATCATGCTGTACTAGCAACCCAGATACATTAGGTGTATAGGTTTTTTCCTGTACCAATTACAGCGATGTCCACAACCACACTGCTGTACAACTGTCCATATGCCAAACTGAGTTACAGTAGCTATAACGCTTGTGACATTGCAGCTATAGGCAAGAAATACAGTATCGCAAGTTGGTACGTGATTAGCTGCTGTCATGCAATGTTGCAAAAAAGTCCAGCTGCCATCAACTTTTCCACACGAACAATGAGATAAAGGTGACCATAGTCAGCATCTGCCAACTTGTTCCAGTTCGAAGAAAATAAATGAACTTCCAGTGACTGATTTCACAAAATGCTGCCACAGTGAATGCCCAATAAAGCTAAATCTCTATGGTTTGCCTGCGGGTATAGTAGATTTATTATTCTCATAAACTGACAACTATCAATTTCATAACTAGTTGCACCATTCAGTCCGAATGGATGATTTGTCATTGTCATTCAGTAGGCTACTATAACATTAGAGACATTATAAAATGCAATTGTATTACCTCACATGTGGCAATACTAACTCTTAAAGGAGTAGTTCACCCAAAAAATGACTTATCTTCTATCAATTACACACACCATGAAGCTTTGAATTCATAGAGATTTTTTTTGTTTTTGTCGCATTCCTTAGCCATTTGATGTCCGGGTCATTGGTCAGTAGGAGACTCAGTATGAGACTCAGTGGGAGACTCCACCGGTCATCAAATTATTGGCTTAGGAGTGCAACAAAAACAAAAGAAATCTTCATGAATTCAAGGCTTCATGGGGTGTGTAATTGATAGAAAATACGTTTTTGGGTGAACTATTCCTTTAAAGGAGAAATCGCATATTATGATGGCTCCCTTGAGAGGTGCTTCTGTCCTTGAACTAAGTGTGTCAGCTCTGTGAATCTTTCTTACCAAGACAAACCGCTGTGGGCTACATTTACTCTAAGTGTTTCTGATTCTGCAATGAAAAGCCTTCAAATAATCATTGCATAACAGATCATCTTAATTTAGAATTTAAACCTACCATTGATCACAATATTGGCTGTATGCGATCACTGGAACAGCTTGATAATGTCCAATACCGTTATGTGATCTTTTGCCCATTAGTCTACTTGTCATACTGCAGCAGCCCTGCTTTGCCAGAGAGCCTTTTGCACTCTGTAGGACCGCTGGTAATGTAATATAGATAAGTTCAGTGACTGATGTTTATCTTACAATTTAATTATTTATGTGCTTTTGACCATCACATGGCGTTGTATCATTACAGTGTGGTAAATAAAGAGAAATTGCATGTTTAAATGTGGTAAGGCCTATAAAATACATTTCTGAATTGACTGTTTGCACATATAGTTTGAAACCTGCGAGCCACACACACACACGCGCACACGCACACGCACACACACACACACACACGATTAGTTCTGATTTTCTCTGCTCTGTCTATATTAGATCCATAATTTACATACACGTTTATGTTTATGTTTATTAAAGGCTCCCCATAAGAGACACATGAATGAGGCTCTAGTCCTCCTGGGGTCCTGAACAAAGCAAATACAATACTTAATGTACAACTAAAAATACATTTATTTATTTTTTAAAGAAAAAAGAATACAAAAAGACAAATTAACATTATAAAATCAAATCCAACAGTCCAGACAAATACACAAATAAGTAACAGTTACATATTTGACAAGTTACTTGGCAAGATATCTCTGATATATTTAAGTGCGTCTTGGGCACTAGTAGGATTCAGATTATGACTGGGTTTCTAGTGGCAGCATGGCGTAATCGGGAACAGAAAAGGCGGCTGCCTGCTTCATGCGTAAATGTTCCATTCCAATCACAAAGCCCTCTTGCCTGCCCGGGGGGGAATATAGGGCTTAACTCCCCCCTGACCCCAACACAGTCTGTGTGGATTAACAACTACTACTTAATCAACTTTGCGCAAAAAACGTCCCGAGATTAAGTAGCGTGCGTCAAGATGATGATGCGCGGGCAAACAACACACAGACAGAGCCAGATCGACCAAAGGCACATTTACTGCAACAGTCTATGCTGAATAAAACCAGTGATTTTCAACCTTTTTCATATCAAGGTCCATTATTTATTCGGCATTCGAGCCACGGACCACCGTTTGATGCCATTTTAGAGCCTCTCACAGACCCAATAAGACTTAAAATATTTTGTTATCGTTGGATAAGATTTTTGATGTTGGTACCATAAGAGAGATGACAGGCAAACGTTGATCAAAATAACAATTATTCTACATTATCTAATTGTGTAGACTTCTTGTAAATTAAGTAATGCAGTTGGGTGTAACAATAATTTAACTATTGAGAGCGTAAAATGAAACCAAATAGACCGTAAGGGTCCATTTGGTTTCATTTTATGCTCTCAAGAGTTAAAGATCTATAAGGGTACATTTGGTGACCAACTCTCCATCATTTAGCTGGGGACCACCTGGAGCCTCTTCAATGACCACTGGTGGTCCCCGGACCACTGGTTGAATTAAACCACTGTTGACTATTTGCTACCATGTGCCACTATTGCCTAGTGCCTCCCTACAGATCTCTTCTTTAGAGATACTGCAGAATACACAATTAAAACACAACTATCTTTTTTTTCCCCCCGAATGAAGTTGATCATGGATCATGATGATGAATGATGAAACTTTCGCAGCCAGCGCATTGTAGGCTACAGCAAGGACCCGTAGCCTATATAACAGTTTCAAAGCCTGCAGAGACAAGCCACTGACATCAAGAGACTGCTGAACTCCACTTCGTTAATCGCTTAATTTAAGCTGCGGCTTAAATGGCAAGCATGATGTCAACTATATGGGCCTGACCTGCCCATGCCATTATGGGACAACACCGAGATAAACATATCAAATTGCCATCTTAAACATGACACAGTCCCATGCACTCTCTCAGCCAAAGAAAATCAACACAAGTAAAGAGAAATGTCTTACCTTGTTCCATCAGTAGAACGGTCATCCCGACCAACATAGCCCAGTAGAGAGGATTCTTCATGTTTATCGCTCAAGTTGTTTGTCTTTTACGTGTTGATGTCGTCTGAAATAGCCTTGGTCACTGAAAATCCCGTGAAGACGGATTTCTTTTTCGTTCCTGTTGAAGTGGAGCAGTCAGTCAGTGCAGTTCCCGCAAAGTCCTGGCTCTTTCTATGTGACCGTATACATACAGCATCCACCACCAACGCACGGCGCGCTTCAACCAAGTCCCTCCTTCACTGAGAGGTGCTGGTGGTGATGTTGTGTGTGAGTGCTTGCCTCAGCTTATGGAGGCGCTGCTGTCTCCAGTGGCGGTAAGTAACTAAGTACATTTACTTAAGTACTGTACATAAGTAGAATTTTGAGGTATTTTTTACTTTACTGAAGTATCTCCAATTTGCAGTACTTTTACTTCTACTCCACTACACCTCAGAGGCAAATATTGTACTTTTACTCCACTATAATGATTTGCAGACTTAAGTTACTATAGTTACTTTGTAGATTTTGATTATCATTACAAAACATACATTAACCACTTCAGCCATATACATCTGGCAATGCAATGCATTGTGAGCTTGTAGATCTGCCAAAAGATCTTTATACATTTCATACATTTGAAAACTTGGGAAATGGAACATTCTCCATAATGAGTAGCCTACTTTATACTTTTGGTATTTAAGTACATTTTTATAATACTTTTGTACTTTTACTCAAGTACATTTTGAATTCCGTACTTTTACTTGCAAGAGTAATTCTACGTTGCAGTACTGATACTTTTACTTAAGTAAAACAAAAATTGAGTACTTTTTCCACCACAGGTCTCAGGCTCCGCTGTTATTCAACTGGATTATGTGCAGCACTGGTTCAATCATCTCAATTGCAAATCCATCTTGACGGTGTTCTTAATTGGGAGTCGTACCCAGCGGTGTCAATTAGGTTATTTTCTTTCGTCAATTGCATTTTTCTTCGAGAGAGGGTATGTTTTGTAATAGGCTCTATGCACAGCAGCCATATTGGACCGAAATTGGGCCCCTTCCTTGCTTCCTTCACAGGTGTTACCAATGACACTAATGAAGGCTCTGTTCCATTTAGTATAGCACAGTGGTTCTCAAACCTTTCAATTTCAAGGACCCCCATAACAAATGGGGGAACCAAATGGACCCTCCCGGGTCCATTTGGTTCCATTTGTACACTCTCAGAGTTACATCCTCTCAAGGAACCATGAGGGTCCCTGGACCACACTTTGAGACCCACTAGTATGTCTAGTGAGCCAACATGCACAATATCAGCACCCTGACTCTGTTTGACCAGAATGGAACAGAGCCTTCATTAGTGTCATTGTTAACACCTGTGAAGGAAGTCAGAAGAGGCCCAATTTCTCTCCAAAATGGCTGCTGTGCATAGAGCCTATTGTCTGCTCTTCTGACTGAGACTACGGAGAGTAGGCTAGTGTAATGACCTGCATGTGGGTTAAATTTCCGAAGGTGTGGTGACCAAAACAACTACTCTACCCCTCCCTATCACTCATGGGTTGTCATTTAGCACACATAAATGAACAATAACATAACACCAAAAAAAGTATAACACAATAGACATAAAAGGAGGCATAGCTCCTTTTAAGTCCCTCAGCCAGCCCCAGGCCAGCGCTACACAGCCCCCACCTAAGGGGGTTTCACTCACTGTCCTAGTAACCCTCTTACCCCACTATAAAGTATTGGATGTGCCGAGGCAGATGCCATCATGCCTCCTGCCCTTTCCAGGGCTCGGAGGTTCTAGTGGACATGGGGAAGGGACATCAGGTGTGGAGGGGCTCTTTGCCTCCACCCAGTGAGCTTCTGTGTTAGCAACTGGCAAGGGGTTAGCTGCAAAGTAATCCAGCGCAGCCTTCCCCCCTTAGTTCTGGCTTAGGTGCTTGCCCATACATGTAGTCCACCAGCGTCCGGAGAGGAGAGAGCTGCTCTGGTGCACCACATAGACGCCTACAGATCTGTATGCCCACATGGCAAGTGGAAATCCCAATCTCGCTTTTGTCGGTTCGTGGTGGCCTCTGTTTGATTGAATATCTTCCCCGGCCGCTGATAGATCTTGAACACCTGTGCCTGGACCATAAATGTGTATGCACCTGGTAGTACCAGTGTCTATTATGTGATCATCGGGTGAGGCATTTTTGCACTGTGCGGCCTGAAAATCTAGTCCTACATCGCACTGATCAGAGCAATGTTTATTATTATTATTATTATTATTATTATTATGTCCCTGGTGTGTCATGGCAGAGCGGGCAGACAGTTGAACAGTGTTTGCATCAAGTTTGGTGTGGATTGGGTGTGGCAGTGGTAAAGTCCCTGCCCACCACCACGGAGGTTGTGGGTTCGAATCTACCGTGGTGCATCCGGCTTTGTCGGGCGTCTATGCGAACACAATTAGCCCGTGTTCGGGGGAGGGAAGCCTGTCGGGGAGGGTGGTATTGGGCCTGTGGCGGCACCTGTCAGCAGGGAGTGTAGGACGAAGGCTCTACGTCCTCCCGGTGGGGGCCCCTCACAGGCAGGTGAGTCAGTAGGATACAACAGCAGTGATAACACAGAAATGTGTGTGGGGAGGAATTAATTGGCATAAACGACTAAATTGGGGGGAAAAAGGGTGGAAACACATTATTGGCTACTTTAAATTTTGGGGAAAAAAGAAACGTTTGGTGTAGACGTGGCCCCAGGTGTGACTGTTGTCATGGCAGACTCCATGACAATAGTCATGGGACAGTAGTTTGTTCCAAGTTTGGTGGAACGGTGCGACTGGGCCACACGTGAGCCCTGCTGTTGGACTGCGTTGGCGCCTTCTGACAGTGCCTGCATCGTCATCTGTATAATCCAGTACCATCACCTGGACAAGGGCAGCGGTGATTTCATTGATGGATGACATCTCACTACATCAATTTAATGGCTGGTGTATTGCATTCCCGGAGATAACGCCTTGACTTTTTAAAGGAAACTCTTTTATTTGTAGCTGTCAAGGGCACAGAACACCAAACCAGCTCAAATCACATCATCCTATCCCACTACTATAATTGAAGAGCCACTGTTTGCGTATCTGTTTATGTGTGTGTTCAGGTTTGAACTGCAAACCATTAGTGCAATTGCCTCCAAACTCATAACAAATGTTCCAGTGGGGTCGGACCTTTGCACAGGCTACTTTCTTTCCATTTCAGCATGCATATAATTTGTACACTTTTCATAAACAGTCTATTAGCAATGCAGGCTAGGACTGGAATGACACATCAACACCACCGATCTATGCGGAATGCACCGTTTATGTTCAGGTCTGAAATGGCCTACCGTTGCAGAACAAGTGCTATCCATGCAGGAGCACCTCAAAAGCAAACAACAATATAATTCTCTCTCTCTCTCTCTCTCTCTCTCTCTCTCTCTCTCTCTCTCTCTCTCTCTCTCTCTCTCTCTCTCTCTCTCTCTCTCTCTCTCTCTCTCTCTCTCTCTCTCTCTCTCTCTCTCTCTCTCTCTCTCTCTCTCTCTCTCTCTCTCTCTCTCTCTCTCTCTCTCTCAATAACATTTTAACATAACATTAATAACATAACATTTTAAAAGTCACAAGCTGTCCATTTATTGTTAATTCATACCAAATTCTTTATCTATCAAAACATACTCATATGAAAGGGTTTTAACCAATGAGTATATCCAAACATAAGATGTTTCATGAATCTTTGCCAGGCAATGACTGGCAATAGTCATTGCTTACTGTTTGTTTGTCGAATGTCAAACAACTACCTGACACCTCACCTGAGCGCTGTTAGAAGAATTGCCATAGAATGAGAGAATTCTGGAGTACAATCAAAAAGGATGAACTACCTGTCGAATTCCTCAATTCACTGACGCCCTCTGGAGTCACTGACCGTAAAATGAAGCTGCGGAGCAAATGGCGGACAAGGGTGTTGAGTGTGAGATTGCTGTAGGGAGTAGGGAGTACTAGGGACAAACATGGGTGAAAAGATCTTCCTGCAAAAGATCCCTCATCATGACAGGAATAATGAGCTTCCCTTCAACTTTGTCAGGCGGCAGTTTCCTGTCAGGCTGGCTTTCTCAGTCGCCATCCACAAATTCAGGGGCAAGAGAATGAACGACTTTGCAAGTTCGCATCTACCTGTGTTCACTCATGGCCCGCTTTACAGGGCCTTCTCTAAGGAAAAGAGAACCAGCAGCGTGAAAGTTTTTTTTATTCAAGGAGAGGGAATAACTGGATCTCCTTTAATTGCCTGTACATGATTCATTCATTCAATCATTTATTTTTTATAAAATAATATTCTGAATTCATAAATTCTCTAATGACTTCTGCTTTTCAGAAATAACACGACATTACATGTTTACAATATACAGTAGATGATCAATAGAGATTACATTCAAGGACAATGTTGGGAACCAGGCCAGATTACAGCCTAGGTCCAGTAGTGTAACATAATTTAAACTAGACAACTCAAAGATACTTTCTCAGACTCAAGCATTTTTTATTTTCAGGATGCATAAATGCGTCGTTTAAAATTATAAATTGATGCTTAAAGACATGCTAGCTCTCCTAAGTTAATTTGCTACAGTAGGTAGGCCCAAACAATAATACTGCCCATCACAAAAGCTATCCTCCACTGTTTTATAATATTACCTGTGATCCTGTTCTACTGCTTCTGTCTCTGTCCAGCTTCTTGCACTTCTTTCCCCTGATACAAATACACAGGATGTTTTACAAAGTCGCTGACTAACTTATTTGTACTGTACATTATTTATCATGTTCTATGACAGTGGTTCTCATGTCATGTCAAGGATCCCCAAGTTGATATGTACCAGAAAAAGACACCCTTCAGGCGTCCTACCTGAAAACCCCTGTACCCCCAACACTGCCAGGCCTACTCCCAACTGTCCCCATCACCTGTGAGTGTAACATACTCAATTATATTGATTGAATCAGATTGATTGATGAATATTGTATCTATCTGGTAACCAAAATTGTTTTATTTCTGAAAAACAGAATCTTATTAGTTAGTAAGTTAGTTTGAATGAATGACTATAGACGGAGCAGGTCCTTCTAAACAATGTTGTCAGTTGTTCAATGGCTCTGTACAATGCTGCAGCGAGCCACAGCGTTGATAGGCATGGGAGGAGGCACGGCGTTGATAGGCAGGAGGTATGGTGTTGATAGGCAGGAGAGGGCAGTGTGTGGCAGCCGAGCAGGCGAGCACCCTGGTGGCCAAAATATGGGCCAAGATTTGAATATCAATGTAAACTGTTCACTTTCTGAGAAAAGTGAATTCAAAAAACAATAGTTTGCCAAAGGGCAGGCTCTCTGTGTGAGCGCAATGGGCATGGTATCTAAAGCACACCCCCACTCATAAAACACATTGTGTGGACACGACTCCAAAATCAAAGTCCTTTTATGTGTACTGTGAAGCCAGTCCAACCACTGGCTGGGGCCGTAACCGTGACAACAGAGGAGATCCCATAGCCTGGGGAACCGTAAACGTGACAACAGAGAGTGTGGCTCATGCTCAGTGACTTCCTGAGTCCTAACTCAGCAGAATTCACAAAATTGCTAATAAACAGCTTAAATTTGGGAAAAGTGAAAAATGGCTTTCGTGGCTGTCTTCCTAGGCTAATGGTCAATCCCTGTGAGCAAGTTGAGATCAATTGTTCGCCCACTGAGGAGAAAAACGTGTTCAGACAGACAGAGACTCCTAGAATATATAGGATAGTATAAGAAGATAAGAAGGTTCAATAGCATACACAGAAAACAAAAAACAGGCAGAGGTAATGCTAGGTTCAACAAAGAAATGATCTTTGTTCGAGACCCGTCTGTGTCAGCAACACAATCTTGCGAGATCTAGCAACAGTGATCATAGGACGTTCACAAGATCTGGCATAAAACTGTAGGCACGTAGGGTGACTGCACCCACTTACAGTAGGAGACCGTAAATCTACAGTATACCATTTCGTACTAGGGTGAGGCATGGCTATTTTGGTAATATATAAAGTATCTTTGGTACAACAAAACAGTGTGACTACAAAATAAAACAGGAAACACAATACGACAAAATATTTTTTTTAAATTGGGAAGAAAACATAACCTTATCTGACAGGCCGGGACGTTACACAGCAGTAGCCTATTGAACTGTACTTACACATAACTTTGCAAAAATCATTATGATTATGTTGTCTATTTTTCTTTTTTATCAGAGGCATGTTGCAGTAAGTTAAAACTAGTCAGTCATTAAAGAAATAGTGAAATGACTGACAATCTGAATTTATTTCACATTCAGTGTTTCTGATGTGTTATTCCATTTAGAACAACTAGACCATACCCGGTCGACGCATCCGTGGGGGGATATGCGCACATGATCTGGCAACCCGGGAGGCAGTTCGTCCCATAGCTGGGCAGCCCCGTAACCATGGCGACAGTGTTTGACACAAAAACGCTAATAAAAAGCTGAGATTTGGTGAAATTGAAAAACGGGCTTCACAGTTAAGTTCAGATGGTAATGGTCAATGGCTGTGTGCAAAATCAGAGCAATTGCTCCAGCCACTGAGGAGAACTGGGTAGCTTCACCTACTCACCACTACGCCCTTACTAGAATTATAGTATGATGATGCTTGCATATGCAACCAAAAAACTGCTTTAGCCTTGCCTAAGGAAAAATCAGTAACAGTAACGAGTAGAAAGTTGCGCTCAGCAGAGTGTAAATCTCCACCAAGAGACGTGCCCTAATAATAATAATAATAGCAGGTACATTTCTACCTACAGCTGTGAGAGAGTGGCATGTGAATACCAGTTGTACATCATCTCTACCGTCTTCTTCTTCCCTCTCTCTCTCTCATTCATTATCTACCTCTGTCCATTGTTCTGTCTATTTGGGGCATGTGATGACAATGTTTTGGGATTGTTTGCAACTAATGACACAGGGCAATGGGGGGAAGGAATATAATACAGGATGCTGATTGTCATTTCCTTGTTTTGATTATGCTTGTACAGAGGCGGCCTGGGAACACAAATCAGCCTGGGAATTTAAATGACAGCAGCCCCCGTATCTGTTCAAATTGTCATAAAAATAATAAGTAGTTACAACATGCAGCCAAAGCTAGACAACCAACTGATCAGTCAGTCTATGAAAGAAATACAAACTAAAGGAATCAGCATGATAGGATCAGCCCTCTACGTCTGTTTTAGGCCTATAGTGTACGGCACAGGTTTATGAAATAATGTCATATTTTGGTAGCAGTTGCAGTTTTGCACTAAGGACAAAAAGAAGAAAAGATTATGTTTTTTGCCTCTGTGTAAGTTAGGGTGTCTGTCTGTCTGTCTGTCTGTCTGTCTGTCTGTAGCTAGTCTTGGACACCGCCGAGCTTGTAGATCGTTTAAAAAAAAAAAAAAATACGAGGACCACAGCCAGAGGCTATATCCATTTGCGGTCTATGGCATGGAAAAGTGTGTGAACCCCTGCCCTAAATTGACATAAACATACAGTATTTGTACTGAAAGAGTATTTTTGATGTTTTTAGTCTGGTCTCTCACCTGGAATAAAGTTTAACAAATAGGACAGATTGTAAAACATAATCGACAAATATAAATGCAGAAACCCCCTCCAACGTTTGGAGGGGGTGGGGTACATTTATGTTCATGCAGCAGCCTGACGTGCATGTCTGTGATTGGCTAGTGCCAATTACTACAAAATGAACGTTCAGATTTAGCTTTGTTCCAGAATTACATTGTGCCGCAACAACGTACTATAGATGGGTTTCTGTGCAACTGTAGTGCAGAAAGCAGCACTCTTTACAGCATACTGTATCTGCAGCTCACTGCTCTAGCTGACTCTAATCATGCGCTGCTTAGTACAGTCTAATCAGTGGTGCGTGTTTCAGTCAAAGCGGTTTTGCCCCCTGAATGTTGTACACCCAGTAATGTTTGCAAACAAGACACCTGTCTATTAAGCTTACAGTAAACACTTATGCATACTGGAATTATTGGCAGAGTGTAAAGGAATATAAATGGAGACATGATATATTATCAATTATCATATATTGAGAGGCAAAAGCCTTTTGCCACTTTCTGGTGGCCCTTCTATTATGCCAATTGAAAGCATTTATGTTATGATAGTTATTCCTCCATATGTCAATTAAATTAAATCTTGGCATAAACACCTTTATGTTTTCAATTACTGAAGTAAAATCTTGTGGAGGCCAACAATCCATATTCTGATTCAATATTTTGAAATCCCCAGAGCTACAGTATACTGTACCAGAGGTTGAGGGAAAACAATTGGAAGAGAAAATCATGTGCATTTTCATGCCACTCTGAATCTTGTTTATGGTCTCGTTATATGCTCGTGCTCGAAATACAAATTGAGAATATGTCTTATGTAAATGTGTTTGCTCTAGGCCTTTTTCTCATGAGGAAATCATTGATGTCAATATTGACGTTGATGTCAACCCAGAATACAGTGGCTTATTGTGAAGATATCCTCTCACTACCAGTGTACTGCCACTAATAAAACAGTCGCAGTAAACACATTGTTTTTTAACAGCGTGGCTCTACAGGAGGCTACTAGCTGTCTATGTGTCTGTTTGTCCAAAGCTAATCTTGCAATTGCATTCTTGTGCACATGCCAGTAGGCTAACCTAGTACACTACCTCTACTATTTTATTCCCACTATGTGTTTTACCTTTTAAAATATAAAATGTTGTATTTATTATTATTATTATTATTATTATTATTATTATTGTGAGACTATGTTTTCGCCCCTGTCCGTCCGTGTGTCCTTGTGTGTGTCCTCGTCCTTCTGTCTGTGGACAGACTTCGTGAAAGTTTGCATGCACACTCCCTGGAGGCCAGAGCAGAACACATTTTTTTATATTACTCCTACAGATTTTGTCCAAACTTCATATAAATCGCTACAGATTATCTCTATAGTCATGTGATCAGACAGATCAGTCAGATTTTTCATATTCCATCCTGGTTGACTAAGATTGGCCTCGAAAGAGTGGCCTGTTTTGTACAAAATGCCTCAAATCATGAACGTTTGAAATTAAAACTTTGCCACGTTTGCTTTTGTAAGATTCAGATGGGACAGTGTACCGTATTATTTATTTATTATTTTTATTTGTTTCCTGAACCGCAACAGCAGAGACAGCCCTATAAACACAAACGTCTCTGACTGACTGACTGATGAAGTTACATAATCAGTCAGCTGGCCGAGTGTTGGAGTTTCTTCATTGGCCGTAGCTCTTTCAAAATGATTCAGCGTGAACAGTTTTCTATTACCGTACGTCAACAGTGGCTCCATAGTCTTACGCCCGCACAGGTCTTCAATTATATCCTCAGTGTCCTCAGAATGCTTTTACAGCAGTTTCACTCAGCTCATTCCAAACTTATGGCACGCGAACAACAGAATATGTTTTCTGAATTCATGAACCAGACTCATTCGCCTCAGTCGCCGAGTGACTACTTCCTGTATCCGTTGTTTCACATACAATACTGGGTTTTTACTAGCCTGGAAACCAGACAAATCTGCCACTGCAAAAAGAAATGCCCTCGGCAGATTTGGTCTGGCACCGCTCAGTTGTGATTGCATTTCACTCCCTCCGGAGTAGTGAGGGACCAATTAGGGCCCAGTGGGCAATTATGGGACGGGTTCATCACCAGAGGCATTTTTTTTAATTCGCCCCTTGTAAATCCAGGTTCCACACACAGATTCCAGACTAATATCTACCCAGTGATATAGGTCTGGCCATGCCAGGCTAGGTTTTTACCTAGTCTCATCCAGCACCTCCCTGTTAGCCGCCCAAGTGATCTTATATAAGGTAATATCGCTGACAATAGCACTTCAATAATCTCTGCACTGCAGGTAGCTCCTTTCATCACACTGTGGCGTGTTATTTTAGAAGAGGAAGATGGTTGTACGGACGGCAGAGCACTGATAAACTGGGAAACTTACGAGTGATTAAGGAACTGGCATAACCATTGTTCTCACTAATTAGCACTTATACAGTAAGGCTAATTCACTGGTGCACTTAGGGGGGTGCAAGAGGGTGCAGGGGCGACACATTCCATGCCTAAACCAAAGACAATATAACGTAGAAATAGGCTTATAAAATATGTCTTTAAGAGACTTTGGTTAAACTTCCTGGGATCTAACAAGAAAAATGATAAAGAAGGAACAGCCAAGGCAGAAGCGCTCAATGCATGGGAGGCACTGGAGGCAAACTGGAACCGGAAGTTCTGTGAAATGCATTGCAGTCAATGAAAGCCGGCTGGACCAGCTTATGAACAAATACTATTTTAATGACTGTGTCCGTTATAATAATATAATAATATAATGTCATATAATCGGTTCAGGAACATATAAAGGAGACATATCACAGGTCGTTTTCTAATCACTTGTTCTTCGATGTGCACACTACGTAATTTTATTGAGGCATCTAAACAGCGCCAAGGTATTGTTTCTGTTACGTTCAGAAAAGTACTTTGTGCTCTTTAGATACCTCAATAGAATTATAGTGTACACATCGAAAAGCCACACAGGAGAAAACAATGTGTGATATGTCTTTTATTTTCCTGGATCGAGTGTTTTACAAAGGTCACAATCGTTCAGAAATATTGTTTATTCATAAGCTGGACCATCTTATGAATAAACAATATTTCTGAACGACTGCGACACTCATTGACTGCAATGCATTCCATCAAACTTCCGGCTGCAGTTTGCCCCCAAGTGCGACTAATCTGCCAGCTGTAATTGCTAGATAGAGAAAATGACGTAGATGACCTTACCTTCTTTTAATATAACTTGGGATCTAACACTAACCTCGTTGATGGCTTTGGCTGGTCATTGGAGAGATTGCTAAGATAAGATAGATAGATAAGATTTAGTGCATTCAGTAGCCAATTATTTTTTTCACATGGTTTCAATGGTTCATTGACATCGACATACGGCATGTCACGTAGTCATGTTTATATACTTGAATATAACACTGTTCTCTTAACGAGACAGCAGGGCAGTACAACCCTATGGGTCGCGGCCGCCGGGACATGAGGAATACACTGGGAGGAATACTGTTGGAGGCAGTTCGACGTGCGATTCAAATTCGGTGCTGATCAGATCCTTGTGATACATAGGCCCCTCCCACTAAAGAAATAGGCCCCTCCCACAAATTCTGCAAGCCAATAACATTGTCACTATACACACAATACATTTCAATAAATCACTCCTGAGATAACTTGTATTTCATTTTGAGAGGATTGATCACCCCAAAAATCTGTTTTTTGCATCAAACAGTAAAATTTGGCGCATTTGTGGCGCCCCCTATGGGTCAAAGTAAAAAGCTTTTGGCGATTCGTTTAGTACACGTCCCTTGACATGTAATTAAGATTTGGGTTTGACAGAACCTTTCGTTCATGATTTTTGATTTTTTTTGTAAAATAAGCCCCTCCCAATAACTTTGGAAGCCAATTACGGACGAACGGTATAGACTATCAAAATTCCGCTTGGAACTGTTTATCGCATGGGTCCATAGATCATGCGTACCGATTTTTGTGAAGTTTGGACAAAATGTGTGGGAGGAGGAGCTAAAAGTGAGTTTTGAAGAAAATTCAAAATGGCGGACAATCTATCCAGACACAAATAGACTGGCCTATATGGGGAGTTGCATCAGGACCCAAGGAATCCAGAGAGAATATGTTTTTGATTCTATGACATACAGTTCAAGAGTTATAGGCCGAAACGTAAAGTGGGCTGTTGTAGCGCCACCATGAGGCCAACTGGTGTAATTATTTGTTTAATAATTTGGCATTGGACTATGAACCTCCCCTCCAAGTGTTGTATCTGTAGCCCTTACGGTTTCCAAGAGAAAAATACTAGAATGGGAGTTTTTGCATTTCCCATTATAAGGCAGTGGGGAAAATGAATTCACTAATAAATTAATATCAATTAAAATATACAGCGTATCGCTTTGCAAAATGGATGCACACGATTCCCAATGAAGCCGGTCAATTTGACATATATGGCTGCAAACTGTGGGAGGAGTAGTGCGGCAAAATAAAGTTTATCTAGAAAGAAAGAAATTTGGAGTACTGTTGGCAACCATAATAATTATTTGCGCTATAAGTTGGCCTTCATGACACTTCATGTCCTGTTACACACTTATAAGTGTCCAGAGATACATTTAAAGTTATGAGACACTCTTTGATCTTTCTACCGCTTGCAACGCACGTTACTTCAACATTCTTCTTGTTCTTGTTACCTCTGAGCACACATTCCAAATCAACTGCAAGTTAGTTTTGGCAATAAATGTTTGAATATTATTTTTGTCAATATTCTCTGTTTACAGGCATAATCTCAATAGCTCGGGGTCCATCTATTTGCTGAACAGCGTATCATATTCAGGTCAAGATATCGACATTGAAGCAAAACAACATTGATTAGGAGGATTATCATTTGCTGAAGACAAACAAAATGGTCCTTCTGCAACTTTACATTACACAGACTGCTGACTGCATCACCTCCCAAATTAGCAGAATGATTTGTTTTGTCTAGAAAGCAACACTGTTGCGCTTGGAGTATACATTTATTCTAACATTACAACAAACAAATCAAATTATTTGATTGCATTGCATTTATTTTTATTAAATATTTTATTAGTCACAAATGTAAACAGCATGTGGTATAGTAAGACATCAAGGCTAAAAGGATAACACTAAAAAGTCCTGGGGACTTGGGTCCTGGGTTTCCATTGTAGTCTTACAATAATTGATAGAAATAATGATCTTGCATACAAAAAGATAAAAGCCTCTGCATTGCCCATAAGCATAGTTTTGCTTGGAGTCGGGGGCGACAAGGCCACCTTGACTCTGTGACAGCTGTCAATCTCAAACACACCTGACTTCTTATTTTGAGGACAATTGTTTGTTTTTTTACATTATTATTCAGCGTCACTGCACAACTTCATCCTAGGGGAAACACTGCTAGAGCTGTAACAAACATTCTTCACCAAAATCTCTTGGAATTAGAAATGCACTCAAATAAATTATACAAATGTGGCACATGCCATGTAACGCAATAGTCATGTGACATTGCACTGTGACTGATCTGCCAAGTTTGATTCAAATCAGGGTAAAGTTGTCCAAGTTATCACTATGAAAGACAGACAGACAAACAGATGCTGCCGATTACAATGCACAATTACTATTGTGGAATGGCTGCTACATGGACCAAGTTCTCCAAAAATGTTCTTGAGATGTGATATTCCATCCACTCACAAAACCAGGGGTTCACAATTATATTGATCATGGGAACATTGTGTGTTTCTGTATACCTTAATGGTGAATAGGTTTGTCATGTTTCAAAGTCAGATTGCAGATTGAAATAATGGAGGTCAGAGACCGTAACCCTTTATCTAAACACATGTACAGTAGAGTAACAATTTCATACAGCCAAGCCGTGCGGGACTAATGTAAAAGAAGTATATTTAAGACCAGGAGACCAGGGTCACTGACCTGGGCTATATAACCTGTGTGGACCCATGCACACAACAGCATAGGGTCATTGCTTCAGTGTGAAAGAGGCACAAATAATATGTTTAACGTGTGTGTGTGTGTGTGTGTGTGTGTGTGTGTGTGTGTGTGTGTGTGTGTGTGTGTGTGTGTGTGTGTGTGTGTGTGTGTGAATGTGTGTCTAAACAGTATCACATTTGTTTAAATACACTTTACACTATTTTCTCCCCAATTTAGTCATTACGCCAATGAATTCCTCCCCACACACATTTGTGTGTTGTCACTGCTGTTGCATCCTACTGACTCACCTGCCAATTAGGAGCCCCACCAGGAGGGCATAGAGCCTCCGCCTTATTCCTCCGACCCAACACTCCCTGCTGACAGGTGTCGCCCCAGTCCGTAGGAGAACATACAGGGATAATATAATATAACCCTCCCCACCCTGCTTCCCTCCCCTGAACACAGGCCAATCGTGTTCGTATACGGTAGATGCTCGACAAAGTCGGATGCACTACGGTGGATTCGAACCCCCAGCCTTCACGAGGTGGGTAGGCACTTAACCACTGCGCCACCCGAGCTTTCAGTATATCACTTTAGCAGATAAAACTGTAGTGAATGATGCAGCTGTAACAGTTTTGGTATCCAGTGACAGACAACAGTAGGATTCTTAGATCACAGTTCTTTATTCCAAGAGCTTTACAGAATCATACAATTGTGCTGCTTGCCATGCAGTGGTATAAATGGGAACTGAAACTGTATTGTTACCCAGAAAACTGCTAGGGAGAGCAGACATAATGGACTGTTAGGATAACGGCTCTTCCTGAGTGTGCGGGCTACGGGGTTGGCTTATTTATCCTGTGTGCATCGGTTAGCTCAATGCACAACAGGTGTGTATCCAATGAAAGCTCTACTTTCATTGCGACGACACTTGAGTGCCATTAGCAAAAGGACAGGGGCGATTCTGCCCTCACCTCAACCCCCAAAACAAGCATTTCGGTAAAATGTCCCCTGAGTAACTCAGCTATACAACTCGACCGTATTATAGAATTGCCTTGACTATGAAGATATCTTCCAACTACTAGTGCACTGTCTCTATAAAAACGTTTTCACAGTTCAATACATCCAAGCGGTGGATTCATACATGGGACAGTGTACAGTTCCAAATGATTCACCATTATAGTCTTTTGTCTGGACCACAACATTAGACAGTGTATCATATTATTAGGGGTTCAAGCCCGAAGTGCTGAAACCCTTTTGTTTTTGTGTGAGGGTTGGCACGGTTTGGCAGAGACATAGGGCAACCTGATAGCTGAATGGTTAGGGCGCATACCACATGGGCACAAAATGCTTTCTTCAGCATGTCCACGGTTCGACTCCCGACTATTTCCTACTTTCCGGTCTCTCACTATCACTATTGAAAATAGCAGTAATGCAAAATAAAAAAATAAAAAAGGGGGCCTGATTGGGGCATTAAAATTAAAGGTCAACTTTTGAACTCCCGACGTTTTACACTGAAATTCCTACAGATGCATCTATCCTTACGCTACAAAGTTTCCTCACAAAATACTTAAGTATGTCTGACTAGAATCGTCACCATTTTGCAACAATGAACATTTTTTGAGAGTCTCACATAAACTGCGCAATGCTACCATATTTGCTGTGGATCATTATTGTACCAAAATTATGAAAACATAAGCTTGGTTATAATCTTGTTTTGGAGATATTGACCAATGAACTTCAAAAGGGTGCGGCTCAGCTCATGTTGGGCAAATCACCACGAAACATACTGGATAAAAGTACCTGAAACGTTGTTCAACCGACAACTGTCATGTTATTTTTGTGAACGTAGTACCTCAGACACACCCTCCAGGCTATGGGATATGTGTCCACAATGCTATGGACTGAGGCTAGCCAATCAGGTGCAAGCTTGCCCAGCCTATGGGATCTATAAAACACTAAAATGTTGGCTGCAGTCGTGCAACTCCATTACATCGTACATAGTTTATAATTTGTGGATGTAAAAATCTTTAGTGAATCTGTCAATTACACCAACATTGATCTTGTGCAGTAGATTTGAGTAGTAGACGTACTCCTGCACACTTGCATTCATTCACACGGGATACACAGAGAGAGAGAGAGAGAGAGAGACAAAGTGAGAGACGCAGTATGATGTTACCTGCATCAGACAATATGTAGGCCTATTATTGGGGCGAGCCTCCTGGTGGAGATTTGCACTCCACTATGCGCCCCTCTATCGTCTTTGTTTTTTTCTTCTTCTTTTTACTTTGTTCAAACACTATGAAAGGTAATGCAAAGCCATAAAACAAATTTTCAAAACTTAAGGGAAAACTTTTTAGTAACATCCAAATCCTTCCCGTTACCTCCCGGCTAATATTACTGACAGAACTGCAATAATCTCTGCACTGCAGGTAGAGCTCCTTTCATCATCATGCTACTAAGAGAAAGATGATTGTATGGATGGCTAAGCACTGATAAACTGGGTTACTTTAAGAGGGATTAAGGAACTGGCATAATTCCATTGTTCTCACTAATTAGCTCTTAAGTATAATGCACTGCTGGACTTAACCAGTGGGGGGTTGGGGGGGGGGGAGTTCACACACACACACACACACACAAAGTTTTCATAGACATGATGACAGCCAGTTAAAAAAAATAAAAGAAAAGAAAAAAACACGATGTGACAGGGTCAAAGCAGGGGGTGAAACCATTTTGTAACATTTTTTATTGATGATGAAAAACCTGTATTATGCACTTAAAAACATCATTCTCTTAAATGTATTTCTGCACTGCATGTTTTATGGTTGACAATGTATTTCCCCCCGGTCCCCGAGCCACTTGACATTGGACTCCCCTATAGGCTGCGTGACATTGACCTTGTGACTCCAGACGGCCAATGTCCCCAGGTCACGCTGGTGGCAGAGCAAATGAGGGCGGAGTAGGGTGTGGCCGCCACAAATACAAAAGTAGGCGCGGGCCATTCGAACAGGAGAGAGACAGGCACACAGGGGCAGTGTGGAAGTGACAGCCAGAAGGGACGGTTGTGCACAGGAGGAGCAGACATACCACGGAGCAGAGGTGGAGAATACAGCGATCGCGGCACGTACCAAGGCACCAGCAGCGGACGGTGAGCAGACGGCGCAGTAGCAGCAGAGACGGGGAGGACAGACAGACGAACCCAGGAACGGAGGAGAGGTCCAGTTGGCGATAACGTTGCGCGCTTCATACACTCATAGCCAGACACCTGTCTGGCTTGCGAGTAAGTGTTCTTCTATGCAACGTTACCTTTACAAACTCACGGTCCTAAACCCCATATGTGAAATATACCTGAACAGATGAACTGGTTCTAGTTTCTATGATTGCAGGCAATACGCACGAAGACAAGAAGAGACAGTGATTCTTGGCCTAAACCCCCGCTCCAGTTAAACCCCATACAAGGACATTCCCACCTTTTGCATTGAACCGTGATGAGTATATGATATAGCATTTGAATTGGCACTTGGCACTTTACTGCTTCAGTAATAGTTGGCACTTTAACGCTAAATTCATTATTTATTTGCTATAGGTTGCACAAGCCCTGTTTGTTTTAAGTATTTTGTGATTGTCTGTATTCCTGTATTTTAGTTAGTTAGTGGGCGCATTAGGAGGTTGAGGGTTTTAGTGTAGTGTTATATTGTGTTTATGTTTTTCAGTTTTAAGGCTTATAGATGCCAATGTTTTAGCTTAATAAAATCCGTTACCTTTTTATACAAACCTGTGTCCGTCCAATTCTCTTGTGGGATGTTGCAAAGTGTTGTTCTTACCTGGGCAAAACTGAACCTGTGAATAGCCTAAGACATTGTTATAGAGGACCCTACCTCTTAAATAAAAGGGTGGCGTAGTCTTGCAGTAGAATCACCATTATTATCCTCACAATAATTACGCACCCCGCACTTTATTGTGCACTCTATATTTTATTGTTGTGAGCTTAAATGTGGATGATAAATTACTTATTGGAAAAGGTCAGCATTCTGAAAAGAAGTGGCAAAGTTACATGTGACAGCCTGGCCACCGTCACATATTTGGCGTAGCGCGGCAGGACTGGGTAGAGAACAACACAAACAAATCCCTAAGAGAAATTGTACTGATATTTTGCTGTTTTGCTGCTTTTTGTTTTTGTTTTTGGGAAAAGTAATGATGATGATGCCAGTGTATCCAGGGGCCCCGTGGTTACCCAAATTTTCGGGCACAGAAGGTGAGGAGAAATATAGAGATTGGAAAGAACAGATTAAAGGATTATTGGGCACTCAAGAATTGACGGAAGAGAAAAAAGTTGCTTTTGTAGTGCAAACCCTTACGGAAGAAGCTAAACGACAAATTAGTGTGATTGACAGGGAAGACCGAAACACAGTGGCTAAAGTTTTCAAATGTCTAGATAACCTATATAAATCATCCATCTCTGCTTCCCAAGCTCGTGCCTTGTTTTATGGCTGTGCGCAGCGCGCAGGCGAAAATGTGCAGGCTTATATTCTGAGGCTTAGGGAGTTGTTCTGCGGGCTGCGGCGGCTCGACCCAGACACCGCTCCCTCCGATGCCATTCTGCGAGAGCAGTTGCTTGTGGGGCTGTCTGAAGGCCCTCTGGGCCAAGCCTTGAGAATATATGCCCGTCGAAACCCCACCGAAGACTTCGCAGCTCTAAAAGACGAGGCCTTCCTACTAGACACCGAACATAGACGAGAAGGAGCTACTGACATCTTGTGCCATGCTGTTAAACCTGTCTCTATCCCACACACCTCACAGGAACCTGAATGGAGAGAAAAACTGAAACAGGAGATTATGGCGGACGTCAAATCACAAATGCAGGGGTTTACGCAGGAGCTGATGAAGGAGATTCGACCGCTCCTTCGACCCGACACCACCGATCCACGAACCCGCGCTTCACCCCCACCTGAACGACGCCGGGCGCCTTACCAACGCAACGAGTGGGATGAGGGAGGTAGGCCGATATGTAGGAACTGTAGGCAGTCCGGGCACATTGCCCGGTTTTGTAAATCCGACTCCAACCATTTAAACTAGCACACCCTGTCGCCGAGGTCCGGGGGACAGGGGTACAGCGCACACTCGCCAGATCAAGGGCTAATGATGTATTTATCGGAGATTGTCCGACAATTGGGATCACCATGGGAGGAGTCCAATTAAGGGGGTTACTGGATACTGGGTCACAAGTTACTTTAATGCAGCAGAGCTTATTTGAGAAAAGATTCTCGCACCTGACATTGGGGAACGAACCCCTTGTATTTAAATTACGCGCCGCTAACGGTCTTGACTTACCTTATACTGGCTATGCCATATTGGACCTAGAACTGGAAGGAAGGAAGATACCAGGGAGAGGGGTCGTAATTGTTAAAGATGAACATTGTACGCAGCCACTGATTATTGGGATGAATGTCGTGAACGCTGTATGGCATGCCCTCTTTAAACGGCCTGGGAGGCCTGTGTCCTCATGTCAGCAGGGAAGGACGCTGTGGAAGGACGCATTCGCCACCTGTAGGAGGGTGGAGGCAGTGACGAATGGAGATGGGTCCATAGGTTACGTATGGCCTGTCGGCCGGCGGAGGATTCGAATCCCCGCGCAGAGTGAAGTGATGATCTGGGGCCGCGCTTGGAGAGGACCAAAAGGAGCGGACTACGAGGCCTTGATGGAAGCCTTGCCAGATGGAAAGGATTTGGGAGTGGCCCGTGCCCTCGTCACGGTGCGCCACGGACGCGTTCCCATACGAGTATGTAATCCACACGCCTATAGTCTGGTCCTGGACCGCCACCAGAAACTGGGGAGGCTGTACCCAGTAGAAGAAGCCGATGTCCGAGGCGGCAGGGACCTGAGCCTGTCCCTGGGGACCGACGGAGAGGTGGAAGTGGCCGTAATTAGTGTGGAGGATGATGGACCACCGAAGACCCTGCCAGAAGAGATGGAGGTGTTGACGGAGCGTGATGACCTGCCGGAGGCGCAGAAAAAGGAGCTGCACGAGATGTTATGCAGGTGGAAGAAGGTGTTCGCCATCCATGATGAAGACTTCGGACAGACGGATGCCGTGCAGCACCAGATACCGACCGGAGACGCTGCGCCCATACGAGAGAGGCACCGGCCGCTGCCGCCCTCCATGTACCGGGAGATGAAGACCCTGCTGAACGAGATGTTGGAGAAGGGAGTCATCAAGGAGAGTTGCAGTCCGTGGGCAGCACCTATAGTACTGGTTAAGAAGAAGGATGGCAGCTGGAGGTTCTGTGTTGACTACAGAAAGCTGAACGCCGTGACGCACAAGGATGCCTTCCCCCTACCCCGAATAGAAGAGACGCTCACCAGCCTGACGAAAGCGCAGTGGTTCTCCACGTTGGACCTGGCCAGTGGCTACTGGCAAGTAGGAATGGATCCCCGGGACCGGGAGAAGACCGCCTTTACGACCCCCCTGGGGCTATTCGAATTTCAGCGTATGCCGTTTGGGCTGTGTAATGCCCCCGCGACCTTTCAGAGACTGATGCAGCAGTGTTTGAGTGGTCAGGTGACGGAATCCTTGCTAGTGTATCTTGATGACATTATAGTATATTCACCTGACTTCTCTTCTCACCTACAGCACCTCGAGCTCGTATTCCAGCGCCTGTGGAGACATGGACTGAAGCTGCGGTTAGACAAATGCAAACTTCTGCGGAGGGAAGTGAAGTTCCTGGGCCATGTAGTAGACCAAGAGGGAGTGCGACCTGATCCGGAGAAAGTGGCAGCGGTGCGAGACTGGACACCCCCCTCTACGGTCCGCGAGGTCCGCGCTTTTCTAGGTTTAGCGGGCTACTATAGGCGTTTCGTGTCCTCTTTTGCCGCCATGGCACGGCCCTTAAACAACCTATTGATAGGAATCCAGAACGATGTAAAATCACACCAGTGTAAAGTAGAGTGGACTTTAGAGTGCCAGCGGGCGTTTGATGCGTTAAAGAGTGCCCTCACACAAGCTCCGGTGTTAGCCTATGCCGATTATACCAAGCCTTTCGTGGTTTACACCGATGCAAGTGGCCGTGGATTGGGGGCGGTTTTAGCGCAGGTCCAAGATGGTCATGAACGTGTAATAGCGTATGCGAGCCGTAGTTTACACCCAACTGAGCAAAACGATGCGAACTACAGCTCCTTCAAACTGGAGCTTTTGGCCCTTAAGTGGGCCGTGACCGAGAAGTTTAAAGATTACCTCACTGGCGCGCAGTTCACTATATTCACGGATAATAACCCCGTTGCGCATCTCCAAACGGCTAGATTGGGAGCTGTGGAACAACGGTGGGCTGCTCAGCTTGCGTCCTTCACGTTCGACATTAAGTACCGACCGGGCAAAAACATCGCAAACGCTGACGCCCTATCGCGGTTCCCAATACAGCCTGTAGACGTGGCGGCTGTACAGCTGACACCAGCAGCGAGGGAGGATGAGTGGAGAGAGACGCAGGATCGGGATCCAGATGTGCGCGTAGTGAAGAGGTGTGTGGAACGAGGGAGAGCTCCTAATATGGTGGAGAGGAAGAATTGGACTAGAGGAGCGCGGCAACTGTTACGCCAGTGGAACAAATTGATCATACAAAATCATGTGTTATATAGGAAAGTGACCGATCCCTATACCAAAGAACAATACTCACAGATCATTTGTCCAGGTTCACGCAGAGAGGAGGTGTGGAAAGGGATCCACGCGGCCGCGGCGCATGCTGGGTTGGAGAGGACCTTGGCCCAGCTGCGGCGTCGGTTCTATTGGCCAGGCATGGAGGGAGCGGTGCGTCAGTTACAACAGGGTTGTGTCGCCTGCAGCCTGCAGAGGAACAGGTCAGAGCCCCGGGCCCCCTTACAACCCTTTGAAGTCTCATATCCCTTAGAAGTAATAGCTATTGATTTCCTCACACTAGGTAGGCCTGCTGATGCGTGGCAGAATATTCTGGTGGCTACTGACTTATTCACCCGGTTTAGTTGGGCTATTGCCACCCGTGACCAGACTGCGCAAACCACTGTCCGCGCGTTATGGACGCACATCATCCAGCCGTTCGGGTGCCCGGCCCGGTTCCACTCGGATCGAGGCCCCAACTTCGAGTCCGAGTTAATGCACCATTTATGTCAGACTTATGGTATTGCAAAAAGTCGCACCACTCCGTACCACCCGGCTGGGAACGGTGCGGTGGAACGGTTTAATCAGACGTTATTGAACATGTTACGCTCGCTAGACACTGATAAACAGGGAAGATGGAATGAGCACTTGCCCGAACTAGTTCACGCATATAACAACACGATCCACAGCGCTACGGGTTATGCCCCCGCTTATTTGATGTTTGGCCGACACTTGAGGCGCCCTGTAGATGTCCAGTTAGGGGTGCAGACGGCGCAAAATCGCATGGAGGTGGGTGGTTGGGTACGGGACCACCAGCAGCGAATGGCGACCGCCTATAGGACAGCAGGGGAGAGGATGGAGGAAGCAGCGACGAGGAGAAAACAGGTTTATGACCGTAGGGCCGGTATTACGCCGTTATTACCAGGAGAACGAGTGTGGATTAGGAATCGGAAGAGGGACGGGCAGGGGAAATTGAGTACGTGGTGGGACCCCGAGCCTTACGCAGTGATGGAACAGGTGGGAGCTACGGGGTTGGTGTACCGAGTTAGACCCGAGAAGGGGGGGCGAGAAAAGACCATACATAGAAATGCGTTGAAAGTGTGTGTAGCCCCCAGGTCGCCCCACGAGGACCCCCCAGCTGTAGTGCAGCCCGAGCAGGTAGAAGCAACAACGCCGCAGTACTATGGGTTTTTCTCCGTCCCGAGAGCACCAGACGAGCCACGGCGCTCGGGAAGAGCAAATATAGGCCAGCCACCCCAGAGGTATGGACATGATTAGGGACAGTTGCAGGGACTGGCAACGGAAAAGTGGGGGGGGATGTGACAGGGTCAAAGCAGGGGGTGAAACCATTTTGTAACATTTTTTATTGATGATGAAAAACCTGTATTATGCACTTAAAAACATCATTCTCTTAAATGTATTTCTGCACTGCATGTTTTATGGTTGACAATGTATTTCCCCCCGGTCCCCGAGCCACTTGACATTGGACTCCCCTATAGGCTGCGTGACATTGACCTTGTGACTCCAGACGGCCAATGTCCCCAGGTCACGCTGGTGGCAGAGCAAATGAGGGCGGAGTAGGGTGTGGCCGCCACAAATACAAAAGTAGGCGCGGGCCATTCGAACAGGAGAGAGACAGGCACACAGGGGCAGTGTGGAAGTGACAGCCAGAAGGGACGGTTGTGCACAGGAGGAGCAGACATACCACGGAGCAGAGGTGGAGAATACAGCGATCGCGGCACGTACCAAGGCACCAGCAGCGGACGGTGAGCAGACGGCGCAGTAGCAGCAGAGACGGGGAGGACAGACAGACGAACCCAGGAACGGAGGAGAGGTCCAGTTGGCGATAACGTTGCGCGCTTCATACACTCATAGCCAGACACCTGTCTGGCTTGCGAGTAAGTGTTCTTCTATGCAACGTTACCTTTACAAACCCACGGTCCTAAACCCCATATGTGAAATATACCTGAACAGATGAACTGGTTCTAGTTTCTATGATTGCAGGCAATACGCACGAAGACAAGAAGAGACAGTGATTCTTGGCCTAAACCCCCGCTCCAGTTAAACCCCATACAAGGACATTCCCACCTTTTGCATTGAACCGTGATGAGTATATGATATAGCATTTGAATTGGCACTTGGCACTTTACTGCTTCAGTAATAGTTGGCACTTTAACGCTAAATTCATTATTTATTTGCTATAGGTTGCACAAGCCCTGTTTGTTTTAAGTATTTTGTGATTGTCTGTATTCCTGTATTTTAGTTAGTTAGTGGGCGCATTAGGAGGTTGAGGGTTTTAGTGTAGTGTTATATTGTGTTTATGTTTTTCAGTTTTAAGGCTTATAGATGCCAATGTTTTAGCTTAATAAAATCCGTTACCTTTTTATACAAACCTGTGTCCGTCCAATTCTCTTGTGGGATGTTGCAAAGTGTTGTTCTTACCTGGGCAAAACTGAACCTGTGAATAGCCTAAGACATTGTTATAGAGGACCCTACCTCTTAAATAAAAGGGTGGCGTAGTCTTGCAGTAGAATCACCATTATTATCCTCACAATAATTACGCACCCCGCACTTTATTGTGCACTCTATATTTTATTGTTGTGAGCTTAAATGTGGATGATAAATTACTTATTGGAAAAGGTCAGCATTCTGAAAAGAAGTGGCAAAGTTACATGTGACAGCCTGGCCACCGTCACACGATGAGTTCGTAATAGAATGGCTGTGTTGACACAAGTGCAGCAGCTTTTGTGTAAAAGCTGCTGCACTTGTGTCAACACAGCCATTCTATTACAAATCAGGACCTCACATTTTTGTTGCTCCACCATCATGGCTTACTGTAGGTTTATCTTCCTTGGTGACCCCACATTTTCCATTGCATCAGTGATGTAACGATGTAGGCAGAAGACGAAGCCTTCCAAACAATTTCTCAGCTTCCTCTTTAGAAATCTTCATCTATATAATGTATCACCCCTGCTCTATATTCAGTGTTCGGGGCAAATAGACCATTACAGTATTTGTCATGGCTGTTAGCAAAGTGCCTGTATGATAGCCTATTTCTCAATGGAACATTTCTTGTGTTTTCCTTTTTCTTTTCTTCATTTCAACCCTACCAAAGTCTATAGCAGATGTATAGTTATGTCTTTGGATATTGGAGGACTTCAAACAGCAATAATGACAAGAATAAATGACATATTCATAAGCTTTAGCCACGACTTCTGCACAGTTGATGAGAAACTGTATTGCATGCAGCTCTGTGTCCCTACACCGAATTGGTTAAGAAATCTACTAGGATTAATGAGCCACCACAGTAGCTTTTTCACTTCTTTGTAAACTCAAACCATTAAAAAACATTTTGTTCAACCCGACTCCACCATTTGTTCCATGTGTTTGAGACTGTGGCTGCCTTCTGTCCTTCAAGGTTGGTACACTGAGCATTCACATACACATTCCTTAGTAATGCTGTCATTGATGAATAGCTTCCAAGCATCCTTTGAAGGGATGGTAAAAGGTAAAGGTCTTGAGGGCCTCTTCATTATGTTATGGATTGCAAGCTTCAGAGTTGTTGTTTGTTCCAATTGCTGGGGTTGTGCAATAAAATGTTTGCACTCCTGAATCTGGCAGGGACAATAAATGTGGCCCTCAAGTTTAGATACTTTTCAGACGGCCAGAGTTTCTGTTGCACTTAATATGAGGAGGGTAGTGCTCCCCCTTGTGTATTGTCTTCGCCAGGCTAGGAGGGCGAAGGTTACGTTTTAGCCCCTGTCCTTCCTTCCGTCCGTACGTCCGTCCGTCCGTTTGCCTGTAATTGGCTTCAACAATTAGTGGGCAGAGTCTATTTCTGACGAAAATGCCATATATCATGAATGTAACAGCCGATAAAACCCCAAATTGGAATCGCAAGTTGAGACGCTTCTATAGAATGCAACTCCAAGAGTGCCTTCTCTTCTGCCCATAGGGCTTCCTCGTATCCTGCCAGCTGCAACCAACAACTGGCACAGTCCTGGCTAGGCCACCCAGCCTGGCAAAGACCAGCAAGAAGTGCCCTTTTCTAGTTGCAAATTCATACTTACCATGTCTAGACCCTCTGTAGTAAATGTATTCCTAAAGAAGATCCAGATGTGATCGAAATGTTGAATTTACAATAAATAAGTGGGAACATAGCTCTTGTGCGGATTCTATTGTTTTCTTTCAGTTGCCCTTTATGCTGTTTATTAGAATCACAACTATAGGCTTACTGTAGGTGTAAATGCGAATTTATGTTTTTCAATAATGTTCTCTCGTGACTCATGTTTTCAGTTACAAGACCAGGAAAGCACAACGTAAGCAACACAAGCATGTGAGCTACTGTATGGAACCAGTGTTGAAATGTCAGGCATAGAAACACTGACCGTAAAGATTGATATGAAGTAATTTTGGAGTTGTTTATCCCGTACACATTTCTTTAAATGTTATAATAAGTGTGCAACATAGCTACTTGTACCACAATCAAACTGTACCAGTTTGATCGTGATAAACCGTGTTAAATGTATCGGGACTACGGATGGAAAATAGCATTCTTGCTAACTCCGATGTATTTACACAGCATTTCATGTGTGGCGTTCATTAATACTGTATGTGCTGTCCCGTCCAAATAAAACATTTTTTTTTTAAATCCGAATGGTTTATTGATTTGAAGATTATCAAGCTAGAAAGCTTTTACTACTACAACTACTCGGACACAAATTATATTTCATTTATCTGCCCTACACTCACTCACTCACCAATAGTGTCTATCTCTTCATTTGAGACACCATCACTTTATTGATGCACTATTATCAATATTTGCTTTAAAAAACAGGGCCATCTGGGTAGATAAATATGCAAAGGAAAAAAATCATTAAGCAGCCTTGCCAAGCGTTGCAGCCATCAAGTTCAGTAAAGTGCAACATCAGTCAAGCTCATGTGTCTATGAAATCCCTTAGATCAATTGCAGCAATAAGAGACAAATCCCAATAGGACTGGCAAGGCTGCCTAGCAGAAAGTGAGGCAGTGGCCCAAAATTGATTATTTGACCATCCTGCTTAGCTCTACACGCCAAGGCAAGCCATATGGATTATCATTACATTTGTGGACAATCAGTGTGGAGGGTCTCAGTAACAGTTATTTCTAGGGCAAGAGATGTGGGCAACTGGCAGTCAACATAAGAAAGCACCAGTAACCAACGCATTCTACAATTTCAGGAACCGATCAAATTTGCCTAGCGTATACTATAGTGCATAAAAACACTATCATTAAAGACTACATTTCATAACCGTTAACCACAGAAGGACACTCTCTTTAGGCTAAGACTGTACCGTTTAGATATAACCCTTCCATATAGCTTAACTTGTCTATCCTCAACTAAACCATTCCTCCTGGGAATTAGTCCGACCTTTAAGAATGTCAAACAAAAACTCAAACTGTAACAAATCATCAGTCTGAGAAGGATTTTAAATGTTAAGCCAATGATGTTATCCTCATAGAGAATAGGGAAATGTTTTGATCCTTACCACCAGCCACGTAACCCCTTTCCATTTGTTAGACGAGGGGAGATAAAAGGAGGCGAGGAGGTAGAGCAGGTTCAATGTGATATAGTCAGCCTTAGAAGTGAAGTGAAAGGTGTCAGAATGAGGCTCGTGAGGGGAGGCCCTCCCAAGAGTCATCGTCTCCGTTCACTGATCCCCTCATTTCATCTCTGACTCCACCAATTTCAGCTTCCCCCCCTCATCCCGTCCCCGCAAGTGTGTGAACATTGTAAAGGCTAAGCTCAGCATGCATATTTGATGTGTCTTTGCCAATGTTGCGTTCCTGAACTCACATTCACCCGCCACAAGCAGCTGGCAAATAGTAAAATAGTGTCACATATTAGATTGCACCTGTACGGAAAACTATAAAAAAAATAAAAATTACAGAGTGCAATACTACCTTAGCCTGGTAAACCCCCCTCCCTCCGGAAATCTCATTTGCATTTGATTTCAGGAAGGAGGTCTGGGATCGCGAAGGGAGTAAAGCTGGCCGCAACGCTGCGTATTCGAACCAATCAGCGGCTGCTAGGGGCGGGATCATCCAATCACCTGCCTAGTAGCTTGAAAAAAAGAAAAACCTCTCTGTCATCGATTCTGCTTACGGAGTCTCAGATGGAAGTAGGCTGTGAAACAAATGTGTGTCGCAAGCTTCTTCCATTTGACGGTGTCAGGTTGATACTACCTATGGGCATCTCAGAAAAGGCAGTCATGATTTACATATGCCAGAAAATGGAAGGCATCTAGCCATGGGGGTAACTTTCAACATATCTATGGGGGGGCTGGTAATTGTATAGAAAACTAACTTTTAGCAAAAAGGAAAGAAAAAAGAACTGGGAACATTTTCAACAAACAAGTTTTGTTGTGAGTAGTAAGAGAGAGCAGAATTAATATATCAAGGGTCTTCATTCTCCAGCATTTTCTTCCATTTTTATTCACCAGCAGTGTTCCTTGTTTTGCATACAAAAGGCCCTCTGGTCACATTAATCGACTTCCAAATTTCAATGTCAGTTCCCTTTCATAGGGCCTGCCCTGCACACACAGGGATTTGCAATGACTCCAGGAAGAGAATGTGAGATGAGAGGGCGGGGAACACTGGAACTGGGGGGTGCGGTTGGGGGTGAAATCCCACAACACAGAGTTGGATAGAATGGTGCACTCCTGCTTAGGATGTGAGATACACCTGCACGTAAGGTGTTAGATGGAGAAGGATTTGATGGGATTGAGGGGGGCAGGCTATGTGGGTGTTGCAGGGGAAATGCAAGCTTGTTGAATGCTAATGAGGCCTGCATTCCTGTTTGATGAGTTGATGGGTTCTTCAGTTTGCATTCTCTAACTTTCTCCAGTCAAAATAAATAATTTTCATGGTAAAACATGCTTTTGTGTGAGAAAGACAGATGAATGGCCTGACTTTTTCTGACATTTATTTGTCTTGGCATTATAATCGTAATGGACTATCTGAGGCCAGCACTCCAACCCGACCTCCCCATACATACAGCAAGGTCAAAAGGAAGGTTTTAATCCATCATTTTGCCCAGCTGTATTTTGGTCAAAGCTACAACTTCATGTCTAATTAGGTGGCAAATAATATGAATACAAGCACTGACAGTAAGTGTCCAATATGCAAAACGAAGTGTACAAGTGTCAGTTGGAATAAAGTGGTGATGCTGCCTGCGGTGATGCGTGTCATGAGTAATAATTCGTCAACAAGAAGTTGCATTGATAAACTGATTGGATGAAACTGTATGAATGTGGTTTTAATGACTTGAAAAGGCTTACTCTTATGTCAGGCAAGATGCTCCAACTAGGTTATGGTTTGTTTAAGGCATTTAAGGTTTTGCAAAGTAGGTTCAGGCCAAGGCAAGCAATGCCTTACTTTGAAAATATTAACTTCTTCTCCTTTTGAGATCTTGTTCACAGGCTTGTTTCTGCAATTAGAACAAGTTCAGGTTGAGAAACAACTCAAACATAGAGATACAATAAATAGACCTGAATTTAAATTTACTGTATGTTTCTCATCAAAACTTTACCGAACAACTCTTTGCTTTTTTTTTATTCGAACAGGAATTTTACATTAGTTTCCAGATATATTTTTTCCAGGTAGGTTTATCACATTTAGAGAACCAATTACACTGTATTAGCCTTGCATACTGTATTATCATTACACTGAACAAGGCATCATAAATGTCAACTCTACAAGACAAGCTGAATTTAATAGGTTATCAAAATGTGTCATATCAATCACTGGCTTTTACAGCTAAACGATTTTGACTTTAGTTTAGCAATGAGAAGCAACAGTATGCCTACAAATGATGGGGCCAAATAACAACACGTACAGCAACTAAAATAAAGAAAAATTGGTGCCAAAATTAATCTTTTGATCACTCTCCAAAGCTAGTTTGTGCTGAGGAAGATAAAGATAAATAGTGTGGTTAGAGCCAGAGTACTGATAGACAACATAGCATATTACAAAAGGAAGAAAAAAGAAAAGGACAGAAAAGATTCCAGGGTCGAATGAAGAGAAGGAAGATTGGATGGAAATGAACAGCATAGAAACTATTCATTATAAAGCATGAATATGATTAAGCCCTGGGTGAGGAAGTATTTTGCATGAGGTGAATAAATGGTGGACAGCTGGGTGTCAAATTAAATGTCAAATGCTTTGACAGATACTAGTGTTTGCTCGCCTGCATGGTGTGTGCATGCACCTTTCAACTACAGTAATCTTGTTGTTTGGGATACCTGACACAGCTGATCTCTGCGTTTCAATACAGTATTCATAAAGTCAAGTGATATTGTACCACTCTATACAGACTGTTGCAAAGTGCATAATGGTCCGACTAATGCAGGGCTATACAGATACAGTGCTGTACTGTACAGTATTGTACAGGCTGCAATAATAATCTTGACTAGTGTATTAGAGAGAAATGTGGAGATGTTCCAGTTGAACATTCAGCGTTATGAAGTGTCTATGGCTAATATAGTACCACAAAATTTGAATACAATTTGAAATGCTGTCAATGTTGCTAGCCTGCAGCAGGATATTCTCTGTTCAGTCAGGACTCAGCAGCAGCACTTATCTACCGCCACAAGACAATTGCCAAAGAGCCAAATATCCCGCTGTCAAAGGAAATACATTAATTTAAAACATTTAGAACACATCTTCCCAAAGTATAAGTAGCTGGGGCTGTGGTTGAGAGTTTGTGATTTGTCATGACAGTTAAAAGTACTATAGCCTCGGACCAAAACAGAGAAAGACATGACTCAAAAACCAACATGCTCTATACATTGGTGACACATAACCTTGGGTGTGTAATGTGTGTGCAATGGTTTCAAGAGGTATGTAATGTCTCAGCATCAACAATTGATAACAGTTAGCTGACATCACTGAGAAACAATTAGCAAAGGCTAACAAAAACTCAGCAGCACCTTTCTGTTGTCTTAAGCCACAATAATCATAGTATCGTTCTAGCAGCTCTTTGTTGTGTAGTATTTTCTTATTGTCTATGGGCTGTCAGAGTGCTTATGCTTATGTCATACTTAAGATTGCTATTTCTAGTGACACGAATGCCTGAGGAAGAGATTTTTAAGCTTCAAACACGCTGCCTGTGTAGACTGCATCAGAACCCTATTTATGTTCTATGCCCAAAAGTGTTTTCTATCTATGCACTATATAGCATACTGTATATCTATCCTCACGCTCATTGTTGATAGACTGTACTATCCATTCACATATTCATTGGCAATAGATTATCTATTTACTGTGAGTTGATAAGTCTCTCTCTCTCTCTCTCTCTCTATACACACACAATATATACTGTATAGACGGGTGACAATATAGACGGGTGACAAATTCAAGGAAAAAAATGAATAAATGAGTGGAGAAACAAGCAACTGCTTCAATACAATGACGCAATTAACATCATATTGTTATACTTTTCTGGTGAAGGTATAACAATACTGGCCAGTTGACCTCGATTTTGGATCAAGATGGCAAGAGAAATAGATCTAAGTGACTATGAAAGACAGTTCATTAGGGCATGGTGGCAGGAGCTTCAGTCACAACAACTACTCAATGGCTAGTGTTTCAACCGGAAACGTAATTAACCTGACATTTGCATTTCGATCTATGGGAAAGACATCAGTAAATAGGGCCAGAAAATGTGGTTGAAAGCACACATTCAATGACCGTGATGCTTGTGCATTAGTGTGCGTAAGAGTTTAGTGGGGTGAAAACGTAGGCACTGGTCTACAGAGGATGTGGGGGAAAAAATGATGGGGTCAGATGAGTCATTCACCATTTTCTCCACAAGTGAACGAGTGAGTGCATGTGTGGCATACACCAAGAGAACAAAACAGGCCTGAATGCTTGACCCCTAGAGTCAGGTTATGCTGTGGGGGGCATTTTCCTAGCATAGTTTGGGTCGACTTGTCAGGGAAGAGCCACTGGAAACCTTTCCCAAAAATGAAACACTTCTATCCTGATGGGAGTGTTCTCTTCCACAATGACAATGCCACCATGGGCATGAACAGTCACTGAAGGGTTTGATCATTATTAAAATGATGTGAATCATAAGCTATGGCCTTCGCAGTCACAAGCTGATTGACAACATTTTCGAAACCAAACGTGTATCTTTTGGAAGAATAGTGTTTCATCCCTCAAGTAAAGTTCAAGAGACTTGTACAATACTAGGTCGGGCCGCTACGCGGCCCTCCCGTCTAGTAGCCTGGCCCGCACATCGGAGACAGAGACAGAAGAGCGTATAGACGTTCCTTGCAACACCGGTGCTCGTTTCTCGCACATGATTTGACAACGCGCAAAGCGAAGGCGAAACCTAACTGCAGCATGCAAACCGAAAGCGAAACCTAACTGCAACACGCAAACCAAAAGCGAAACCTAACATGCAAGTGACAAACACGAAACCTAACAGGTTCAAAATCAATTTCCATTTGCTTGTGAAGCAACGCAACAACTGGCTTGGGGTGGTTCAACTTCGTAATAATCATCAATTAAACATAAAAGCAACAGTAATGAAACCCAGTAGAGGTAGGGTCTACTCTAGAGAAGATCTAAAGCATGATAAATAAATAATAAAATAATCAAGGGAGACAAATCAAAATGGCCTGCTGGATTGCATATTTTCTGAAACATCCAGCCCACAAAAAAATGACTGGGGTATTGACTTTTTGATGTTATGGGTTCAGCGTGAGTTCATTTCAGACTAGTCTTTACAAATCGTTTTCCATAGTAAATTACTAAACTAAAAGCATGCGTTTGTGTTGCGTTAGTTAGATGTGTGTTCTTGTGTGCGTGGTGAAATGAATGGATGGAGAGCATGTCGGCACTCTTTGCAGCTAAACCAATAGAAATCACCAGAGAAACAACCAACACTAGAACAACAAGGAACAATAGAAAATGAAAACATAGCTGAAAAGAATGTGTGGGTATTTGCTCAATATCACCCCTGACTTAAAGGTGACCAGAGACTTGTGACTGTACATGTATTCGTGAAGCTATTTACTGCCATCTTTTGGCCTAGGGAAGCAACAGCAATAAAATAAAATAAAAATGATATAGATCAAATATAATATCTATATAGTATGATATTTTCTTTACATCATGCACTTAATGTTTTCATCCCAAACAGTGCATATAGTATATTATATTGCATGCCTCAATGCATAAATGCTTTCCCCCATTAACACAGTACACTTATCTGGTGCACACATAGAGTACTAAGCCCTGCTTAATCATTTTAACAGTCATGAACTGAGCAATTGACTTAACCACAAATAAGTCCAATGTTATTTTATCCATCCGAACTCACTCTAACACAAAACCGTGTTCTCTGCCAGGCGCCTGCAGGAACAGTCGATGGGGCTGATTAGAAATCCGTCTGATGAGGGTGAAAGATGAGCTTCCAGACCTCCATCATCTGGATACAGCCTGCAGAGGAATCCACTGAACTCCATAAACAAACTCAATCAATTGTAATGATATGTCCCTCTGAGTAAGTGTTTTTTTTTCTTCACAGCACACAGCAGGAGAATGCAGTATGGCTGCCTGTTCTTATACACTGTAGTGTGTGTTCATGTGTAAGCTACAATGCAGTGAGGCTATTGTAATTCCAAACAAGGGTGAAGAGTGAAGACAAAAACAAGCCGTTTGATGTTTAATTTGTGTCTACTCCAATACACTACACACAACTCCAGATTTGATGTAGTTGAGCTGTCAAAATGATTGTAATGAGGTTTTAACAGCCCAACCAGTCTGGCTACTGCATGGAATATAAGCTGTAAAATATGGATGACATGAAGCTTTTGCCAAAGGGGGAAGTGACTGAGTGAGCAGCATTCTGACCTGAAAATCTAACATCACCCCTGTTTAAGCATACTGTACTATACTGTAGCTTTGTATACAGCTTTTATATACAATCATATTTAAGTTTTAAGGTGGGGAGCAAGATACCTGGCCCAAATAAAATGAACAGAGTATCAAATGCAGAGACAATGTAAGTCTGTGTGTGTGTGTGTGTGTGTGTGTGTGTGTGTGTGTGTGTGTGTGTGTGTGTGTGTGTGTGTGTGTGTGTGTGTGTGTGTGTGTGTGTGTGCATTTATAGGTCGAAACTACACCAGAGTATTGCATTCACAGCAAGATGAAGTGAATGATGTTACATTGCCAAAAGGCGCCTTTTATGTCAGAGAGAGATGGATGTTGTTCTGAAAGTTGGCAGCCGCCTCAATAGAATTTGTTTTGTTCCATTATTAATATTAACCGTCTTTACAACAATGTAGGCCATTGCGTTCATATGTTATATATTTATCTCACTCTAGATGTCTTTAAAGGTGCATTTAACTGATGTCAAACATTTGATTTATAATATTTGAGATCACATGGTTATCTTCTGTGAATGATGGATTTCATGTAGAATCTTAGCTTCACCCTATCTATTTAGACAGTACTCTCTTGATGTTATGGAAAGGCTTTCCTCCTGGTAAATGGGATATTCTATTCTAATTTAACAGAAGGCAACAGGCAATACAATAATTGTATTTTCTTTTATTTGACTGGTCAGCTTGGTTAGATCTATTTATTTTTTTTGCCTTTATGCACCTGTAGTGCTATATAAACGAAATAAGTAATCTATGATAACTTTTCCAATGTAACATTTTCACAGCAGTCTCATGCACAAAATCATCATTATGCTATGACAATAAAATAGATCTATGTCATCAGTCTTACAACATGACCAAATGACCATTCATAATTCTTGATTTGAACACTTGGATTAAGACTTGATCATGAGTGACACTTTAGTTCGATGATCTTATTATGTCATAGACATTTAGGACATTATAACTGATATGAAATGCCCTCAGTAAATATTCAACTTGTATTACATTTCAGTCATTTTATTCCCAGCTCAATGATTACAGGTACAGAGATGGTAATCATAGATGTGCACCCTCTGCTGCCTCATATTGGAACAGCTCTCTCTCTCCTTATCTCAGCAAGTGTTGTATGACTATCACTACCGGCTCCTAACTCTAAGACGGAAAAAAAGAAATTAGCTTGAAAGTGGAGTGTATGAATTGTAATAGTTACTCTGGATCTGCATGGATCATAAATGCTGACAGGGACAGCTTTGACACGTCTGCTTTTGTGAACCATGTGAGCCAGAAGCTAATCTTAAAGAAGGCTTTATTGCTGGGTAACTTGTCATCTTCTGCTGCCACCCTTTCCCCAGATTTCTCCACATGCACGTGATGTGAGAAGTCATATACTAGGCGAATACTGACAGTAAAAGAGCAATGATGGAATACCCCTGCATTATAGGATTTGCAGACTATTGAGGATATGTTGAACACAGCTGAGAGAGCATTATATGATATCATAAACTATAATGGTTCACAAGTTGTGGGAGACACTTAACAGGAGGCATAAATATTAGGAAACAGATGGACAAACATGATGAGATTAGGTAAAGATTTGCAACACTGGCATGGTCGTCTCAGATTTTACAAAAAGGCTCTACTAGCCACGATGATCACTGATCCTGTGCATACTTATGTGAGGAGATGAGGTTGAATGTTCTGTATTATTCAACTTTTTTGTGATGCCTCCAACAGTACCATTTCTTTATTAGGCACTGAAAACCGTATCATTTTTTATATAGTTTCCCCTCTTTTATTTATGAGCTTATTTTTAAAGTTCAAAACTCACTCAACCTCATGTGCTTTATTCATCTTCAGTTCTCTATCATAGCTAGGTGCTAAATATATGCCTTATAATTGCCACTAAAGCATAGCATTACTGTAGGCAGTGGTGGAACAAAGTACCTGAAAGTCACACTTTTAGGAAAATTAAAGTGAAATCCAGCCATTATAATACCACTTATGTAAAAGTCTAATAGTAGGCTATCTGATATTACCTGTAGGCTAAGTATCACAACTCATTATCTGACATTAAATGTATTAAGTTAAAGTGAATGCTAATGAAAATAAAAGCAAATCAGCGAAAGATTTTAAGATTTTGCTGACCATTTGCCTCACATTTGAAGGTGAATTTGAGAATACTGAAATGTCATGCCCTCATGGCAGAAAAAGCATATAAGAATTCCTCCTCATTTCAATTCATTTAAACCCATTAAAACCGGGAAAACATCTGTCATTTTAGATTCTTGCGTTGGCTATTCAAAAATAGCAGATATACAAGCTCACAGCGCGTCACTTCGTGCCGCGCTGCGAGCTTGTACATCTGCTATTTTTGAACATTTTTGAAAGATCTTAAGTGTGCGAACTACTGATTTAGAAGGCATGTGTAGAATCGGCCTCAGGACTTAATGGGTTAATATGCTACAGAATCTCTTAGATATGGCCATAGGGGATGATTGTTGTGGGCGGGGAGAGCTGCTGCTGCTGCAATCTTCCTTGGTAGCAATAACACTGACCAGGCTGAACATGCTTAGGCTACAGCATTAATAATTTGCACACTACATTTTGTATTTTCTTTGCAACAGGATTTATTAATTGAATTAGATCTAATGAGTAACTTACTTTGAAGAGGCAAGGGGAAATGTGTTGGAGTAAAAAGTAATTACCTTTTAAAATTGGATTGGTGTAAAAATGACAGTAGACACGAATAAACACACTCATGTAAAGTACAGATCATCAGAAAAAGTAGCCAACTTGAACTTGTGTCTTCTCACATATTAGAAAATAGCATACTCTCAATGAAAACCTCCATCTGTCAATTAGATCCTATACCTACTAAAATGTTAAAGGAAGTGCTCAGCACCGGCTTTACACCTGAGCACCTGAACCACCTAGGCGCACTTTAATTCCAATGTGCTGTCTTTATATGGAAATATCTGCGCCATCAGTGCGCTGGAGATGAGACCAACTAAAAGCTGGTTTCAGTGCAGAGTGCGATGTCTGATTACGCGAAACCACACCTCATTTTAGACCAACAATTATTAGACCATGGGCACTAAATAGGAACAAGATCATTTGATATTTAGACAATGTGGGTGCTGGGTCTAAAAATCTGTTGGAAAATAGCAATATTTGCACAGCACCCAGCGCTGCTTTGCGGAAGATAGGGCCCAAGTACTTTAATCAGGATATAGTGGAGGGTGGACCTGGGCTTTTCCAATGTAATAGAACTAGAGGCAAATGGAGGAAAATTCACAGACCCGATTGCTTATTTCTCGCGCGCAACCTGGCAACGTTGGGTGCTCACGCTAAAGGGAACAAAATGGCGTACCCGAAATGTTGTCCGGCTCGCGGTGTTTCGGTGTCGTTCGGTGGTGGTCGGCGGTGACGCTAAGGAACAACATGGTCGACCGTAATGTTGTGAGTTTGTGCTGGCCGCAATTAATTATGCTGTGAGAAGGCAAATGTGTGGTGAGCAGTGAAAAGTAGCCTACTGCACCCGTAAATTAATTGCGCGCGTTGTGGCTTGTGTTGTTAGTGACATAGATATGTTGTTGTTGTGTTTAGTGTGACACAATGACACGACAATTATGGCTTTTCATCTCTCCAATGTATTATAGGATGCATCTATACCACACGCTATGAGTGAGGCAAAGGCCATCTGAATCCTTCTTAGTGAGACTAGCTGGTATACGGGGCATCCCAAAAATGGCCACCAAGGGACAGGGTTCTAGTGTAATATCAAGGGCAAGAAGCAGGCAGAACTCAGCCAACTTAGGACAAGATAAAAACATATGGGTATAGTTAGTGGGTTAAAGTCACACCTGTCACAGGTATTATTCATCCCTGGAAAAAAGGCTGCTACCGGTATGTCATGTTATGACATTGAGTGCTTGAATAAAACATACGAAAGTTTGCACTCAAAACTCTGTTGCACTATTTTAACAGTGATGTGACACTGAAAATGCAGTGATAGCATTTGTCCAGCTACCAAACTACATGGTGGAAAGACATCTCTTAACTACTTGAAAGCTACAGCAAATCATTCTGAAAGTAGTGAAAGCGAGGTCACAGTAATAACTTGGGTATTTCCAGAAGGAAATAATAAAATGGAGGAAGCTGATCAATCCACACTACACATCTGCCATCAAGCCTTAGATCTTACAACTCACATTCACATACAGAAGTCGGCAATTTAGCATTCTTGTCAACCAGGGGTGACCGTGCCTTTGCTGATGCTGCTGCCCCCAAGCTCTGGAACAGCCTACCCCTTCCCATTAGAAGTGCTCAGGCTATTGGGGTTTTTAAATCTCTCCTCAAGACTCATTTCTTCTCTCTAGCCTTCTGTTGTAAATGTGCTATACAAATAAAGCTTGATTTGATTTGTTTTGAAGATTCGAAAATAGAGCCATATTATTCTGATAAGAAGCGGTGCCGTGTCCATCTCATTACACAATGGGTATTGTTTCTTTTCCAGAGAGGAATCATTTGGAAGACCTTGAGGTAGCCTAAGATAAAAAGAACTGTTTGTCAATATTTGAGGGAGGAAAAAACTGAAATTATGAAGTTAATTTCCCTTGGGGGATACTGCAAGGTATAATCCTTTTTGCATTTGCTCTCTCTGTTTCTGTCCATCCCTCTCTCTCTCTCTCTCTCTCTCTCTCTCTCTCTCTCTCTCTCTCTCTCTCTCTCTCTCTCTCTCTCTCTCTCTCTCTCTCTCTCTCTCTCTCTCTCTCTCTCTCTCTCTCTCTCTCTCTCTCTCTCTCTCTCTCTCTCTCTCTCTCTCTCTCTCTCTCTCTCTCTCTCTCTCTCTCTCTCTCTCTCTCTCTCTCTCATTGTTTTCTGAGTCTGTGAATCAGTAATGAACAAACTGTAATGATGACAATCCCTATCATAGAATGAAATGGCATGGAGTGTTAATCTCGATTCTCCTCAGCACAGAGCACTAAAAACACACAGGGTATGTAGCAACACAATACTTCTCATTTATACTCGCACATACACAGTATAGGGCAAACCTCCAAAGTGAATTACTTCTGGAGCAATAGTAGGCCAGACATGGATTACTGTTGCTGCTGGATTATGGAACCCCATATCTCAATGGACTCAATTTGTTTGATTTTGTGGATTGTATGATAAAGTGTACAGGGCACTGAGGGTAGCCTATTCACGGAAGGCTTGAGACAGGATATTGTCATTGGAGATTTTGCCCCCTCTAGTGGTTAAAGCTACAATCTGGGAAATATTTTAATGAATATAATGTTATGTGAACCAATCTCTATTATTTCTATTGCATATTATATTTTAATTGCATATAACCCCCTTGGCTTGTACACAAGAGTAAAATGTGACTTGGCTGCTCAACACTGTATCAACAATAACAAATAAATAAAAAGGTACAGTACACATAATATGTGATACTCTCTTCTTGGACTTGTTTGTATACTCTGCAGCAGTTATGTGGAACGGGATATCTGCAAACTGTCAAACTGCTAATCTGTCGATTAGCTCCATTGTTAACTTCAAGTCCTCCCTAAAGAGCTGGCTGAAAAGTAGCTGGATCGAATTATTGTTGTTTGTTTTGTTTTAGTTTTTTGTTCTTTTTTTTTAGATATTGTTTTTGGCTTTTATGCCTTCATTGATAGGACAGTAGGCTGAATGGGGAGAGAGATGGGGAGTGACATGCAGCAAAAGCCGTCTGGATCGGGAGTCGAACCCGCGACCAGCCTAGGTGCCCATTTTAGTTGTCTAGTTAGTACATTGGAAATTGTATAAATGTATTTATTGATTTTATTTTTGCATGGCACTCAGTTCACACACTCGTATACAATCACAGTCACTACAGGACAACAATGGAAATGAGCTCTCTAGCTTGTTTTGCGTTTTATCCTTTTGACAGATCTGACACAGCCCTGGGCAACACAGGCTGGCGGAGATCTGTACTTTGAGGAGCACACTCTTCTACTTCGGTAATACTTTTGAAAGAAAGTGGCCTCTGGGTGTTTATTTTCCACAATGCTGATAGATTGTCTACTGTGGGGGCATGTACAGTACAATCACAGTAATAGCAGTGATTTCCCTCGGGAACCAGGATGGCTGACATACTGTAGGTGAGTGAGATATTCCAGGTCTGGGGAACAAAAAGACTGTCCTGGATGTCATCAACCAGGTCTCTGTAAGTAAGATTCTGTTTTTGTCCCTTAATTTTCTTATTGAAAGGAAATCCTTGAACTCTTCCTGTATGGTAAAGTATTTTAATGCAATATGACTAGCATGTCTGTGTGGTTGGAGGTGGACTGGAGGTGGTTGGAGGTGGACTTCCAACTATTCCATTGAGAAATTTCAACATTGGTGTCAGGCTGGTTGACAATGTCAAATGAATGTGAAGCAGATGGCGCACCGGATTGGACACCATGTCATCTATGATGATCTCAAAGATGAGGGAAACATGCCCCAAAGTTATTACTTTGGATTCTGGATCCCATGAAAACAAATTTCACAACTAAATTAAAGCTGAAATTGACAACAACAAAAAAATCATCCTTAGAGTACTAGAGGTTTGGCTGACATTGATAATTATGTTTTTTCATCCTTTTAGTACGGTATTAAGAGGTTTGGCTACTACGCGCTAGCCTGGTAAACCCTCCCTCCGGAAATCTCATTTCCATTTGATTTGATTGATGTACTTTATTTAGTAATGTAACGCTGCCTTGGTGCTGATGACCTTAACAGACAGTGCCTGAGTTCTGACTTGTAACTCTTAAACATGCAACTATAAACTTATAGTATTGATTATAAGATGTGACTAGTATTTTACCCCTGACTTTGAATCTACTTTCAAAAAGACAACAAAGTGGGTTGTATAACATGGGTATTTATTCACCATTAAGCAAACAAATATATAAATGACCAAAACAGCCCTTGTAGGGTTTCTCTTAAAACACAAACAAAACCTTGTAAGGTAAATAACCACCAAGTTGATATCTCTGTCCCTTACTGTCCCTATTAGGAGCCACAATAAGAAACAATCAACCCAAATACCACTCTTATTTATACCTCTAGGAAATAGTGCAAAAACATATGGTATGAACTAACTATAAACAGTGCAGTGGCACGGTACTGTCAACCATGTAAACCTAGAGCATTAAATTGCCCTTTAAAATGTACCTTAGTAGGCCAAAACCCTAATAGACCTTACACCTTTCACATAACCTGAGTAACCTAAAGAATACAATGAATTACTAGTTTAACTTGGCTCTTGGCACAGTAAATTATGAAATAAACAAACCTTTTAATTCTACCTGAAGAAATAATATATCACCTTATTTATACCTTTAAACACTTTATGTAAGTACCCTTTTTTAGATATAAATTAAATAAAGGCTTTCCCAAAAGTCCTAATTATACACTCCCATTCACAGAAAGGATGCAAATGAACTTAAACCATCACAAATATACCTTGTACAGTAGTGGGCCCACTCATGAAATAAACAAATAAAAAGCCGGCATAAACATTAACAAAATAACCCCGTTGCAGGCCTGATTGACGCTGGTGTGCGACCAGAGTGGAGAAGCCTCTTCACTCACGTGAGCCCGAGTGTCACAGGGTTACTCACCCAACGATATGATAAACGTTCAGTGTCTAGTACGGCCGTTCCATACACAGCACGTTTCAGTGGACAAGATGACTGGTCTTTCCCACGACGCCAGAAGTGCACCCAGCTTTCCTGGTCGCAGTGGCACTAATCTGGGTCTCTGTAGACGAGTCTAGGTCTCCCGACCGAACACAGTGTCCGAAAGTACTTTATATTCCAAACGTTCACGTTGTTGCTGCTCCACTCAAACGTTAACGCCGCTAGCATGAAGCTAACAAACAGTGGAACTCTCGACGTCTGCTTACTGCAATAAAGCTGACCCAGGACTCAAATTCACTCCACACTGGACAATTATTACACTCCGTCACTAAAGATGAATATACTCATTCATCACTTAAACAACAGTGGTACAATTGTCTTGCAAAACTCCCGTTTTCTTTAATACACAATGTGCGTTCCTCAGACACACACAAAACTTCCCCAAAACTTGGTTAAGCACAAACACATCTCTACTCGTCCCGCCCCCCAACCAATCATATGCTTTGAAAGTGATGGACCATCATAGAGACCAATCAGAGGTAGTTAAACGGAACACAGTCTGAACCACAAGGTTAGACTGATCTCTTAAAGTGGTACTAGCTTTTACAGACCTGTTGACATATTACATTGACTGTCTAATTCTAAGGTTTTGAATTAGGCACATAATAACGCTGGGGAAATTACCCAGGGGTTACAGGCTCCCCCTTCTAAACGTCTGAATGTCCCCATCAGACTTTATCTTAACAAATACTTCAGACAGGTATATGTGGCCATAGGTGGGGAGTATGGACTTGGGGCTTGGAAAAGGGCAGGGCATATGAAAAGGGAAGTGTCTATGTTTCTGCTGATGGATATCCTCATTCCACGGTGTACCACGACCACTGGCTGGTCTACAGAATGGCCAAGGGCATCGTAGGTTAGTCGAGTGACTGGCTTTACCTCCCTCTTAGGACGTGGGGCAGAGGAGACTTCTGTAGCTCCATCTGCCAATCTTTCAGTGCAGACGTCTGTCACGTCTTCTCCTTCAAGTCCTGTGACCCGTACAGGGTCCTCTAGTTGTGCCACATTCTCGATCTCCTCTTCTTCTGTATGAAGTTGGTCAGACTCGCTGTCTGACGCATCCAGAACTTCGTCCGGGACGTGAGGAACATTGTTCTGATGTAAGGCTCGACTCAGCCGTTGCTCAAAGGGCTTTAGTGTCTCAGAGACACTTTTTGCGTAATTTGGAACGTACACAGAACGCTCATCTTCAGAATCTGACCCTTCAGATTGTTCTGCTTCCTCTTCTTCTTTTTCCTCCTCTTGCGTGTCCACTTCTGGGACTGCTCGGGTGGCTGGTCGACGAGGTACATTGGTCTCTTCGGGACCATTCGAGAGCCTGACCAGACATCCTATAGGGAGGAGATGGTCACGGTGAAGGGTTTTCACAATGCATCTTCCGCTCTCAGGTTTTACCCGGTACACTGGTATGTTTGGGAGCTTCTCAATTATGACATACGGGATTGAAAACCATCGATCACTCAGTTTATGCTTCCCTTTCAGTCCTGTGGCCCGAGTGAGAACTCGGTCTCCTTTCTCTAGAACCTGGTTTCTCACACTGGCATCATAACGTCTCTTATTCCGGTTGTGTAATTGGTTAGCGGCATCAACTGCCAGTTGATAAGCATGCTTCAATTCAGCTCTCATCTGGTCCACATACTGCAGGTAGGTGGTTTCATCTTCGCCATCTGGTGATGTCCCGAAACACACGTCAACTGGAAGCCTTGCCTCTCGGCCAAACATTAAGTAGTAGGGCGAGTAACCAGTGGCGTCATTACGGCTGCAGTTGTACGCATGTACCAGCAAGCTCACGTGCTGGCTCCACTTCTGTTTCTGTGCAGGGTTGAGGGTTCCCAGCATAGAAAGAAGGGTGCGGTTAAACCGCTCTGGTTGCGGGTCACCTTGTGGATGATAAGGGGATGTTCTTGACTTCTTTATGCCCAACATTCCAAGGAGCTCCTTGATAAGGCGGCTCTCAAAATCGCGCCCCTGGTCGGAGTGGATGCGAGCAGGCAGGCCATAGTGTACAAAGAACTTCTCCACCAAGACCTTGGCTACGGTCGAGGCACGTTGATCCTTGGTGGTGAAGGCTTGAGCGTATCGCGTGAAGTGGTCGGTAACCACTAAGACATTCGCAGTTCCTCTTGAATCTGGCTCAATGGACAGGAAGTCCATGCAAACCAAGTCCATAGGGCCACTGCTGGTAATCTGGTGCAAGGTAGCCGCCTTGTGAGGCAGCGTCTTACGGGCCACACATCTACCACAAGTCTTTATGTACTGCACAATGTCTGAAGCCATTCTGGGCCAATAGAATCTGTCTTTTGTAAGGGCAGTGATCCTCTCCACTCCCAGATGACCTGCATCGTCATGCAGGGACTTGAGAACAGTGAGTCTGTAGTCACTTGGTAGGACAAACTGTAGTGCTTCGATTCCAGATGGTCTCATGATCCTCCTGTACAACAGCCCACTTTTCACTACCAGTTTGGGCGCTTCCCGGGCCAATAGCGAAACATCTGGATCTTTACTTCTTGTGGTTGGAGGCCATGTTCCCTTCTTTAAGCCCTGTTTGGCCACGCCAATGACAGGATCTATGTCCTGGGCTTTTCGTAGTTGGTCCTGACTCAGGAGCTCCAAAGGACTTTGCACCAACTGGCTGGGAAAGGCGTAAGCCTCCGGAATAGCATCCGGCGAAGCTCCAAGCTGATCTATCAGCCGGTTGGGATAGTTTGGAGAATGAGAGATGCGTGTCTGCCTACAGATGGCTTTGACACCAGCCAATGGTATGTGCTTCCAACCTTCTTCAGTGTCCATGGCATTTCTGGACAACCAATCAGCATCCACGTTGTCTCGGCCAGGCTTGTAGATAATGTCGAAATCATAAGTGGTGAGAGCTGCCAACCACCGATGCCCGGCAGCATTTAACTTCGCTGAAGACAGTACATATGTGACCGGGTTGTTGTCCGTTCTCACACTGAATCTGGCCCCGTAAAGGTAGTCGTGAAATTTATCCACAACTGCCCACTTCAAGGAGAGAAACTCTAGTTGGTGTATAGGGTAGTTGCGTTCAGCTTGGCTTAGCTTCCGGCTGGCGAAAGCTACGGGTCGTAACCCCTCCGGGTATTCCTGGTTCAGTACAGCCCCAAGACCATCCAAGCTAGCATCGACGTGGAGGATGTAGGGTTTGTAGGGATCTGCAAAGGCAAGTACTGGGGCATGAGTAAGGCTATGCATTATCTTTTGGAAGGCTTCAGTGCAGGCAGGTGTCCAGCGCTTTCCAAACGGCTCAGAAACCTGGAAGTATTCAGATTTGGCTTTAGATGCTTTCCTTCCTCGCTGCACTGGTGGATAGCCTTTAGTCAATTCGGTTAGTGGGCGGACTATAGAGGAGTATCCCTCTATGAACTTCCTGTAGTAGCCACAGAACCCCAGATAGGATTGTAAACTCTTAAGGTTGGTAGGCGGCTTCCACTGCGCCACCGCTGCTACTTTATCGGGGTCGGTGGCTATCCCGGCTTCAGACACTATGTGTCCCACATATTTTACTTGGGGTTGGCAAAACTGACATTTGTCAATTGAAAGCTTGAGGCCATACTCTTCTAAGCGGTCAAGGACCTTTAACAGGCGCTCTTCGTGTTCCTCTAATGTTCTTCCAAACACGATGATGTCATCGAGGTAGACGAGACACTGCAGAAGGTTCATGTCCCCCACCGCCCTTTCCATAAGCCTCTGAAAAGTGGCGGGGGCTCCGGTTATGCCTTGAGGCATGCGCTCGAACTGGTAGAATCCAAGTGGACATATGAATGCCGTTTTCTCTTTGTCTTCTTCTGACATGGCGATTTGATAGTATCCACTACGGAGGTCCAGCACAGAGAACCATTTGCAACCTGTGAGACAGGCTAAGGCGTCGTCAATTCGAGGTAGAGTGTATTGGTCAGGTATGGTACGGGAATTGAGAGTGCGATAATCAATGCACATTCGGATCTTGCCATTTTTCTTTCGGGCTATTACTATGGGGGAGGCATAGGGGCTGCGTGACTCCTTGATGATGCCAGTGGCGAGGAGCTCCAGCAGATGTCGGCGGACATCGTCAATTTCGGCTGGTGCCAGACGGCGGACGCGCTCTCGGAAAGGACGAGAGTCACTAAGCCGAATATTATGCTCAACCTCTTTGGCCAACCCGACATCCCACTCCTCCAGTGAGAAAACTCCAGGCTTTTCGGACAGCTTGTCTGCCAACCTCTCTTTCCACATTGCCGGAATAGGGGAACTGCCAAAATTAAAGAGTGTGGGGTCAATGGATTTTAGAGGGGTTTTGTCTAGTTTAACTTCGGTGGCTATGTCAGCTTTGTGAACATGTGCAATGACTGTTCCCTTTGGAAGGGACTTTGACTTCAAGGATTCATTCCTAAGAACCACTGAGAAACGGTTCACATCCATCTCCCAGGGTAGCAGGACACATGGCGGCATTAAGACTCCAGCCGGGAGTGCGCCGCTAAATGGGGTCTCTATCAGGAGAACATTGCCCCGAAGTGACATTTTGGTAGTCACTCTGCACATAGCATGGCGTTCAGTTCCAGGGGAAATGGTAAGTGGACCTGGGCCTGCCCACTTTATTACGGCCACTGGGTCTTCAGGTGCGTGTGCACTCACGCGCCATGCCTGTGCTGTCTCTCCTCTGGCGGCAGCGTGCATGACTTTAGGCTCGTGTGTGTATGACCTGGCATTGGTTCCAATGATGACAGGAACCTGTTCAGGTCCATTGGCTTCAGGGCACACCAATGCCAACACTAGTTTTGGGGCACTCTGGCCATCATCATCGAGAAAAACCACCTCCACTGCCACAAAGCCCCTGTATGGGTAGCTTGACTGGCTCAGGCCCCACAGGCCCAAGTTGGAAATAGGGTGAATGGGAATGTGTGACAGGTGTTGTGCATACCAGCCCTCAAAGATTATAGAAACGTTGGAGCCACTGTCCATCAGAGCAGTGCACTGATTTCCCTCAATTTTCACTGTTCCAAATGAGGACTCGCCTATTAGACCAGGGGGGAAACTGACTGTCCCCGGAGTCTCAAGGTTGCTCTTTTTGACAGATCCAGTCCCCTCCTTTTCGGTTGCAGACCCTTTCTGGTTGTGTTTGAGCCTTTGCATTGATTGTAGCAGTTTCCTGATCACCTTTTGGGGATTCTCTGGAGCCCCACAGTTTGTGGCTATGTGACCCTCCTCTCCACATCGGTAGCAGTAAAACGCCTCTCCTCCTCTAGGCGATTTTGGTCCTTCTTTAGGTGCAGGTTTGTCAAACCGGTAGCTCCTTGTTTTTCCTTCATTAGGTGTAGCCATTGTGCTGTTGGTTACTGTCAGTACACTGATTTGGCTCTGCAGGCTTGTTACTTGCCTTCTCAATGCTTCAACCTCAGAATCATCTTGATGCTCAGCATCCCTGCTTCTCTTGGTTGTAGTAGGCTCTGTGCTTAGATTGGGGGACTCCTGTCCTCCCACTGTCAGCTGTAAAACTAAGGACTGAAGTTCTTTTATTTGACCTTTCATGTCATCCATCTCAGAAGGCTTAACTTTAACGCCATCAGATGCACGAACCTGGCGTACCGTAGAATTCAAACTTTGTCGAGCAGCCTCATGGTCTTCCTCCCCACGAATTTCATTCAACAGTTGCATGAATGTGGGAGGGTTGCCTTTCCGTTCCCTAAGCCGCAACTTGAGGAGCATGATGTCTGATTCAACCGCACCTCGGAGAAGCTGCTCCAGCCTGGCACGGTCCCGCTGGCTGCGAGCTAGGCCACCTTTCTGTACAACTTTAGTGAGCTGGTTCTCCAATCTTCTCAGGAATTCTGAAAGTCTCTCTGTGGGTCTTTGCCTCATGGACCTAAAGGTGAAATAGAGGTCTTCACCTGTTTCCGAGGTCCCAAATGCGTTCTCCAAAGCGTCCAAATACTCTTCAGCACCAGCTCCAGGGTCATTGTATCTTACTGCTTGAATAATCTCTAGGGCTGGGCCTTTCAAGCTCTCCACTATGCGTTTGCGTTTTTCTTTATCAGAGCAGTCACATTCCTCTGTCATTAGCTTGGCTTGCTCCAGCCAGTTATCATGAGACTCTTCGCCGGCTGGTGTGGGGACTACACCTGAGTAGACCCGCAAGCGCCTGAACGCATTGTTATCTGGTGTAGGACGCATAGTTTTGGCCAGCAAGTCTCCAACAGCTCGAATAATAGAGGCTGGTGAATCCTCTTGCTGGATTGGGGGTCCCTGAGTGAGGAGAGCTTGAACATCATCAAATGTCTTGCCTTCGGTTTCCAATAGTTTCCTTAGTTTGCTTGTGAACTCATCCTCTGGGGCTGGGCCAGTTGGTACTATTGTTACCTTCCAGGCAGTTCCACCAGCCAGGGGAGTCAATTCAAGGGGAGCCACAGCAGGGTCAACAAGGCAGCGACATTCGCATAGCATTACTTCACTGTCCAGATGAGACATGAACTTATTGTCTCTTACTCGTACTCTTCCAAAAGCTTTGACAGTTTCAGCCGTGCTCTCAACATCGGCAATGTCCGTGTCTTTTGGCATGCCACTTAAAGCAAAGGAATAGGCTGGATTTATTCCAACTTCGTTGCACCAAGCAACTAATTCTGTGATTAACTGGGGGTCTACGGGGCGGGCCATTTTGAGAAAAAGATGGGGACAGTTTACTTTTAAACTTATTTCTGGGGTACTGTTAAATGCAAGTCACAGAATAAATCAATGATCTCAGCGGTGCCTCCATTTATGTAACGCTGCCTTGGTGCTGATGACCTTAACAGACAGTGCCTGAGTTCTGACTTGTAACTCTTAAACATGCAACTATAAACTTATAGTATTGATTATAAGATGTGACTAGTATTTTACCCCTGACTTTGAATCTACTTTCAAAAAGACAACAAAGTGGGTTGTATAACATGGGTATTTATTCACCATTAAGCAAACAAATATATAAATGACCAAAACAGCCCTTGTAGGGTTTCTCTTAAAACACAAACAAAACCTTGTAAGGTAAATAACCACCAAGTTGATATCTCTGTCCCTTACTGTCCCTATTAGGAGCCACAATAAGAAACAATCAACCCAAATACCACTCTTATTTATACCTCTAGGAAATAGTGCAAAAACATATGGTATGAACTAACTATAAACAGTGCAGTGGCACGGTACTGTCAACCATGTAAACCTAGAGCATTAAATTGCCCTTTAAAATGTACCTTAGTAGGCCAAAACCCTAATAGACCTTACACCTTTCACATAACCTGAGTAACCTAAAGAATACAATGAATTACTAGTTTAACTTGGCTCTTGGCACAGTAAATTATGAAATAAACAAACCTTTTAATTCTACCTGAAGAAATAATATATCACCTTATTTATACCTTTAAACACTTTATGTAAGTACCCTTTTTTAGATATAAATTAAATAAAGGCTTTCCCAAAAGTCCTAATTATACACTCCCATTCACAGAAAGGATGCAAATGAACTTAAACCATCACAAATATACCTTGTACAGTAGTGGGCCCACTCATGAAATAAACAAATAAAAAGCCGGCATAAACATTAACAAAATAACCCCGTTGCAGGCCTGATTGACGCTGGTGTGCGACCAGAGTGGAGAAGCCTCTTCACTCACGTGAGCCCGAGTGTCACAGGGTTACTCACCCAACGATATGATAAACGTTCAGTGTCTAGTACGGCCGTTCCATACACAGCACGTTTCAGTGGACAAGATGACTGGTCTTTCCCACGACGCCAGAAGTGCACCCAGCTTTCCTGGTCGCAGTGGCACTAATCTGGGTCTCTGTAGACGAGTCTAGGTCTCCCGACCGAACACAGTGTCCGAAAGTACTTTATATTCCAAACGTTCACGTTGTTGCTGCTCCACTCAAACGTTAACGCCGCTATGAAGCTAACAAACAGTGGAACTCTCGACGTCTGCTTACTGCAATAAAGCTGACCCAGGACTCAAATTCACTCCACACTGGACAATTATTACACTCCGTCACTAAAGATGAATATACTCATTCATCACTTAAACAACAGTGGTACAATTGTCTTGCAAAACTCCCGTTTTCTTTAATACACAATGTGCGTTCCTCAGACACACACAAAACTTCCCCAAAACTTGGTTAAGCACAAACACATCTCTACTCGTCCCGCCCCCCAACCAATCATATGCTTTGAAAGTGATGGACCATCATAGAGACCAATCAGAGGTAGTTAAACGGAACACAGTCTGAACCACAAGGTTAGACTGATCTCTTAAAGTGGTACTAGCTTTTACAGACCTGTTGACATATTACATTGACTGTCTAATTCTAAGGTTTTGAATTAGGCACATAATAACGCTGGGGAAATTACCCAGGGGTTACAGTAAGACATGAGAACAGTACATGACAGTACATAACAGTACATGGAAGTACAAATTCGCAATACAAGGTCTACTAAACTGGATAGCTCATTAAGCACTTAGCTTGTTTAAGATGAGATCCCCATATACACAAATCATGATGACATATAAGAGACAGACAGATATACACACCACACTACTATACAGAATGTCATACAATCAGTTTACAGGTTACTGGTATGAAGAGTGAAAAATATGTACAAAAGAAGAAAGAGAGAGGGGGGGGGGGGGGTAGGTTAGGTTAGGACATGGGGTAGGTTAGGACTTGGACAGGGGCCATTTTTGAAATGCAGCCTCCTGAAGGTGTATCTTTAGGGCATTTTTGAAAGTGAGTAGGGTTTTACACGCCTTTACTCCTTTTGGTAGGGCATTCCACATTTTTGACGAATAGCATGAGAACGAGTTCATTCCCTTTGTTGTGCCAAATCTGGGTTGAACATGGTTTGTGGAGCTGCCTCTGGTGTTATGATCATGGACTTGATTAACATTTTGGAAGTATTTTGACAAATACAGGGGGATCCCAATGTTGTGGTGTATCTTGAAGACCAGGCCCATAGCAAGTTGCTGTACTCTGTCCTCAACCCTAAGCCATCCAATCCTAGCAAAATGGGCATGGGTTAGATGGGTTTTGTAATTGAGGCCAAGAAGTAGCCTTACGAGTTTGTTTTGAGATGTTTGGAGCCTTGTTTTTAAGGCCTTGGAGGTGTTGTGATACCATGAAGTGCATGCATAATCATAATGACCTTGTATGAGGGCCCCTACAAGAATCTTCAGAGTATTCTTACTGACTTTGCGATCAATCCTCCACATCCTCCGTGTTATTTTGTGGACCTTTTTGATCGTTTTTTCAGCGTTTTTGTCACCGGAGAGGTTTGCCTCCAAGATGGAACCCAGGTAGGTAATTTCCTCCTTTCTTGTGATAACATTTTCACCCACTTTGATCGTGAAACTCTCAGCCTTGCTAAGGTTAGGGTTGGACCCAAAGAGGATCGATTCAGTTTTACCCAGGTGTTTTACCCAGGTGTAATGAGAGTTTGTTGTCGGAGAGCCAGATGCAGATCTTATTTCACTCCTGAAATCAAATGGAAATGAGATTTCCGGAGGGAGGGTTTACCAGGCTAACTACGCGCCGAACCTCAAGAATAAATCCAAGCCATTCTGGTGCATAAATGATCTTCCAGTGACTAGGTATAGGAGCTGCAATCACTTTCTGGCAGGAGGAAAACTGCTTTATAAGGCATAATGGCCTTTCACATGTATAACCACTACCAGGTATATTGGTGTGATTGGGCTATGTAAGTTGTTTGCCAGACCCAGGGGGTCGGCCTACATGAGGCTTTGTCTATCCCCCTTTCGTCCATATATGGGCATGTATAAAAAAATATATTTTTAAATAGGCTCTGTCATGATTAATTGACCACATATATGAAGTTAAACAACTAAATTCTATCCAAACGATATCTTAATAGTAAATTCCGTGCCTCAAAAAAGAAGTTTGAGACCGTTTTAAGAACGAAACTAAGAAGTGAAGGCACTCGGACAACAACAATGGCTGCCGTTCGTCTTTTGTCGGCGGCACTCAGGCTGCACTCGGCTTCATTCGGGCTCACTCGAACTCGCCACCTGATTGGCCAACTGTCGCTGTCAATCACAGAACGATGTGCGACGACGCTGATAGGCTCGGTTTGCTGGTAATTCCGCTAGAAACAATTTCCCACAATGGGAAATCATGCCAGACTCATCCTGGAATCAAATGGAAATGAGATTTCCGGAGGGAGGGTTTACCAGGCTAGCAATAACCTTTTGGCAGGATAAATACTGCTATATGGCATATATGGCCTTTTACAGGTATGCCCTCTAATAAATTGATTTTATTAGGCTATAATGTTTGAAATATAACCCCAGGAATGAAACCAGGCCATTAAAAAAAAATCAATCAACTGAGCTCATGCTTCCTTCAATGCATGAGGAGTGAGCAGGCCGCTACTTATCACCTGACAGGAGGGGGGGTTTCCCCGGTAGGACGTAGCGTGTACAACCAGTTCCTTTCTCCTCCATCAGGCGCCCCTGCTGACCAGGGGGAGGCAGTATAGAGACCAGGATTACTGCATGTTTTTGATGAGGGTACCTACCCTAGGGAACACGGGGAGAACATGCAAACTCCACACAGAAAGGCCCTTTCGCCAACCCCACCTAGGGTATGGGCACTAATGACGCGGAGGAGAGAACATGCCCCCAGCGCCTTATGTGGCCTTTTAAAGGCATATGTCCACTGGCGTATTTGTCTGATTGGGCTATACTATTTGAAATACAACCATCAAGAATGTAATGACATCATTTTGAGGCAGAAACAAGCTTTCGGTTACTAAGTAGGAGCATCACTTTTTGTCAGGAGGAAAACTGCTTCGTATGGCATAAATGGCCTTGGCTTTTACAGATATAACCACTGGTACATTGGTCTGACTGGGCTATACTGTTTAAAACATAACCTCCCAAGAATGAAACCAAGCCATTCTGATCTAGAAAATGCCTTCCAGTGACCAGGTAGGAGCTCCAATCCCTGTGTACTGCGTTTTATGTCATACATGGCCTTTTACATGGTAGCCTATGTCAACTGGTGAATTCGTCTCATGGGCTGGCTCCACAGTACCTCTCAGGCCTCCTCCATAAACGTACTCTGTCACGTAACCTGTGGTCCACAGACTTGGACCTTCTCTCTATTCCCCAAACAAACAAGCCAACCTAGACGGACAGAGCCTTCAGTGTGGCAGCTCCCACCCTGTGGAACTCTCTCCTAATGGAGATTCCCCATGCTCCAACACTGGACTCTTTTAAGGCTGCCTTGAAAAGACACCTATTCTCTCAGGCTTATGGCAAATAGTTGTTTGTTGTTTTTGTGTGCTTGTTTGTTCATAATTTTTGATGTAAAGCGTCCTTGGGTTCAAATTCAAGCTATTATTATTATGATCATTATTATTAATAAATTGATCCGATTTGGCTATAATGTTTGAAATATAACCCCCAAGAATTAAATCAGGATTGGCTTCTAAGGTTTGCAGGAGTGGCCCGTTTTTAACAAAATGCCTCAAATCATGCATGCAGCGTCTGATTGCTGTCAACCTTCGCGTGCACATTCCCACTAGGCCGAGGAAGAAATGCCACTCTATTTTTCAAGTCGGCCTCATGGTGGCGCTATAACAGGCCGATTCACACTTAAGCCTTTAACTCTTGAACAGTAGGTCATACAATCAAAAATATGTTCCCATTGGATTCCTTGGATCATTAGGTAACCCCCCCACCCCCCCCCCCCCCCCGCCATATAAGTCACAACCTTTTCCACCTGACAAGATTACCGTTGCGTTTTCTTTGCAAATTTGTTTTTGCTACTACTCCTACCGATTTTGTCCAAACCTCACCAAATTGGTACACATTATCTCTGTAGTCATATGATCAAGATGTATGTGCCAGATTGTTCGGATTCTATTCCGATTGACTACGATTGGCTTTCCAAGTTTGCTGGAAGGGCCCGTTTTGCACAACGTGCTACAAGCACTGCTGGACCAATCGGCGGGAAACTTTGCATGTACACTCCTAGTAGGCATGGCACACAGTTCCTGTTTCACTAAGAAATACAGCAAGATATGGAAGTAACATACTGTCAAAATACAATTTCAGCTATTTTTGAAGGATCAGTCCAAGATCATTGAAATTTCACCCACTGAACATATCGTACCTGTACCGTCTACTATTCACCCACTGGATGCACCTGTACCAGTCTACTATTCACCCACTGAACACACCTGTGCCATCTACTATTCACCCACTGAACACACCTGTACCATCTATTATTCACGCACTGAACACACCTGTACTAGTCTACTATTCACCCACTGAACACACCTGTACCATCTACTATTCACCCACTGAACACACCTGTACCATCTACTATTCACCCACTGAACACACCTGTACTAGTCTACTATTCACCCACTGAACACACCTGTACCAGTCTACTATTCACCCACTGAACACACCTGTACCATCTACTATTCACCCACTGAACACACCTGTACCATCTACTATTCACCCACTGAACACACCTGTACCATTCTACTATTCACCCACTGAACACACCTGTACCATCTACTATTCACCCACAGAACACACCTGTACCAGTCTACTATTCACCCACTGAACACACCTGTACCATCTACTATTCACCCACTGAACACACCTGTACCATCTACTATTCACCCACTGAACACACCTGTACCATCTACTATTCACCCACTGAACACACCTGTACCATCTACTATTCACCCACTGAACACACCTGTACCATTCTACTATTCACCCACTGAACACACCTGTACCATCTACTATTCACCCACAGAACACACCTGTACCAGTCTACTATTCACCCACAGAACACACCTGTACCAGTCTACTATTCACCCACTGAACACACCTGTACCATCTACTATTCACCCACTGAACACACCTGTACCATCTACTATTCACCCACTGAACACACCTGTACCATCTACTATTCACCCACTGAACACACCTGTACCAGTCTACTATTCACCCACTGAACACACCGATGCAACGAGTTAAACTTCACTCTTTGCTTAGTACAGAATGACAGAGCTGTTGTGAATTGGGTGGTTCACACTAATCTTTTATTTATTTGCATTTTTGTATTGATGTATTCATAATGTGCCCCCCCCCCCCTAGATATTGATTAATATTTGATGTTCAGTCAATTTCTTTTAGATTAAACCATTCTACATCACTCATTGTCAACCTGAGTCAGCAGTGTTGTTTTCATTGCAAAAGCCCTGACAGAAGCTCTATGTGAAATCTCATTATAGACTGGCTATTGGAAAAGGGATTAATTTAACGGCTAAAAATAACAAAAGGAAAAGCATGGACACGATACACCCAGGGCTACAGGGTGATTATTATTCCTTTGTTTTAGACAATTTAACGACCACAAAACAAAACCTCCCTTTTATATTCCCTGTCAAGCAGGCCAAGTGTGTATATATGTGACATATGTTGCCAGCAAGTGACAATCAGTGGAGCACATGACAAACTAATCTTATGAGGGAGATGAAACGGGGAGGAACAAATATGATGTGATTAGCTAGCCCCCAACACACACACACTTTCAGAGCACCTGGCGGCTCTGCCCAGAATTCCATTCTCTGTCCTCCCTGAAGATTTTCACCATTAATTCCAGATTAGACAAATGGCCGAGTTGGGTTCCCCCCTCTACCCCCATGAGGAAATGAACACCCATTTGTATCCTGCTGCAAAGTTGTGGAGAAATGATTAAATGAAATTAAATCATTGTGTCGCCTGTGTGTGTGTATACACACACACATGTGTATATGTATGTGTGCCAGCGTATGTTTGGTCGGTACTGGGGCTTAATAGGTGAAAGGTCTAGCTGTTTCCAGACTTGAGAGGTCGACCTCTATGTCAGCCGGATCTGCAGATAATCAGATCACTGTAGAGAAGCCTTGACTAAGGGGATTTAACTGTAGCACATCAAGGATATCTTATGCCCTGACGTTTTTTTTCTTCTTAAACTGATGCCTAATTGGCCGGTCTTTGTTTTCAATTTGTGCATTTGTCTTGCATCTTGTATGGTTGATTGATAATACCAGACCTGACCGCTCTGGTTTTACGAAAAACGAACACATGCTCTTGCTTGTGTAAAGTGGCATTGAGTTACAGTGGTATTCATGCTTCTTCCACAAGAGGGCCCTTTACCTGCTTCACAGTGACAGTGCTGTGTGGCTTATCAAAAATGATTGTCAAATTGCAAAGTTGTAGTCAAGTCTCCAAGCCCAAGTCACCCTACGTCAAGTCAAAGTTGAATCCCAAGTCTCTAGCACTCAAGTTCCACTCCAAGTCAATCCAATCGCATGTCCAAACTCTTTATTGTGCCATAACTTCTAGAAAACAAATCATGCATCATTACAAACATTTCCCCTGCAAGATGATGCCAAGTACTAAAGTGAATTGTGGTAGAAACATGCACAATACTTAGAATACACAATAGCGGTCCAAGTCAGAGATAGTCAAGTGCAAATCATGAATTCCAAATACTAAAGCCTGGTAAATCTATGTTGCATGCAACTGGAATTCATAGCATTTTTTATATATTATTATGATTAATGAATAATGATTATTATTTATTTTATGTTTGTGTGGGGGTGGGGGGGGGGGTTACCACTATGTTTACTACACCGACTGTACAGTAGGCTACAGTTCCTGTCATGGTCCAGTTGCATATTGTGGCTGTTGTTACCACAATCGCAGAATAATGATAGAATAGAGTGAAGATAAATTCATGATAAGTCCAAAACTGTTAAAACAGACAACTTACTTAGGGTCCCAGAGACTAAATCTAATGGGAGGTCCATGGCCTTATATCATGCATATCAAATTGGGGTCCGTGAAATGAAAAGGGTTGAGAATGACTGGTTTAACAAAGTTTTGAACATTTATTGTACATTCCGTACAAGTCCCAGTATGAAATAGCTTCTCCAAACAAACATTTAACAAAATATCTGTTCTGTATGCACTGATCTCTATTCATGGTTTTCAGAGTAGCATGTACATAAACAATACTACTTGCTATAGGGAAGTGGTTCGGGTAGTCTATTTCTTGAGACTGAGCAGTGAGCCTTTGTTATTGTCTACACATCTTGATGTACTAATTTGGTCCTTTCAATCAGCTCAAAAAATATTCAGCGGAACAATAACAGAGTAACTGACATTACAAATTGCCCAGCCTGAAGACTGTGCAGTGCATAATTCAGATAGATTGTACATTGAAAATACACTAGAGGGCACTCTTGCTGAAGCTTTGAGCTCAGTTGATAGAGTTCAGCTACTCAGCATGGTTCACATGGTCATTTTATGCTGTGGAACATGGTAACTTTGTGCCAAACTACGTAATTCATGGCTTCAATTGAAGTGTGCACATTCTAAATCTAATGAGTTATCCTACTGCAGTGGTCTCAAACTTTTTAATTTCAAGGACCCCTAGTTTGGTATGCATTAGGCCATGGCCCCATAACTCTGAGAGTGTGGTTCCATAGTGCTTTAGGCGTTGTTTAAAGCACAAATTATGGACTAATTCTGATGGCAGCAGCTAACAATTATTCTAATGACTGCAATTTGACAGTGTTTACAAAGGCATACACACAAAGTTACTGTACCTTCTGTGTTGACAAATTACCTAGGTATTCTTTGAATAAAGCTGGTTCCAGAACACTTGGGATTCACAGTATTTTCTATGCTTCATTGTGTGTCTGTCATAGGATCACGCTACTCAAGTATTTAAAGGTAGGGTAGGGATATCTCTTGGTTAAAACAAAACGTTTGTTTGTTAAAATGTTTAAACATGCGCTCGGGTGGCGCAGTGGTAGAGTGCCTGCCCACCACCACTGAGGTTGTGGGTTCGAATCCACCGTGATGCATCCGGCTTTATCGAGCGTCTATATGAACACAATTGGCGGTAAGCCGGGCGGGGAGGGTGATACCACTGCATGTATTCCTACAGGCTTCCACCTGTCAGCAGGGAGTGTTGGAGCGGGAGGAGTAGGAGGAAAGTTCTACGTCCTCCCGGTGGGGGCTCCTCACTGGCAGTAGAGTCAGTAGGCTACTACAGCAGTGACAACACACAAGTGTGTGTGGGGAGTAATCAATTGGAATAAAGGGAAAAGGGGTAAAACAAAAAAGAAAAGAAAAGGGTTTAATCATTATATTCTGATTGTAATCATTTCATCACCATGTTCGTTCAGTAACAGCTTGTTAGTAAGCAGAAAATGCATTTTCAGGTCGGGATACCAATTTTATCTAATCAAGAGAAAGAACTCGCACAGGGTACAGATTAAGCAAGTGAAATTGTAAGTGATTACACAAAGAAATGACCACACAAAATTGGAACTGGAACACTATCAAATTGAAGTTGATGTGGGTACTCTTTCCTGATGATTTGCAACCCACCTGAAATTCTGAAATTAATTCTATATTAATGAGTGCTCTCATAATATGGAGCTATCTAACACTTATTTCAACTAAATATATCACTTACCCTACCTTTAATAGACATAAGCTACCACTATTATTGGACACAACTTTCTAATGGTCAAACATGTTACTTACAGTAGTTGTGAGAACTTACTATTACTACAAATTGTGGACTGAATATAGGAAATGGCAAAGCATTGCTGTCAGACGTTGAATTGTATTCAGGTGAGCAAAAATAGTTCAAACTAACGTACAAAAAATATTATTCCCAAAATTGTTTAAATGTTGCGAACAATGTTTATCAAATTCTGTGCAATGGAAACAGGTGAAATCTTCCTCAAAGATACCAAAACCCCAAACATCCCTCTGTCATGACTACACACAGTCCTTAAAACCCTTTTGGGCTAAACAACCAGATACCTTATTTTAATTTGTGTCCACAATGTAGTTTGCCAGATTAATCAAAGCCACCAACCATTAAATCCACATGAATAGTTTGAATATTTTAAATCATGTTAAAATATATCTCTACAGGAAAGACTTGTCATGTCAAAATGTTGGTAAGCCTTCATAAACTATTCTTGCATTGTGGCTACGAGTGAGCAACTGCCTTCCTTCACACATTATTACCAGTTGTTGGAAAAAACAACAGCTCTTCAATCTAATTGTAGTCATTTGCATCTTAGTTGGGGGATTGCTGCAGAAAACAGATGGAGATGAAACAAACATGAGAAAATGAAACGGCTAATGAATAAATCTAAATTAGCATAAGCGTGGCCATTTTGTACACCCTAATGGGTCAATAATTTTCCATTTATCAGCGTATTATGGAAATTAAAACTGTAAAATACACTTTAAAATTGTTAAATAGGCAATGTTTTGCAAATGAGGCTTGGGATATCTTAGAATACTATGAAATAAGAACATTAAAGAATAGTATACAGTATGTGCTCCAAATGCTCATCAGTTAATCAGAAATAACAACTGTGGTCATGTTTACCATACTTATCTCAGGGGGAAAGACCCGTCGAGCTGATACAGTATGGTATGGCATGTAGGGGTGTCTGATGCTATTCAAAATGTTGGTAATATTGTTATTTTATATGGACGACTGTCTGAGATGACAGAGACCAGGAGACCATTATGTATTTGACATTTTTAGCTACTAAATAGCTGGCATTCATGTAATTAATTGGGCCATGGAGGAGGCTGTCCAATGGACTCCTCGATGACAGCACTTAACTGGCTAAGACTGTTGAGACAAGCCGGAATTGGGGTTGAAATAAGAGCAGAAACAAGTAAGAAGCAAGGCAGTTTGTCTTAATGCTGTTCATCTCCCACCTTGCAAGCTTTAGCTTTCTCTGCTTGATGCATGGCATAGTATTAAAACATCTGTATCCAACAGGGCCCACATGGACCAGTACTGTAGACTGCACTGCATGCAGCCACAGTGAGCAACCCAAGCCTTAATCCCTGGCTTTTCTGGGAGACACACAACTCGGCCCTTGTTTAGAGGGTGAATGTGTTATTTGCCGGCGATGCTACAGTGCCAGACTGGCCAGGTCGCATTGCCAGCCACTGCAGTGTTGTCCATGATGGACAGCTGTGGGTTCATCCCCACGTGAGCGTCTGCTGCCTGTATTGACTCCCCACCAACACATAATTCCATTAATCAGTCCAATTTCCCTGTGGGCAGTGGTTTATTTCCGTCATCAAATGCCTGATGAAATCTTTAGATGCCGCATATTAGGAAACAATCCCTACAAATAGCTGATAGTGTTAACCAGTCACAAGCTGTGCAGAGGCAGCGCCAGGCTCTAATTTGAAAGGGAGTGAGGTGATAATGCCATGTGTCATCCTTTTGTGGGCGTGCATTAATGCTGCCAGCCAAGATAGCAATTGACAGCAAATCAACTTCTTCCAGCAGGAAGGGAACAATAGAGGGAGGAGGCAGGAGATGGGGAGGGGGGGAAGCCAAAGAACATTGACTGGCAAACTGTGGGGCCTCAGCGGCCTTTAATCCATTGCTCCTCCTGATGGGGAAGCTTTAATGCATCTCAGCCGTAGATGGCATGTGCATTTATGTCCCAGTCTCTCTCTCTCTCATCCCATTTACTCTCTCGCTGGTGAAAAAAAATGCTACCAAGAAAATCTGTCCCTCTCTCTCTCTCCCCCCCCCCCCCCCTCTCTCTCTCTCTTAAAATGACATTGTTTACCTCGATTAGTTTGGGAATCAATGACAATAATAGATCGTATTGGTGACTGGGGAACACACAGGTTCTCCTACTTAGTCAGGATAAAATTGTTAAAATTACATTTCATTTCAAGGTTCAAGGTGTTTTGTCACATGATGCACATGCATGTAACAAAACACACAATGTAGATAAAACACAATTAAGTCAGAAAACTAACTAAGAATATAATAGGTCAAATACAGTAGGTAACAATACTATGAAAATCTATATATAGATTTCTGTATCTGTCTGTCACTTTTATGCCCATATATGGAGCTCTGTGTGAGGCATGCCCAAATATGGAGTCAAGGCCAGTCTATGACGTCAGTACTATGACGTCATATAATATTGATGACATCCGGTGCTCCATATATGGCGATTTGCGGATTATGTGTATTTTTGGGGGATCCTCTGATCCAACAGACTTTCCACTCGGCACATCACTCCACGTGTCAGAACAGTCTCCATATATGGTAACCTCTGTGAGCTTATGATATCACAGAGCCATCATCGGTGACACACTAGCATGGTTTATATATAATGTCCACACGTCAGAATAGTCTCCATCTATGGGCGTGTTACATTTGTGACATTTGATATGCAAATACGGAAAACTTTAATCGCGTGTTTTAAAGATGCACTTGGAGGTGGAGATGTGGCCAATGATGTATAAGTTTGACCTGGATCTACCCATGATTCCCACCAAGCTTTACCAAACTCTGCCCGTTTAGTTCTAGATGTTGACTTTGACTTTGTCTGCTCATTTCTTCTCTGCTCATTTCCAATTTAACTAGTTTATCCTGTATGGATTCTCTCTCTTGATTGGATAACCTTGGTATCCCAACCTGAACATGCATTATATGTTTACTAAAGACCTGGAGAGACAGGGAGACCCCTGTTCCTGAACAAACATTCTATAGCAATGATTGCCGTCAGAATATAGAGCTATTTACTGCACTAAAGAGTTTTCATATTTTCAGTATCTCTCATCATCAATCATCATCAATCAAGAGAAATTGTTAGAAAAGAATCTACATGACTGGATTGGACAAACCAAATAATATTGATAAGTAGAACAAACAGGTCTGTGTTGGCCTGAAAGACTGTTCCCATTGACATAATGCAGTGGTTCCCAAACAGTGGGTAGGGACCAATTTTTGGGTCACGGACCCATGGGTCACGAGTAATTAAGGGGCCAAGGCCGTAGGGCCCTTATTCATATTACACTTTCGTCTTCCGTCACTTTTTGCAGTTCTAGCTTAACCGTGCAGTCGCTTTTTACGAAACTCGGCAATATGGTAGAGGGCTATGCCAAACGGCTAAGACACGAAACTCACAACTATTAGCCAAAGGGTGGCATAACAATGAATCAACTTTGAACAAGTCAAACTCATGCCCTGTTTAAGCTATCGCCATGAAACTTTAACACACATATGCGTCTACTCATGAACAACTCTGACTTTTGACCTTTAGATCTCCCACCATTTTGAATTATATGAAAATAGTTCAAATCTATAGATCTCCTGAGATTTTTAGCAATCTGCACGAAACTTTTTACACATGAACTTTGGACCAAAATCTAAAATCCCAGTATAAGAGAAGTTTGTAATATTTTATGAGCCAATGAATATTGCAATTTTATGAAAATTATTCAACACATACATGCTCACAATTCTTTGAAACTTCGCAGTAATGTAGAGGGTCATTCCAAATATCACTGAAACCAATCTTACTCCAATTGGCCGAAGGGGGGGCGCTATAGCAATTTTTTGAAAATGCAAACTTTAAACAGGCCTAAGTCATGCCTCGTTTGGCCGACAGCCATGAAACTTGCTTACACATGTGCCTTGACTCATGAGGAACACATCTATCACTTTGACCAGTAAGCTCCGCCCGCAATTTTGAGCAGTTTGAAAAACTTTTCAGGCCGCAAAGCGATCTGAAAATCACAATGTACGGTAAGCGTCACAAATGTAACATGCCCATTATGAAGACTATTCTGGTGCACTGACAATTAAACCTTGCTGGTTTAATGGGGATGTCGGAATTGCTGGTCACTGAAGATGTTATCGTCAAAGAGGTTAACATAGCCTTACACGGAACTCCATATAAGGGCATAAAAGTGGCAGGGATAGACAGATGCAGAAATCTCCATATTGGGATAAAAAAAAGGGACACAAGTTTTGCGTGATCCCCAAGAGTACTATATAAATGCATTGGGACAGATGGAAGACAAGATGTTCATGAGCTTGATGTTCCAACACTCAAGGATTACGTTTCTATTCCAGGTCTTTCATATATAAATGTATACAATTAAATCATTTTAAATGCATCTCTGTCAAATCCTTTATACAAACAAATTAGCATTTGTATGGAAAGTTGGTTAATTGAATGAGTACAAGGTCATTTTGAAATGTTGTACTTTGAACTGAACAAAGTGTCAAAGTACAGTATAGGCTAAATGTAGGCCTAAACTTAAGAATACAATTCTGAGAAATACCACACGTAATAATACCATAGAATGAGGATACGGTTTAGTGATGGTCGAGCACCATACAGTGTATGGTAGTGTACAGTATGTATGTCTATTGTTCCAATAAACAATGCACTGGTATGTATGTAAACAAGAAGCAAACACACCTGTTCTTTGAGAGGAAATTCAATCAATGACAAATGTGAGAATAAATTCACTGAGAACTTGGCAAATATACCTTAATATCTATATTAATTCCTAGGCGGCTTCTTATCACAAAGGCTCACAATTCATACACGCATCTCTGGCATTTCCAATACACACTTGTGTCTTATTTCCCTACAAGAGCTGTCTTTATAATAGCCAATTGTTTCTCCATCACAACAAATAACCTTGGCCAAAAAGGAATCTATGACTAACCCTATGCACATCTCTTCACACCGCCACATTGAGTGCTTCCACAGTATACCACCATCAATAGGGAGGTTCCTGAGATGAAAAATGAAAGTAATATGCACAGGTCCTGCCCTTAATTTGTACGTACATACTTCTACATTTATACAAAAAGGAGGTGGGGGCTGTGGTTTGGGCTTTGCTATGTTTCTTTGGCTCCTCAGGATTGAGAGCGGCAACAGCTGTTCATTTGATGCTGCCTGCACCTTTGTTGACCCCCATTTCCGTCTGTGCGGTTGCAGAGACAGTGGAGAAATTAGTTGTATTACCCACTCCCTACTGCGGCAGGTCTAGCTGTGATTCTGCCCAGATTCTGTCCATTACAGTGGCCCCTCTGTCTTATTAGCCCCAACACACTCACTAACATGCCAAATCACTGCTTTGTGTGGCCGCTGCAAGCCTCCACTCTCAGACACACAGACAGTAAAGCAAGACGGACTTGAAAGCAGATAGGCAGCGGTGTGAAGGACTGATGTTATACGGAAGACAAAATCAACTTGTTTTGAGAACCTTTTTTTTAAACATTTTGCAAACAATTGTTTAAAGTACAATGTGTTTTGCTTATTTTAATTTGTAAAGAAACAAATATAAACACTTGTATTTGTCTGAACACTGGATGCATGTTTTTATATTCTTTTTTTTTAACAAAAAACACCACAATTTACAAATGCAACAATATACAGGAAACATCCAAACACTATAACTTGCATAAAATGGCAAGTATACCTTTACCTACTCTTCACATTGATAAAAAGGCTGTCTGTTATTATTGTAGTTTTCATCCAATTATATACCACTGAATATAACCTCATCTCCCCTCAATATCTGTAGCTGTCATGTCAGTCTACATACAAAATATGAGTTTTTCCTAACTAACTTTTACCTTTCAAGTTCTCTCGTAGGCCTACTCAAGATCTTCAAGACTGTAGGCACAGATAGCCTACCACACAAGGTGTTAACATGAGGCACCTTGTCATCTGAGTAGGCTACTAGTCACATAAAGTTTATCTGGATGCATGGCAAGCCCAGTCATATTTCATGGCATGGAACCAAGAGTGAACATTACAGCTAAAAATCACAAAAATACCTAACATCACAATGTTTATTGGCTTTTGTGACTATGGCAAAAAAACACAAAACAAAAATACAAGATGTAAGGTTTTGGTCTTATGGTCCATTTCTTTATTTATAATTTAACTCCTATCCATTTATTACTGACTTTACACATGCAGACATTTTAACTGTCTAAAACTGACATATATATTTTTTATATTCACTCCAAACACAATGGCAGTCTAAGTCATATCGATTGTTTGATGAATTAAAAGTACCTGATGCTGGGCGTCTCTAATCCGCAAGGTCTTTTAGGAGTCACCTGGTCTGACAAATGGGCCCTTTTAAAGGAGTATAATGTGTTCCTAAATTATTTTATTGATAGGAAGGGGGGCAGCCTCTCCAGGTACCCATAAAAACGGACTCATCATGCTGTGAAAGGGTCAATTTGGCCTCCATTTTCCATTTCTTCGTTATGTGCATTCAGAGTCACGCTGAGTGGCTCAATGTGGGGTGGGGTGGCGTCGATGAGGGGTTTCTGCACTTTCCTCACATTTACTGTATTCTCTGGCTCTGTGTGGCAAACTACTAAATTGCCATGTCGTGGGCTGTGATTTTGGCATGGATCATGGAATGATTAGCTGTTGAATGAAATTATTCATTTGATTATAATCTTTTAATGATAATGATAGTGTTTTCACATTTTCATTTCAATCATTTTAAAAACCTTTTGTACCCATTTATGCATTTTAAATTGGTTTTAGTCCTTGCATTTTAACTGGATGTTGTGTTCATTCAGCTGTGTTATAGTTGTATTTGTCTGTTTGTATTGTTTGCGTTTATTGTTGTAACAGTGATCATGCTGCCCAGGTCACTCTTGAAAAACAGATTTCTCAATGAGACTTATACCAAATATAAAAAGTATATGGTGATTTTTAATCCTCTATGATATTTAATAAACTATACACAGTAGAATCACAGAGAATCGAACACTAGGGTCTAACTTTCACATGACTTTAGAATGAATTATAATGGGCTTCATAGTAGAAGTGTGACCTATTCATTAAAAATAAATCCGGACTGCAGCTTTAATTTAAGTCCCAAAGATTTTCACCCTCACCACGTCTGTCAAAAAAAATCCACTCAAGAGCCTCATGCAGAGGCCAAACACAATGCTGTACCTAGCAGAATGACATTTTGTCTTTCATAAGCCTTACGATTTGTGCCCTGAAAAATAATGATTAATGCTGAATGGAAGGAAAGGTGGTGTAACGCTTTTCAAATCAGCCAGAGTCTGTAAAAGGTAGGCTGCTAATTACATTGCTGTTAGCATGACCTCTGCTTAAGTGCATGAAAGCCTCTTGCAAATGACAGGTTAAATTGCATTTTCCAGTAACATTTTAAAGGTTTGTGTGGGCACTCTGCCTAATAAAACCATTTGTAAATGACTCCTCTTTTAGACTCCATTAGGACCTGGGTGAGGAACATTTTGTCATAGGATTCAGAGTCAATAGGCATGTAATCAGGATGTTCTGAGAATGCAGCAACCACTGAAGGGGATAATTAAAGAGATTGCCTTATGAACTGGTTAATTACTGACTGTTGGCCCCCTCAATTGTCCCCCAAGTGCTACATTTGCCATTATGCCCTGATTGACACAGGTGGAACACTACGAGGAGGGTAGGGGGGGGGGAATCAAGACGCAACAATTGTATGATAAGCAGGGTATTTACAAATGGAAAACAAGTTGATAATTAACGTACTCAATGATTAAGACCTATTAAGAAGGGAAGTCAATGCAGTGGCAGGAACAATCTCATATCATAAACACCACAGATGTATCTTTGAGAAAGACCAACAATCTAGCCATTAATACTTTTTACCATTACATTGTACATAAGATACACAACTTTCCATATAAATACATGCTTTATAGACAGTGCTCTATTTATGCATATTTGTATTGTATTTCTTTCTACCATTTTGTTTCATGAACAGGTTTGTTGTGAATACACCAAGTTCAAATGGGTGTCAAAAACTACATTTTTGAACATCTACTAAAATATCCGAATTGGTTTTCCCTCTTTCATCCTCACCATTGGAGGATTACTAGCTGCTAAAGTGAAAGGTGACAAATCAGGGTCCGTAGTTGTTGGAACAACCTCTATGCACACCCTGAAGGTCAATTAATTACAACTGGGAATAAAAAAAACAAAGCCACTGTGTCTGCACTACTTTGCCCATTTTGTTTCCTTGTTTGATCATGTGCTTAATACCCGTGAAGATTGGTAGACGGGCACAGAGTATTATCAGAGGGTTAAAAGGGGGTTAAAGCAAGCAGGAGTCTGGGAGGGGAACCACTCCCAGACGCGCACCTCTTGCCGATGCAGGGGAGTGGTGGGCGATAGGGGTGGGGTGGTGTTAATAACCACATGAGTCCTTGTACCTCCTTATTGTGAAAGTATAGACGTAGGGGGGGTGACTAAACAAGCAGGCCTGGGCATGGCTAAAAAGCGAGGAACCACCTTACCATCTTTGCACTCAACAAGGGTGGAACTCAAAAACAGCCCCCTGCCAACTCTCCCCTCCCCCCAACACCCGCCCATACATTCACCACACCATCCCGCTCCCAAAACACTACCACGAAAACACACACACACACACACACAACACACAACACACACACACACACACACACACACACACACACACACACACACAGAGAGAGTGTGTGTCCACTGACCCATTATGACCTGTCCATTCTGGAGGCAACAAAGCGGGGAGTGAAAGAGGCGTGAGATCACACACATTTAAATCAACTGGGTGAGTGCTCTTATTCACTTGATATCCACTGGGGTGAAAAGTGACAATGTGCTGCTTGTTCGACCGCCTCCATCTTAGTCCGACATACGTTCATGAAGGGGCTGCCACAGGGGTGATTAGAATAATTATTGTTATTTGTGTTGTTGTAGGGACTGTAAGTATGTTGTAAGTATTGTTTTATAGTTGGTCCAATAAAGCTGTGTTAGCAATGAAATGGTATGTCATGGATTTTTGTCATAGATTTTACTTAAGGATACCAAAAGTTTAAATTAAACAGGGAAATATATTAAACTAGAAAAAGTGCTCCTCGGAGCACAAGTCTCCGCCAGGTCAGGTAGGTTATTGTGGCCTCCTGGTGGCGCTATAATAGGGCAACGTGAAAAGGGTGCCATTTCTTCTTAGGACTTTCAATCGGACACTGCATTCATGATTTGAGGCATTTTGTCCCAATAATGTGTTTTGCTAAATCAGACCTGCTAGTGGCACTATAACAGGCCAATGTGAAAAGGGGGGCATTTCTTCCTCGGCCTAGTGGGAATGTGCGTGCAAAATGTCACGGAAATTGCACGCTGCGTTCATGTTTTGAGGCATTTTGTTCTAAATTGACTTTGGAAGCCACTGTTAGCCAATTAGAATGTAATATGAAATATCGGACAGATCCATCAGAATCACATGACTATGGAGATACTGTGTACCAATTTGCATGATTTTTGGACAGAATCTGAAGGAATAATATCCAAAAATGCGGTTTACAAATGTCGGCCTCCTGGTGGCGCTGTAAAAAGCAGATGTGAAAAATGCAGGTCAGATGTTTTTCCTTGGCCTCTAGGGAGTGTGCGTGCAAAGTTTCACGCAGATCGGTGCAGTTATAGTTAAAACCGCAAAATGTGGGGCAGAGGTTCTGAATTGGCATCCAGGGAGTGTGCATGCACAGTTTCACAGCGACTGGGCCAACGGTACCGGAGATTAGTTGCTAACGGACGGACGGACGGACGGACACACGGACGGACGGACAGACGGACAGGGAGCAAAACATACTCTCTCGCCATGCCTTTCGGTCTGGCGGAGACAATAAAACTGGGACTGTACTGAGGGAGATCCTAAAATTATTTTTGTTTGTTGACAACATGTTGACATCATTTTGTGAGGATTTCTTATATGAATACACTTAAATAATATTCTAAATAATATTTAGAATAAATTGCAAGCCGTTCCGTAGACCGTAGTGCTCAGCTTAACTATTCCTGCTTTTACTACTTCCTACATGCAAAACCCCTCATTTCCTTTCAATTTCCCGGTGTATCTTGTCACATGAGTAACAACAGATAGCCAAGGTGTTCCTTGTTAAGAACGTTACTTACATAACATTCCTATTTTTCAAATCACAGCTAGAACAGCGAAACTAATAAAACTAACTTTCTTTCCTTCAAATCACGCCTTTAATTAGTGAGGTGCCCGGTTCTTGGGTTTACCAGTTTCATCTTTACCAGTTATCCAACTCAATTGCATTGCAAATCCTACAAGAGGGTTCTGCTCAGGGGGCAGTGTGTTGTTGAGTGCAGATGTTTGGTCTCAGAGACGGGGTTCCACGCTGCTGTGTGGAACCCTACTGGAGCCAGGGAGCAGGCCTAAGCCCCTCTTCCCTCACTCCATTCCCTGCGGATTAAATGGCTTTCATTCACCTCTTTTTTCCCCCTCGCTTGATGCCACTGAGAAAGGCTTTTTACTTCTTCTCATGGCCCCAGCAGATGAGACGGCCGTTTCCTGTTTTCTTCTTGCTCACTTAGGAGGAGCAAATGACCAGCAAGAACTCAATTACCAACATGCCCTCCTCAGCAGGGGGTTCATGCCGTCACTTGTTTGTCCTGTATCAGAGATCAAGCCACCGATGCAAAATGACAGCGAGCGAGAGCAAGCGAAGGAGGCATCTGCCCCCATACAGATTTGCTTAATTGGGTTTGACTCCCGCAATTACAGGGTAATAATGGCCTTTTCAGCACGGCTTCGCGAAAGTGACAGCCAACAGCCAGTTGCACTACACAACCACGTGCTGTCACACGGCTTAAAGCTGAGAAGAGAAACAGAAAAAGAGAGAAAGAGAGGACAGAGAGTTAGGGGAGGGTGGTAGAAGGGGGAATTGCCAATGGACTTTGGTTAAGCAGTGGTTATTGAGTCTTTGATAGGACTCCAGGAGGCCAGAGAAGCAACAATGACAGAATTAATGGCTAACGCACGATGAGAATGTCAGATCAGTGGGGGGCTGGTATGGCCTTTGAGCTGCCTTCTGACGCCTATGTGATTGTGCTCTCCGGAACACTATGAAAAGGCTTGACCTGTTTGTCGGGTTATCTGGCGTGAATGCATTTTTCCAGGGCATTGTGCTTATCATAGCACAATACCATGGAGATGTCACTTGTTATAAGAGAGCAATGCGTCAAAGTCACAGTCAAGTGACCGTTCACAATGTTTCACAATGTCAATATATCTGTTAGATAATGGCTTATTTTTTACATCACAGACATCATTACTTTATTAGGACCAAGAGTGGTGCTAATGAGGCTTCTGTAGCCTATATGCCTACACAGAGCAAAGATCCAACTAAACACTAGTTTAGTTCACTAATAGATCACTAATCCATCTATTTTCAACATTTTCCTATCCTGTGTGTTATTGAGTTCAGTCAACACTGTGCTACGGGGATGGGTTCCCACTGCAGTTTTTCAATGGAATTGTATCCTCATGGTTTTGGATAAATTATAAAAATAATCTCAGGTAGCAAACATCAGCTGTAATTTCTGTCACAAAACAAAATGTAAAACTCTTAGGCTTACAGTATACCAACCACAGACCTCATTTTTGCATATGGAAATCTGTCTAGGGAACTCATTACAGACGGACTTCAAGAGAGAGATTTCTTTTGGGGTTGGAAGATACAGCACCTTGTTACAGGACAAACATCTAGATGTCATATGAAAACAAATGTTTTTTTTACCTTCAATACTTGTAACAAAGTAAATCTAATTAAACAATTTTTAAATGGTATTTTCCCTCAGGATCAATAAAGGTCTATCTATCCATCCATCCTCCGTCCGTCTATCCATCCATCTATCCGTCTGCCTGCCTGCCTGTCCGTCCGTCCATCCATCCCATCTGGGTCAAAATATGTGAGAACCTATCACTACTGCTACTGTAGTACCTATTTGGAATTTCTTGTGACAAAATGTTTGACAGGGATCTTGAGAAAACTAAAGCACAATTTTCTTTTTGTTATTTTCTTTTAGGTTAAATGCCCTCAAAAAAAGTTTGGGCTTAAAGCATTTTCAATTTTGACAGAAAGCAGCAGAAAATAGTGTGTAATCTGAGTAAAGATTCACATCACGGCAGTCTTTGTCCGTAGGAATAGGAAAAAATATAGACTGACAGAAGAAAGTTTCCAGTGTGGGCCAACTTCTTTGGATTTCAAATCACCTGCCTGTCCATCAATATTAGCTGCAATGATGTGCCCATTTCAACACTTCAGAATCAAGTCTCAGTAAATAGCTCTGGGAAGGAGAGCCACATGGCACAAGATGGCTTGTCTCTGATATAATTTGTGGCTGCAAATTACAAACAGAGGCAGGAATAATGTGTAAAGTCAAGCTTGGCGAGGGAGAAAATGGAAAAATGTAGGGCTGTGTGCCACCCTAATGGATATCCTTGTGGCTGAGAGAAAATGGGACTCAATAATGTGTCCTTAATGTCTGATAGTGCTGTTGCAGGGAACATATCAGAAGAAATGTCCCCTGCCATTTCTGCACGCAATCACTTAATGGGACAGGCAAATCTCAACAAAATGGATGTACTGATCTATTTCTGGGCTCAACAGATGGAATGAATCTGTGGAGGGAGAGTGGAAAAAAAGGAAGAAGGCAAAGAAAAGAAGGCTCCATACATGAGGGAGAAAAATAAGCCTTTCACAATTCATTCACCAGTACAGGCAGCCGTGTGTTTTTTGTGTTTGTGTGCGCCGTAAGTGCAGACAGTGACAGGAATTTCAATTATTTAATTAGGGAGAGAAAATGAAAAGACTTAAGTGTTGTGATTTCTGCAGTCTTTCATAGATCAATCTAATGTGCGCTCACATTGGAAATCAACCAAGATGGAAGAGGGGCAAGTGAAGTAGCGTCTTCCTAAATCACGCAATTAAAATGGCAAATTAGTTTCTTGATATATTCATTTAAGTGGTTAAGTGGAAGGGTTTCTCTCCCCGTCCACGCCGCTGTCTCATGGGTGTGTGGAGAGGCAGCACCATCCACATGCTCTTATGATTAGAGCTGCCGCTTATATGCTGAGAAAATGCTGAAAGCACTTGCTGCACAAATTAGCCATTTGAAGGCTTCAAAATTCAATTCCAAGGAGTTGATTTAAGCATTTAGGCAAAGCGTGGCTGGAACTTAAAACATTCAGAAGCATTTTGCACACTGTAGTCAATAACTTTCAGAGACCATTAGTGTTTTTCGTTGGGCTGCGGTCTAGTGCCCTGCACAGCAGGAACATAGTCAACATACCATGCTTTTCACTGGTTGGCTCACTCAGTGGTTGCTTTGTCTTTAGTTTTGTATTTTTCCCAAGTCATACATCATTGTACTGTATCTGTCTCTTGCAATCATTTGGGGATTTAGTCCATTTAATGAAATATATGGATGATTAGACAGACATATTTTTCTTCCTTTCCAAAAATACTTTAAAAATGTGCTTATTTGTATTTGTCTACACCAAATCCAAATTGTGGTATACCGTGTGCAATAACTGAACTCAAAGTTTACAGACTGGACTCTGCATTAGGCTGGAGAGAGACCCGAGACAACACACAGCAGAGGCTGCACAATTTGAAAGTCTTGAGGACTTGAGACACCTGGGGACTCAAGGTTTAGTGAATTCGCCATAACAATGGTTAACACACCACCATACATTATTTTGTTTGTAATTACTTTTACAGTATGTTGTTATTCATCTCTTTGTTAATAAACCCTACATACTTAATTTTACGTCAATAGCAAAAATAGATCTACAATACAACACAATTGCGAGCTTGTATATCTGCTATCTTTGCAAAATGTTCATCCGTTTTTGCCTGATGTTTGTCTATTTTCGTCTGACATGCCCTGAATAGGGATGCAAGGGTTCATGTGGTTAACCTGCCCAGTACTGTGTGAGCTCCTCACCCTCCCAAGCACATACAGTACATGAAGACCTTCCATAACTAAATTAATTTCTCAAAAGCTGGATGGATTCAAGGAAATGTGGATTTTCTCTGGCAACACAGAGGCATACATTGTCCACTTTGATGGTGCAGCAGAGGATCTCAAATGCCCTTCTGGCAGGCACACTCCAAATGGAAGAAAATAGGCTGTGGTCTATAAAAATGAAGTTAGATGTAAGTACAGCACTCAAATCTCTGGGAGGGGGAAAAAATCCCTTTACTGGGACATTTTGTTGTTGTCAATTGGTCTAGCAACTGGCTGTAATGCAGGTAATGGCGCTACTCTTCTCCTTTCATCTTCAGGGGTTGTGTGTCAAGGCGAAAGGAAGCCAGGCTGGAGATGGGAACAAGGCACAACGAGCTGCCATACAGACAGGGTAGGGTCAAAACAAAGCCAAAAACTGACATCATATCTGTCCACAGTATAGGGCGCTGTACTGGTATTGAATGCTTTTTCAACATGAACTGGGAAAACAGTTTTTCTCGGCAAGCCACACCGTCGTGTGATGGAGTGCAAGTTTAGCTTCAGAGTGCTAATGCTCATACAATGGTGCCGCATTTGGGAACCACTGTTCTAGAAGACAATAATTGTCATAGCCTAAAAAGGCACCACCTACTGTACATCCTTCAACAGTATGTAGAGTCATGACTGAATTGGCCAGCTATATACTATGAGAATCAAATCATTTTTACTATGGTGGTATGACAGTCACTATGAGTGGTGTGCAGTGGTGGACAGTAACAAAGTACATTTACTTTGGTGCTGAACTGAAGTTTTTTTTTGTATCTGTACTTTAAGTATTTGTTATTATACAAGCTTAGCATCTCATTTGAAAACATAAGTATTTTTAAAAGCAAGTACTACTTTAACTCAAGTACAAATTGACTGAGTAACTTTCACTTGTATTTGAGTAACATTTGACCTTTAGTCTCTATACTTTGACTCAAGTACTGGAGCTGAGTACTACACCACTGCTGGTGTGGAGCAATAATTCTAAAACAGCCTGTTACAACTAGGCCTAATTTTACAAGAATATTATTGATGAAACATCATGTGTTATCTCCATGTCAACACCTCAGTGACATTTGGATAAGTGCAGTTCCTGTAGTCAACCTTTTAGTGTGGAAACAAAACAAAACAAAAGCTGGGTAAATAAAGCGTTATGGAAGTGCATTTTTGTCAAATCAAATGGACTAAACAAGATGCTGATTTCAAAACATCCTCTATACTTTAAATATTAGACAGGCTCAAGCACTGACTTGTGAAGTAACTGTAAGTGAGAGACAGTGACAATAGAAAAAACTAAACAGCAAAACATATCAAGTAGATCTGATATCAGGTACGCATTTAAGCTCGAGTATATGCTACTTACAGAGTGGATAGTTTATTGAAAGCACTCATATGGGGACCTTTATTTTACATCTTAAGTTCTACATTATGTATGGCTTTTATCTAATATTGTACTTTTAGACATTGTTTTGGAATGGATATATATATATATATATATATATATATATATATATATATATATATATATATATATATATATATATATATATAATAAAAAAAACAATCCTGATAGAGTAGCAGTGGCTAGAGTCAAATTTAATGCCTCACTTGCTCTCTATTAAAGCGAGTTCAGCCCTCCACTTTCAATCAAAACCATGCAGTCATCAGTATTACTTCAACTTGCCAAGCTTTGGCCATTTCTGTTTTTTCAGCAGATTCCCAAATGACAAAACTGGCCCACGCTGATTGGACAGCCATCTACTGGGCCTTTTGTCTCTGCTTTCTGTTTGTTGTAGCCCCGGTTCCCCTATTCAACCGCTCAAACGCTAGTACTATTAGCTTGCTGGAAATCTGCCTGTATTGGCATTATAGGATCTTGTTCTGTTTTGTCAGGCAACCCTGTCTTCATAAACGTCTTTATTAAAGGAGTTGAACAAGGTAAGTTGAAATTCAATTTTGTGCAATGATGTAAAAAAGCGTGAGGGTGACATTTGTATTCATTTCTTTAAAAAAAATATGTAGGCTTCTATTCCTCTGTGGAATATGTTTCATGGAAAATAGGGGGTTTATGCTCAGTTGTCAACATTTGTATAGCAAAATCTTTTAAGTGAACATAATTCCCTAAATGTAAAGACTGTTTAACAGCTGGATTTAACTAGGGACCACAAATCTGTGACACAACTCCTTTAAAAAAACACTTAAGCCCTATATACTTTGTTGAATAGCAAAAATAGCTGATCTACAAGCTCACAGAGCTTGCAGATCTGCTCTTTTCATTGGGTGAAAATGGTACATCTCTCCTACTGAGCAAAGACGCATTTTAAGTGTAGAGATACTGTACAGATTTATTATTGGTGGTGCACAGTATATATTAAGACTTCTTATGAAAAACAAAAGTTAAAATTGGTTGAGCTCTAGGGAGACCTATAAAGTAGGGTAATAACTGAATCATATTGAACACTTCCTGAAGGTGAAAATGCATGGGCTGTGTGAAAGTATACTGAAAAGGGAGGTTTTTCTGGCCAGTGACAAAGAATGCTGTAATCAGCACCAAAACTAATCTCTATACACTTACTGTAATGTGGCAGATGGAAAATATATTTGTTTCTCAATTTAAATATTATCTAGAATGATTATACACTGAGTGTTAATCTAAATCTGTAAGGGTTAATTTGACATTTGGGGTTTCCTTTGTACTGTAAATATACCTCTCCTTCACATTACATTATTAATTAATTATTACGTTTATGTATTACAATTACCTTATTTGGAAATGGTACAGATGTTGGTAACTGAACAAAAGGTTTCTCTTTCAATGTAAGGTGAAAATCTATTCCCCACATATTGTGTCTCAGACAAACAGTTCACACCCTCACATTTAATCCACTCTTTCCTTTGGGCAAAATAGTCTAGAGGCAGGAATGTTAAACTAAATCTAAGGAAAATACATTATATGCCATTCAGTCATGTTTATTTCAATGTTAGTAGCTGGCAAATAGGGTTGAGACTTCCTTCACATGAAAATGAAATCCCTAGAACTATTATTTGACAATGGAGGGGAAAAAAAGCCATATAAAGCCTTTGAACTGAAACTGAATGGAAAATGTGTAATACCATTAGGCAGCCACCTATAAAAACCCATAAAGTGGCTTTGAACTGTGGTTTATATGGAGAAACATAAGACATTTGTAGTAAATCTTTTATATTGAAGAGGCATAAGAATGAATGTGATCTCCCAGCAATACTGAGCTCTTAAATTAATATTCTGTTCTCTCAGCCTCATCCATATCTAGCATCTATATCCTCCTTTAGAAATACTGAGCTAGCAGGCTCTACATTTAAAAACAGGGAGGGGTCAGAAGATGCTGCATCCAGGTGGACTCATGTGCAATAGATGTATCAAGTATCAAAGCTGTTCTACGGCCACTGGTTGAGCATTTGGAATTTTATGTTTTTTTTTTCCTTCTAAAGTGTCCACGGAAAGGCCACTCTCTGAGTGATCTCACAGAGAACAAAGTACGCCGTGCCCACCCGAGCGACCCCACAGCTCAATCTAGTGGCAATAATATGTTCATTACAACGCAATTACTGACACTTAGACCCTCTCTCCCTGAAGTGTGTGGGATGAGTGAGGGGGGCGGCGCTGACCTCTGGTTTTAAGTGACCCTGTGTTCTTGTATTTGTATGTGCGTGTTTTTGTTTTCTTTGTGCACATGCCTCCAGGTGCAGGATGTACAGCTTTATGGGCGGAGGGCTGTTCTGTGCAGGCGTGGGGAACATCCTCCTGATCGTTTCCACGGCAACCGATTACTGGATGCAGTACCGACAGTCCAGCAACTACATGCACCAGGGCCTGTGGCGTTACTGCATGCCGGGGAAATGCTTCCCGCACAATGACAGCATTGGTAAAGTCTAGAATGCACCATGCGCCTGCACACAGTAAACCCCTGTGTGGAAATTGATCCATTTGCCACTACGAGTGTACAAATGCAACCAAATGGACCCATACAGTTCCATTTGGTTACATTTGCACACTCACAGAGTTAAATTAACAAAGAATTTTACTGTGCACGATGCAGACTTGGTTTCCATTGCAACTTCTAAACCAATACTTGCATTTTCCATTCTTTATCAAAATGGTCTATTTACATGGGAGTTCAACGGGGTCATGATGACACAGATTAGTCCCCCTGTGGTTACTTCTGTTGACCTTTGACCCTGTCCCCAGCCCACCTAGATGCTACCCGCGCCCTCATGATCCTCTCCCTGCTGGCATGTTTCATTGGCATCATCATCGGCATCATGGCCTTCATCCACTACTCGTCCTTCGACAGATTTGACAAAACCTTTGCTGCAGGCATATTGTTTTTCATCTCATGTAAGTTGGACTCCATTCTGTTTTCGCTTGGTTGCTGTGTCCTCTAAATGTTTCATTGTCAGTCAATATAAAGGGGAAAAAAACAATAACTTTGGTTTTTTTTTTGTTTACACTGGCATTTTGTTAATGGAAATGTTGCATTATATTTCTACAGTCTAATCACAGCCATCCAACCGCATCATGACAAAATTATTTGATTCCACAATGAAGCAGGGATGTCTGGTACCTTCACAAAAGGACCGAATCCATGAAAGAAGAATGGTTTCATTATGCTCTTGTTTGAAGCCGACATCAGCTTCTGGTTGTCTTTATTATGAGACTAATAGAAAAACTGGACACACTGCATTTCTCCTGCTGGCAATTCAACAAAGCGGCTATTTGATAATCAACTACTACTGACTAGGTGGTTTCTATGATAATAAATATTGTCCTGTGTATAGAGCATGTAAAGTATGCTAATATGACACTTTGTTGGGGTCTTTTCAATTCCATACTACTTCCTGTAACCAAGACATAGCCTTGCCTAGATAAGAAACAACCCTTTAGTAATTCCCTTGATAATAACATTGCCACATAACCCTATATATTTGACCAGAGTCCCCCAGGGATCTATACTAGGCCCCCCCCCCCCCCCCCAACCCATGCCAAATATCCTCACCAAAAAGAACATTTGCCCCAGAATAGAGATGCCAATAACAAAATGGGGCAGCTACAGTTTTATTTAATTAAACAATTATTTGAATCTTACATTTATAAACTGACGCAGTGCATTATGGGAACCCCTAGGCCACCGAGTCTACACCATATGAAAGCTCAAAAATAAGGACTACAAGTGTCAGTGGAACAGATTCTATGCACCCCAGCATTTGGGGATTTTCTTAAAGACGGGGTGCCGTGATTTTCAGTGATTCCCCCCCCACCCCCCCCTAAAACATAATCATCAGGTATTATGGTTATACTAGGAGGAAGGTAGAAACTCAAAATAGTCAGAGAAGACTTAAAACACCATAAAAACACCACCAGGGGGCTTAATGAAGTTCTATCAACCTCATATACACATGAAAAACAGAAAAAGTGCAAAACCATGGCACCACCTCTTTAAGATGTCAGACGTTCTAGTAAGAGCACTTATTAGACATAGCCTTTGGGACACAGTCTTACATAAAATAGTTTAGAAATATAATGTGACAAATCACTGCCTGAAAAGTATGAATGATGAACGGAAATAAAATAATGAGTTTGGTACTTTTCAAATTGAAAGCATGTAAATGGCTGTAAATGGCCCGTCCATGTTTAATATAGTGACTGTCATTAACACTTGTCCAGTAAAAAGGTTATACCAAAATTAAAATATTTCTGTTACTAGTACACTGTAGCAGCTGAATGAGGTGGTCCTTCTGCACATGAAAACTATATCTCTGAACCCCATTAATAATCAATGGCCGTACTACAATAAACACAAACATGTTATGATGCTACTGTACTAAGTAACCTTTTGTCATTGTCCTTCCTCAGGCTTTTTAGTGTTTCTAGCCATGGCTGTGTACACGGGTGTGACAATTAATTACTATGGGAAGCGCTATGGAAACTGGAGGTTTTCCTGGTCGTATATCATTGGCTGGGTGTCAGTGGTGCTCACCTTCTTTTCAGGTAAACATGAACCTTTACAGGCCATCTCTTAATCAATATTATAGTATTAATGGTAAGTAATGCTGGTGATGATCAGTGTTTTCCTTCACCGTCGTTGTTTTCAACACACCAAACAACATACCCAGCATATTGTAACATGTCTGTTCAGTTTGAGATGTTATCAGATATTACATTAAGATAAGCTCTTAGCTATGCAAATTCATATTTGGGATTTCAACCTGCCTCATTTCCTGTTAAATGGATTCCATGGTGATGGTGTAGGTTAAAGCTGACCAGATCTACATGGCACAGCCCTTGGCCACCAGCAACTTGTGTTTTATTACCTTTAAATGTCTTCAGGCCTTCAGTTGGAGCTGATTTCTCTGATTATGTGTTCTTTATACTGCATCTGAAAATTGAGTCATAATGAATCACTTGTGGAAGACATACTGACGTTCATTCCATTACAAACATTAGGCCTACACACTCAGTCAAGCCTCATCATGAATAATATTTTATTAGACAGTTAATCTTCAGTTGGAAATGTCAAACGTAAGTCTGTGTGATGTGTAGGCTACAATTAGGCTAACATAACAACAAACATGATGGTAAATACTTGACTGAATATGGATTACCTTACACATTGCCAGCTGCAATATGTATGCATAGTAGCGTGCTTTACTGTTCGTGTTGTTCGCAGAAGAAATGGGTTACATAGGTCTGTATCAAAATATATCAGAGGATGTGTGCGTTCCATTCAGTTTGGTGGCCGCCATCTTAAACTTGAAAAACAGGCGGTGCTTAGAAACCAGGAAATGATCCTCCCATGCTGACAGTGGTGGAAAAAGTACTCACATCTTTTACTTAAGTAAAAGTATCAATACTGCAATGCAGAAATACTCAGTTACAAGTAAAAGTCCAAAATGTACTTAAAGTAGCAAAAGTAGAAAGTACTCATTATGCAGAATGTCCGCAGCTCACAATGCGTCATGCTGTGTGAGCTTGTAGATCGGCTATTTTCAAATGGCCGAAATGTATATAGGTCTTAATGTATGTTTTGTAATAATAATCAAAAGCAAAGTAACTAGTAAAAAATAATTGTAGTGGAGTACAAGTACAATAGCCTCTCAGATAGAGGAGTAGAAGTAAAAGTGTTGAAAATTGGAAACACTCCAGAAAGTAAAAAATACCTCAAAATTGTACTTAAGTACAGTAAGTAGCCTACTTATTTACTTTACACCAATGCCAGGAAGTGATGCTCCCATGCTGAATTGTGTGAGCTCATCTCAAATAAATAAATACATAAAAGGCAGACATAAGTTTCCTGCTTGCAATATCAATAACAATGTACCTTTTCACGCAACCAAACATATCAGTAGGGTAAACAGGTGTTACCAATTATACTAATAAGGCTCTGTAACAGCCTAGTCTAGTGGTTCCAGTAACCTCGCGTCACCAAGGTTCCAGTGAGCCAGCATGAGTGGAACCGCAATCCGCAACCTTAATTAGTAGTAGGCCTACCATTGGTAACACCTGTGCTGAGGTGAACGTTAAAAAAAAATATTTTTGTTTTAATTTGCAGCCAAAAAAGAAATAAAAAAGAATATATATATATATATATATATATATATATATATATATATATATATATATATATATATATATATATATATATATATATATATATATATATACTATAGGCTACAATGACCTGATGTGATTGTCAATCAATATGATTTATAATGTTAGGCCTACTGGTTAATGGTCAAATGGATGAGTGAATAGTGAAGATAACTTGTCTTTTCATTCTAGGTATATTCTATATGTGTGCCTATCGGATGCATGAATGCCCCAGAAGCTCTAATTCTCATTAGAAGACCTGAAGCATGGATTATTGGACCTGCATCAGAGCTGTGTGCTGCTGAATATGTCCACCAACATGGACCCAAAGTTTACCTCCCTAATACAAATGTTTAATTGATAACAATAAAAAGATTCTGCAATTGGAAATTCGGGGGAATATGCCTCTTTTTTTTCGTTGTGTGGCATAGTTATGTTTATTAAAATATGCATGTGTCATGTTTTGTTTAATGTTGCTTTTTAAATAGGCCTACAGCCTATAAGATATTCATTCATATATTTACAAGGCCTACATACATTTTTATAAAGTAGCAGTATAAGCTAAACTATATGAACTATTCAAAAATATTCAGAGCATAAACAATGAAAAATTAGCTCTAGCCTATATATAGGCCTTTGTATCAAAGTAGTCATATTAATGGTTCAGTTAGTCAATCACATTGCTGCAGCTAAAGTAAAATATCTACATAACTATAAGGACTTGCATAAGATCATATTTGTGTATCACATGGCCCCCAGACATAGACAGGGAGACAGAGAAATGTCCCCCCCCCAAACCAATTCTAATATCCCAAGTTGTATTTGATAATTTTGCCTATAAACATTAATTTAGCACACTATGGAATAATAACCAATAAAGGGATTGGTAGGGGCCAAATGCCTACCTGCAGGCGAACGGTGCATTGACATCCTAATAGGCCTACCCGCGTGTATGTAAGCCATTCATATAACTTCCAGAATATTTACATTAATCCTGGAATAGCCAACCATCTTTAATATCATTATTTTCGATTGTTATTAACGGCTATACGGGATTTCGTTTAAACTGAAACACATTTGACTCAGAATCGTATCAACCTACTATCAAACTTCACATTCAAATATTCACATCACGTGTGAGAAATCGCACAGTGACTTTGGTCCCTTTCCTTGCACCTGACCAAACACAACAACAGGGGGGAGGGGTGTGCTGAAACCAGCGCACCCCGAAACAACAGGTTGGGAATTGATTGCGTGAAACAATCACCTGTGCGTCCAGTCTCAATGTTAGTAAACAAATAATTGGTCTATACAATAAAATCTTGTGTGTTGGCTAGTGAGGCGCGTCCTAGCGAGACCTGATAGAATGGGTTTCATTGCACGCATACTGGTTGCACGCATACTGGTTCTTATCAGTGTGACGTCGTCTGTTAAGGGGTCTATTAGTCTTTGCTTCGTGTTGTCTTTTTCTGTTTTATGCTTTGAACTTGTGACCTTTGTGCTGTCTTTTCATCATTTCATTGCTTCATTTTGAAAAATCAATACAAATATTTGAAACAAACAGATCTAATATAGCCTATATCACTAGCATGGGTGCTTGAAACCTATAAGCCAAGTATTACCAGATGCAGTGTTGCAAGCCTCTTATCGAAATGTGCCACTTACGGCTGACGCACTGCCTGCACCAGCTCAAACATGTACTTGATGAAATGGCTACTAAAAGCTGCTTAACTGCACCTCAGGAGCGGATCCTATTGACTCTCCACGTAAAGACGATTTCATCACCATTTGTTCATTTGCTTTCTAATTTCCCTGTAAAGCAGCTTGTTATCCTGATGTGCTCTAGAGAAGAGAGACTGACGCACAGGGTCACCGCGCTCCGCTTTGGTCCACCGTCCATTGTTAAAGAAACTATAGCTACAGCACTTTTAGGGGTTTGTTGTATATGATAGTCAGTACATGCATTCATAGACTGCTCGCCTATTGTTAGACTCATAGCATAATTACCTGACTCATATTTTGAAGGTTTTCAGGAAAGAAGAAATGAAAAGAAGAAAAGAAAAAACATTCATTTTGCCAAGAGAAACCAGCACTCAGAGCAGAATAGTCTTGATCCTGCCTTAATATTGCCAATGTTCTCAGCCTATCATGCTTTGTTACATTCAAAATAATTTCTGCCAAAGTCAAAAAGTTAGCCTCATAGCATAATTGCCTTACCTACGTCATTTTTGGAAAGTACTAACAATCATTCTGGTAGGCTGACGACAGTCATAGACAATACGGCACAATGAAACAGCAGTGTTAGGAGAGTAAAGTTATAGGCAGAAATGTCAATGTGCCCAAAAAATGACCCAATGCTGAGGCTACGCTATTACAAGGGATGTTCACGTCTTCACTTGTAAAGCGGCCACAGTGATTATTAGCCAAGTCAAATCTGGACTGTAGGGTGAGGGTCATTTGTCTGATTAACACTCCTCACATATTCTCTTATACTTTCCTCTCACAAATGTCGTTTTATTTCCGAGCATTTAAAACTCGGGCAAATTTACATTTTGAGACAGATTCATGCAGCATGGGCTATGCGCAGACAGAATGTATTTGGTGGACAGTGGCGTGCATAATTGATTGATTCCGGTAATTAATTTGTTCTGCCTGATCAAATGGAAATCCTGTCCTCGAGCCGAAAGGATTGCAACTTCCGCTCTAACATCTCACTTAATTGCCTAATAGCATTGCAGCAGGAATTCATGCCTACATTAAGACTCTTTCACATTAACCACCATGATTGGAAATGTGATGACAACACGATATCAACAAATTACAGCCTATATATTCCGTCGCCTAATGACACAGGAGCAGTACTTGTACTCTCCCAGATTTTAATACCAACAATTACAGCCAATTTAGGTGGGATTATTAGTCAGGCTCATAGCACAGTCATCTCGTGGGAGCTGTGAAACAGGCTGGACACTTCTATAAAACGTCAAATGAAAGGAAAACTATTGAAGAAGTATAGCCTACATTTCTAGGGAATTTGAAATCGTTAAAATGGAATTGGAGCACTACTGAAACTGATGGGTTCTCTCTCCTTGGATTGGATTAAATTGCCCTGAAAATATGTTATGTTTATTAAAGAGCTGGAGAGACGGGCAGACCCCTGTTCACTCTATATAACATTGATTATTATATTAAAATAGAACTTTAAGTTTGTTTAGAACGTGTTGTTTTAACTTACAGGTTATACCTTTGACTGGTCAATCAATAGCAAACTTTGCTTTGCTTGGACTATGGCCTAAAATTAACATTATTATAGCCTAAAAACAAACTTTGATACTGATGTGGCTTTCAATGGGAACGGAGCGGAGAGCCACGCAAATGGCAACAAAACGCTCAGTTCCCATTGAAAAACATTGCAAAACAGTCAGAATCAAAGTTAGGCGTGACAGAATAAAGACCCAACTTCCACGCACCTGTAAACTCAAATAGCCTATAAACAGGGGTCTTCAACAGGGGGTCCAGGGCCCCTAGCGCGTCCTCAGAGTTACTACAGGGGGTCCGCCAAATCTTTGTGTGATAGGATTTTTTTTTTTACATTAACCACTTGAACCCTATAGCATCCCAATTCTGAGGGGAACGAACCGAAAATAGCAGATCTTCGACAAGCTCACAACGCCTCACGCTGTGAGGCGTTGTGAGCTTGTTGTATCGGCAGTTTCCGCAAAGAGGTTTGGTGTATTAGGGGGGAAGGAGCAAATAAAGTACTAAGTATTGACGATTTAAGTGGTTAAATATCTGAAATGAACAAAAAATATAAGCAAACTGAATTTACACAACACTGATGATAGCCAATGAAGCTATATATCTATGAAATCTATGAAAAAGTTTAATCTGCAACACAATTGTATGCAATGTGGGGGTCCCCGCTTCATTTCTCTCAGCTAAGGGGTCCTTGGCCTGAAAATAGGCTTACACAAAGTGCATATGCCGAAGGGATGAAATCCCCCCCAAAAGAAAAAGAATAAAGCAAGTTAGAGTGAACTACAGTTGTGAGGTTTCAGCACCACGGCCAGCGACCTTCCCCTCTCCTATTAACCCAGTGGTTCCCAAACTTTATAATATCGAGACCTAAAAGACAAATTTGATGTCTGCCCACAGGACCCAAGCTAGTGAAAATAGCAGATCTACAAGCTCACACAACAAACATTGTGAACTTGTAGATCTGCTATTTTCGCTACTTCTTGAACTTTTTTAAAATTTTGGAAATGATTAGATTTTTAAATGTTATGTATGAAATACTTTTGAAAAATGTTGGAATTGTTTTTAATTGATGAAAACTTTATTTTTCTTAACATTTTGAAATATGTATACTATATATATATATATATATATATATATATATATATAATTTAAAAATGTAAATGTACGAAACGGGAAGAAAGAGATACTTATACTCGCGACCCATATAAATTGGTCCGCGACCCACTGTTTGAGAAACAGTGTATTAACCCATACACAGATCACTCCATACTGCCCGCCCCACCAGCCACCCCATTGGCTGATTACAAATCAATTTCACAATCTGCTATTCTCTTTGAATAAATAGTAATCTGCCTCCCACTGACTCTAATACAACACTCCCACTCACTGTTTACACGGGCTACAGTCTAAAGCGGTCGCTGCTTTGGGAAGACAGACAACTGACACTTTACCCGCACGCACGGCATCATCAACAGACAGGCTTAACAGATGCACGTTTGAAGTCGGTTTAAAAACATAACTTGATAAATCATTATTATAATAATGAGTCTTTACACGTCTCCGGCGCCACAGGTGCAAACGCAGAGGTCAACGTCGTTCTTCATCGAGGACATCTTGTTGCACAAACCCAAGCCTTTGCGAGAGGTTTTCCACACGCCGTTCACCACGTCCCTTCATGCGTCCAGAATGCCCAGCATCCTGGAATATGGATATCATCCACTGATGCCAGCTCCCATACTGGCACCTCATCCACACCATCCTCTGCACAAACCGGAGCACCATCAGTATTTCTTCTCATCTGGTAAGTACACTGTTCATTTTGACTGCTTTTGAATACAATTACATTTAGTTTTAGTCATATTTAGTCATCTGGAAAGTTTTAGTCTAGTTTTAGTTGACTAAATATCATAAGATTTTAGTCAACTAAATGTAGCCAGTTGATTTTGTCACAAAAATGTGTTGTGGCAGGCCTTGATCGTGTCGTAATGGCTGTTTTACACTTGGTTGCATGCTGAAAATAGCCAAATCTACAAGCTCACAACGCAGCGCGAGGCAGTGTGAGCTTGTATCTGCTTCAGAGCGCAACACCCGAGTGCAACCAAACATACTTTCTTCTCCACCAGTCAACATTGTAGTCTAGTTTTTATTTGTTAACGAAATTGTCAATAGATTTAGTCTAATAGTTTTAGTCATCATAGCTTAGTTTTTATTTAGTTTTCGTCAGTGAAAAAAGGTAGTCGATGAACATTTTTCGTCACAGTTTTAGTCGACACAATTAACACTGCACTGCAGCATGTGCATGTTGATTGTCATAAATACAGTTTATATTTTGCAGCATAAAAGTTGTCGGTTAGACATAATAACACAAAACAGTTATCAGTGACTATACAGCTGACTAGAGCCTATACAATCTCCAACAATGTGCGAAAGAAAGTTGACCGAATTGCGCAACTGAACGTCTCTGAAATATCTGTTTTGTAAGTCAAAATACCCCCCCCAGATATTATATTGCTGAATTAAAGCCAATCAAGTTCAAATTACTTTCAACGTGAATTACAATAAAGAAAAGTTAAAAAGAAGAGCGGGGAAAAGATGTTGTAAACTCATTCCAATTCAAATGAGCTTTATTGGCATGAGAAAACATACATTTACATTGCCAAAGCAAGTGTCAAAATATAATACAAACAGTTTAAGAAAATGGGGAAAGTATATACAGTTTGAGGGGTACAGCATTGTGTTAAACAGAGCTATGTCACATTGTGTCGTTACATGTTATATAGGGTATATATGAAGTTTTCTTTTAAACAAATAGCAACAATCTTTTGCAGTCACTTTGAGCAGCATTTTATTTTTCGCAAAACTATTTAAATAATATACTATTACATATAATATTATATATTCCATGTGACAGGGATGCAAATGCCGGCATTATTTCAGCATCACCCAGAGTTACCAGGCAAGCACTGCAGGCGCAGGAAGGCACGGACGGTCTTCTCTGACTCCCAGTTGTCTGGCCTGGAGAAGAGGTTTGAAATCCAGCGATACCTTTCTACACCAGAGAGAGTGGAGCTGGCAACGGCTTTAAGTCTGTCTGAAACACAGGTAACAAACAAACGGACTAAATGCAATCAATCTGAGGCAGTGGTTTTCAACCTTTTTCATATCAAGGTCCATTATTTATTCGGCATTTGAGGCACCGGCCACCGTTCGACGAGATTTAGCCTCTCAGACCCAATACTTAGAATATTTTGTTGTCGTTGGATACGATTTTGTCCACAATTCCATCCATGCTGTATTGATCTGGTACCATTATAGGAGAGATAAGAGGCAAACTTTGTATAATAACGTTGTAGAGTAACAATCCTTCTATACATTCTCTAATTGTTTAGACTTCTTGTAAATTGAGTAATGCAGATGTTTAACAATAATTTAACTCTTGACGGCCGGGTCAATTTGGTTTAATTTTACGCTCTCAAGAGTTAAGATCTATAATGGACGGTCCATTTGGTTACCAACTCTCCATCATTTAAGGACCACCTGTTACCCCCTCAAGGACCACTGGTGGTCCCCGGACCACTGATTGAGAACCACTGATCTAAGGCTATAATCCATATATAGTAATTATTGAAAACCAAGTGGATCACTTTTTTTTCCAAAAAATAGACAAGTGGATTAAATTATTCTATTTCTTTTAAAAACACACAGGTGAAAACGTGGTTTCAAAACAGACGGATGAAGCATAAAAAACAACTGAGAAAAGCGCAGGACGTGCGGAAAGATCCAAGTGAACTGGACAGGTCAGACAACTCGAGTGAGAGTGAGATTAATGACAAAAACAATGATGAGATGAAAAACGGAATGGACCCTGACTTATACATGGAACACGAGGACGATGTTGACATTGAAGATGACATTTGCTCCCCAGAACATTTACTATAGTAGGTAATGCAAGCTGTTTTTTTATAAACGGAATTACCCATGTCTAAATGTAGATATTGGCCTTCTGGAATGTCCCCAGATACGAAATCATATATTACAACAACAACAACAACAAAAAATAATAATTACAAATGTATTATCATGTATTTATTGAAGCATGCAACATACTGATTTTTTTTGTTTTTCCTTAATACTCTGACTTAGTTGTAAATCTGTTGTGTTGTCATGTCTGACGAAATATAATAATATATCCAACATTACTAGTATTAAGTATTCGCTTTATAGGTTATATGTTCTTCACTGAATGTTAAACAAAAATAACAAATTGTTTATTTTGACAACATGTAAGAAATACTGTTAAAATTAGTAATTTAAAAAAACATTGTAAAGCTATTTGTTTTGTATGGTAAATGTATCATTATACCCCATTCTTTTTGCACTTTCAGTCGAAACTTTGCATTTATATTTTAAGAGTAGATCTAGGTTATTTATTTACAATTATAGAACCATTTCATACTTGTTTATGGGACAGTAGTCCATAGGCTAATTCTGATTTGTGTTAGCTTTAGTGAATCACTTTTGTATTAAACCACACACGAGTTCCATGTGCACTTTGTCATCGAGAAAGTGTTATTTTTTAACTTATCAGGTTAAACTAATTTTATTTCGGCACTACTCAATTTAATCAATTGTTCAATGACATAATATATATTATTAAAAACAATATTCTTGTTTTCTATAAGGCTATATTCTCGATTTCTTCGTCATAGTTCCACCAGGTCAGTAAGAATGAGTTGGCCAATGAGCGCCTGAAAGAAATGATCACATAAAACTATATAGGCTATAATAATAGCAATACTAATAACATTTCATCATAATGGATATATGTCTGATTATGGTGTTTACCAGATCATGATACATGGCAGTGTGGTGCCTATATTGCCACCTCCATTACGCACCACAGACTCTCCAGCTCAGTGGTTCCCAAACATTTTAGCTCAAGACCTAAAAGAGAAATCAGATGTTTGCCCGGGACCCAAACTAGTGAAAATAGCAGATCTACAATCTCACAACATGTGCTGCGTTGCGAGCTTGCAGATCTTCGATTTTCACTGCTTCGTAAACATTTGTTTTCTAATTTAAGTAATTTCTTTGATTATTTTTATTTTATTCATGAAATTCTTTTCAAAAGCATAATATTTGCCTCTGAGATGTAGTGGAGTAGAAGTAAAAGTACTGAAATTGGAAATACTCCAGTCAAGTAAAAACAAATACCTAAAAATTGTAAAAGTACAGTACTTGAGTAAATGTACTTATTACTTTACACCACCGATATAATCTGTGTTGGCTGCGTTGGGTTTATACTTAATTGGGCGCCGGTGTCGCGCAATTAAGTAAAAAGCCAGAGGAGAATCTGTGAATAACTATAAATATTCGACTCCTTAGACTTTCCTGTAGCCTAATATCTAAAAACTCAAGGCATTTGTCTATAGGCTATATTTCGATATTGTTCAGTATTCAATCGAATACACAAAAGATGAGGGGTCGTTTTGGTTTATATGTTTTTTGATCAGACCCAATGATAGTATAGTATAGCCCACTTTAGGGAGTTTTTGCTAAATTGGCTTGGTAATAATAATGATAATAATAATAATAATAATAATAATAATCATCATAATCATAATTGCCAAAACAAATTCCTATGTGTATTACACAATGGCTAATAAAGGAATCTGAATCATAATAATAATCATCATCATCATCATGATTATAATAATTATAATTATTAATATTATTATTATTAAAACACAAACATTTACATTAATAATCTCTTCTTAATAGTGCAACATAGTGTGATTTGGTTTAAAAGATCAATTGCTTTTCTATTTCATTAAGTCACAATTTAGCAAATCTTGTGAGATATTGCAAGCTGCTTTTGCTCTTAAAATATGTACCTTATTGCCTAAAAAAAACATATTTTTTTGCCATAACAGAGTGCTGTCAGAATCGAATTCAGTATAACCAGGTGTCTAATTTCAGATGAATGTTAAGAAACAGTTGATTGCATCCTGTGCCATCCAATTTCTTTTGGGAAAAAACAGCAAAGGTGGCTGTATTCCTGGCATTTTACTCTACAATTCCACTAAGGTTAGATCTAAAAGCAATACTAAAAAAATGTAATGCACAAATAATTACATCTAGAACAGTTGACATCAATGTATATTTGCCTAAATTGAAAACTGACTTTAGAGCACTCTTGTAGACAGATAATTGGATTTGTCAGAAGAAAATAATGAGTGGAAAAAAGGTTACTAAGGAAGTTTGAGAAAGTATCAGTGGACAGAGGCAACATTTAATTTACTAAGTTGACAATCAAATGAAAAAGTAAATGCATATAGCTTCCAATGTTATATTTTAGTGAATGTTTGGAAGCAACATTCCATACAAGATAAATGAGGGTTTCAGTTCTGAGATTTGTTGGTATTTGGACTGTTAATTACAAAGAGAACTTTTTCAGAACAATGTATTTTAGTTTCTATAATGAAGTTTAAAATCCTAACAATGCATTATAGATATTCTTTTAACGTAGCAGTAATATCAGTTTCATGTAAGTTTCTGGTTTGAGGATTCATATAACAATCAAACTCCTTGCCTGGTTGCACACTATTTATGACATAGTACAGTAAGTTACCATGACCCACACAATATGAAGAAATAATTGAGCTCTCAAAATGATAGCCATTTTCCAGCCGTCTTCCTGTGCAGACAACCTATTTTAGTGATGACTAATCCCCAAGGTACATAATACAACACAAGGGCAAGCAAAAATAGTAACTCACACAAACACACGCACAGACTGCACACAGACTGCACACACTGCACACACACACACACACACACACACACACACACACACACACACACACACACACACACACACACACACACACACACACACAGCGAGCACATGCGCATGGGCACACACATGCACAGCCATCATTGTACATTGAATCAATGTGTAACATGAGATGTATACGTGCATTCTTTTTTTAATTCATCAACGCTTTCCTTCTCCTGAGAGGATAAGGTGTGCTCTCATGCACTTTTTGAATAGCAGCAATTCATGTAATTTCAAGACATAATTCTGATTAGAGAGTGTGTGTGTGTGTGTGTGTGTGTGTGTGTGTGTGTGTGTGTGTGTGTGTGTGTGTGTGTGTGTGTGTGTGTGTGTGTGTGTGGGGGGGGGGGGGATACAGAGAATAGGCCATGCAGAAGGTGATCAATTAAAAGATTAAGCGTTTTGCAACACATGGACGCGTCTGCATTTGGGCCTAATAGCAGGGCCATCAGCTCATTTTCAGGCAGTCTGCCGCCTGTACTGAAAGCCTGCTCCTCACATCAAAGCATGTGTATCTGCCTTAGCTTTCCAATGGGCAGAAAGGGATGCTAATTTAGGCCCCTTTATGTACAGCAGTGAAAGACTCCTTCAATTAACTAGATTTCAATGGCGGAAAAAAACAGGAGGTACAGCAAAAAAAAAAAAAAAAGATGCAAAGAGATAGGCAACGTTTCTCATTAAATCAAATAAGGCTCCATCATTTATTTCTCTCTACGCATCTGAGGACTTATCACCAAAAACACAGGGCTTCAAAGAGCCCATGATGGGTTAAATAGAGACTATAATCTAATTACAATATTGCACAGAGGTAAATAGTGCTTTGATAATGATCTGAGGGTTCTATTAGTGAAATGGGCTGCTTCGGAGCATTTTGATTTGGGGGCGGGGGGGGGGTTACACTTTAGAACATGGCTAAAGTGCACCCAGGACTGAATCAGGTGAGTAAGAGCCAGTATAACACCTCAAGAAATAAAATATACAAAAGCAAGATTCTCGATGCACTTTTATTTTCCTCACAGTTTATGTTCACCCAAAGGTAATTTATGCTTTGGATTTATTATTGTTTTTTATGATATATTTCACTGCAGTCTTTCGCACATGAAATCAAGGCATGCTTAAGGGACACAATCATATTTTTGCATTTCAGTTCCTTGTTGATAGTGATGATAGGCTGTAGAAAGTACAACATTTATGATTCAGTCCATTGACATATCATGTGTTTTGATCCTGTGTTCCTACAATTCCCATGATGCATTTTGCAGGCCTGGCATGCCCATAAGGATGGCCACTATTACATCAACCTGATTACTATTTTCTTAAGTCAGTATCGCTATTTTGTCATAATCCCAGAGAACAAGGAGGAAAATGTCACGACCATAGAAGGTAATGGCTAAAAACCAGGAAGTAAGGGTTGTAGTCTTCACATTCAAGAGTTTATTCCAGTGACATCAATGGTGTGAACTTTTCTGCACAACTTTAATGCATGGGGGAATTTAAGGCAATTTTAAAATATTGAGATATTAGTACTCTATTGGTACTGATAGCTGTATTTGTCTGTTTGTATTGCTTATGTATATTGTTGTAACAGTGTTCATGTTGCTCTCTTGGCCATGTCACTCTTCGAAAAGAGACTTTATTCTCTCAACTAGAAAAGGGCGCTATGTGGAGCGCATATCTCCGCCGGGCTGGGTTGCCTAGCCAGGACTGTGTAAGTCGTGGGTTGCAGCTGTCAGGATGCGAGGAAGACTGGAAATAGCATTTTTATGATTATGGTACAACATTCCACATTTGAGCCAAACACCTATGAGCAGAAGTGAAAGCGCTTTTAGATGTGCGTTATAGAACCCCTTCAACATGCGATTCCAATTTGGGGTTGATCGGATGTTGCGTTCATGATATATGGCGTTTTTTTGGTATGAAATCACCCCCTTCCACAACTGTTGGAAGAGAATTACAGACAGACATGGAATATCTAATATGTAAAATCAAAACCCTGCTTGACTGTCATTGACACATAAAGATCATTTGTACCTTTTTTGGTGGGGGGGGGGGTTCTTTGTTTTGTTTTCTTGAGATGAAACATTGCCCTGACATTTTGGCTCAATTCAACTCACACAGTCTCAGACAGGTCTCACAGGTCCACAGTGTGACGTGTAATGATCATATAAAGACAGACAAAAATAATGCACTGCACTAGCACCTTTAGATCCCATTTACTGTAGTGTTCCGGAATCCAGACACGTGTTGAGTCAATGCAACAGCAGATTGAAGCTGTTTTCACAGTTTATGCTGTTTCCATTATTTGGACAGTTATCTGAAGATAAGGCACTGAATACAGAACAAGATAGTACCACCAATAGCCTCCACTTACAATGTAGTGCTACATGCCTTCCTTACTGAGAGATTTATCATTGAGTCTAAAACTGTCAATAGTGCTGAAATCAGTCACATTCAATTAATGTTTGGGTACAAAAGAGCATTGTAACTTGTTAATTGGACAGTTAGTGCAGTGACAGTGCCATGTTCAAACATTCACTTTTGCTAATATAGAAACACTATTTGCACCTGCGCTATTACAGACCATAGGACCAGAATGGATACAAGTCTTATTTGCGTTACCCTTTTAGCATTGCTTGCATAATTGTACTTGCTGTACTGCTTGCTATTTGTTAATGAAGAATTCAATACATTAAATAAACCTGTGATAAATAGTTTTCGTAACAACGTTGTCTTTTTGTTTGTTTGTTTTTTCTCTCTCTATTTTGGTACAGAGTGGACTGGATATTGACACAGGGAATACAATGGACAGTAGAACGTTTCCAGCAGAAAAGATATCGGAATCGTTATAAAATGCATGAGATTGATTTATACAAAATGTTTTTCAAATAGCTTGTTTCAAAACACCAAAATCTTAATCAAGTGCAATTTAGTGCACCTTTCTGAAGCGTGCAACGGCCAGCTTTTCTTCTTCATGGCGTTTTCTCAGGAGTTCCAGTGTGGTCAGCTGGGACAGATCCAAGCCCCCTAGGTAGGGAGCTTTCTGAGTGGAGCCTTTGGATGGCGGTTGCTGTTTGGGTTTTGGGTTGGGTTGGGGTGGTATTGGGGGCTTGGCTATATTTCTTGCATATTCCAAGGCCTGGAAGAGAGAGAGAGAGAGTGAGAGAAATTCACATTGATGAAGAAAGAAAGATGTTCTCTTTAACTTAATCCTAATCTCATAGATGTCATTATATCCCAGTTTCACCCTCTTGCCACACAGAGACACACACCTTCCTCCTGGGAACATTCTTCCCACTGCCTTCCAGCTCCTTGGCCGGCAGAAAGGGAATCCTACTTATCTTTTTGTTCTGCTCCCGGATCACATTTGAATACAGCTTCTGCCGTCTCATTTTCTCAGCATGATGGTGGTGAGAGAGAGAGAGAGAGAGAGAGAGAGAGAGAGAGGGGGGGGGGGGCAGATTACAAAAGAGGGGTTTAATTAACTGAGCCATTTCTCCCTTAAGGCCCTTCTATTTGTATATACCCTCACCAGACCCTCTCCACCCAGGCCAACAAAACATATACAACAAACCATTCAGCAGGCCTATCAACATTTACACACCATCATTTACTAATAGACTCGGCTGCAGAGGCTCACATGGCTCAATCTAGTGCAAATTGGCCAAACATGCCCACGTTTTACAACTGGGGATTAACAAAACATACATCAAAGCACAAAGAGCACTTAACTTCTTATGGGTTACTCTCATTTGCTTTGTGAACCAAATTTTATCTTTGGAGAGAGATGGAAGGTTACAAATGAGGGAGTGGCACAAAACAAAGAAAGCCTTTGGACATGACACTAGTGGACACCATGATTTGACGGAGACATGGTTGTCAAAACAACAATCACGTTGGTTTCTACATAAATATAATGACTTAACATAACTATAGACATAACTATAATAACTCATAATAGGAATTACTTTTTCAAACATGAAAGTGGCTAAAACATGTATTTATATAATGAAATCTTGCCATTCCTATGCTGTACCCTACATTTACATAGACTGCTTACTAGAAAAGCATCATATGGTGAGAACACAAAACAGTATAACTTGAAATAGCTGGGGAACAGCTTCAGGAGAAAGATGTGCACTGTATCTCTCTGAAGCACAGAGCCAATGAAAGAACCTTGTTCTCCCTTCCAGTTAATGCATTGAGCTTACTGTTTTGAGCTTATTCACCACTTAGTGAGGGAAAATATGTTTTTAAGAGGGAGATTATCCTAGACACTCTTAGTCTGAGTGAAAAGTAGAAGTACTCACTGTCTTTTCAATGGCTCCACGATCAGGTCCAAGCCCACGTAGATTGATATCCTGTTTTAGGTATTTGTAATCTTTCAGGGTGTAAGGCTGGCAGAAGTAGACAGCAGACAACCATGATTAGAATCTGTTTATTGGCCAACTATGTTCATATACAAGGAATTTGACTATAGATAAGGAGAGAGACACACACACACACACACACACACACACACACACACACACACACACACACACACACACACACACACACACACACACACACACACACACACACACACACACACACACACACACACACACAAACAACATGTTTTTTATAACAGCAGCATCTAACTTGAGCTATATAATCTCAAGCAACTGTTTTAATATTTTGGATAAACTCCTGAATCCAATTTTGATAATTTCAGATTAGTTATGTCTTATGTTCATCTCAAATGAGTACGTTTTTGACAAATAGTCTTCTAACCTTTAATAAATCAAACATCTACATTAGCAAGAAAAATGCAAAGCATTGTACAGATGCAAAAAAGGAACTGACAAAACAGATGTACAATGTCCGATCAAATGGGTAACACGTTCGATGCATCCCATAATGCATTATAAAAGGTCAAAATAAATAAGAGTTTGCAACTCCGCACACTGTAAAAGTAAACTGCTCCCAGTCAATAGTTTATTAATGTCTGCATCAGGTCTTCTTCAGAATGAAGATGACCTGTTTGTCAAAACAATGTGGATCAGCACAGAGGTCAGCAGAGACACGGTGCTCAATGACAAAACATTGGGGACCAAAAACATGAAAAAAACACATGTGAATAAGGTCAATGAAATAAAGATCTTTTGATGAGGACATACAAGTACGCGTGCATGCGTGTGTGCGTGCACTCACTGCACACGTGCATCATGCAGCAGCAATCCACAAGCTGCCCCACGGCCCCACACAAAAGGGCATTAATCATTCCAGATTGGACTAGCTGCTCTTGGGGAAGGTGGGATCAGGAAAGAGAGAGAGAGAGAGAGGAGGGAAGGGGGTAGATCTCTTGAGATTTAGCCATTGGTCATGGACACAACGGGGAAGCTTCTTTTCAAGCACTCTCCCTCCTTTCCCAAGCCCTAAGTCATACTTGAATGCATTTATGCGTTGGAACCATGGCTGTGCTGCTTCACAAATTGAGCTTGTAATCTTGTCAGACATTCACCATGCTAACATGACGCCAGGAGACCACAGAGGGCACGATGCGGTGAATACAGTTTGACTAAAGCGCACTTGTTCACTTTTAAAGCGTGCACAAATGCTGGTATACACGTGCACGTACACAACCACGCACACAAAATGGTAAGCTTGTTAAGGCTAATCCTGCTCCTGCACCGCCATCGAACATACAGTGGTGCATTACTGCCGCTATATCCTCCTCACATGAAACCCTTCATGACCATAGTACTGGCTAGTAGTGGCTACCATCCACACTATGTCTAAAAAGCTTGAACAACTGATTGGACCAAAATTAAAAACATCATTGATGACACCAGGGTGGGCGAAGATTGTCTTTTGTTTTAACAACATAAAGATTTGACTATACCGAGTGTCTGTGACCATCTTGCAAGAACTTTCTCTCCCTCTATCAGTATGTTTACATGCACTTAATGACCCTTAATGGCTTAATGATGTAAATGTATCACTGTCTTGCTTCCTTTCACTTCTCTGTGTCTACCATGCCTGATTTCTACTTGGTTGCGCATCGTGATGCAACGTGTTGTGAGCTTGTAGATTGGCAATTTCTTGTGCGCGACACAATGTGCAACCACGTATAAATCAGGCATGACTCTTCAGTAGGGCTCACCTGCATGCTAAGCTCACGCTGATGGAACAAAAAAACAACAACAACAAGAACAGGCAAATCATTAAATGTAAATGGGCATCTTTAGCAGCCATGCACCTCACAGACAGCCTATTGTCTCCCTCCTAATCACCTCATCCTCTAACGCAGCTTCAAATGGCTTTCATGGATCACATCGTCATCATCTCATAGCAATTAAGTGCATCTCACTGGGTGAAGACAATTAACCTGATGTTTTGTGCCTTAGCCACCAGACCCCCCCCCCCTCCCCACCCCCCCACCCCTTTTAGATTAAACCGTTCTTGCATAGGAGCCGCTAAGGAGATTATTGGTGACTTTAAAAGGGACAATGTAACATCATGCTCCATTTCCAGTCATCAGTGTTTGGTCAGTTTGTTCAGTTCAGTTTGTCTTATTAAAAACCGAGAAATACAGAAACAAAACTCCTTACCTAATTTTATAAACGACTACTGCCGTTTCTAATTCAATGTTAATGTTACAATACACAGATTACGGGAGGCTTTTTGTTTTGTTTCGGACAATAGGTAATGACATGCACACGTACACGCACGCACGCACGCACACACACACACACACACACACACACACACACACACACACACACACACACACACACACACACACACACACACACACACACACACACACACTAACCAACCTTGTATGTGGCTCTCTCTGCCAGCTGCCTCTGTTTCTCCATCTGTGCCAGGTAGCCATCAGAGCAGCTTCTGGGAATAGGGTTCTTCCTCTGGGTTTCTTCACTCTGCCCACAGTGCCCAGAGCTCAGCTCAGGCTCTCCTCCTGACAGCGGCTTTCCTATCGGGGGAAGCACTGTGTAGGAGCCTGAGCATTGGGATTGGCTCGACGGCCTGACAATGTCATCCAGAAAAGGGCTAACGTAAACCTCACTTGGACTCCAATTCTGATTATTCTCCATGTGTAATGGTGGCCGTTGTGGTGCAGGCAACCTACGGTAGGACACACACGCACGCACGCACACACGGACACACCCACCCACCCACCCACCCACCCACACACACACACACACACACACACACACACACACACACACACACACACACACACACACACACACACACACACACACACACACAGTGGATTCACTACTAAATAAAGTACAATAAATACATTGCTGTAGGGAAAATGAGTTTGTGTCTCATCTTCCACATCAAAAGGTAACAAGTTTTCACCTTTGACATCTTCCGTGGTGATTCTCCTGAGGCCAGCGGAGAAGGTCTCCGTTCAGGCCTTGCATGCGGCTACGACACCCTGGGTCTGAGGTTGGTGAGGACAAGCCACGCCGTGGCACCATGTCCCCATGTCCCTGGCCGACATGAGGAGAAAGCATTGGGACACGGGTGTCCCTGGTAAAGGGTGAGTTGATGTGGCTGTCGTCAGTCGCAGGGGTCCAATGCAGGCCGTGGGGTGAGGCTAAAGTGATGACGGCATCTCTGCCTCTCTGGTGCAGGAAAGGGAGAAGTTCGGATGAGGTGCTAAGGTTGATGTTGAGGTTGATGGTGGGAAGAGCTGGCTGACGCTCTACAGGACTGGCCTGTGCTACCAGGGTAGGTTCAGGCTGTGACTCGGATGGCATACTGGTTAGATGCTGTCTCCTGGAGAGCTGCGTGTGCGTGTCACTGAGCAAAATGACAGGCTGTGACAGAGAGGAGGTCTGGGCCTCAGCGGCACAGGGGCTCACATGGCCTCCTGGCCTGGCTCCAGCCGCCAGGGTGGGAGGTATGTTCTGTGACGAGGGCTTGTGGCTTCCTTTCAGCTTGTCCTTCTTCCGTTTTGTGAACTGAATGACCTGGGGTTAAGAGTAGGATTAAGTGCAGATGGGGACAGAATGTTCTGGGGGAAAATAGGTGCTGTACTGAGCAGCTCCCAACACCATGTAGCCACATTTTGATCTGTGGTATGAACTCAACTATTGTGTACATTTGCCATGCATGAAGGCTATAGTGACATGGAAGTGTTATGTCATGTGTTATGCCATGTCATATGCAGGTTCTACTATTGTCTATTACGGATGAAAACGCTGATTTGGATAATGCTTTTCTAACTCTGGAACTTTACTTCTTTTTTATAGTACTAGAGGTTCCCTCACACATACCAGCGTTTTCATCCATAATAGGCCTAGACAATTTTAGTCATATATGCCCATATATGGGCATGCTGATATTCCCCTATATGGAGATCTCTGTATCTATCAGTCCTTGTCCCTTTTATGCCCATATATGGAGATCCCTGATGTCAATATCCCTATGTGCCCATGCCCCTTTTTGCGCCCGTATATGGAGCTGAGTGATTTGTTTGCGCCATGATGACACATTGAGGTTAGACAACGCACTCCATATTTATGGCTGTGACATCAGAGCGGATCTCTGATGTCACCGCCATAAATATGGAGTGTGTCCCTCAGGGCTCAATACTATTGTCTTTTCTGTTTTATGTTATGGTGGGGAAAGCTTTCACTGAAAATATCCGATCGACAAGCTCACAATGCGACGTGTTGATCTGCTATTTTCAGCAAAAGTTTTTCCCACAATACGGATGCTGGCGTTTAAGTGGTTAATAATATAGGATAAGCTAATCCAAATCATTATACAAATGGTTTCTTTAAAAATATATATATATTCATTTGGACAAAATAAAGAATTATACTGCTTATTGCTTAATATTCTAACCGCGGACTCTCTCTTTTCCCGGTGTTTCGCCCAGGCATAGTTTTTGTGAGGTTAGGTTTAGAGGTAAGGTTAGTAGTTTAGGCTTTTCATTTCAAGTGAGGTCTAAAATGTTGCCATATTATAAGCAAAGGAGAGGGAGGATGTGTTGGTAACAAAGTATAGAAATTTAAGCCAGTGTACATTATCTCTGAAGGTGGTGCGCAAAATGAAATGTCAAATCGAAATCTGCCTATTTACAGAGAAAAAGGCAAAAAAAAGACTGGCAAGCAGTGTCGTTGAGAGGCACGATTCTTTCCCTGGTTTAAGTAGCGCTGGCGCTCTTCTTTGCATGATCTGGCCAAATTATTCTGCAGAGTCGGTGGGCCTCCGCCTCATGCATCTAATGCTGCTGATTTAGCAAACGCCAGCTTTGCCCATTCCAGGGGGAAAATATTTATACTCCTCTGCCTGGCAGCGTTAAGGTGGCTGCTCAAGTGCTCAAAATAATAATGCTCCTCTATTCCCCCCTTTCCGTCTCAGACGCCCTTTTCAAAGGCGTCTCCGGCAGGCACCACCGTGACATCTCTATTAGAGATCATGTTTGCGTTCTGGGGAGGAAATGAAAATCCTGTGTGATAGTGCACCTACTGTGTGGATATTTTCATCTGGAGTGGTGAGCCCTTGCTGACAGTTAAGCAATACGGCTGCCACACAGGCACACAATCACAGGGATTGGCAGATATGAATGAAGGTCAATCAAGTGAAAAGGAGCGGGGGGTTCTACCTTCAATTGTTGTGTTTTTTGGAGCCATCTCAGCTCTGGGTCTGAACTGTCCTCCAGGCTCCACTCCAGACCCTCAGTCGGCGTCAGAATCACCTCCTCTGGAATGTCAGAGACCTTTGGGCAGAGTGGAAGAAAAGACTTTCCTTGAATTGAGCTGATTTATTTGTTGCTGGCTGCATCACATGATATGGCAATTTATGGCATAATACCATGATAGCAAGTAGCAAAAAACAACATTTAGATGACAGTGAGCTCCATAGACAAAAATATTAAAAATACAAGGAAGCTACCAGCATAAGACTATACATTGATTAAAGGTTGCCTCAGCTAAAAAATATATATAAATGGCAACTTGCATTTCGTCCTTTAATGAATGATGCTCCCTTGCCACTATCAATTCCCACTTTTTTCAAACCAATTACTGTTTCAATTGTTCCTAATGCACTCGTTTCTGGCAAGGAAATATCTTCTGTTAATGCTGTAATGAAAATCATTTAGTTAACTTTGGGCCCCCCTCAGCTGTGGAGGACAGTGTGAGTGGATCGATGGTATTGACGGGCTGAAGACTTCACTGAATGCCGCTAATTCTGTGGGCTTGAATAGGTGAAGGTCACCGAGAGGGAGTGAGTGCAGTTGTAATATATCCATCAATAAGTGTGTTTGCCATGTTGTTGCATCTAACAGGCTTTAAGCTCTACCAGCATGTTGATGACGGGCTTCCAAACAATTGATTGCGATTGATTTTAAAACAGATGTTGAGCTGTACACAGTCAAATTCTCAGAGTCCATTAATCCATTCGTAACTCTGAGATTGCACAAATGTAGGTTTGTACAAATACATGCATACAATTTCAGAGTTTAATTAACATTGAGGATTTTACTGTGTATTGTGCAGCACTATAAGTATTCTGGCCAGGTGTCATCCAAATGACCAAATCGGGGAATCTTTTTTGAAATAGAGCCAGTAAGATATCATATTAGATATTTCAGTTGTGCACAGGTGGTGTTGTGAGCTATTATGGGAGGTCTTGAAAGGACAGCTGTGCGAAGATCATTAGCCGGTGTCTGTAACCATGTCCAGCAACACACACACACACACACACACACACACACACACACACACACACACACACACACACACACACACACACACACACACACACACACACACACACACTCTTTGCATAAGACCTTTGCCAATTACCCCTGCCATTGGTTTTTGTCACCCATAACAAAAATCCCAATGAGTTGGAGCAAATGACCAAGTCTGTATTGTATTTTCAGCATGGTAAGCTGTGTAATATATTTTTTTGTTAAATTGGGAGGCTCGTAATTGCCTCTCAGTGAATCGATGCCACTACAAAGTCTGGGCAATTGCAACTCGCTGTATTACGTCCTGTACCCGGGAAACATCTGCTTTTCGCAATGAAGACTTCAAAGGGCCTTCGGATCTTGAATTGCATTTAGCAGCTATTGTGGCCTAGCCCAGGTAATCTTGATTAGGTGTTTAGACTGAGACAGGGTATACAGTGGCAGAGAGTTCCGCGGAGCTTTGGTCTAAAGCTATTAAAAGATTGTACATTATGTTCCCTTGGCTTTGAAGTAAGGGCCTGCAAGACGAGAAGGGACTCTGGGGGTTGAGTGCAATAGCAGAAGATTGATCTGCTGCTTCTGTCTTTATCAAAGGAGGGCCCAGCTCGGGTGAAGCCCATCATTGCTACCACCACTCTGCCGCTCGCCCCGTTAAGCTGTTGCCGTATTAGGAAATTGTGTAACATTTAATAACATGGCTAATTATTACAAGTGGCTTTCAGAAGTCCCCTGTCTTCAAAAGACCAAATGGGGGATTTCAGAGGAGCCTAGTAGTATCGTGCTTAGCTGGAATCAAGATAATGACTGGTGAAACTGATGTGATTTGGAGATGGAGTTGCCGTCTCTTCAAGTACATAATGGACATAAAAGGCAACCTATGTGATCTTAGAAACATGGTTATTATGATTATGGATATTCTGCTTTAGCATTTTGGATATGCTTTACAGTCACACAGTACCACAGCATCCTTTGATGCTTTGATATTAAGCTAAATTAGTAGGTAACATGATTTGCGTTTGTTTATTTTTAAATAAACTTTGTTTATTCCATTGAAACAGTTATGAACCTTTAAATGTCCACCTTGCACACTAAGATAACTGATTTCATAATATAATTATAATAATAAATGTTATTTGTAACGCACTTTACATTTTTGCAAGTCACAAAGTGCTACAGGGTTTAAAAACAATGGCATAAAAAATAACACAGGCAACACACAAAAAAAAAACATTCTGCAACAACATTCTTGGGGTAAAAGGTAGATTAAAAACGAATTAAGGCATAAAGGCATACAGAGTAGTAGATTAAAAGACCTATGAAAAAAAGACTAAGCAAAAGCTTTTTTTTAAACGTATGTTTTGAGTCCATTTTTTTTTAATATCAATAATCAATCTTTCTTTAAGGATTTGTGGGAGTCTTCTTTCAGTATTCATTCTTATGCGGCAAGTCATAATGCCATGGTAATAGACCCAATTCTTAAACGAATCAGACGATGAAATAGGAAATGAGCCGCATGTAAATCGGTGCCCTGTTCTTTTATGCCCTATGTCCCCCATTAAGTGAGACATGTCTTTAGGGAGACGAGGCAATGGAAAACTAATAAGCGAATTCAGGGGGAAAATGACAAAACACAAGGGTTTAGGAGAGGGAGAGGCTCTGGCTCTGTTTACCGTTCCACAAAGCTAACGGCTCTTGACTATGTAAATGGAGATGATATGAGACATTGTAGCGGGCTGGGGCTCAGATGGGTGAACAAGGTTGGGGGTATTATAGCCTGCAAACAGTCATATGCCCCGGCAAATAGGGAATGCAGGCCATTCCAGCCAATTATGCCACTGTGCCAGGTGCAGGGATATCTAAGAGCCTATTGGTAACTATGCTTCTCTGATGTTCTTGTTGTACACATCAACTCATAATAGGCACTATATGGCTAGATATGGCCCTCTCTTACAGGGCAGAGGGGAGGACGGTTGAATTTGTCTTTATTTATAGCTCCATGGCTAAATCCCTGCTTCAGAGCAAGTATGATAAGATATTGGCTTGGCTATGGATACTCTGATGATGTGACCTTATGAGCATTATGCTGAAAAGGATACAGGCATATAGTATATTTTCAGCTATGGGGGGGGGGTATAATTCAAACAACTGCCTAATTATGTTCAGAGTTATGCCCAGTACACAGCAAAATCATGAGTGTTCATTTCACTCCTTAAGTGTAAAAATGTACCGTTGCTTGGAAAATGCCAATCTCTGACTAATACGTAGCAAAGAACCCACAACGGCATGTGTTAGAGCACTAACAAGCCCAAGGACTGACCCCTGCATAGAAGTGCTCTCAGGGAAGCCTCACCTCATTCAATACCGATATTAAGGCATTGCAAATCATATCACAACACTATTATCCAACCTTATATCTGAGAATAAACCACATTCTCACTCCTATAGCATGGGTTCGATTTGTTGAAGAAAAAAAAGCAGCGGGATGACATTTTCTTAACCACTTAAGCCCAATATACTTTGTAAGACAAATAGCAAAAATTGCCGATCTGCAAGCTCAACGCCTCACAACTGAACACGCTGAGCTGTGAGCTGCTCTTATCGCTATTTTTTATTATTATCATTTTTTACTTGAGAAAGATTTAGACGAATGATGAAAATGTGCTCAAAATAGGGACGGTATGGTTAATGTTAAATTGTGATATTATTAAACGTAATAAAGCATATCAGTCTACATTTCCCAGAAGGAAAATATATTGTATTTAATTCAGACTGACCAGAAGCAGGGATAAAACATATCCCCACCGGTGATACAAATGAATGATCAGAGGGGGGTATCAAAAGCTGAAGCATGGATCATAGGATTATTAACAGATTTGACTCAATGTATTTATTATTGCCAATTTCAGAGTGGCATGGTCAAGTAACATCAACAAATATTCAGTCAACTATATTCTGTCAAGACATTACTAACCACCTTTGGCACCCCCATACCTTCAAAGCCTGATGCAACCCTACAACCCCTCCCGCTCGATCAGATCAGCTTCCTCAGTAAGGATGTAATTTAGCATGTTGTTTAAACAGATGCTAGGTTCATTGTTTACCTGTATGCTATCGTTTCAATGTACAGATTATAATTTTTATGGGTATATTGTTTAGACTGATGCTAGGTTCTTGGTTTACCTGTGATCCTAGTTTCCTGAGGCACTACACTGTCTCTCTGCATTCTGTGTATGTGATTACCTGGCTGATTGTAAGTCACTCTGGATAAGAGCGACTTGACCAAAGAACATTGATCATCATCAGTCACCATTGAGTTTTCATACAACCATATAACAAACTAAAAGAAATCTAATAGGTTAGTCAGGCCCTTATCAACCATCTTGGGTGTTAGTTACAGTATGTTAGGGCAGCTCCTGGTGGCTGTTCCTGTAACTGCAAACTCTTTCAGGACAGAAAAGGGACAACATTATGGATACAGCCAGCCTCCTGTGGTCTTAATGTCACTTTTAAAATGTAAAGTGGTAATAAACAAAAAAACATTATATTAGTGGATAACTTTCAATCTTCTACATACCTGTTCCAACGTATTATGTGTTTCTTGCTTCATCGTGTATGCCTTCAGATAGGAGCCACATTTGGCTGTGTCACGCCCAAGTGTAATTTTATTACGTTTGACAACGTCCTCTCTTTGTATTTCTAGCTTTCTGTTACATAAGAGCTCAGGATTCTTCCATTTAGAGAGACTCTGTTTCTTGGTTGCAACCTGATGAGATTGACCCAACTCATGTTGAGAGTATGACAGAATATCTTGCTCATCATATCCGGCAGGTATTTTCTCTTTGTCTCTATGTTCAGGAAAGCCATTCAGGGTTTTACTGACATGGTTGTGGGTCTCCTCATTTCCGAATTCTCTGAGTTTTCTCTCTGATCTCTCGTCTAAAGTATAATGCTGATGTACATGAGGGGGGTGGGGAGATGTTACAGAGACAACTGTGCTAGCTTCGCTGTGCTGTTGGTGTAGGTGGTAGGGCTGTTCACACTCGTTGGCAGTCGTACTGTGTGGCGCCTCCGCAAGAGCTGGACCTCTAATGACAACATATTGACACCCTCCTTTCATGGACAGGACCTCGTTTTCATTACACCTCTGCTCAGATATGATACTGTCGTTTTTGGTATCTTCCTCAAAGGAGAGGTGTGGGCTCTCGTTAAAACGCCCTGCTTCCTTGAGATTGGTCCTCCAGTTGGGATCATAGCGCAGGTCTGAATAAGCATCATCAGAGGACTGTCTGCAATAGAATAATGAACATGGCAATAAAGATCCAAAGATCAATGAAAGTAGCCTAATATAAACATACGTACCTATGACTCAACTATACCCCCTTTATAATAAAATAAATTATAACCACACTAGCCCCCCTGGTGTCCCAATTTTGCCATTATAGGGAAAAACATTTCTTTTGAAACATTTCGAAAAGTTCTCGAAAATAGCAGATCTACATCTACAAGCTCACAATTCGTAACAATGCGATGCATTGTGAGCTTGTAAACCAGCAATTTTTTAAATGATTTTGATTGAGTTTAAGTGGTTAAGGAACACAATACATGTACAATATAAATGTATATAATTATGAACCTATAACATGTTCTACGTATATGACCTGTAGGCCTATGGTTTGTTTATAACTCATAGGCCTTCCATGTCTGAAGTAAGCTTTTAAAAAACCTGAGTGCAACACAGGCATAGGAGGTCAAAAGACCAGGAGACATTACACCATTATTAGATGATGATACCCATAGACAAAGAGGGCTAGATCTTATTTGGAGACTAAAAGCCGTCTTCTGAAATTGAAACAGATGAGGGGGGAAGTGAGCCTGTATTTAGAGATCATTTACGTACTTTCACCTCCAGGCTCACTAATGAGGTGTGTTTGACGACTAGTAGCGGGGGTAATGGTTGACAAACTGCAATTTTCAGCTTATGAAATGGCTTGAAAATTGCAGGCTAAAATGCTCTTTCTGATGGTGATGAAAAGATCTCATTAAAATAAATAGCAGAGAGCCTCTTTGTTGTGCTTACAGGGAGGACAAGGGTAGCCTACTCCTCGCGCCATGATGTTGAGCGATGGGGGTTGCCTTCATGTAGGGCCCTTCACTTCTATGAGGCCAGAAGGGTAAGGGATGGCTCACTAATGACTCAGACAAGTTGGAGAATGCATTAGAGAGGTAACATGCAGCTGGGTGACGCTAACCTCACACACTGGCAAAACAGCATGGCCAATTATTCCTGGCCTGTGCCACAGAGATAGATAACCACATACCACAAAGGTGGTAAAAGCAAGTTGCAAACTGTCTATGCGGACGTGGGCAGCCTTTGGCGTGGATTTCAAGAGAAATGGGGATATATAGCACAGAGGGATGAATAGAGCTGCTTAAATAGGAATCTTCTGCTTGAATAGAGAGTGCCAATTGGGTTTGTTAAAGTACGCATTGGCCAGCATTGTGGGAAAGGGGTCGTCCACTTTGAGGAGGCTATCAATAGAGGGGACTATGAGAATATGATGACGGCTCCATGCACTGGCTCTGTGAAATGGAGCCTTTTTGTAACGTGTCATGGTCATTTTCACTGAAACAATATATTTGGGAAGTGGATCCACACATGGCGGATACCAATCTCTACAGGTTAATGACAGGGAGGAGGGAGAATGGCCCTCCAGACAGGTTGTGCCCATGGGAGAGAGACAAAAGATGCGGTGTCGTCATGCCCCTCGTCACCATAGATTCCTACATCTGCCCTCTGAAGAGAGTGGGAGCAACAGAAAGGAGAGAGACCTCCATTGCACTGATGATGACCATCGTTGTTAATGGACCACAGAGTGACCACTTATTGTGATCCATCCCAAACATAACAAAAATCTAATTTCCCTTAAATGAAAGCAGTTATTCTGAAAGCACCTGAATTAGGCCATCCTTGCCACAATAAATTGTCAGTGCCCACATCTCATTAAATGACTGCAGCGGACTCATTGTCGAATGATGAATGAAACCTATTTATCTTTTATCTTCTATGTGCTGTTTAAAAAGAGAGAGGGTTTGTTAGTGCAGCTCAAGCTATTGTATTTCACATAAGCAGTGTTATTATCAGCTTAATTTTAATTAATTTGTCAGTGGAAATAGTGACATTTCAATGCGATAGACAAACTAATGAAGAGCACAAACCACATAATGGTACATTGTTTACATAATGGGCCATTTCTGTTCAATTATTGTGACAGACTGGCAAGTGGAAAAGGATGAGCAGGCTACTCAACTAAAACTAAATTTCATTATATTTTGTTTCATGGGTTGTAAGCATGTTTGTTTTCCCACAACACTGCCTCTCCCATACTTTAACTATTTAGCCCCTTGTTTTCTTTTTGACTTAGCAAAAATAGCAACACAAATATTTGAAACTCACTTCTGATCAACTTTTCACAAATAACAGAATAGGGAATATGCTTTTTATGTTTCCTTGTAGATTTAATCTACGGTCTATCTATGGTTTTATCTTTTATGACATAGCCTTTATTACATTGTGAACTGTCGCTTCCCCCCCCCCTGTTTGATTGGTCAGTAATGCCAGGAGGAGTGTATAAACCTTGGAATCACATAGCAAAATAATCCCAGAAAACTTGGTTAAAGGATTTGGCATTTGTGCAGGCAAAAAAAAGTGTTTTGTAATGTTTTTCAAGGCACACCAAAGCCTGCTCCTAAAACTACATAGAGAAAAAAAGATGCAGATACTGTATATACTAGAAATCATATAATGATTATCATCAAATTCTGATTAAAATATAAAGTATTGAAAGCAGTATACTGGGAACATTTGTAAGTCTTGCTGTACACGATTTCACAGCCATGTAGATAGGCTTATCTTCTGTGGGTTGTGACCCACAGTGTATACCACACTGCATTATACACTGCTGTCTACATTCAAGATGAATAATAGTAGTAATAATAATAATAAATACATGTATTATTATTATTTTAAAAAGGTCCTCTGCATTGTGACCTGCACCTGTGATCCTACTCTGTTCCCAGAAATCAAAATGAACCTGAAAGGATGATATGGTGACATTCCAGTTACGTGTAATGTGAAACCAGGAAACAGGAAAATGGCAAGAAACTTCATCTGGGGGAGACAGCTTTGAAGGCTCATAAAGTTGCACATTATTTTTAAAACAAAGGTCTCCTCATATTAGTTGAAATCAACCAGTGTTGATGGTGAATCACTAGATTCAGTACAATCAATTACTGCCATCTACAGACCAAAGTCTATAAGTACAATTTTTTTTCAGCCTGCTATCTATGCAAATTTTCACTTGGTCTCTTATCAGGCCCTGCTGTTTGGAAGTGGATAACTAACTCTTAACTGCAAAAATGAGAAGACAGGGGGGTCTAATGTAGCCTGGGTAAACCCCTCCCCCCTGAGATTTCCGGAGGAGGGGGGTTTACCAGGCTAGGTCTAATGTGCTTTAAAGGGGATAGGACAACTCGTCTGGCATAGTAGATTTTCTGAGTGTACATTTTTGTGTCACTGGGAAAATGTAATATTTGACAGAATGCAGCAAACACTTTCATTATGTGTAGGGCTGGAGGTATATACAGTACTGTATATAACCAACCAACCCTATATACTTTGTTGACAAGAGTCCCCCAGGGGTCTATACTAGCCCCCCATCTACACCACATCTCTTTGTCTAGTTGGGACACTTTTTTGTGAGCTTGTAGATCTGCACTAGCCTGGGACCAGACAAATCTGCCAGTGCAAAAAAAAATTGCCCAGCTATGCAAGGCTAGATCTGCACAATGTTCGCCCTAGATTAAGGACACTATAGGGTTCATGTGGTTAAGAAAAGACTATAGTACCCTACCGAGTCAAGTTCACTGCTATGTGGCGCAGTCTGTTTCCTACCAATGGAGCAACACACCATCATTTAGTACTTTGTCAGTGGTGTAAAGTAACTAAGTACATTAACTCAAGTACTGTACTTAAGCACACTTTTGAGGATTTTTTACTTTACTGGAGTGTTTCCAATTTTCAATTATTTTACTTCTACTCCACTTCCTCTCAGAGGCAAATATTGTACTTTTTTACTACGCTACAATTATTTGACAACTTTAGTTACTAGTTACTTTGTAGATTTTGATTATTATTACAAAACATGTATTAACCACTTCAGCCCTTTGTATACAGGCTATTTGAAAATAGGCAACGTGTGGTGAGCTTGTAGATCGGCTATTTTCAAAGCCTTTTTGGAAACTTGTGAAATGGGACATTCTGCAAAATGAGTACTTTTACTTTCAGTACTTAAGTATATTTTAATGCGAATACTTTTGTACTTTTACTCAAGTCATTTTTTTTGAATACCGGACTTTTATTTGCAACAGAGTATTTCTACATTGTGGTATTGGTACTTTTACTTAAGTACAAAATGTGAGTACTTCTTCCACCACTGCTTTCTGTAGAATAATCAATATCTCATTGCCATTTTATGATATATGACATAAACTGTCCACTAAACTCTTTACCTTGACAGATGTCTTTCATTTGTGTCCAGAGGTGCATTGGAAGCTTCAATTGTGGACAGTAGTGGGTTGTTCTTCTCAAGCTCTTGTGCATCTATGTCCAGACTATCATCCACTTGAAGAGGAGCTTCTTCTTCAGCTTCATTCGCCTCATGTTCTTCTGTCTGATGCAAGCTGCTTGTTTTCTCTTCTTGGTTTTGTATGCAGTTAGTCGTTCTATTGCTGCCTATTCGCTTTTGTAGTTCCAGTTGATAGGCCTTCTCCTGGGCCAGGCTTTCAGTATCAGACTCAGGGGAGTCCCACGGATTGAGAGGAACTTGTTCTTGTGAAGGAGGCACGACTTGAGCATCCTTCATGTATGTCTTTCCATGTCTGAGGTCTTTATCCATGTTTGTGTAGCTAGCCTCTGGGAAAATAAAAAAGATTATTGCTTCATCATGCTGTGTCCATAGATCATGGGCCTTTTAAATCCTGTAGCCAAGTAAACAGATTTTAAAAAATGTTTACAATCTTGTATCTGAAACTGATTCATTAAAGTGCTTAAATTCAATGATTTTAAAAAAGACAAAATATGTTTTTTTTAAATACATTTGAAATGCCTTCCCTTCGTTTCATTAGAGCACTGTTTGAAGGCATAATGGTACAAATAAAAGAAACATCAATTGAAGCACAATTAGTTCAAATGTAGGCCTATTATTCCAGCTCCACAATTTTAATCAGGGGAGCCAGACCAGTGGCGTTACTCAAAATCCAGGGGGCCCCCCTTTATCGAGTTTAACATTTGCATATCTACGATAGTCATGGCTAGCAGCACCCCCCAGAGCCTCCTGGACTTTCACCAGTGAAACTCGTATTTCTCCAAGCATGTACAAATGCAAAATATAAGGTACTGACCCTGTAGCCCCGGATGTTAACTCAACATTCGGAACCAGTGTGCACTGTATTAGCCCGTATTTTTCAATTTTAATCCCGTCTGTGGCTGAACGCCGTTCCCCCCTCGTTTTCTTCCTGTTTACATTGTTGAGTGTCCGCTTTCACCGGATGCGCCTCGTGACTACCGCCCATTGACTTCCGACAGAATCCGAAAAGAGACGGGATTAAAACACATATCTATTGAAAAATACGGACTAATACAGTGCACACGGATTCCTAATGTCGAGTTAACACCCTGGGCTACGGGGTCAGCACTTTATATGATGTTTTTGTACATGTACGGAGAAGTACGGGCTTTCCGCGCGGATGTTCAGTGACAATTGGGGGGTAAAGCCCAAGACTATCATAGATAAGAAAGTAAAAGTCAGACTTGATAAAAATACATCTATGATAGTCTTGATCCAAGGCTATGACAACTAGATAACACAGCTAGTCAGCTACCGTCTTTTTCAATACAAATTATCCTGTTTTTACACAATGAACCCCCCCCCCCCCCCCCCCCACACACACACACACACACACACACACACACACACACACACTTTGAGCCAGACTATTATTTTGAGTGTTTTTCTTGCACTCTTTTGCGACGATATAGGTTTTAGTCTAACAATTAGATTAAGAATTATTTGGAGCAACAACAATAAAAAATGTTAGCAACGGATATAGGCCTCAAACAATCGTCAGCTAGATTCATCCACATGTTCAAACTATGTATCAAAACACCACCCAGGAACCCACACATCTCACAGGCCTATTGGAGAACACAATACAGGCTGCCACCGATTTTCACTAAAACGTGGCATTATTAACAGGTTATGGTAGCAATCAAGTTACTCACCCATTTTCATGTCTCAATGTTTGACAGTGGGAATGTAACCATGGAAACGCAGAACGCCACAACACAAGACGCCTGCGCAGTGGGTACAAACACACTTGTCCGTTTGCTGGCGGAAAACGGGTCGCTACGAAACGGAAGCTCTTTTTCCGGATCCGGCAATTTTGTTATGTATACAAATGTGTTGCGGAAACCGGATGTGCTTTTTCCGGACCGGATCGCGTCCGTTTTATCCGTTTTTTTTTAACATGGGAGTGGATGGGACTTCCGGCCGTCCGTACGGTTGCAAACGGACAAAAACGGACAAGTGTGTTTGTACCCAGAACAGCAGTGGTGGAAGAAGTTCTCAGATATTTTACTTGAGTAAAAGTACCAATACTGCAACCAATGTAGTACAAGTAAAAGTCCTGGTATCAACATGTACTTAAAAGTACCAAAAGTCGAACTCATTGTGCAGAATGTTCTATTTACATAAATCCTTTGAAAATAGCAGATCTACAGTAGATTGGCTATTTTCAAATGGTCGAAATGTATATAGTGGTTAATGCATGTTTTATAATAATCAAAATAGTAAGTAACTAAAGTTTTCAAAGAGTTGTAGTGGAGTACAAGTACAATATTTGCCTCCGAGATGTAATGGAGTATAAGTAAAAGTATGAAATACTCCAGTAAAGTAAAAAATACCTCAAAATGGTACTTATAAGTACAGTACTTGAGTAAATGTAGTTAAATACATTTACACAGATACACATTTAAGTCTCTTCGGAATGACCGTCACCATCTCTACGATTCTTGAATCTTCACATTTACTTCAATACGTTTATTGTTGCAGCAAAACATCTTACAATTGTCCTCATTAAAAATATTTACTTATTAAGCTAGTCTGACCTCGAATATTTAAAATGTAGGCTGACTAACTAATAAACGAGACCTAGTCCAGCGCAGCAGTTGCTAGGTGCAGCCACCAGGTGGCACTTAAATATCTAGACTATAGGTATATCTAGGGGTTATGAACAAGACAAGTCTCTTGACTGGTGGTGTAAGTGATATAGTTTAGTAATTGCTAGCGTTTATTTACAGTAACGGGGTATCCCAGTCTCTCCAGCTCTTAGTGAACAGAAAATTCTGCTCAGTCTCAGGTGATCGGGATGAAATTGGTATGTCAATCTGAAAATATATTTTCCATCCACTAAAGAGTTGAGTCCCCATTACTTACAACTAATGATCAGAGTATGGCTACTTAACACTTATTCTAACGATATCCCATCACACCCTGGACACATGAAGTATGAGGGGTAGTTAAGTTATATAAGTCGTTCCAACCCAGGCAGATGGCCGTCTACATGACTACTATAACTGTGGATGCTCACATCATAATGCTTTGCATGGATGATCATGGCCTCCCTAAAGGGCTAGGAATCTGTAGGTTGATTTTTTTTACAGGTTCAGCTGAAAAACTACAGCAGTTGAACATGCCAGGCTAGAAATCAACAACTGGTGTAGATAGAAGTGTCCAGGGCCACAGTAGTCATGTTATTATTTGATTAGTTGCAGGGTTCCAGCGTTTTAAACCCCCTTTAAATACTGAACATGCATCTTGGCAATATACGTAGTCCAACATTTACTTAGTTCTCACCTACAAAACTCAGGTAAAAATCAAATTAAAAGTCAAAACTAGGGTAGAGGGTTGTCATATTTTATTTAGTCAAGACAGTAGAAAACATTCTGTGTTAAAATTAAATTGACAGCTCGTTGTGCAAACAAAACAAAACTGTTGCCTGTTCAAAAAACAAACATTAAACCCCCATTTTAAAATTGGCACTCTGTAGCTCAACTGCCATCTTGAACTATGAGGGTTGAACTTCTTCTCTCAGGAGGTAGTTGCTAGTGAGGAATGTTTAGTCAACCTCCTCAATGGTTGGTCCGGAGGATCCGCCGCCACCGGGAGCGGCACCGCCTGCTCCAGGGAAGCCACCAGGCATACCTTCAGGCATCCCGCCTGGCATGCCCCCAGCACTCTGGTAGAGTTTGGTGATGATGGGGTTGCACACCTTCTCCAGCTCTTTTTGCTGATGCTCATACTCTTCCCTCTCTGCAGTCTGCAACGAAAAGCAAGGGGAATGGAAAGGTTAAGCCTAACATATTGCTCAGGGGCAACTAATCCATGTAATGAGGCTATTTTTAACTACAGCCACAACTATTTATTGCTTTTGTTAATTATTCTATAGATTACTTTGCCATCAAGTGAGAAGCACATTTTCATACTATTTTTCAACTTGAGAAATTTAGTTCAACTGCCAGTCCCAATTCTACTTGATCACTCAGACATCCAAGGAAGGTTTTGTGCCATCTTTGGTCTTTCAACCTCTGGTGGAAACTACGAAAGGCAGGAATAAACGTCATCACAGTGATCCAGCCTATTTTAAACTACAATTTGGAACTTTAATGAAACGTTGGAGGAATCTGTATTGTAGAATATGTTAATACAATTAAACTAGTACATCTGCAGTTGTTCGTGGTAGTATATTTCACAACTGAAAAGTTACCCTGCATTAACCCATGAAGACCAGGAAAGCCTATACGTTATACCTTTAAAACCAGGAAATCATCCGTGTCATTTTAGATGTTGCCATGTATATAGCAACAGGAATTAATTGTTTTCTTTTAATCAAAAATAGAATTTATCTGAACTTATTTAGGAGTTTAAAAAAACGGCCTCTGGTCTAAATGGGTTAAGCAGGCATTCTGTAATGCTTCACAAGGGCAAGTACTACACAAACATGTATACATTCATACCTGGTTCTTGTCCAGCCAGCTGATGACTTCATTGCACTTGTCCAAGATCTTCTGCTTGTCCTCATCACTGATTTTACCAGCAAGCTTTTCATCCTCTACGGTAGACTTCATGTTGAAGGCGTAAGACTCCAGAGAATTTTTTGAGGACACCTTGTCACGCTGGACATCATCCTCAGCCTTGTATTTCTCAGCATCCTGGACCATGCGCTCAATATCCTCTTTACTGAGACGACCTGGGTACACAAGACAATAGAATACAGTGTCAAACTAATGATAAAAAAAAGGCCTGTGCTTCATGTCTGACTGCACAACTCTATCGTCAAACCAGCAACCGATCAGTCTCATGGCCTTTGCAAAGCCTGTCAGAAAATCTCTAGTAAACTAACGTTGAGGCTATCACAGCTGCAACCATTTATTACTTTTAATTGTTCTTTAGATTACTTTCCATCAACTGAGAAGGACAGTCATAATATTTTTCTAATTGATCAATTAGTTCAACTGCAACAGCCCTATTTCTACTTGATCACTCAGACATCCAAGGAAGGTTTAATGCCATCTTTGGTCTTTCAACCTCTGGTGGAAACTACGAAAGGCAGGAAAAAACGTCATCACAGTGATCCAGCCTATTTTAAACTGCAATCTGGAACTTTAATGAGAGGTTTGGTTTGAGGAATGTGTATGGTAGAGTATGTTCATACAATAAAACTAGTACATCTGCAGTTGTTTGGGGTGGTGTTCAGGTGATTGACAAGTGGTGTAGTGCACAACTCAATAGCTACCCTGCATTAAGCAGGCAGTCGGTCTCTGCTCACTGGTAGACATTCTGCAAACTAATAAAAATGTTCCAAGTAAACAACTGTTGCCATTGTAATGTCTAAGTACCTTTGTCGTTTGTGATGGTAATCTTGTTCTCCTTTCCAGTGCTCTTGTCAGCAGCAGACACATTCATGATGCCGTTAGCATCTATGTCGAAGGTGACTTCAATCTGAGGGACACCACGGGGCGCAGGGGGAATTCCACAGAGCTCAAACTTGCCCAGCAAGTTGTTGTCCTTGGTCATGGCACGCTCACCCTCAAATACCTGTGGGATGCATGGAACGTTAGAGCCACATGTACAAATGAACAGATATGACAAACAATATCTATGGGAATCGCTCAGACATCCAAGGAAGGTTTTGTGCCATCTTTGGTCTTTCAACCTCTGGTGGAAACTACGAAAGGCAGGAATAAACGTCATCATAGCGATACACAAAGTTACTGGGAGAAGACATGTTCCTCACCTGAATGAGCACACCAGGCTGGTTGTCCGAGTACGTGGTGAAGGTCTGGGTCTGCTTGGTGGGGATAGTGGTGTTACGTTTGATCAGGACAGTCATGACACCTCCAGCGGTCTCAATACCCAGGGACAGGGGGGTCACATCCAGAAGAAGCAGGTCCTGGACGTTCTCAGACTTGTCACCAGACAAGATGGCTGCCTGCACAGCTGTGGATGACAAATGCGTACCGTTTAAAATGGTCATGTACTTCGTATGAAGTCGTTATGAATGGACAGTGTGCAATGTCTAAATTCAAATCTACAGCCAGTGTTTAGTGCATAATTACATAATGTGTTCAAGAACATTATTCTGTACACCCCCCCCCCCCCCCATGAAGTTTTAGTTTGATCACTCAGACATCCAAGGAAGGTTTTGTGCCATCTTTGGTCTTTCAACCTCTGGTGGAAACTACGAAAGGCAGGAATAAACGTCATCACAGTGATCCAGCCTATACCACCCCCCACTTACAAACAGTCTGTGCGGAAAGACTGGTAGTCTTGCACTTGAAATAGAAGCCACAACTCACCAGCTCCATAGGCCACAGCTTCATCAGGGTTGATGCTTTTGTTGAGCTCCTTGCCATTGAAGAAGTCTTGCAGCAGTTTCTGGATCTTGGGAATGCGAGTGGAACCACCAACCAAAACAATGTCATGGACAGCACCCTTGTCCATCTTGGCATCACGGAGTGACTTCTCCACGGGGTCCAAAGTGCCACGGAAGAGATCAGCGTTCAGCTCCTCAAAACGAGCCCTGGTGATGGAAGTATAGAAATCGACTCCCTCGTACAGAGAGTCGATCTCAATGCTGGCCTGAGTGCTGGAAGACAGGGTGCGCTTCGCCCTCTCACATGCGGTGCGTAGACGCCGGACAGCCCTCTTATTGTCACTGATGTCCTTTTTGTATTTGCGCTTGAACTCTGCAATGAAGTGGTTGACCATGCGGTTGTCAAAATCTTCCCCTCCAAGATGAGTGTCTCCAGCAGTGGACTTTACTTCAAAAATGCCATCCTCAATAGTCAAGATGGACACATCAAAAGTACCACCACCGAGGTCGAAGATGAGCACGTTTCTCTCAGCACCAACCTGAAAATAAGATTATAGTTAGAGCAGCACTAAACAGATCCAGTATTTTTTTTTAAAGCAGCACTGTGCAAAGGACAATTTAGGTGCATTTTGATCATGTTCACAGTACTGTGCAAAAGGGGAATAAGTTGAATACCTTTTTGTCCAACCCATAAGCAATGGCAGCAGCTGTTGGCTCATTGATGATACGGAGAACATTCAGACCCGAGATGGTGCCAGCATCCTTGGTGGCCTGGCGCTGAGAGTCATTGAAGTATGCAGGCACTGTGACGACTGCATTGTTTACAGTCTGGGGAGAGAACAAACAATCCAGTCACTTCCATTACTTTCTTGAACAACGCCACATTACACACACCGCCTTTAAGCCACTTGAAACCCACCTTTCCGAGATAAGCTTCAGCAATTTCCTTCATCTTCACCAGCACCATTGACGAAATCTCCTCTGGGTAGAATGACTTTGTCTCGCCCTTGTAATCAACCTGGACTTTGGGGCGGGTGTTGTCGTTGACCACTGTAAATGGCCAGTGCTTCATGTCCGACTGCACAACTCCATCATCAAACCGGCGACCAATCAGTCTCTTGGCATCTGCAAAGAGTGTCAGAAAATATTAGTCACGTCACGTTGAGGCCATTTATACTACAGCCGCAACCATTTATTACTTTGTTCCATCAACTGAGAAGCCATTTTAATAATGTTTTTCCAATTGATCCATTAGTTGCCACAGCCCCATTTCTACTTGATCACTCAGACATCCAAGGAAGGTTTAATGCCATCTTTGGTCTTTCAACCTCTGGTGGAAACTACGAAAGGCAGGAAAAAACGTCATCACAGTGATCCAGACCATTTTAAACTGCAATTTGGAACTTTAATTAAACGTTTGAGGAATCTGTATGGTAGAGTACTTTAATACAATATAACTAGTACATCCGCAGATTTTTGGGGTGGTGTTCAGGCGATTCAAAAGTGGTGTATTGCCCAACTCGAAAGCTACCCTGTACCCTGCAATAAGCAGGCAGCCTGTCTCCGCTCACTGGTTGAAATTCTGTACAGAAGGCTTGGGGTTGAATCCCTGGAAAGTTTATGCATTGAAGTGCAGCTTTAATATTACCCAGTGGGTAATCAAAATGCTTACTACCTGGTGTCCCCATTCCTCGTGTAGCTTTGCTGCTTGAGGTGAGCTTGTAGATCACCCCATTTGTCATTTATTTTAAATATATAAATGGGACAAGTACTAAATAGGACATAAGAGGTTAAATGGGTGAAGGTGAGGACTGTCTCCAGATAGACCACACCTTCTGATCGACATGTAAGGATTAAGACTGAACCCTTACCGAAGACTGTGTTGCAGGGGTTCATGGCAACCTGATTCTTGGCGGCATCTCCGATGAGCCTCTCGGAGTCTGTGAAGGCCACATAACTGGGTGTGGTCCTGTTGCCCTGGTCGTTGGCAATGATCTCAACCTTGCCATGCTGGAATACACCCACACAGGAGTAGGTGGTTCCCAGGTCAATGCCCACTGCTGGTCCCTTAGACATGTTTCCTGAAAGAACATCATAACGTACAGAGATTGTAGAAAGTGCATTGCCATTACAAACTCCAAAGTCACAATTTGCTCTGCCAGCCATTAAAGTTGTAGCCTACTATGTTGGGTCTGCATTGGACTCAAAATATGTTTTCTGTTGGGATCACACTTGTCACTAGCACTCCTATGTCTACTTGATCACTCAGACATCCAAGGAAGGTTTAATGCCATCTTTGGTCTTTCAACCTCTGGTGGAAACTACGAAAGGCAGGAAAAAACGTCATCACAGTGATCCAGCCCATTTTAAACTGCAATTTGGAACTTTATGTTTGAGGAATCTGTATGGTACGAGTACGTTATGGCCTGGGTGTGTCAATGTGACATTTGAAGCAACTGACAACTCTTTACCAGTTCCCGCCCATTCATGAGGTCAAACAGGAAACAGTTGCTACTTCCTCACAAAGCCCAAAATGGCGAGGGACCACATTTGCAACAGTTTAACGCTGGATGGCAACCAAGCTACACCGAATCCCAGCCAATAGTGATATTCATGAGTAGTGACGTGCCTGCTGTTTTCTGGCATCCTGCCTTCTGGCATCGTACTAAACATTACACCATCAACGATGTTCCATTTTATCAAATGATATCATTTAGACAGCCAGTCAGCAGGTCATCGAGGGCAGGTCACATTTCAACGGCAAATGAGATCCCAATGTTGCCAATCTAGCTAGTCAAAATATATGAAGTAAACATACCATTAAAACCCAACATGGGCTGTAGATCATGTCTCCAACATAATCTGACACGGGTAAAATAAAGTTTAATTTAAATTAAAAGGCCAAATCGTCTTTTGAGTTAGGCCTTAAAGTAAAATGAACGTAAATACATTGATTTGCTCACTTAAAGGGACATCAAGTAAGGGACACGATGCTTTGGGCCGCGGATCTCCTTGTGGGGTAACAACAAGAGATTCCCATTAATGGCGGGGCTCAGACCACGTGGTGAAAGGAGATGTTCTAGAACATTCTACAGCTTCTTGTCGAGCGTTCTGCCGGCTCTCAGTCGCAACCAACAGTCATTTCGCAATGCATTGATGCAATCTTGTAATTGTTGTAGGCCAATTCAATATGTCGGTGGATCTCAAGACAATAAACCGGTTGTCTTGTCTTCCTAACGTTTTGTTGAACTACCGTCTGGATTTTTTTCCAAGCAAACACAATACAGGCCATTGTTAAACATAGCTCTGGTCCAGAGAGTTATCGAGTTCTTGCTATCACTCTGCCAGACGCGCTGCTATTCTCATGGACCGAAATTCCATTACCGTGCGAGGTCTCAAACTCCAGTAAAAAAGGAAACCCATTTCGCTACTCCTCAAAACAGGGCAGTTTTGTGTTGTTGGAAGTCTATTCTCCGGGGTGGTAAGCCTCTTAGGACCCACCTTCACTGTATAATACACTTTTTGGGCAGAAAATAAGTAATGTACATTTACTCCACTGCGCCCTCTACAGATCTACTCAATATAAATTACCATTGACCAGATCTGTAGAGGGCGCAGTGGAGTAAATAAAATAATTTCCATCTGGCGGACATATTTTATTTTCTGCCCAAAAAGTGTATTATACAGAGAAGGTGGGGTCCTGAAAGGCTTCCCACCCTGGGGAATAGACTTCTAACGACCAAAACTGGCTTTTCGGCTAGTAGCGAAATAGTTGTTCATGTTTACTAAAGACGGAGTCCTCGCACGAGGGGGAATTTTGGTCTGAGCAGAGCAGCGCGCCTGGCAGGGCGTTGAGAGAACACACCAACGCTCTGCACCAGGGCGAATACAATGCGATCATTGTTAAACCCTCCCGTTTACTGTTCAGCTTCACCGTTTGAAACACGTGGAAGAAGTTCAAAACAACACTGCTGTTTCTTGTTCACACACAGAAGAAAAATAATGAAATATGATGAGAGACTCACCAAATATTGGAAGCAGCCGCTGATGATGAAAATGGTGTTATTGGTCGAGTTGCGCAGTGGCGAAGCTGCTGCTGTTCGCCTGGAGCCTGAGAGAGTGAAAGAGGGAAGGCAGCCAGTGGGTCTTCTATATCTGTGGCCAGAGCAGCCAATCACACGCCGAGGCCGAGGCTGTTTCTCAGCGATCCAACCAATCACCTGACCCTGACGTCACCAGGCAGTACATGTGGTAAGCCAATCGCCATGTGACTTTGCTTTACGTCCCTCCCACTTCCTGTTAGGAGTCTCCTCCTTTCTTTCGTCGGCTGCCTGAGTTTCATTTTTGACTGAGTTACATTGTAGTACTACTACTCCATTGTATACAGCAGTGGTTCTCAACCTGTGGATCGGGACCCCCAGGGGGGTCCCCAGATGATTAGCTTTAATGTGCAACATTGTTTTTTTCACTCAACAGTAAACAAACCAACATTATAGTATAAGTAGTAGTCTAGATCAGTGGTTCTCAAACCTTTTCTTGTCAAGGACCCCCAAATTGACACTTATTAGCCCGCGGACCCCCATTTGAAAAGATAAGCCAGGGATCCCCATAAGAGAAGATTTTTACGGCTCTCTAGCAGTGATTCTCAACCATTTTAATTTCAAGGACCCCCGCCAGTTTGACATGTATTAGGGCTACGGACCCCCATTTAATGGCATTTCTATCTCTGGGACCCCAATTTATATTGTAAAATCAATGTTAATTTAACTCTCAGAGTTACAGACCCATAAGGGTCCATTTGGTTCCTATCCATCATTTAGCTGGGGACCCCCTGGAACCCCCCCAAGTACCCCTGGGGGTCCCCGGACCCCACTTTGAGAACCAATGGTCTAGATGAAAAGTGGGGTCCACGCGCATAGGGTGGATTTCTTCCTGCCACCTGTTTTTTTTTCATCCTTGAGGTGTGTATTTTAAGATTCTATCAGGTAACAGGTTGAAATAATGTCCCATGGGATTCATTTTAACCCTTTGTTACACATATCCTGAACCCAAACCTGAAAATGGAAGAAATAGAAAAGACCCCAACTTTTGAAGGACACACAACCAGAGACAAAATAATCATTATTATTATCCCATACAGTTTGGACCCAAGGAATTCATTACAGTGGTTATTAAGATTCAAGCACATCTCGGCTCTATTATAGTCTACAGGACAAAAACAGCACAGCATTTACTAAATACTTTCTCTTACTAACTGCATTTGATTGATCCTTGAAGTGTGTATTTTAAGATTCTGCCATGTACCAGACTGAAATAATGTTCCACAGGGTTGATTTTTATCACACATATCCTACCCAAATCCAAAAATGGAAACATAGCAAAACGTATACAAAAACATACAAATGAACACATTTCCCATACAATTTGGACTCAATAAATTAATTGAAATTGGTATTATTAAGATTCAAGCATATTTTGACTCTATTGTATGGCAAAATTTGAAAAAACTGAGCCAAGAATGTTCAGATTACATCTATATTTGTCTTTTTTAATAAATACTTGTGTGCGTCCCTGCATTCAGGCTATGAAGGGTTACTTTGTGGGTCCTAGAATCTCCAAGAGAGAACTTTCAACTATCAGGCTCCTCTCCTGTGGAACCATCTTTGAGGTTTGGTCCAGGAGGCAGACACCCTATATGTTTAAGAGCAGGCTAGTCTTAGAAATGTCCTTCCATTTGGGGAACAACAGCACCACCATCATCATCCATAGTCTCTAATGTCGTCATAGCCAGTGCAGTGCCACGTTTGATTACCTCATTAACAAATGACATGAACTGCCTGGTGAAACATGTTCAACAACTCTTATTAACTTGTAGTGTGGTGAAGTAAGTAAGTACCGGTAAGAATGTACATTTTATTTGTATATGTTACAGGGAAATTGGAGAACCAGGGAAATTGGAGAACCAGGGAAATTGGAGAAGGAGCACTTGTTTTCACCGCCCCCCAAGCAATTCTGTAGAACCAACACTTGAAGGCAATGCAAGCCACAAGGCTTCCCAACCACAGTGCACTAACATATATGGCCCTGAGCACACACACACTGTTTGTGGGGCTAGTACCAGGCAGAACCTTTAAATACACACTCCAAGGATTATGAGAAAATGGTCGGCAAGGAAACAATCAATAATAGTAAAAAGACAAATATAGATCTGACAAATATAGTAATCTGAACATTGTTGGCTCAATTGTTGTTTTTTTGCCCTAAAATAGAGTCAAGATATGCTTGGATAGTGATAATACCAATTTTAATAGCTTCAAGGATTTAACTTCAAGGATTAAGAAAATGCAGTTGGTAAGAACTATTTAGTAAAAACAGAAATATATATGTGATATTTTCTGCTCCTTTTTTTGGTGCTGTTTTTGTCCTGTAGCCTAATATAGAGTCAAGATGTGCTTGAATCTTAATAATAACCACTTTATTCCTAATTCCCAAATTGTATGGGATTTATTTTATTTTACTTGACTCTGGTTGTTTCCTTCAAAAGTTATGCTCTTTTCTATTTCTTACATTTTCAGGTTTGGTTTCAGGATGTGTAATAAAGGGTTAAAAAATAACCTCATGGGACATTATTTCAGCCTTTTACCTGGCAGAATCTTAAAATAAACACTTCAAGGATGATGAAAATTCAGGTGGTGGAAAACAGTCCACCCTATGCGCATGGACCCCACTTTCCATCTAGACTAAAGTGTATACAGGGTATCTGCACATTTCTAAAGTTACAATTTAATGACTTTTAAGATCTTTTTAATACTGCAAAGATATTACCTGAGAAAGAGGCACATTTTTTGAAAATAACTGATCTACATGCTCACAACGCCTCAGATCAGATCCGTTATTTTCACCATATGTGTCTGTGGAACCGAGTCAAACAAAATGTAATGCCTCAACTCCTACAATTCCAAGTGCTTATCAGGGTGGGGGGGTACCCAGTTGAAATATGATTTTTTTTAGAAGGTTGAGAACCACTGGTATACGGTATGTAAAACCACATGGTTTCCTATAAAGTGGCTCACTCATTGATAATGCATAAATTACTTATAAATTACTCATTGATAAAGGGAAATACTAAATGCACACTTTGGTATTCATTAAGGCTAGACACTGTTAAGTTTTTTATTTATTTTTTCATCTCGACTGGGATCCCAATCTATGCTGTAAAATATTCAGTGTTAATTTAACTCTGAAAGTGTAAAAAAAAAAATGGATCTGTAAAAGGGTCTATCTGGTTCCTAACTATTAATCCCCAGTTTAATATCAACTATTAACCTGGGGACCCCTTGAACCTCCCCAAGGACCCATGTGGATGGGGGTCAGAATCAGTGAATTTTGCGTCTAATTTTACAATATTAAACAACAACGCAAGAAGTATAAGCCCAATCGGTTATGTAATGGGTTTGAGATCATGTTAAAATGTGTAGCTGAAACAAAATTTTAGTCAGACTCTATATACAAATGTAGGCCTACGTATTGTACCTGAAATGTGAAAGAGCAAAAATGAGATGTCATGTGACATTCTATTCAGCTGTCATGAAAAACTAAAATTTGAACAATTACTGCACAAAAACCAATAAGATTTCTCATAATATAGTTGTTTTTAAATGAAAACTTTAATACTAAAAGCAATACATTTACATAGGCCTAAACAACATAACATTCTTATAAATAATAAAATAAAAATCATATAAATATACAGTATTTACAGGAAACTCATTATGGGAATATTCACAACAATGTCACAGTTCTGTCTCTTTAATATGTGCATTGACAGACCCATCTGTTTGTGGGGTGATATCAGTATCCTTTTGTATACTTTCAGCTGCTGACTCTTCAGTAGTATTTGGTGTTATCTTTGTTGGCTCCTGAATGACATATGTTGTGAGTCCTGTGTTGAAAAGACCTGCAGGGGAAAACGTTTCACAACAAATGATATAAAAACAATAGTTAAAAAAGCATGAGCCACATCTTCCACTTGTCCATGACTACTGTAAGGCCCTTTCTGTATTTGTTTTGGTCAGGCTAATATTTTACCTCTGCGCTTTTGCCCCTGGGCTTGCTTCTCTTCATGGCTTGATTTTGATTTACTGCTATCCACTGACTGATCTGATTCTTCATTTTCTGTAGGAATGGGAATAACAAAATATTTTTTATTTCAGAATGGCATAACATGAAACGGATGCACACAAACCAATGTCTTAATTGTATCTTAATTGTATGTCTTTCTTTTTCTAGTAAGTTGAACATATTCATGTGAACTATTTTGGATTTAGCAATGAGAAACCCCCAAAAACATGTGATGATTTTACATTGGGCTTTTAGATTCTGAGACAGGTTCTACACCAGCTTTGTGCAACACCTGTTGACTATCAGTATAGAAAATGAGCAAGTGCATGTTCACTTACCTCTTTTCCAGAGGATGTGCGCTCTCCTGAGTTTGATAACAAAGAAAATGACTACCACTAAAAGTGAAAATATCAGGCATGTCACCAGAAAGACTAGCACAGTTGAACCATTTCCTTTCTGCCTTGCCAGCTCATCAAAGCTATCTGGGAATGAACAGAAACATAATACACTCATGTTACCCTGTGTTTCGGTCAGACATAATCAATCTACAGAGTATTGATTTAACTCTGAGTTACAAATGGAATAAATGAACACTGAGGATTGTACTGTGTATACACACTAATGTATGTATGTATAATCTTATATAATGATCTAATTGCCATTTTTGTCTCTGAACCGAGCTGCTGACGATGACTTACCAATGGTTATGTTGCTTGATGTACCATTATGCGTTGTGGTTCTATTTGTTACCTCATCTACATGTGTCTGACCTGTTCAGAATTAAGAAGAATCATCATGTTAGACTTTCAATGCAGGCCAGGAGGCTGTCAAAATGAAACTGCTTAATTGTAGACATGGTGATTCACCACTAGATGGTGGTACCCAAAGATGACTGGTGTAAGTGGTTGAAATTTAGTCTACAGTAGATCCCTATCTCAATGGTCACAGTTAATCTATTTGATCCGAGCTTCATACCTGTTATGGTGGTTACATTGTTGACAGTAGTATCGTTGTTTATTGAGGTTGAATCAGATAGAGAGCTCTCTGAGTCATCTGGAAAAAACAAACAAATATATAAGACTTTGTGGTGAATAAACCACAAAAGTATGTATGAATGTTGACTGTTATTTTTTAACATCTCTAGATAAACATTCTAATTGTCAGTTCGAGTTAATGCAATGTTGGAATACAATGTAAACAGCCTTTGAATCTCAACGGCACAAAGAATCAAACTATCATCTGATTGTTGTTACTGAGCGTCACATTTTTCTTTCACTTCACTTGGGTTAAAGGAAGCAGAACTGTGGTAGGCCTACTGTATGAGAACCTAATGTGGTCGTTTGTCAAGTAAGTTCACAAATATGAGATCATTAAAGTTAATTCTCCTGGTTGAACTTATGTGTGCTATTGATGAATTTAGACATATGAATTAATCTATAATTCAATAATGCCTTTTCTGGATCACATCTCTCAAATAGTCTGTCTCGCAAAAACTCATAGAATTCTTGCAGTTTTAGTTAAAATAACTGCTTTACTCACAAATAGTGCTCAGATGTATTCCAGTGGTATATGTGATTGTCTCTGGTCCACTGGAGCTAACAGTTGATAAGATCAGAGAGCCCTCTGATGACGGTCCAGATGTGTCTGTATTCTGTGGTGTTTCTGTGGTTTCCTCAGTCCTAGGCCACTGAGATGTTACTCTTGGCATGTGTGTTGACCTTTGTGGTTGAGTCATAGGTGATGTTGTTGCGATTGACCATGGGAATTTTGGGGCTATAGAGAAGAGTATTAGATAAATTATCATGTAGTATTCGCTCTATTCGAGGTTCACACTATTACTGTAGAAACAGAAAATACTATCATAGTATCATATCATATCACATGTCTGCCTGTGTGTGATAGCTATGAATTGTGGAATTTAATCGTATTCGTCTGATTAAACAAAAAGAAAAACAATAATATTGAAATAACTTTTCAAAATAATGACAATCATCTAATAATAATATGTAGATACGCATAGTGACCAGAATACTACTGTCAGTCTGTTTACTGGAAAAGGGAATTCACTGTGGCGATTGTTTGGTGACGTAAGCTACTTTCGCATGATAGCCATCATGGTCATCATGGCGCAACGAAAACCAAACTCGGTACTTTCCCTGTTTTGTTTTGTTGAACAACATGTTCATGTTCCTCAAATTCAGGCTTCTATGCTTAGTTTCTGGAGAAAACAGGCAGGAGTTTTCCCAAAAACACAATTTACTTTCATATTTGAGGAATATGATTTTAAATTGTACTTTATTTATCTCCTAATTTTCCCAGAATCTGGTCAGATATTAGAAATCATAATGTTTAAATTGTACTCACAAGCTTGTCCAATGTTAACAAAGTTGCTAAGCACTTTGCCATGTAGAGCTGGATGGCGAACAATGCATGTCACTGTGACTCTTTTTTTCTCCACTGACTTAATGTGTAAAGTATCCTCTGAGGTATATTTTCTTATTCCGTATTCGACACTGGAATGGGTCTGAGCTGTGGGATAGGAAAAGTAATTGCAAGGTAAGGAAAGTTAATGACCACTATTAGAGCCGCAGTCGAATATCTATGAACTCAGATCAATGTTGCTGGTTTAGGATAGATATTTGAGGTCCCTCTATTTTACTGTCACACTTAATTTAAGTTTTCATGAATGAGTTGCATCTACAGTAATATTAGATATTTTGCATATTCATTTGACAAATTACCAGTGATTTCAATCTTATTATCCAGGAGCCAGTATATGTTGGGAATATGGTGGTTTGCTGCTGCAGTGCACTTGATGACACGCTTTCCATTCAATCGTGTTAGTGCCATCTTTGGATAACCTTTAAAAAAATAAAATAAAATATTTATATATTTTTTGTATGTAGCAATGTTTTTTTTTATGGTTATAGGTCATTTGATTTGCCTACTTGTCCTATATCAGTAATCAGTAATATAGTTAATTAATAAAATAGAATAAATATTGAATGTGACAATAACATACTGTCAAGTTAACTGACACAAACCGATTCAAGCAGACAATGTTTTAGCATTTGAATGTAACCACTGCAACCACTGCTGAACCCAATCATGAGGGACCCCTTTTCCACATACCTAATACAGTCACTTCCACAGTCTTCTCTCTGGTAGGGTGGTTGTAATGAATACATGTATAGTTGCCTCCATCTTTGAAGGTGATGTTGGACACACTGATGGTGAATTCTGATGCAGACAATTTATCAATGCTGTAGCGTTTGTCCTTCAAGGCTGTGAAAGTTTAATCAATGAAGGGTGAAGAGAAGACGGTTAGTCTGCTTACTCTACCAGTAACTATTCAAAGTGTGGCAGGCCTATACTCTTAGATTAGAGACTCTTCGTTACCATTTAAGTATGAGTATTGGCTCGATATTGATATCAAAACAGACAATGTAACACACATATACAGTATACTGTACCATATCTACCTTTGTTTCGGTTGAAGAACATAACAAATCCATTAGGGTTCTTCCACTCCACGTGGCTCTTGTGTCCATTTCTAATGGGGCATGTTAGGGTCAATGTCCTGCCTTCCATCACTGTTTTATGCTGCCACACCGCAAGTGATACTGCAACAATCAATAATAGCATTTCATTTTATGATAAAATGTAACTACATAAAAAGAATGGTAACTTAGTTCAGCAATAATGCTCAAAGGAAAGAGTAACATCATGAACAGACACAGGACTTCTGAATCGAATGGTAATGTATTGTAGTAAATGAGTAGTGTTGCAGCGTTATTGGGAATACAGAGCTGTAGATTTTGAGCCAATGCAATTGACTGTTCAGGTGCTACAATTTGTTACCCAGTGCAATGCAGTAACCCCTTATGTATCTGTACAGCCTCATACTGCCAATTAATTGCTTTCCATTCTCCCTTGACTATGGATGTTTTAGTAGCCCATGATCCAGGACTAACTACATGGTAGACAATCTGACTGTTGGAAAAGTGTCTGGTTTGATAGTGAAACTGTGTACTGATCCCCTAATGAATGTGTTATCCCCATGACAACCAGTAAATCATTTAAATGTATTCCTTCATCATGGCTCCTTTGTCACCAATGCAACACTAATGAAAGTATGATTGAACGGAAAGAACTGAGTCATTTGCCAAAGGCAGGGGTGTCCAAAAACGACCACCATATTTCTTCCAACAGTAACAAATGTACAGTATGTGCCACCGGGGTCTACATAGGAAACTGAGGGCAGTCCATGTGACTGTTGATGTGTGTGTGTGTGTGTGTGTGTAGGCGGTGTTACAGCAAAGGAACAAACAAGCGTTCTGTCACTGTAGCACGGCTCTAAATGAAGCAGCCCCCTTTCACACATTCATCATCTTCATGCTATTCTGACAGGAAGTCATGTGGTCAGTCCCCTCATGATATGACTGTTGTGAAAGGAAAAGTAAGGTCAGGTGCGGTAAGTACACTATGCATGATCTCTGCTCTGGGTTTTGCACATGGGTGTTGGTTATTCCTACCCTATACTTGCAAGAATGACAAGGTGTTTGGAAAACACAAGTCTGGGGGCATTTATTTGACACCACTGATGTTTGGGGGGCTTTAGATGCTCACAAAGAGGTTAAGAAATGTTCAGGTCTTTCACATGTGTGGGATGTTTTTTGCACATCCCACACATGTAAAAGAGGGGCGGCAGTGGCTCAGCGGGTACAGTGGCTGTCTTGGAACCAGAAGGTTCCCGGTTCAGAGTTTTGGGGTCTTACAGTAGTTGACTAGAAATGCACTATATAAATAAAGACCATTTACCAGTTACTGTACTGTACTGTACTGTACAGTACAGTAGATTCTATTGCATTGTTAAGTCCCAAATACTTGATGGTGTTGCTTGCTGACAATAACTGATAGACAGTGGTAGCTTTTTGTGATGGAGAAGGCTATAACTTCAGCTTTACTTTCCATGAGGAGTGGCCAGTGTATAATTTAAAATGAGGATTTGTTTTTTAGAACCAGACAGGTCGATTTAACACTAGTCAAAGATTGTTTAAGTGTTTATGTAATAGTTTTGGCATAATATTTAATCCTCCATAAATAGTTTGGTTTCTTGGATGGCAAATTATCCCAATAAGGCATACTACAGACCACACATTTCCATACAAATACTAGACCTTTTCTGGGTCCCATTAGTTGGTGTCATAGACCGCATGACAAGGGTATCATACTGGATACCCTTGTAAAATTTGCTGCACAAACAATGGTATCTTTGAGGGCTCCCTGTCAATCCAGGGGCCTCTGAATATTCACCAGTATACAGCACTATAGTGCAGTAGTCTAAGTTAACATTGTGCAGTATTGTCATAATAATGAAATATACATCCAACAGCTCTGTACTGCAGATAAAACAAAATAATTCACTGCTAAAACATAAACTAGCCATTTCCCCAAGGTAAACCTCACTACGGGTTATAGTCTTATTCTGTAATCATGTACATCATAGTAGTTTACATTGTAAAAAATAAAATAATGAAAGGGTAAAATACTCACCATTAATGAACAAGGATAAGACAGTCAGTTGCTGCATTCGTACCATGTCTGTCTTTCGGTAGACGCAGAACTCCACTCAGCAGCATTTCCTCAATGTTTTGTCTTTATGTACTACAGCTAAGGGACCTTCCGTGACATCACAGTATAAAGCGTGTGGTTTCCACAAACGCTTTGATCCAAGCGCATCTCACGTGACAGATTAAAGTAAGAAATGATTCTGAGCACAACCCCTCTGTATGTCTGTATGCCCATTTATGAACATCTGAGGCACATTGTCTCACCGCTTTCACAATTGTTGTGTATTCTTTAGAAACAGAGCTTTATAAACATATTACGCAGCAGTCACTAAAAGGACAATGATTGATTTCAATGAGGTCTTGGGTGCTGTACTCATTTGTATGTTCTCTGATTGGTTAAGCTGCTGATCAGTATGCTACTTCAGAGGTCTGAATTAGAAGGCAACATTTTCAATATCAATCAGGCTGCCCCAACAAGTCTCTAAAGACACTTCAGCTTATCCAGAATGCTGCTGTACATGTACTGACAAGAACTACTGTAAGAAAATAGATCATATTTCTCCAGTATTAGCCTCTCTGCATTGCCTCCCTGTAAAATCCAGAATAGAATTTAAAATCCTTCTTTTCAACTATAAAGCCTTTAATGGTCATTCACCTTCATATCTTGGCGCCTGTGTCCCATGACCCGGGGGTAGGCTATGCAGTGCCGAGTGGCAATTCAATCGGACCAACTGTTTCTGAGAACAGAAAAAACATGAATTGTCTGTTTCTGTGTCTCTGTCTGTCTGTCCGCAGGTCAGCAGAGGACGCACCAAATCTCTGGGTGTGGACCTCGGCTTCTCTGATTGGCCAACCCGACCTGTCGGCTTCACTGATTGGCTGAGCTTCGTGTCACGTTTGTGCCGCTTACTTAGCCAACATAAGTGGCAGCGCGTACAATGCAGAGCCTTCTATTGGAGAGTTATTATGTCAACTAGGGGGTAGAAACAGTGCTGGTCACGTGGTTCATGTAAACTCGAAATAGTGACAAACGCTCATTCCGTAAACTTCCGGTTCAGGGCTTTGTCACTATTCGCCAATAGAAGCTCTATAGAGGACTGGTCCGATGAAGTGAACGGACGTGACGCAACTCTCCTTATATGGCACTGGTGGAGCAAATAGTATGAGATCTGTGCTCATGGATTAAACGAAATCAACGCTGTGAAGCAAATTGTGATTTGCGCAGAGCTGACAATGTGTACTACAGTTCGCAGGAGTATTGCACAACGGATGGGGTGTGTATTCCTGATTTGCATGGCTCCTGATTCGGCCATATGAATAAAATTGGGGAACATTTTAAAAACATGCCAGAATATATTTTCTAGGCTTGACTGAGTAGATATCAGGAAGCACTAACTTGATAGTAGTTAGAATTAACCAGTCACAGTTTGTGGGCTGCATAGTTTGATCCTGTTGAGAATGTACAGTGCACAGTATGAGTACGGGTAGCCTACTGATTGTAGTCTATGCTTAGTTTGTTTCAACAGATTTAGCAGCTAGTAGGTTATGGGCCTGTATGGGGAGTTGTGTCATGATCTAAGGGGAAACCTTTTGATTTTATGACCTATGGTTCAAGTGTTAGGCTACAGGCCAAAACGTGAAGCGGCCTGTTCGTGCCATATAACAATAAAAGTTGGTATGAGCTTCAATCTTAAGCAGTATTACATGCATGTTAGCATGTGCCCAATAATACACTATACACACCCCAGCCACACCCCAGCCTGGGTGCCCAACTCCAGTCCTAAACAAGTAACACAAATAAGAATAATAAGTAACAAAGACTTCAAATCACAATCAAAACAAACAGAAACATGTTTTAGACCAGTATGGTCTATACTGTAGGCCCTGGCGATGGTTGCTGCAGCACACCCTCCCCCTCAACTTCAAGCCAGGTAGCACTTTAGTCTACAGTAATCAGTTTCAGCCCAAGCAAAGCAGCAGCACCATCAGGCACTGGTACCAGTGACCAGTTTACTTAAACCAGTGTGCCACAAGCCACTGATTAATCATACTATGAATCGGGGGAGGATTACCAACCTACCTGCCATAAATGGCTACTTGGCTAGCTAACCCACACACAAACCTCAGAGTCAGATGGGTCCAAGCCATCGATCAGTACAACCAGTTGGTAGCACCTGGAGACTGCAAGCAAACTAACTTTACTCACAATACGCAATAACACCAAGAAACAAACATAGCTACACTGGTAACTGGTTAAAGACAAAGCTCAAGTCAACAAATGAGTTTTGTTTTCTTTTGTTTATTGCTACTAGTGTTGATGTCTTGGGACCCTTTTAGCATCATTGTATAATCGTATCACTGTAGGCTACTATTTGCAAACTGTTAATTAAGTATTCAATCAAAAGAAAACTCAGCTCACTCAGGCTGCCTCACTCAGCTGCCTCAATGACAGTGTGTTTTCCCCATAATAGAGTGGGTGGAGAATATGAGCAGAGCAGAGGTGGCATAGGAGAGAGAGGTGCCTGAGATTAGCTGCAAACACAGACACAGACAGACAGACCGCGAAAACGTTTTTAAACTGTTTTTAATTCCCGAAGTGGACTATTTCACTTTATGATGAACTGAACTGTGGTTGTTGTGATGTTGCAGGTACTTCCCATAGAGTTAAATATCTACTTAAACCATAGCGTGGTTGTTTCCTTGTTTTATCTTTTTTTGAATAATGGGGAAATCCCAAAGTGGACCTTCTTCGTTGAAGGAACTGTACTACGTAGGCTACATGCGCGCGACTCCCAAATTTAATAATAGATTCCTAATTTCCTATTAGCTGACCTCAGACCTTGTATTGAACTGTCATCACCGGAAATTACCCCACCCCCCAACTGATTACTGTACATATCTTTCTTTCTTATTGCTACTCGTATATATGACCCCCCCCCCCCCCTTCATATTATTGTTTGTCTTTAAATATCGATGCATTGAATACACAGGAGTCGGACCTTAATGGGAACATGCCCTGGGCTTCTTTTAGCATTATTTTCTTTTGTATACATCTGTGCCACGTCCGTGCCGTTTTTTTTGCAAACTGTTAATAAAGTATTCAATCAAACAAATCAAAAATTAATGTTGACTGACTATATTTAATTTGAATGTTTCATTCTCGTCTTGCATAACTTTCTCTTATGTCTCCGTCCCATAAGGTTTTGGCTAAAACAATCGGAATACGAGGGATTTTATCGAACGCAAAAACCGACCCAGAGACAGGTGGCATAAGCGGAATAACCTTATCATGATGTGAGTGAGGCTTTAAAAACACATCTGATTCCAGATCGGTTTGGCACTGAGCGAATGTGCTGGAAGTGCACTGTGCATTATGCAGGTGCAACAAGGTCTTTGTGGATTGTGGAAGGTGATTGGATTGGGTCATAGTTATTTTATACCAGCTCACTCTCACCACGCCGGCATCAGTGTTGCCATGTCCGCTTATTATAAGCGACTTTGGGCTTGTTTTTCTGCCAAGTCGATTATAAATATTGGTTGTTGGCTTTGCGGGTTGAGTTTTTTCCCTCAACCCGCACCGCGACGCGTTGTGAGCTTGTAGATTGGCTATTTTCAATTAAAATTCTAATGATGTGGTAGAACTTCCTTTGGGCTTGTTTTCATAGACCTGGTTCCTTATTTCTCTCTCACAATCTGGCAACACCGGTCACCACACCGGCATCTCGGTCCCCGGCTCAGCCACACACAGTCAGCTGGTGGTGGAGACAGTGAACAGCATAACGTAACCGGGTAAGTGACTATGATTTAATTCATTTGAAAATGGTCAGGAATTGTTTTTTTGTAATTGATCAATTATATCTCAATATATCCACAAAGCTAGAGCACATTATTTAGACAAATGTTGTCCATTATTCTGACAAGAGTACATCTGTATTTTACTTCACTGACAATATTCCTTCATTAACAGACAGACTTATCAAATACACCAGTATCCGAATCCTAACGATTGCCGATAGTAGGCTATATTAATTCAACTTTGCGCATAGCTGCGGGACGGAGAGCTGTAGAGACTGCAGCAAACTGTCCTTCAGAAAGTCGGCTCAGTGGGTGAGGAGGTGTCAGCATGTTTCTGTTCCTCCAGATGGTCACAGGGATCAGCTTGTTTATTAAGTAGCTCCAAGGAGCTGCATGAATCAGCGTGATGTTGCAAATGCGCTTTGAGCCGGTGCTTACAATACCCAGCAATGCATTCGCATTGTGCAACAAAAGTAGGGGGAAAAATGTAATGTTCATATGAAAATAATACATTTTCTATAGGCTTAATTTCATTCATTCAGTAAATTATATTAAAGCCTAGCCTACTTTATACTTGGAACAATAATTGTAATTATGCATGAATTATTTGTAGCCTATACATAATTTAAAAGGGGGGGTTTTCAAGCTGCTCATTACTATACCAGTCCTTCAGAACTACAGTAGTAGCATCTCCACATTTCTTCAGTACAGAATGCTTTCCTCAGCAGCCTGAGATGGCTGCACTCCCTTGGCATCTAACCTATGACAGGCAGGCAGACACTATCCCCTCACAGCAGTATACTGTAACCACCCATCAGAGAACAATGCAATTCATTTTAGAAGAAAAATATTGCCTTCAGGTCACTTATGAAAAGCAATAGGAGATTCTAAAAAATATAATTAGATGATCATAAACTGTCATTTGAAAAATAAAAAAGTAAAAAGTATTTTATAACTTTTATAAATTGTTGTGTAATGGTGAGTTGGCTTGTTTCAACATAAAAAGGTCTTGACTAAGATATGTCCAAATGACTCATCTATAATTTAGTGCAGTGTCTCTAGTTAGGAATGATTGCCCCCTACTGGAATAATACTAACTACTTTAATTGACTAAATATTGTCTCCTTTTCTCAAAGGAATCATGTCCAAAGGAACAGCGGTTGGCATTGATCTTGGAACTACCTACTCCTGTGTGGGTGTGTTCCAGCATGGAAAAGTTGAAATCATTGCCAACGATCAGGGCAACAGGACCACTCCCAGCTATGTGGCGTTCACTGATTCTGAGAGGCTCATCGGAGATGCAGCTAAGAATCAGGTTGCCATGAACCCATGCAACACAGTCTTTGGTAAGGCTTATTGCTGGAAGATGTGATATGATTGTGTCATGAATGATTGATCCAACCCAGTTATTTCTATAGTGTCACTTGATTTCTGAGTAAATCTTTTTTTACTCCCATACATCCAGGTCATGTAAGAATGTGCAAATGTTAATGGAATTGCATAACATATAGATACAACAGCCACCACTAGCACCAACACAATGTTTTTTGTGGAAATTACAGATGCCAAGCGTCTGATTGGAAGACGATTTGAGGATGCAGTAGTACAGTCAGACATGAAACACTGGCCATTCACTGTTATCAGCGATAGTGGACGCCCTAAAGTGGAAGTTGACTACAAAGGTGAAACCAAAAGCTTCTACCCAGAAGAGATCTCATCCATGGTGCTAGTAAAGATGAAAGAGATTGCTGAGGCCTACCTTGGGAAGGTACGTTTAGAAAACGATAATTTTGATCATTCGTAGGCTGCAAAGTGTACTAACAACAATGCTTTTCATTTTTTATAGTCAATATCGAATGCTGTCGTCACAGTCCCTGCATACTTCAATGACTCTCAGCGTCAAGCCACTAAAGATGCTGGAACAATCTCTGGTCTCAACGTGTTAAGAATCATCAATGAACCAACCGCTGCTGCTATTGCTTATGGCTTGGATAAAAAGGTGAGAAACAAAGTGGTCTACTTTCAACGAGTCTCCTGACCACCCCTCACACTGACTATTAAGCTGCAGTGAAGTGTATGATTGGCCAATGGATACATTATCTGACTTGGCTATTGTTCACAATTGGATCCAAAAAAAAAGGTTAGGAATGATATGATTTGTTTGTATAAGTCTTTCAGCTGTTATTTTTTCGTTTCAGGTAGGTTCTGAGAGAAACGTGCTCATCTTCGACCTCGGTGGTGGTACTTTTGATGTGTCCATCTTGACCATTGAGGATGGCATTTTCGAAGTAAAGTCCACTGCTGGGGACACTCATCTTGGAGGGGAAGATTTTGACAACCGCATGGTCAACCACTTCATTGCAGAGTTCAAGCGTAAATACAAAAAGGACATCAGTGACAATAAGAGGGCTGTCCGGCGTCTACGCACCGCATGTGAGAGGGCGAAGCGCACCCTGTCTTCCAGCACTCAGGCCAGCATTGAGATCGACTCTCTGTACGAGGGAGTCGATTTCTATACCTCCATCACCAGGGCACGTTTTGAGGAGCTGAACGCTGATCTCTTCCGTGGCACTTTGGACCCCGTGGAGAAGTCACTCCGTGATGCCAAGATGGACAAGGGTGCCGTCCATGACATTGTTTTGGTTGGTGGCTCCACTCGCATTCCCAAGATCCAGAAACTGCTGCAAGACTTCTTCAATGGCAAGGAGCTCAACAAAAGCATCAACCCTGATGAAGCTGTGGCCTATGGAGCTGGTGAGTTGTGGCTTGTATTCCAAGTGCAAGACCACCACAGTCTTTTTGTACAGCCTATATTTAGTATGGGGGAGCATGGGCTTGGATCACTGTGATGACATTTTTTCCTGCCTTTCGTAGTTTCCACGAGAGGTTGAAAGACAAATGACGGCATAAAACCTTCCTTTTGACTGATCACATTTAAATGACTCTTCCATGAGAGGTGTACAGAATGTTAATTCATTCTCATATTCTGCACTGAAGACTGATAAGTCTCTAGGTTTGATTTGATTTATTTAGCACAACATGTAAAATCAATACATAAAAACAGTACACAATATAAAAAGAAAAGTATACAAGGCCTCTACCTAAGTATAACAACAATAAAAGAACCTGATTTGTAAACAACAAAATATAAATATATAGAATTGACAAATAACATGATTGCAAAAAAAACTACAACATAATTCAAATACCTGATTATACCTTACTATCCATGACAAGATTAATGATAATAATTAGCCAACATAGTTGACATATCTGATTTTAAAGGGTGTCAAATCCAACAAGCAAACAGGGAATAGACAAAAATAAACCAAACAAAAAAGTTATCAGGGAAAGTGTGATATGATATGAATGTGACATTATGGGCGCGTTCGAAAATACAGCACTGAGCGCACTGGGCAATACAAACTAATAGGCGAGTGTGCTCCGGTGCGTAATTTCCGAACGCACCCTATGTGACCTGGTCAATCAGAACATCCTTGAATGTGTTCTTATATAAATTAAGTGAAGAAAGTTGTACACAAGAAGAGTACTTGTCCCAAAGTGTAGTACCTCTGTATTTAAGGGAAAATTGACCATGTGTGGAGCAGAATGGTCAAGTCGTTTTGAAAAAGTAACAGTAGGAATCATATGTGCTGGATTCAGATGTGATTTGAAGTCAGACATGACACGCTGGCCATTCCTAAGGATTTCCACACAAAGCACAGGACCAACTAAAACAGTACACGTTTGTCATCCACAGCTGTCCAGGCTGCCATCCTGTCTGGTGACAAGTCTGAGAACGTCCAGGACCTGCTTCTTCTGGATGTCACCCCCCTGTCCCTGGGTATTGAGACCGCTGGAGGTGTCATGACTGTCCTGATCAAACGTAACACCACTATCCCCACCAAGCAGACCCAGACCTTCACCACGTACTCGGACAACCAGCCTGGTGTGCTCATTCAGGTGAGGAACATGTCTTCTCCCAGTATTACTGTGTGTATCCCTACGATGACGTTTTTTCCATGCCTTTCGTAGTTTCGTAATTCCTACCTGAGGTTGCAAAACCAGAGATGGCCCAGTCCTTCCTTGGATGTCTGAATAATACTTAGTTCTTGTATAATATCTGGTGTTAATATCTGGAGTTTTTTTCACCCTCACAATTTAAATTTAATTTATCATTATATCATTATGACATTATTATATTTTGCCGAAAGAACTATAGGTATAAAGTCAGATATGCAAGAAAAAAAGCAGCAATTTATTCCTTTTTATTATGTGGCGGAAATGGACTTCCAAACTAACATTCTAAGCATCCCACAGGTTTATGAGGGTGAGCGTGCCATGACCAAGGACAACAACCTGCTGGGCAAGTTTGAGCTCTGTGGAATTCCTCCTGCACCCCGTGGTGTCCCTCAGATTGAGGTCACCTTCGACATAGATGCAAATGGAATCCTCAATGTCTCTGCTGTCGATAAGAGCACTGGAAAGGAGAACAAGATCACTATCACAAATGACAAAGGTAAACACACAGTGAAATAATGTCAGTTGTCAATTATGGCTAGTTCTTTGCTACACTAACCATGTGTTTGTCATGACAGGACGTCTCAGTAAGGAGGACATTGAACGCATGGTCCAAGAGGCGGAGAAATATAAGGCTGAGGATGATGTCACGCGAGACAAAGTGTCCTCTAAAAACTCTCTGGAGTCTTACGCCTTCAATATGAAGTCCACTGTGGAGGACGAAAAGCTCTCTGGCAAGCTCAGTGAGGAGGACAAGCAGAACATCTTGGACAAGTGCAATGAAATCATTAGCTGGTTGGACAAGAATCAGGTAATGCTGGTCATGAAGCAATTTTCAGATGGAGTCTGTGAAAGTAATACTGTCACTCTCACTCCCCAAAAGGGGGGGGGGGGGGAATAAGGCACATGTTGACTTTTCTGGACTTCCGCATTATAGCAACGGAAGTCCAGTTCTCATCCGAAAAAACTGCTAAAATATCGGAGGCGCCGCCGTCTCAAGCAGACTTGAGCCACGGGAGACTAGCTTATTTGCATGTAACTGATGTTTTTTTTGTATATAATATTGTTTAAATTGAAAATATCCAATTAATAGCCATCAGTAATAATATAAGTGTTGAAAGTAATAACAATGTGTGTGTAACAGCTATATACTGTGTGTGTGTGTGTGTGTGTGTGTGTGTGTGTGTGTGTGTGTGTGTGTGTGTGTGTGTGTGTGTGTGTGTGTGTGTGTGTGTGTGTGTGTGTGTGTGTGTGTGTGTGTGTGTGTGTGTGTGTGTGTGCCACATACGGCCTAATACCAGATTATCGGTTCAACTGTTTGGTCTTTTGTTCAGGTCTGCGCATAAGCACGATCTCACTGCTTCATTCTTTTTTCCAGACTGCAGAGAGGGAGGAGTATGAGCACCAGCAACAGGAGTTGGAGAAGGTGTGCAACCCCATCATCACCAAGTTGTACCAGAGTGCTGGTGGAATGCCAGGTGGAATGCCAGGGGGAATGCCCGGTGGAATGCCAGGGGGCTTCCCTGGAGCAGGCGGTGCCCCTGCTGGTGGTGGATCCTCTGGACCAACGATCGAGGAGGTTGACTAAGCACGTCTCCACTGCCTGTCGCCGCTGCATAAACATGAAGCATGTACCACACCGGAGACCATATCTGTATGCCAAGGCTGGTCATTGCGATAAATGAGTGAGAACTGAAATTGAAGACATTGAATGTTGCCTGTACATTTTGAGTCCTGATGAATAAATTATTGCTGGAACACCAGCAATGATTGGATGCTCATTCTTTTGAACACTCATACTACTTTGAAGTACCACATAAGTTACAAAATAGGATGCAGAATTGCAACAAACCTGTAGGAGGTGGTATTGTGGGAATGGTCACTATTACCTACTGCAGAAGAATATATGCCTACATCCATTCCTACAACTCTGAACAGTTGTTTCAGGGTATTCCAGACATTGGATGGTTTAAGCTAGTAGTTCTCAAACTTGTCAAGGACCCCCATAAATCGGAGAGCAAACAAATTACACACTCAAGAGTTACAGATCTGTAAGGGTTCACTTGGAACCCCCTAAAAGAACCCTGAGGATCCCTAGAACCCACTTTGAGAACCACTGGTTTAAGTCCTCTGATTACTATCAAAAATAAATAGAACTTCATTTAAACTTGTTTGTGCCCTTTCTAGAAATGTATTTGTAACAGCTCTGCAGAATGGAGCCTATGGATGAGAAGATAAAACAACAGTCAGGGTACTTAAACGTGTTTGAATCCAACTGAACATTCAGACTACTTCTAAAACTTAGAATTCACTGAAACATCTTGACATCTCCCTGATTATCCCTTGACCTCGCTCCATTTGCATTAAATATAATGTTTTATGATCTAGGGCCTAGATATCAAAAGATCATTATGCACCTGTCCTGTACACAAGATGTAACAAAGATCACCATGAACCTTATCTTTATGCATCTAGAATACTACTCAGTTGTATCTCTATTAAGAAACATTCACAAATAATTGATCAACTAATGCTGGCTCTGTAAAATTTGGCATACAGCTAAAAAGGTGTGCAGTAGCCTACTGGGTCAACTCATATGGACAGTAATGGGGATGATTCTGCATTACCAACCAGATTGAGTGTGATGACAATGACATACCATCAACTTCTGGATATGGTGCTATGTGAATCAAGTCATTTGTCCTGATTGACTGTATAAACTGGTCTTACTTAAAACATGAGATATATTTCCGCCTCTTAGCCAAAGTGGCTCTTCAATGGGTAACTGCAAAACACTGATTTAAACAGCAAATCGAGACCAACAATTGTTCTTATTATGAACCATTCATTCTAGTTGCATCTGTGTCCTTTGTTGTGTTTTTGACTGTCTGTGAAAAACCTGTCCCACTGAGAGAGGTCCCCAGTTCATACAAACAAAAACAGACAGATGACGTTAATGTGCTAGCCCTGTACCACTACCAGTACAGAGCGTTTATTGAAACAACATGATATGACATAATTTAGCGCATTTTAAAAGCAAAACTACGAAAGAAAACAAACCCCCAAATTGGTCCATATATCCTAGTCAAGCGAAATGTTCGTGGCTTTCCTCACCCCGCCCCTCAGACGCGCCTCCATTTCCAGATCCAAGAATATACACAGAGAGGTGAAAGCCCCCATCGGCCCTTCTGACCCCCCCTCCGGCCAATGATCGGCCCATGGTGGAACATCGGTCTGTTGTTGAACAGTCCTGACAATAACATGATGGTATGTTTTCACTGTAGAATCAACAACACGAAGCTCAGTCCCGTTTAGCGCCCCGTTAAATGGAGGCTTTATGAAACAAAAAGAAAAACTCTTGTATGTGTGAACAAGTGGTCGCTCTTTAGAAGAACCGTTTGTTTTGACTGTCCAGTCCAGAGTGATCTACTACTTGCTTTTCGCTGGTTTCTCAGTCTTCTTTGGAAGAAGCACGGCCTGGATGTTGGGCAGCACTCCACCTTGCGCGATAGTGACACCACCTAGCAGCTTATTAAGCTCTTCGTCGTTGCGCACCGCCAGCTGCAGATGCCGGGGGATGATCCTGGTCTTCTTGTTGTCTCTGGCCGCGTTGCCCGCCAGCTCCAGGATCTCGGCGGTCAGGTACTCCAGCACGGCGGCCAGGTAGACGGGCGCTCCGGCGCCGACGCGCTCTGCGTAGTTCCCTTTGCGCAGTAGCCGGTGGACACGTCCCACCGGGAACTGCAGCCCGGCGCGGGACGAGCGGGACTTGGCCTTGGCTCGGGCTTTCCCCCCGGTCTTCCCTCTCCCAGACATGATGGCTCCGGTTTAAAGAGGACAACGTCAAGAAAAAGAACTGAAATTCACTTCAGTCGTGTTGACGCAGCGAGCTGGAGTCCGCTTACGTAATGACCCTGTGTAAAGGTATATAAACCAGTGTTGCCAGATTTTGCGAGAGAAATAAGCAAACCAGGTCTATGAAAAAAAGCCAAAAAGAAGCACCACATGAGCACTTCAAAACCTATGCTATGTGTATTGTGTTTATATGTGCTGGCTGTTTGAAAATATCCAATTTACAAGCTCACAACTATTTTAAAAATATTCTTGAGGGGAAAAAAAGTGCAAAGATGTTCCAAAATGTGTTTTTTAAACATTTTGAAAACATGGAGAACAAATACATTTTGGGGGTCCTTGACTTGAAAATGTTTGAGAACCACTGGTTTAGACTATAATCAAAACATTAAGAAACAAGCCCCAAAAAATCCGCAACCCGCAACTACCAATATTTACAAACAACTTTAATGAAAAACAAGCCCAAAGTCGCTTATAATAATCAGACCTGTCACCTAGCAACACTGCATAAACCTCGAAGGCCGGTGTGATTGGCTGAATGGAATAGAAACAAACGAACCAATGGAATTATCGAAGAGGACGTCCTCCACGTTTTGGTGTCCAATCATATAAAGCGAATGCTATTTGCATAGCCATCAAAGCCATGTTATAAATACAAAACTGGCTTAACGCAATATTGCCACCGGTAGCTGTCTTCCGTCGTGTTGACTAAGTGCTTAGCCCTGAAACATGACTGTCATGCTAACTAAGTGCTATGCAGTTTCTTTGTTTTGTTTTGACAATACACACATGAGAAATACCTGAACTGCACCAGCGCTTAAAAAAAGTCCCAAAAAGGCTGTGAGTGACCAAAACCCAGAAGAAAAGGGATAAAAAAAACGTTGCAAAACAGTTATACCAAGTAGGCTACGTGTGAATTTGTACTTCCATGTACTGTTGTTCTCATGTCTTACTACATAAAGTACATCAATCATCAATCAAACAAACAAACAAACAAACAAACAAACAAACAAACGTGTTACACAAGCACTTCCCGAGATCTCCTGCTTCCGGAGAGCTCCAAACACGCAGTTTCTGAAGTTTTCACCAGTGCACCTAGTAGTGCCCACTCTTCCTAGTGCCCACTCTTCCAAGTGCCCACATTTCCCAAGTGCCCACTCTTCTCCACCCTTAAATGCCCACTTTTCCAGGTGCCAAGATTTCACTAGTGCCCACTCTTCCTAGTGCCCATTTATCCCGATGCCCAACTTTCCTGGTGGCGCCCACTGCCCACTCTTCCCAAAAATATGGTGCCTAGATGTCCCTAGTGCCCACCTAGCCTGTATCCGTCAACACAACAGCATGGCTGAGCGACCCAATAGCACCACCCTATGCCGCTTTCCCCATCCAAAATATTCAATCTGATTGTGATAGCCCTCTGGTGGACTGATTATGGCTAGGTTAGCCTACATCATTACAAACGTGGGTTCAGAACTGATTAAATGGATATAGCCTGTTTAGCTATGTAGGCCTACTCTAATAAAAAAAAAACGATGGGGGAAAATGTCCATAGCTAAACTTGTCAACATCAACTATCTGTAACTATCTACAGTCAACATAATAACATCATTATGTTAGTTCATTGATTAAAACATTCATAATTTAAGTCGCCATGGCAATTGGTATTTTATATGAAAAACAGCTTGGGGATGTCTATTGATTAGCCTAAATATTGATTAAATTAAGGTGTTTTTCAGGTGTTGTATGATATGTGCACTGCAACTCATCTCATCTCTCTTCTAGGATTATACATGTATTAATGTGCTTCTTTCATCTGAAAATGTTAAATATATTTAAATAATAATATTAATATTATTGTTATTATTTATTCTTTAGTTTCAGATTTATAATTTTATTGAGAAATTATAAATCATTTGTAATCTGTTTCAAATCCATTCCTAGGATCCAGTAGAGCCAGGAAAATAAACATTGAAACCTTGATACATCAACAAAAGGAGCGCAGAGAACTCACACTGAATGTGGAGAATTTGATGGCTACATGTATCATCACTGAAGAATGCAAAGAGACCTTGCTCATCTTTACAGCAGAACTCTTATGACCTGTTACGTCCAAAGAATCAGGACAGCAAAAAAAAAACAAGGTTGTCTCTGTGATATCATACAGATTCTGTTACTGCAGGACACAAAGAAAGGAGTGGGTTCATCAGTTGAGTATTGAGGTCCGTTCTTCTACCCCCAGGTGATGGAAATGGAGACCAAACAGAGAGGATGTTGGATATTGAATTTAAGCTTAACTCATATTGTGTGGGCTGTGGCTGCTGTCTAATTTTGTGCATTACGTTTATATACATAAGTGAGAAAGCTAAGTCTTGGTGTTAGTGGAGCAGCTTGTTCCGGGAGGGTTAAGTTCATGGCCTTCGACAAAGAAACTGCTCTATGTTAATTGGTTAACCTACTAACAGTCATAGATCCAATTACTGCAAAATAATTGTAAATGTAATTCTAGATGAAGTGCGCAAATTGTTTTGTTTTTTTACCATTTACAAGTTAGGCATGTAACAGTTGTTATACAATCTGATGAAGAATTGAATCTGCAGAGTCTTATTACAAAATCTGGATAATCAATAACATATAATAATATAAATCCATCTGCAGCATCAACGGTCCATTCTGGTTGGGGGGAAACAAGTTTCACAGGAGAGACATAGAAATGTCCCGTAATTCAAGTCATAGTCCAGTATCACTCCCTCAAGCTTTGGCAGACAAGATCAAGTCCACCATGTAGCCTACTACCTAATACCCATTCAGACACAGTCATGGCTCTTGACCAGATAGGACAGAGTTCGACAGATACTAATGGTGGCTATGACTTCTCAGTAAGCCCATCTGAAGACCATTGTTTGGGCCTACTCTTAGGGTTTCTAGGAGGGACCAGTGGAGCTTCACTGATGGTTTAGCAGCGGTTCAGGTGACACTAAAAGTAGTAGAAGGTTTTGTGTGGCTGGGTGTGCCTTCCTGTCTGTGTCTGAGATGGGGTCCAGGAGACCTAATTTCTTAACAAAGAGTTGTAGCCCCTGGCAAAACGGGGCTGTGAAAACAAGCATAGCTTTAGTGCCTCTCTTTGTAAGGGCCCTTTCAAACACTGTTGCGTGAAAGTGACCTGAAACAATGTGGTCATAAGATGGTATGAAAAGAGTGCCATTATCAATAAAGTGGTCATGTAAGTTCTGTAGGACTTATGACTTTATGTTTTTGCAAATATTCATAGGTTTGTATTCACACTGGATCTTGACACGTGTTGGTCTTCAATGGTCTTCTACAAGTTGAAGTTCAAGTTCTGGTCATGTATAAGCAATACACAGCATTTCATTTGCACCCATACATTTTCAAAGAAATTGTGTAATATACAGTACATTATTAAAGAACATTCATGATATTAGCTTTTGACAATATACAAATATATGACTATATAATATATTAAACTATAAGTGAATAAATGTGCCCAATGGGGGAATAATGACAGAGCAGAACACATTTATCTTGAACTTGATCTAACCTGTATTTTCTTCCTTGTAATCATAAAATGTTTTTGGGGTATTACAAGTTAATTCACAGCCGCTTCTCGAGTTTAGTGGCAAATGTCTTCCCACACCAAAGATAATAGCTTCATGATCCACTGTTTCCTGTCTGTAAGATTCTGTCAGTCTTATAGCCATCTCCCTTTACCTCACCATTTGCTGGAAATGAGGCCAGTATAAATAGTGGAAAGTCATGAAGGTAAGAGCAGAGAGACAAATGACACGCTGGGAGGAAGGTAGAGGGGGACACACCCAACATTCATTCAAGGTAAGGAACAACTTTAGCTGTTTACCATAGAATGGAGGAAATTTTGCACATTTTGCATCATAGTCATTAAGGTTTATGATTACTGCCTCTCTCACCTACAGCTACAGTAGAACAGAATGCGTCTGCAAGTCTCCTGACGAAAATAACTCCAATCTTAACCATGTTAAGTTGGTTTCCACTACAGCTTAACAATATGATGTCAATGCACATAGACTGGTAAACAAAATACATTTTTTAATTTGCTATTTTCCTATTTCTATATTTTATTATATTTATGTATGGCATTTAAATTAATTTGGGAACGTCCATCAACTTTCTTCTCAATTTAGATATGGTATCTTCCTTTCTCAGATTGTCTATAATGTTGTGTTAGCTCTCGTCTTCTGTTGTCAATAGCTTTTATTGACATTATGAGCATTGTTCAATTAAAGAAAGTTGTTCAATTCTCAAATAGCTTGATCTCAATTTGGATACCTCCTTTGCCAGAATGTAATTTAGTGATTACATAGCATTTATGATCACTGCTATTGTTTTCATTATATTCTTAATAGCATTTTGATACAGTAGGTGTCTTTACAATATTGTTTTATCATTACTCATGTTTGTTAAACATAAATATACTCTGTCTGCTTTTTGACATACTGTATTAGACTAATCTACTATATCTAATCAGTGTCTCATATGGTTATCCTACTATTTTCATCAGTTTCAGGACAATGTGGCTGGCTCTTCTTGTGTATCATCTTGCCATAGTCTCTCTCTTGCAAGCTCAGAATACTTGCCTTACACACCCTACATTCAGGAAGCCAGGTCAGTGAAATTAGCCACCCTACAGCTTTTCCCTAAAGCTTTACCTCAAATGACTTTGCCTTCCCTTCCTTATCTCATCTATTTACAGTAACACAGTAAAATGTCAGCAAAATCCTGAGTGTTAATTTAACTTTAGTTCATAAATTGACCCTTACAGATCAGCTCTCACATTCAAAAGTTAAATTAATGCTCAGGCTTTGAGCCTTAAGTTGTTTTGTTTAATGAGTTAACTGTGTAATGATCTGTTATTGAGCTATAATGGGAGTATCTGTGTGTCACAGGGAACTGAGGGAAGAAAGCTGAAGTTCATTAGTGGTTCTATGCACAATATTACAACTAATTATGTCATTATGTCTTGTTCAATGACCTCTTGATAAGTAAGAGCATGATATAGTTTAGTTGTGAAGAGTAATTTTGCATTGCCAGTGAATGCTACCTCTGGCCTAATCTATACTTTGTCACACTCCCAATGAACAAAAAAAAACAGTTTTACAGCAAGACCATTGTCTGATGGAAGTATGAATTAGGCTGTATTGTGTGGCAGCAGTTTTGATACCAATAATGTCACATGCACATTGTCTATATTCTATAGAAAGCATCACTACAATCAAAATACAGACAACATAATGGCATAATAAAATAAAAGAACATGAACTAATCCTGTACATTTTACAAATATTAATGACTCATCTGCTCTCATCTCAGTTAATTCAGACATTGACGTCGTCTGTGGAACTGAGAAGATGGAGCTTGAGATTCTGTTGTGTCCAATCTATTTTTGTGGATACAACGAATCGCTGATGGCCCTCAATTCTCGGTTTGACAAAGACGAGTGCAAAGGGATTACTGACTGGACAGTGGACCCACCGGTTCTAAGGTTCAACTTCTCCATCAGAGAGGAGGCCATTGCAGCTTGCTCCAACACCATGATGGTATTTTCATATCCACACTTGAACATGCTTGTATGAATCCAATGTACAATCCACTGTTAAATGCCCTTTGACTTTGACCAATATTGTCCAAGTTAAAAGTGGCATTTAAATTCCCAAAAGATATACCTTATCAGCAAAATCTGTTAATAACTCTGAGAGTAAGAGTTAAACCAAGAATGCATTTTACTGTCTATTATGCTGATCCCTCTCCCTGTCTCTCCAACAGGTCACTCAAGAAGTGGGTACTGGAATTTTCTCTGACTTCTCCAATGTCCAGTTCATCAACATCTCAGGATTGATCAAATCCAATGATCCTGATACTGGAACAATCACCTATCGCCAAGACGTACTATACAAGTTCTCCTGCCACTATCCGCTCCAATACCTGGTCAACAGAACTGAGATGAGCGTGTAAGTCTTCCCCACCAGCAAACACAGAAGAAAAACAAGCAAAATCATATACACTCTACAGTGGTTCTTCAGCGGTTCTTTGCGAGAGTTGAGGGTTGTAATAGAAAGAACCTATTCAGCCCCTGTATGGTTCTTTAGAGGTTCACTACTGATTCTTGAGCTTAGTCTAGGCACCCCAGCTAGTTCTAAATAGCACCATTTTTACAAAGATATATAGCATTTAAGATAGGTGCTATATAGCACCAAAAGAGGTTCCCTATTATCACAAACTAAATAACCACATTTAGTGCTATTTAGCACCAGTTTATTTGTATGCGTAATATAAGGAACAACTACAGGCATATTTGGTCAACAAAATCAACAGAGCCAACATGTACTGCCAATGTAATCAGTGTCAAGAGCAAATAATATGGATCTCCCAGATCCCCCAAAGGTATAGAATTACTTGATTGGTTATCATATGGCTTTTTAGGGTGTGTGCTCCACCTGCACCTAGTTTCAACATCTGTGAATCACCTGTCCACCTACGAGTGTGTTGTTTCTTCCTGTATATCAAATGAATGAATGACCTGATTGTAGACATGTTGGGGTTTTCCCATGATGACAGTTGCTTATGTGACTTATTCTGCCCAACAGATCTGGTGTAAGCCTGGCATATAATGAAAATAATGGCAGTTTCATCAGTGCATTAAGCATGAAACTCTACTCGGTAAGAGGAATTCCCATGGTTTATGGAAATGAAACACACTGTATCAATAACGTCAAATTTAACAACATTGAACAACAAATAAATGTTTTGCTAGCGCACAGTTTTGGAATACAGAATATCCTAGTACAGTGTGGACGGATTCATAGGGAGAATATGCCAAAAAAGAACATATTTGAATATGTATTTAGATATCTGAAACTTGTTCATGTCTCGTGATCTTGAAACTATAGAAAAGAACATTGTAAAATATGAATGGTGAATTATTTGGGGGAAAGCTGTATTTACAGAATACTAAATTGAACATCAATTTCTGAACCATTACTTTTTATCAAGCATCAACATGTGAATCTTAATGACATTCTTCCTCCTCAAAGGAAAGTACCTACACAAAAATGATGCAAATGCCCAGTCAAGGCCTTGAGCTGAAGACCAGGATCTTTGTAGAAGTGAAGGCCACTAACCTCACAGACAGGTAAGTCACACTGATCATCAACATACATCTGAGCACAACGCATAATTTCCCTGATATTGACATATGGTTGCCAAGTACATGCAGATCTTGATTGAAATTTCCTTTATATAAGATATGGTTAAAACTTTCTTGGGTGTTGTGAAGTAAGGTAACTGGTAAACTAGAAAGTAACACATAAACATAGACCTAAACATGGAAATGAACTGAATATTTAACTGATGCCAACAATCTTCCCAAACAGATTCAAGGTTCTGTTGGACCGATGCTATGCTACGACTACTCCTTTTCCTTTGACCAGCACCTATTATGATCTCTTTGTTGGGTAAGTGAGTCAACCTTTGTGGAACACTTAACCAAATCATGCAAAACAATATAAAGGTCTCATGTTCCATTCAGACAACAGGTTGATATAAAATTACCAACAGTTTCTGCCATATGGAAAATTTGCGTATACTGTAACATTGCCTCAATTGGGTCAGGCTCTGACCCAATTGAGGCAAGTGTAGGCTTTTTGTGATGAATGAAGATGAAGATGGAGATAAGGATGTTTACGGAATGAGCTCCAGAAGACCTTAAAAATCAGTTCACTTTCTTCTTTGGGTCAATTCAGGGCAATGGTTTCCAACACTTTTGTTCAAGATTGTAACTGCTTTATTTCATTTTTGGTTTATCCGTTTTAGTTCTTCGAGTATTTTAGTTTTTTTTGTATTTTCTGTCTTCTGATTCATGTATTTTAATATTTCTGTATATGAATATCTCTACCTCTTGAGTATTGTGTTCTGTATCTCGGCTACATTGAAAATGAGGGCTTGGTTATGATGATGATGATGTTCAGCAAATCTTGGCAAATACCTCCAGTTTTAACAGTTGATAACTAAATACTCAATGATGTGCCAATATACCTGCAGTGTCCCTTTCACAATAGACCCATGTTCAACCAAAAGTATCAAAGCCCGAAAGTATTTCTCAATTTCTGTTCCCACAAAAACCCATTAGAAAGAAAAAAGGAAACTTTTGAACATGAAATGAAGACCAACAATTGAAACCTGTCCTGTCCTCCTCACACAGATGCAATTTGGATGGCCAGACTGTAATTGATGTGAATGGATTGGAACAGGCAGCTCGCTTCAGTTTTGAGGCCTTCAGATTTGTCCAGCATGAGAACAGGAGCCTGTCAACGTTCTACGTGCACTGTGCAACCAGACTCTGCGAGACCTCCGTGTGCGCCTCCCTCTTTCCGGTCAGCAGTCCCTGTGTTGTTCTTGTCCTATAAGCTACAGCAGGGGTCTTCAACTTTTTTCAGGGCAACGACCCCTTAGCCCCCCTCCCCACTACACATTGTATAAAATTGCGTTGCAGATTAAACTTTTTCACAGATTTCATAGATAGACTTGTTTGACAACACTATCATCAGTGTTGGATTCATGTTAATATGTTGGTAAACTTAACCTTTCACTCTGTACTTAGTCTGCTCTTTTGTTTTACACCAAACCTCTTTGCCTAAAATAGACAATCTACAAGCTTGTAGATCTGCAATTTTTGGCCATCGTTCTCCTCAGAATAGGGATGCTAGGGTTCAAGTTGTTGTCAAAATTAATATCCTATCACACAAAGATTTGGCAGCCCTCCTGTAGTAACTCTGAGGACCCCCCAGGGGTCCCGGACCCCCCTGTTGAAGACCCCTGAGCTACAGTATTTACATTTCCTGTGTATATAGTGGCTCTCTTCTGGTGCTCATTAGAACAGTAATAGAAACAATTAAGTATTCTATGACACATTTACAACTATGATTCCTATGCTTTAAATGTTTCTTTAAAGTAACAATAAATACACAGAATCAAACGGTACATTTAGCATTCAGACACCATGAGGTTCACTGATGATGCAGATGCATCCTTACACATCCTGTACACACACACTCATCCGAACATCCATTGCACAGAACTGTTCCAGGAATGGCCTGAATGGCAGGAGACGTCGTAGCGTCGATGACGCAGGCAGCACTACAGTGAGTGAGGAGGCCACCGTGACCTCGTCCGAAATAAGAACACACGTGGACAACGGAGACAAACTGCATGACTCTCCTACTACAGGTAAGCCTAATACTCCAACGTTTAATGACACCGCAGCAACACAACAATAAATGCTTAGTATAAAGTATAAATCAGGCTATTGCAGGGTTTGTTTTTTATTTTTTCTCCTAGCATTGTACCATAGGTTGCATGAAGTTCCTTTCACATATGAATGAACTGAGAGTTTTTTTTGTATTTCTGTTACAGCAGGGGCGACGGGAGATTTCGAAGGTATGCATGCATCTGGTAACTTACGATCATGCTATATTGGATTGTCTAATCTTAGTCTCTGCAGTACTGATGCACTATCTCTTTTCAGCAACGCGGGAGACTGAAGGAGGCGTAACTGTGCTGGGGGTTGCCATAGTAGCAGGGATCCTAGGAGCCCTCTGCGTTACCTTGATGCTGTTCATTGGCTACCGGCTCCAGTCAAAAGGCTGCTCTGGCGTGAGGCATCCCTTCCTACAGCAGACATAAGCTTTGGGACAGTTTTGAAGATTGTAACCCGTTGTTGGGTCCGCTGCTCTCTTATGTCCTGTTTCCTCCATTTATTACAGTATGGCTTGAAATAGCGTGCCAGCAGTGTGTGCACTGGTGACTTAAGTCTTAAAGGACCATACTGTACCAGCCTTTCTGACATGTGGGCCCTTAGTCAATTATTATCATAGGTTTGAATCCTCAAAATAGTCTTTTTTTTATGTATGTAGGCTATTAATTTCTGTTATTTTGATATATCAGCAGCCTATTCATGGTTCACTACTAAATAAATGTAATTTCGGTCTATTGTGCCATAATCCATAAGTAAGTCCCATAAGCATGTAGGACAGTATGCAAGCGACTGGGTGGGTGGGCTTGGGGCGGGTGGCTGGGGGAGGGCATTAGCCTACGGCACAATGGACCAAAATTACGAAATGTAAGTGAGATCACCAAAATCAGAATAGCATTTTTATGAAGTGTTGTAAGTTTCATGTGATTTCTAGGTGGTTAAGATATGGTTTGAGAGCCATCAGAGTTTAACAACAATCATGAATAGGCAATCCTATATATATAATTTACGGTATATATACATTTTTCTTTTAGGAATGAAATCCTATCAAAGTGAGAGTGACCCGCCACATGACAATAAGACTAAAAGTAATTCCTCTCCTCCTAACATGTGGTCTCTTTTCCCATGTATTTTGCTTGAAACACTGCATAAACCAGCACCATAAAAGAAATATTAATGTCAATAGGGAAAAACAGAGGACATGCAAATGCTTTCCAAAAAGTTTACATCTCTGAAGTTAAATAAAATAATACATGTGGGAACCGTGAAGGCACGTAAAGTGAAACCAGTATAACAGAAGACGACAAAAATGTGATCTTTGCTTTTCATTTGTAATGTTTACAAGGAAACAGGACATAAGAGAAGAGTCAGATATTTAATTTAAATATATAAGCACCTATATGCATGTTTAACAATAGAGCACTTATGCACTGCTTCAGTCTTTTCTATCATTTTATTTTCTGAAATTGGGAAATGAAATTAAGCACTGTGAAATCTAAGCAGGGCCATGCTTTTAGTGGGTCTCACTAAAAAGCGGTATTACCATTATTTCTACGAGAGAAGATTACTTTTACTGATTATGGTGAATTATCAGGGGTTATTGAAAATCAATTTCTGTCAGTTTTCACACAATTGGTATAGCAATTGGCACAACAATTCCATATGATGTTTTTAATAAAAAAAAAGAATATATATACTGTCTGTGTACGTTTTTAAGCTGGTCTTTCTTCAATTGTTACATATTTAACAAATACAATTTAAATTGAGTCAATTTAAAAAGTTTTTTAACATTCAATTGTATTGCCATATATCATTCACTGCTTCTAAGGCTGTTGTTGACATACATTAAGCTGGTGTTTTCCCTGCTGATAATCTATATATTACATTGTAAGATAGTGAACTGCTGGCTAGCAAACATTCTTCAATGCCATGCTATTCTAGCTGATTTACACAGAATTTATTATCTGCCTGATTTTGACTTCATGAATAAAAAGGCTATATGTTTCCCTCTCAGGAAAATAATCGATACAGTAAAGTTGTTTGCTGCTGCAAGGCACCAACATCTGATTATTCTGCCAAGAGCAGTGAGCCTGGAAAAAAATTAACCACACTCTCAGAGAATAATATTTCACCATCTGGTCACTGTTTGGCATATTGGGAGCGCAGTGTTTTTTCTTAAAAAAAAAACACAAATCAGGTAATAGCCATAATAGCTCATAATAATTCTTAATATAAAAAAAAGTAAAGCACAAGCGGACATTCAAAAGTTTTCTTGTTGACAAATGTGCAATCATTTTGTAAGAAATGCTAGTGCAACTTATGCAAGTTCTTGAAAACAACTCTACGCAACACTACAGTTTGTCATACAGCATGTAATACCTGCCATGCCGTTTAGAGTTTAGGCTGATATCAATGTCCCAAACACCTTTTTTTCCCCCTGACATGACATCTCTTTCAATGATAATAGCAATTGTGAATTGGGTAAACTTCGATAATCCTGAAACTTCTTTATTCTCAGGGGTCAGTTAAAATAAATTAGTTAAAAGTTAAGAAATACCTTGCAGGGCAGCACTACAGGGACATCTAACTCTATAATGGCCTGACAACAGCAACTAACCTGACAGAAAAATGCATATAAAATACAGTACAAATGATTTAAATTGCAGGACAACCAAATAAAAAAAGAATTTTATTAACAGTTTAGAAACAAAACAATATTGTCATCTCCCTATTCTTTGCTTCAGTTCCCCTCTTCAAATTATCTCAGGCGATGCACGCACTCACACACATACATAACACACATACACACACAAACACACTCAGAAGAACACAGTTGACCCTAGTTACCAATCCAAGTTGTTGTCCACTTTCCTCCTACTGACCGAGGTTAAGAGCTTTCAACATGTGACGTGGATCTGTGCCAAGGGACAATGTCTGCATGTTGAGGTAAGGAACAGCGAACGGACCAGGCCTTTTAGCAGCTTATGAAACTAAAACATGGGGTTTGTCCATCATCAGTGCAGCACATTCAAGCTCTCAAAATGGTCATCTGAATGCCAATCAGGGAGTAATGATACAAGTTGAGAGCTACACATGAAACACACTGAAAAATGAAAATGCTATATGAATTTGAATTATAATTTCAAGGATCTTTTTTGGCCAAGTTTGGGGTTTGACAATATGAGTACCCTGGCTTTTGCATAATATGGCCATATTTAACAACTCTTCAGGAAAATAATTTACTGTAACTTAAGACCAGTTGATACTGTACATCCGTCATTTAAACACTGTGTGTGACCATGTGAGGAACTATAGGGTTAGTCCAGTGGTTTTGGAATGAAGGAACTCCAGGTATTAATGTTTCAAGTTTACTGGAATTGCAGTCTGACAACCTGTACAGAAAAGCTGTTACCCACAACTGTTTAACATTTGAACGGACTGAAGGTGATTCCAACCAAATCTATTCGCTTTAAAAAAAACAATGGTAAGTGCCTTAAACATAAGTTTTACATACATTTGAGGTTGTAATAGATTTATGTCTGTGAAGCACTTTGTAAACCTGTTTTTGAAATGTGCTATACAAATAAAGTTATTATTATTGTTTATGCTGGTTATGTTTGTAAATATCACATAAGTGCACAAATGTCAAGCAGTCATTATCTCCGCCAGAAGATCATGCCCTGTATGAGTGTGTGTATGCATGTCTGCCAATCTTGCACACGACTAGGCCAATAAGCATCATATTTCTGGTTCCCAGTTCGATCCCTGGCATTGTTTCCTCCGCTGTCGGTGTGTGAATATGTGTATGAATGGGTGAATAATGAGCTTTGGATAAAGGCACTACATAAGTGCACCATTTATCATTGACAGCAGGTCAAGGACCTCAATTATGAAATATCTTTGTGTCTTTTCTTTTTCTTCTTTTTTTTTTTCTAAACACAGAGCATTAGTCCCTCCAGGCTATGGGTTAAGTGTCCCACCAGTTTAGCCAATTACTATGCTCCTGTCCCTGGAGCTTATGGGATGTAATGGACCTAGCCAATCGCAGACATGCAAGTTTACTGGGATAAGCCGACATTAGATAACACCAAAATATACATTTATAAACGTGACAACATACCCCCCCAAAAAAACAAATTACGAGTCTTAATGTCCGCGCACATTGAACTCAGTCTGAACTGTCTTAAGTCAGCCTTAATTCCACTTTTACAGAGTTCAGAGTTCTGATACACAGCAAAGCTTGCACCAACACTAATATAGCGTAATACAGCGCCGCCTTGAAATCACAGACGCATAGAGTTGCCCAAAGAGCATGCTGGATTTATAAATAACATGTTTTGGGAGATGTCATCTGGACATCCCAGGAAGAAGTTGGTACAGACACGCTACTCTCATGATTGTGGGTAGAAATTTCACTACATACATCAATATTATTAAGGCATGCCTCCTAGCAGAGATTTGCACTGTGCTGACTGTGCCTTTCTTGTTAATTGAAGTTACATGTGGGAGTGTAGCATGTCTTGAACATTGGGGCAGAATATAAGATAATGGCACTGATGCTGTTTTGGGTCTAATTCAGTGAACTGCATCCTCGCAGTCTAAGTGCTCCGTGATGTCACAACATCAATGACATTGGAAAGAGATGAAAAGCACAGGATACACAGTAAAATCCTCAGTGTTACTTTAACTACGTGAGTGCATAAATGGAACCAAAGCGACCCTTATGGGTCCATTTGGTTCCTTTTGGACACTCAGAGCTAAATTAACACTCAGAATTTTACAGTGTAGGAAGAAAGGGGGCAAAAAAAAAGTAGATAAGCTGATTGGCCTCCAATATCATCCAATGAATTTCCAGGAATTCAACAAATAAGGTAATTAAAACAAACCAAAACAAAGGGAGAAGGAAACTTTAACATTTATACACTGTCAATAAATATATTGAAATATTTTTCAGTTCCAGCTGTTATAATTCATCTTCTATGTGGTTTTCAGATTGGGCCTTCTCTGTTGGTCCTACAAATGGGGGCAAGAAATGGGAAATATGTAATATGGGACAGAGGTAGATAATTTAGTACAGCAACTATTTGTTAGTTTGGTAAATGAGTATTCTATCAAATATGATGATTAATCAAGCAATTAAAACCTACTTCATACTCAGTGTCATCTACTACAGTACAGACATAAATAAATGTTCATACAAATGTATAAATAACAGAAGACTTTGCCAGCTAATCACATAGGTAACATGGATTGATAGAAAGCTTTGGACATTTTGGGACTATTTAGAAAATGAACATATTCACTTATAATGACATGCTAAAAATAAAGGAATGCCAGGCTAGGAAGTAGTTAACTCTTAAAATAAAATAAAAAAATAAAATGTGTAGATTTTCTGTTTCTATTTCAAGGTACAACAGCTCCAGAGCATGTTTACCGGTTTCACTGTGCTGATTCCTATAAGCGACTTTGGGTACTAGAAAAGCGCTATATAAATCTGAGCTATTATTATGCAGTAAGCAGTTGCTATGGTAATGTCTGTTATTAGAGGAACTGGTGGTGTACCATTTCTAGAGGCCTCCTAGATAGTAGCAAGGGGAAAAACTAAATGTACATTATGTCAATGCAACATGCTTATGTTTTGATGTTTTTACTTTGGATATATGGATTTCTTGTTGCCATTTCACACACTTTATCTTTTCACTTTATCACACACTGTAAATGACAGTTTAGACTGATTTAGGATTGTTTTAAATGTCAGCTTGTTTGAAATGTTAGAGCTCTACTTCCAAACTCTCAGTTTCTTTGTGTAGAAGACCTACTGATTCTATGCACAGCAGACCTACCTGTACTCTCTGCTTCCTCTGTAGGCTCTGATGGAATAGACGACTCTGTATTCTCTGCAGCAGTCTCCTCAGTGGGAGGGGCTTCACCTGGCTTCACCTCCTCCGTTTTATCTAATAAAAAACAAACAATTTCAGTTCAACAATAAAAAAGGTCTCCCTCTCTCACCATTATGATTTTGCACAATGCCTACAGCGGTTGTGAAAACTGCATACACTTGATTAGCCCATTCTTTGGTAGTGACAAGCAAGCATCAAAATAATCAACTTTCTCAACACTGAATTGTAATAAAAGGATCAAATATCACCTTGTATATTGTATATTATCATATTATGATATATATCACCAAATATCAGATTTTGGAAAGAAGAAAAAAGGCCACATTACAAGGTAAATTACACAGCTTATTATTGTTCCACCTACCACTGTCTTTGCCTGCACTCTCCTCCACAGGAGGAATTACTTTCTCCTCGGCTGTGGCATTGGCCTTGCTGGTCTTGTCGGAGCTGGTGCTGTTCTTGGCTTTGGCCTTGACCTTGGGTTTGGCAAACTTGGCTTTATTGAGCAGGTAGTTGACTTCACGGTCGAGAAGTCCCAGTTTAGCCTCAATTTCTTTGGACAGCAGGATGGGTCGCTCCGTGGGGGAGCGACTGTCCTGCTGTGCCACTGTCTCATTTTTCCACGTCTGGGCGGCCGTAGTTGGTGAGGGAAGAGGTCAGGGGTTAATTACTCTGTGCATTTTTTAAGTTTCACCAACAGTGAACACCAAAACACAAGACCGACCTAATCCACTATAATCCCGTAACTAATGCTGCCTAGACATTGTAGAACATGCACATATATAAAGCTGATATATATGATATTTGGTGATAAAGGATATGGTGTTGCTCGCCATATGTAACTGATTTTCGGTGAGCGACACAGTTGTGCAACAAAGTATAGAGATTTTACAAATTTACTACACACCGTGGTCTCATTGATCACTTTATCTAACGTCTTCAGCTCAACTTCAGTGAAGATTTGATCGTCTTCTGGGATCAGTTTAGCGCTCCTGAAGGGAGAATGAATACAAAAACATTGACCCATATTACATACAATAAATACCACAAAACCCATTTTTCTCCCCAGTGTAGCGTCACTTTACACCCACGCCTCCTCCTCACCCCACCTGAGGAAGAAGCTGGAGGTGTTCAGCATGCTGTCCAGGGCGGCCAGGCGGTCGGGCCACTTGCGCCGTTCGTCCACCCTGAAGAACATGGCCTTGCACAGGCTCTTCAGCCCGGACAGCTTCTCTCTCAGCTCCTTGGTGGTGGCCGAGTAGCCGTCCTCGTCCATCCAGGCCGAGGCCTCACTCAACTTGCCTGTGATCTCCTCCTTCTCCTCCTCCGACACAACAAACTGATACTCGTCCTGGTACATCTTGTCCTTGAGGGAAGAAAAGATGGATGTATACATCATCAAGATGGGATTTTGGTGAGGGCGAGCTGCCACATTATATAATTAATATAAGGTAAGAGCATATAATTGGCAGAAGAGCACTGAACTTTATTTGAGAGCTTTCACTGGTTTTACACTTATTTGTTTTTCCTTGCATTGAATGGTCTTTGGAAAATATCATTCATAGATGTTTTCTTTTGCCCTTGGGCGTTTTCCTTGGTAAGTTCCTTTCGTAAAGGTAAAGAACTGAGACACTGATAAGAGTCGATGCATGCACCAGCCATGTGATATAAGTTGATGATTAGTTGAGGTATCTTACCTGTGTCTCAAAGATAAAAGCCTCAAGAGTGTTCAGGGTCTTTTCCCTTTCCTGTTTCTGCAAGTCTCTGTCTGTCAAGTCCTTCAGCCTGAAAAGACACCAAGCTTATTATACTAACCCTCCATCATGCCTTATTACAGAAAGTCATTAAAGCTAGTTTCAAAGTCACGAAAATGACAAATATTTTACTTCTTCGTAGATAAAGTGATTTCATCTGCAGTCGGGTTGAGAATGTCGTTGATGACGAGTTCCGCAGTGATGTCCTCAGAGATCTTGGCCTTCTTTTGAGGTTTTTCCTTTTTCTCTACCTCCTTCTCCTCTGTTGTTTTTTCCGCCTCAGCCGTTTCGGATTTCTCACCCTCTTTCTCCTCCTTCATGATCAAAGGTACAAATTATTTAAAAACAAGAATGACAAGTCATAATAAAGCCGCATGCCGCAGGCTTTTTTGGCCCCAATCTTGTCAACAACACAACATTTAACTATAAAGAAATGAAGATGACAAAAGACAGCTAATGGTTGTCAGGTGATGGACAATTAACACGTTGCAGAATGAATGAAAGATGCAATCAGAGTGATGCACAGCGAGCCACACAGTATAGGCAAAATGATAATAGTATTCAAATAGTAGCTTTAAGGCTACTAATCATTTATAGAGTTCTCAACGGGCCTGAAAATGAAGGCTCGGCCCTAACTGGGCCCGACTGGGCCGGCCCGGGGCTCGGCCCGAACCCGACTATTGCCATCATGTTAGGCCCAAAATCCGAAAAAAAAGAAAAGAAGATTTTCGATTTTTTGTTTTATTAAATATTTTTAATATTATTATTCTGTTATGAATATATATTTATCTATTATGAAGATGGCGCTGACGGCAGCGGACATTAACTTACACTGTGCTTACACTGTGCTGATTTAAATGAAGTTAAATCCTTATCTTGCTCACGCACCTCTGTGCAATGAGATGCATCGTCTGCATTTCTCTGCCTCTCTCGACCGAGTCTTTGTCTCCCCCCTCCCCCCCCCCTGACTGTTTGAGACCGACTCGAGACTGTTGTTAACCTATTAGCTTAAGTTACACGCGTTGGGTGAACACTTTTATAATACTGAACTAAACGCGGGTGGATTACATTGTATTGTGAAAATCAGAAAGCACCGTTTCTGCCACTTGTGTAACTTAACACAACACGACGGCAATCAACCATATTAGTCTACTGAAATAGCCTAGACTATGCCCACATCAGCAGCCAATATGTAGGCTGCCAGGGCAGGTAAATAGAAATACTAGATAGATAGATAGATAAATAATATGTAATATCCCATACAGAATCGATCTCAGGAGATGTTTCATTCATGAAGAACTGTGACACTTGTGCTTGGGTTCTTATATTTTTGGTATGTTGTTCTCCTGAGGCATGCTGTTTGTCTGATGTCAGCCAGTCCACCATGGACCACAGAAAACATACGCCGACATAGGCTACTTTAAAAAGTTTACAGTTTGCTTTGCTCCAAACATCTCCACTGACGCTGTCTACAAGGCACAGCTGAGCTCCGGCTCGCACAGAAGGTATCTTAGCAACGTGAAAGCGCTATTGTCATTGGTCGTGTTTTGAGTAATGAGCCAATGAGCTCCTGAGCACACTCCCAGACAATGGCATTATAGCCAGCGTTGCCAAGCCTGCTTATTTCCTGCAACTTGTGGACAAATTCTGCCTTGTTTTTTTCCTTGTTTTTGCCTTGTTTTTGTAGGTCGCCTTGCTCATTTCTCTCACTATTCTTGGCAACACTGACTCACTGGCAGTCACTGCGTTCCCACTCTCCCAGTAACACAGCAGAGAGACAGGGCAGCTCATAAATCGCCCTGTCATTCAAATAAAAACCAAATTGATTCCCCGACCTTAAATACGGGACAAAGTGCGTCCCGTATCAGTTCAATACGGAACGCGTCTTTTAGTTTTCAATTACGGGACGATTCCGTATTTTACGGGACGGTTGGCAACCCTAAACATCATACAAGCATACAAGCTAACTATTAGCCAAATTCGGCTAGCGCTCAGACGAATCCACTGAGAGAGGCGTGTCTAGTCCCATAGCTTGGGAGGACGAGGGCGCCCATTGGCTTAAACGACAGCCAATCACGCAAAAAAAGTGTCGCAAACATGAATACATGTCGGAAATCTGTCGGATCAGAGTCAGACTGAATAGAATACATGTCGGAAATCTGTCGGGTCAGAGTCAGACTGAATATAGAGCCGCTATGCTTTTCAGCATGCGGCTAAAAAGGAGTTAAATCACAAATAACCAGTTTGTTAACAGAAGTGGCTACCTGAGTGGTTGAGGATTCAACAAGGAAAAAAGCACATTACTAGGATACTTAATGGCTACTTATTAATATCAACGAATTGCTTGAAAATGAGCATATCCTCAATAAACAAATGTGTAGTGTGCCTGTAGTCATTTGTATGGTCATGCATTGCATACAGAATTACAGGGCAGGTGCATTCAAGACAAAATATTAAGATGCTGGCTAAATTATATAATTTTTCAACATAGCTTTCATCTGATAAGGTGAAGCTGAACATTCCTCTACCCCAACCATTTCCTGCATATGATTATGATAACCTAATTTTCTGTACCTTAGTTTCAGTCTTGCTGCCCGGATCTTCTGTAGTCGTTTTCTCCTGCGATGCCTCTTCAGCTGCAGGTTTCTCTGCAGCCTCTGCCTCTGGCTCCTGGGGAGCTTCTTCCTTTTGGGCCTCCTCCTTTGTCTCTTTTCCAGACTCCGGTGGCACCTCCTCCTCATCCTGGATATAAATACACAAAAGATTTAGAGTGAGAGAGATGAATATGAAATTGCACATAAGCAATTTTGGGCAAAGAGATATGGTGTAAAGGGAAAAAGGAGGGGGCCTAGTATAAACCCCTCAGGGACTCCGGTCAACAAAGTATATAGGGTTCAAGTGGTTAGCCGGGGGACGGCACCTGTTAGCGGAGAGTGTTGGGCGGGTGGAGTTGGCCGAAGGCTCTACACCCTCCCGGTGGGGGCTCCTCACTGGCAGGTGAGCCAGTAGGTTACAACACCAGTGACTACACCCAGAAATGCGTTCGGGGAGGAATCAATTGGCATGTAATGAGGATCAATAGAGGCCGCACATCCATTTTTGATTTAAAGGCAGGTGATGAACTTCAAACTTCAAAACTCAGTGTCTAAAGAAGAGCAGTGTGCTCGAAATGTCGCTCAGCCCACTCAGGTGGTACCAAAAATAAATATGCAAAAGGGAGCTACAGAGAGCAAACATTCATTTTGTCTCTGAGGAATCAATTGGCATAAGGACTAAATTGTGGAGAAAAAGGGGTAAAAAAAAGAGACGGAAAAAAGGGGGGGAAAAGGAATATATTTTAAGAGGCTCTATTACTGAGTTTTTTTTTTTTTAATTGAATACTTTATTAACAGTTTGAATGATTGTTAAAAGGATAACACAAAAAGCCCTAGGGGCTTGTTTCCATTGTGGTCCTGGGGTTGTGTGCATATGGTGAAAATAAACACATACAGCACCAACAATGAGAACAAACATTAGTAGGCATAAGAATGAGTAATCAACCCATTCGAAATGAATGAAATTGTGTACAATGCACAATGTAAAAGCATTATTCCACAAAAGCAGAACACAGCAGCAGTTACCTGAAGGACTGGCTCAGTCACATTAGTAGCAGGTTCTGTGGATCCCCCTCCAAACAAGCTGGAAATGGTGTTTCCAAGTTCTAAATGGGAAAAAAGACCTATCAAAACAAATGTTGTAACCACTTTATTCTATATTAAAATTGCCATAAGGGGCCTCACAAACGTAACATCCGGATTTGATTGAACAAGCTTTGTGTGATCAGCTCTGATCAGCGCAACTAGTAGATTTAAACTGTTTTTTAAAAAGGCCACTACAATCAAATCATCTAGAACAGGCACAAGCAAAAATCTCCAACCTGACAATTAATATAGTAAATACTTTCTTTGTTGTTGTTTGTGGAAATGAAGAAATTGTGGAAATAAGGGGGGAAAGTCATTGAAACAATGTTCTTACAGTTTGATGAGGTTATCAATGCCAAACCTACTTGTTAATGTTGATTCCTCTTCCTTCTCTTCGACAATAGTTTCAAAGACGGACTCAACCTGTAGATTAAAATCATGATTTAAAAGCTCAGTTCAAGCTTTTAAGATAATTTTCTTCCCATCCTCAGATTTTAACCTCTGCCTCAAGTCCTTGAATTATGACTCAATTAAGAAATTAAGGGGGTGTGGACAGTTCAGAAACCTGCCTACCAGTGACATCATCGGTAGGCAGGTTTGGTCATTTCAAACAAGAACTCAAACTTTTAGTTTTTTAATGCAATGGTAATTTATGCAATTCAGCATGACATTTTCCAACAAGAGAAGAGCTGTAGTTTCTATTAGCTTGGAATCCAATCGATGATGTCACTGGCAGGCAGGTTTCTGAACTGTCCATAGCCCACCAATGAGACTCAGAATGAGTAGAGGGAAATTGTGCCATCTTATGAGTATTAGTGAGGACAAATATATGAAGTTATGGTTGAAAATGGGTGAACTGCTTGTTTAAACCTTATACATTGTATAGACCAAGTAGACCAAATAGACCAAGGACCAAGTATAGACCTGGGTCCCCCAGATCTATACTTGGTCCCCTCCTTTTTGCCCTAGTCTACACCAAATCCCTTTTTTGTCGAATGTTCACCTATTATCACATGCCCAGAATTGGGATGCTAGGGTTCATGTGGTTAAGGTTAAAATGTGAACAAACAGAGCCACTGACCCTGTCCAGCAGAAGCACGCCACTCTCATCCATGTTGAAGTGGGCCTTGATTCCCTTGGACTCTGCATCCGTGTGCTTCTCAAAGCTGCTGCCCACCCCTGATAGCTTGACGGTGGTTAGGTTCAGAGAGCCAAACACGCTACAGGACAAACAGTGGGCAAAGAAGTTCTACGTTATGTCCAGATACACCATATTTAGTATTTTATGAAACTACAAAATGATTTTCTTTCATTCGGATCTGTCATTTTATTAGTTACATTCATCAATTACATCAGTGGATCTCAACCTGTGGGTCTGGAACCCCAGATGGGTCCCCACATGATTTTGTGGGGGTCCCCAGATGACAGTGAAGTGACAATTTAAGGACAATTTAACACATTGACTGCCAATCGCGTAGACCTACGCAACGCAGACCTACGCAAACCTATTTAAAGCCGCCACGTGCCAATCGCGTAGACCTACGCAAAGTGGTGTTTTTTCTTTTTTTTTTTTTAAAGTTCACATTGCACTTTTTTAAATTTTTGATACGGCACATTTCATTGTAGCACCACCGGAAACGGAATTATCCGGGAGCCTCCATTCTAAAGCGCACACTAAAACGCCATTTTCTCGTTTGTAGTTTTTCTCCTCGCTGATCACTGTTTAACATAAACCGTTTTGCATGGGATTTTCACTGGGCGACGGAGAAGGATCTCCGCTGAGTTTACAAACAGTTTAGAGCTCAATCTTAAAGGACGACTTCACCACTTTTCAACCTATCTTCATATAATTGGTCCTCACTAATACTCATGATAAAATGGTACCATTTTTTTCTACTTGGTCTGTGTCTCATAGGAGGGCTGTGGACAGTCCAGAAACCCGTCTACCAGTGACATCATCGTTAGGCAGGATTTTTTTTTCCAAAAAGATTTTTATAAAATTATTCCGATTTTTATTAACACATTGACTGCCAGAGTTTATTCCAAATTTACCCCCTTGACTGCCAGCGATTTGCGTGTTTTTTTGTTTTCTCTGTTTTCTTTTTTAAATGCATTTAAGTTTCTTTTTCCCATGATTTTGAACACATACGACGATCGACCAGCAGAGCGCAGCAAAATGACACCCTCGATGACTCGCTGACTCGCCCCCCCCCCTCCCTCCAGGCTCAAACAGTGAAACAACATGAACCGGATGTGATTGTCTTCGACAATCTCTGATCGGCTTGTGATACGATGTGATACCATAGACTGTATAAATGAGATGGACAAACCCACTCCGCTGCTTTCTACAGACCGAAAATGAAGCCGATTGTTCCAAGACTAGGTCCGCCATCTTTCAATACGCGTCAGAATGAGACCAGAGCATTATTGGTTGGGTAGCTTGTCAATCAAGAGCGGGGGGCGGGGAATGAATGCTATTGGTTGTGTAGCTTGTCAATCAAATCATCTCGCCCCTCCTAGAGAATAGCCTACTTTATCGTCAATTTTATAATAAATAGGACCATAATTTAGCAAAACGCATATCCTGATGATTGAAAGGAGACTTTAAACTAGCGACTGGAAGCATATAGAATTTATGACATTTTTTATTACAGTAAGAAAATCTAGTCTAAAGTTTGTCAAAAAACCCATTCACTTGCGTTAAAATAAATTCTTTCTGACACCGCAGGTCGGTGCAGGGTAAAACAGCGCCACTCTGGCCATTTACAAGCTTCCGTGTCGGCCTCATCGTAAATATCTAAGACTTGCCCCTTGTGTGATACACGACGACGATGCCTGATCGTCACTCGGACCAAAGAAAATAAAAGGGGAGCTCTCCCTTTGTATTTTATAGCGTGTGAAAAAAAGTGTTTTTCTCTATTCTGGACGAAAATGACCGGAGAAAAACAATGTGACCCGGAAATGAATTTTTTTTTTTACATCCAGCTTCGGGTGAGTGTGACGTAGATGGAAAACGAAAGTGATGATTAAAAGTAAACAGACCCGCGCGATCACAGATGAAACCAATGAAAATACCTAATATCGAGTTAACTCGATCTAGGCAGTCGAGCGCTGGATTACTAATATCGAGTTAACTCGATCTAGGCAGTCGATGTGTTAAGGCGAGAACAATGGGATCTATTTTTGCATTGCAACTTTCCAGGAATACAAAGCCTGCAGTTTCTATTAGCTTGGATTCCCCATCGATGATGTCACTGGTAGACGGGTTTCTGAACTGTCTACAGCCCTCCTCTGAGACACAGACTGATTAGAAAAAAATGTTACCATTTTATCATGAGCATTAGTGAGGACCTATTATATGAAGATATGTTGAAAAGTGGTGAAGTCGTCCTTTAAGGATTTTAACGAGGTCTATGGCGACGTGAAAAAAACAATGAAACGTTGGCACTGGTGAGTACATTATGAGATTAACCTCTGGCATTGAATGTGTTAAGGACAATTTAAGGAAGAAAAAAGACCATTACTGCATCAAAAGTAATCAACAAACTATACTATAAAAACTGGTCAAACATTGGCCAAATTGTCAAATAATATAAGAAAGAGGCAAATATTTTGAAATACATTATTTTCACAATGCTGTGGAACCGAGTCAAACTAAATGAAATGCCTCAACTCCTACAATTCCAAGTGCTTGTCAGGGTGGGGGGTCCCCAGTTCAAATAAGATTATTTTGGGGGGGTCGCAGCCTGAAAAGGTTGAAAACCACTTAACTACATGACAGTACGTTACGTTTTCAAGATAGGGTTTCAGGGTTTCAGAAAGCATGGGGTGTTAGAGGGCGATAGATCAGATCCAACATGTATCTGACCTGAGGTCCTCCTGGCCAAGGAAGCTGAGGTCGCCGTAGTTGATGTCGAAGGAGAAGTCATCACTGTAGCGGTTGAAGGTGATGACCTTCCGTTGGGGATACGGCGCCATCCTCTGGAACAGGATGCGCTTGTTGTGCTTCAGACTTTTGGTGCCGTCCTCTTCCTCTGTCTCACGAGTGAACTCCACCTGGTCACAGCAAGAATGTAAGGTGGACTAATAAGGGATGGCTAAATAAAATGCATTTATTTACTCATAACATGTAGTTTTTTCAGATTACCAAATCGCAAAATAATAAATAAATATGAATACAAGTATTGCATCAGCCAGTAAATTAAAACATTATTACCTGAATGGGGAAAACAGCCGCGTCTCGGACCAAGAAGGGTTTGACCTTAAAGGCCTTGCTGAGGGCAGCAGCCTGGTACACTGCACCCATAGCTGCTGCTTCATCTGCGTTAATGTTCTTCCCTAGCTCTTCTCTACACACGCACACACACACACACACACACACACACACACAAACACAATGAACTGTTAAGAGGGACACTGAATATCATTTTCAATGTACAAATAATGAGCAATCAAGATTGTGTGTCCTCAAATATAAGTGCTTCATTGATCAGTGCACCGTTTTGTTCAATGGTGTGCGTTTCTTTTCGACACTTACTTCCCCACAGCTTTGAGCAGCGCTTCCTGAATCTTGGGTACACGAGTGGAACCGCCAACTAAGATCACCTGCTCAATCTCATCCTGTCAGAGGAAATGGACAGGCCTCAGACTCACAGCACAAAGACAGACATTATAATATGTGTGTGTGTGTGTGTGTGTGTGTGTGTGTGTGTGTGTGTGTGTGTGTGTGTGTGTGTGTGTGTGTGTGTGTGTGTGTGTGTGTGTGTGTGTGTGTGTGTGTGTGTTTGCGCGCGCGCACACACACACACACACACACACGTATACACACACTTTAAAACACCTTTTCCTATTCATTAAATTCATTAAAATAACCTCAATAACATTTCATAATGAAAAAACTGAGATAGTAGCGCGTCTTTTGGCAGATGAATGAAAACCCAAACCAGGTGCTCTTTGGTAGGAAAAAAATGAATAAAAGAAACCACGGCACTCAGCCTTTATTGTATTGGCTATTTATTGTATTGGCTAATGCATGGCAAAACATTTTAAACTCATAATGACTTCTATTCCACCGTGTGGGACATTTAGTGCTATAGAAATGGTAATAGGTGCTGAGGGTACTAACCATGGTCATCTCTGCAGAGGTTAGGGCATCCTGCACAGGGCGGGCCGCCCTCTCAAAAAGGTCCGCACACATCTCTTCAAATTCAGCCCTGCTCACCTTGGCTTTAAAGTCAATATCATCCATCAGTCCTTCTACCTGGAATAAAGACAGATTTTCTTTATATCAAACAAGTTTCACGTTTCATTCATGTCTCACCTTTCATATTGTATTTGTGATTAAAAAAATCCCCCTTGTAACTCTACTTGGCTAGAGTTTGTTGTCTCGTGCGTAAACCACTATTAGTGTGGAATGTTAGCAACAAAACAAAACATGTTGTCCCCTTACACGTGTTCACACCCTATAGCTTGAATTGAGGTCAAACACTACGTGCAGTAATGTGAGAGAGATGAGAAACTTGTTGATGTGTAATGTGAGAAAGCCCACTGGCAAGAAATCAGAAGATCGAGACATGAAACGGAGTGAGAAAGACGAGATTTGGCGCGTCAAGTGATCTAACGTAACCAAGTACATTTACTCAAGTACTGTGTGTGAGTACAATGACATGGTATTACTTTACACAAGTATTTCTATTTCTTGATACTTCTACTCCGCAACATCTCAGAGGCAAATGTTGAACTTCTTATTCCACTACATGTATTTGACAGTTTAGTTACTAGTTACAAGAAATCTTGTACCGTTTAAAAAAGAATTACACCCAGTGTGAAGAGAGTGGTGCCTTTGAAAGTGTAACTGGTTGCATCCTTGTGTTGCCATCAGCAACAATATGTTGTCACGTGACACGTGACACGTGACAACATATTGTCACGTGTCACGTGAAGCTTGACCAATCATACGGACGGACATCCGGACGGACATCCGGACGGACGGACATACGGACACAGTCAAATGTAGGAGTGGTTGGCACCACAAAAAAAAAAGAATATCTACAAGCTCACACGTTGTGTATAAAAGAGGGCTTAAGTGGTAAGTAATATTATGAGTGCAGGACTTTTAAGGTCCATACACACCGGGAGCATTTAAAATAAATTGCATGAATTTAAACAGCTGCTGTGTCATGACTACTGCATCCACACAGAACTTGAATATAACCAGAGTATAATGCAATGTAATAATCTTTCAAGACAAAGTCAATAATTTACCGCAGATAAAAGCATCCACCTATATGAATGAGGTATCACCAGATTAATAGTTTGATGGGAAATATTATATTACGAAATATTCGTAATAGAGTATTTCTACACTGTGCTATTGCTACTTTTACTTTTTTTCCCCTCCTTTTTTAACAATATGCTAATTGTTTTTAAACAAAATAATAAGATATGACAAGGCAAACTTTACACAATATTTAGACACATTTTACACAGAAGCAGAAACAAAACAACAACAAAAAAAGACCAGAGGCCTAACAGTTGCTACTTTTACTTTTAAGACCTGAGGCCGATTCTACAAATGTCTTCTAAATCCTAACAGTTTTCTGAAAAACTTATGTTGCTATATCAGTGGTGCTCAAACTTTTTCATGTCAAGGACACCCAAAATTATATGTATTTGGCCATGGACCCCCATCTCAAAATATTTTGTTCCAGGGACCCCTCAGAAGCAAAGATTTGAGTTCAAAATGTTTGCTTTAAAAATATATATTCAAAGATTTGCACGAATTGTCACGTTTAAAAAAAATGTGCAGATCTACAAGCTCATAGTGCAGCACGAAGTGATGCGCTGTGAGCTTGTATAGCTGCTATTTTTGAAAAATCGTGTCACACACACTCGTATATATATAACTAAAATCTAAAATGACAGAGATGCTTTCCCGATTTTAATGAGTTATGTCCAAAATCTGAGTACTTCTCCCATCACTGGGCGCGTCTCACTGGACTGACCTGTGCCATGAATTCAGCGTTGGCACTGAGCACTGTCTTCAGCCGCTGGGCCTCTTTGAGGAGCTTGGCCATGGCACGGGGGTTCTCTCTCACATCCTTCTTACTCTTCCCCTGGCTGTTGAAGGCTTTGGCCAGGTGGTCCCGCAGACGCAGGTCCATCTCGAAGCCCCCCAAACCACGGTCAAACCTGGGGGGCAACAAAACATAGAGCAGCACACTTTAGGAGGGCTGCAACTTATTTTCTTGGCGATCTAACTAAACTAATCCATAGAATATGGATTCGTTTTTTGATTAATCAAATAATCGAGAAGTGCGTTTTTTTTAAATATTCTTTTAAATCATACATCAACGAATCAATTAACCACTTAAGTCCTATTTATACTTTGATTCATCGTGCAATTTCTTTTTGAAAATAACAGACCTACAAGCTCACTGTGAGCTTGTAGATCGGCTATTTCCACAATGTTTTTAATTTTTAAAGATATTTTTGAAACTTTTCACATGCCAAACTTTTGCACCCCTACCCAACTAGGTTGCACATCTCGCATAGAAAATGCCACTATTTCAATTACTTGTATAGGCATAATTCGGTTTTGTTCGACATCTTTGATTTACAAGAGTACTGCTTCACCAAATGATTGGACTGCGTTTTGATTCCCCCCCACATCTTTTCCTTATTGAAACGTACAGTATTCGAGAACACAGAACAGATCTCTTCAAATTACGATTCCAAGTCCAAATAAAAGTTGCCATCCTAGTTTTTTCTTTTTACACTCATTTCCTCACAACATGCTTCTCTCATCTTTATCTTTGTATCAGCATGCATTCATATAACACATGCATACATTCCAAACACAGTGAAAAGCTAGGCTATTGGGATTGTCACATGTAATGTAATATGTACATTACATGTAGTATGTAAAAATAGTTTTGCTGTCATCAAATGATGCAGTGACCTTTTGGGTGCATGGACTGCATTGGACTCACCCTACACCTCTGATCTGCATCTGGGGTTGAGTGCCTGACTCCTTGGTTTTGACGGTCTGGTAGGTGACGATGGTGGCCGTGGTGCATCCTGAGCCCATGTCATAGAACATCATATTCTGTGAGGGAACAATATTCACGTCAGATCATTCAAGTACATCTCATGGAATAAAAGCTAAATTTTATCTCACGACTGAAAACCTAATGTGCGATTTGTGAAACAGTGTGAAAGGATCCCCCCCCCCCACACACACACACACACACACACACAAGCGCCGATTCCTAAACGATGAACACAATATGTAAAATTAGGATGCTTTAGTAATGTTGGTCCTGCTGTTCTACATACTGCCAACGGGTTCAAAAACACAAATTCACAGATTCAGGCTTTAAAGTAATACTAGGTAACGTTTTCAGTAAAACTAAAGTTAAATTGTATATCTTTTGTGAGTGGCAAATGTTTCACAACACCCACTCCATGAATTTCACCCCCGAAAGCCTTTTATTTATATATTTTCTATTGAACGCTGTCTAGCATGACTTTCCCTCGAAAATGACGTCACCTGGCCGGAAAATGGAAGCGGAAATGCACCAGGTTCCTGTTTGGCCAGGAACTACCGCGCTAATAACAAAAGGAAACTCACGCTGATTTTAAGAGATTGTATGATTTGAAGAACGAAAAAAAAAACAGAAAAAGAAAGCACAGCTCACGGTAACTAATGCTCCACTGGCTAAGAGAAACGATCCACAGATCGTATAAAACAATTAAAAGAACGCTTTGTGAAACACTTCCGTCTTCCGGTGAAAACGAATGGAATTCTGGGTGACGCAGTAATAAAGAAACGGCCTGCAGTGACGGTAATGACCAGCAGAGGCTGCTAAAAGTCTTTTTTTGGAAATCTGCACAGAAGAACTTTAACCGTTGCTTTTATATTAAATATCCGAGACGATTAAGATATTATGGAAGATTCTTCTGAACATATTGCTAGTTTGACCACTTCAAATGCTCTAATCTTAAAATAACCGAAAATAGCCTTTCTACAAGCTCTCAATGCGTCGCAGACGCATTGAGAGCTTGTAGATCGGCTATTTTTGGTGAGCAACATGCTTCCATAGAAGACAAGCTGGCTTCCATGGAATCCAAATGACTGAAATCAGTCTTGGCGACTGAGACCTTTAATGCATGACATGTACACGTACTTTACAAGTACATCACTAAAGAAAGAATAGTCCTAAAATGACCATTGTTTGTGCCGTAGTGACTATTAATTTGCTACGTTATTATTTAGGACGCATTTTAAAACTTTGATCCCTCATTGACAGGGGTACCCCAGGGGTCTATTCTTGGCTCCCTCCTTTTTTCCTTCAGATCCACAAGCTATGTGAGCTTGTACATCTGCTATTTTTGCTAAATGTTTGCCTATTTTTGCTGAATGTTCGACTATTATGACATGCCCAGAATAGACACACTGGGGTTCAATTGTTTAATAATAATAACGATAATGATGATAATAATAATAATTATATTATTATTACAAGTAGTGAATTAAAATTTAAATAGCTTTCAAGATGCTGATTTATATTACCGAGAACATAATTTTTATGAACATGCAGGCATCATAAGCTTCCTTTTTAATCACCACTAGTGAATAACCATCATTGTAATCCCCATGTATGCTGGACCACATTTATTGTCAACAGTAAACCTAATAAATATAAATTCATGTGTTTAACAGTTACTGTGAATGAGCACCTTAGCTGTGCTGTTGATGTCTTTCCTTCTGAAGACTCCGTAGTTCAAGGCCACGGCTGTGTTATCATTGATGAGCTGAAGGACCTTCAGACCCGCCATCTCAGCAGCCTGCAGGACTGCCCTACGCTCTGCCTGGTTGAAAAAGGCTGGAACGGTGATAACTGCATCTTGAATTGGTTGCTCTGTCAGTGTGATAGAGAGGGGAGAAAAAAAGAAAAATAAACTCAGCATACAATGTTACATGCTTGACACGTTTGTATGTTAAGTGCAAAATTATATTTTTCACTATTAATGAGCAAACTGACCTGCGAAGTCCTGAGCCAGTGCACGAGAATAATTCAAGACCATCCCGATGAGTTCCTCAGGGGTATATTGTAGTTCTCTGACAGAAATAAGAACATCAAGTCATATAAAGAAAGTCCAACCCAGTCAAAAAAGTGTCCATGCACACTAACGCTGATCTTAAACATAAGCAGCACTGCAGAAATCATTATGTAAATGCTTTAGACTGATATTTGCATTCATCAGAGCAAGGTCACAGTTGAAGTAAGCACAGTCTTATCATCTGATAGAGATGGGAGCAGGCTGGATCATGTTGCACTGCATCACATCCAACCACTAAACAGACTAGAAATAAAACCATTCAAACCTTAGCAATTCAGTTACTTAGTAGCCTTAGTATTCTGGGGATGTAAACTAAACTATTTATTAACAGTTGGCTGTACATAAAGGAGAAAATAAAACATAATTCACATTTCCTACTGGTTGCATGAAACTCAAGTCTATATCATCTCTCTTTATAGAAACTGCAGCCTGAGCCTAACCTTGTACACAATGAACACAGTTTAATGAAGTACCAACACATGCATTCTACACACAAGCCCTGTATGTATATTGTATGTAAATAGTTTCCTAAAGTCAAATATTAATGGACAAAATAACAAAAGTCACATCATAGCATCTCAACTAATTAAACATGCTGACAGGGTCTTCATTACCTTCATAATCTGAGATTTTCAGAGCATAACAATGACAAGATATTCACACTTTTTTTGTGACCCTTCACACACTGCCCTGTTTACACCTCCATACAACCTCTAAGTCCATACGGTGTCCAAATGAATGCTATACCACAGCATGAAAGACTTACTCTGAGTTTTTAAAGTAAACTGTGCTTCTGGCCGGGTCCTCTAGCAGCTGGTGCTCAGGGAAGCGTTTCTGGTAGAGTGCCACCTGGAGGTTGTCGTGCTTCTTGCCCAGTAGGCTCTGAAGGTGCCTATAGACGATCTTGGGGTTCTTCACAGACTGAAAATAGTGGCACGTTGACAAAATGTATTAGAAAAGACATTGATTGTTAGGAAGATTACTGTCACATTTGTCTGAGTGGAGCCGTATATTCATTGTGCAACTAATCCTTCCATTGGTGAAAGTTCAAGTGGAGTTGAGCTTTCAACGTGTCAAATAATCCAAGAAACCATCTCACCACTCCTAATGCACCATCTCCAAATAGTCGCTCAGTTTCCTTAAGACACACAGCTACTGGTGTTTTCCTCCTCGACTCCCTGTACAGAAGACACTTTACAATATAGGCAGTTTGGAAAGTACAAGTACAAGCAACCAACTGTGCTTGCTTTTGAAATGTGAGCATTCATATAAAGTATGACATATAAAAAACATCTATATAGTACTTGTCTTTAATCCATTAAAGCCGGGAAAGCATCTGTGTCATTTCAGATTTTTGCGTTGGCTGGTCAAAAATAGCGGATATACAAGCTCACAGCGCCACTTCGTGCCACGCTGCGAGCTTGTACATCTGCTATTTTTGAACATTTCAGAAAAATCTTGTAAGTGTGAAAACTACTGTTATAGTACTAAGTACTAAGTTATGAGATGAAGTTGCATGCAAGCACATCACTGAACATTCAAACTTCAAGGTTCAAGGTAAGGTAATCCACAGTGAGGACAGCTGGTCAAACACAGTCAAATAGTATGCAATGAGATTAGAATACTGGAACAGATATACTCACTTGTTGAGAGCAATTTCCATTGGCACACCAGGTTTCACTATTGCTACTTTCATCCACTCACTGCCCAAGTCAACAGACATGACTGCTACAGATGCTGCAAAGAGGATAACAACTGTGTTTTAGGCAGAGAATGTCACCCTGAGACATGGGCATCCTAGAATCAACTCTAAAAAAATACACTTGATAAAAAAAAATTGATCTATCTATCTTATAAGCCTGCTTCTGACATTGACAGCTTTAACGATGAAATATCTACAAAGTACATGTTTCATATATTTTTGGGCAGGACACCTACTGTATACTGAATTTCTGTATTTCTTTCATTTCATACACTGTGGTGCTTAATCAATTAAGAGATGTTTTACTGTTTCTCCTGCACATATTAGTAACTTGTTTCTGATATTTACTGTCCACCTTGCTTATACTTGCTTGATTCAGTCAGTGTGCAATTGCAAATAACAAAATCAAATGAACACATCAAACACAGTGTATAAGGATCAATTCAGTATAAAGACATATTGTTGCATTGTGACGTATAGGATTATTTCCATTACCTGTATGAGAAGGCAACATTGCCAGAACCAGACAGAAGAGAGCACACAATGGCAGCTTTCTCCTCATGATGAACCTGTTATAAAAAAACAAAATCCATCATTCATTCTCTTCAGTAACAACTGAAGCAGTGTCGTGTACAGACTTTTTTGATCCCGGTGGCCCTATTGGGGTGTGCATGTACACACAGACAGGTGCATGTATGCGCACACGCACAGATACGATGGAATAGCTTTAATTACCATTTTGGGGGTTCGGAGGCATGTCCTGGGGGGCGTGGTTGTGTAAAATCTCCTGTTTTGTCACAGTCTAATGTTGGCAGGTATGGCACAGTAGTGGGTGGCCTGTGCCACCCCAGGCCACCCCCTGACTGTCCAGGGACACGCCATTGAACTGAAGAGGATTAGAGGAACACTCTTTCTGCTAAGACAACATGACTGGCCAATTCTACTGGCCAGATATTGTGAAATTGAAGTAATCAAACAAAGCGTGTGTCAGTGTCACTGCTGAAACGGTTGAAAAATAGTTTCATAGAGCAAGCTCGCATCTTGTCATTATCAAAGAGCTTTGACTTTTACTGCAACTGCTATTGCAGCGTGCTTTCACTCAGTATTTACTTACATTTCATTGATTTTCAAACCAGCACACAGGAGCTGCTGCAAGTATCCTATTTTAAGAACTACAATAATCTAAAAAAGTGGTTAAGGTTCAGTTTATGTGACTTTTTTATATTTACTTATTTGCTTGCTGTTCATTGTATAATTTAAGTTAAGTAATTTTCACATAAGTTTAATGTAGTTAATTTACATGTTTTATCCATCGTTTTTTATGTATTTTTTATGTAAATCTAGGTTTTTCCAAATTGATTTCAATACAAAATATTGGTCAAAAGTCAAAACATTGGTAATACAATTAAGTGGTCTAGAACTCTCCAAAATCAGGATCAAACCAAAATAACTGGCATTGGTCAGGAGAAACACAATGTTAGAAGCCACAGGAAGGGACAGTCTGCATGAATGTGTAATTACAGAAGGGTTACATAGTGGCTGGGGGTGACTGGTGCCTCAGCCCAGTTAAATGTGCCAGATTTCAATAAAATAAAAAAGTATAATAATCTGCTTCTGCAACACTGACAGCTTGAACAGTGAAATGCTGACAGATATGAAATTCAGGTCCCCCTGTGCCCTTGGTTTCCTGTCTCTCTCTGGTTTGCTGTCTGACAACCATCTATTTCACTTTCATATGTCAATTAACATTAAATAGCCTAGCTAGTTGATTCAATTAATGCATCAATTTAATTCATTTTTCTAAGAATCAAACTATTTCCCTGGTGTAAGAAAAAATAAATCTGTATATTATTTCAAAAACACATCATGGTGTTTCCTCATCTGTTTACAGACCAAAAATGTTCACTTCAAGTCAAAACTTCCAGTTATGGCAGCCTCACTGGCCTCACTAACCTGTCCATGAATGAAGCTATAGGCTGGAAGGCTCTAGCCATTTTCCATTTCCCTAGTCCCTACCCAATCATTCAAAACATTTTGCATGGGGCATTTGAACAGATCATGGCAGTAAGTCATGATCTCTCACCACTATTCTGTGTCCTTCATATTGGTTCTTTCTTTGGAGTTAAAAGTTAGGTTAACTTTAAGTGGGATGAGGATCTTAGTTCCTCGGTTGGGCAACCTGCCAGGTGCACTACACTTAATGGACCACATCCTGATTCCCACCCATTGAGCATATGAGGTGTATACAGTTTCCAAACACGTGGCATTAATGCCATTGTTAAGTGTGTAATATTTGTTTTTAACACCTACAACTTGTGGCAGGCAGACACACTGCAATTATTTTTAACAGGAGGATAATAAATGCATCTCTTTTGATCTATAAGGAGACAAAGGCATTTCTTTGCCAGAGCCTCAGACTGGGTTGACTTCACACACAATGCATAACAATCAGTTAATGTGTATTTCTGGTTGAACAACAGGCTATTTCTGCATGTTTCTGAGCATGGATACTTCTAGCAATGAGGCATGAACACTAATGGCTGCACAGGTGAAATCTGGCCATTCAACAACAAAGAGCACTCTCTTTAGTTTCTGGAAACAACTTGTACATGTTGGCTCGTCAAAGAGAAGTCCTAGCCTTGGATCAAGACTATCATAAATGTATTTTATCGAGTCTGACTTTTACTTTCGTACCTATGATAGATATGCAAAAGTAAAAATCGATAAAATGCATCTATGATAGTCTTCATCCAAGGCTAGAGAAGTCCCTAAATGGTTATATTAGAGATGAATACACCATTGATATATTAAATTCAGTCATTGCTGGACAATAAGGTCATCTCATTCACATATGTTGCTCCTTTTTCAGAATGAAGCTACTCCTACCAACTTGATTATCATACCTATATATGACAAGTTTGACAGGCTGTTAGCTATAGCCTTGCTGCCTCCCAGCCATCAGTCAGAATACATGAGTGACACATGACACAACTTACCTCTCTTTAACCAGCCCAGATGGAGCAGCAACTCGGCGCGTGGCTGACAGAGACTCAGACTAATCAACTAAAGCGTGTTTCTCCGGCTTTAGTTCCCTTGGTTTTGTCTCTCATTCACACACACAACGCCTCTGTAGTTTATATTTTCCTCTGATCACCGGCTTGTTCTCACACATAGGGCCCGGAACGCGGCGTGATCTCATTGGATCCACTGCCGATCCGCTGCAAAGGGGGAAAGGTAGAGAGTCTCGATCCCATTGCCCGGGTGAACGGCCCGTGCTATGATTGGGTGGTTGGTTGTCAGGCAACCACTGACACGAGGATGTCATGTTATGTCATTCTTTTTAACTAATTATTTTGACAGCTGTGCGTGTAATCTCATACACGCATTGGCAACTTTAGAGAACATAATCGTCCAATGAACCTAGCCTTGCCAAGACTAGATCATATATGTATTTTATCGAGTCTGACTTTTACTTTCGTATCTATGATAGTCTTGCCCCCCCCCCCCCCCATTCTCACTGGACATCCGCGCGGAAAGCCCGTACTTCTCCTTAAATGTACAAGAAAATCATATAAAGTGCTGACCCTGTAGCCCCGAATGTTAACCCAACATTCGGAACCAGTGTGCACTGTATTAGTCCGTATTTTTCAATAGATATGTGTTTTAATTCCGTCTGAGTCGGATTCAGTCGGAAGTTCCCTGTATTCCTCAATGGGCGGCAGTGACGGGGCGCATCCGGTGAAAACCGGTATTACACTCAATTTAAACAGGAAGTAAACGAGGGGGAAAATTGCGTTCATGCACAGACGGGATTAAAACACATATCTATTGAAAAATACGGACTAATACAGTGCACAAAGATTCCGAATGCCAAGTTAACATTTGGGGCACCCGGTTAAGCACCTTATATTTTGCATTTGTTCGCAGAAATATGGGATTTACTGGTGAACGTGCAGGACACTCAGGGGGGGTGAGGCAAAGAATATCGTAGATATGCGAATGTCAAAATTGATAAAATACATATATGATCGTCTTGATCGAAGGCTACATTGGCAACGTTAGAGAATATAATTGTCCAATGAACCACAGAGAAAATAGAACCTTGTCACACATAATAATATATGGACAGCGTGTTACAATCAGGTTGCGATGTATCTTGTTTGTTGCCATGACAACCAACTAGCCAATCACAGCGCGATAGTCCATCCGGAATATGGGATCTAGACTGTAACGTCGTCAAAAAGCAGCGGTGACCCTCCACCCGGTAGAGCCCCGCCCAGCTCTCTCCACGCACTGGGCGGTGATTGGGCCACGTGCTGTGAGTGACGCAGGACAGAACCCCTTGTCCGCACGCGATTGGTCCACGTTCAATGAATGGGCGTGAAATCGATGCACGTCAAGACAAAGACGATTCTGCGCCTGCGCAGAGGGTCCACGCTGTATCCATCGAGGTTGCAAGTTGCAATCACTGGCAAGATTTATGCCTTTTCATATCAGCACAGCACAGCAGGAGCAGAGAAAGAGTCAACTTGCAACATATTGTAATGCCAGTGTGGTCATGTCATGTGCGTGGTGTACACACACACACACACACACACTCATCATGAGAAGTTTTTTAAAAGTAGGCTACCCCCCCCTCCCCCATAAAAAAAAAAACACAATCAAACATTCGGATGGAGTCGGTTCTCATGTTTTTCATGTATTTAGTTAACAGTATACCAAGGCCAATGCTGAGGTTTTGATCACTTTGTTTAAGCACTCCCCAATGGCCAAGTTGTCTTTTAAAGTTGTGTTCTTTGTTTGAGACCTTACCTGACCAACTAATGGGGGAAAAAACGAAACAAATCTTAGTTCCATGGCATGGTTGACATGAGATCTCGTTCTGCGTGGTTATGGTACTGACTTTCACTGTACCTGTATGATTCTAGATTCTTCTGATCTTATGCTTTTCAGTTATTTCAGTTTATATAAAGTATAATATGCCACTATAGTTAGTATTACTATAAGATTCATATTACCAATGTGAGTAATTATGGCTAAAAAGTCATCATTGCCACTGTGATAGTCTACTACTTCATTGGTTCTCAAACTGGGGCCTGGGACCCCCAGCAAAAGTAGTTAACATAGCATCACAATCATTTTAACCACTTTATCCACTTATATGTTGGCTATTCATAAATAGCAGATGTACAAGCTCACAGCCAGCTTGTGCATCTGCTATTTTTGAAAATGATATAATCTTTGATATAATGTTAAAAATATCAAAGATGAATACATACATTTTCTTTTCTGGTGGTCCCTGGCACAAAACCTTTTCAGATGGGGGGTCCTCAGCCAATTACATTTTGGGGGTCCTTGACATGAAAACTTTGAGAACCACTGGTCTACTTGACTCACACAATGTGTAAAAGAAAAAAACATACCGGTATTCACTGATCTAGACCTATACACTATGACGTGACACCATGACAGCAATTGATGTACAGTATGGCCTGACATCACTTCCAGACTGACCCTGGGAAACTTTCCACAGTCAGTCAGAGAAATATGATATTGCTTTGTTTCAAAAAAAACTTAAAGATTAAACAGGCTACACTTTGGATGGAGTGTGAGAGTTCTATCCAGTCCCATAGTCATTTCTTTCATTTGGCTGATATGACAGTAGACTGTGTGTTGAGTGTTCTGAAAAAAAAACACAAACAAAGGTTTGTAAAACAAAAAAAACAAGCCTCGATCTCAGGTGTTTATTGTCAAACATACCTTGTTCCTAGATATTGGTAGCCTGATTATCAGACTGAAGCGTGAAGCTCCACTCAGTGAGTGGGCGGGGTCTATGGTCTGGAGCCAGGCTAGGATATTGGGGTACTTTTAGCGTTTTCTAGACGGGCCAGCACAACTACAGTAGGGTGTCATGAGCAGAGCCACCAAACCAGTGAGTGTGTGCCTTTGACTGGAGAGGAAACAGCTGCTTGGGACCCCTGCATACATTTTGAACACACTGTACAGTAATAAGCTTGAGTCTTTATTCCAGTCAATATCCCGTTGTGCATGACTCTCCCTTCCGGAATTTGTATTATTAACAAACTAACATCATTTACACCACTTAAACCCTATATACTGTACTTGACCAGAGTCCCCCAGGGGTGTATACTAGACCATCTCCTTTTTTCCCCTCTACATTTAACATCTAGATCTGAAATTGATTTAGTCCTCGGTTTAGTGTGCATTATGCTATCTAAAACGTCACCGAAATGTGAATTTGTTTCATATGGTAAAATTAAGTTACGTTTTTGCTGGGTATTAAGTAATTGGAAGATGTCTTTTAGGTTTCAAGAATGCGTTAATGAGCTTGTGCCATCATTTTGTACTTTATTATCACACAATACTTTTATGGTCTACTTTAAATTAATACATTATTGATCAGTCAATACTTTTGTGTCTACTTTAAATTAATCAATTATTGAAGAAATAATCAAGAGTAATTGATTAAGAAAATAATCATTAGTTGCAGCCATAAAATACATCGTCTGGAAACAAGGCTAAAGAGAATATATACCAATTGATAGGGTTGTCTCGACTCAGTCCCTTACAATTTTATTCTGCAAGCATAACAGACACTAAGGACAATATTTGAGTTTGTTCTACTACAGTATTTCTTTACAATACAGAGTGCACATGAATCAGGACAATATGAAATCAAGCGCTCATAACCAAAAAGTTGAAGGCATTGTTCATAGCAGTTTATAGACACAGTAAGACATGTTTCAATCTTAAATACATTATGAGTCCCCAAGCAGGAACTGTGCAAACACATTTCATTATAGTTACTGCAGCAGACATCGGTTTATGCTCTAATAAAATAAAATGAAAACCTGTGCAACAAAGCTTATCGTCAGAACAGCCTCTGAGACATGGTTCCACATGTACGATTCTATTTGTGTGTGTGTGAGAGTGTGTTTTAGCTGTTCCTTTTGGTCTGGATGAGAAGGTCCCTCTGGAGATCTACCTCTAGATTCCCCACATTCTTGCTTCCAGGAGGGTCGGTGACCAGAGTCAGTTTGTTAAACACCCCTCTACCAAAATAGTCAGCCACAACCGAGAAACCATCATTGGAGCAACGCAGCTGGAAAAAAAAGAGATATTACACAGATCAAAAATGAATCATTGTGGCGATTTCAATATGCTACCTACAACTGTACATGTATACACAGCAAACAGACAGGAAGGAACCCATGCTTAATCACTCAAGCTCTGTTCATCGCCATGCTTTGTGAACTTGTAGAGGTGCTATTTTCCATTATTTCTAAAATAATAATAATAGTCTTCAGAAATGTGTTTGTAACTATACACGCCACAAAATAGGGATGTCTTCCAGGTTTAAAGTCCTTCCACGAGGAGCATTTATTTAGCGTGATTAATTCACATTGATTTAAACTGTTGTTTGTATCATGAGTACATCTACACAGATCACAAACATTACGTGGTGATAAAGCGACAATTCATTTTTGTAAATAAGGTTGATTTTTCTCTGCGAATAAAAGCATCAACCTGTATGAATAAGGCATCAACAAATAATAGTTTGATGTGAAATATCCACGCCGCATTTTCAGATCGTTGATTCGTCACGCTCTCTGTGTGTAAAGACCTTTATCCATTTAGAACTGAGGACGATTCTAAAAACGCCTTCTAAATCCTGACCTAAGTTTTCTGAAAAACGTCAAATATTTATTCAAAAACAAATATATGTTGCTATATACTGTACATAGCAACAAGAACCCCAAAAGGGGTTCCCTCCTGAAAGGTATAGTTACTAATAGGTGTTCCCGCCCAAAATGGGTTAAAGTATGAACAGGTAACTATTTTGTTTGTGTTTCCTGCCCGCTTGAGGGTCACCTGTCTGGTGAAATGGTCATGCAGGTCTCGTTTCTGGTCCTGGGCCCGCAGCATGTCCATGACCTTGCGGTTCTCTGGCGTGCAGGTGGGACACTCTGCCTCGCTCTCTGCGTAGCTCTCAAAACAGTGCTGATGGAAGGAGTGACTGCACAGGAAATGAACGGAGGGCAGCTCCAGAGGGCTGTTGCACATGTTACACTTCGTCTTCTGGAAAATCTTTGCGCTGCATGGAAAAGAACCGGGTAGAAAATCAACAATCCACAACATAAAACAAAAAATAAAACCCAGTTTCTGTGATCAGACATACCATGAGCTAGGGCAGTGGTTCCCAACCTTTTCTGGACCAGGGTCCACTTGAAAATCTCATATTCTGATAAGACAACATTAAAAGGACCCTGAAACCAACCAACCTGCTCCGGAGCTCCTGGATCTCAGAGCGGAGGTGGGCCGTTTCCTCGCGGTACTGGCTGATCTTGCGCTCGTCATCTTCGATCTGCTGGCTCTCCCTCTGCAGCTTGTTGATGAGGTAGTCCTTGATGACAGACAGCGTGGCCGTGGAGTTGTGTGCCAGCGTTTGCACCACTGTGACAGCAAACACATGTAAACAAGCTACACTAAGCAACAGTGTTGTCTACTGAATGGAGTGGGACAGGTCAAAAGGGACAGTTCACCTGTACTGTGTCTGAAGTATATTTGATCCCAGACAGGGTAAAATGACTCCAAGAAAGATTTTCACAACAGGTTGTGGCTCATAGCTTTGATCTGATTTTAATTCCTAAAAAAGCCCAATTTACTGAATTGACTTTATAACATTCAATAATGTGAAATCATAGCTACAAGTATAATATATACCATTTCATCATTTCACAGTGTACTTAGACAGAATGAGTGTCAGTGGGATGACACATTAAAGCAAATTTATAACATGGTCAAATTGGAAAACCACGATTGTAACAAACTGAAGTTAACCGCTATTTGTACTGCTTTGTTTTTGCTATTAGAATCTATTATCCTACTACTTTAATTGAAATGACCTCCAAAATATGTCCGGGGTTGCTCAACACACGATCACTCCATGTGCCCCGAAACTTGCCACAGAGTGTTGATCAGAGCTCTGGCTATAATATAGGCTTCTTTCCCCGCCTTCAATATACTTACATATTGTACGGTTAATACAAAACTACATTTCCTACTACATCCTAACATTTTAGCCACAGCAGCTTTCCTTTTTTCTGGCCGCAGTATCTTTTAATCGGGCCTCTTGTTATTATAATCTTATTGTATATTGAATTATTGTTCACACTGCATTAAAAGCAGTTTCAGCTCACCAAGTAGAGGGGGCATCAGGTTGTTCTGGTCTATGTGATGCAACACTTCACTGATATAGGCCTTGCAGTCTTCTTCTTTCCTGGCAAAATAGCCCAGTGCCTGCTCCCACAGGCACACCTCCTGGTCTCCATAGCGCTTGCAGGCCTCCACCACTTTGCCATACTCCTCGTTCTGCATATGGTAGTGCATAATCTGCTGGTATCTGTTCAGAAAATGGATGAAATGTTCAGCATTTTACTCAAATTATGATGACATTGTGGAGAAATCAGTTTTTTAAGGCTGAACGCTCAGTCAGATTCATCATCCAGTAAACCAAACATAACAAATGTTATATTTGGTGTGAGCTAACGCAAGTTATTTTTACAGAGAAGGACAGGATTGACTATCTGTTGCAGTGAACAACTAGTCTGTCAAACAAAACTCTGAAATGATTGTGGTCTACAACTGTGGTTCTCAACCAGTGGTCCTTGGGGCAGTACAAGGGGGTCCCCAGCGAAATTAGTTAACATAACGTCACAATCATTTTCACCACTTAGCTTTGGGCTATTCAAAAATAGCAGATATACAAGCTCATAGCAAGCTATGTGCTATGTGTAGATCTGCTATTTTCAAGAAAAATCTTGAAAATGTGTGCATATCTTTGAATATATATATTTTTTAAAGCGAACATCTTAAACCAAATCTTTGCTTTTGGGGGTCCATGGCACAAAACATTTTCAGATGGGGGTCCGCAGCCAAATGTATATCAACGTAGGGGTCCTTGGCATGAAAAAGGTTGAAAACCACTGGACTTGAAAGCTGTTATCAGCATATTAGGCAGAATGAAAGGACTGTGTCCTCTAGGCAGCGTGCTACACCTACATCTAACAAATCACGATACGCAGCATCACAAAACCACACGTGAGCCACCCGTTTGTTTTATCGATGCATCCTGTGGGGCCACAGCTAATTGATTTGCAGGCAAGAGTTGTTGAGGATTGAAGTATGAGAACAAATCAATTGTTCTGTGAATAATGCACAATGAATGGTTCCTACACAGAGAGCTTGCTGTAGCACAGAGCTGCACTGGCCAGACTAGTGGCCAACAGCATGCTCTGTTGGGTGAAGTACTGTAAGGATTATATTAAATTATGGGAGTAAAGTCTGACTTACAATCATGTACTGAAATCCTTCACTAACCCTTTTCCCCTTCTCTTTTTACAACAGCTTTAAAACCTGATTTAAATCAATCTAATTAAGCACACTTACAGTTTGCCTTTCTCATACAGGTAGAGGACCCCTTCTTTGAAGTTATGCATCTGACAGAGGACAAGAGCCTTATCAAAGACAGTGTTATCACTCCTCAGTAATGACAGTGCTGCCCCCTGGAGGACCTTTTTTCTCTGCAAGACAAACAAAAACAAGATGCTGTTTCACATCACTTCCAACTTAAAATTGTTATAAACCAAGGAAAAACTAAAACAAATGACCACAAAGTAGCGTGTGTTTTGCATTAACCTCAGGGTTCTGTTCGTGCGCCCAGTCCTGCAGCCGAAGCTCCAGCAGTGTGTCGTAGACACCCTGAGAAGAGAAGGGCTCTACCTCGATCATGTGCTCCAGGAAGGCCTTCAGCTCACGTGGGTTATTGGCAAATATTGAGATGAACTCTTCAGAGTTGGCCTAGCACCAGAAGATATATTGATACAAAAGACATGAGTTATGCATTTGAACAATGGTTATCAGCGTTACTGTTATAAGTTCACAACAAGTATACGAAAGGGGGTAATAAACAAAAGTAGGTAGGTAAGACATTATATTTGTAGTCAAACAGATTCCATCACTTGCTGTAACAGGGCCTCATCAATCTCATGAACTGGATTTCTACAGGACTAGAGCTTTTGTAAAATTCACCATTTCTGCAGAATTCTTGTTGCTGAGTTTTGGTACCTGTTTGATAGTGTGTCTGCCAATCCCAACGAAAACAACAGCACCCAGTTGCTGTGATTGGCTGAGACACGAGGAGGGAGCACTTGGTTCACGTGATAACCTATTCCGTCCACCACAGCTGGCTAAATCAGGTGGCGTACTCTCTGACACGCGAGACCATCGGGTACTCGGGGTGGGCACTTGCCCGCTCGGGCACGCCTCGCGACAGGAGCCTCAAGGCCTCGCTCTTGGCACGCCTGCCCTGTTCTCAAGTGATTTAGAAATTCATCTATTTGTTGTGAAACCTTGCACATACGCGAAATTTTGAATGAACCAAAACATGTGCTCCTCTAAATGTTTTTGTTGAGAAGCGCATACAAATTTGATATATGGGACTTAATGTACCTGTACCCAACAGGACGTTGGGGGTAGGACTAACAGCACTGTTTATTTGCTGATTGTTATATTTGTTTGTTAGCATTTGTAGAAGAAGGAATAGCAGCATAATGGAGACAACCACAGGGCCATGTAGCAATGAGGTCCAAGCTCTCATCGTCATTTGGTCAGAGGACGAAATACAATGGGAGCTAGAGGGAATGAAAACTAGAACCACTATAACCTTAAGACAATGGAAGAAAAAACTGTAACTAGAACTGGATCTAGCAGCACCACTTCCTGTTAGCTCCTGTTTGAGCTAGTTCTTGTTTTTTTTATTGTGCAATGAAAACGGGCACTTTAGTGTTTGTTTGTTTTTCTTCAAATAACTTGTACGCTAAAGAAAAACAAACAGAATGTTTAAAAAAACGTATGTCCAGTATGCATTTTTTTAGACGGCATCATCTCCTTGGATTACAGTGCTGAAGAAAATCCCTTAATAAAAAAAGAATGATTTATTTATTTCACTAGGTCATTTATCATCGACTGAATACACCCCATTATCATCATCAGCATTTTGAATAATTACATTTTGATCACACACACAAGTACTGAAGTGTTTCCAGGATTATTTCCAGGTGATCGATTGATTGATTGATTGATTGATTGGTTGGTACAGGTACAGTTATACAGGGCAGAGTTATACAATAATGATAAAAGGATAACACAAAAAGCCCCGAGGGCTTGTTTCCATTGTGGTCCAATGATTGGGTATGACACATAAAAAGTAAGAACTTGGTTAACATGATGCACTGCTGCATGGCAGGCTGACCTTATTTGTGGGACCCCTGTCCAGGCTGTCTCTGTCAGTGGCGTCTCGGTTGGGCTGGTAATCCGTGCACAGGCCCTTCAGCAGCAGCGTGGTGCCATCAGGGACGTGGTGCATCAGGGTCTTGCCGTAGCGCTTCATGTTGCTCTCGGCTTGTTCAAAAGGCAGCCGTCCGATGTAGCGGAGCGCTTCTTGGTAGTTCTGTGACATGGAGGGGGATGGAGTTTAACCACCATCTGTTCAGTCACACTTTGTCTTGGATAATACAATTCTAACTAGGCTAAAATTAACATAATTGGAACTGTATTACAATACTACTACCAATACTGCAATTTTCACATTAAATTAAAATGAAATATTTTACATGTGAAATAGTTAAGTAAATAGTTATTTGTGATAACAGTACATTATAGTGCCATGCATGCCACTTTCACCCATTAGAAATAAGATGTTAGTTGTACAACCAAAAACACATTAGTACATGAAACTTAAAAATGATTTTAATAATGGCATTTGTATAACTTGCATTAGAGTCATCCATAGAAATGTGTACTCTAATCCTTCTAGAAAGACATACGGTAGATATAGGAAAATGTATAGGTAACAAGGATAGAGATTTTACAGGCAGTGGATCAATATCCAATCATCACAGAGGCCATGAACGTGCAAAAGAAACAACATATGTCTTTAAAAGCAGTCTAACAAGATAAAGTAGATCATACAGAGCACTACTGTTGCCCCAACAGCTAATATTACATTTCCCTACCAGAGATCCATAAAGCTATGTTTTTCACCTTCAGGTCTTCGAGTTGGATCTTCAGGTACCACTCATGGTGCATGTGCTTCTCGGCCAGGAAAACGGCATGGCTGTGGTACCCAGCTTGCCGCAGAACCTTGATGGCGATCTCTACATCGAAGTGGACCTCACTCTCACTGCTCTGTTGAAAAGAGAAGGGAAAGTGACTAATGAGTAAACACTCTGAAAAGGATCAAGCATTTACCCTGATTATACTGTAAGAGTACTACATTTTACATTTTATTTTACAATTTGTCCTTTTGTCCAACCAACGACACCAGGAACCAGCCAAAATCCGTATTCTATAACATGCATTAACCACGTAAACTCTGCAGTTTATACTTTGTTGTATGACAAACAGCGAAAATAGCCCATCTACACACGTACAATGTGTTGTGTTGCATTGTGAGTTTGTAAATAGGGATGCTAGGGTTCATGTGGATAATGAAAAAAAAATCTTAAGTGTTTTATCCACTGGAATCAGCATGTCTTTAATGCTTGCTGTCAGCAGTCACACTCACCTTAATAAACTCCTCCAGCTTGGAGCTGTCTTTTAGCTTGGTGTAGCAGTTAAGCAGCAGTGTGGTGTGGTCTGCGTTGGCCAGGGACTGCCTGTGCAGAGCTTGCAGGTAGGCAGTCAGGTTGTGAATCCTTTGAGCGTCCAGGAATTTTCGGATCACATAGGAGGGCTCCAGCTTTCCAATGGTGCTGTAAGAAAACGGGACGATGGCGGCTTAACCACTTGAACCCTAGCGTGGCCCTAGCCAAGGGCGCCGATACTGTGGGTGCCTCGGGGCTAAAGCACCCAGGAGAAATGACGAGCACCCATCACAAACTCATCACAAAAAAAGAAAAAAACTCTGACATCTACACTTCATGAAGAACATTTTGGTACCAAATTAACCGAATTAACCGCATTAAAGTTACAAACCCCCCCCAAAAAAGTTAACAAACGCCCGCGCGCACACACTGGCCGCCCATGCACACGCGCTGCGCACCTTGTATCGCGGACATAAATCGGCGCCCCTGCCCCAAGCGTACATTTGGTGCAAATAGCAAATCTACAAGCTCACAAGGCTTAACGTTGTGACAGGTGGTGAGCTTGTAGATCAGTTATATTTGGCAAAGAGATTGTGTAGAGGGAAAAAGGTGGGGATTAAGTATATACCCATTGGGGACCCCGGTCAACAAAGTACAGCAAATAGGGTTGAAATGTTTAACAGCAAGTTGTGGTGTCAATGAATGCGTTCCAGTCTCCAACAGTTGTGAAAAAAAGCTGGGGAATGATGGTCTCAAAGGCAACACAGCTATTTTGGTACAATAACAAACAATGTGTTTTCTTTCTCAGGCTGTCTTGTTGCTCATTTGTCATACCTTTCTATGGTTATAAAAGAAGAGTGATAATAACGTCTGCATTTTCTACCATTTGTGGCTTTCTCCTATTCCACAATTCATCTTGTTGTTGACTTAAAGCATGATATCTTTATTTAAACATTATGAAAGGCCTCCTGGTGGTACCATGTTAATTATCTCTGTTACAAAAGAAGGTGACTGCAATACAGCCGAGTATCTTTAATGTGACTTTGACATTGATGCATTTGCTACAAGAGTCCGCCATTTGAAACATCTTTCAATAAACTACACGAGATAAAAAATAACACCACTAGCCCTCTGACATTGCAATTTGCAAGACTTAGTGCAGCAACAAACAAACCATTCTGTTCTGGTCAATTGGTTAGCAACAGCTACATGAAAATTAAGGAGTAGAATACATGGTAAACAAGGTTGCAGCAACAATTGAAGTCTGTGTAGATTAATGTTTTTTTTTCTTCAGGAGAAATCTTACCGAATGTACTGTTGAATAGCCCCGTCATGGTCCCCCTTTAGGTAGAGGTGATCGCCATACTGTCTGAAGATCTCTGACAGACCATCACTATCCAAGTGTTGGCTCTTGGCCAGGTTTATGGCCATTACAAACAGGTTCTTTTTGAATAGCATCTAGAAGAACAGGAAATTATGATAGCACCAAAATAAAAACAGATCTTGAGTTGGATTGTCAAGAAACACTATCCTCAAAAACATTCCCTTGAGCAGTGTGTCCTAAACAAAGGATCACAAGTCGACCATTGTTTAGTTTTTTTTTGGGGGGGGGGGGGAGAGGGGAAAATAATTTCCAAAACTAAATTCCTAAATAATGTTTATTTTCTTTTTCTCTTCGGGTCTCAGGAAGACTGGGAAAAATGGGTTGGGTATCGAGCTGAAAGATCTTGGGAACTCCTGCCTTAGAGGCGTATAAAACTGGAATCTACCAAGCCCAGCTCTGCCTGCTTGTGATTGGCTGAATGCAAGAACGACACTGCCCCAGGTGACATTCAAATACAGCCCGAAACCCCTATCCAGCACTTGCATCAGTGTCGTGCCTCACTAATCATTAGACTTTCAGTCCCAACCTCCTCGGATTGAATCTCGCTGCCGCCACTTTTTTTCCGACAATCACAGATAAAACGCTACAAATATGAGGTTAGGTTCAGGTATAGTTTTTGTGAGGTTAGGGTTAAGGTTAGGTTTAGGCATAATTTCGCCACATTACGCATAATGTTGACTCTTTAGGCATAATTTCACCACATTAGCCATAATTTCGCCACATTAGGCATAGTTCCCAGTCTCACAATAGGCACACCTGACAATCCAAGTAACTACTAGCCAATCACAGCGTGTCCTTTCCGGGACTTGTCAGAAACTAGTTGTAGAACAATATATGACGTGCCTCAGAGGTATCAGAACATGAGAGATACAGGAAGCCAACCTTAGGGACTCACCTCTAGTTTGGTCTGAGTGTCCTTCTCCTGGAGAACAAACATCTTGCCATCTCTCGTCAGAATGTAGAAGGAGCCCCACTCCGCCAGCACATCCACGATGTCATCAAAAGAGGCACTGTAGGCGATGAACTTGTTGTCCAGATCATAGATGGTTAGGAGTTGTTTTTCTGATGGTGAGGACTCCCTGCTAGCAAATCCAGACCTAGATATAGAAGAAACAGAGACATTAGCATCACATCTTCAAATCATAACAGATTTTCTTCAGTTTTATGTAAAGGACTTTGTAATTTTTAAAGTGCTATATAAACCAGTATATTATTACTGTATAGATATAGATCAAATGTGAAACAAATATTTGCTGTTGTAAGATTCACCACTTTACATGCTGTGATTACCCTTTAATGCCCGTCGAACTGTCTGCAGAAGATCAGAAGACGACTGATACAGTACGTGTTAATATCTAACCACTTTCACACTGGCGTCCCTATTTTGAGCATGTTATTATGGGCAGAAATGTTCTAAATGTTTCAAACATTTTTCAAACATTTTCACAAATTGTCACAATGTATCACAAATGTTCACAATGTTGTTTTCAATGCAAAGTAAATATTCGCACATCCACTTGGTTCTGAATAGACAAAATAAAAGAAGTGGTTAAGATTCTCCTTACTTGTTTGGTAACTTCGTGTCCCGAATGAGTAGGAGCAAATAGCCTCGGTGCCAATGGGCCAACAGCTTGTTTCCATCAAAAGCAAAGCAGGGCCCTCGTTCATCAGGCTGGTACAGATACACACATTCATCACCGGCCACAATGAACTGAGAGTCCTGGGAGGGATCAGTGATGGAGGAGCAACGTAGCGCACAGCCATGTGTGTCGTCCAGCTCAAACCTGGGGTACTCCTTGATGGATAGGGTGTAGCACTGCCCATGAGGAGAGAATGATGGGGAACTTAAGTCAAGGGTGACAGGCAGTTGAAGAAATCTCAAGATAGGCACCCATTATTGTATTACAGGCTAAATCTGTAATATTGACACCAGTGATGTTCCCCTAATTAAAATCAATTTGTATAATTAAGCATTTCACATTTGATTAATTACTGAAAGTATGAAACTATATTTTCTTTTTTATAATAAAGTCTGTTTTCAAAAGTCTCTTACCTCGAAAATCTACAATACAATATTTATCACAATATTTAACAATATATCGGATAAAAACACTTTAAAAACAGGATCTTTGAAATCCAACTAAACTCTGTACAAAACAAAAGTACAAAACTCAGATTAGGGACTAAACATAAATTGATTGAATTGACTGATTTATGTTATTAAAGTGTCTTGCACCAAAGGTGCCTAGCACATAGTGTATGAACTTATGTAAAACACTGTGTAACATACAATTCATCTCTTGCACATATGTTGTTGGCCGGGTTTGGATAAGAGGGCAATGACGAATCTCAGGTGATAATTTGTTTATCACAACAACTCATATTTCATTATTATTATTTATTCACAAAGACAAAATAGCATTTTGTTGTTAAATGATAAATTAACTGACATATCAAATTAATGTTAATGGGGAACGGGAAGAAATAGTATAGTCCCGCTAGGATTTACCAAGAGTGTGGCGAGAGTTGGCTCAGAACACAAAAGGTGTTGCTGGCAATGTCTGGGATGCCTTGATTTTTGGTACGCAGCTATTCTGTGAATAGTTGCAGATTGCTCGCGATGGATCTAACCCATTTAGAACTGAGGCTGATTCAAAAAACGCCTTCTAAATCCTGACCTAAGTTTTCTGAAAGACTTCAAATATTTATTAAAAAATTACAACAAATGTATGTTGCTACATACTATACATAGCAACAGGAACCCCAAAAGGGGTTCCCGTCCTGAAAGGTATAGTTACAAATAGGGGTTCCCACCGAAAATGGGTTAAGCTGTGCTGATTGGTCAGCTGCCGTACAACGCCAAAGGCAGATATGGCAGCTGACCAATCAGCGCAAGCTTACGACTCCCCTCACCCCGGGCAAATAAAGGCTGGGTATGTATGTGATACTAATTAATTTAGTTCATACATTTGGCAGTGGAAAATCTAACAGTCAATTCATTTCACCACACAAATAGTCACACACAAAATGGTCTGCAGAGCCAGCACAAAGAGTGATAATTACTATGACTTACATGGACTTTCTCCAGAGTGGCAACAAACAGATGAGTGACCTTGCCCATTTGGCGGAAGGCAAGGCCAGTAACTGGGGAAGTGCCCTCATGCAGGGTCAGAGTTTTACTGTGCCTGTCCCTGGTGATGTCACCCTTGGTCAACACCACACTGCCATCTGTGAAGCCTGCCAAGAAATAACAAAGTCATCAGTATCTACTTACAAACTAGGTTAAACATTTTGTGGCAGCCGCTTCAATAGAGCAGTGATTCTCAAACTGGGTTCCGGGGACCCCCAGGGGTCCTTTAGGGGGTTCCAGGGGGGCCCAGCTAAATAACAGATTGTTAGGAAGTAGGAAACCAATGGCCCGTACAGGCCTGTAACTCAGAGAGTGTACAAATTAAACCACATGGACCCGGGCCCATTTGGATCCATTTGTGCGCTTTCTTAGAGCTATGGGGGTCCGTGGCCTAATGCATACCAAACCGGGGGTCCTTGAAATTAAAACGTTTGAGAATCACTGCAATAGAGCTAATCAGTAAGGTTGAAGAAGACATATTCTTAGCTCACCAATGGCCATGAAGTTAAGGTTCTCGTGTACGCTGAGGCATGACACCTCCGTGGGTTTGTTGCCAGGTATCGCAGGGAATATCCTGGTGCATAGAGGATTTCCACTATCTCGCTTGTCTAGGTTCCATACTTTCACCTGTGACATGTCATCAGATTAGTTTGTCATGTGACACTTCAAAAACAGAAAGCCAGTTACACACAGTTGTAAGCTTGATCTGCTTTTTCCGCTATTTTTGAAAATGTCTGAAAATGTCTGAACATTTTTCAAAGGATGACTTTATATCAGACAAGTAGGTAATATTTGCGAGTGTGACAGGCCTAACTTACAAGAGGGTTTATTCCATGTTCATCTTGTCCCACTGACACAAGGATGCTGTGCTGCTTCAGCTGATAGATGTGTGTCACCCGCAGTTTGTAGGCCTGGAAGGATGACAACTGTAGAGAGCGTGTCATGAGCCAGATCTGGCCTTCCATATGTATTATTAAAAGGGTCAAGGTCAACTCTGTACAATGTTGGCACCAGGATGAAAGCAGGATATTTATGAATTTGCATAACATTGTTATTGTTTGGATGTACAAATGACAGGCCACACCCCAAACCTATTCTAATTTAATTGTTAATCATCTCTATAATATGTTTTCTCCCTCTGATGCAATAAACACTCAATAGTACATTAGGTATAGAAGCAGTTTACAGAGGAGACATTTCAATCATATTTTATAACTTATGCACTGATTAGCACCTGTATGGAACACCAACTAACCAAGCCAACATTTTTCAGATCTCTTTTCTGGTTCTTTCAGCTCACTTTTCACATTAATGAACTATCCTGGCCTGCCTGAGCTATCATTTAGTACAACCTGCAGTGGTGTAAAGTAACTAAGTACATTTACTCAAGTACTTTACTCGAGTACAATTTATAGGTATTATTACTTTATTATTATTATTACTGCTATTTTCAAAAGATTTTAATACATTTTATACATGTGAAAACTTGTGAAATGGGACATTCTGCATAACGAGTACTTTCTACTTTTGGTACTTTTAAGTACGTTTCGATACCAATACTTTTGTACTTTTACTCGAGTACATTTTGATTACCGGACTTTTGCAACAGAGTATTTCTACATTGCAGTATTGATACTTTTACTTAAGTAAAGAATGTGAGTACTTTTACCACCACTGAAGCTCAGCACACACTCAGCCACCGACGTGTATAATATATCTATGTATATGTTTATATCATGATGTGAAGGATATCTCCCAGAACAATGTGGCCACGGCCGGAGTCACAAGCCGATATTCCGCCTGGAAGAAGGAAGTTCTTCCCATTGTCTCCTGGATCCTTCACCGTTTCTTTATCAAAAAACACGAATCTTCTCCACTGTAAGAATGCAGCCATTTTGTTGTGTTACTGTTAGCACTGTCACTGGAGCTGGTTAGCCTGATGCCCCGAGACCATGTGATCATGTGACACTAACACTGATCATGTGATCATAGCAGACAGGCGAAAACACCGGTACATCACCCGATCTTCAACAGGGGGTCCGGGACCCCTAGGGGGTTCTCAGAGTTACTACAGGGAGTCCGCCAAATGTTTGTGTGATAGGATTTTTTTTTTTTTTTACATTAACCACTTGAACCCTGGCATCCCTTAGTTTTCTGATGAGAGCTTTAGCCAAAAAATAGCAGATCTGCAAGCTCACAACGCCTCACGCTGCGAGGCGTTGTGAGCTTGTAGATATGCTATTTTTGAGGTATAGGTGTAGAGGGGAAAAAAAGGAGCAGACCAAGCAACAAAAAAAACACAATTTCATACAATACGGAGGAGGTCCCTGCTTCATCTCTCTCTCTCAGCTAGGGGGTCCTTGGCCTGAAAAACGTTGAAGACCTCTGCTGTCCTGTATGTCTATCACCAGTGAATTCATATACAGTGTTGTAGTGCTAGTAAATAGTAACTTAAGTTTCCAAGTAATTGTAGTGGAGTAAAAGTATAATATTTGCCCCTGAGATGTAGTGGAGTAAAAGTAAAAGTACTGAAAATTGGAAATGCTCCAGTTAAGTAAAAATACATCAAAATTGTACTTAAGTATGGTACTTGAGTACATGTACTTAAGTTACTTTACACCACTGATGATATGAATGTGCATCACCCCCACATATATGAATACTGTACTGTACTGTATGTCTATCACCAGTGAATTCATATACAAATGAATATCCCATTGAATATATGATTGAATATAGTCTACCAACAGTGAATATGAATGAACATCTTAATTAATAAGCTATGGATCAACAGAATAGATCCTGAACAAGTTTTAATTGAACAAGCATTGAGTCAATGCTGAGGAGTGTACCTCCTAACATTAATTGATAGTCACGAACATGGATGAATGAATGAAGTAGCCTAGTATGGGCGAACAGTAGCATGAGCAGTGATGGTAAATATAACAATATGTAGCCTACTGCAATAAAGTGGTGATGTGCATTGTCAGTAGTCCATGTGCAAGAGTCCATGTCCAGACATCAGCAGTAATAAAGTCAATATTCAGTACTGTGTACAGGTCTTTAGGGTCATGTGTGGTTGTGAAGCCTGCATGGTGGCTGCTGACGCAAAGGTGCTTTGTAGTGTGCTGAGGAGGGATGATTCTGTGGCTGAACGTGCTCTTCATCCTCGACAGCTCATCATCCAGGATAGTCCGTGTCCAGCTTCCTCCTCATGATCCTCCCCTCCACAACCAGTTGTCCAGTTCAACTTCAGATATACAGACCAGCTTGACCAACTTGTCAAGCATCCGTTGTGTTAATGTAACCCCCCTTCATACCATAGCAAAGAGAACACTGGCCGCTACAAACTGGCAGAACATCTGCAGCAGCCTATTGCATACATTAAGGACCACCTGAGCCTCCTAGGAACAACAGCTCTGCCCTTCTTTTAGAGGGGTTTTGTTGGACGAGCACTGCATTGTACCCGACACACTAACAACTTGTGACTGTGTTGTATTCCAAATTCACTCTAACCTCATATGTGGCTCCAATAGGCAATACTGCTGTATATGCTGTATATGCACTCTCTTGCATGCCATGCTGGTCAACTGCACAAAGATAGAATTCTGAATGTATTGTATAGCCTACACAGTGATAGTGTACACCCGTCTTGAAAGTCCTGTACTGCTCCACAGCACTGAATATGAGGCGATGTTGTCCTTGTCAGACTTATGCCTGAACAGATGACTCTCTCCAAGTTCATGTTTCTGTACCAAAATGTTTGCACCTTGCAGTGTGCATATGTAGTTCCATTTACTAGCCTTGATTTCATCCTGAGAGAAACATCATAACTAAGCTGCGCTATTGCTAACACCCAACCAGAAACGGTTGCTAAGGGAAAGGCTGTCTATTAGATTATGAGACAAGGAAGTAGGTTGGAGACGAGTGGCTTATTGTTGGCATCAGCTGAGCAATGAGGGCGTCTATACCTATACCCCCTTTACAAGGCACTAGACCCCTGGGAGTTGGAGTGCTGAGCTAGAGCTGCAAACCTACAGTACAGTCAGCTCCCTTACTGCACATCTTAGTTATCCAAGCTGTTTTACTCATATATAATGAGTTGGCAGTGCCCAGGATCAAACAAAGAACCTTGCGATTCAAAGGCGAGTGTGACGCTGGAGGAAAGACAATGGGGTCACTCATTTGGTCAGGGTTCATCCTCCAGGGGGCATGAATGTGCTCAGCAGGTTTCATGGCAATTCAGTCCTTTCATTTTGAGATATCTTGCAATTGGAATCTTTGGCCTAATGGTGGCTCTATTGGTAAGGCCTGGGGGTCACAGCAAATTCCATGGCAATCCAGCCTGTAAGTAAGTGTTGGGCAGATGGACCAATCAACATAGCTAGAGCAAAAAAAAAGACTTCAGAGTTCCACAGATTTAATATAATTAGGTTATTTTAATAGGTGTTCAAGGAGTAATAGTTGCGTCAGCAGAAAGTGTAAAAGGAATAATAGTTGCATCAGCAAACAGTGTTATGACATAGGAGTTCTGGGGTGAGGTGGGTGGCAGAGGGAGATGGCTAAGGGATCCCTCTCAAAGCGGGGGTTCCAGTAAGGCAAGGCTGCAATTAACAAGTGGACTGTAACAATCAAAAAAACATGTCATGATACTAAATATTAACATAATTTAGAGTGAGCACATGTTGTACAAACTATCAGAGGAAATAGACTTAAAGATCTGGCATAACCTCTTCACAAAAACATGAAGCCACAATCTACATTCCAGTAAAGGGTAGCTATTAGATAATGTAATGCAGATTTATGTATGAATGGATGCATATTCAGTTTTATATTTAATTGTATTTGCCTACAACTATAAAAAATGGATTGTAATAAATAAGTTGAAAACCAAGCATTCAATTCTATTACATTGCAGGAGTGTCCCTGGTTTTACTGTCCTGAACAGCGTCTCAATTCTACTGCAAAGAAAAGGGGAAAAAAAGAAAGATCTGGGGAAGAGTTATTGTCCCATCATTAAAAATACAAGAATCTCTCAACCACCACTCTGTTTGCTCACAAATTAAGTCCTTTGGACTTAACACCACACAATTCCAATGAGTTCGCAACACAGCAGCCATCTTGTTACGAAAACTGTTGGTAGTAGCGAACTATGCACCTGGGAACAGTATACCATCACATACATACAGTACAATCAAGACTGAATTGGAATTAGAAAAATACAGGTACAAAATGATTACATTCAACAGACAGTACTAGCACAAAAGGGAATTATTTATAGTCATTTAGGTAACTAATATAGGAATTTCAACTTTATAGAGGCATTTTCTAGATAGAAAAAGTGAGGGGAGTGTGAAATTACAGTATAATATGGCTGTTTTGTAGATGTGTTTGTTATTGACTGGACTCGTATATAGATATAGATATAGTTGTTAAAATGCATAATTCCATTGATGGGGTAAAAATTATATATTTTCTTTAAAGATCATGATCATTTTGGTTTGGATCATAAGGTGCAAATACTGTATATCAAAAGAGCCATTGAGAGGTGCCCTTTTGTTGCACGCTCAAACTCTGGGTTCCCTTCAAACACCAAGAGAACCCCACTACGTCGGTACATAGGATTAGTTGTGCTGATATCATACATGTTACCTGAAGATTTGTACACCTATAAAATGCAGTGCAACCGTTAAGCTAGCTTTCTTTTAACAGAATTTCCATTTGACAATGACTTTCCCTTTTCTTTGGCAACTGTCAATAAACTCACTTGCTATAAGCAAATATATTTATCTTTTTGGGGGAAGACAATTTCTTTGTCTCTGCAAAGAATTACATCGATGTCCAACAGTGGAAGAACTATACAGTTTACTGCTTTGATGAAGTTATCCTTAATGTAACTTACTCTCATATTTGAAAAATATATATACTATTAGGATTATCTTAAAGCATAATTTGTTTCCTTAAACGTCAGTGGGAAACACTATGTTGCAGATAAATTTGTTAGCATTTAAGGTCCAATTCAATTAATTACTGCATCAATGCATGTTGTGCACTATTTGCACACAAGAGCCTAAATTAGCAGGATATATTTTTAAACCATGTAACAATGCCTTGGCTAAGGCTAAATATAATTATTTCAAAAGGGCATCTCTGACCCTTTTTGTTTTACTTGTTCTCTTGTTTTGTTTTGCTTCTGTCTGTTTGAGTCGGGAAAAACCCCACCCAACACATAACTCCAATATCACGATGCAGTCGCAATCAAACGCACACCTCTAAAGGTGAAGTGACAATCCTTAACTAGAAGCGGTGCATTTTATCTCAGTGCCTATTTGCTTAACAGTTAAGCATAGATGCATTCATTTTTGTATGAGCTTGTTCTATTAGACAACAGTCTTAATCCAGTAAACTTGACCTCAGGAAAATAACCACTTAAGTTAACAAAGAAAGAGGAAATCCTACCTAATTAAAAAATGAAAATGAAAAAAAAAAAGAGAAGATTATCAGTAATGCTTAGAACATAACTGATAAGAGAAGAGGAATCAAACATGAAACCTAAAAAACAAAAAAGACAAACAAAAAACCTACAACATGACTGATTGATTGGTTGATCAGGCTGTGTTACATAAAGCAACAAAAGGATATTTGTAGCATGATGGTAACTTCCATGGAAAAGCAAATTGTGACTGGGACTCTAAACACAGAAACTAACCTGTGATACAAAGCTGTCACTCACAGGTTGTAGCCTGCAGCAGCTATTCAAACTAATTCCAACCCATGGGAAGACAACAAACGTAGCTTAACCATGGACACGTATGTCCTTTTCCTTAGAACTACTGTTCACACACTGTAAACAGAAGTACAGACAAGAGATAATTGGAAAACGGAATGACTCGGAACTTATAATGACAAAAGAAGAAGCAAGAAGGGATGCCTTTGCATCTAAATATCAGCAAACCATTGAATTGTGATTGCCAATGAGTGGACAATTACTTGTCAATGAAATCCCAAAGGCTAATGGAAAAACGTTAAGGGGCACTTGATTAATACCTGTCACCACTAGTCCTATTCAGTCTGTCTGTGGGTAGCCTCTTATAATAGGCTTCGGTTTGTGAGCTAACCAGCTTACCAAAAACACCAGTTCTTGAAAATAAGAAGCTCAACTCCTGTCCCTTGATTCAACATTTCAGAGAAGAACATTTTTTTTCGCCCTAAAAATCGCTACTTCACATATTAACGTAGGACCTCTAACTAATAAAACTGAATTAAACATTTCCATGATATATTCTAAGTCAAAGTCTGTGGCCTTAACATGATGCTGCTAACTGAGTCTGATAGGCTTCAGAATGGCTAAACCATAGTAAGTGAAGAAGAGGCATAATTAGGCATCATTATTCAAACAAACACCTCTATACGCAAGCTACAAATTAGTGCAGTTCGTGTTAAGAACAAAAAGGAAAGAGATAGCACTCATTGGAATAGCCTTTCTAAATGCTACTCAAACTGCAATATCAAGTATTGACACAAACTGCATTTCAGCATTCAAAAATGTTTAGGAATAGTTTGAAGTATTGTGTGTTTGATGGCATTAAAGCTCCAATGTGGGATTTGTCTCCATTAATAAATAGCTATTTAATCCATTTGGACCATGGAAAAGGTTACATAATGCCAATTGGCATCTTTACCATGGTTGGAGATACTCCATATATATACCGCTATTGAAATTTTTGACCGTGTAAGACAAAAGCAAGGAACTCTTAGCTGAACACAGGAAGTGGCAATAGCAGCACGCACATCAGGCTACTCTTACTGTGAAGTCACAATATTTACAACACCATAACCGATGTTATTGCCTAATTTCATGACAAAACATACAAACATTTAAAGTAAAATTACCTGGTCCGAGGATGCCATTTTTACAAGGGTGGGAACAGTTTACTGCCGAGTTGACGGCACATGAGCGGCAATGGCTGATATACCTTGTTTGTAGAGAGAATCCAAAAAAGTTTTTCTTGCTGTGGGGGAAGATCAGAGAAATTGGGGAAATCCTGGATTTCGGCTTTGAGCAAAAGTGGGCTACAGGCTTTGTGGTAGTATGAAGGTTTAGGTAGGAGGGTTAAGGCTATAGCAAACCATCATTTTTCACACACTACTCGTCTACCAAAATAAATGGTTTTAACGTGGACCTACCACCTGATAAAACTGAGAGATTGTAAATTAACTACAAAGAAATAACAAAACAAAAAAAAACAGTTTCCCTCAGCTATGGTCACCTGTGGTGCAAATGTGAGGGGTTTAAAAGGCCTACTCTTAAACATCCTATATACGGATTACAATGCAGTTACCACATTACATTTATACAGTAGCACTTCCTAACATAAGAGGAACGTCAAGGTACACATCAAGTACTTGACCATTATTCCTTCATAGTATGTGTACACCCAGAAAATGTACTTCACAAAAACACCAAGCAGGTTGTAGGTGATGGAAGCCTGTCTGTCATGATAATTTACCCTGGTTAGTTCTGTTTGGGTTGAAGCTGGAAGGAGCAGAAGGGAGTCACAAGAGCCATCCAAACATAGAGGTATTCTACAGGAGGTGGAGGGAAATCTTTCAGCAGGTGTGTGAGGTAAAAAGGTGACCAAAAAGCTGTGTTTTTGTATAAAACAAATGCTGTGTTAAAATGCAAATTTTTGCAAGACCTGACCTTTAAAATGGCCTCTAACTGGGGGAAAAAAAGAAAGAAAGGGTACACGAAAACCCATGACGACCATCTCTATAAGGGAAGCCATGCACTGGGGTACAGCTTGGTTCTTCCACAGGTCCTACTGTCGGAGCGTCTAAAGGGAAGAGAGGAAATCAGAAAGGCACCCTCCTCCTACAAAAGGAAGGCTATAAGAGAACACTGAGATGGCGGGGGGGGGCAGTGGAAGGAGAACCTCTCTCCCCCACGGACCAGAGCTCAAGCTAATTCACCACAGGGGGAGGTGGAGTCTGTCCAAAGATTCCTGTTCAGTCGCCCTTTCGGCACAGGGCTAGGACATCAAAGAACATGAAGCTCGGGTGCTAGCGTCCATGTTTTTAGCTTCTCATGACAGCAGCGGAGCAGCGTTTCACTGGTCAGCGCAGGATATGAGGACTGGAGTCTGGGCTAGGTCCTTCTTCTGACTCTCAGCCAAGCCCCGCTGGCCTCTGAAACGACAGGGAAGGAGAAGACACGAGGTTGGGGAAACAGTATTGAACAAATGTTAATGTTTAAAAGGAGATACAGTGTAGGTTTGTGATTTAAAAGGGATTATTTTATGACTTACAGGAGATTTAACAAAATGTCGTATTGAAATCTAAAACAAATGTCTTTCATTGAAAAGGTAAAAAAACATGAAGACATTTCATACTATCTATCATTAGTAAAATAAGTGTTAAATGGCTTTATATTCTGACAGTAGTCTCAAGAGTGTTTGTTAACAGTAACAGCAGTCTCCCAACTCACCAGCTGTTTAGTAAACAGCAAACACATTTTTCAATCAGAGAGAACTTATACATGATAAACAAGTGAAAATGGAAATGATTAAACAAAAAAGCAAGCAGTCGTTGCTCAGCAGCAGAGCTTAAACACAGACCTTGGTGCTCGTCTCTGAATGTATATCAAATACCAATACATTTTAGGTGATAAGTTGCTCGATCTTGATTACTTCCACACTAGTTCGGTAAGTTGCATACAGTTATATTGAAGTTTGTTTCGGTCACTGACTCACACAACTGGCACCCGCCCTTCCCACTCCTTTTTGTTTGTTTTTATTTTCAACAGAAAAGATGCTCTAGACAGCGTTTTTTCTGTGGTTGGTGTGAGCCTAAGACTAGTAAATGTGCTCAACAGAGCGCAGACCTAGGCGAGGAGGTAGCTTGTCCATAAATTGTTGGGGTGCAATTTTATGCAATATGTAGTGGGGGTCCCTACTTCATCTCTCTCTCAGCTAAGGGGTCCTTGGCCGAAAAACGTTGAACACCACTACTCTAGAAGAAGACTACAGAAGGGGGTGCATTGCCTAAAAAGTTTGGGAAACGCTGTATTAGAGTAATGCATTCATTAATTTACTATGTGAAAAGTGTAGACTAGCATATGTAATTAAAATCAGGGAGGTCAAGTAGCAATTAGTGTGAATCAGCTTTTAATCAATTCAAGGTCAATCTTTCCACATAATTGCATGGTGTTAACATAAAACATCCATTAGTTATGTGCCTGTTTGTGCAAGTTACGCCCCTTTTGGCCAATCACCACGTAAAGTCAATCAGTTTTTCATTGGCCCGTGACCAACCTTTCCACAAAGTTGCTTGACGTTACATGAATCTGTTAGGAATTGATGTGCCTTTTTGTGCTTGGCCATGTCCACTGCCATGCCCCTTTTTGGCCATACAACATGAAAGGTTAATCAGTTCTTCCCTGGCCTATGACCAACCTAGCCTTGCGCAAATCCATTGCTAAATTTCATGGCTATCTGGCCATTCGATTTTGAGATATCTTGTGGATGTTTTGGCCTAAGGGTGGCACTAAAGGAGAGAATTGAGGTGAACAGCAAAACTAGCCAGTTGTTTTCCTATATCTTGTAATATAGAGAGCAACCGAGCAACACTGTAATGATTACAGGACCACCGCAACAGGGAATAAATTAGCCATGTTGGATAGTCTCAGCCACTAGCAACTCTTAGCTTGTCAGCAACATTTATATTTCTGAATTGCCTACAAGCTACCATAATCGTATTTCTGAATTGCCTTCTTTACATTTATTGTTGCTCATCTCTTGTATCAATTTATGAAATGGGTCAAAATGATAATACAAATGAATATACAAGCTAAAGGTTTACAAAAGCGCCAATAGAAGTTACATGTTTAACCACACAAACACTAGCCCTATTCTGGGCATGACATAATAGGCAAACATTCACATCTACAAGCTCACAACGCATCGCAGCGTGATGCATTGCGATATGGAGGGAACCAAGTATAGACGCCTTGGGGACCCTGGTCAACAAAGTGTGGTTTAAGTGGTTAATAATGGATAATGTAGAAAACTATTAATAGGATTTTCAATGTACACTGACACTTATGAGACAACCTACCTGTGAACGTTTTCCATGGCTGCAACCTCAGCCAGTGCAGCCAAGCTGAAGAAAGCAGGCAACTCTTGTGGTACAGTGCTTCTGTCTGCCTCCTCTGGTCTGGGGGTACTATAGCACCCCTTTTCTTTGCATAAATTCTTTTGGGGTAATGGCTTCTCATCCTGTTCCTGGTTTAGGTCCCTAATTTTGTCTTCTGTAAAAGGAATCAATAAATAAAGGCTTTTATTCTTTACATAACTTCATCAGCCTACATGAGACTCAAACTCACTCTCTAACAAGCAGAGAATGGAATGGAATGGAATGAGCTATTTTCAATGAAAGGATGTTGAATTTCAGATATAGTTTTCCAGAAATGTCCACATATTATTTCAATGAGGATACAACAACATGTTGTATGAGTTGAGGGTTATTTGCAATTTATGGGTTTGTGGGTTAATTATCAAATAAACTAACTAACCAACTACATACAAACAGTTTTTTACTCACCCTCAACTGGGGACACACTGCCGTCAGCTGTGCGCACCAGATGAGTGATCTTGCTCTTCCTCGCCTTTCGCTTCTGGCTGCCCACTAGCATCTCCATACTAGTGGCAACCTGGGCATCTGGGCACATTGTGGCAATGGGGGCACATGATTTGGCTTTGGAAGCAGTATCCGGCATGGTGGAATCACTCTGCACCACTACTATGGAGAAAAGGTTAAATCACAATGGTGCTCTGGCTTGAGATGAGTTGGGGATTTCTTCTTCTATACACAGCACTACTGTACACTCTCCAAAGAGCTTATTGTTCTGTTAGTTATGGTAAATGTTCATACAGTACATGGCAATGCACATCAATGGCGCAATAAGCTATTTAAAAATGTTCTCAGTGCTAAAAATCTGTGTTCATGCAGTTATATATTTGATATTATCGTGCAAAAAACACTGAATGCACAAAGCTGAATAAATAAGTCTTAATTAAGAACTTAAATACGCTATTTATATGAATAATATTTGTGATTTAAAAAGAAACTACGCAATGAGGTTAGGCAAAAAGTAAGAACTAATTTACACTCATTGGTCAACTTGATGGAAATGGTGTTTTGTTTGTTTTTGTGTTAAATCTGTTAGAAAACATTTGGAAATAATAACATGGAATAAAGAGAACATTAAGTACAATCAGTTAGTGGCACTTGATAGCACATTAATCGTCTTGAATTCACATCCTTAAATACTAAAATACAATCATCACATCAATAGTCTATTTCACCTTTATCCACAGCACTTGGTTTCTCCTTTTTGACTTTATGCTTCCTAACAATCTTGTGGAATGATGTCTTTTTCTGAGATGGAGATGACCCTGATATATAATAAACAAACAAAGAAAAAAAGAGCATGGAAGTGCCATGTTATGATGCCAAAGTGCCTTAGATTTAACAAAGAATGTTCTGAATAACACAAGTCATGAAAAATGCAACACTACATTTAATGAGTAGAGCAGGCCACAGATGGGATGATGGCCTTTTCATTTTAATTATTTTAAAACAGTCATTAAAGCTACAATCGGTATGTTTTATGTCACCACTCTCCTGGCCGAGAGAGGTAATTGCTACAAAGTCCAAACTACAATAAAGATGGCGGCGCATATAGTGCCCAATCCAGTCCAAGTGGAGAGTAGGAAGACCTCCTCCAAGCACTGCAGAAGTTGTTTTGTATCATACTATTCTTCTGATTACAGTGATGTATCAATATTCCGGCATGTTCTTGAGGGTCAACTTGGTGCATAGAAATCATAGAAAAGAACCGGTGATTCTTTCTTGGATATTTTGTGGTTATATGCCTTTTTTATGCCAACCAACTACATTTGCAGGGTTCAGCCAAGTGCGCCCGCACCCTATAAGCCAAAATGGACACTTGAAAGAATGTCCATAAAGACTGTCTGCCGATGTCTGGACTAATAATCCTCAAGCGTCCATCAGTTGAGTTCGGGAACATTTGCGGTTACCTACCTGCTAGTAGTACGTATTACTTAAATGTACATAAAATCTTGAAATATGTCATTGTTTGATGCTATTGCGCTGGTATTGATTACCTATGGCTAGGGATGTTCGATATTATCGGCCTCCCGATATTATCGGCCGATATTAGCATAAAAATCGATATCGGAAAATATCGGTATCGGTTTTTGAATATATATATATATATATATTTTTAAATAATTTACAGTAGTTCTTACTGTATGGTGTGTGTGATATGAAATTTGAGCTTACCCTAATCACAATAATCCCCGCATATATCGGTATCGGTTGATATCGGTATCGGTAATTAAGAGTTTGACAATATCGGTATATCGGTTATCGGTAAAAAAAAAGCCAATATCGGACAACCCTACCTATGGCCATTGTGTTGTTTGAAATTTGAGAATGATGTTAGTTATATACCTATGCTTTACTGCAAACTATCCCAAAAAACTGATTATGTGCCCCCATTTTTCCCCACATGATTGTATTTACTTCAATTTAGCAGATCACGAGACAAGACTTTCAAAGTGGCGTCCCTATTTTTTCCATGATTATAGGTTAGAATATTTCGGTCCCATCTTAATTTTTCATATAATAGTGGTTGTTGTTGCAGTTCCCTGCTCTACAAGTCTTAACCAATAGTTTTGCACTAGGACAAAACAAACCATGAAATGTAACAATGAATACATTCCGTCATGCAATCCCAATAGTGATAGCTGTGTTGTTTGACCAGGCAAAGTAATGGTAGATTTGGCCATGCCCTGAAATACCCATATGTTTATATTTGTCCACTAAACAACAGTTCCAGTTGGTTCTTACCTTTGCCAGCTTTGGGCGCTTCCTCCTGTGTTGTGGAGATGTCCGGTTTCTTCTTCTTTGCAACAGCAGAGTTCTTCTTATCAAATGTCATCGGACTGTACTGAGGCAGACTGTTGAACTTCTTCTCAAACTCTTCCTCCAGTTTTCCAAGGCTGAAAATTGGCGTTTCAAGTTGAGTGCTTAATTTATTTGCACATAATAAGATGATAAAATGCAATACAATTATTTAAAAAAAGAAAAGTGTAAAGGTGAGTTTTAATGGCAGTTTTAATGGCAGTAGCCAGATATTGCATCAACCACATTATATTCACAACATCCCTGCTTCAACCCCTAGTCTAAAAGAAATAAGCAGAAATGCCAAAATAATGTTTATTAAAGTGCAAAATAATAAGACAAAATACTGACCCCTGCGTAGACTCATCTTTGGACTTGGACTTTTTCAGTTTCTTGGGGTTACTCTGCCCCACCTGAGAAACAGCCCAGTTATCATCAGTCCAGTTTCCATCATCAGATCCACGGCCTCTTTTACCTAGAAGGTGTAGAACAATAACCTTGCAGATTACTGGTATTTACATTCATTATAGCCAACCTAGCTCACATTTTGTTCACTGATTTGCCTTTAAGCATTAATACTTGGTTCCCTCCTTTTTTCTTTTTTTTTTACCTCTACACCAAATTTCTTCACTAAAAATAGACAACCTACAAGCTCACAAGGCGTTGCTTTGCAACATGTTTGGACACATCGTGAGCTTGTAGATCTGCAATTATTTGCAGAATATTCGCTCCAGAATAGTGACGCAAGGGTTTACGTGGCAGGCTCTAGATATGGGTTACCTCGGTCTATGTTGGCTCTCAGAGATGTCAGCATTCCTTCAGAGACCAGGGTCTTGTACAAGGCCCCTTTGCAGCTTCTCTCCGACTTCCTGGACCCGCGGGCCTCTGCATCAACCTGGTCGTCCTTCACCCGCTCCTTCTCTTCCTCATCGAGTTTCTCGTGCTGCAGAGGGCTGGAGGGGTCGTCATGCTCCCCCACACTACCCTGAGCATCTGTGCTTTTAGTCTCTGCTTCGTCCCCGTCTTTCTCTGGGAAGACAGGCATCGTCTCCTCCTTCATCTCCACCTCGGCAAAGTCAAGCCGCTCGCTGTGCCCACGGTCCACCTCCATCTCTTCCTCACTCTCCTTTGGAGGGGTCTTGGCTTTGGGCTTGCTCTTCTTTTTGGGCAAGCTAGAGGAGCCCCCAGCGGCGGCACTGACTTGAGTCCTCTTCTTGGGTTTTTCCTCTGCCTCTTTCCACGCCCCTTTGGCCACCGCCTCAATCGTGCAAAAGATGCTGTCCAGGTCCGACTCCACCTGACCGCCTTTCTTCTTAGCTGAAGGGCTCCCATCGTGGGCGTTTGACTCTTTCTTTTTGCCCTTCTTTTTGACACGTGCATTTTGGCTGCCGGTTTGCGCGGGAACGACGTCGGCCGAGGTAGAGGAGGAAGAGGGAGAGGAGATGGAGGGCAAGGGGGGTGACGTTTGAGGGGACAAGGGATGGTCTCCTGTCTGCTCCTCTTCCTTGACCTCTGTGTTTGTTTCGTCTTGGACAGAGGACGGAGACGTGGTGTCCTGTGGCTGGGAAGCTGCGGTCTCCATCTTGCAGGCTTCAGACGCCAAGCACATCTAACAAAAAATAATTCAACATTTATTCATGCCATCTGAAGGTATGGAATCAAACTCTACTGGATATGTGTTGACTCTAGATTTACCTCAGCAAGCTGGAAGAGAGCAGACTGCGGGCATTGCTTTCCCTCTGGTGCCATAGATGTAGACTGTGAAGACACATAGACACATTAGAGTAGAGTATTAATGGACATTTACTGTCAACTCCCAGAGCCAGAAACCATACAACGGACTCTGTCCTCCTACACCCTGGTCTTACATCCTCCTACACATTATATTAATATATACCATAGATCAATTGAAAATGAATTGAAAATTATGGCTTCGAGAGCCACACAGGACATTTTTTGTACACGCGATGCGGGTAGATTATCGTATTCAGAATAGCCATCTCTGTGTCTCAATGTATAAAATTGCACTCATGTGGGGCTATATAAGGCTAAACTGAATAACTTGAGTCGCTTACAGCCAGTCCCCTACATGCTTACTGGAGAGCATCTCTTGTACTTGTGGCATAAAAATACATTCTAAGTCAGTGATTCTGGGCCGTGAGGATATTGCAATTGGGCACCCAGATAATATAAACTAAACAAAAAAGTTATTTAAAACCTTGACAAATTTCATTGTGATACCGATGAAGAGGAACTTAAAGTATACTATGTTAGTTCCGTTGATCCGAGGCGAACACAATCGATTGATTAATCATTAAAATAAATATGCTCTGATGGGTGGGCTGCAAACGCTTTCAAGATTTTCAAAAGGGCACTGGTCCAGAAAACTTTGGGAACCACTGTTCTAAGTGCAGTAGTGCTTGGAAAGAAAATACTGCAAACTATACAAACGGTTGAGATTTTAATTTTTCCAAGCCATGAGCTTTAAGATGAATGACTACTGTACATCCATGGCATTGAACGACTAAATGATCAAATTCAGTGCAGAATCAGAAACTTGAGTTATAATAATCATACCTCTGTCGGTGGGGAAAGTGGAGCCTTGACTGTGCTTTTACTGATGTCGGGCCCTCTCTTCTGTATGGTTTCAGATGATCTCTACAGATAGAAATGGGAATTATTTAGCCAATGAATTCAGCTACAATCAACCAAATACACTGCCAATCACTGATCTGCTGGGGAACAGGGGCAAGCATTCCATTGTTATTGGATATTATAATGATAGGAAGCAATTTTTCTTTCAAAAGATGGCGAACAGGACTTCCTCTTGTTACCAAATGTTCCAATAAGCAAGTGCAGATGCAGCATAACATGACACAACCACGTTCAATTAAAACCTATACGCTGTAACCTTTTGATCATTGTACTTGAGGTTTGCTTCTGCCAGCAACTTTTGGCATAGTATTCATTTTATCCCATCTACACAAAAGCTAATTATAAATATTGAGATGTTTGAAGGTCAGACTTATAGATCTGTTGGCAGGGCCGTCATCAGGGGGGATAAAAGGTACATATCCCCCCACTCAGCCCAAGCAAAGGTCTCTGATTGACCCCTACAACTTTTTACTTACTGCAGGGGTCTTCAATGTTTTTCAGGCCGTGGACCCCTTAGCTGAGAGAGATGAAGCGCGGACCCCCACTACATACGGCACTATTAGACAGCACTATCATCAGTGTTGTGTAAATTGATGTCTTTTGTTTGCTTGTTTACACAGTATCTTTTCTATTAATATGTTGAACAACCTCTTCGCCGATAATAGCCGTCACAACACGCGTGGCTATTTTTGGTAAATGTTCCCCCCAGAATAGGGATGCTAGGGTTCAAGTGTTTAAAAAAAGTTCCTATCACACAAAGATTTGGCGGCCCCCTGCAGTAATTCTGAGGACCCCCTAGGGGTCTCGGACCCCCTGTTGAAGACCCATGACTTAGTGACTTATGTCACTGACAATAGTACATGACAAATAAATGTATTGTTATCATTAAAACATACAGTATGTCAACTCCTGTGAAAATGGTGTAATCTAAAATCACTCTAAATATTGAAGGTGCAGGTTTGTGCATCGTGAAAATGATTGGCCAGATGTGAGTCACTCATATTTGTCCCATAGTGCAGACATTTGTACACTGTCAAGAGTTATGGGGGTACATGGCTTTTTTATTTTCAATCCGAGAATACATCTGTGCCATTTTAGATTTGAGCTATAACCATTATTTTAAACTTTGGCTATTAAAACATAGCTATATATAGATATAGCTCATAGCTACAAGCTTGTAGATCTTCTGGAACAACATATTTGATGGGTAAAACCAAATTACACCCAAAATGATACGCATTTGGCCGCCGACCCCCATCTCAAATTTTTTTTCCAGGGACCCCCCAGAAGCAAAGATTTGAGTTAAAAATGTTGATTAAAAAAAATATATATATATATTCAAAGATTTGAACAAACCTTTACGAAAAAATAAATAAATAGCAGATCTAAAATAGCACTCTGTGCCGCGCTATGAGCTTGTATATCTTGATGTGTGTGTATGTATATATATATATATATATATATATATATATATATATATATATATATATATATATATATATATATATATATATATATATATATATATATATATATATATAGAGAGAGAGAGAGAGAGAGAGAGAGAGAGAGAGAATGGGTTAAGCAAAGGAAATCTAATCTGAAAACACACCTCTTTCTTAACGCCTGCAAAGGGCTTTCCCACACTGGTTGCTTCAGGTAGACTGGGTTTAGCAGCACTGGAAGGGGTCTGACAACAGGACACACAAGAAGCAGTTAGTAGTTGGTCTATTTCAGTGATTCTCAACCTTGATATAGCCCATCACGTCACTCCCCTGGTCTCTATGTTTCCTGTCTCTCTAAACATTGGTCTAATAACGGCCCAGAAAAAGGCCTAAAAGATGACTATAAGAAAAGTTTGGCCTGTTGGTGGCGCTAGAGGAAAGGTCATAGGGCGTGTGTAGGCATGTAACGATTCACTCAACTCACGAAACGATTCAAATCACGATACTAGGTTCACAAAACGATTTTTCACCATTTTTTAAACACAAAATTAGTTTCCAGACAAATGACGAAAACATTTTTTTTATATTATTTCTCTTACACAAATCCAGTATTTTCTTCTTCGTATCCTCTTTTCAATACAGTAGCAAATGACTGTATCAATTCTCTTACATCCTGTATTTTTTTTATTGAATAGATTTAAATCGTTACACGCCTAGGCGTGTGAGTAGGAGATACTTTCTGCCATCAGTTTAAGTTTCATAAAAAGTGACCAATCAGTACTTTGGGCTAGCCTGGCGTAGCTAGACTATATCACTGCGTGGATATGAGTCTGGTGCTTCCATGAGGACGTTTTGTTTCCAAGGGGCGGGATCAAAACAATGTCCCTCGACGCAATTGGTTAGACCTACAACCAACTACCAATTACAGTCGCCCATATTCGAATACTGGGCCCTGAGTGCAATTTTTTTTTGCACTCGCAGATTCGTCTGGTCCCAGGCTAACTTTGGGCTACTATAGACACGCATGAGAAGAAACAAAAAAAACGAATAATATTATATTATACAAATAACATTCATAATAATATTATAATGCAAAAATATTAATATTAAAAACTATTCCAACAGGAACCTCTGCCCCTTTGGAGCTTAGCCAACTACAGACTCATTTAGGCCATGTGGTTGAGAAGTGGTGCATACAAGGCAGGGAGTTGTGACCTACCTCTCTAGTAGTGAGGGCATGTTCCCCTGCCAGAAGCAGCATGCTCAGGCCTCCCATCTTTGTTGGATCTGATGAGAAAACCACAATAAGCATGTAGAAACAAGATGTGTACTCATATTGCATATCACTAATCATCATTCAAGATATCGTTGCTGTCGGGAAGAAACAATACAAGGTTTCAACTCGATAGTGATAGTGTGTTTTGTTTTCACACACCTGCCATAGCGAAATTGAGCTGTGGCATGCCGTCCGTCTTGGGCATCTTTTTGGCAGTGACAGAGTCCTTGGCAGAGTTGGAAGTGAACGACCAAACTTTTTTGCGTGGGTTGCTGACTGGCTGGCACGATGGGCTCTTGACTGGTTTGTTGGTGGTGGGGCACCACTTGTAGCCGGGGTTTGCCTTCATAAATGCATCTTTGTACTAAAATTAGACCAGGTAGAAGAGATATGGTTAAAAGAAAAACGATGACAGACAGGTAAGCTTGTACTTTCTGTGGTATAACATAAAATTGTACTTTATATCATAATGTCTTGAGCAGAGAAAAACTGTTCTAACAGATACACCAAGAAAAGTAGGTCAACCCTTTGTTTAGAGGATATTTATTAAACACTAATTACAATGGTCAGTCAATAAGTTTATCAATACAATGAAACAAAAGGATGTGCTTGGAACAAAGATAATGGAAATACAAAGCTGCAGATCCATCAATTCCAACCACAGAAAGAAGTGTCTGCAAGAAAGAAAGCTCTCACACAGACATGCATGCATAGTTGCATACATACATGTAGGCCTACAGCCAACAACACGAGATGCAGCACAAAACAATTGACACATTAAAGACACTTCTGGAATTATTGGTTGCCATGTAAAACAAAATACATGGTGCTATGTCAACAAAATACAACTATTACAAACACTGTCCGGCTGGCGGAGATAACAAATAACTCTGGAATGGCCATATCCATGTTGAATGACGACACGAGAGGGGGATGGGATATCTGAGTGGGTGGCGTTTGCACAAGGTCTTACCACAATTTGACATCAATATTGTGTTGGAATTACTATCACTTCTCATTTTGTAGTGGACACTTGGTAAAACCTAGTAGTCATATAGCATAATGCCTGCATATTTGTCCAAGATACATTTCCCTAAGGAACAATTAAAGTACTGTAACCTTGATCTTTATTATCACGTAGACTACACCACCACTGAATTTCAGTATGGTTCTAGAAATTTGTTGGAAGGTTTATGGCCCACAAAGGCCCCCAATTTGAGGAACAGTATACTGGCACACTTAGCCAATAACTACACAGCACAGTTTTCCTCTGAGTTTCATGCAGGTGTTAACAAAATATGTCATCGGTGTCTAGATTCCCACGTATTGTGAATCTTTTAAATCGTAACAGTTGATATGGCCTTCCTGGATGTGGGTGTGTCAGCAATATCCCACTGACATTGAACAAGTTTGATGAACGACAGTCATATCTAACCGGCAAATAAATATGACGTCCCTCTTCCCCTTTATTTGGAGAACCACATTGAGTGGATTGGACACACCGACTGGGTTGGTGAAATAAAATGCAATAAATGCCAGTGTTCTTGTGGCTGGTTGTCCCTTATCATTAGGCCAACCATTTTAGTCCTAAGCGCCAGTTGTACTGATTCCACTGCTGTGTCAAACTTGCAAACCCATCAATTGCATGCGGCTGATAAACATAAGGTTAAGTATAGCGCCCTCAACTAGAGGCCACGTTCTTTTAAAATGATATTCAACCTTGGTAGAATCATGTGTTGTAACATGGTTATGAAGGTAAGTCTATCTATACTGGTTATTATGGTAAGTCTATCTACAGTATATAAGTATTATCAATCATCAAACGAGCAATTGTGTTTTCTGTAAGAGGCAAGACTTCTACTAATGGGTCCGTCTCTCTGTTTGTGCGTTTGTTTGGGGCTAATCTCGCAAACCAGTGCCAAATTTCTTGTGCACACTGCCAGTAGGCCAAGGGTGTACACAGATATGCTTTTTTTAATGAAAGTTTAAGGTGGTCAGATCAGGCTGAAACCTTGCCCAATTATGGAGACCTACATACATTATAGATCCAGTAACTGACATCATAGACTGGCCACATGAAGTCAGAGATCCACATGGGTGCCACACAGTTATTAGACCCGGGCTTGTTTCTTCATTGCATGGCAAAACATACAGTTTGATCGTGTTACTTAAGGGAAAATATAATAGCTTTATTTATGTTATACCAATCCTATTTGGCGCCCTCTAGCACACAGGATCCAATGGGTCACAGATTTTGCTGTAACACAAGATCTTCTATCAAATTCAATGCGTATTATAACATGAATCGAGCCATTTAACTTGCTCAACTAAGTGACATGACTCCTTTTTGTCTCACCCCCTGGAGGACGATTACAATTTATGTCTGTGGCGAGGACCAATCAAAGTTTGTCAAATCATAGTTTTTTTGAATAACCAATCACATCACATTGACAGGTCAGGTGAGAGTAGTGGGACGAGCGTATACCAAGTGCTTCTGCATTCTCAAGACGGAACCTAGTCGTTGGAAAAAATAAAAAGGCGATAACCCTTGTTTAAGAATGTCCATGTTCATTTCTGGCCTTGGTACCTAATACCCAGGGTTCTATAGTACCAAAGTTCAACATCAATTTAATGCAGACATGAAAAAGACCATGCTCACCTCCTTGGCCATGTCAGTGTACTTCTGCTTCTCCTTGGGCTCCAGAACAGCCCACCAGTCAGCCAGTATCTTGGTGGCCCCGCGGTTGTCTAGGCGCGGGTGCTCCTGCCGCACCAGCGAGCGGTGCCGTTTACAAAAGAGGAGGAAGGCATTCATGGGTCGGCGAGCACGCTGTTCAGATGCGTCCTCCTCTACCTCCTCTGTCTGGACTCCACACTGGACCTCTGGTCCCTGGCCCTGGTTGCACAGCTCTGGCTGCTAACACAATGCATAAGCTCTTTACTCATCTCCAATCAACTTGGATACACGTATGCACTGCTAATGTAACTCTTAGATGATGAAAATGATATCACCCTTTGATAGAAGGGTCAAAGGGCCAAATCAAGAATATTTGTCATACAATAATACAAGCTTCACAATTACCTTGTCCAATTCCTCTTCATCTTCCTCTTCTTCCTCCTCTGAAAAGTCCAGGGCCTTTTTGGAGAGAAGTGGGTGCCATTGAAGACACTTACGCTTGGGGCGCTTGCCACTAATCTCCCCCACAACAGGTGGCTCCTTACCCCTTCCTCCACCCTTCATGGTACTACCACGCCTGCAAAACAAAACACACAAACAGGCACACAGACAACTCATCAATGCAGAATTTGACACGATTTAGCCCTTCATGGTACTATCACGCCTGCAGAACAGACACATACGGTAGAAACTCATCAGTGTAGGATTCGACATGATTCACAACGATAAGATTAATATCATTACCAATGTTTCATCTGACTGATTGATTGATTGAAGGCAATGAGAACTAAGCATCATGAGCTTCAAGCTGCCAACAGTGTAACCACAAATGTTATCAAGACATATAGGCTATATAATAAGATGATCTATCTCCACCTGAAGAATTCTTATTTTACTTTTATCCATGTCGAGAGTAAATACCACACACAGAAGACAATCAGGTCTTTCCTCTGCACATATTTAGCATATGACGGCAGCGCTTTAACCCGTTTAGACCTGAGGCTGATTCTAAAAATGCCTTCTAAATCTTGACCTAAGTTTTCTGAAAGACTTCAAATATGTATGTTACTATATACTGTACATTGAACAACCCCAAAAAGGGTTCCCGGATTGAACGGTATAGTTGAGTATAGGGGTTCCCGATCTAAATGGGTTAAATGGCAAAGATATGGGTAAGAAGGAAATGGAAAAGTAGGCTACCCTGTTACAGGTTAGTGATAATAATAATAAAAAACTAGAAAAAGTGCTCCTCGGAGCACAGGTCTCTGCCAGGTCAGGTAGGTTATTGTGGCCTCCTGGTGGCGCTATAATAGGCCAATGTGAAAAGGTAGCCATTTCTTCTTAGGCCTTGCACGGCAATCGGACTGCATTCATGATTTGAGGCATTTTGTTAAAAACAATTGTTTTGCTAAATTAGACCTGCTGGTGGCGCTATAACAGGCCAATGTTAAAAGGGTGGCATTTGCTCCTCAACATAGTGTGAATGTGCGTGCAAAGTTTGACCGCAATCGGATGCGGCGTTCATGATTTGCGGCATTTTGTTCAAAACAAGCCACTACTGCAAACTTTAGATGTAAATCTTGGCCAATCAGGATGGAATATGAACAATTAAACACATCCGTCTTGATCACATGACTATAGAGATCATGTGTACCGATTTGCGTGAAATGTGGATAAAATCAGAAGGAGTAATATAATTTTTTTTTTTTTACATAAGTCGGCCTCCTGGTGGCGCTATAAAAGGCAGATGTGAAAAATGCAGGGCAAGGGTTTTTCCTTGAGCTCTAGGGAGTGCGCTTACAAAGTTTTACACAGATCGGTGCAGTTATAGGTAAAAACACGAATCGGCCTGTTATAGCGCCACCATGAGGCTGATTTGAAAATTTTCAATTGGCATTTCTTCCTCGGCATAGTGGAAATGTACGTGCAAAATGTCAAGGTAATTGCATGCTGTGTTCATGATTTGAGGCATTTTGTTCAAAACGGAGCACTCCTGCAAACTTTGGAAGCCATTTTTAGCCAATCAGGATGGAAAATGAAAAATCTGAAAGACCGGTTTCGTTTAATGACTATAGAGATACTGTGTACCGATTTGCGAAACTTTTTGGACAAAATCTGTAGGAGTACTGTCAAAAAATATGTTTTGCACAAATCGGCCTCCTGGTGGCGCTATAAAAGACCCATGTGGAAATAATTGGGCAGAGGTTCTTCTATGGTATCCAGGGAGTGTGTGTGCACAGTGTGTGTTTCACTGCGAGTAAGCCAGCGGTGCCGGAGATTAGCTCTACAAAGACAGAATGACACACGGACGGACGGACGGACAGGGGGCAAAAAAAAAAAAAGAAGCTAATTACTAATTCAAGTGTGCTTTGCCGGTGGTCGGAGTGCAGGCAGATATCATTTTTTATTATCATTATTTTGGCCTAAATATCTGATCCACTTGTTTGAGAGCAGCATAGAACTAAGCCAAAATTGTAAGTTTAGCTGTAAGTGCAAGTGGACCTGACTTGCACTCGGGCTTATGACTAATACACACACACACATGTTGGAAACCATGCAAGGTTTCCAACATGCTCATCGGGAGCAGTTAGGGGGCACATTGTCTTGCTCAAGGACACTTCCGACACCAGCACAAGGGGAGAGGGGGATCGAACAACGGCTCCCAAGCGGCTGGTCTGCCCGCTGAGCCACTGCTGCCCCCACTACTAGGGGCGGCAGGGGCAATCTGAATGAATGGGTGAATGAAATGCACATTTCATTCACCCATTTCAGATTTGAAGGATATTTATCAAGTTAACAAAAAGGTGGGAGAATGCATGTACATTAGTTCTGCTACAGTCTCTCACTGAATGAATGTTCCATTTCACCCCAGAAGGTTAATTTGCTACTAATTTGTTAGTTTGCAACAATCAATATCACGAGCTAGCAAACAGTCTGGCAGTTCCCATGGCTGCTATAAAAAGAAAATGCTCTAATGCAAATAGTAGGTAAAAGAAGACAGTGGAAAAAAACATAATTGCATTAATTTTAAAGACATGAAATTCCATGCAATATGACGACACTTGATACACATATGCAGCATAATATGCTCTACAGGTGTGTTTCTTTGTGTGGCTAAAGTAGCAATATAAGATTGCTACTTTAGCCACACAACACCACCATACTGTATGAGCTCACAACGCATCACATTGTGATGCATTGTGTGAGTTTGTAGATCTGCTACTTTTGTAAAAAAGAAAAGAAAAATGGCTAAATTCCACACCATTAGAACATTACACCCAGACACTTGCACTTGCCATTTTAAATCATAGCACAACAGACTAGTCTTCACCTGCCTTACTGTTTTCTTTCTCCATCTCTATGAGCTATCTGCCCGATACACCGATAAATTAAGTTCCACCCATGACTAACACAAAAAACGTTGTATTGCTGCTTTCATTTCTGCAAATAATCTATCATTTTGATAGAACTTTTTTTGTGTAACTAGAATTTCAGTTTTCGAGACTGTTTTCAATGTGTTACTAAAGTATTCATTAAATCAATCAATCGATCAATCAATCAATCAAATGCAGAGGTTCCCAAACTTTTTCTGCTTGAGACATAAAAGAGTAATTTGGTGTCTTCCCAGGATCCCAATTTACAAAAATACATGGATGAACCACTTAAAACCTATTTCAAAGACAGCTGATCGACAGGCTCACAATGCAGCATCTTTTGACATTTGTTGGAATATTTCTGAAGGCGTTTCGTATGAGAAAGGGGGAAAAAAAGAAAGAAAGGGGTATACCGGTACATTTACTCTCAACCCATAAAAATGGGTCTGCGACCGTATGTTTGGGAAATCGGTTTAACGCATTAAAACCAGGAAAACATCTGTCATTTTAGATTTTTGCGTTGGCTATTCAAAAATAGCACATATACAAGCTCACAGTTCGTCACTTCGTGCCACACTGCGAGCTTGTATATCTGCTATTTTTGAGAACTACTAATAAGTGTGAAAACTACTGCTTTTGTAGAATTAGCCTCAGGTCTTAATGGGTAACCACTTTAACCTTATATACATCAGCAATTTGATAGTGAGCTCAAATCACGAAGATCTCACACATTGTGAGATCTTCTATTTACCGTATATATCTGCTATTTTCTAAAAATCTTGAAACAATTTGAAAGATTTTTAATATTTTAACAGCACAAATCTTGTATGGGGGGTTCCCTGGCACAAAATATTTTCTGATGGGGGTCCGCAGCAAAATACATTCATGTGTGGGTCCTTGATATGAAAAGTTTGAGAACCGCTGAATTATGTGACAGTTTCTCATTAACACAACATCTGGAATGGAGCATGATTAGTGAGCGGAGTACGTACTAGCAGGTTCCTAAATTAATTAATTACCTTCCCTTTAGACGGCAGAATTGCTGCTTGCATCTTCATTTACTTTTATAGAACAAGACCATGGGAATAAGTTAAGACAGCCCAAATGAACCCCCTACTGACCATGATTTCATCAGCTCTTATTTACAATGCTAATTTTCTCACTTAACTCCAACAGAAAAATGGCCTTGGAGAATCCCAGCTATTTAAGGACCCATGTGCAACATCAAACAGAATATATGTTTTAGCTGGTTTACTTAATAAGGACTTTGATGTCTAGTCATTCACAAAGCTAATACTTTCATTACACAACCTGCCCTGTACTGTGATGCAGCAGGTATACCACAAGTGAAAGACCAATGAGATGCATTCAACAAAATATGAACTGCACATACCGGTATGCCATCATCATTTTGTATTTTAGCTTACTTACATGATTACATCTAACATAAAATTGCACTTACTGTAGAGAAAAATAAACAAACCCTACATGCAACCAAGATACAAGCTAACACACTATGATGTTTTTACCACTTGAATCCTAGCGCCCCATTCTGGGCAAGTCATAATAGGTGAACATTTGGCCAAAATAGCCGTTCTACAAGCTCACAACGCATCACATTGCGATACGTTGTGAGCTTGTAGATCAGCTATTTTGGGCAAAGAGATTTGGTGTAGAAGGAACTAAAGGAGGGGGCCCAGGGGTAGACACCTGCGGTGACCTCTGTCAATGGTGTTGAAATGAATATATCGTGCAGTGGTTCTCAAAGTGCGGTCCGGGGACCCCCAGGGGCCCTTGGGGGGGTTCCAAGGGGTCGCCAGCTAAATCATTGATAGTTAGGAACCAAATGGACCCATACAGGTCCATGTGTACATTCTCACAGTTATGGGGGTCTGTGGGCTAATGCATACCATATTGGGAGTCCTTGGCTTGCAATTAAAAAGTTTGAGAAACACTGATACAGGGTTTAAGTGGCAAACACCATCACTGCATCACTTAAAGAGGTGGTGCCATGGTTTTGCACTTTTTCTGTTTTTCATGTGTCTATGAGGTTGATATAACTTCATTAAGCCCCCTGGTGGTGTTTTTATGGTGTTTTGTGTCTTCTCTGACTATTTGGGGTTTCTACCTGGAGGCTGAAAACTTGAGGGTCAAACGTGCCAATAGAGACACAGCGCTTTAGTGACATAGTAAAAACATACCCTCCCCCTCATTATCATAACAGGTGTGGGCATGAGGAGGAGGAGGGACTAGGACAGGTGGGTAGTGCTAAGGTGGTGGAGGACGTGCTAAGGTGAGAACCAGGTATACTTAATGAACTGGAGGCGTGTCCACATAAAAACATAATTTTAACAATGTCTGTACACTTTCTTGAAAAAAATCTTCCTCCTAGTATAACCATAATACCTGATGATTATGTTTTGGGGGGGGGGGGGGTCACTGAAGATCACGGCACCCCGTCTTTAAGGAAATCAATGAGAAAAGTGATAAGATTTCCCCATGTAGCATTACTGATAAAAAAAGGAACTCAATGAGGACCATGAGTAAGTAGGCTAATCAGCATCTATTTGATCAGCTTATTTGATTAATTGACGTTTCCTCACATGCTGATGTCTTCCTCATTCATCTTACCATGTTAAGAAGTTACAAGCTCTCTATACAGGTCCTCAGCCATGGAAAAGTCCCCAAAAAATAAAGTCTGATACAAACTATTCTAATTGTGTGAAATACAATGTCAGAAAAGTCTTAACCACTTAAGCCCCATTTGAAAAATAGTGAAAATAGCAGATCTACAAGCTGACAACAAGCCACGTTGCACCACATTGTGAGTTTGTAGATCAACCATTTTTGAAAATCTAATGTTCTTAAATTGCTGTAAAGTTTTCGCCTATAATGACATGCCCAAAATACGCCATGGTGTAAGTGGTTAACCACTTAAACCCTATATACTATACCAGGATCCCCCAGGGGTCTATCCTTGGGTCTTTTCTTTTACCCTCTACATCAACTCGCCAAAAATAGGCGATCAACAAGATCACGTTGCGTTGTGAGCTTGTAGATCTGCTATTATTGCTGAATGTAGGGACGCAAGAGACACGAGGCCCCTAGGGTTCATGCGGCTAAGATGCCAGAGTGGCCTATTCCAAAATACTGCACACCAATGGGTTTGAACCCGCTGTTGATTGGTTGCTGGTTGCTACAAGTGCATGGACTCATGAATAACTTATGTACTTTCTAAAGCTGAGCTCAGACCACAGGATATGTATTGGGGACTGTATTAAGCTCCATTTTGCCATCCCAGACACATTTTTTAAGATCAGAAGGGAAAACAGATTTGAGGTATGATCAGCATGTTTGGTTGGCACTGTGGCTCTAGTGAAAGTAGTGGGTCAAGATGTCAATCAGAGCCTCCCCCAGTCTTTGAGCTGGCTGTCTGTAAAAATATTGGATTTACACATCAATCTTCAGGACAGTGCCTAGCAACAGCCAATGGGAGCACAGCACTTGGCCCAAGAACAAAAAAAACGAACAAACAAACAAACATATGTTTCCTTATTATCGCTCCTAACCCCAGCATCCCTATTCTGGGGGAACATTTGAGCTCAGGTCTGTTTTGCTAAGTATAGAGGGTTTAAGTGGTAATAAACAACAAAAATGCCACAATGCATTGTGGAGCTGAAAGAAACGTTTATTGAACTGTGGCAGGGGTGTCTGCATGATGTCTAAAACAAAGACCTACATGATAGGAGTCGGAAGGGTTAGATTAGGTTAGGAGTCGATAGCCGTCACAGCACAGCTACAAGTACACTAGGGCTGCACAATTGTTCAAATGTGAATCACGACCTAAGAATTGAGATCACGATTCTCTCACCCAATTCTTATGTTGTCAATAAAAACTGTCCCTATCCAGACAGGCCTTTAAACTGACAACATAACATTATCAAAGTGCTTGATTTAAACCAAACAAAGTGTTGGACTTAAACTAGTCTCTTGTAACCAAAAGAAAAATCTGTTTATTTTCCTCTAGAACAGTTAATCAAAGTGATTAACTTAAATGCTGCTTACATTAAAACAATAGAATGTAAAAGGTACAGCTTTTTAGAATACATTATAATGAAAATAAACCCAGTTATTTTTGGACAACTGAACGCAAGCCTATGGTCATTTTGAGGCTTAAGCCTAATTTATATTTTATTTTATGACGGTGTTGCTCACCAAATATAGCAGAACTACAAGTTCACAACGCATCGTGATTTGAGACACACTGTGAACACCGGCATACGTATGATGTATTAATCATGCTTTATTCAGTTCTGTGTTGACTGTGGTTCGACACTTGAGTGTACAGAGCAGGTAGTGCAGATTCACCTCTCTAGCGTCTTTTTGATGTTTTTTAAACCACTGATTCTGGCTGGGGACCACTGGTGGGCCATGAGGGTATTGCAAGTGGGCCCCCAAATAATTGGCACATCACTAAGATTGTAATGATAATATAACAATATATAAAAAATGTAAATGTAAAATGTATAAATAAATAAATGTTTTCTTTGTGATACCAATAAACAGGAACTTAAAATATACTACAGTAGTTGATCCAAGTCGGAACACAATTGATTGATTGAGCATTGAAATAAACTCTGAAAATGCACGCCATTGTTTTAAACCCCTTATTTTGAACGGTGTTGATTGGAGCCATATCTTTATCCTAGTGATAGGTGATCGCTCCTGTAATCTCTTTGTGCCTTTGGGGGTTGTTTGGGGGTGGCTGTAGGGAGTTGTAGAGTGTTACCTTGTGATGCTGCAATGATTTTCGTTGTAAATAAGGCATCAAACGGAAACCAACCCACAACAAAAGTACACAGCAAAATCCAGTGTTAATTTAACTCATGCTTAATTTATGGGTTCAATTTTACACTATCAATTAACACTCTAGACTTAACTGTTTAATATGTCAAACGGGGCTCTTCCAGTTGACTAAGGTAGTGATGAATAAGTCCTGATGTAAAAACAATAATTGACATAAGACTATAATTTCAATAATAACTTACTCATCTGTTTAGTATTTTCTGCCAACTGCCATGTTTGTTTGTTCATGGCTATATTGTCTTATTATCTGCCAACCCTGTAGAAGCGAAGTTTTTGACTAGGTACTTACCATATAGTAAATAGTATACCGTCAGCCTTATGACTTTGAATGACAGTATTTTTTTTCCTTTCTTAATTAACACTTAAAACCTACTGCATACTTGATGTCACTAGAAGCACATAGATTATAAAACCTGGCACGTCATTCTGATAATAATATTTGATAATTAACACTGAAATAGATTTTGTACTAGTAACCAGTTTTCTGTCTCTTTTAAAATGATTTAACAAGGACAAATTCATCAATACTTTTAGGGACAGGAACCTATGACTTTTTTTCTTGAGCACTTACGACTGCTTGTTTTTAAGACTGGTGATCTGGGACTTTTAATCCATTCTTCTGTTGCATGGTCATTCTAAGTGGGTCTGCTAAATGCCTACAATGTCAATATAACTTAATCAAGGAAATAACTTGGAGTCAAGTTGAATCCAAGTCGAAACGTTCAACTTCGCCTAACCTCACCTTGATGGAGACTTTATTCCTGTGGTCTCTTTGCTGCACAGAGATATCCAGACATAATGTATTGTATAAACACAAACTGGCAAGATTACATTTTAGTGTGAACTCGGTTTAAAGGGTTTGCGTGGAAATCTATAAACAACAATTAATCATGCTAAATACATACAGTAGTATGTTGGTATATTATATGTTAATACAGGGTATGTATTTTTGTCTCCGTGGGTATGAACCCAGTGTATATACCACATTAACAACCCAAATTAACAATTAATGAACAAATGATTCAGACTCCAACACTGTAGTTAGTTAGTAGTTACTGTAGTTAGTTAGCCAATTCCATAGACAAAATCAGACTATGATGAAAACAGACTTTAAGAGTAGTTATTAAACAGTGGTTCTCAAAGTGGGGTCCGGGGACCCCCTAAGTTCTTTGAGGGGGTTCCAAATGGACCCTCACAGGTCTGTAACTCTGAGTGGGTACAAATGGAACCAAATGTACACACTCAAGAGTTACCGGGGTCCTTGAAATTAAAAAGTTTGAGAACCATAATGCTGAACGGGAAAACGGGGATACTTACTTAAGAACAAACTATGGAAATGCTGTATGGGTGATGAAGATGGAAGCTGCCACTCAGTCTTTGTCATGCAATGAAGATGCCCTATAAAAACACAAGACGTTAGTCTCATCAAGTGTTAAATGGTTAAGTGTGCTGCAACAACAATCATTGCAAAACACAAACAAACACGGGCTCTCGGTGATCGGCACCGAAATGACCAGAGCAACTTCACATTTGAGTGAAACCGCATTAGCAGCACACACACACGCACACATAGACCTAAGCGAGAGAAACTATGGTGGGACATTTTGCTTGTCACTGACCATTTCAGTCGCGTAGTCAATCCACCCTTCCAGTCAAAACCATAAGCATCCAGGCCAAAGTGCCCCGCGATCATCCGAAAATGTAACACTATGCAGAGCCCCGCGTCTCTCGCTATGGTTACATTAAAACGCACAGTTGCGCTGAGGTTTAGTTGTTTTCAGGTAAAAGTGCTGATGCCCGATTGGACCGTCACACACTCACACTCCAGAGTGAAGTCTTGAGTGACTCTATTGGGGGTTTCGGGTGCAATAACAACGCATTCTTTTTGGGGGGTTGATCGCCGACTATATAGTGATCGTTCGCCTACCTAGTGCTCCTGTCGTGCGTGTGGCGACGAGCTCACATTTTCATTTCCGAGCGAGAAAGACGTCGATCTCTGGGGTCTGACAAGACAGACAGACAGACAGGCTGAATGAGAGTCCATCTTGCTTTGGAGAGAGAGAGAGAAAACGAAGTGCAGTATAGTACAGGAGAAGTGTTGCCATGTTCGCTTATTATAAGCGACCTTGGGATTCTTTTTCTGTAAAGTTTCTTGTAAATATTGGTAGTTGCGTTTTTTGGGGGCTTGTTTCTAAAGTGTAGTTGCTTATTTAGGCTTGTTTCCAAATGTTTTAATTATTATTTAAACCAGTGGTTCTCAAACATTTTCACGAAAAAGTTGTGCCCAGGGAGCATAATGTGTTGTTAGAAAGAATGTTAAAAAAAATATATTCAAAATATTCAATATTTTATTGCAAGACGTTTTGAAAATAGCAGATGTACAAGCTCACAACGCGTCGACGCATCGTGACTCTCGTGAGCATGTAGATCGGCTATTTTCAAATAGCTGATTTAAAGGGTAATCGGAAAGCTCGCCCCAAAACGCGCTTGCCCCCCCCCATTTCTTTTAGTGGACCAGCGGTTCTTGTATTTGTTTTACTGAGGATAAGGTTAGAAATAAATTTAGGGTTAGGCATTGTTTTACTGAGATTACGTTTAGGAATAAGGTTAGGTTTTGGCATAGTTCTACTGAGATTAAGTTTTGGAATAAGGTTAGGTTTAGGCATATACAGAGGTTAAGTTTAGGAACAAGGTTAGGTTTAGGCATTCAGTTTTACTGAGGTTAGGAATAAGGTTAGGTTTTAGCACCGTTTTACTGTGGTTACGTTTGGGAATAAGGTTAGGTTTAGGCATAGTTTACTGAGGTTACGTTTAGGAATAAGGTTAAGTTTAGACATGGTTACTGAGGTTACGTTTTAGGATAGGTTATGTATAGTTTACGTTCATGAGGTTAGGTTTAGACAGTGGTGTGTTGTGTTCTAGGTTTTTTCGGAGGGCATACTATGATTGTTCCCTCCCACACGCCAGGCACCTGCACATGCGTGCGCGTATGTAGGCTATGCGTGCGAGGTCGCCAAATGAAATAATCGCTCTATTGTTAAGTAGTTAATGTGTGAATTACTTCAAAACTCCAACGGCCAGCGATCATCACCTCAAGATAACGACTCGTCACCACGGGGGCGTGGCATAGTAGCTGCAGACATACTTGAGGGGGGCAATGTTAAGTCAACCTGTTTTATACCCCTCAAAGATGTCCGCCGCTACCAAATGACACTTGTTGACGCCCCCTTCAGGATTTTTGGCACGCTCTATAGACCAATTATTTGTTTACCAACATTGAGACTGGACGCACAGGTGATTGTTTCATGCAATCAATTCGATACACATTGTTTCGGGGCGCCCTGGTTTCAGTTCATTCAACCCCCTCTTGTGTGTTGGCTAGTGAGGCGCGTCCTAGCGAGACATGACAGAATGGGTTTCATTTGGTGCCGGCCTGCGCACATACTGGTTCTTATCAGAAAGTCGTCTGTAAAAGGGAACTGACTTTACATTCTTGCTGCCCCCAGCTCCTCCTCCTGCGTATCATTGCTTTCTCTGATTTTTGGATGGCTGCGATTGGCTACGATTTATTTTCTACAGGTCACACTACGTAAATACATGTTATTACACACCACTGGGTTTAGACATGTAGTTTACTGAGGTTATGTTTAGGAATAAGGTTAAGTTTAGGCATAGTTTACTGAGGTTACGTTTAGGAATCAGGTTAGATCTAAACATAGTTTACTGAGGTTACGTTTATGAATACCAGGTGAATACCGCCGGATTTGCACCGGGGCGACTGTGTTTTGGGGCAAGCGTTTTGGTATTCGTTTAAAGTGCTCATGTGGCCTGCCGTAGTTCTTCTTTTGGGCTCGTTTCCCTAGACCTGGTTGCTTATTTCTCTCAAAACCTGGCAACACTGATTTCACTCTGTCTGTCCAACTCTATCCCCGATGCAATAATATGGTCGAATGTCTCCCACACGCGATAAAAGCATTAATCATCATTAATTAAACTGGGGATTTTCTCCCCGTCCACATGCATCCGTCCAGCGACGTTTGCCGAACACTGGCTCCATGTCCTACCAGTTTTACTAGGAATAAAAGTAGCTACTTTAGCCTGCTAGCACTTTATAATACGTACAGCCTCCACTGTGCTGCTGGACGTGTCACAGCATTAACATGCAATGGTTTCAAATCCCAGCGACCCATTTATAGCCTGCTGACAAAACCTGTAGCCAAACAGACAGCCTGCAAAAACAAAGTGATTGTTTATTAATGCAACCGATCGATACACAACTATTAGGTTTGATGCGGATGGTGGTGGAGGAGGAGGGAGGAGGGGGGTGGTCATACCACCTCTCACACAGAAGCAGTTGCTTTTATATCGCGTATTTACACGCCGATTCCACCGCGACTGTGAATTAGAAATTTAACAACATCAGAGGAGAGGGCAAGTTATGAATGCGATCTCGATGTGGGGGAAATAATGAAGGGTTGAGACAAGCAGCAAAAAGCACGGGGAGGGAGGACATCATGTCCACAAAGCAAGCGATAATAATACCATTTTCAGAGTGATCTGACTGAGAGGTTGCGACTCGGATTGAATGAAAGACTGACGAACTACAGGTTCTCTGTCATAAAGGCGTCTTATTAATATCCTCTAACATACCCACCTCTAATGTACATCAGCCCCAGTGGCAGCAGCAGGGCCCTCTCATCCTCAACGAGCGTCCAGCTTGTTTTAACTTATTGACACATAACAGTTCAGCAGCACTGACTGACTGACTGACTGGAAGAAGAACACACTTCAGCCCCGGATGAATGTGATCGTCGGCGGATCGACAACACATGCGACCCCCCCCAAACACCTCACATAATTTATGCACGGATTTAAGTGGAATTACACAAGTTTTCAGTGACATTATTGTGGGGAATACTTTCGCTTTCCTCGGACAAATTCCTCATCTTATATCCATCTTACCCTCCCCCCGTCCGTTCGCAAAGTGTTCCAGTCATGATCGAGGCTGATGTTCACACACACAGAGAGACCCATAAGCATTGCACTGACTGGCCTCAGCCATGTTAACATATCATTCACAATCTGACCCTCAAAGCCACTCGCAAAAAAAGTTGATCTTTTGCACGATCGACTTTAGGCAAAGGTCACTGCAAATGTGTGGCCACCTCGTTATAAAAGCGATGACATGCCGGCCACTGATAAAGGTTAGTCACAGTCAGTTTCAGTTGAGTGACTACTTGCTATAGCTTCCTGGGTGTTGTGAATGTGCTGCTACTGGTGATGAATCGGGAGTAAATGTTTAGAAAATAGAACCGCTGTTCCAGCCACTCACCCGCAACAACCCACCTTAGCAAAGCGTGGTGCTCAAGCCCGGACCTCTGTTATAAGACCCCCTCTTTAGACTTTATGATCACAACAGTTTGTGCAACATACTGTACATAGTGAAAATACCCTTATCATGTAAGGCGGGACGTGATTGGACGCCCGCTTGAGGGACAGACAGAATCCACCATTCAGAGGTTGCATTACAATTGAGTATTGTTCTGAGACAGCGAGATTATAATGTAACGTCTTCATAATGTTCAGGACATGTAGCCTACTGTATGCCACTGTTTAGGCCACACTGTAGCTGCTACACACCATGGTGGAGAGGAACAAGTGAAATGCAGTTAACTTGCATCACCATGTTGTAAAAGGTGACAATGCTGTCTGCACAATATGTCAGATGTCAACAGACCAGGGGTCTTCAACGGTTTTCAGGCCAAGGACCCCTTAGCTGAGAGAGAGAGAGATGAAGCAGGGACCCCCCCACTACATATTGTATAAAATTGTGTTGCAGATTAAACTTTTTCAGAGATTTCATAGATAGTTGGATTCATGTTAATCATGCTAATGTGTATTTTCAGTTAGTTAACCTTTTAAACCCTCAATATTTAGTCAACTGAACTTGACCATTACTCTGTACTTGGTCTGCTCTTTTTCCCTCTTCAACAACTCTCCATAAATAGCCGATCTGCAAGCTCTCAACTTGCGAGGCGTTGTGAGCTTGTAGATCTGCTATTTTCGGCTAATGTTCCCCATCACACAAAGATTTGGCGGACCCCTGTAGTAACCCTGAGGACCCCCTAGGGGTCCCGGACCCCCTGTTGAAGACCCCTGCAACAGACTGAAAGAGGTCTTCCTAAGATTCATCCAGTTATCACAATGCACTTCAATGACATACAAAAGAAGCCGCAGAAACGTGTTACGATTGCTTTGTAGTATTTGCATGCTTCAAACAAATGCAATACAAATGTAGCCATTTAACTTTTACAGAAACAAACAAGTGATCTTGAGCTTGGCCTAGACATGCAGGCTAATGATGGAGGTTGGAGCTCAACAGCAGCTAAAACCAGGCAGAACAAAGTAGCAGTAGTCAACATAATGATTTGCATTGGAAATGCAATAGCTATACAGTTTGGTCAGATGGGGAAATTCCTATGTAACAACAGATAATCAGGAAGGGAGGAGCAGTCAACTCACTTTACAAAACTGCAAAACAGTAATAGTCAAATCAAGCCCCAGGATCTTCAATTGCAATGTGAAAACCTTTATACAGTATAGTAGGTATACTACTGCATAGTAGTAGCTCAACAAGTTGCACTGACCATTGTACTCATATACACCTGATGTCTCTCTGGAGATAATGAGCAGATGTCACCACTTTTGAACTGAATGTTCACAGACAGTTTATTGCATATCAATGAATTTACATGTAGTGTTATATTATCATAAAAGTAGGTTATTTGCCTATTAACTTTACCCTCTGGTGTCATCAGCTCCTAACAGGAGCAGTGCAACAGCACAAACACAATTGGGGTCCGATTGGTGCAAAGAGAAGGACACAAACCATTAAGCCAAAGCCAAAATTGAATGCAAAGAGGTTCAATAGACATGTCTTTATCATTTTATGTTTTTATGTTTTCTTTGGATAATGCTGACAATATATTGGGATGGTAATTTCATTCAACATTGTGCTTGACAGTATTTTATATACAAATACAAGTTTGACTGAATTCATTGGAAAAATCAAAAAGGAATATTATTTGGGTTGCTAAATTAACAATCAATTATATAGAGTTTAGATATGCAATGTTGTGACCCAAAATGTTAATACCAAGGGTGTAACTATGCCATCATCCACAATTCTGTGAGGCCAGTCTAGAAGGTCACAGGATTCAAAACCCAGCTGCAAAACAAGGACATTTAATCTGTTGACTGAATTATTGTTGCAGTAGCGATGTGTTCTGTCTGAAATAACCACACTTGGACCCAAAGGAGAGGCAGAATGTTTCCTACAATCCGCAGAATGGTTATCACATGAGACATGTTTTCTTCTTCTTTTCATTGTCTGGATCAAATAGGTGACCGTCACAAAGACACTACAGTAAGTAGCTATGACAGGACTGGTTCTGGAGCTTGCCTATCCTTTGAGTCCAAATGTGGTTATTTCAGACAGAACACATCTCTATTGCAAGGACAAACAATGCAGTCAACAGATGAAATGAAAACATTAAAATATAAGAATGTATTTAAAATGATAAAGACGTCTACACTGTAGGGTCTATTGAACCTGGTTGCATTACATTTATGTGTGTCCTTATCTTCAAACATGGTGCAGTATTTGTCTGTTTGAAGTGCTGGCTGCACTAGTTACCTGCTGGTGATATCAGAGGGTGAAGTGAAATAGTCAAATAAATAAACTACTTTTATGTTTACAGTCTTTGGTACTTTATATATATTTTTGGCAATTGGTCTCCTTACGTTAATAATGACAGACATTATATATAGTGTATATAATTTACATACCTTTTGCAGTATTCATTTCCAATTAATATTTGATCTAAAACTTGTGTGTTTAAGTGTATAATTGTCAACGATGGACAAAGGTATTGATGAAATCTTTATTGCTTGTATGGAATAACTGTCTGTGAACATCCAGTATGGTGACAATCTGATTAGATACTTTTGAAGAAGCCTAAAGTTTCTATTTTCAGTTTTGGGGATGAATCAAACATCAACCAAATAAACTAATTTAGCAGTAAAATACTTTTATAAGACCATCCATTAAAAAAACTAGACATATCGTTAACATGGTTGTGCTTTGTCAGTGGAATCAAAAAAATCTAAGCCTTTTTTGGATTTGTTTCTCTGCTATGTTGCTGATCTGTGGAGAAGCTGACCCAAGATAGAAGAGAGTGTATGTCGATCATCTGTGACTTTTGTGTTATAACAAATTCAAAGGCATAAGAAAGTAAAGTACAGTAGATGTGATGTGGATGGATCGTTGCAGAAAATTATGATTCAATGTCGAGAAAGTCAAAGGTCACCTGTTACAGCCGCCACCAGCTGCACACTAGACTACATCAGAGAGTTCAGTCCCTTTGCTACAGAGCTTCGGGGAGACCCCTACTGTTTCTATTGCGATGGGTCATATACCCACACTTTAGCCCCGGAGGAAAAACGGTCGGTGACCAGGTTCTCCACTGTGGTAGCAGAGCTCTGGTCCCGAACTGCCTCTGGCCTCTGGCCACTTAAAATGTAAAGTAATCCATGTCTGCTATCATGGAGCGGTTTCTGTGGTCTGTGACAAGAAAGCTTAGGGCCCTGGGATGTTGACTCCCACACACACCAGGTACTGGTGAGGGCCTGGTATTGGTGCAGTGAGCGTGTAAGCCCCAGTTAGGACCTTCTTGGGTGGTGCAGGGGTCGCATTTGTGGATGAACAGTTCCAGCGCCAATTTGGCCAGTAGACCCAGGCCCAAATTCGTGGCAGGTTCTTTGAGACTCCAGACTGTTCAACTCGCAGGGTTGTCGAGACAGCCCGCCCGGTGGGGCACCTCAAGATCATAGAGAGATGGGGAGTGACATGCAGCAAAGTCCGTCAGGATCGGGACTCGAACCTGGGACACGCTGTCAGGCTACTTTGAAGCCTTGGCCTGGAGCCTGGGCCGGAGACCACTTCAAACTAGATTTATAGTGGCTATAGGGAGGTTTCCTGTTAGTAAACATGAGAGGAATATGACCGCGCAGCTGCGGGGGGAAGCCTATGGGTGCGTTTGGAAATTATGCACCGGAGCACACTCGCCTATTAGTTTGTATTGGCCAGTGCGCTCACTGCCGCTCAGGGCTGTATTTTCGAACGCGCCTTTCCCCCACTGACCCCCAGGCATGCGCAGATTGCGCATTCTGCTCTGTGATGACGTCGCGCGGAAATCCGTCTATACACTGCAGGCAATGTATTCAGGGCCGTGTTAATGTAAAAATGCGCACTAGGCAACGGACAGTTTTCGGGCCCCCCCCCCCCCCAGCGCACATGCACGCGCGCGCAGCGCGCGCGCGCGAAATTTTGCGGTTATTTCGCGGATTGTGGCCGTTTTTGGGCGTTTCTTTGTTACTTTATTTCGGTTTTAGGGTTAGGGTTAGGGTTAGGTTAGGCTTATGTTATTTAATTAAAAAAAAAATATATATATATATATATATATTTTTTTTTTTTTTTTTTGGGGGGCATTTTTCGGCCCCCCCCCCGACAAGACATAGGCATGTGCCTACATTGCCTGTGCATAAACACGGCCCTGAATGTATTGCAGGCAATGCATAGCCACAACAACCTAACAATCTATTAAGAATTTATAAAACCTTTCAGTGATTTAACAATATCCTACTAATTGTCTTTTATTATGCATTCAGAGGTATGCTACAGTTCATGCACTTTGATGTTTTGAGGCATTTTGGGGTTGTGTAATTATCAACCTGCATCTCAGTGTATGATTTTAGGCCAATGTAAAAGTTATCTCATATTTACCTGGCTAAACTTGCATAATACATTTCTACAATATTGTTGTAAAATGTTGACCACTTTTAATTAGGCCACCAGAAAATGTACTATAGCCTTCAACGCAAGACCACTTTTCAGCTGAGTTGGTCTTCTAATCTAGTTGCCTTCAAAATGAATATTTTGATATTTCTTACAACACAGGATTTAACCAAAATGTTCTTCGCCATCCAAGGAGTTATTGACCTCAATTAGACAGAGTTCTCTGCTTATCCCTTTTACACACACACGCGCGCACACGCGCACGCACGCACGCACGCGCACACACACACACACACACACACACACACACACACACACACACACACACACACACTCTCTCTCTCTCTCTCTCTATCTCTCTGTCTCTCTTACAAATACCACATGGAAACTGCATTCCTTTCCACAGGTGAGTTTGCAACTTGTTGCTTGTAGTAGATTCTTCTCACAGTTGTGCGATAAGACACATGGTATCCGATGGAACAATGAGTCTCATTTTCCCTATATCTATATTACACAGTTTCAGTAGCCAATGGCAGTGGTAGAAAGTAAGTAAGTACTCAAAGACTGTATTTAAGTACAATTTTACTTTACTTGAGTATATGTCCATGTTTCAATAATTGCATACGTCTACTCCACTGCATCTCAGAGGAAAATATTGTATATTGTACATTGTACATTTACTAATTTTTTGAAAACTTATGGTTACTAATTATTTTGTAGATTCAGATTATTATTATACTATTACTTTTGGTACTATAAGTGTATTTTGATGCCAATACTTTCGTACTTTTACTCAAGTTAAATGTTGAATACAATTACAATTTCAGAAGAACTACAGGATTTTTCACTTTGTGTATAGCTACTTTTACAGCTATAAGTCAAATATTCTTACTTCTTCCAGCACTGGCCAATGGTGATTGTAATTAGCCTGAGAATTGGCTTCACAATACAACTATAGGTGTGGTTGAGAGAGCCTGACCAGCAGGTTGAGGGGGTTGGGGGGGATGAGGTGTGCTAGTAGCAACCCTATGTGAAGCAGCATTATCAGTAGGCTGCACACTAGTTGTATGATGTAAGTGCGCCCTCTTGTGTTTCATTGTGGTACAGCCACCTGGGTATTTTTTAAATGATCATTGATCACTAACATACTTTTGTTATAATTTGTGATTATCATATACAAATAATAAAGCAGAATCACAAGCTATTCATCTATAAAAGATGTTGACCTGTTCCTCGCCAATACCCACCACAAACACACTTTTTTAAATGTCTGTCTGTCTCTTTCTCTCCCTCACACCCTGTCTGTCACACACACACACACACACACACACACACACACACACACACACACACACACACACACACACACACACACACACACACACACACACACACACACACACACACACACACACACACACACACACACACACACACACACACACACACACACACACACACACACACAAAAACAAGGTCACAAGGGGGGGGGGGGGACACACCAAGGACATTTTAAAGTATCACTTTTTTATTTTATTTTGAAAAGATAGTTGCTGTAGTAATGGCATGTATTACAGCAATGCTCTTAAAGTGTTTCAACATATCAACCAGGAGTGCATACAATAACATAATGAATGGACAACTTCAGTATTCAGCCTGTTCATTACTTTAAGTTTAAAAAAGAAAACAGATTTTTTTTTAAAGAAACACCAATGTTGACATAAATAAAACAAGGAGTTATGTTTATTTGTTTACTACTCCAAATCATTAATACAGTATATGGCACATATGTGCCTAACTCTAAGTGCTTGGTTGACATTGAATAGATGTGAAGGTTTAAAATGATGGCAAATAAAAGCAGATAAAAAAAAACAATCCTCACTGATTCCATTTCCATGAAAAAAACACTTATTTTTTTTAAAGCTATAGTCAGCATTTCCATATCAACACAATAAATTATACCCGCCTTTTCTTTACACTATAGGCCTTTAAGAAAACTACATCGACTAGTACATGTTAAAATGTTGCTCAACTGCTTTTTTGTTGTTTTTGTTAAACATCTGTAAACATTTGATGTGTAAATCTTTTTGACAGTAATTAAAGCAAGTGCTATTTGCTTGCAAAAAAGTTCAACAAGTGCATTTTGTTCCCTTTTTTTTAAACAGACGTTTTACTGGCCTGGTGTTAAAAAAATGGAAGTGTACATGTAATCAAATCTGAATACACAGAGCTCACCTTATCTAGTCCCTGCATGTTATGCCAAATTTATGCTCCATCATACTATGGTGTCGTGTCGCACACCAAAACCACCAGAAATATCGAGCTTGCAACACATTGATGTGTTGTGAGCTTGTAGATCTGCTATTTTATCTCGTACGACAAAGTATAAGGACAAAGGACAAAAAGATCCTTCATTTTATAAGTTTCAATAACTACCAATCTGGCTGCAAACTGATCTACTAGTTTGAATGAATTATTATTAAAAAGATACAAACTAATGTGGCAAAACATACTGTGAGCTACCATTAACTAAATCCAAAGCCTTTAGGCATGATCCTGAAAAAAGAATACAAATAAATACAGCACAAACATTTGGTACTGTATTTGGTAAAGTGGCACAGAAATAATACACACAGCAAAACATATAATGTGCATTTCTAAAAGCTGAGGATGTGTGATTTTACATTGATTATGTTCAGTAATCTCCTTGAGTATTCCACCCTTTAAGTTTAGTACAAATCATTATTAACACTGTTAGTCATTCATTCAATCATTCATCCATCCACTCATTAGTTTCACTTTAACACTCTGGTTTATTTGTACAAAGCCCTGTTTAACCTTTTGAAAATAAATTACATTACATTGTTTTTTAAACCACTGAGCTCTAACGCATGCCTGGAGAATATTTCAACACCCCAACGTACAGACAGACTCACCATCAAAGTCATCAGTATAATTACTGTCTCCACTGCTACCATCAAGTTCAATCAACAATACTATCCCTCCCAAAAATAAATAAATAAATACAAATACATTAAATGAAATACAATTACACAAATTCTATTTGAAATATGTTTGCTGATTTGGAGACCATGTAGGGACACATCATTAAAGAAGGCCTCTGTATGGAGGGTTCACGTATTGCCATCTGTGTACTTTGATTTGGGGGTAATAATCTTGTTAGGGTGTGATAGGGTGTGATCAGTCATAATTATCAATAATTGAGGTTTATGGTAATGATAAAAAAGGATATATGAAAAAATGCAACAGCAAAAACATATTACCTGGACACCATCTTGTAGAAGAATTTTATTTAAATTCAAAATAGACACTGATTGATTGATTAAAACGGACTGCATTTTGATGTCTTTAACACAGCAAACGGTTCAGTTGTGTTGAACACTGCACAACCACAGGAAACAGAAGACTGTAGCAGCATGCATAGGAAAACACATCCTTACCATCCCCGTAAAACAATACTTACTGACCTACAGTATGCTTCATTTATACTCCATCTATCATACGACAAAGTATAAATCAAGCTTTATCACACATAACAATGTTTGTTGATTTAGGAAAACTACCAAACCAGAATACCATTAATATATGGTATTAGTGGAATTCTGGGCAAAACTATGTCAATATATTGAGGTCTTGCAATTCACCCATGACCATTTGTAGATAAAATTGCTAAATATAAAATATCTCTTGCGTAATGCAGCCTTTACAGCCTTGTACTTGATTAGCACATGGCTACAATGGCCTCAATATGTTAATCATAATAATAACAATCATATATATATTTATATATTTAAAATATTATATTTGAAATGTAGATGCTTAAGATGTTCAAATAAAGGTAAAAGGAAAGTACAAGTATAAGCTTTTATCTCTGATATAATCCTACTCAGTTAAGGCAAGTGGTGACCAATAATTAGTTGGAAAAAAGAATGATGCCAGATAACCCAAAATATACTGCAAAAAAAAAGAAAAACTATTTGTTCTTCTGAACAGCTGAAATATTTGTGACTTATGTTTTGGTGTCAGACACTAATTTCAACCAATTACAAGGAGCGGTTGAAATAGAATAATATCTGTACAGACAGTATACTCCTCCGATACAAAAAAGAAAAAAAGGTAATGTAACTTATTATTCTACTAAAAGTTTTGTGGTCCACACTAACTCTGTCCTCACAGTTTTTACTGGTTTATTTTGTAATGAGGCATTTTCTGTGATGAAGATTTTTTTCCAAGAAGGGACAGATATTTATTTTGCCATTACCTGTGTAACCATGCTGTGCCTACTTCCTCTAAAATATACAACGATGAATAAGTGCACTTCTGGGACGTCTGATTAAAACCACACCTGCCATCGATGTAGGCTAACTGCTAGACCAGTTAACATTATTGGGTGAAGGAGCATGCTTTCTAAATCAACAGCAAGAATCATAGATTACACACTGATCACAGATTTGAAGGGAATCAAACAGCACTGCGTTACACAAAATGGGTTTGCTACAGTAACACACTGGAAGATGACTTTATTAGCCATTCCAAGTGCTCTTTAGTACAGAACCTTTAAATTTACACAGCAAGGTACTATATTATAAGCCTTTCAAACAAGGCAAGCAATTGGTGAGTAAACTCATGTTAAATATATTGTGTATATATTGTATACGACTGACGAAGCAAAGCTGCATGAGAAATCAACTCTTCCTCGGGTGTCAGATGTTAGAACCCATTCAGTTTTCTCAATACCGTCCAGTGACACTCAATATGAAGATCCTATCTAGCCCAGTGGTTCTCAACCTTTTCTGGATCAGGGCCCACTAGAAAATCTTGAAAGCATTTATGGCCCACCCATCTGACCACTTTACACGGCAGCCGATTGGCTATATTTTTATTATATAGTTATTATAGTTTATTTTAATGATCAATCAACGATCAATCAATTGATCTATTGGAACTAACACAGTATTCCTATTTATTGGTATTTAAAGGATAAAAAAAAAACGTCATTTTCTTTACACATATTCTTTTTATATAAATGGTATATTATCATTGTTTGCCAAGTGTTTTGCCAATTATTTGGGGGCCCACTTGCAATACACTCGTGGCTACCAGTGGTCCCCGGCCCACAGGTTGAGAATCACTGATCTCGACCCCCATTCCACGTGTTGAATTCAGGACAATTGTGGTCGTCTGTTAGGAAAAGTCAAGACTGTCCAGTAAAATCCTATAGCGTTAGTTACCCTTACCAGTCATTTTTACACTTTCAGTTTTCAAAAGAGGAACAAACACACCAATCAATAAATGGCCTTTGCACAGATCTGAGTGTGAAGCCTGATTTATACTTATTTGCATGCCGGCGTCTCACACCGAAAAGAACAGATCTACAAGCTCACAACGCGTCGTATTGCGAGCTTGTAGATTGGCTATTTTCGGTGCGAGACACGATGTGTAACCTGAATGAGGCTTTAGAATGCCCAACTTATAGTCAACCATGCCTTAATTTCTTCTCATTTGGACAATTAATGTCTCTGTTCTTGTCGCAAGCCCTATTGGGATGGAACTAGTTCTATGGGGTGGTGGTGGGGTAAGGTCATTATTACCAAAGCATCTCTGTGATTTTTAATCCCATCCAATTCGGCCATGTTAGTAATTTTTACAGACTGTTCGCTACAGCACTTTCAGAGATTCTGGCATATTTTACCTAGATGCCCTGCAAAAAATAACCCCAGGTTATAGCAGTCTTGTGCTAATGTATTTCTTGCTTTCCTGTGGTATTTCATTAAACCTGATCTCTGTCATTTTACAGAGATTATCCCTTACAATTGGTCAATAACATCACAGATGTCCTGTTATAACAAGTATTTTATAGGATGTCTTGGAATCCAACCCTGTTCAAATAGGATTTAATTAAACGTTTCATTCCTGTCAACAGTTTGCACATACTGTAATGGACAAGACCTTTAACCACTTAAGCCCTATTTCATACTTTCAAACATTTTGAAAAATAGTGAGGAACAACAAGTTACATCTTTGTAGGTTTGTAGACTTGCTATCTTCACTATTTTTAAAAAACAAATAGTGAACGTTTTTGAAATGCATTAAAAGATTTGGAAAATGTTCCCCTATAATGGCATGCCCAAAAATAGGGATGCAAGGTTGAAAGTTGTTAACCAGGCCTAGGAAGAGTAATCATAACTTCCATGTTCTGTGTTTGGAATCAGATAATATTTTACACTTAAGTTTAAAGGCTTGTCACAGAAATGTTACAGTAAGTGCAGCCTGAGACTCTTGACCAGGACAATACTGGTTATTCTAGACCAGTGGTTCTAAAACCTTTTATTTATTTATTTCAAGGACCCCCATAACTCTCAGAGTTACAGACCTGCAAGGGTCCATTTGGAAACCCCACAAGGAACCCTGATGGTCCCTCGACCCCACTTTGAGAACCACCTTTCTAGACTGCAATTTAAATAGTGACCAGGCCTTTTCCATGCAGTAAAACCTCATAGAATACTGTAGCTATGCCCAATTGAGTTATTTTTCATGTTTTAATATTTTGTATATCTGATATCAGTGTGTAATTATTATGTTACTTTTTCGTTGTACATTTTTAATACACAATTATCATTGTCAACCACAGAAGAAAAAGTGAGGACATATACTAATTGATTGAGTCGACAAGAGTTTTAGTTTTAAAATGAAATAATATTCCCATCCGTTCCAATACTATCAAACATTTCAATACCATGACACATATTAATCAAATAAAATAGGCTCTGTGAATTATCTTTTAATCAAAGTTAAATATATATAGTTTTTTGATAATAAATTCTTCTGTGCTTTTGTGCCCTCTAGCAATATAAGTAGCAAAATATAGTGTTATATTTCGGTTACCTATAGAAGCCGTTTCCACTTTACTTACTTTAGTGTGGTGAAAGCAGTGTAACGAGAAAAAATCTTCTCTTGAATAAACAAACTCCATTACGGAAACGATTACAACTAACTGGAAATTTTATATCAAATACAACATTTTCAAACCTGGACACTTCTCAATGTCAACAAAGGAATAAATAAATAATTGAATGGGTAAACCAATGAAGAAACAAACAATGAAGAAGCATATCAATGGTGAGTGCATAGATGTGAAATTCAAATGAAGGTTCGGCTACTATATGAGGTGAGCTCCTGATCATAGTCACTGATCTCTCTCTGTGTGTGTGTGTGTGTGTGTGTGTGTGTGTGTGTGTGTGTGTGTGTGTGTGTGTGGCGCGCGAGTGTGCGTGCGTACTTGTCTTACTATACTTGTGAGGGCCAATAAATATAGCAGAATGTGAGAGATAGACAGTGGGAGGTCCTCACAAAAGAAATGGTTGTTTTCTGGTTAAAAAAGAGACTTACAATTAGGAAAAGGAAAAGGTTGGGTTGAGGGTTAGCATTATACTAGTTAGGAAATTTCACCACTGTACTACTGAGGTTAAGGTAAATCTGTTTAGGGCTTACTGTACCCCTCTCTATACAGCTCCACTGTGGGTGAAATATAAGAAGGAGAGTTTACGCAAACTGCAAGTAGCCTATAATGACTGTCTAAGGATTCTGTTAAAGAAGCCGAGGAGCACAAGAGCCAGTGAGCTCTTTTGTACTCTTGGTCTAACCACCTTCTTGGCTCTGCTGAGGAACCTGACCTTCAAATTCATGTGCAGACTGGATTGCTCCCTGAATGGAATAATAGCTCTGTCGACCGACCCTGGACGTAGTTCAGTCAGGTTCACTTCTACGATAAGAGGACGCTGGCGTGAGTGCCTCTCTTAGTTTTTAATTATTGGATGAACTGTATTCAAAGACAATGACCTGTGGTGATGGGTAATAGATCTGTATGTATGGATCTTTTTTTATTCCTTTCTTTTTAAATGTGATGTATTGTTATACCCTGTGGGCCGTGAGCCTGTAATAAAGTTTATTAGGAATTTAGAGGTTAGGTTTAGGGGTTGGGGTTGAAGTTAAACCTGATTTATACTTAGTTGCGGTGACGTGCACCGACAACAGCTGATCCACAAGCTCACAACGCGTTGCACTGCAGCGTTGTTGTGAGCTTGTAGATCAGCTACTTTAGGCTTTAGGGTTAGAAATGATAAAAATGCTCCGAAAATGTCATGTGCTCACAAGTACAGTAATACAAACGTGCGCGTGTGTGTGTGTGTATTGTAAGTCGCTCTGGATAAAGAGCATATTTGCTAAATGCCTAAATTGTAAATTGTGTGTGTCTGGAGTTTTTTTTAGGGGATTTTGCACACAAATTGAAGTTCTTCCTGTGTTGATGTGGAGAAGACATTTCTACTGTATATGCCACCTCTTGTTTCCTATGTGAAATGCCACACAGTGTCAATGTGGACACGTACCCCGTATTTATTTAATTGCTTTTTTCTTTTCTTTTCTTTTTTGCAAATAAAAAAACAACAAATATACAAATGTTTAAATTTTTCAAGACCTAAAATGTTCTAACACTTTGTGGTATACATTCAGGAACATTCATGTTGTGAAAAAAAGACAAAAGAAAAAAAGAAAGAAAAGAAAAGAAAATATTTCTTTTTTTTCCAAACCCTCCCCCCAAGGAAAAAAAAATAAACAATATCCAACATATTTTTTTATGAAGACTATTCATCGCCATACAGTATCATATGTTACAAATTATTACTAGTATCTAGCAGTCCAAAGTCCCTGCCACGGTGATGAGTTATAGTTTCTCCTTTGAAGGAATCCAGATATATGGTCCTGAATGTTCCTCTATGACCATTTTGCAGTGGTTATAAATGTCCTCTAAGGTCTCTCCTTGAACCAGGGCTGCAAGGACAAGCGCAACCATTTTGACACAAGATGCAACTCCAGATTGTAACATATTATGCATGCATAATGGCTTTCTACTCGTGAAAATTCACAGTTGTCAATGGTCAAATATTCTCTCTCACCATCTTTCTAATTGTCTTTCTATTACAGGAAGTGATGTGATTTTAAACAATATCCAGATGTATTTGTTTTCCGAAAAAAAACGTAATGAATTCCAGATATTGACTCCCATTTCGTATTTTATGTGTATTGTAAGTTGGCTAGAGATGGTTGCTGTCTCCTCAGACATCACTTACTGTATGGCAATAATGAGCTAGTCTTATGCAGACTATTTGGAAAGCAAGGGTTCTCCTTTTAACCACTTCATTACCAAGAAGTCCAACACATTAATGCCAAAATAGTGCATGCAGAACATGCTTTAATTCTATATGGAGGACATTATAACATAGAATAGGGGCGAGGGGGTTAGATTCAATTAATATCTGTTAAGCCTAAAATACAGAAAATATAGCCTGGTAAAACATCCCAGTTGCATGAATTCACAAGAGCCAATCAGCATCTGTCAATCACAGGGTCCTGAGGACAGACGCTGATTGGCTCTTCCGCTTTTTGCTTTCTGCAAAACGCCCATCCAGCGCTTGGGGCCAGACCGGTCTGCAGAAGACACATGATAATGTGAATTTCAAACGACTGGGATGGTTTACCAGGCTACACAAAATAGACAGTAGGCTGAAAACAGCAGGGGTTCTGAGCGTTGGGGCTAGTCTGCTTTATGTCTGTGCCGAAAAGGCCGTAGATGAACCTCACAGAAGAGGTCTGGGGTCCATTCAAGAAATGTACCACTTAAACCCCAGTATCTGGGTAAATCCTTCGCAGAAATTAGCAGATCTACAGTAGAAGCTCACAATGCATCACAACGCTTGTAGATCGGCTATTTTCAGCAAAGATACTTAACTGTAGCGCAAAAACTGAAAGCCCACTAGTATAGAGCAATGAGGGACTCCGTCGGGACTCAATCAACCAAGTAAGTGGTTAATTGTCGCTTGGCCATCACCTCTAGTCAATATTTTTGAGCCAATCAGTGTGCAGTTGAGTAGGAGAAAGGGGTCACTGAGGACAAGTTACTGTTCATGTAGTCATCATGGCATTTAAGAAAATGAAGATCGACTGGTATCTGTAATATATCATTTTGCAGAATGTCGGCAAAAATGAGGACGTGACCCATTGATCTAGTGTGGGGGTGCCGTCGGAAAATTCTAAACAATATTTATAAGCGATCATTGCCAACGCTGTGCCTTGTGACCATGTGCCCCTGTGGAACCCGCTGTTGTCGTCCGACTGTCGGCCTGGCCTATAGATGGTTACTAACGAATCTCTCATATTTTAATATCATACCTGTGAAGTATTCACCAAACTCTTGCTCCAGCTTCATTGCCCTGTCAAACGTCTTCTTGGCTTGCTCCTCTGTCAGTCGCTTATTCATCTCCCTGTTGAACGAGAGTGACAGTAAAAAACAAGACAAAAAAAACTCGTTGCCTACTTTGAATTGAAATGAGACAAAGCATGCATTTACCACTCACATTAATGAGTCAATTGATCGAGGCTTAATGAAAATGGCGATGGGGTAGAGTTGTGCTACTTGTAGTCGTTTGATGGCGTTTCCAGACACATCCAGTATACAGTGTTTACCCTGAGAAAAAGGGAGAAAGGGTTTTTAAAAGATGATTCCTCAGCTTCTAAACATGCAGTTTAGCTCTTGATGATACGGTATTAATTGCCAGTTAATGAGCCTCACCCTCTCAGCCACATATTTCACCGACATGACGCTAGTTCCATAGAGATTATCGTTATATTGACCCGCCTCTATGAACTTGTGCTCTTGAATGTCCTTCTCCATCTGCTCTCTGGACATTACAAAGTGGTAGTCGCGGCCGTCAACCTCGTAGTCCCGCCTTGGTCGAGTGGTATCTATGAGAGGGAGAGAGAGCAGCCTACGTTTTCTTTCTATCTTTTTTTTTTTTTTTACTCGAACAGTGTCTGACCAAGAGCAAGAGGCACCTCCTACAATCAATTAACTGTTCACACAGAACAACAGCCTCTAAAGCAGTGGTTCTCAAAGAGGGGTCCAGGGACCCTCAGGGTTCCTTGAGAGGGTTCTAAATTGATCCTTACAGGTCTGTAAATCTTGCTATAACTCTCAGAGTTATATGGGTCCTTGATATTAAAAAAGTTCGAGAACCACTGCTCTGAAGCTTTATTTATAATCCATAGTATGACAGCGTTGCTTGCCAGCAAGAAATGATCTAGCTAACAAGCTAACAATTAACAAGCTAACAACTATCAGTTGTTTGTTAGTTGTTAGCTTGAAGATCGGCAAGAAGATTGGCATACTACATATAAATAAGTATACGTATACATTAAGCTTAAGAATCAATGAAACACACACACATCCCCATTAAAAGATAACCAATGATATTGTTTGTCCACTATTTATGGTAATATGTGCTAATCAGTCAAGGGGGGAAATTGAACGTAAAGGACACATTTTCTAATTAAAAAGAAGGAGAAAAGAAGGAGAAAGAAACAAAAGAAAGCTCAACTACAATGAGTGACTCTCTTACCTTGTGACCCTGAATTGTTAGCAGCTTTATATGGTTCAAAATGTAAATTAGAATAAAAAAAGAGATGGGTAAATTAAAACATGCAAAGGAAAAGCACATTCTACAATGCAAACAAAGAGGACTGGAGGCTGTTCTGTTTCTGAAAAGGTTAATAAAAAGTGCAGTCACACAACTAGCCTACGATGTGCAACATACATACTGCGTACAAATAACGAAGGCACGCACGTGTACACATGCACCTGTGCGGGCAATTTAATCTGAGATTCTTTCCCACACCCAGCATGCATTTCCCCTGACAAACAGTCCAGGTAATTCTGAGCAATTGATAACACTTTAACAAAGAAAGCACAGTTAACAGTAAAACATGTTTTCAATTGACTTGAGGACCTAGTACAGGAAACTTATGTTTTGTGTTCAGTAAGCTTTACATAAACAAATGTTAAAACAAAAAAAAAACAGCCAAATTGTCATGGTAGCTTTTTGCATTAGTCATTAGTATAACCCCACCATGACGGATTGAAAGGACTTCATCTGACATTTGCTGTCACAGAGATTTTCATTTCAGTGCTGTCAGTACGTTCCAGGGTACTTACGTGGCACGCAGGAACCAAACTTGTCAGGATACTCTGATATCAGATCATCGTTGATTCGATCCTTCATTGGTCCAAGGATTATGACGGGTCTAGCATAATTAACTGGAATGGAATGAATTAAGATTTACTCTACTTACTGAGGACAATTTCTGGGCTTGCTGAAAGTTAAAATATTATATATATTAAATTATATTAAAATATAAGTACATTTAATCAAGTACTGTACTTCAGTTACATTTTTTGGTATTTTTACTTTACTGGAGTACTTCCAATTTTACTTCTACTTCACTACATCTCAAAGGAAAATATTGTACTTTTTACTACTTTGTAGATTTTGATTATTATTACAAAACCACTTCAGACATATATACGTATGTACGATAGATGATCTACAAGTTCACAACGCGTCGCGACTCGTTGTGAGCTTGAAGATTTGCTATTTTCAAAGGATTTTTTATCAATTTTATCCATTTGAAAACTTCTGCATAATGAGTACTTCTACTTTTGGTACTTTAAGTACATTTGGATGCTAAATACCTTTGTACTTTTACACAAGTACATTTTGAATACCGAACAAAGTACAGTATTTCTACAATAGGGTATTGATACTTTTACTTAAGTAAGAACATTTGAGTACTTCCATCACTGCATCTCAATACATTTGATCAAAATGCTCATGATGAGTGTGACTACTTACTCTCTTGTCGCATCACAGGTTCATATGACAGTATGACATCGTCTTGACTCCCTGGTAAGATACACAGCATGTATACTTTTATTAGGTAACGCCCAGTAGTTGACAGTTGACTATATAACAACATCATGCTGTTGTTGTTTCTTTATTTTACCCAAGAGGGACACATGCATTGTAAATAATGTCATACTAGATTTGTAGATCAATTTGTTTGTCATTATGTTATGTGGTCGTGAATACAAACAATAAATGAGTATTTCCAATGATATGGCCCATAAAGAGAGTAATGTAAAATGTGTATATAATGATAAGAGGACACGACCTGTCTTTTCAGCTTGACAGTTGTCTCAAACAGAGAGCATGGTTTGGTTGTTTGGTAAGTTTTCGGGGGGAAACCTCATATGTCCAAAACTGTGACTTTTCACGATAGTTTTGCGCCGCGTTTCAAGCTTGCGGATCTGCTACTTTTGCAACTTTTTTTGTGACACTTTAGTACGATCAAGTAGGGCGTTAATTTACGAAAAAACACGAAAAGTTAGAATATGGAGATAAGAGGTTTCTGCCCGACAGCAACGATATATAAATATATGGTGTAAGTTAGACACAACTCAGGGATATGTGAACTGTATTAAATTTCAGGCTGAACTTTAAGGCATTAGGATGAGTCCAACTTTTACTTGCAATGGAAAGACCAAAATACGTAATATGTAATATATTTTTATGTTGCTCTTTACAACAAGTGGTCCCCTTTATACATTGGTGCTGGGAATATACTGTACGTACTATATGTACTGTAGAACCTGAATATCAACACATTGTTTTATAATATAAATCAATAAATAGTTCTTGAGTTTTGATTAAATTTAAACGGATCTACATACTTTTGTATTTATGTTGTTTACACATCTAGTGTTCAGAACGTCTTCTAATATGCAATCTAAGTGAATAACTGCAGAACCATGTTAACAGACTGATACACTGTCATACACTATGCTATACAGCTATAAATGGCTCTAAAGAAAGACGACTGATGTAATAAATCAGTTACAGTATCATGTGTGCCTTATCATCTATAGGAATGGTGTGAACTAAGCATTGAATGTAGAGCAGTGGTTTTCTATATAGTGCCCAAGACACACGGCAAGTCAAAATCTCAAGGCACACCTGTATTCATGGTGAAAATAGACAATCTACAAGCTCACAACCCCTCACAGGACAATGCATTGTGAGCTTGTACATCTGCTTCTTTTACTAGTACTGACATAGTAAACAAAAGAATAATAATTCATAACCTTTTGTATAGTTGTATATACTAATAATAATGTGTGGTTGTCACAAATTCCCAAGACACACCTGGACTTGTCTCACAGCACACCAGTGTGCTTCAGCACACCGTTTGGGAACCACTGACGTAATGAACTAAAACACTGTGATTAGGTCAGGAATGGATTGCAGGGCTGTCCAAATCTCTGTGATTATGTAGTAGTTATAAATACTGTATCATCAGCAACAATGTGGCCAAGCATAGGATACATTAGGCCTACTGGCTACTGAGTTTTTCTAAAGATGGAGATGGTAAGGTTTACAAAAATAAACTTTGCCCCAAATTCTGATTTCTTAATCATGATTACTATTAAATGCAGCATCCTGAATTTCTGGCCAGAGTGCTAATGAAACTATAAATCTTGTGATCTCTTGTATGGGGAATCAGATTAGGTATTAACACTGCAGTTAAGTAACTAAGTAAGTAACTAAGTAACTAAGTAAGTAAGTAACTAAGTACATAAGTAACCAAGTAACTAAGTAAATAAGTAAATACCTAAATATATACATAAATAACTATATAAATAAAATCTAACAATTGTGTTTGCAGGTGGTTGGCACTATACCTATTGGCTTTAATGTTAGACAGAATTTTAGGGTGCTGAAAATAACTAAATGTAGGAACCTGAATGTAAGATACATCAAGACGAGGGATCAATTAATATTTCTCCATGAAATTCTGTAAATTGTTCAAATTTAAAAGAAACAGCACTTCACCCTGTCCATGTCCTTATGATTTCAATCTATAGGGGCAACATGCGTCACAATTAATTGATTATATTTGTGTCATTATTTATTATGTATTATTAAATAATCCTACACAACAGAGGAAGGACAATGTGTACCAAATAGTTCATGCAAAGCACACTTCGCGCAAATATCAGAATTATGATCTGTAAGGATGCAATTGCAGATATGGTGACATCAGCTTAAGGCCAACTAAATAAGACAAGAGGATAGTTCTATCTGTGTGCATCATGCAACCATGCTTCACTCAACATCATCATTGACCATATTCACATGGTGGCCATTTTGCTCTTACATCATACGTGAAAATGGTCACCATATAAATATTATCAGTTTGAAATGTAGGGCCATTTGGGGGTGAATGGTACAAAAAGTATATAAATAGCATGCCACCCTTGATTCAGAAGCTACACAAGTGAATAATAGGCATTTACTTTAATCACAGGGAACATAATTCTGCAAGCTCTAATGTTTGGCTACAAAGTTTAGATAATGTGTTAACTGTGAATGTTAGGTTTGTATGCAGTTAGTTGCTCAGATAATTCAGTTAGCCTTCGTCACTAGTTCAGGAAAACATACAAACCGTGTTGGCATACAACAGGTTGGCATACGGATGATCATTTGGTGCAAATATACAGTATAGTGCAGCATGCACACTACAGAGCAAGTCTCCAACAAAGACTTACTATATCTGGAACAACTTCCTTTTATTTATAATGTGCAACAAATCACAGCCTTATGTGGTTTAGATATCATAGATGTTCAAATTGCTGTTACGGTTTCAATTTAATTAATCATTCAGTCATAATTAGGTGGCAAGATTTCCAGCATGAGGTTGATGTCACCCTCCCAAAAGAGTTTGATGAACCATGTCACCCCCAGTGTCAACAGAGAAAGGTTTAGACACAGCAAACCAAAAGAAACAAGACAAACCCACCAGACACAGCATGCAACAATGCTGATATTTAAAAAATATAAACTAAACCGAGAAATATTTTCAAAAGGAGATTATAATAAAGTTATGGGGGAATATAAAGTAAAGATGAGGGACCACTCCTGGGTCAACTTACTGAATGCCTTTGTCCCATACCCATCATCACCCATCCCCAGGATGTCCTAAGCAGGCGTCCAAAGAGAGCCACAATGAAGGAGAGAGAGGAAGAGGCACAGCCGCAAATGAGGAAGAGGTGAGAGACATTGAAAGGAAGGAGCTGTCGGAGTACTCAGCGAGCCCGCGGGCAAGGTCAGAGACCATCTGTCTCTGCCCTGACATTAAACAGCCACCAGAGGGTACCAAACACTGCAGCTGGACAAGTAGGGCAGTCCCACACTGTCCAATTTCACAGTGTGGATTGTGTGTGTTCTTGGTTTTTTGGACCGAATCGAGCCGAAGGGGAAATTCAATGCCAAAACCACTGTTTTGGGACTGTATTTACTTTCCTCCTGCATTTCCTCCTGGTGGTGACCGAGAAGCATTCGAGACATGCAGGCTGATTCCCAACTGTAGTCGTCGTACAATCAAAACAAAGGACATCGCGGGAGAGAGAAAAAGAAGAACAGAACATGGAAAAGAGAGGAAGCGGGAGAGAGCGCCTCCATGAAACCCCTGTCCTCACACACGTTGTCACACACCTGTCTAACCTATAGGCCCTACATGTAACCTACGCTGTCCATGTCTATAGTACATTGACTCAACATGTGTGTGCGCTGCAGCTTACTTACGGTCTGAATCACTGCCATCTTGCTCACCCTCTTTGTTCTTGTAGAAAGGGAACTTTCGTGTAAAGATGAAATTCTTTTTACGTTTGTCATTGAATGACTGTGGAGGAGAGAGAGCATGGGGGCAAACAGGTGTTTCTGACTGTTGTCACATTCATGCACACCAAAACAAGTGCTTGCAAACAGTGGGACGTCAAGAAGTTAACCACTTCCACGCTGGTGTCCTTCATGTCATTATATTTTCAAATTATATTCAAAATATATTCAAAAATAGCAAACATTTTGCCTTTACGGGATCACAATGTGCCAAATTATGATGAGTTGTGGGCGTGTAGATCACCTATTTTTGCTATTCCTCATATGAGAAGTGCATTCTTTGAGACACACATACCATTAACCATAGTGTGTGTATATATATGAATACCTGGACCGTTGACCGTATTCGCACAGCGATCATTTGGCTCTTGCCCCAGGTACACCCAGGTAAAGGGATAGTTCACCCAAATAATTTCTTTTTTCGATTAGTCATCCCATGGAGACTTGAATTCATAGAATTTTTTTGGTCATCAAATTATTGGCTTAGGAATGCGACAAAAACAAAAAAATATCCATGAATTCAAGTCTCCATGGGGTGACTAATCGATAGAAAAAATGTCATTTTGAGGGTGAACTATCCCTGTAGACTAGAGTAAAATGGCTGGCATGGGAATATAGTCAATTACTACTTGATGTGCCACAGTTGCAACAAAGACATAAATAAAATAAATACAAGCAAGGCAGGAAAAGAGTTGCCAAGATCATGCTGTGAGAAAAGTAACATTTGAGGTTTAGTAAAAGAAGAGATCGTCAGAGAAGCATATCAAATACATGCAGTTAAAGAAATGGGAGGTTAGATTTAGGGGTTGAGGGTGAGATTAAAATAATGAATGATGCAACTGATTCTATGTTTTGAAGCCACAGTCTGTCAGGTTCCATGACAAGTGGTCAATGGATTGTTAGCGTGAGTTCAAGGTACAATCCATTACTTCAGATGGTTTCATCTTCCCTGACTGCTTTCAAATACTGATGTGAACATAGGGGCGTGTAAAAGAAAAAAGGGCTATTCTAATGGCAAAGGTTACAGGCAGAAAACGGTTAATTAATTAAACCATTTACTGTAAATTATCAACGAAAGAATATCTAAGTAGTTTCATAAAAAAAAAGTTTCATTTAAAAAAGTAAAAATGGTTACTCTGTTATTAACAGTTGTCTGGACATATCTTAGATGTTTGTTTGTTTGTTTTTGAGGTTGGAAATGTGATATTTTGATGGAAGTTGAAATGAGTAAATACAGTAGCCTACATGAATACAGTATGATAAAATGGAAATGACCTATAGAATAAGTGAGATCTAGCTGAACTACATCTAGGAAATCTAATCACGTGAGACTAACTAGTGCGTGCAATTAGGCAGTTATAGATAACATAAACCTATGGAAAGAATTGAAATGTGACATTAAAAGGAAATGTAACCACTGTATACTACGCAGTTTTTTACTCTACACCAAATGTCTTCAAAAAAAATACCCGATCTGTCATTTTTGCTGAACGTTCCCCCCTGTACAAGGATGCTGAGGTTTAAGTTGTTAAGAGCTAGTAGTCTTCTCAGATTCTTTTATTCTGGAAAGTCTGATGTTCTACTAATTATGGCACAGAAATGTCACTTTTATATCCTTGTTACACAAATGAATCATTGTGTGAGACTTCCATCTGCCATCTGCCAGCTCTCCAAAAGGAACTTACCGCTTTTGAATCAAATGAGCCAGGTTTTGCATTGAACTTGACCGTCTTAAGGCGTGCACGCTCCTTCCTCTCCACCCTGACAAACACAGAGACAGACTGCAGTCAGACACCAGCTCACTTGGCCTACATAACATCCAGCCATCGCAAACTCTTGTGGAATGTGAGAAATATAAACGAGTTTCTATGGCATTTCAGCAGATAATGTCCGCTTTCTTCGCCATGGAGATTCATGCGTTCACCCGTGTGTGTGTGTGTGTGTGTGTGTGTGTGTGTGTGTGTGTGTGTGTGTGTGTGTGTGTGTGTGTGTGTGTGTGTGTGTGTGTGTGTGTGTGTGTGTGTGTGTGTGTGTTTGCGTGCGCTCGTGCATGAGTGTCTGTCTGCAGCTAAACTGGCACACTACTAGGGCAAACAGCGTCATATTTCTTGTGCACACTGACAGCAGGCCAGGGCCATAAATTCTCCAATATTTTTCAAATCGGTGAACGACAACGATGTCATTTTTGTCAATTAATAATCACAGAGAAACTGTCCCTCCAGGCTATGGGATATGCATCCTATGCGGCTATGAACTAGAACAAGCCAATTGGGAGCCTGGGATCTATACTGCTAACTACTGTATGCTCCTGTCCCAACGGCTTATAGGATGTACCAGTACTACTAGCCAATTGCAGGTATGCACAATGGGCGGTGTTGCTGCATGAACACAAACTTACTCTGCCCCTCCAATTTTAAATTATTAAGTAACGTTTTCACATGTAAGTTATTCATTTGCCCTGTTTGAAATGGATATAACAATACATGCCGCTGTTGCTAGCACAGATTCACAGAGAGAGAGAGAGAGAGAGAGAGAGAGAGAGAGAGAGAGAGAGACGCAGTTTGACGTTACTTCGTCAGACAGACAAGCCTCCTGGCGGAGACTTGCGCTCTACTGAGCGCCCCTATGTAGTTCAAGAGAGAAGTGGAGCAAACAGTAACGGGACAAGCTCCAGGGAGCGTCTCTTGACAGCGAAAACATTTATTACGCTGAAACACTGAGCCAGGAGCCATTACTGTAACAAACAAACATTTAGCAAGACGGCTAATGTGAGAGAATTCAACAATTTACAACTACAACAATGGCGGGTCAAATGGAAATGAAGTAACATGATCTTACGGTTTATTATATATTTTATTTTCAATTTTATTGAACTATGGGATAGTTCTTTGAATATTCCATGAAGCATGGAGCATTCTGCCAGCTCACCTTCTCTTGCTGGGAATGACTCCCATCTCTTCACTGTCCCCGTGAGGGGTAACTCGACGGGCCTGCCACCATTCATCATCTGAGGCATTGATGACGTGGAGGATGTCCCCATACCTGAAACTGAGCCCTTGACTTGGGAGGCCGCTGTCCTTTGATTTCTCATAGTCAAACAGTGCCCTATTAGGGTGAGAGGGACTAATTAGGTATTATCATCATATCGTCACTCTCAGGCGGAAACCTTGTCCAAAATGGTTGCTTTTCAAGAAAATAGAACCTGTGTTCCAATGGACCAATGTAATCATTATTTTGTTACAAATTCTTAATATGTTTCATTGGTTAAAGACAGACTTAACCCTTTTAAATGTGGTGTCCCTATTTTGGGCATGTCATAGGCAAACTTTTATTCTAATTTTTTTTTATAGCTGATCAACAAGCTCACAATGCATCTCAATGCAATGCGTTGTGAGCTTGTAGATCAGCTATTTTCAAAATGATGAAGTATAAAATAGGGCATTAATTTATGAAAAAAAAACATAAAAATATGAAATATGGAGATACAAGGTTTCTACCCGACAGCAATGATAATTGTCTTCCCTATTGAGTTTCCAATCCAGTTCCCTGTTCTTATTATCATTGTTACACGTAAGGTCAAACTACTTCTGACACACACTGTTCTTTTTAGAGAAGCTAGAAACATTACGGGGTCAGAGAAATGGTTACTATTGGTCCATAGGGGTTTGCTATATTAAGCAACTAAACCTTATTTGCCATTCTGTTTCAGCTATTGCCCTCAAACTTGACTTCTGAATGTCATTAATCATGAGCAGCAGTGATGACAAAATGATACTGCCGATTTAGAGTCCAGCATTGTCACATCTCTGTGAGTGAGAATGTATTCTCTAGATGTCATTTAACCACATGAACCCTAGCGACCCTATTCTGGGGGGGAACATTGGGTTTATTCATTCATTCATTTATTTATGTATTTTTTATTTTTTTTATTTATTTATCTATTTATTCACAAAGTCATAAACATGAGTCACATCATTGTTGTTATATGGGACATATTACATTTACATGAAATGTGAATACCGGTATGTGAAATGTCGACATTACATTTGCATGAAACGTGAAACGTACAATAAAACGGTAAAACTGCCTGACCTGACATAGAGGGACCTCTTTTGATTGGTTCGCAGTGATCCTGACCCAGAACTCATGCTGTGGTTCATCATTTGCTCCCGCAGGTCATGGATTTTGGCCTCAAAACGCCCATACTCTGTAAAAGAAGTACAGACTGTATCAGGACCCACAATAGAAGTACCAAGTCAAATTCCCACAATACATTCTGGGCAAGAAAACACCCAAGAAATTTGTACTTAAATGAAACTCGTAGAACCTATGACGTGAGATATGATTGTAGTTGTTAGGTAAATGATGTACCATTGGGCATCCCAAGGAGATGACACCGGCCAAAGTGCTCTCTCACACATATACACACCCACACCCCTTTTTCTTCAAATGCTTTTTCGTTTCCCTCAATGTCCAATAGTTTTACTCAACGTCCAACTGGGGAGATGTATGTTGCATTTTCATTCTCATGTGTTAAGCCAACATGAGGTAGGCTATACCAGTGGGCTCGTGAAAAAATAAAGTTGAGCCATCCAACATCACAACACTGAATGGTGAAACCTACAGCATTACGCTGATGATCTGGCCACAAAACCAAAGAGGATGTCAGGGGTTTGAAACCCTGTTTCACTGTTGACAACTCTGCTTTCCTCAGGCAGTGCAGACTTCCTAGGACACTGACACACTGATACTGATAGGTTCAGGCATGGCTCGCTAATCTGTCGCTTCTAGAACGTAGCAACCAGTAAGGAGACATGACACGTTTAGCCCATGTTATAGCCAGTCACTGCATTACAACTGTACTGATGTACTTAATATTGAGCTAAAGGGAAGATTTTTTTTAGTAAACAATAATGAGAAAAAGAAGCAAAGAAAACCACCCCCCATGTGCAATCATTCAATAATGATTGTTTTGCTTTCATTAACTCACTGCCCTCTGAGACCAGCTAGTAGAACAACAACAACACCACACAGCGTTAAACTAGATACTTTGAAACAAGAAATTATCTGACTTCCCATACTCTCACGACAGCACAATACTCTCCTTAAACCCTGGATAAAAAAAACTAAACAAAACACAGTCTTATGCTCTCCCTTAATGTTTTCCACCGTTATCTTTTGAAATTAGACTCACATACCTTTCTGCCTGTTCACTAAGTTCCTGTGTCTGTTTCCTACAGATGTTGTCGGTCTCTGAGTCTCTGTCACACTAACACTATGGCTATACCTAGTGCAGTGCTAAGTAGTGACAGACAAAATGCCTCTCTCTCCTCTGGCTGACCAAAGGAACCACATGGGAGGGGAGATGTGGGAATGAATGTGACAAGCAGCAGAATTGTTTAGTAACCATTGGATGTTTGTCCTATCAATCTAGCATGTGATAATGCACCACCAAATTGGAAGCTCCTCCAATCACATAGACGAACTGTAGCTGATAATACGTTCTTATTACCATGTAGTAACTGTGACATACACATTTACAAATACAATCTTCTGAAAACAGCAAAAATAGTCCCAGCGGCAAAGTGGCATTTTTACTCAGTGTCATTAAATACTTTCAATAACTAAAGGACAATCAGTAGCTTTGGAAAACTGTCTTCATTGGCAGCTATGCTCCCCTTAATGCACAGTGGTGCTATGGTACAAGTACATACTCAAGATGCTTTCAAGAAAGTGTTCTAAAACATACTAACCACTTGAACCCTAGCATCTCTATTCTGGAGGGAACGTTCACAAAATCAGATCAGATCTACAAGCTCACAACGCGTTGCCACACATTGTGAGCTGCTTGTAGATTGGCTATTTTCGACAACGCGATTTGATGTAGAGGGGAAAAAAAGAGCAGACCATGTACAGAGCCGACCCCCCCGGTGAACTAATTATAGAGGGTAGAGAGTAGGGTCTTTGCAAAACAAACATCTCTATTGTTGTCTACGAGGTCAAGAAAATTTCATAGCCTGAACTCATCATGAACATGTGTGTAGAGTGGACAAAGCCAGTGTCACAAAATGAAAGAGATAAATCCATTCCTAGCCTTAAGGTTCTCCCAGAAAAGAAATTGAAATAAATCTGCAAAAATCCAAGATCCTTGTTACTGTCCCTGAGCATATTTCCAGACAGACTCTCTTATCCGTTGGTTAGCTGTGTACATAACCACATTACAGTATATTTAATTAGTAAACCTTTAGTTGTGGCACACTATTTTCCTAACTGCAAAGATAATATCGGTTTTGTGTGACACAGAGAGGATGGCCTGTGTTTTTCTAAGTGATCTCCCCTTGATTACAGTACTGCCTTATTCTGTTTCTATGAACAAGAACAAGCGATCACATTGGCCTAGATTGTTGACAAGTAATAAATAGATACCATGGGATCATATGATCCCATGATATGATTAATTTAGAATTTCTAGAGTGGTTTGCTTATACGCTACAGCTGAGATATATTAATGGCTTACAAGCTACTAGAGCTTGGCTGTTTGTCAAAGTAGGCTTAGGCTATATAGGATTGGGATGCTTTAGTATTTGACCTGATTTTCTTTTGCTATTATGCTTATTTGACAGTTGTTTTAAGGCTTTAACCTTGATGCCTGGTCACAGGATGAGTCAAGTGACATCCTGATAGCACTAACACAATAGCAGCAATTCTATATTTGTTCCCATCCAAATTTACAACAGAAACAGACTGAACATGACATTTTCTTGAACACATTAAAAAAAAAAGGAAGCAAGGCAGGGTGTATTAACCACATGAACCCTAGAGGCCCTATTCTGGGCATGTTAGAATAGAACGTTTGGCAGAAATAGCCTAACTACAAGCTCACAATGCGATGCATTGTGAGCTTGTAGATCAGCTATTTTCGGCAAAGAGATTTGGTGTCATGGGAAAAAAGGAGGGGACCATACGTAGACCCCTGGGGGACCCCGGTGTCAACAAAATATAGGGTTTAAGTGGTTATAGATTCAACTGCAGTGTGCATTCACCTGGGAGGACATGTAACATGAGGGGAAGTGAGGAGGGCTGTAAGAGAGAGGTTGTGTGGTGATTGGGGAGTGAGAGTAAATATTAGGGGTAGGTTGGTCAAGACGAGAGTCAGGGGTGCGTCAATGGGTTACAGTGTCCAGGAGACAGGGGGTGAGTAGACTGTCTGTGATTGCATTCACTCAGTGACTCTCCCTTAGCCAACCGCTATTGTGAATGATGCTAATGCTCAGAGCAGCCACACTAGTGCCAATGGCACAAACCTGGTGCTGGAGACCGGGCCCGGTGCGGCGAGCATAGAGCAAGTTCTGATGGGTAAGAAAAGAGAGCAGTTGGTTAGTGCCACTGGGTCAGGGAAGACTGGCTGTCATCTCAGAGTGAAGCGTTGGACTTTGGACAAGCGAGCTCCCGGTTGAACGGGACTCTGGCGTCCAAAGTTAAGTCTCTGGGAGACTGCCTTGATCACAGGGTGTGTTGAGTTACTTTGTGTTTACCTCTTGATGCACCAGCGTGACAATACAGTTTGTGCTCTGCATGTTATTTGCTCTCTCACCTAAAACTTTAAAAATAGGAATAGTGTTGAGGGGCAGAACTTATCTAAAACAAGATTCCACACCAATGTCTTGGACAAAATGGTCAAGGACTTCTGCTCCAGTCTGGCTGAGGTCTTATAGACGGCTCACATTTTAAATATTAAATAGATTTACGAAGCAAACAAAAACCCAAAAGAAAAGACTTGTATCATTGGCAGTTAAACAACATTCAACAACATTACAGAACAGATTCATGCTATAGATTTTTGCACGTGTAGTCCAAACTATACTTTTGTGTTTGGAACCTCAGATCTACAAGCGACGCATTGTGAGCTTGTAGATCGCCTATTTTCAGTCTGCGACACCCGCGCACAGCTATGTATAACTCAGGCTTTAGGAAGAAGGAATCTATGACCATGATTCATTGTTCCTGCTACTGCTGATCGTAATTACAAGTGGCATGCCAACAATCAAGGCTGTCTTGTCCAATACAAGCAACTATAGTGCTGCGTTGTCTGCCATGGTTCGTGTTTGTTAGCCTGAAGATGTCCAAGAATTATAAGCATGTATGTGCCCATGTTAAAGAAGAAATTAACTACAATCATTTGACTGGCCAACAAACAGGGTCAGGGATAGGCACATTTTACAGAAATAAAAGTCAAACTTATGATATGATAAAATTCAGCGTTTATGTTGCCCTTGGATCATCTCCCATAATGCACCACTCACCTACCTGGATGGTTATTTGACCTTTTTCAGACCACAAGAGACACCCAAATGAACCTCAGCAACTACTTCTGTAACATTAATCATTTTCATTAATATTTAATTTCTTATGTCTCCTCACATAAGGTCCACGTGTAAATGCACCTTTATTTTATTATTTTCATTTTCAAAGGAGATCTGATTTCAAGATGGATGTCAGTTTAAAATGTAATGCTATGTTGTATATGGACACTATCTGGTTATGAAACACATAACCAGGTTTAACAGAGGTCTCAGTATTCTTCTACTCCTCAGTCAACATGTTTGCACGGTTGAACAATCATTTTATTATATAAAGATGTGATATGTCGTGAGCTTGTAGATTGGCTATTTTTGCTATTCATCATGCAATGAAATAAATAGGGTTTAAGTGGTTAAACCACACATTGTTAGAAAGTCCTAGAGATCAGTTTTCTATGATGGGGTGAGTACCTTTTGTGTGACTACAGGTGAAAATACAAATGGGACATTTTCACTGATGTAGGAAGCAAATTAAACAGGACAATTTCAACTCAACTGCATCATTGGTATTTTTTTTATCTATTGTTGTGACTGCTAACCTTTTCTGGAACCCCAGGAACTGACCTCCAAAAATATGCAATATAGAACCATTTATTGCAGTCAGTGCATAATTATTCTTAAACAGAGTCCATTCTACATGCTAAAAGTAGCTTGAGATGTACTGAATACAGTATTATTACATGAATCTTGGGATTTAAAGAGAATGACTGAATCTGAGAATTGCCAGAGGAAATAGTTTCCAATGAAATAAATGTATTTCTGGCATTATTTTTTAATTCCAATGCCATTTAAGTTGAGTAAAATTGTCCTAAAGGATGGGTCATCAAAAGTCCATGAGACATCAATATTAATACTTAATTATTATTATTATAATTATTATTTACGTATACCTCTCATTTACTATATATTTCATTTCGTATACCTCTAGTAATACTATGCAGATATATGTTAGTTAACTGTTCACATACGTGCTACAGTAGGTTTGATGTCTACCCGGTATCTTAGTGTCTTTGAAGCACTAAAAGGTTTTTCTTTGCACTCTACTTGCGTGACTATTCACACATGCCATTTACTCTGATGGGACGACAGCGTCTACTAAATGCCGACTTTCTTAATTGTAATTTCAGATAGTTTGACTTGTTTTACCTTCTGGTCGGTACTGGGCAATGATGGAGACCATTTGGCCCGCTCCTTTCAGTGCAGCTGCAGCCTGTTCGTGGGTGGCCCCTCGCAGGTCAATGCCATTTACCTGTTCAGATGGAAAGACAATTTCAAAAGGTTATTTCAGCTTTGTTGAGCAGCACTGCTTTAGTGAACAGAAAGGCTAAAGTTGACCTTGTTCCTGCTGAGTGTGAAGGACATTTCCTCGTTGATTATGTCTTATGTTGGTAACATCTGGTGCGGCCTGTTGCTGGCAACAACCACCGGTGAGGGGCAACAAGCATGTGACCACAACATGGGGTCTGTAGCAGAGGTGGCGGAATGGAATATGACCTGGGGGGACATCAGGGCGCGCGTGCATGTGGACCGTGTTTTTTTCAGGTGGGTTTGTTGATTTTTGGGGGGATAATTCGGTTAATTTGGTTCGCCTCGTGCTCGCGGTGGTCGCGAGGTGCGGGGGGCTGGACTGATTTTATTATTTATTAAAAAATAAAAAATAAAAAAATCATTTTTTTTTGGGCTGGACTGAATAGTGGGGGGACACAGTGTCCTTTAATTAAACAGGCGCCGGCGCCACTGGTCTGTAGGCTGGATATACCAAACAGTGAGAGAAATGAATGTGTACCCAAGAGAGCAAGCTATTCTTAGACTTCAGAACCAGGCCAGTGTTCAATGTAAATCCGTCTGGTTTCATCAAGACACCGTGGAAGACTCAGCTACTGATTGGAAGAAAACTAACATGCTGACAGTGCCAGGTTTATTTAACAATCGGCTGACCTCAGTAAACCATGACACTTTTATGAAATGTGACAGCCTAATTGGTTGTACAATCATGTGTCATTAGCGTGGGTGAGCAGAGCGGGAACACTTATTTCCTACCCAAATTAGACTCACCACTAAGCCTGTTTAAGATCCCAGTCAGATGTCACCAGACATTATACAGTTGTACTTTTATATTTTGCTTTTTAAAACCTGCAGTACTGTACAACATACTGTACATTTCTTTGTTTTTTAACAACTAATTATCAAAATGGACAAATTGTTCTATACAAAATTGTCTAGGCATATTCCATTAACAAGGGTCAAAAACCTGACAATGTTGGAGTTACTATTTACCGGCTCTGGACGTCTATGGATCGTATTGGACTAATCATTATTTTAAACCAGCCTTTTTCTCTGGGGATTCTTAGCTGGAGGAACACTTCCACTTGGGTAAAGTGACATCCTGATCACGCTAACACAATAGCAGCAATTCTATATTCGTTTCCATAGGTTCTCTTTCTTATTGCTCACCCATCCAAATACACAACCGAAACAGGCTGAACATGACATTTTCTTGAACACATTTTTAAAAAAGGAAGCAAGGCAGGGCCATTGATAATGGCCTTCTATTTAGTGTTGTCGTTTTAACTTCCTTGTCACCTTGTCAAATGTGTTTTGTATAATTTAAAATTGGACAATTAAACTATTAATATAAAAAAAACCTGTTCAAAGACAAGGTTCAAGTAGCTCTGCATCACTGCCTCTAATCTTTTCATCACAAAGCAGTAATTGATTAAGGTGATCTGTCAAAAGGACAGGTATTGCATAAATCATGAAAGTCCCCTTTTCCAACATTTCCACCGAATTCTCCATGTGTGGTCCCGCAGCATGACTGGACATTATAGATTAGTGCAGTGGCTCTAAACGTGGGGTCTGGGGACCCCCTGGGGTCCTTGAGGGGCTTCCAGGAACAGTAGATAACTGTGTTCTACTACTGAATGTATTGGCACAGGAAAAACCTTATATTTTGAGTTCCTGATGAATAATGAATAAAGGGAATGCCCATCGGCACAAAGCGCTGTGTTATCAGCTTGCCCAGCGTTGCCGGAGTTATTGCTCTAACAACGACATTCGATCAGTGCGTTCAGGATGAGGTTTGTTACGCAGCATTGCTCGGTTGTATCGGTCGCCTCCTCCTTTCTTTTTGTGTTGTTTTCTCACACAACATCAGCTCGTTTGTCCCTCACTTAGTTCCGTATTTTTGTCTTGGCCTCGAAGGCAGCTGAGTTGAATAGATGCTTCTCGAATCATAGGTAAAATAGGCTCTCTCTGACCCTATCTTTCGACAGTATCTTCCTCTTTCTCTCTCTCCTCGCTCCCCCCCATCGAGCTCTGGTCTGATGGCACACATGACAGAAAGCGTGACCTAACAACGCTGAATGATGCTAACGTTGGGCTCTCCATTTATGGGCATGTGATGTCAGACAAAACAGAAACCGTGGCCTTGCTTAACAACGCAGATCTGCGCTGACGTCGGGCGTATCCACATTTGGGCACAGTCCACCCGCCAGCCACAGACAGACACAACTTTCAACATAATCTTTGTGTCTATAACAAAGATGCTTAAGGTAGGTGACAATGTGTACACTAACCCAGTGGTTTTCAAAATGGGGTTCAGGGGACCCCCAGGGGTCTTTGAGGGGGTTCCAGGGGGTCCCCAACCAAATTTGTTAAAAACAGTTTAACCACTTTAACTCTATACACATTGGATAATTGAAAATAGTTGATCTACAAGATCACAACGCGTCACGATGCAACAAGTTGTGAGCTTGTAGATCTATTATTTTCAAACAAATTTATTTTGAAAATAAATATTCTCAGATGGGGAGTCCACGGCCAAATGCATATGAATTTGGTGGGTGAAGAAAAGTGTGAGAAGCACTGCTACTAACCGATAAGATCTGGTCTCCTCGCCGCAGCTCTCCGCTCAGGTCGGCGGGCCCCCCCGCCAGGATGAAGGACACGAAGATTCCCTCGCCGTCTTCACCGCCCACGATGTTGAAGCCCAGACCTGTGGAGCCTTTGTGGAGCACCATCTTCCTGGGTTCCCTGTACATACAGTTCAGATAGTACATCAGCTCGGGGGGGTCTGTGGGTCTCAGCATCTTTCACGACCAGTGGACGAGGGTGTGGAGAACGACTCTACGAGGTGTTGCAACAGCACGCGCGTGTGTGTGTGTGTGCGCCGCGGACACAAGCCTTCTCTGTTGCTCAGTGCAAGGCGGAGCACAAAGGCGGTCGGAGCCCACAGGGGGGACGGTGCTCTACTTTAGGACCACTTGTCCCAATTCTGATGGAAAAGGAACCTCGTCACACTCTCACATTCGCACACACATCCTTACACGCGCTCTTTCTCTGGTACTTCTTCTGCTGCTTGCACACAAACTCACACAGAGACTGAGGTACAACAGGATGCATACACGGCTACGCACGAACACAAACAAAATGCAGCATTCTGTTCGCTCAAGTATTGCAGGCTATTATGAATCAGAGGCAGATTCATATGAATACAGTATACGTACATTGCAGAAATATAACTGACCCCTCCCAAAACATTTATCAGTGGTGAATTATCAAAAATAAAACCCTAGATCATTGTTTATTAGATACATTTGTTCAAATATCCAAGGCAGGTTACAAAGGATAACACAGTGGACTTGATTTGAACAGTACATAGCCTACAACTACAAAGTGCATTTAAAGTGAAAACAACAACAACAACATGGAGCACATTTTGACCATCATGACCTTCATCATAATGAAGACCTGTTAAGGTCGAAGCTCGTTGCTTGGTTATCATTGCTGGGATTCTCTTTCACTGAAAAGTGTGCTCAGAGAGCTCAGACAATCTTTTCTCATCATAAATGTTATTCTGCCATCTGCTGGTGAATGCATGAACTACTGCTGTGTGGGTGATGGTCTCCACAGCACTGAGTTTACTACAGCCAAGCTCTACACAAGCTCAACTATTTCCTTCCATTATAATGCATTGGAAGCTAATTCCACTGACCCGATTCAGATGGAATTACATTTTTGTATCTCATCTAGTTTTCTTTTAAATGCCTTCATCCTAACATGCGCCGAGTGACTGAGCGAGTATACTGATCAGTATCCATTAGCTCATATGTAGTCATCTGCTTAATGCCTTGTTACATCACAAGATGTAACGCAAAGTCATAAATGTCCACAGCAGGGCCTCTTCAAACCATAAAAGGAAGCTGTAAAAATCACGTTTACTGTATTGGACAAAATAGGGGTTCAAAGTCAACAGTCAAGAGCAGGTTTACCAACCGTATCAGCCATTTATCAAATGGTAAAGAAAATACCTTTAGTTGTTCGGACATTACGTGCATATCAGCAGTTGGATTAGTGTTGGACATCTACTATAATCCTGCTCCACACCGCACATGGAGTGCTCATAGCTCTCAACATGCACACAGACATCAAATAAATGTAAAACAAATGTTTAGATTTAATGCAAAATCCCTAGATCCACAAAAGGTCCTTTCAACGTCTTAAAGGAGGAGTTCACCCAAAAAATTACTTATTTTCTATCAATTACACACCCCATGAAGCCTTGATTTCATGGATTTATTTTTGTTTTTGTGGCATTCCTAAGACAATAATTTGATGACCGTGTGTATTTCCGGTAGGAGACACAAATAATCTACTTTGTGTCTCCTACCGAATACATTAGCCGCTAGGAGACGGGAATCAAATTATTAGCTTAGGAATGCGACAAAAACAAAAAAGAATCCATGGATTCAAGGCTTCATAGGGTGTGCAATTGATAGAAAATAAGTACGTTTTTGGGTGAACTCCTCCTTTAATACTTAGAGCGGCAAACACCAGAGAGCCAGACTACTGTCACTTCTGCCTGACTTAAACCATCCTAACTATGAAATACATTCACATGTAGGATAACAAAGGCAGTGACTAGGTAGGATACCTGCTTTCCCCTATCTATTTGAGGGAACGACAACACAAATATAATTAATAAATATGCATACAGTGGGCTTAAATTGACTACAGCACTCATTTTGACACAGGGAGACAGCCTGGCTTGGCAAAACCCCCTCATTAGAAAATACATTTTGCATGTTAAAAGGATGCTTATAGCAATTTTGAAACAATTTTTTTAAAACTCAGATAGGCTGCATAGTCAGAAAAGCTCAGCCATAAGCAGTCTTGCAGCTGTCGATATGGGCTCCTTTGATGATATCTCTGGCCGCCTACAGTCTCTCAGCTCTAATTCATTTTATATGGGCTTCTTCATCCTTGGATAACTAAGTACGGTGCTGGGCTACAGCGCAGGAATAAAAGGGGGAGAACGATACCAGTCAACCAAATGGTTGGACAAGAATCATTCATACGACAAAACATGATTTATATCATGTCACACTCACAGAGGTCAATGTCACATTTAGACAGGACTGGCAGAAACAGACATCACACACATTCACTCAGTCACAATAACTGACAGGTATTAACCCAAAACATGTGAATAAATTCAGAGCACTGACACACTATATTAAATACTAAATACTCGACTTGGGTACATAGATGTGAACAGAGGGGGTTAGGTTAGGCATTAGGTAAGGTTTTAAAACAAACACAGGTTACTAAAATGTGATGGAAAACTACAGGTGAAGCCTGCTAATGGTCAGGCTAATAGTCCAGTTGTTATTGGGCAGCATGCAACAGCCTTAAACGTGGATCAATGAGTGACTACATAACCTCAGAGCGAGGCACATCATGTCTCTATTGACATCACTTTGTTAAAAGTGTTGGTGATGAATGGGATATTTTTTTCTTTTGAGAACAAGAACCACTGACCACCTGCTTGGACAGTGGAGCTGCAGTGTGTGGGCAAAAGATAAGTGTGGGGGAGCCCTGGGCCTTCAGACTGTGATGGAGGGAGACTGGTAGGGATGCGGTGTCTTAAGAGCAGTGGTTCTCAAACCTTTTCATGTCAAGGACCCCAAATGAATATGTATTTCCCTGCATTTAAAACGTTTTTGTGCCAGGATCTCACAATGCATCGCACTGCGTTGTGAGCTTGTACATCGGCGACTTTCAAATGGCTGATGGATATAGGGCTAAAGTGGTTAAACAGATGTTGATGATGATATTAAAACATTTGGCTGGGGACCCCCTGGAACCCCCTCGAGGACCCCTGGGGGTCCCCAGAGCCCACTTTGAGAACCAATGGCTCAGAGAGCAACAGACTATCAGGGAACGAAGAAAGGAACGGGAGTGGAGGTGACCACATTCACGCAGCAAAATGGCCGCTGTGTGAATGAACATGTGTATAGGAAGAAGGAGAAGGAGAAAAAAAAAAGGACATGCAATGTCATGCACATACTGTAGTCAGGTAGGTGGAGGACGGTGAGGAGGAGGTGGTGGTGGTGGTGGGAAGTACCTGGTGACGTCCGTGTCAGGGAACAGGCCTAAGTGATAGTTTGGGAGGGGGACGGAGTGAAGGAGGGGGCTTTTGTCACACTCCACTGGGGAATAGTGTCTGGGGGAGGGTGCTCGGTCACATAGCTTGTTCACAGTGCTGTAAACTGGCTCAGGAGGCCTACAACGGAGGCGAGAGAGAGAGAGAGACACAAGAGCACAGAGATTAGCACACACAGAGGAGGAGGAGAAGGAGGAGGAGGGAGAGATGGAAATGACCTCCAGAGACAGCAAGAAAGCAAGAAAGCAAGAATGCAAGAATGCAAGAAAGAAAGAAAGAAAGAAAGAAAGAAAGAGAGAAAGAAAAATAAATGTAGATAAAAGGATTGTGAGGGTGAGGAAAGAGATGGCATATATTATGCTACTATTAGCATAATTATGCTACTAGCCTGTAAGAGGGAGAGGCTGACATGTCTGCCATCCTACTAGTCTCTCTTCATGCATGTTGGCATTAACAATGCCAGCTTCCTCAAGTTAAGCCAGCAATGTAATGTGTTTAGGTTGTTTTTCCACTGAAGATTAGATTAGATGAGTTAAAGATCCGTGGTTTGAACAGGAATCCATGAGCATAGAAAGTATTTATGGGGGAGAGAATGAGGTGTGTGCTTTATAATGTGGTGAGTCAGCAGAGCAGTGAGAAGATACAGGATAAGAAACAGTGAAGGACGGAAGGAGGGAGAGAAGGTTAGGCTACTGAAAATATTCAAATTTAACCTGTTCTACAACAGGCACGGACAGTAGATACTATACGTTTGCTTCATCATGAGCATTAGGGACTTTCTATACTCCTCTTATCAAGCTCCATAAACTCTACTGTGATGATAGGACTTGGTCATTCCTCACTAAGTACTTCTTATAAGTATGTTTATACTTATAAGACCTATACACTTCATCATACAAACTCACAACGTTTAGCTATTTTTCTTTAATTTCTGGGTTAAATATTCAGAAATGTTCTTCTATGACATGCCCAAAAGAGTAATGCCAGGTTGAAAGTGGTTAAGAATAATGCTGAACTATCTATTTTACATTTTGCTTTATTTGGCTGTGTAAAGAGGCATAGTCAAATGTTACCAACATGGGATATACTGTATATCACCCTTTAAATATGTCACCATAACTAACTGTAGAAAATGATGTGATGTGTGGTAGCAAGGTCAAAGGTCAAAGAGAAATGTTAACATGAATATGTACAAAGATAACAGTGATGTCTGTTCAGGCATACCTGTACACAACACAAAACAAGGCAAACGTCTGACTCAGCATTCAGGTCAATGTGCATCATCATCATCATCAACATAATCTTGCGTTGAATACTGTGTGAGTGTCCAAATAGACCCTTATGGGTCTGTAACTCTGAGAGTGTACAAACGGAACAAAGTTCATTTGGTTGTGTTTCTACACGTTAAATTATCTATGGTGTAGATTGGGGTCACAATGATAGAAAATGGTTCAATTTGTACACTCTCATCTCACATAATGGTCCATAAGGGTCCATTCGGACCCCTGGTGTGCCTCGGACCAGACGTTGAGAAACAGTGTGATATGGGATGATGAGCGTGCAAAGAGCGATATGTGACTGACCAGTCAAGATGTCTCACCTCAACTGGAAATGCTGGGAATCAAACCTGTGACCCTCTCCGTCATCTAGTGAGGGATTTCTAATTGGAGGTAGATGGCAAAAGTTAACAACTTTCGATACAATTCTTCATAATCAATAACCCTAAGATGAGAACTTCATTAACTACTTAACCACTTAACCCCTACTTAGCTGACCAGGGACATCAGGGCTCTATACTTGGTCCTCTCCTTTTTCCCCACCTTTACACTTGTACATCTGCTATTTTCACCAAATCTTCACCCCAGAATAGGGACGCTAGGGTTAGAGTATTTTATAATTTGGCTATTTGAAAATAGTCAGTATACAAGCTTACAAAATGTCGCGACAGTAGTGTGATCTTGTGGGTCAGATATTTTTGAGAAAAAGACCCCATTGAAATTTTTGAATTGATTTTTTTTTTTGTTTTTTTTGTTAACATTTTCGCCTATAATGACATGCCCAAAATAGGGCCACCAGGGTTAATGTGGTTAAGAATTGCATGCTTTAGTATTGCTATTTGAGTTTCAGCAGCTGTTTCCATTTTTTGAGGCACTGATCAAGAATCATAATAAAGAAATACAGAAAGAATGCACAAACAAAGAGAGGCATGCATTTTCTGTGAGAAAACTCACACTTGGAAGCATGCTTACAGAGAACGTAACATCACACGGTGGGGTAAGTTAACTGACAACAGAACACGCCACATCCTCAAATACACTGACCACTGAATATCAACCATTTATAGAGGTTTATCAACGATGCCGTCATCCAATAACAAATGATGAGTTTATATGTATGCAAAGATGTTGTTAATCTGGCACAAACAAAGTGATCACTTCAAGCGTTGGCTCAACATGCTATGATGGTTTGCGTGTTAGCTTTTCGGAGCGTGAGCTGCTGTGAATCCAGCTGTGTTAATTGGAGCATGCAAGTTGTAGCGATGACTTCTTCTGTAGTATTCCTACTCAGTCACCGTAGTGTCTAAAGACATACCAGTACTCTCTCTACAATCAATCTGTCCTATCTCACCTTCAGTCCCACAGTACAAGCTCCAGCTTTTATGATCACGTAAAACTAGAATTAGGCATATTATCAATCACAGCTACTGTGTCTTACAATGTCTCGCTGTACACTCAACATGTCATCAATGTCATGATGCAATGTGCATTATGCATCACACTACTAGTGTGAACTGCATTGTCAGGATCGCAAGCTCACGAACTATTGATGACTTGAACTCATACATTCATCATTATGCCTTTGCTCCAAATTAATACATCTAAGGGCGGATTCACACTATGGTCCCGGGTGCGCACCCTGGACCACTTGGCTGATGTTATGATAGTGTGAACGTTGCGTATCGTTCCCCGAAACGGATCACCGTACCGTACCCAAAACCACCTCCGGAGGTAGTCTCGGATCCGGATCATGCGTATTCGGGCACAGAAAGATGCAATGTGAATCCATCCGTACCAACAGGAGGAAGTGGACTGCTAATCATAATATCATTTAGATATTTTTTATAATGACACATTATTTTAGCTGGGTTATACCTTCTCATAGTTCTACTTGAATGTTGACAAGAAATAATAATCCCGCTAGTGTTTGAGTACCGCGAGCCGTGAAAAATAATAAACAAAAAACACATGTGTAGCGAACACGTATATAAGGATAATAAATATACTAAGGATTAGTCTGTGACGTCACTGCTAAAATACCAAGGATGCGTGCGTGACGCCAATATCATATTAACAGAGACAACGTTACATTTCGAGGTTTCAAAGACCAGTGCACACACTGCTTTGGTTGTGTATTGTTGATCTGTTGTTATTATAACTCAAGACAATGTCAGGAACACAGTCAAACTTTATTATTCACTCTTAACTCTGACAACTGACTCTTCTTCTGTGAATGACATGCTCTAGCTCCCAAAGCCCCATAGTCAACAGCGCCCCCATGAGGCACATATTTACCATTACTGTTAAATGAAATGGTCTCGGGTGCGCAAGAATCTTGGCCAATGTGAATGCTGTCCAGCTGGGAGAGGCCAACCGTACTCGGGAACGATTCGAATGAATCGGACCCCGTCTGAATCCGCCCTAACTGACTGTCCGTCCGTCTCTCTGCCTAATGTGTGACAGGATTTGAGGTTCCATTTTGTTGCGGTTGCCCAATTTTGTGTGTCTACTAAAGATGACTCATTCTGTGAGCCACACTTTCGCTCCTGTAGAGATAATTGTGTAAATGGATATACAAGAGGTGATGGTTACTGCGTGCATGTGCCCACACATGCGCGCGCACGCACGCACGCACGCACGCACGCACGCACGCACGCACGCACACACACACACACACACACACACACACACACACACACACACACACACACACACACACACACACGTAATAAGTTGGCATCCCCTCTAGGTGTGCCTTGACCATCAAAATCAACACTGTCCTCTTCCCTTTCTACTCTCTCTCACTCTGACTGACTGTCATGTGTTTGCACCCAGTTCAAACAAGGCACACTTCTTATCCCAGCACGTCCCCACTGGCTGTCTCCAGCAGGCTGCAGCATGTTGACATAAAGCTTTCCGTGAACATTAACAATTCACAGCTGCACCCAGCCACATGTCACGTTGCCTGATTCCTACTATTCATCCACTATTCTATTTAAAAAAAAAATCTCCACCAGGTTGGAATGGCCAGGGCCAGGGATTATGTTATGTTAAGTTTCTTGCTCATAGACCGGGAATCGAACCTAGGACCTTCTGTTTCCTAGGTGGCTTCTCTACCAAATTTGCCCCCCTCGTAAATCAGTAAGTTACAGCATGACTGTCCCTCCGGACAATGGGATCAGGATAATCATGTTAATTTAATCCATATAAGAGATGCTTAAAATGTTAAACGTCTCTCTGAAAATAAAAGTTCTCAGTCGGTCAACAGTGCCTCAGGAATCAAAGTAAAGCACTATGCTGTATGGGCTGGCATTGGAAAACATTCAACAGATGAAAAAGGCTAAGAATACCGGAGGGGTCTTCTTTAATACTATTCCAAACAGAAATGTGCAGTGTTGGAAGGTCAACCATCTGTAATCATCCAGGGGTAAGAATATTTAGGAGGTGAGCAGTATCAGTGGTAGTAGCAAGAGGATAGAGCAGTCAGTGTTCATTCCCTCTGCTAAATCATTCATGATTAGCAGAGCTGCACTGGGGCACAGAGTCAGTTCAGACCACAGCAGTATACACAGCGAAGTCCTGAGTGTTCATTTACCCTTACCGACCCAGCCTTACCCTCACTCTCAGGACTGTACTGTGTATAGTGAACTGGTCTAGAATTCTAAGTGTACCCACTTCACTTCCTTTACTTGTTAACTTTTAACTTGGTATGACTCAGGAGATTAAACACGCTTCAAATTATTATTGCCAATTTGTGACAGGAAAATTGGAATGAGAATTTCTAACCTTGCACTTCTCAAGAGGCCCTAAAGCACACACACTCAGTTTCAGCAGTGACGCAAGTAATGAAGAATAGGGCTGCAACTAATCTTCTGATTAATCGAATAAACTAGAAACATTTTTTTAAATATTGAAACGATTAACCAATTTTTACACTAGTCACACAACAGTGTCATGCAATGTTTTTAAAATAGCAGATCTACAAGCTCACAACATGTCACGTTACGATGCGTAGTGAGCTTGTAGATTATGTTTTACAATCGTTTAAAGTTTGATTAACTGTTGCACCTCTAATAATTTCTTCAGAATAATGTGCAAATTGCAAAGGAACAGATTACATAGAAGTAGACTAAGACCATGAAGACAACACCTCACCTGACACTGTTCATGGTGTACATGTAGTGAACCAGAGTGAGGTGCACGACGAGTGGCACGCTTCAGGTCGGAGTGATAATCTGAAAGGCTGTTAGGTGTAGCCTAATAATTAAGTGGTAAACCTCTTAGCCTCAAAAGAATGGAGGACTAATCTTTCTCTGAACAAAGCTTAACGTAGAGGTCCATCTTCTGGTAACAACCTTTTGTTCATCACCGCCATGTTATTTCACCACCCTCGAGAGTGCACAACATCTAGTCTAGTGTAATGCCGTTTTTGTCTCTCACACACACACACACACACACACACACACACACACACACACACACACACACACACACACACACACACACACACACACACACACACACACACACACACACACACACACACACACACACACAGCAAACCACTATGGCACAAAACAGAATTCAAATACAGCTTGACAGTCAACATTTGTCATCTCTCATATGAACTGCCTCAAAAGGTCACCATTGTCTAACAGGCTTCAAAAGCAGCGGTGTGCAATTCGGCTTGCAGCTGAGCTGGGCTGTACTTCACAAATGTAACCTACCTTACACCTGAGACCTGCCTGGATACACAACCAACCACCCGCTGCGAACACTGGATGACTGGCTCCATGCCCCTGATATTACATGGACGCTCAGCTTTGTAGCAGATTGTTATGGGATTAGGTGAGAGAGAGAGGCTGAGCTGGGGGGGAATACTTATGCAGCATTTTCGGTCAAACTGCATGGAGACGCATTTTGAACTGTACTCACATATGAGTGAGAAATAACTTGCAGCAGTGATTTTTAATTTCAAGGACCCCCAGTTTGTATTAGGCCACGGGCCCCAATTTGATACTCCACTGTAAAATCTTCAGTGAATCTAACCCTGAGAGTGTACAAATTGAACCAATTGGACCCGTAAGGGTCCATTTGGTTTGTACACTCTTCCGATCTAGGCGCACAGTATCTAGTCGCAAAACCCTGCACACAGCGCTAAGGGGTTGTATTAAGCTCCTGAATTAGTCATGGATGGGTTTTGGGCATTATATTAATTACTTAAACCAATCAGTCTTTTCCCATTCCTTTAAGAGAAGCTGCGCTTAAGCTTGGTATTTACATGGCGGATTGGAGGAAAAGCAAACCATTTTCTGCTGTGGAAAAGTGAAAGTGTGGGACCATCTAGCAGACATTGTAATGTCATCCATGATATATTGACATCATCAATTTAATAATCACTCGCTCATTCTCACTTATGTTCTTCTTTCAACCAACAACTAAAGCATGACAGACACTGCTGACTGTTGTGTCGCAGCTCTATGGATATTAACGACTGCTGTCCATTGAACAGAGACCATTAAAGAAAGCCAGAATGCAATGGGTGCATGCTTACATGATGAGAGGTATCTGAAGATATTCTATCATGAATAAAGTGTAAGCTACTACTAATTGAAGTAAATGCCTCTATTTTTATACCTTTCTCTCGAGCAACAAAAACGGTCACTTACCCAATGCAATATATAGATAATCTGGCCCAGATCACTAATATTTGTTTTACCTCAATGCGGAGTCCCTCAGAACTGTCATCTACCATGTTGAACATGAGTGTTATTGTGCTGAATTTGGGAGGATTTAGATTGAAACCACCATTTGATGGACCAGCTGTGCTCCTGGTCAAATTTCACATGTACTGTAGCCTAAAATCTGCTCATGTTCAAGAGACATCTGTGTTAACTTCACATATTAACTTAATAATGATGGATGTTTTTAAACCACTTATTATAACATGATGGAAGGCTGCTCGCTCTGTTCGTCAGGAGACACAAATTTGATGGTGACCTGTTGCGTTGAGCATTGTGTTGTCCAAAATAGTAGGGAAATATCTGCGCCGTCACTATACCGGCTGATAAAACCAACTAAAAGCTGGTCCAACCGCTTACTCACTTCTGTGCGTAAGATAGCAATGCACCCAGTTTGCTCCAGACCACACCTCATTTGAAGACCAACATGCCCATGGGCGCTAAATAATAAACAACGTGGGTGCTGGGTGTAAAAATGACAACTGCATCGGTTGTAAAGTTGCAATGACAGTTGCACTGCACCGGGCGGAAGACAGGGCCCTCAAGAGTTACATGCCCGTAATGGTCCATTTGGTTCGTAACTATCTACAATTTAGCTGGCCACCCCCGGAAACCCCTCAAGGACCCCTGTTGGTCCCCAGACAACATATTGAGAACCAGTGACAGTTACTGATTAAACTGGAGAGGGAGAATGACAGAGACAGAAATTACTCCCTGATGATGTACATGAGTGCCAACTTCTCCTCAGAAAAAGGTATGTTTACTATCACTACTAAAGGAGATGGGGTAGAAATCATGCAGTCTTCAACTATAAAAGTTCCATGAAAGAAGACAATTTCTACCTTGCTGATCTGCAGACCTGGTGCAGACGTAACGTTTTGTACAAAAATGTTAATTTGCAGTGACGTAAATCGAAGCCAGACTGTCTCTGTGGACCAAACTAAACAACACAACTTTCCAATGCTTAGCGGATGGGTTAAATCAAAAGGGCATAAACTACAATGTCTGGAGACAACATAAAAATATGGAGAGACTAACACAACTGGACAATACAATAGAAATACAGGACTTTATCGGGCTTTGCCAGCAGTTTTCAAATTGAGTTTTACTGGGCACCCACATTGTCACAAATGTCCGTTGTGAAAATGTGATGCATATGTAAGGGCTAGTCACTACTTGTTTTTTTACAGAAGGATTTAGGAACTCATTGTAATCATTCTGCAAACTTCTTTAGGTCCCATGCTTTGAAAAACACTACAGGAAAGACATTTATTGGTGGGGATGGAGGAACAGGTGACCCAAAAACGAGAAAATGGGATCTTTGAGATTTTGATGTAGATAGTTATTTTTTGTTTTTTAATTGCCACAGAGACAAACACCAATAAATCAGGAGGACAGGGGAGCACAGATGGGGTACAGGGTTTGGACAAAACTGCTACCTGTTGTTCTAGTGTTTCTCTGGTAGGAAGGGAGGTAATTACCGTAAGAAGGAAAAACCATCCAACCTGTTTACATCCTCTTCCCCCAGTAAGTGCTTAGGGAGGGGGGAGTAACTCCCAGGGGAGATCGGGGGAAGACCAGACTTGTACTCCAGAGTGCCGCTGTTGCCGGCAGAAGAGATATGATTTTCCATTGCTGGATTGAACGCTGGGGAGGAAGGAGGGATGAAGACAGAGAAAACTATTGTCAAACATGTGAGGGGACGCCGGTGTTTATCCCAATTAAACAGGGTCTCATCCCAAAGTAAAAATATAAGCCTCTGAACGGTGAATGAGAATGAACAAAAGCAGTGAAACATAGAGCTCTTCATTTGTGAATGGTTTCATTTATAGATCCATGCTCAGTCTGAAACATACAGCATCTATAAATTCCAGCTGTTCACCGTCTTCCCACCCTGGCAAGGCATTGAAATGTACAGCATATGGCTAATATACATGTATATTAGCATACATATATGTACATATCGTCACTGCATGGTGGAAACCTTGTTTGCCCAAAACTGTTGCTTTTCAGCTTGTTTGTCAGCTTTTCCGGTCTTGTTAATACTTTTGATTAAATATTATAAATATTGGTTAAATATTTATATTTAGACGGACTTGTCATTATAGGTGAACATTTTCAAAATTGTTCAAAATATTTCTAAAATAGCAGAAATAGTCTATTGACGAGTTGTGAGATTGCTTTTGTGCAACATTGTCATACAACAGTATAAAATAGGGCATTCATTTATGAAAAAAAAAAGATTACATATGGAGATACAAGGTTTCCGCCCGACAGCGAAGATATACTCTCCATTATGCATTGCTATACCAAAACTAAACCATTCTAATAAGAGCCAGGCAGCTCAGATCTCATTATAAAAGAGGTTGAGGACTCACAGTGTGTGATATCAGGTGGCCCATAGGGATCTGATAAGTACACATTGGTGGGCTTCCCCACCTTCAGCGAGACCACGTCCGATGTGTTCTTCAGTACAGCCACTGCCTCCTCATGGGTCACCTCCTCCAGAGTGTAGTTGTTTACCTGTGCCACAGAGGAGAGAGGAAGGGAAGCGCGTCGCTATCGGTTACGTAGGGACTCGGAGTTCGCTTATTATTAGAGATTACTTTGTATTTCCAATGTTCTCCGCCTGTCAAGCCAGCATGTCGCCCCCCTCTCTCCTCCCCTGCCTCCCTTTCTTCAGCAGACTGGAATATAACAGATGGTCTCCTGGAGAGAGGATGAGGGTGGGAGGGTAATGGAATTAAGCGGTGGTTAAGCACGTATAGAGGCCCTCTTCAAGAGGGATGGTGCAATTACACTACAGAGAGACTGCATTAGGAAACACGAAGCCGTTGCTTTCTCCGTCTCACGTCAGGGAAATTGAGATGCACAGGGTACCTGGGCTGTCATGACTTGAACTTGCGGGGGACATACAGTATTTCATAACCTTGTAGTCCAATCTATTTCCTCTTTCAACTTCATTGTATTGATAGAATCCAATGAAGGGGATATACCTGTGGCCCAAATATGTGGTATTCAAAATAAAATTATGTAATTTTTTTCTGGTTAGTAATTTTTTCTGCCAGTCCAGGTATGGATATATAAGGCGCTATGTCCAAAAGGCGTAGTTTCCATAGCACAACGTATGAGTGCCACGTATTTGCGCTATGCAGGAAACACCAGCAGCGTGACGAGGCATAGAACATCTATTCTGCGCTGCGCTTCACGTGTAGCATTTTAATCTGGCCACAGAGAGTTGGAACATTTTCAACTTTGGGCAGTCTGGATGAGCGTCTTGTGTTTTCAGCTTGGAAAAAATGCATTGGTGGACACATGGTCTAACCTTGTGATCATGAAAATTTATAATTTTGTATTACACTGAATGACATTTTTACTAGGGTGCATTCATATGAATGACAATAAAATAGAATTATTGCCATGACTACTATAAGGGTATAGGTGACATTCCAATGAACATAAACCCCATTTTAGAGAGTTGTAATAGTTGTTTTATAATTTTTTTGCTACTTTGAAATCCTTATGAAGAAAGAGACCGTTGACACACCGTTGAAATGAATAGCTGAAAACCTCCCAAGTTGGCACCACCTGTCCATTGAACTCAATGGACGGGGGACGGGGGGCGGGGGAACTCAACATTCAAATATGGACAAAATATCTAGCAAACACAGTTGCTGAGGATCATGTGGTAAAATGCACGGCTGAGGAGACACTGGAGCCTATCTGGGTGCAAATGAACCAATACACAAAGCGGAGAACAGCGACCTTTGATGGTTCACAGTCAGAAACCCAGCCTTTAACCCAGCTTCATGGCGGCACGTTATGCACACACTTGCATATGATGCTAATGTCTCTAAAATAACATGTACACACCTGCATAAGATGCTAATGTACTGTATACAGTATCCGCTATCACATAATGTGTTTATGTATATCTTTATTTCTTTTATTTAACCTGTTTCTATCTCTTTCCCCTCTGCTCTCACTACCTCTGTCCTGTCTCTTCTCATGGAATACTACAAAATGATGCGCACACACACACACACACACACACACACACACACACACACACACACACACACACACACACACACACACACACACACACACACACACACACACACACACACACACACACACACACAAAAGAACTGTAAACCTGTGATGTGACAAATAAAGTTGATTCAAATTCTGAGAATGGCCGCACATCAACAATGGCGAGGCCGGCCGCCAGCACCACCCACCGTGTTCTCTGCCAACTACATCCCCACACTGTTAGGAAATCCCAGTGGGACGACCACTTTGTTTGCTGGGACAGTGACAGTAATGTTAATGTAATTATTCATTTAATTTGATTAAAATGTTGATCAAATGCAATTTTCTCAATGTTAATAAATAAGGCAATAGGTACAGTGTGTGATATAAATCGAACAGCATTTGTCATCTCAGTACTACTGTTGTATCTTTTAATTAAACTGTATCAATACAATATCAATGTAAAAAAAAACACAATTTGTTTGAAGGAAGATTGTTCTGGGGATTGTGCTGCGTAAGCATATTTCCTGGTAATATACCAAATATAATCTCATTCAAGGAATGGCCATCTGTGTTGTGGACATGCAAAGTCCCAGTAAAATGAGTCCCAGGATGCCTCACCATAATAAGCCTGTCTCCGACCTGAAGCCTGGCATCCTTCTGAGCTGCCCCGCCATCAATGATCTTGGTGACGTAGATGCTGTTGTCTCCAGGTATGTGCTGGTTTCCCACACCACCAGCAATACTAAAGCCAAGCCCTGTGTGCATAGAGGATTAACTGGTTATGGTTACGTTGAGGATGTGTGTGTGAGTGTGTGTGTGCGCGCATGTGTGTGTGTGTGCACACACACACACGTGTGTGTGCGCATGTGTGAGTGAATGAGTGAGTGTGTAGAGGGTTTCCTCAGAGCTACTACAGGGGGGCCACCAAATCTTCTTTTACATTAACCACTTGAACCCATGCAAGCATCACTATTCTGGGGGGAACATACACAGAAAATAGCAGATCTACACGGTCACATCGCGTCGCAGCGATAACAATCTGCTATTTCCAGCAAAGAGATTTGGTGTACTGTAGAGGTAAGAAAGAGCAGACCAAGTATTGAGGGTTTTAGTGCTTAACCACTTAAACCCCAGCATTCGTATTGCGGGGATAGCTTTCGCAGAAAACAGCAGATCGACAAGCTTACAACGCGTCGCGCTGCGACGCGTTGTAAGCTTGTTGTTCTGCTATTTTCAGCAAAAGCTTTCACCACAGTAACAGAAAGCATAAAAGACACTAGCATAGATCCCTGAGGGACTCTGCTCAACCATATGGGGTTTAAGTGGTTAAATGTCTGAAAATACCCCAAAAATTCTATGACACTATCTATGAAATCTAGACCCCTGAACTACCGGATCACCCACCTTTTGGTCCTTTAATGAGTTTGATCTCAATGACTGTCTCCAGCATGGGCATGCGGCGACGCACATATAGTCTGACGATGGATCCCGCCACCTTGAGGGCCTCCACCGCCCTGCTGTGGGAGACTTCCGACACGTCTGCATCGTTCACCCTCAGGATGCAGTCGTTCACTCTGGAAGGGGTGGGATAAGGAGGTTCAGTGGTCAGTGTTGCCACATTTTGTGAGAGAAATAAACAACCAGGTCTGTGAAAACAAGCCCAAAAGAAGCGACTAGGCCACATGAGCACTTCAAACATGCATTGGCTATTTGAAAATAGCAGATCTACAAGCTCACAATGTGTATCACGTCATTTCAACTTTTTATGTTTTTTCATAAATGAATGCCCTACTTCACCTGTTCAAGAGTGTCACACAAAAGTAGTGAAAATAAGATCTACAAGCTCACAACGCGTCACGTTGTGAAGCGCTGTGAGCTTATAGATCAGCTATTTTCATTATTGTCTCCACCAGGCCTGGCAGACACTATGTTTTGCACCCTGTCTGTCTGTCCGTCCGTCCGTCCATGTGTCCGTCTGTCTGTTAACAGCTAATCTCCCGCACCGTTGGCCCGATGGCAGCGAAACTGTGCACACACACTCCCTGGATGCCATATCAGAACCTCTGCCCCAAATCTTTCAAATCGGCCTGTTATAGCGTCACCAGGAGGTAGAATTTTGCAAAACACTTTTTTTTTAATATTACCACAGATTTTATCCCTACATCACGCAAATCGGTACACATGATCTCTATGGTTATGTGATCAAGACGGATCTGTCCGATTTGACACATTCCATCCTGATTGGCTCTTTCAGATCTTTCATATTCCATCCTGATTGGCAAATTTCGAAACATTGATGGCCCACAATAACCTACCTGACCTGGCGGAGACCTGTGCTCCGAGGAGCACTTTTTCTAGTTTTAAAATGTACCTGTATGAATATATCTGTCGATAAAGTGGGGGATAGGAGCTGGTTGTTGATAATGGTGATAATACTGTTGACACTGTACATACGTATATATCTACTACAGTATATGCCCATTTTAATGGTGAAATATTATTCATGATAACTATGCCTACATTTGAGGCAGGAAGATGGGTTTGATGAAGGTCCTTGGTCGTGGAATGAATTGCAGGTAAAACTTAACTAGAGATCATCATCTTCTCATTAACAGATTTTAAAAGGCATACGTTTTTAAAACATTTAGTATTAATACTATACTGTTAGATATTTTTATTTGTATTTTAACTTCTTGGGTTATGTATCTGTTGCACTGCACATTTCTGTCATCGTTTTGTTCTTATCTTGTGTTTTGTTCTTATCTTTATACAGTTTTGGCCTCATCTTGGCCAGGTCTCACTTACAAAAGAGGTCTCCAACATCAGTGTAATGGTAAAATGACAATTACACACATATTAACTGATAGCCCACAATATTTTCTGAAGCCCCCAATATTGTATTTTTCTGAAGATGTTGGACATTTATTCTTGCAAAAAAAGAAAAGAAAAAGAAAGACAAATCGAATGATGAGTATCTTTTAAGGTTTTCAACATAAAACATGGGATATACTGACCGCAGGCGCCCGTCTTCGGCTGCAGCTCCTCCGGGGATAATCTTAGTAATGAAGATGCCAGGGTCGTCTCCAATGTGCGGGTTGTCTGTTCCTCCAGCAATGCTAAAGCCCAACCCTGAATTACCCTGTGGCAGTGGACAGGAGAGAGCAGTGACTCAACAAAGGCCACTTATATCAAATCCCATATCAAATATCAATTAAGGTCACAGTGCTACTTGAATCGAAAACACAACAAGATTCAGGTGACATGTCTGTGCTGTAATTAAATAAGCATAAATGTAATGTATAAATGTAATTATTTTGGTCAGATGAGAGGAAAGATGTACGATATAGTTACTTAAGTCCTTCAGTGGTGATTGAATAGCTGCCTTACCATTGTTTGATTTAAGCTTATCTCCAACAAACCCAAGTGCAGGCTTCCTTAACGCTCTTGGTGGAATTAACCTTTGTTATCAGCCTTAGGTTATCAATCACTCGTGTCTGTTTTTACTGTAGTATACAGAATATAATTTCACAGTCATTTTAAGCTGGGTCCGAAAATGACTGTAGGGACGATACCCTGAAGAAGACCTATATTGTGTCGAAATGTTCGTAAAATAAAAATAAAAGAAAGTTATTGCATCGTGGCTACGAGCTGTGCAAGCTCTTTTCTTTGCAACAGTATATCTCTCGTGGTCAGCACCTCCTCACTACTGGTGTACGCTCCTGTTCCATTGTTTGCCAAATAAAAAAAGGCCATTGCATGCCATTGCATGTTGCTGGTGACACTGGATATTTGTAATAGCTTTGAATGATTCAATTCTATGTACACTATTGAATCAGTAGGGATCTTCTAAAGTCCATCTATGTTAAAAGCAGATAAGAGACAGTAGTACTGTGGTGCTGAGATGAATGAAAAGTTAACCAGAAACATTGCTTTATTATGTGCCATACAGTACAGTACTCACCCGCTCTAGTGTGATTTCTTCAAATTCATATTCAATTTCTGTCCCATTGACCTGAAAAGGATGACCAAAGAGACAAATATTAGCCAAGATATGTGCTCCATTTATTAAATTGCATCATACAGTACATGTATGTAAATGTACTGTACATGAACACAGAAAGAATTTAACATAAAAATATATCATTAGAGCCTATAGGAATATTAAACGGTTGGGTAGGTGCATCTTCAAATTAATCTTCACCCAGCTAAGATTTACAGCAACTTTTTAGAGTTTGGGATGCAAAAAATCCAGTATGGTCGTCCCTGGTCCCCACGGCTGCTTAACATTTTTGTGCTAAATAGGCCCTGCGTCAAGGGGGGAAAGTAGAATGTCTACCTCCTTATCAACATTAGCTACGCTATTTCAGAACACAACGAACGTGTTCAAGGGGGATGCTGTCTCATCCTGTTTCTTGTTGAGATGATTAATTAGCAACAAGCACTTGCTCTTCATAATGCATGTGAACAGGAACAGCAGCACACAGGCATATGTGAAGGTGTTATGCATCAATAATCCTTTTTCTATGCTAGAATCCTTCCTATGTGAAGTGTATTTCTTCCTCGTACACACTTGTCACCTATCACTAGGTGTGCATAATCTTTGTCTTGATGCTGGAGGGCTATCATGCTAATCACTAAGAGCTATTAAGAGCTTGACATATAGGATTATACAGTACTAATACATCAGTCTGGATTCATTTGTTTCTTAGTGCTTTTTGTATAAACCTCACGGAAGCTTAAAACTGTCACAGCACATTGAAAAACATAGTTAGCATAGCATGAAGAAGAGCACAATTTCACATAGAATTCACACTTTTTGACTATGTTAAATGTAATTGATAATTGATTGAAACCTTTAGTTATTCTCAAAAAGAGCATTGAGGTTTACTCTCATTTGCAAGGCTGTCATTGCAAGCATTACACAAACAAAAATCTACAAATAAGACACATACAACACAATTAAAACACAGCCACAACAAAATAAGTTAAAAACAGTTACATAGTGAAGTAGGGCGATTTGAGAGCAGCTTATTAAATTGTCCATATTGGGGCATTAATTTTTAGGGCGAGTTGTAGATTGTTCCCTGAAACTGGAGCATCATAGCAGAAAGCAGGTTTTCCCAGTTCAGACTGAACATGTAGAGCCTTAAGTGTAAGCCAGTCGTTTGAGCGGGTCTGGTGCTGTTTTAAAAAAAAGAAATAGCATCTACTGTACATACTGTAGACAAGTTCCCTTCAGCTGCATAATAGCGGCTAAACAGTATGAGTATTGTCACCTGGCAGGAGAAAATAACTGTCTAGACCAGTGGGTCTCACAGTGAGGTCCAGGGACCCTCTGGGTTCCTTGAGGGGTTCCAAATGGACCTCTACAGGTCGGTAACTCTGAGAGTGTACCAAATGGACCCTTGTACACTCTCAAGAGTTATGGGGGTCCTTGACATTAAAAGGTTTGAGAAACACTAGTCTAGACCTTCACTATCAATTCTATTCAATTCAATCTTTATTTCAGACTCAAGGTCCATATCACATACCAAATGACAGAATTTGCTTGCTTGGCAAGTAGCACTGGCAGACATAATCTAGAGTTCTCATTGCCTGCCATGGAAGCAGTCGTATATTAGAAACTTTTAGTATGGCCCCAACGCCTGCCAACTTTATCACGCAAAAAGAACTACCACCTCCTAGTACAGTATGTACACGGTAAAATCCAGAGATTTACACTAATTCACTCTAGTGTGACAATGGATGCATAACAAGTGAGATTAACACTCTGCATAGCCTAATTTGTAGAATATATTATTTGTTTATTCATCTTGTGACATTACCTAACCCTAACCAAAGTGCAGTCTTTTATTTATGAAAACTCATCAATAATTCACTACAACAACCTCATTTGTGTTACAGAGATATGGTATGTTCTGCAATGAAACACTGCAGTTCAGTGTATTCAGTTTCCCTTAAACCTGGAAGGAAGAGGCTATTTTTCTTTAAAGTAATTCCATTAAAACGATAATGATGTATTTGTACATACTTTGTCCCAATGTCCCCCCAAAATTGTAATAAAAAGAAAACTCACGTAAGGTACTGACTCCAAAGTATCAGTGTTGACTATTATTGGGGCGGGGCTGGCCTGTAATTAGAGAGAGAGAGAGAGAGAGAGAGAGAGAGAGAGAGAGAGAGAGAGAGAGAGAGAGAGAGAGAGAGAGAGAGAGAGAGAGCGCAGTGTTAGTACGAATGGGAAGCAGTGTGTTAGACAGATGCCCAGGCCATTACCATAAAAATGGATCCTGGGGGGGACAGCTTCTGAATCATGCTGTGTGACATCATCACTCAGCATCATCAACAATTTAACAGCCCTCCATTTGCTGGATGGTACCATAAACATCCCCTCACACAGTAAGCACTAAGCAGCCCTCTGATATGGAACACTTTTAACTTGAGGGAAATACGAGATGAGAGATATTAAATGAGGGCATGGAAGAAGGGTTACATGATACGTCTACGCAACTTAAGTATTGTGATATAAAACCCTTATAATAACCATGTTCCCAAAGATGTGTCCATTTTGTGATAGTAGCAGATTTTTTCCTCTATCCCGATCTGTGTTGGACAACAGCTTATGATTGGTATATTATGAGAAAGGATGCATATAAACATCCTGATTAAAATGATGGCCATGCACTTGTTAAAAGAGAGTAGTTATGGGAACGCTGTCTTCACTAACATCCAAGTTTATTAATGCAGCCTTTTGGTCAACATACTGTACCTCCATCATGTCTGATGAAGATCGGTTGACCGAAACGTTGCGTTAATAAACTTTCATGTAGGTGAACTACTCTCTTTTAGCTTTACTTTCCCTCTCCTACGTACCAAAGAAAGCAGGTGTGCAAAAACACACGTCATACAAACGCAATATACTTAAAGTACATGGCTGGCTTGCAGGTTTATGCCGTTAGCTTGCTTCTCCACCTAAAATGAATATTTATGACGGTCAAATTCAGTCCAATTCTAAAAACATTTGTCTTTTAATACTACTGGATATTAAGGTACTGAATAAAATACAACCAATGCAACGCAAAAACATTCCCTAGCACATTCTATGTAGAAATGACCAAAGTTAGAGTTCCCATCATTTGAATTCAGTGTTTGACAATTCTGGTCGTACTGTATGTTGTGTACATACAGACATGTAAACAACATGCTCAACACATAAGGCTTGCATCAAAAGACACCACTGAAGGATGCATTTTGAGGTTCCTTTGAAATGCGGCCTTTGATTTGATCCTTACAAGATGAATAGAACTCTGTAATCAAGGGCAATAATAATAGAATGGGTTCATCGTCTCTCTCTGAATAATTATCATGAAAAAGAATGCAATGCATATCAATTGGTATACCATATTGTGTGTTAGAGATGAGAGTGCTTGAGTAGTAGGGAGGCTTTGCATGTTTATAAGGGATTCCCAACAACATCTCATGTTTTCAATCTATACATTTACAGTGGGTAGATCATTTATACTATACACTGTACAGCACTTTGTACAAAACACGATATAGTAAATAACTATCATACTATAATATAATTGGTAGTTGTGGTGCTCCACCTCAGCAATCCATCTGCCAGGGGTCTAGCGCATTGTAACGGGGATAGACCCCCGCATTCTTGGCTGATACAGACAATAAGCCCTCCAACCTACTTACTTACTGTATACAATAATGGATCATATCTCAAATCACTCAATTTGCAACCAATTGTGTAGGCAGTAAATACCTAATTGTGTAGAAATTATTGAAAACGACTTTATAAAAGCAATGCCTGTCTTCAGGCCATGATATATAGTGATTATATCACAGTTGAGGCGGTTGTCAAGCCAAACAATGACCTTTATGTGATATAATCACAACCTGCTGTGAGTTAATGCGTAAATAACTGTAACATTACAAAAACGAAATGACATAGTATACAATGTTCAGTTGCAACACTCATTAGCTTATAGTTTTAAAATAATCTGCATCTACCTTCTTCGAGGGTACGCCTGGAAAATAGTTCTCTACAAGTGCTGCATTTCAACCTCGAATTTAAGCTTGAAGAGTGCTTTTAACGATATATTGAGTTTTAGATAACGTTTTTTCCACAGTAATTTTCAGGTGCATTCTGCGGCATTTATTGAATATGGACAAAACTTAAACAACAATGTCTAAAAAAAAAAGCCATTTTGGAGGAAATGGTCAAGACAATGTCTGTATGTGCTGTGTAGTGTGAATGTTAGTGACATGATGCAAGAAAATGAAAAGAGGGTGGGGCTTGATACTCAGAGACACTGACGGAGCATGACATCAGTCCTGTACTCATGTGTCTGTCATGTTCCATCCCTTTTCTACTGTATTCAGGGCCTTCCTGCTCTAGTACCGCTTTGACCGACCGCAGATATGACCACGTCACTAGGTCACCAGGGTAAACTTGTACCCAGTGGTGGAAAAAGTGCTCAAATGTTTTACTTAAGTAAAAGTATCAATACTGCAATGTAGAAGTACTCTGTTACAAGTAAAAGTCCGGAATTAAAAATTTACTTGAGTAAAAGTACAAAAATACTGGTATCAAAACGTACTTAAAGTATCGAAAGTAAAAGTACTAAAATGTTTGAAAATAGCAGATCTACAAGCTCACAACGCGTCGCTTCACAATTTTCAAATAGCCTATGTATAAAATAGGGCTAAAGTGTTTAATGTATGTTTTATAATATAATAATTTATATCTGAAAAGTAACTAGTAACTAAAGTTTTCAAATAATTGTAGTGGAGTAAAAGTACAATATTTACCTCTGAGATGTAGTGGAGTAAAAGTAAAAGTATAGACAATTGGAAATACACCAGTAAAGTAAAATTACCTCAAACTTGTACTTAAGTACAGTACTTGAGTAAATGTACTTACTTTCCACCACTGCTTGTACCACTAAATCACAGACATTCAGTACGTGAGATAGCCCTGGACCTGCTTTCAAATCACACTGTATCTGCATCCAATGAATAACGTATCAATGTCATGAAGATATTTTAGTCTGGGACACATGCAATGCAATAGTTGCTCATCATCTGTTCCAAAGTTGAGGACCTGACATTATTAGAGTCTTTTGGGGGTCATTGGAATCAAGAGCACATGCTTCCATATCATTCTATTTCTAAACACGTTTTCAGACTTCTTGTTTCTGCCTTTCAGTGAGTTGAGCTCATAGCATTAGTCAGCATTTTCGGTGCATAATGTGAAAGTTCCAAAGGACCTCAGACCTCTCAGAACAAATGAATGACAGAGTGTTTTCACATAGTGTCTCTCTTTTATAAATCAAACTCAGTTGTCTGTGCTGGGCCAAAAAAATGTCACTTACAATTTTTTTTTTGAATGTTAACAGAATTTGTTCACAATGTCCTCCATCTCCGGTTCACAGCAGTTCAATTTCTGTTTGTGTGCACTGCAGTGGTACCAGACACTTGAAAATATGGAAAGCGTTCGCGGCCCACCCATCTGACCACTTAACCCATTCAATCCGGGAGTGTCATTTTAGATTTTAACCACTTTAACTAATATCATTACAGAACGTTGTGTACATTTTGTACAAATAAAAATCCATAGACCATAGAACAATATCAGCTCAAACTTCCAGTGTCTCATTATGGATTTGTGTAACTTTTGGCTCAAGGCACAAGATGTACAGCGAATGGCACCCAATTCACAATTTCCATTTGCTCAGTGACAAGTGTCCCTGAGCAAGTCCTACAGAATAGAACAGAATAGAACTATAGACATATAGAATCTGAATCATAGCATTTTATGTTCATTCATTCATTCATTCATTCATTCGTTCATTAATTTTCAATTCATATTCTGACAAATTAATAATTTGCGTGTGTGTACGTACGTGCGTGCGTGCGTGTGCACCCCCACTTTTTGCTATAGAATCAGAGAGAGTGAAAGTGTGGGTGTCAGGGTGACTGACGCGTATTTAAAAGAGAGGAATAGATTACCATTCACCAGCTCTGCTGGATAGCAAAGCCAGTCAATAACCGGGTAAATGAGCTTTGTGAGGGGAATGGTGATAAGGATTGAGACAAATTTACAGCTACTAATCATGTAATTCCCAACTATTCTAAAACCCCTGGATTAACCACTTGAACCCCAGCGTCCATATTCTGGTGGGAACATTCGCCAAAAATAGCAGATCTTCAAGCTCAGAACGTGTCGCGTTGCAGTGCAACGCGTTGTGAGCTTGTAGATCGGCTATTTTTGGCAAAGACATTTGGTGTAGATGGAAAAAAGGGGTCCAAGTACAGTTGCAACTCAGGTCCATTTTGCTAAGAATAGAGGGTTTAAGTGGTTAAAGAATAGAATGCCATACTGGAATGTGCAGTACAGTGCTTGATATACAGTAGGCTACTCTCACTGGGAAACACATGAACGCACAGAACTGGCCGCCCATCCCTTTACATGCCCCATAAAAGCAAAAGCACAAGAAGAACTCACAGTAAAGAGAGCGCACACACGCATGCGCACACATGCACACACAAACACACACACACACACACACACACACACACACACACACACACACACACACACACACACACACAGAGAGAGAGTGAGTCTCACAGGGTTGTGTGCCTGCAGAAGTAATGGGCAGTCAAGTGAGCACATAAATGACATGCTCAGATGCACTGAGACTCATTTCTGTTTGTGTTGATGCCTCCACTGCCTCAAAGCAGCACATTAAGTCTGAGATTCTGTGTGATCTGATAATAGCAATCCACTAAATATAAACCACACCAATGCAATGATTCATGACAAATGACATTTGCGTTGAGTGTAATTCAAGAAATAGAATAGAATTATGCCTATACACACATAGATAGATATATACAGTATATCAAATATATATACTGTATATATATATATATATATATATATATATATATATATATATATATATATATATATATATATATATGCACACACCCACCCACCCACACACACACACACACACACACACACACACACACACACACACACACACACACACACACACACACACACACACACACACACACACACACTTAAGGAATCTCTCCTTTCTATTATATACTGTATTGACTATGCTAAATGCCCTTCTTTATTATTAGCATTCCTTTCAAGTCAACATAAGAGCATATTGGAGCAAAACATTTCAAAAGGATTTTAGGTATTAAATAAATAAATATAGAAATAAATATAGAAGTAAAACAACATAATTAAAGGTATGCTCATTGCCGGGGTCACAGTATTAGAGCCTGATATCTGGCAGTCTACTGTACTGTATGTAGCAGGCCACTTGTATTTCTTGATAGGGTTTGTGCTTTACTTGGGTTTTCCTCAATAATTCAGGGACAACACTTATGTGTAGTGGCTCATGGAGAAAACGGGGAGTCCATGAATATTTCACTAGTATCCCATGTAAAAATAGTCAACAACACAAGCCCAGAGGCTGTAAAAGCATGCATACAGTAAGAACAGGAAATGGACAAACAAACTCAACTTGGGAGTGGCAGCTGGTAAATAAACAAAGGACCATCTGTTAAAAAGGTTGCATATAACAATGCTATTGCTGATGAAATATCTGAATATCACAATATGAATCAATCAATATATATATTTTTTAAAGATATTTTGAGGAATTTTATTTGTTGCCTTTATTGACAGCGATATAGAGAAAATGCTTTCTACTATGCTGCCACCAAAATGTGGAATGATCTACTAAAACCCATTGAAGATCTCGACTCCCTACCCAAACTCAAAACTAATCTAAAAGAATGGCTGACCTTAAAATACCCCAAAAGCTCCCAGCTTTTGTCCTATCCAGGCAAAAAATATTAATATCTGTCTATGGAGAATGTCTCCAACCATGATAAAGATGTCTGCATTATGTAACTTGACTCTATGGCTTTATCCTTTCTGTACTGATAAACTCATTGTTGCTTTTTCAAAGATTACATGAAAAAGAAAGACCAAAAGGGTTGCACCACAACCATTATTTGCACTCGCACAAAAGCCCCCAGTAACATTTCAAGGTGACACAGATAAAAGTTTGGGAGCATACAGTATGTGACCAAATACAATTTTGAGACCTGCAGGATAAATAATCCTTGTCTTGTTTAATATACTTAAGTATTTAAAAATCGGGACGCATCAACAACTGCTGATCCCTGATCCAAAAAATGGCTGATATATCCGCCAAACCGATATATTGGTTGGGCTCTTCCAACCCTCTGTTGGCCCGGAGAGGGTGTAGGCTCCCACGTCTACTCTGATACACATGGAGTCACCAGCTGCTTCTTTCTTCCTGACAGCGAGGAGTTTCACCGGAAAGGGTGAAACTAGTCGATCTACGAGCTCACAAAGTGACTTCGCGTCATGCTTTGACGTGTTATGATCTTGTAGATTTACTATATTCGATGTGCGACACCGCCATACAGCTAAGTATGAATGAGGCTTAATGCTGACCGTATGGACTCCCTGCAATCTCCTTCCTTCACTGAGCCAGATGATGGATGGGCTTGCATTAACTGCTGCCGGCCTCACCCAAGGCAATCTACCTCACGTTATGGCTGCACAAACACTATGCATCAGGATGAGCAGGTGCTCACTTATATATCTTTGTAACTTAACAGGTCCGCTTGTCATTCAGACAAATATAGATTCACACAAGTTAACACATAATGTTACTTTTCGACTTTAACCACTTTAAACTTGGCACTGGGCATGTCATTATAGGCGAAAAAATAAAAAATAACTATTTCGACAATTTGCAGCACGACGTGCTGTGAATACTGTAGGTCGGCTATTTTCAAAATCATTCACAATTTTCTTGTGGTTAAGTAGCTCAGTGGATAAGTGGTTGAAACGCACTTAAAACAGTTTGATGGCGGTGTACTTTGGCTCGGTTCTGGGATGAAAAGTGAAAAAGACAATCCATCCAGTCAAAGAAAATTGAACAGGGGTGAACTTGGCAGATTTCTCTCTGAGCAGCTAAAAGTGATAATGTTCAGAGATCCAAATGTCCAAGTATTAGGCAATTATGACTATACTGTAGTGCTGAGTCACCATGGCCATCATCAGAGCTGCATACTCCCACTTGGAACGATCTACATCATCTCAACGTTTTTCAGTTCAAGGACCCCCAGATTGATATGCATTAGGCTACGGACCTCCATTTAATGCAATTTCTTTCTTCTTTTTATCTCTACACCGTAAAATCCTCTTTATTCTATTCTGGTTCCATTTGTACACTCTCCGAGTTATAGACCCGTAAGTGTATTTTGGACCCCTGGTGGTCCCCAGACCAGACCAGACGTTGAGAACCAGTGATCTAAATCATTGGTTCTCAAAGTGGGGTTCGGGGATCCCCAGGGGTGCTTGGGGATGTTCCAGGGGGTCCCCAGCAAAATGTGTTAATATAGCATCACAATCATTTTAAACTTTTATACTTTGGCTATTCAAAAATAGCAGATATACAAGCTCATAGCGCGGCACCGAGTGCCTCGCTATGAGCTTGTAGATCTGCTATTTTTCTAAAATCTTTCTACTTTTTTAATCTATATTAGCAAACACAAATCTTTGCTTCTGGGGGTCCCTGGCACAACACATTTTCAGATGGGGGTCCGCGGACAAATATATATCAATTTGGGGGTCCCTGGCATGAAAATTTTTGAGAAGGCACAGATCTACATTACAGTATAGAAGAGTGACACGGTACAGAGGCTGATACAGTACTTTGATTGATGTCCGACGACAGTTGGCATTTGATTGATGTCCAAACTACAGTCGGCATGAAGAGAAATAGAACAACATGTTTACTAGTGCCGCTGGATGGCTCACTAAAGGTCTGGAGGTAAACATGCCCACACAGACACAAAAACTATTTCTTGTGTGCTTTTTCACACCAAACACATACATCTACTTTAATAAAGGGTCTGCAAAGGGCCTTTTATTCACACTTGAGTGGAGACACATCTTTTGAAAAGCTCGTCAAGCTCACGGCTTCATTAGCCAGAGCAGCGTCTGAATCTGCAGCCACACCCTTCTAGAATCTTCACTCAGCACTTTATGTTCGGACTTTCAGTACAAGAAGCCAGATAAAGTGACATTCTACCCGGCTAGTCAGCTGATCATGTGGTCAGTGTGTGTGTGTGTGTGTGTGTGTGTGTGTGTGTGTGTGTGTGTGTGTGTGTGTGTGTGTGTGTGTGTGTGTGTGTGTGTGTGTGTGTGTGTGTGTGTGTGTGTGTGTGTGTTGAAATACATAACATAAATGTGCCATCTATTTTCTTTTCTATTTCCCACCCATGAAAAACAATGTTGGGGAAGACTCTTAGAATGGAAAAGTGAAACGTCAAATTATAAGTATATTTCCCCTATACATAATGTGTATGCACGGATGCACGCGCACGCATACACGCATGCATACACACACACACACACACGCACCCACACACACACGTGTGCACGCACGCACGCACGCACACACACGCACACACACACGCACGCACACGCACATGCACACACACACACACACACACACTCAAACAAACCTCCGTTAATCAATGCAGACTTAAAGCTAATTTATGCATCTTTGCATATGAAAAGAAATATGTCCATTTCCATCAGTGTAACTGTCACTGCTCATATACTTCCATGTATCCTTTACATTGGCATGGATGTTAAGCAATGCATCCACTAGATGTCAGCTCAGAGTCAAATGTTTTCTGACAACAAACATTCACTAATCAGGGGTGGGTACCGAGTAGAGTACTAGAAATCTTCTAAAAGTGCAATTACTCCCATAAAAAAATACTCTACTAAAAGTGAAAAAGTACCTGGTTAATATATTACCAAAAGCCCAAGTTACTTTCCTTTCAAATCTTTTTTAGATTTAGGTGGGGTTGCGCCATATTGTAGCCCCGTGGGATAGTTCAAGTGATCGTGGGGTCTACACTAGCCTGGAATCCCGACTGATTCGCTCTGTTCGGTGGATAATGTTTTTCTCACTTCGCTTCTCAGTCTGGTAAAACTGCTATTTCCAAGGGGCGGGACCGTCGGGGCGGGCACCCAGGCGCCGCAGCTTCTGATTGGTCTGTGGGGGGGTTA